>NC_140587.1:549053512-550253512 GCF_964204655.1 Triturus cristatus | reverse complement strand
ACCAAATGTAACTAACTGTAAATGAACTGTACACATTCAGCAGTTAGGAAGGCAAAAATGAAGCACAAATGTTGGTAACTCTGAAGTGTGATAAAAACAAAGATTTCCAAGGATCAAAACATATCAAGACTGTACTGGGTGATGCATACATGATAAATATTTACTGAAACCCGATTTCCACACATTATTATGCAATATAGTTTTATCAGTAAAACTCTATGTGTGTGCACATTTAGTGCCCATTTTAGTGGGAAATGTGCTGTCTGTAAATGACAGTGTGCTACTACAAGGTGCTTTAGTTTCATTAACAAATGGCCCACCCCATGTCCATTGAAGCTAGGTGGGTCACAAACGTTTGTTGTTCTACAAGTTGGACTGTGGGTATAAAAGGTTTGGGAAGCCCCGTTCTAGTATCTAGTATAGTGTCTGTTCAGGATAAAGTCTAAAAATATGTTTTTTGGTTTCCATTTTCAAAATACTTCTCTAAAATATCGTCTAATACATTATTGCATTTTTTCCAGAAGTTATATTTTTAATCCAGCATAAAGACATATATTATTGTAACTCTTAATTGCTACTTAGTACATATTAGCAATTTGTTCTCTTCATCATGACTGCTTCCTTTTGTATACACTAATATGTTACTATATTTATATATACTTATAAGGTCTTTCTTCACTCCTACTTAAAACATCATTGTACTTAACGTTACAGTGCATTTATACATAATTCTAATGTAATACCATTAATTCGGTTTCGATACCAACATGATTTAAATAGTTTTATGAACGAATTTATCTTGTATACAAACCAATGGTCTATTTAATCTCTCTCACACTAATGTACGTGTGAATCTTATCTCAATAAAAATGATAAACTGACAACAGCATATCCAGCAGTGGGTCCAGCAGTTGCCAACTGAATTCCATTCCAAACAAAGCAGAGGATTATGTTTACTCCTCCACACAGCCCGTGTCCCCTCCCGCTATGAAAGCTAAATGCTCTAGACCTCCCACAAAAGGCACTGCGCCCTGGTGATCACTCGCGTTTGGAATGTTTCTATGTTATCAGCAGTCAGTCTGCAAGAAGACAATCTGAAGCGAATCAGCTACCGGATATTATGCGCATTTGAAATGATGTGCATGGTGGTAGGATCCGTGTAGCACTGTGCACGGTCCCTAAATAATACACTTCATTGGAGAGTAGGGTGACCCACAAAACATTGCATCTATTTGATCCAATAAAATGTTCATTACTCCTTTTTTCTGGAACATTGTCTGTGTGGTAACTTGCGTCATCACTGATGTCGTCAGAGGTGATGTGGTCTGTGAACGCAAAGACTTTGATGTAAGATTACGTGTATCATCTTACTTTTTGCATTTGTTCACTTTGATATTACTTTGTTTTAACACCAGTACGTTCACTCGTTTCACAGAATTTAGAACAAGCTAGTACGTTCACATGGCACAGCATGCCTGAAGGGACAGATCTTCATGGAGACTACAGAACAGGGACGTAGGCAGCGTTATGGATGTAGGTATGTCTCACAGTGAAATACAAATCAAAGCTGTGTGTCTGAAACATGAATGCATACAAAATGGCGGCCCTCTGGGCTCTATACAAGGTGGCAGGTGAGGACTGACAGAGAACGACATACTGCAAGCGAACCATGACTTCGATGTACCTCGTCCTCGACCCAGTCCTTACTAATGAGGTAATATCAACTGACAGGAAACACAACCGGAAACGCTTTTAGGCTCCACCCACCCTCCAGCCAGGGGCTATAATAGTATCTGTCCAGGGAAGACATGGCTTGGCAGTTCGGGCTGGACTGTTCCCATGAGGCACAGGGTCAGACTGATTTGCATATGGCCATGTCTGAACTGGGGTAGCAGAGTGGGCTAAAGAACGGTGATGGATTAAACCCAGATCAGTTGACTGGGGGTGAGTGCTTGCAATGTTCAACACTCCGTCCATCATTCCCTTTGGTTTTGCTTTGTTTGCCATAAGTTGGCAGGGTATGCTCAGACGTGAGTCCCTTGCTCACTTTGCCACTGGATTCAAGCAAGCCTGGCTGAAGACGGCTGAAATGCCAGAAACCGGTCCTAGGAAGCTTGTTTCTGGTTCAGGGAAGACATGGTTTGGCAGTTCGGGCTGGACTGTTCCCATGAGGCACAGGGTTAGACTGATTTGCATATGGCCATGTCTGAACTGGGGTGGCAGAGTGGGCTAAACAACGGTGATGGATTAAACCCAGATCAGTTGACTGGGGGTGAGTGCTTGCAATGTTCAACACTCCGTCCATCATTCCCTTTGGTTTTGCTTTGTTCGCCATAAGTTGGCAGGGTATGCTCAGACGTGAGTCTCTTGCTCACTTTGCCACTGGATTCAAGCAAGCCTGGCTGAAGACGGCTGAAATGCCAGAAACCGGTCCTAGGAAGCTTGTTTCCGGTCCAGGGAAGACATGGCTTGGCAGTTCGGGCTGGACTGTTCCCATGAGGCACAGGGTCAGACTGATTTGCATATGGCCATGTCTGAACTGGGGTGGCAGAGTGGGCTAAAGAATGGTGATGGATTAAACCCAGATCAGTTGACTGGGGGTGAGTGCTTGCAATGTTCAACACTTCGTCCATCATTCCCTTTGGTTTTGCTATAATAGTATAGCCAGCAGGAGGCACTTCCTGTTTTGTTTCCTGTCAGTTGACATGACGGGGAACGCTTTGATAATAGCTTGGATCTTACCTGATAGTGACTGTCCGCTGGCTTCCTTCATTGCTGGGCTCTGGGGACAACAGCAGACCCTTGAGGGAGCTGCTGGAGTCGGGTCACGGGGCCTCCTGGACTCGGTGAGTTCAGTCAGGGCTGGGTTGCTGGGCTTGGCCAGCCGCTATAGTCCTCTTCTTTTCTTAAAGAGGTCTCTAGGGATGGCCATGCTGCCCTGCCATGCCTAGTTCTGTCCCCGCCACATTGTGTTCACAGTGAGGGGGTGGCAGTGCTGCTGTCGAGTGTTCTGGGTATGGAACGGTGGCGGTGTGCGGATTGGGAAGGTTTCTTTCCCCTCCTTCACCTTGGATTGACGGGTGCTCCTCCGCTGCTGAGGCAGAGCTCCCTCTTGCAGTTTTTGCCTCCTTCTGTGTTGGGTGTGTGGTGCCCTGGAGGGAGGGCGGGACGACTGTCGACTCCTCTCCTCGAGTTGTTCTGCCAGATGGGTTCGGTTTTGCTTTGGGCTTGAAGCCGCCCCACATGGCCTGTCCGTTTCCTTGTTCGAAGTGAGCTTGGTTACCGGTGGTAGCCCTCCATTACTAATTGGCCTCTGGTGGCTGCTCTATTCCTCATTAAATCCCTTTAATCCGATTGAGTCTTTTGCGTCAGCTGCTGACAGGACTGCCTGTCACTACTCATGCTAGTCTGGTTGGGGCTGGTTATTCTGCATTCGCATTTGCATATTTGGAGGGATTGTTTTTGTTATTTAAAGATTTATCCACTGCTTCTTCTCTCATTGCCACTGTTGGACTATGGGGAAACAAAGGCAGAAGCATAGACATGTCTCTCCTGTTTCTTTGCCTTCTTCACCAAGGAACAGTGAGGAATCTGTTCTTCCTCGGAAGCCGTGGAAACTGTGTGATGACGATCATCTGAAACAGCTAATACTTGAGACATTATCCTCTATGAAGTAAGGAAAAATTTCTGGTGTGCACTCTGGTGGGCATCCTGATCTCTATTTGGATATTCTAGTTCGGACTCCTCTGAGGGTTCCTCTGTAGGTGCTGAGGACCTGAAAGGAAAATATATTTCCAAGGAATTGTTGGCAGACATTTTATCACTTGTCAGTGATAACATGAGTTTTCCAGATTAGGAGGTGGCCAGCACGTCCAAGGACTCAGTGTTGCCCCATTTTCATAAGCAGGCTACAAAGGCTCTCCCTATTCATCCCTTTGTGATGATGAACTTTTGAAGGAATGGAGGGATCCTGACCACATTATGATGCCTTGGTTCATGTCCAAGCTCTACCCTTTGCAGAATATGGAAGATAAGATTCTGTTCATGTGGACTCCATTGTGTCCAGTTTGGTGGGACGTCCTTCCATGGCTGAAGACAATGTCTTGAAGGATGGTGTTGATAAGAAAATTGACTCTGCTGTGAAAAAAGCCTATGCTGGGTTACATCTCGCCATCCGTTCTGGAGTTTATGGGGCTTATGTTGCTCAGTTCTTGTTGTCTGACTTTAAAACTTTGTTCTCCACTATGCAGCACAGTGGTAGTTGTCCGGAATTATTGGAGTCCAAGGAGCATCAGGCTCAGTTTCTTTCAGACATTGATTCTGTACAGGCTTCGGCCATGTCTTGTGGCGCTTCCATTGCCGCCAGACGAAACTTGTTGTTGTATGGTTGGAACACTGATGCTGAACACTGATGCTGCTCAGCGTTCCATGGCGTTACGTTTACCTTTTACTGGTCCTCGGCTTTTTGGGAAAAACCTTGAGGAGAAGTTACATAAGGTGTTTAAGGAGCGAAGCATTCCCTGTCCTTTCGGCATCAACAACATCATAAGGAATCCGCCTTTTCTAATGCAAGGTAATTCCGGCAGCCTTCTTGCCTGTAGAAGAAATCTTTCTGTAACCAGAGGGTTTCTGGGAAGACTTTCCAACAACGGTTCCATAAGAAACCTCGTCCCAATGCTGGTCCTGGGAGTCAGCGTTCTTTACTATGCCACCGCCTGACTTGTTCCATCTGGGGTGCTGCCAGAGGTTGGTGGGAGACTGCACCGTTTCCTGGCCACTTGGCAGATCTCGACAACTGACCACTGGGTCGTGGATGTCCTGGAATGGGGTTACCGGATCAAATTCCTGTCTGCGCCTCCTCCATCAGGCACAGTGTGGACACCAGTGCCATTGGATGTGTCACGTTGTCGAGCTCTGTTGGAAGGGGTGCAGACCCTGTTTCGGAAGAAGGCGATTGTTCCGGTCTCCAGGACGGAATGGGATCAGGGGACTTACTCTTGCATTTTCCCCGTTCCGAATGTTACAGGGGGCTTTCGGATCATGAACAATCTCCGGCCTCTGAATCGATTCGTCTGGAAGATTCCTTTCAACATGGAGACCCTGGAGCAGGTGATCCCTTTGATTCAGGCCGGCTGGGTGATGACTACACTAGATCTTCAGGATGCTTATCTTTATGTCCCTGTTGCCCGGGAGTTCCAACAGTATCTGAGATTTTGCCTGTGGGGTCATCATTGGCAGTTTTGTGTCCTCCCTTTCGGCCTGCGATCATCTCCCAGGGTCTTCATCAAGGTGGTGTCTCCTCTGGTGGCGCAGCTGCACTTTCTGGGCGTCTCAGTGTTTCCCTACCTAGACGACTGGCTCCTACAGGCCCCCTCTGCCCTGATGATGTCTCGCCATCTGGAACTGACCATTCATACGCTAGAAAGCCATGGCTTTCTCCTGAACCTCCCGAAGTGTCATCTTCTTCCAGCCACCAAGAGGTCTTTTATCGGAGTCAACTTTGATTCTGTTCTAGGCAAAGTGTTCCTTCCTCCTTCCCAGATCTATCATCTTCAGTTATTGTTGAGGAAGTTGTTGTCTCAGACTTCTGCATCCCAGATGCAGTGGTTGGAGGTACAGGGTCTCATGGCTGTGTCAGTGTTCAATGTTCCATGGGACAGGTTGCATCTTCGCCCCTTGCTGTTGCACCTTCACCGCTGTGTTCCTTTCCCTGTTCAGGATTTCTCAGTGGTGGTTCCTGTTTTCCCGAAGGTGGTGTCTGATCCACAGTGGTGGATGGTCACTGCGAATCTCTCCAGGAGTATGCGGTTGCATCCCGATCCTCCTCTGGGTTTGACGACTGATGCCACTGCTTCCGTTTGGGGGTGCCACTCTGGGTCAGTTGACATTGCAAGCTCGTTGGCGGGGCTCAGAAGCCTGCAGATCTTCCAACCGGAGGGAACAGTCTTCTGTGGAGAGGGCCCTTCGATTCTTCCAGGATCATCTTCGAGGTTACAATGTTCTGGTGCGCTCCGACAACACCATTACTTTGGCCTACATCAATCATCAGGGCAGTACTCACAGTCGGTCCTTGAATCTGGTGGCTTGTGCAATTGCCAGTTGTACGGAACTTCGTCTCCAGGCAATTTCGGCTCAACACATCCTTAGGCTTAGACAAAGTGGTGGCAGATGCTCCGTGCCTTTCCCCCAGGGTGTTTCAGTTGCTTTGTAGGTGGTTCGGGACTCCTGTGATGGATTTGTTTGCTTTCAGAAACAATGCTCGGCTTCCCCTCTTTTGTTCCCGGATTCCGGAAAGGGGTGTTTGGGGAGTAGAGGCCTTGTCTCTCCTGTGGCCTCCCTGGCTCCTGTATGCCTTCCCTCACTTTCCTCTCATCCCGGCCTTTCTGCTGAAGGTTCGGTGTGTGGTGGCTCAGGTGGTGGCGGTGTTACCTCACTGGCCCAGCAGGTCTTGGTTCCCGTTGTTGCTCAGTCTGGCGGTGGGTCCTCCCTGAATCTTGCTGCGCTACCTGTCTCCGCTCCTGCCATACTCCCCTCCTCTTCTGGTCCCTCTCACCTTGGTGGTCTGGAGGTTGAATTGCTGTCTTTAGGGGGCTGGGGTTTACCTAACCACATTATAACTGTAATGCAGGCCTCCCGTAGGAGGTCTACATTGTCCTCTTACACTAAGCATTGGGCTTCCTTCACTTCTTGGTGTTCTGAGCTTGGTCTGTCATCTGTCTCCTGTCCTGTTTCTGATGTTCTTCAGTTCTTTTTGGATGGGTTCCACAAGCGGTATTCTTTGTCTACTCTGAGGGGCCAATGGGCTGCTATTTGGGCTTTCCATGATCAGGGGTCCTTGCCTGCTTAGGATGGGCTGTTGGTCTCCCATTTCTTTTGGAGTTTGTCTCTCTCTTCCCCTGTTGTTTGTCCTTCTGTGCCTCCCTGGGATCTTTTGTCTGGTCCTGTGGGCACTTCAAGCCTCTCCTTTTGAACCTTTGGAGTCTGTTGACCTTAAGTGCTTGTCCTTTAAGGTGCCCTTTCTGGTGGCCATTACCTCGACTCAAAGGTTGGGTGAGCTCACTGCTTTGCGTTGTTCCCCTCCTTTTTTGTGTTTTAAGGAGGATGCTTTGGTCCTCTGTTTGGATCCAAGTTTTCTGCCTAAGGTGCGTTTGCTGGAGCGGGTAAAATAAAATTATTTGGTATACCCAATCCATTTATATATGTTTATATTAAAACGACTAAAACGATAAATTTTAATGATTAAACAGTGTGCTGTGACAAACTAATCAACCTCATTAATCAAGGAAACATACGTGGGAATGCATTTGCATGGCTAAAATAATAGGTGAACTAAGATTGTACGCATACTAAAAATTATATGTGTAGTTTAAGCAATGTTTATGTGATTTGCGCTTAAATAAACGCGCATTAACGGCTTTAATTGTCGCATATGGCTAGATAAATGCATACACATAAGGGTATTAGCAAGGGAATAACATTGTTTTATTCATTTCCATGTATTAATTATGCTTTGTGTTTCTTTACCTTAAGTTGACTATTTGGCCTGCTCAAAGATGGCCGCCAACTGAATCCATGCTAAAGTACATGACTTCATGCAATTGACAGCAGAGGAAGGCGTCTGCACTGACTACGTAGCAACCTCTCCTTGAACCCCTGAACCAGGTCCATAAAGACTACTCTGGGCGAGATGCCAATGTCCCTGAACATGGAAGAAATGTTGCCACCTTTTCCACAATAGACTGATACTTTCCTGACCTGGGAACGATTTTCCCATACGCCTAGTTTAATACATCATCCGTATGTGAACATTTAAATTGTTGCTTAAAATCTTGGGACGGGGCTGAATTCAGCCAATGAAATGACTAGAAATTATGAAATGTTTCCTTTATATGTAAAATTTCAGTATAAATATTAGTAGTCCAGAGAGGGAAATTAGGTTACCACCCTACGATCTTGAGACGCACCCTGATCGATGCTATTCACGACGCTGACAGCAGAGGACGGGACGCTAGACTCTTTGATGATTTTCTGAGGACCCGATTTTGACTTAGAGAACGACAATTAGCCAGAATAGGTGATTATGACTCAAGATTTCTATTGCGCTTGTTAGGATTTTGACTTGCAATTTAATTAGATAAAGAAATTGATTATTTGAAGAACTGTGTCGGGTGGTTATTTATTGAAATGTATATTTTATTAGCGTAAGAATTGAAGTGTTTATCATCAAAATCACTAGTACAACTAAATGATCCAGTTGGCCTCCGGATGGAGGAATTGTCAGGATAAATAAATAAATGTGGTCTCCTCCATCCAAGGGAAATAAAGCTGTAGTTCGGAAGGGGAAATTAAACCCAATCTCCCCTGTAGGCATGGATAGATTGATGGGAATGAATGTTGGTGTTATGGGCCCCACCAGCGTGTGATGTGTGTATGTGCGTGTGACTGTGGAATCATTCCGTCCGTGGAAGCAGGAGGAGATTTTGTGTTCTGAACTGCACCAGTTTTCTTGGTAGCAAGATGATCGTTTTATTGTCTAGGTTTGATGAGTTGTATATATATATATAGTTACCAGTATCCTGGGTAGCTAGAGATGAGTTTTATTGTTCCAGTTGATGATTTTGGCATGTATATATAGCTTATTGATTATCAATTGATGTTGATATATGTATTAACACTATATGTTGAAGTCGTATTGAGTTCTATGTAGTCTGTACGGCTTCTGGGATGTAAGAAGTCGGTGACAATTCCGTAGTAGGACAGAGGTAAGCGCTGTTCTCGGGAAAGACGGGATTGTGGTTGCCCGTAGGTACACGGGGAAACGCGTAAAAATTGAAGTTGCGCGCCGCATTGTCTGGGTTCGATTCGGTGGCATCGCTGAGTGTCGCCATTAGAGATAATTTCTGTGTGAGAGAAGTGTATATGATAGCAAAGAGTTATTTGTGAAATTTCAGTCTAAAGTACCAGGAAACCAATAGGTATGCCGATAACGCTTTTTATTGAAAAGGTAGCAGGTGTTCTCTGAGCTTGTTAGAAGGACAGAGTAGAGGTAAGCGCTGCTTTGTTAACGAATGTTATAATTCTGTAGTGGGACAGACTGTACGCTGTTCTCGGGAAAGCAGGATTCTGTTTGAATGAACAGTACTTCTTTGTGTAAAAGTGCGTGAATGAAATAGCATTTGAATTAATTGCGTAACTCTGGTGTTACTTCTCAGGAGCATTACGTTTCCAACTATGTGTTTTAATTCCGGAGAAAACAGTTAATTAATGCGTGGTAGAAGGGTGAAGTAGAGGGATGTGCTACTTTGTCAACGGGCGTAATAATTCTGTAGTAGGGCAGAGGTAAGCGCTGCTCTCGGGAAAACAGGATTCTCGTGGGAAAGGTCTTTTGCTATTCTGTGGTTAGCGGAGCAGACAATGGAGATGTTTGTACGTTGTAACTAACCAGTATTGTAAATTTGAAACAAAGTCTACCGAGTAGTTTTTGTAAAGGAGGGGTAGACTGAGGACAGGAGTCAGGAGTAGAAGCCGCTGCAGCGACTGTAGACGTCAGAAGGACCGCGCTGGGATTGGACAGCTAGTCAGTGACGTAGACTCTCCAGGATTGGTGCGTTAGTGTGAGTCGCACAGGGATTGGAAGTTGTGACAACGACGTAGACGCTCCAGGATTGGTGCGTTAGTGTGAGTCGCGCAGGGATTGGAAGTTGTGACAGTGACGTAGACGTGCCAGGATTGGTGCGTGAGTAAGAGTCGCGCTACTATTGGATTAAAGATCAAACCGAGGTATAGAAGACTAAAAGAGTTCACGAAAGACGGGAAAATGTATTATCATTCACCCGAGAGAAAGGAAAAGTCTGTGTTCAGTAAATTGAAAAATTTATTTGTAAAAGATAAGAAAATTGTGACTAGGGAAGGACAGTTACTCCCTCCGGCAAAGACCCCCGCATCCTTTATGGTTGCGAAATATGGGTACCATACCTGTATCTGGTTAGACAATTGGGCGAAGTATACAAAGGAAGACGGAGTTCTAGCGTTTCCAGAGGATGGGTCTTTTAATTTGGCCATATTAAGGAACTTACGGGAAAGGATGATGAGTTTAGATCCGCGACCTAGGCCTACGCAGTTTGAGGCATTGACAGAGTGGGAAGATGAGATGCATGAGCGAGAAAAGCAGAGAAATGGATCTAGGTACCGGTACATGTTCGGGCGGCCGAATGATCGAGAAACTCATAGCGATAGAATGAGGAGGTGGCGAGATGCCAGTATGACAGAAGGATTATTTCCACTTAGAACAGAAGGAGAAAGTGGAGGAAGAAAATGTCTAGAAAAAAGAAATCATGTAGAAACCCGGAGGTATGGGGCTAGTGACACAGATGACGATGTTTTAGATGATATGTATTACAAGAGCCCGCCTCCGTACAGACAGGAACCAGAAACGCCCACTACAGGAACACCAGTAAGGGAGACTTTGAGAATCATTAAGACAGAAGTTATGACCCCAGAAGTAAAACGGAGAAATTCACTTAAAGAGAAGGGGACTAAGGTGGAGAATGAAAATTCTAGAGAACTAGCAGAAACCACCTTAGAATTGACTGAGAAAATAAGGGAACCAACGGAAAATCTAGAAGCAGTTACAGTTCCTGTGACCATAGGTCCTGTTATGCCTATTTTTGAGAAGCAGAAAAACAGTGAGCAGGGACTAATCGTTCCGTATGTGAACCAGAAACAGGCAGAACAGCCCCTGATGAAAACGAAAGGAAATTCCTGGGAACATGCTATGGGTAAAAGTGAATTACCTGTGTCAAAGAATCCATTTTATTGTTCTGATACTGTAGAGAGAAACCGAAGGGTAGAGGGATCAATGTTAGAACCACAGAGACTGACAGAACCAGGAAATATAGAAAAGTCAGTAAGTATAACTACTGAAGATTTGAATGACTGGCTGAAAGGTTTGCAGGATAAAGAAAAGGAATCACATACCATTGATGTTGCAAAGTTGAGGATGGTGTTAGAAGGACTGATCGTAGGGACAATTCCCACAGAAAAGCTGAAAAACTACCAAGATGAGGAACTACTGTTCCTATGCAAGAGCATTACCTGGAGAGCGAAGAATTTACATGACAGGCTAGCAGAAATAGCGAGTGAAATGGGAATTGACATGGACAAGGTAAAGGCATTACAAAAGCCCTACCAAGTGGATTTTACAGAAAAAGACATTGAGAATCTGAACGCTGCAGGACGAATAGGGCAGATTAGGGACATAATCACAGTATTAAGAAAATAGGGAGATGTGGATAAGTGGAAAAGCAGGTGGTATAGAAAGCGAGATGACATCTCAGACAGAACATTCCCAGCGTTTCCTGTGAGAGAAAAGGAAAAAGTGGTAATGGAGTTGCCTATGAGAGAGATTCCAGGAGGAGGATATGTGCATGTCCCATGGACCAGACAGGACATTTTGTCATTTACTAATGATTTCCCACGATTACGGGAAAAGCCGGTCGAGTGGTACAGACAGGTAGACAGATTTGTGAAACTGTCAAAAGTGTTGTGGATTGATCTAAATAGCCTGTTTGATATAATAGTGCCAGCAGATTTGTGGGCAGAATGTAAGATAGTCATAGATTGGCCCACCAAAGAATACCCGAGGGATTCCAAAACAGGATCCCCAGAGGTCATGAAGAAGTATGAACAGGTCATGGTCTTCTTGAAGAATAAAATGCCCCCGAAAGAAACAGATTGGGTTAAAATAGATCGAACACATCAAGAAGCGAAAGAGTCAGTCCATGCATATTATGAGAGGCTAATTCTGGCGTTCAAACAGTTTAGTGCGGATGACAGCCTGGGAGAAAAGGACCTGAGTCATTTTGTGTACAGATTTGTGTATGGTCTGCGTCCTGAGATTGGGGACATGATCAAGCAGCACACCGTGGACTGGCAGAGTAAGAAAATAGATGAGATCCTGAGACATGCTAAATACTTTAGTGATGAAATTGAGGCAAAACAGCGGAAACTAAAAGAGAAGGCAATGTGGGCTCAAGTAAAAGTTGCAGAGAGGCAGGAAGCTCAGCTAATAGAACAAGCCAATAATCCAGGCATAAAATCAAAGTTTGGTCCAGGAAAGGGAAAGGGTAACATTGAGGAAGCCAAGAAGAAGTTCCCTTGTCACAACTGTGGCAGGTTATGGCATTGGAAATCCGAGTGTAAAAATCCACCTCTTGCTAATGATGAAAATCCGTCATTAAATCCACAGGTGCAGTGTGAGGGGAGTGGCCCATCGCCACAACAGCAGAAGGCTGTCGGTCTACAGAATCAAGTGCCAAAACCGCCCATACCACAGAGCCGAAGTACACAAAGATATAGCAAGGAAACGGGATTCTACAATGAAGAACAGGTAAACAAACCGCAACACGCGAGCGCTGTGTCACAATATTGGATGCACAATGATGAAAGTGAGCCAGAAGAAATCTATTGACGGTGTCGAAAAGAGGAAGCAGAGTGCGTACTTGGCGCATCTCTAGAAATAGATCAGACAGGACCATTTGTAGATGGGAAAGTTAATGATGAAAATATTACTTTCTTAGTAGACACTGGAGCTACACGATCTACTGTCAGATCAGCAGATGTGAAAAATCTTCCTCTTTCGGATGAAACAATCCAAGTAGTTGGTGTGTCGAACACCCAGATAAAAATGTACCTTACTGATCCTGTAAAGGTCAGAATAGGGAAATTCTCAGACATGCATAGATTCGTGGTGTGTGACACCAGTCCTGTGAATCTATTAGGGAGGGATTTGTTGTGCAAAATGAATTGCACCATATTCTGTACACCAGACGGAATAGCTTTTGAAACACCAGATGAGGATGTCCTGTATAAAATGACCATAGCTAATCGAGAGTGTGAGGTTGCTGGAACCTATGCAGTATTCAATCCAGATGAATTGCCCCCAGAATTGAAACAGACAGTGAAAGCAGCGGTTTGGGACTTAACTGGGGAAGATGTAGGCCTGATGAGAAATGTAGACCCAGTGAGAATTGCTGTAAAAGAGGGAGCTGTTTACCCCAACATTCCACAGTACAGACTGACCCCAGAAATAATAGCAGGGGTAACCCCTTTAATTGAGAAGATGATCCAGCAAGGAGTGCTGAGGGAAATAATGAGCAGTCCATGTAATTCGCCTATCATGGGACTGAAAAAGCCAAGTGGGAAATTCAGGATTGTACAAGATTTGAGAAAGGTTAACAAGATTGTCGTTTCCTGTTGTCCAATTGTTCCAAATCCCTCAGTAATTTTGAATCAGATCCCACATGATGCAGAATGGTATACGGTAATTGATTTGTGTCATGCTTTCTTTTCCATACCTTTGCATCATGACAGCCAGCCACTTTTTGCATTCAGGTTTGGAAACCGTATTTTGGCATGGTGCCGAATCCCACAGGGGTACACAGAAAGCCCTTCCATTTTCAATCAGCTGTTAAAGAAATCTCTGGAAAGCCTTACCATCCCTGAAAATTCAGTCTTGGTCCAGTATATTGACGACCTATTGGTGGCGTCAAAGACACGTGAAGCTTGTAAAACAGAGACCATAGCTTTGCTAAATCATCTGGCAGATGGAGGACTTAAGGTATCTCCAGCAAAACTGCAGTACTGTAAGAAGGAAGTGACATACTTGGGTCATAATATTGAGAAAGGCCTGAGGAAAGTAACCATAGACAGAATCCGAATCATTAAAGGAATGAGAGCTCCAATGACCCAAAGAGAAGTAAGAATGTTCCTAGGAATGGTTGGGTACTGTCGTCAGTGGATAAGTAATTTCTCCCTGATTGCCAAACCATTGGTGAGATTGACAAAAAGTGAGGTGAAAGACCCCCTTGAACTGAACAAAGAAGAATTGGCGGCATTCAAACAGCTGAAAAACAGTCTTTGTGAAGCCCCTGCACTAGGTATGCCAGACTATGAAAAGGAATTTGAGCTATACTGTAGTGAGCGAAATGGGTCTGCACTTTCAGTGTTGATACAGAAACATGGAAGACAAAGATGGTCAATAGCCTATTTCTCATCAATGCTAGATCCAGTGGCAATAGGTCTGCCAGGATGTCTGAAAGCGGTAGCGGCCACATGCCGAAGTCTAGAGCAGAGTGAGGGAATTGTGATGGGGTATCCAGTAAAAGTGTTTGTACCCCATAGTGTGGCGATCCTTTTGACAAGGAGTCGAACACACTTCATGTCACATAGTCGGCTGACTAAGTACGAAAAGGTCATTCTAGGTGCGAACAATGTGAGTCTGGAAAGATGTGTGAATGTGAATCCAGCTACACTTTTGCCTGATGCAGAGAGAGTGGAGATAAGAGAAGAAGCTGATCATGATTGTCTGGATGTGCTTGATTATTGCACGAAACCTAGTCCTGATATAAAAGACCTACCACTGCCAGAAAGTGATCATGTATTTTTTGTGGATGGATCCTGTTTGAGAACGGAAGAAGGAGTGTTGAGTGCAGCCTATGCAGTGTGTACAGTTTCAGCAGTTATAGAGGCATCACCCTTGAAAGGAGTTAGATCCGCTCAAGTAGCCGAAATAGTGGCATTAACCAAGGCATGTAAAATTGGAAGAAATGCAAGAGTGACTGTGATGACTGACAGCCAGTATGGCTTCGGAGTTGTCCACGATTTTGGCCAACTATGGCTGCAAAGAGGTTTCCTGACCTCAAGTGGAACTCCCATAAGGAATGCAGAAGTGGTGGGAAAATTGCTTGAGGCAATACAAATGCCCAAAGAATTGGCTGCAGTGAAATGTGCTGCTCATGGACAAGGTAGTGATTACATCACTACTGGAAACCGGTTTGCTAATGACATGGCTCAGTATTGTGCCCGAAACAAATATTCGATCAATCGGTCTAAGGAAAAGGAAATGTCTTTTTGCTCCATAATGTTTACTAACGTTGTGGGAACATGGGAAGAAGTGAGGCAACTGCAGGATGAAGCAGGGGATGAGGAAATGAGACAGTGGGTAAAGGCAGGATGTGCCCCCAGAGAAAAAGATCATGTGTGGGTATATCGAGATGGAAGACCAGTAATGCCTGATAGCATGATGTCAACCATGGCACGGATGTATCATGGCCAAGGACATCTGGAAAGGGATGCCATGATAAGGGCCTTTAAACAGACCTGGTATAATCCAAAATTCAGGCTGATTGCAGAGAGTCTCTGTCAGAGATGTTTGACATGTCAACAGTACAATCCAGGAAGAAAAACAGTGGTGAGTCTGGGTACCATAGGTCGGGAAGGAGGACCTTTCACTAGAATGCAAGTAGATTTCATTGAAATGCCCCCTTACAACAAACTGAGGTATGTTTTGGTGGTAGTTTGTCTGTTCTCTAGGTGGGTGGAGGCATACCCGACCAGAAGAAATGATGGAATCACAGTGGCCAAGCTGTTGTTGAGGGAATTCATCCCAAGGTACGGGTTCCCAATAACCATTGAATCAGACAGAGGAGGACATTTCTACAATGAGATCATGAAACTGATTTGTGAAGCATTAGGTGTACAACAGAAACTGCATTGTGCCTACCGACCAGAGGCTTCTGGTGTGGTCGAGCAAATGAATGGTACCACCAAAAATAGAATTGGAAAAATGTGTTTGGCCACAGGGTTGAAATGGCCTGATGTCTTGCCTCTGGTTTTGATGACCATTAGGTCTACTCCCGATAGAACCACAGGTTTGAGTCCACACAAGATCATCATGGGCCGTGCCATGAGACATGTGTTTGTGCCAGTCAACAAGCTGATGACTATAACTGATGACATGATTTTGGATTACTGTAAAGGCCTGGCTGACGCAGTTCATTCTGTGTTTCACCAGGTTGGAGCGGATGCCACCACACTTGAAAAGAAACCAGCCCATGATTTGAGCCCAGGGGACTGGGTAAGGATAAAAGTACACAGAAGAAGAAACTGCCTGGTTCCAAGGTGGGGAAGGCCAAGACAGGTCATCCTGACTACAACAACTGCTGTGAAGTGTGCAGGACTGAAAAACTGGATACATGCTAGTCACACTCTGAGAGTTCCAAATCCAGCAGACGGCATTGGAAAAGAATACTTTGACGAATCAGAATCAAGTGATGAGTCAAGCAGTGAGAACACAAAAACAAAAGAAAACCCTGAAAGGGGGGGAAATGAGCCAAGACTAGTTCAGACCCCCAGAGAGGAAATTCTGAGGAAAAGATTGCAGATTTCAGATACTTCAGATTCTGGAGATGAGCAAAACGCAAGTGGTGAACACAGAAAGAAGAAAAGAAAAGAACATTCAGTCAGAAGTAACATTTACACCAAATGAGAGAGTAGAAGAAATTCCACCTGAGAAAATATTGGAAGAAGAAGAAGAAGAAGGGACAGTTGTAGAAAGAGAGGGACAGATTGCGGAAGATCCCCGAGGAGGTGTAGGGAACTGCAACATCCAGACAGGTGAAGGGACAATAAGTCAGCAAGAAGATTACGTGCCGGAGATCCGAGGAGGGACAGAAGTAGGGCCAACCAAAGCGGTGGAAAAGGAGACTTCTGAAAAGGAAAAACCAAATGAAACAGAATCTGAGGACAGCGAAACAGAGATACCAGAAGGTCGAGTTCTGAGAAAGAGAACTTGGATCGAGGAGAGAAACGGCAAAGACGGCAAAACAAGAAGGAACGCCAAAGGAGATATTTGGCCAAATAAAATTAAGAAATTAAGATACAGATTGACACGAGCTAAACCCTCAGAGGTTGAACAAGTGAATGAAGTAACTAGTCAGCATCCAGAGAAAGAGGGAGAAACAGAAGTGTCAGAAGCAAACAAACGAGCAAGGAAGCCAAATCAGAAATATAAGTCACCTGAATGGACGTACGTGGCACTGCCTGAACAAGGAGAAGAGGCAGATAGTCAAGGAAATCCAGAGGAGACTTGGCTGAAACTGATAAAAGAAGAAGAGACTGGGGAAATCCTGAGAGTTATCTTATCCGACATCGGAGAAGAAGCGGAAGATCAGAAATCCTGCATGTGGATGACGAGAAAGAAGTGAAAAATGACGAAAGGCCAAGCTGAGTAATTTAGGCGATCCTTGTAGGAATACATAAGATTGAATAAGAAAATTGCAATATTTGGACAAACTGATAAGTTTAGCTTTAAAAAGCTAAAGGAGGCGGAGTAGAAGAGGCTAAAGACACGGTTAGATCTAACAAAATGGCTAACATAGATGATAACAAGAGTAGATGTACCTTCATGAGAAGATGGTGCAAGACATGTTGCTGTTGTACAGGACTATTAATGCTTCTTTGGAGCGTACTCGCTCTTTTGATCTCTTTCAAAGTAACTCTAGATACATTAGCAGGACATACTGAGAATATGACTAATATAGTGAAAAACTCACAAAAAGTAATACCGGATAGAACAAGCACAGAGCACGGGCATCAAGATAGGTCAATAAATGAGTTCTCTAGTAATGTGTTTTCAAAACTGTTGTATGAATATGTTAAAACAATGGAAGTAAGGGATTGCTACGTCTGCATGCAATTACCTGCATCTGTTTCAGAAGGGGTGACTTATCATCATCTCCCAGCAACTTATGGAATAACATGTAGCATCTTGACTAGTATATTTTATCAAGTAGGAAAATTAGAGTATAATTTGTCTAACATAGATAATATTATTGGACGATTGCCCATGAATAAAGAATTAAATCCAGCTAAAGATGCTAATACATTAGGAGAAATTTTTATAGAAACTAAAGGACTAACCCTAGAATATATTTTTAAGAACAATTTAACTTGCAGTTTGAAACCAGAAGAGAAAACCTTCTTGGATATGGTTGAGGAGAGAAGATTGAAAATACACAAGAATGCAGAAGGACATAAAGAAGGGGAAAACATTTGGGCAATAGATGGGAACAAGGAAACACAAGGTGATGTTAGACCAACCATAGCTATAAATTCACCACAGAAAGGAAAATTATGCATCATGAGAGAAAGATCCCAGTATGATTACATATATATAGGGACAAGTGAGTGTCATGATACATACTTCATTGCATCTGGATGGGGATTTAGAGGTGGAGAAGACCCAGTTTTCCCTGGATTGTATTATATTTGTGGGAACAAGGCTTATTACAGGTTGCC
The DNA here is from genome assembly GCF_964204655.1 of Triturus cristatus. NCBI lineage: Eukaryota > Metazoa > Chordata > Amphibia > Caudata > Salamandridae > Triturus > Triturus cristatus. Next base: position 550,235,374 of record NC_140587.1, on the reverse strand, counting down.
TGACCATTGGTATGGCACATGTTATGTAGGCCTGGTCTTTCCAAAGATCTTTCACATGGATAGAGTAGAAAATAGTGGACCAAATAACCTACTAATGCGTAGCAGAAGAGAAACCTGGTTAGAAATTGTAGGTGATATTTTTGGAGCCTTGATACCAGCAGTGGGAATATCTTTGAATGCAAATAATATTCGGAAGCTGTCCACCATAGTGGATCGTTTGTCAACAAGCACAGCTGGAGGATTTCTATTGGTAAACACTGAATTAGTTGCCATGCGTGCTATGATTATGCAAAGTCGACTTGCCCCTGATATTCTATTGGCAAAAGAGGGTGGAGTCTGTGGAATGCTGAAAGTTCAACATTGTTGCACTTATATTCCTGACGAAAACAGAGATCTAAAAATCAATATCAAAAATATTACAGAATTGCATGACGAAATAAAACCACTGGAGTTGAAAGTATCTGGACTAGAATTAGTAATAAGATGGCTGCTATAAAAACTTTCTTAGGTAAATTAGGTAGTACTATAATAGGGAAAATATTCTTTCCATTAACCTGTGTGATTTTTGTATTACTATTACTTAGATTAGAATGTATGTGTTGTAGATATAAAAGAAATAAAAAGAAGGTTAAAAGAGAAATTTACAAAAAGAGAGAAAAGAAACCAGAAAAAGATCTCAATGAAATAGAAATGGAAGAGTGGAAGGAGAGTATGTATGATAGAACCCAAAGAAAAGATGAAAGGGAAACAGAATTTTAATTAAGCAAAAAGATATTTTAAATTTCTAAAAAGGGGAAACAAATTGAAATTTGTGGGTTGTTTGGTGGTGATAAATCACCAAAGGGGGGATTGCTGGAGCGGGTAAAATAAAATTATTTGGTATACCCAATCCATTTATATATGTTTATATTAAAACGACTAAAACGATAAATTTTAATGATTAAACAGTGTGCTGTGACGAACTAATCAACCTCATTAATCAAGGGAACATACGTGGGAATGCATTTGCATGGCTAAAATAATAGGTGAACTAAGATTGTACGCATACTAAAAATTATATGTGTAGTTTAAGCAATGTTTATGTGATTTGCGCTTAAATAAACCCGCATTAACGGCTTTAATTGTCGCATATGGCTAGATAAATGCATACACATAAGGGTATTAGCAAGGGAATAACATTGTTTTATTCATTTCCATGTATTAATTATGTTTTGTGTTTCTTTACCTTAAGTTGACTATTTGGCCTGCTAAAAGATGGCCGCCAACTGAATCCATGCTAAAGTACATGACTTCATGCAATTGACAGCAGAGGAAGGCGTATGCACTGACTACGTAGCAACCTCTCCTTGAACCCCTGAACCAGGTCCATGAAGACTACTCTGGGCGAGATGCCAATGTCCCTGAACATGGAAGAAATGTTGCCATTTGGGAACCAAAAGCCACCTTTTCCACAATAGACTGATACTTTCCTGACCTGGGAACGATTTTCCCATACGCCTAGTTTAATACATCATCCGTATGTGAACATTTAAATTGTTGCTTAAAATCTTGGGACGGGGCTGAATTCAGCCAATGAAATGACTAGAAATTATGAAATGTTTCCTTTATATGTAAAATTTCAGTATAAATATTAGTAGTCCAGAGAGGGAAATTAGGTTACCACCCTACGATCTTGAGACGCACCCTGATCGATGCTATTCACGACGCTGACAGCAGAGGACGGGACGCTAGACTCTTTGATGATTTTCTGAGGACCCGATTTTGACTTAGAGAACGACAATTAGCCAGAATAGGTAATTATAACTCAAGATTTCTATTGCGCTTGTTAGGATTTTGACTTGCAATTTAATTAGATAAAGAAATTGATTATTTGAAGAACTGTGTCGGGTGGTTATTTCTTGAAATGTATATTTTAATAGCATAAGAATTGAAGTGTTTATCATCAAAATCACTAGTACAACTAAATGATCCAGTTGGCCTCCGGATGGAGGAATTGTCAGGATAAATAAATAAATGTGGTCTCCTCCATCCAAGGGAAATAAAGCTGTAGTTCGGAAGGGGAAATTAAACCCAATCTCCCCTGTAGGCACGGATATATTGATGGGAATGAATATTGGTGTTATGGGCCCCACCAGCGTGTGATGTGTGTATGTGCGTGTGACTGTGGAATCATTCCGTCCGTGGAAGCAGGAGGAGATTTTGTGTTCTGAACTGCACCACGTTCTCGATTACATACTTCCCAGGAATTTGTCTTGCCTTCTTTCTTTCCTTTTCCCTCTTCTCCTGCTGAGCAGTTATTCAAATCCTGAATGTTAGGCGTGCTTTGTCTATCTATGTGGACAGGTCTGCTGCTTTTGGAAATTCCGTGAGTCTGTTTGTGACTTTTGGGTTTATTGGATGTGAGAAGGCTGCTTCTCACCTTACCATTGGTTGGTGGATCAAGTCTGTTACTGTTTTGGCTTATCAGGGATCTGTTTTGCCTTGTGCTGTGGGTGTTCAGGCCCTTTCTACGAGGGGTGTCTCAGAGTCATGGGCTGCCTTTCATGGGGTTTCCCTGGATGAGATCTGTCGTGCTGGAACATGGGCTTCTGATTCTACCTTTGTTAAGCATTACCAGTTTAATTGCACAATGATTCTGGTGTGTTGCGCGCTGTGGGGCCTCCTGCTCCTCCTTGAACCTCTTCTGTTAACAGACACTTCAGTTCTTCATTTACTCCTGGGTGTGTTCTCTTCCTTCTGGTGTTCCAAATGTCTGCTGATGTGTGGTTGCTTTGGTATGCCTCATTAGTAAGGACTGGGTTGAGGACGAGAGACGTAGAGGTAATCTCCTGATTACTATTGGTAATCTTTACTTCAAAACAACAAGAGGGAGAGGGTGAAAAAACTAAGGAACCACTCTTAGTCCCCGTAGGTCAATATAATCAAAACAACAAAAGAATGTATCCTTGAAAAGGAGAAATATATCAGGAAGGAAAGAGTCACTTCAAAGTGGTAAAAGAACCCTCACTCACCAACCTGGTTGGTGACATGCTTCATCATAGGGTCCCCACCAGAGAAATTTTTTAAAGAACATGGATAAACATCCAAAACGCCAGCAAAGTTTTGCTGCAATCAAAGAAATAGAGTGAAACTAAGCCACAATTTCCAGCGTTGTTGTCCTCCCATAGGGAGGTAATTCATGTAAATCACATCAAATTTGAATATAATTTAACATACAGAACAGTGAGGATCAAGTAACTGCTTCACGTGTGTAGAAAATACACTGGAATAACCACTCATGTGTGTATGTACTCACATGTGTTTCCGAGTGTGGTTTTACACATATATGTGGATTTAAATGCCTCCACCCCATCAAATCAAGGAATGCTGGCTCCTACAGCAGGATTTATGAGTGCAAAGTAAATATTAGTAATTTTGCATAGGGAGATGGCGATTTCTGCCACCAGATATGAGAGCCCCTATCGAAAGTATACATTATGAAACTTTATTGCTGTTTAAAAATTATAAAAATTATTTCAAAGTACAATATAAATGATACATATATTTAAAACATGTATTATTAACCTAGATTTAATAACAATATAGAGTTACAGCACATTAACTCATCACAATAAATTTGTAATAATTAAATATATTAATTTAATTATAAATCATTTTAAACTATAATTTAAAAACATTCCAGCCTAACATTTTTATTTCTATTAATGTCTAGCAAATGTTCTTAACATTTGTGTTGAATTCATTTAAAATATGTTTATTTTGTTAATAAGAATTTAAAGCTTTAAATTAAGTTTTTTAATTATTAAATAATAACGTCATTAATAAATATATATCTTTAACATAAAACTACATACCTATTTAATTTAAATTAAAAAATAATTTTATTAATTTATCATTAATTCCTATGGAGTGTTATTTTATTCCCTCCTTTGTTTCCTATGAGAGAGTGTTTCAGTATCCGTAAGTGACCATGTGTGCTGCCTGACGTACTCCAATGCTGGGCTTGAATAGATTTGTGCCCGTCTTGATACCTTTCGGACTGTAGTAACTTTAGAAGTGCAGTTTGTGAATACCAATGGTCTTAGTTTTTGTCTGAGGGTGTTTGTATTATGTCCCGCCATATACTGATCCTTAACTTTCCTTAAACACTTCCTATTTAGTGGTAAGCGTTCCCTATTTTGTAGCCCTTGATCCTCACACGATTACTATAAAAATGTCAACCTATGTATGCGGAGATCTCCACCACCTTGAAAAAGATAGGAGGGGCAGAGGTTTACAGACAGGTTTTTTTAAACATATTTTGTTGTATGTGAGTAGTGCTACTGTAGTACTTCTTTTACATGCTACAAAATTAATGTTGTAAATCTCCCCATGGGCTGTATGGTTGCTGTCATGGACTGTTGTATTACCACTCCATGGAGCCATTTGATAAAGTAACAACACTTTTTTTGGGAACAACAAACAAAATGAGCAGTTGCTAATGAACAGGTAACCTTTGGTACTGCTACAAGAACTTCCCCCTGCTGGCCATAAGCCAACATTATTCATGGTTTCTGTTTATGTACCATAACCAAACCAATGCAGCCATATGTTTGGATTTTATTAAAGAGGATATGTATACAAGAGAAAATACAGTATGCTCCTGCTTCTATTACCATGCCTTAATCTTTTCTCCACTGACATAATTTCCTGGGTCCTCTTCATAATCAGTAGGAACAACAGACAGGTCAAGTGAGGAGGTACGTAGGGTCTTATGATCTACAACAAATTTGTCAATGTGGAAGGCTAAAAAATATGAGCAAAGGTTTTGGAAGTTTCAGTTCAATCAATGATTGTATTTGAATTCTACCTTGATAAACATAGTGCCTTACTCTGCCTTATCCACTTTTGTTAGACAGTTCCTGGAGATACAGCAGGACTGTGTATTAGATCAACAAAAACTTCACAGTATAGGGAGTCAGTCCACATTTACCATCAGTGAGTTTTGGAGGGTTTCGGCTAGCACACAGTGCAATAGCCAATCCCTAAACCAATCAGGTTAACAGATGTTGCTGGCATCCTTGAACATTACACTCTGATTCCCAAGGAATCCATGGTAACGGATCTAACCCTTACATTTGGTCAGCTGTGCATGCACAATGTAAACACAAGAAAGATACGACAATGCATTTTCAAACATTTATTGAAATGATCATATTCTTGCATGAAAAGCCTGTCCTGTGATTATTAGAAAGATGAGACATCCTACTGTAATCAGCATTAATAGAATGGTAAACAATATGAACAATTTGACCATGTTAATTGCTGCTAATGTTTGCTTTACTGCTATCTGTATCAAATACTATACTAAAGAGAGCATAGCGGAAGCACCATTTTGCCAGATCAATTGGGATAGTCTAACCCCTATACCTTGGTCTTAGGTGTCAGGAAGCCAGTCGCAGTGCACAGGTTATCTTCCTTAGCAGGATGGAATTCGGAGTCAGCAGGACTTCATCTCAGTTGCAGTTTGCAGCGGTCCAGTGATAATCCCAGCATGGAAATGCTCCTCTCAAAGAGCTTTAGCACGGAAGCTGTTTATCAACTGTGACAAAGGCGCAGAGCAGCTCATTTGGTTTCGTCTAGATAAAATGACGTGTCTCCTAACAAGCACAGAGAGAAAGGAAAACAATAGTATCGTGTTCTTCATGTACGACCCTGGAACCAACTGGACAGACTATAGGAAGCCGGTACCTGTCAGAGATGCACATACAGCACATTCATGCATTAGCAGAAAGTGAGGCAAAGGGCACCACAAGAAAGAGATGTGAACCTAAGGAGGTGAATCTAAAATAGAGAATACACGTGAGCCGTGCAACAGTTTTGATTATGAAATTACCCATGAGTCTGACTAGGAAACTTTAACCAGTTCATAACACAACTGCTCAAAGGCAGACATTTGATAATTTCCCATGTTGGGTACTATGGTATTTATAGCTGTCCAGGATACAGGCTCTTTATTTCACAGTCATAGTACATGCTTGGGACAGGCAGGATCTTCAGCCTTAGATACTGCAAGGTGTGTGTCGAATAAAACTATGGGCTCTTCACTTGACACTAGGAGGCCACACATACTCAAGTGTCTTGCAAAATATATGGAGCTCCGCCTTTCAACCTGAGATGTAGAATGAGGTTAACAGTTTTGTGAGTCCGTTTATAAAGACTACTGCTGGGGCCCAATTTTCTTGTTTCCATTTATCTCAAGAACCCACTCTGGTCGATTGGACCTTTTTACTTGCCCAATAGCGTGGAGGGAGCAAACACAATTATCAAAGAATACCTTCCGCAATTTGACATAATTGAAGACTCGGAACTCAATTTCTATTTCTCTCGGGATTTTATTATCAAGAAAAACATCTGTAGATATAAGCACCTTAGCACAAGGCTCAACAGGTAAATGGGTACTAATACAAATGCCACTCTACGAAGAATCTGCATACGACTGAATATAAACAAAAGTACAGCTTCTAAAAACATGAGGTAGATAACTACCAAGCTAATGTCGATATTAGGAATCATTAAACCAAAGCATTTCTGTCCCTACTCTAAGCTAGATGACATCCCTGCTTACCATTCCCTTAAGACCCAAGAAATCGTGAAAAGGTGTCAGAAGTGAACTTCCTAAGAAGTCTTCACTTAGAGAGCTTGATCTACGTTCCTTCTAGCTCCTCGCCTACCTCTTCTCTGCTCAACCCCCGGGGCGCTGTCCCTAATACGAAACCCCAAAATCTCAGAACACGCCCTCCGGCACACCTCCTCAACCAGGTCTTCTTCCAGTAATTTTCCATCCAGCTCCGTCCATCTTCCATCATCCATCAGCTTGGCCTTGAGTCCCAGACACCGTCAGCACTAGGAGTTGCGATTGGCACATTCCAATGCACTCCCATGTCTGGCTTCCTCCATAATTCAACTGTTAGACAAAGACCTTTTTTACTAACGAACCAACTGTCCTTGCACCTGCAGTGAGATCATGGGATGGAGAAATACTTCGCATCTTTTAACTCTACGATTTACTGCAGCCCAAAACCTCTACTAGAATAAATCACTTGCGGCCTACCGCATTCGGCTAACATAAGAAATACCAGGCCTTTCTCTTCAACGATATATGTGACTTCGGGCCTCTACTAGGTTAAACACACTATTAAATTACATTCTAACATTACTGCTTTTACCTTCACATACGTGGATAAGCGACATACATGAATTAATTCAATCAGGTTACACGTTTAATCTAGTACATTGCATTAAACAGAAACTCATCGTTATGCATTTTGCTAAATACATTCACAATATATTTTCGCGTCTTCTAACGCTTCTACATTGCGACATAGCTGATACATTTCTTAATACATTTCGCACAGCAAAACTAAAGATACATTCATTATATGCGGGTGCCAAATAACAGTGAATATGATGCACCCCTACAATTTTCAAAACCTTTAGGCGCTACATCAGTTCCCCCCTTTGATGACAACTGTCATCACACCATCATTCTCATTTCTCCTGGAATAAAGCTGATCTAAACTGCGGTTGCTACCATCCCACCATGTCGGATCCCTTCCATCCTTTTAAGATTCTGATACTGACGGTCCTGTAATCTCTCCATTCTCTGCTCACTTGCTCTGAGGGCTCTTTCGGCCCTATTCCCTCTGTACCACTTCCAGGCTCTTAAGAGTCCCCACTAACAGATCACACATACCACTGCAATTATGATTGGCTTCAACACAGAACCCAGGAATCCCATTCCCAAGTTCGCAAACCAAGTCCCCACTCGGCCAAATCCTTGGCTAATCTTTTCCCACACATTCTCTTCCGTCAAATCTACTATTTCCTTATGGATCGTGGTAATGTTGACTAATGTATTTCGCCAAGTCCTTACTGTTATCTGGAATATACGTGCAACATTCTTGGACCTTCAGCAATTTACAGACTCCGCCCTCTTTTGCCAATAATACGTCTAACGCAAGTCGATTCTGCAAAACCATATTCCGTATCGACAACATTTCTCCATTCACCAACAGCAATAACCTCGCCGAATTCATTGACAATTCATCCACCACAGTCGCCAACCTTCTTATCTTCACATCATTCAGGACCACTCCCAAACTAGGTATTGTCACTCTGAATATATCTCCAATCACCATTCCTGCATTCGCAGCTCTACGCACTTTAGAATGACATCCCGTCTCTAATAGCTTCAAATCTTCCGTATGATAAATCTTTGGGAAGATAATTGCCAAGTAACACGTACCCTACCAATTCGCAGGCAATATCACATATGCATTTCTCCCACACACATAGTACACAGTCGGAATCACCTGTACCGAACCTTGCAAGAAATTCTTAGCAGAGTCCTCCATGGTAAAGGTATGTTCACACGTACTATGCCCCACTAGAACCTTCTCCTTGGGAGTTTGAGGACGGGCAACACACAATTTCCCCTTCTGTACCTCATCCAATGCAATCGGTTCATAACTTCCCCTAGATTTATGCAATCTCGCCTCATCCGTCCAGTCAACTGGACTATCTCCTGTATTCCGTGTCTGGGTCAGTTTTCTATACCTATCCTCTATCTGACCTATGAACTTCTTTTCCGTTTCGGACAACCAGCATGTCAAATTATGTCTATGAGCATAAGCTGTATCTAGCTTCACAGTCGGTCTAAAATACTTCCGAAGCCTATCCTCTGACTTGTAATAGTCATACTTATTCAAATGCTTGTATGCCGGAACTTCAGGAAGTACTGTATCATAATTTGAGAAGAAATACTCAAACTGTTTCCTTTCATAAAACAAACTAAGCAATAGGCTGCAAGAAATACCATATGTCAGTGGGAGATGATGGTACCTAATACCCTCATCTACTGAAGCAGGCAATTGCATGCACACATAACAATCTTTCGCATCCATCGCATCCACATATTCATACAACAGCTTCGCATAGGCATTAAGTTTAAAATCGGCTCTGGACAAATCTATGTGAAACATACGACTCTCCTCGAGCATCTGAGCTCTCTGATCCCTAATAGTGACCCCTCCCTGACCTAGAGTGGTAGGCGTGGGTGCTCCCTGTACCTCCCCCTCCTGTCTATGGGCCACCATGTATGAAGTCACTACTACTGCAAAAATTACCGCTATCACTGCTCCTAACAGCGTGCCTATCACTATTTTGGCTCTACGATGCGTATTCCCAGGTTCCGCCATCTCTGAGATGTTCTCAATGTTCAGTACAGTCTCTGCGGACACAAGCCTCTTTCTCATCCAGTAAGTTCAGTTCAACTGCTCCCTCGAACCAGGGAAACCCTTAACAAAGTTCAATTTCTCGTTTCTTCTGATAGGGAAGACTTCCCTAACTCTCCTTCGTCCTTCAACGGAAAATCCCTAAATTTATTCTTCTTCCTCTCGGGCCTAGGTTATCTTCTTTTCAAACTTTATATACAACACCTTTACTATCAGTCCAGAATAACTGCCGGTCCCAACAGTTCTAGGACCGCCTGCAGTATTTCAAGCTTAAGGGTTGTCAGTTCTTGGGGAGCGGGTATAACTGCAAAGGTTGGGAAGTCCAGCGTTTCCAGAATCAGACCACGGATGATACTCAAGAATGGTGGATTCGGAATATTGATGGTCAGCACTCCTTCGATCTCCAAGCCTGGGATCTTCAACAACACTTCCACTCTCGGAAACGGGAGACTGTTGACCAGTGTGATCGATCTCAACCTTCCCGTGTTCAGTAAACTTGGCATCAGTCACTGTGTATGCCCACTCTGGTGAGGCGTACTTTTGGCACGGCACTCTTGTTCTCTTCGATCTTCTCAGAGCACCTTGGGGTCGATCTACGTCCTCTTGCTCTGCTTCAGATTCTTCGGAAACTGGGGCGAGATCTGTTCTTGGTGCCGATCTCGAGTTTACCCGTCTCTGACTCACGGGCCAAACCCTTTCTGCTTCTGTGGCACCTCCACGCTCTCTACTGGTATCCTGTGCACTGCTTTCTTCTTCAGCAGAATTCGACTCGGTCCCACCCACTGCAGCTCCGTCTTCTTCTTCCGAGTCCGTTTCAGTGTTATTTCCACATTCCCTTTCGGCTTGGTTTAGTGCACAACCAGCTGCGTCAGCAACCCCTACAGCTTGGTTTGCCCTCTCAGATGGCTCTGCCACCTCAACTGGGTTTACGTTCTCGAGAGGGGCTGTTTCTTCCAAGGGTGCTGGAATTCTATGGGTATGGGAGGCGTGTACCCAGTTCGGCAGCCCCCCACACTTCACTGCTGTATTCGTGATCAGGATTATCTGGTACGGCCCACGCCAGCGAGCATCCAGGCAACTCTTCCTCACGTGTTTGCGCACCAATACCCAGTCTCCTGGGCACAAGTCGTGGCACAGGTCGCTTGCGGTGGGAACCGTTGCTGTCTGCACCTGCTGAGACACAGAACGGACCACGTCAGCCAGGCCTTTACAATATTCCAAAATCATGTCATCAGTGATGTTAATCAAAGCAGTAGCAGGTATTGCTGGGAAGCGCATCGCCCTCCCCATTATGATCTCGTGGGGTGACAATCCAGTCCTCCTATCAGGGACACTCCGGAGACTCATGAGAACTAAAGGTAATGCATCTGGCCATTTCAAGGATGCCGAAGAGCATACTTTCGCCATTCGGGCTTTCAAAGTTCCATTAACTTGCTCCACGATCCCAGAAGCCTCTGGTCGGTAGCTGCAGTGCAATCTTTGGTCTACATTTAAGGCAGCACAAAGCAGCTTCATGATTTCACTGTGGAAATGAGTTCCTTTATCTGATTCAAAAGAGGTCGGAAAACCGTACCTCGGGATTAGTTCTCTCAACAATAACTTAGCTACGGTGAGTGTGTCACACCTACGTGTCAGGTAAGCCTACACCCACCTGGAAAAGACACATACTATAACTAATATGTACCTCAACCCATTACACTTCGGCATTTCAATATTTCTATTAAAAGGTCCACCTGACCTACCTATGTGACTCAACGTCACAGCGGTTCTCTTTCCTACATTCATCTGCAGACATATGACACACCTCTGGCACACAGCCTCAGCTACCGTCCAAAACTTCGGATTGTACCACGTTTGGCGAAACACTCGCATCATTGCATCTCTGCCAAGATGTACAGCACCATGTATCAGTCTCGCCATGGGACTCAACAAACATTCCGGTAACACAGCGCGTCCATCACTCGAAACCCATATATCCACATCTCCTTTCTCACATCCCGCTCGTATCCAGCTGTCCCGCTCTTGGTCAGTGACCCCATCTTGCAACTGCTTCAGTTCCTCCCATGAGTCCGCCATAGCTAACATCACAGTGTAATCTGTTTTCTCTTCACTTTCCACAACATGATTCTCAGTATAATTACATCCCTGCTCTGCACAAAATCGAGCAACTTCATCTGCGTAATTATTACCCAACGACACGAAATCGGTTCCTTTAGTGTGTGCAGAACATTTAACAACAGCAATTTCATCTGGGCTTTGCAATGCCTCCAGCAATTGTCGTACATAATCCCCATTTCTGATGGGTGAACCAGAATATGTCATAAACCCTCTCTGGGACCATAGCTGTCCGAAATCGTGAACTACACCAAACCCATATTGGCTATCCGTGTAAATCATTACACGGATCTTATCAGTGGCCAAACAGGCACGGGTCAAGGCAATAAGCTCGGCCACCTGTGCGGAGTGTACTCCTTCTAGACAAGCGGCTTCAACCACCCCTGTGATGGTACACACAGCAAACGCTGCTCTCAGTCGACCAACACTGTCTCTTAAACATGAACCGTCCACAAAGAAAATCTCATCCGAAACTGGGAGCGGTTCATCGACAATGTCAGGTCTCGGTTTGGTGCACAGTTCCGTCACATCGAGACAATCATGGTCCTCACAATCTTCATCATCGTCTACCTTTGGAATAGGCAACAGTGTAGCAGGATTTAAAACAGAACACCTCTTCAGCGTTACATTATCTGCAGCAAGGATGACTTGCTCATAACGAGTCAACCTATTATTTGTGAGGTGCTGTGTTTTAGTCCTAGTCATCAACAATTCAACAGAATGTGGCACATGAACAGTAAGCGGATGACCCATCACAATGCTCTCACATCTTTCGATACTGACACCCGTTGCAGCAACGGATCTGAGACATCCGGGCAACGCAGAAGCTACTGGATCTAAAGTAGCTGAAAAATAGGCAACTGGTCTACGGACTCCTCCGTGACTCTGAGTCAACACTGCTAATGCGCAACCTTCCTTTTCGCAACAGAATAAGGCAAATGCCTTGTTATAATCTGGCATCCCCAAAGCTGGGGCGCTGCATAAAGCTTCTCTCAGCCTCAAAAATGACCTTAACCAGTCGTCATCTCATGGTACCGGTTCGCTCACATCTTTTCGCGTCAGCCGCTGTAAAGGCTTCGCTTCAAAGGAAAAGTTTGGGATCCACTGGCGGCAATAGCCCACCATTCCCAAAAACATTCTGACTTCCCTCTGAGTCGAGGGAACCGGCATTCTCAAAATCGCATCAAAACGATCTGGAGACACCTTTCTCTTGCCTTTCTCAATTCGGTGCCCAAAAAACTGTACCTCGCTCAAACAGTATTGCAGCTTGTTTGGAGACACCTTGTGACCGTTCTCTCCCAAGTAATTCAACAGAGCAACGGTGTCAATTCTGCAAGCGTCTTCCGTCTCTGACGCAACAAGCAGATCATCAATGTATTGCACTAAAAACAGACTTTTGTGGCAACACAAGACCTTCAAGATTCTTCTTCAGTATCTGATTAAAGATAGATGGGCTCTCTGTATACCCCTGTGGGATACGACACCACGTTAACACACGATTTTCCAGCCGAAATGCAAAAAGAAATCGGCTGTCCTTATGCAAAGGAATCGAGAAAAATGCTTGACACAAATCAATCACTGTGAACCATTCAGCTTCGCATGGGATCTGAAATAGGATCACAGATGGATTCGGTACCACTGGACAACATGGAACAACTATTTCGTTTATCTTTCGCATGTCTTGCACAATCCTAAATTTCCCGCTTGGCTTCTGTAGTCCCATAATGGGCGAATAACATGGGCTACCCATAATCTCCATCAGTATTCCCTGCCTGATCATAGACTCAATCACAGGTTTAATCCCTGTAATTGTTTCAGGGGATAACTTATACTGGGGTGTCCTCGGAAATTCTACATTTGGTTTGATCTGGATTTTCACTGGGTCTACTCCCTTGACTAAACCAATCTCCTCACCACTAAGTTCCCATACGTCAATAGACACTGAGTCCCTCAGAACAAGTGGAAGTTCCTTCACCGTTAATGCTGGGTACATTTCCACACACACACGCTGATTTGCAACCTTAAAGGTCGCGTCATCGTCTCTCGTCTGTACCTCCACTCCTTTCGGGGTACAGTAGATCGTACAGTTGAGCTTGCACAGTAGATCTCTTCCTAACAGGCAAACAGGACTAGAGTCGCACACCACGAACTGGTGTCGATCACTGAAATTTCCTATCCTGATTGGAATTGGCTCCGTCAGTGGACTAACCAGTTTCTTATTTGCCACTCCAACAACCTGGATACTTTGTCCAGAAAGGGCCAACCGTGGAACCACTGCCGACCTTATAGTCGATCTGGTAGCCCCCGTATCAACCAAAAAGGTTGTGGGGTGACCGTCAAGATCTGCTTCCACAAAGGGCCATGCCTGATCTACCTCTAGAATGGCTCTAAGCATACAATCTGTGTCTCTTTTTGACCCTAATCGTGCCAACAAGTTTGTATCGTTTCCCTCACTCACTTTGAACATTGGCATCTGCAAATAAGTGCGAACTCCCTGCTGTACAGTCTGTATTCTGGGTGGCTGGGGAACCTGCACCTGCGGAACACTAGTCCCCCCTTTTATCGTCCTAGGTCTAGTTACTGTCTGTACCGCCTCCGCCCCAGGGACCTGAACTACTTCCCCTTCCGGCTGTATCTGGTTCCATGGGTTCAGGGGACACTCGCGTCTCCAGTGTCCAACCTGGTGACACTGATGACATGCTGTAGTCTTTTTCAATGTCGCCACATCCATCCCCGTCCTAGGGTCTACTGGTTTTGGCCTTCCCTGCCCCTGAACATTCTGATTTCCCGCCTGATAACTCCTCTGTCTCCTTACCAACGCTCCCCCATTAGGCTGTCCCTGACGGTTTGCATCTGAACAAGCATCAAGTTATCCTTCAACTTCCTATGCTTGGATTCAATCCCATCAGCACAGTACCTGGCGTACCGCAAAATCTCGTCAACAGGCTTATTCTGCCAACAAATCAAGTGCTGCTGTATCATAAGGCTAACCTCTGGCCTCAATCCCAACACAAACTTTGAAACAAACTGTCCCATATCCTTCGTGTCCAACGCATCTAGGCCACTGTACTGCTTAAAAGCCTGCAAGAGTCTCTCATAGAATTCATGTACCGTCTCCTTAGGTTCCTGCACTGTCCTGTCTATCTTTACCCAATCAATATCTTGGGGTGAAACTTTCTCCTTCAACCAGGCGATCACTCGATCATACATCCTCATTACTGCCGGTGATGGACCATTCGTGTATGCATTTCTCTCAGGCTCGTGAGTTGGCCAATCAATGGCAATCTTACATGCCACCCACAAATCTCCCGGAACCACAATATCGAATAAAGTATTCAGATCGGTCCACAATACCTTTGAGATCTTAACAAACCGATCAACCTGCTTATACCACTCTACTGGCTTCTCCCTAAGCCGGGGAAAATCATTGGTAAACGCCGCCAAATCGCCCCTGCTCCAGGGTACGTGCACGTATCCTCCATTCTGCACTTCCCTTAAAGGGAAATTCCCTATCTTTACCTGCCCTCCACCCGGAGGTGAGGTCCCTCCTATCATTCCCCTAGAGCTTTTCTTCCTGGACCATTTTTCTTCCCATTTATCAAGCGTCATCCATATACCCATGGCTAGGATCAAATCTCTGCTATGGGCCCTCAATCCGACGACCCTTTTCTCCTCCAATTCCTGGTCACTATAATGCAACCTATGGCTTCCTTGCAATGCTTTAGTTTTAGACAAATCTACCTCATATCGCCTAGCCAATTCTGACAATTTCTCATGTGCAACTCGTGCCTTCCGAGTCACATCCTTCGCCACAAAGAGTAATTCATCCGGTCCATATGTTACCACTCTCTCAAGGGGTAAGCTTCCACTTATTATCTCATCCACTTCTGCTTTTAACCTTACTACATCTATCATCCCGGCTCCCAGGGCTCCTCTCAGCACCTCTCGGCAGACCACCCTTCCTCTACCATCCTCCTCACATTCCTGGTCCTGCGACCTCCCTTCTCCTGATATATCCCTTGGAGCGGACCGATCTCCGAAACCGACCTGCTGTCTCTCTGCTATTCTTACCCTTGGGACTTGGCCTCTCAGGGGTGGTACCCATGATCGTAAATCTGATCCCGACTCCCTCAGAGACCTCGACCTCTCTGGTCTCTGTTCTCCTTGTCCCCTAGATGAATCTGACATGGCTGGCAATGGTGTACTCCATTCTATAGGGTACGGAGTCCGGGCCATTGCACCCGCTAGGCCACTTTCTGTGACCTCTCTCCTAACTCCCTCGGCTGTCTGCCCTGGGTTTTCGCCCTCCTTTGTATCTGGTTGGTAAATTGAAACAATGGGTCCAATGGTAACCGGTACCTTGAAAGCATCCGGTAACCTCACATCTCTCTCGACCTTTACGCTTGCCTCGGACGGGCTCCTTGTACCCTCTGTTCCTATCGAGAGTCTTCCTTCTACTCTCATTTCTGGGTGGATTGTTACTCCTCTAGTCTCTTCTATCTGAATCAATGTCCCTTCTGGGACCTCTGGGTTATACGGAGGTGGTCTCTCTGCCAACAATATTTCCAATAGGTCATCGTCTATATCGCTATCATCCTCTTCTTCTGGCTTTACGTTCTTTACCCCTTCCGATGTGATCAATAAGGGATACAGTCTATCTCCCTCTATCGCCTGTACTCTCCACCTTTTCTCCGCTGCGTCCCATCTGGCATCCTGGAAAGCCCTGATCGACTTTTTCATCCTTTCCTGATTCCTTCCTCTATCCCTATCATGCGCTGCTCTAATCCACGTATGTAGTGCTTCGAACTGTGTTGGCCTTGGCAAAGGTCGTAACCCGCCATTACAGATTTCAACTGGTACAACACTGCTAGCCTGAATGAGCCATACCTCGGGAATGCTAATTCCCCTTCACTTTGAGTCATTTTATGCCAATTCTCAAGCCAAATGATCGTATGCAAACCCACATTCTTTGCCATATAATGTGCTGGAGTATCCTCGGGAGGGGCTTCTTCTCCCTCTCGAGTAACCACATGTTTATCGCCTCTACACAATTCTTGAAAAACCTTAAAACACTTCATGATTGACAAAATTCGATCTCACACGCTGTTTACCTCTTGATGCCGAACCTTTCAATAACAGCGCGACTTAACACCAACCAACCTATCACAGCGCGACACTCTCTGACGTCACCTTTCTTCGTTCGCAGCAGTTCCCTCTCCTTACTGTTTACGTTTGACGCCTGCACTTGTCCCATTCATACACTGAAATAACCGTTTATCCCAAACAAGTTACTTCTCTGGCTGTCCGTCCACAGCCTCTGACTGTTCGTCCACAGTCTCTCGAAATTGTTGACCTCGGTTGGCAACTGTCTGTCCCCGTCTGGGCGGAAAGTTCGCCTCTGATAGGTTACAAATACTCAAATCCACATACAGCAACCCACGACCAGCGTCGAGTTGTCATGCACTCACACATTCGCTCCCCCTATCTCGGTCCAGGTGATCGATGGTACCTCACGATCTCCTTTGGGTGGTCAACAAAATCTACCACGGGTGTCTTCTACACCACAATTCCCGGGCTGCGCGCGCTCACAGCCTGATCTCACAATCACTCAACATTCACGCTAGCTCCGCAAGACATCACACAACAAATCAACACCGCAATCTACAGCATCTCATCCTGTTCATACTCACTCCACGAACTGCTGCCTCCTGCCGTGCTGCTACTCGCCGCCTATGTTCATCATCCGCCGTCGTCTGCTGCTCACCATCTGATGATTCACCATTACTTATCGTCTATGGGTCTCAAGGATCACTTATCTTATCTACTCGTCCCTCGCTATCGGAAGTAATCATCCGACTCTGCTACCAACTGCTGGGTCCCAATTTTCTTTTTCCATTTATCTCAAGAACCCACTCTGGTCCATTGGACCTTTTTACTTGCCCAATAGCGTGGAGGGAGCAAACACAATTATCAAAGAATACCTTCCGCAATTTGACATAATTGAAGACTCGGAACTCAATTTCTATTTCTCTCGGGATTTTATAATCAAGAAAAACATCGGTAGATATAAGCACCTTAGCACAAGGCTCAACAGGTAAATGGGTACTAATACAAATTCCACTCTACGAAGAATCCGCATATGACTGAATATAAACAAAAGTACAGCTTCTAAAAGCATGAGGTAGATAACTACCAAGCTAATGTCAATATTAGGAATCATTAAACCAAAGCATTTCTGTCCCTACTCTATGCTAGATGACATCCCTGCTTACCATTCCCTTAAGACCCAAGAAATTGTGAAAAGGTGTCAGAAGTGAACTTCCTAAAAAGTCTTCACTTAGAGAGCTTGATCTACGTTCCTTCTAGCTCCTCGCCTACCTCTTCTCTGCTCAACCCCCGGGGCGCTGTCCCTAATACGAAACCCCAAAATCTCAGAACACGCCCTCCGGCACACCTCCTCAACCAGGTCTTCTTCCAGTAATATTCCATCCAGCTCCGTCCATCTTCCATCGTCCATCAGCTTGGCCTTGAGTCCCAGACACCGTCGGCACTAGGAGTTGCGATTGGCACATTCCAATGCACTCCCATGTCTGGCTTCCTCCATAATTCAACTGTTAGACAAAGACCTTTTTTACTAACGAACCAACTGTCCTTGCACCTGCGGTGAGATCATGGGATGGAGAAATACTTCGCATCTTTTAACTCTACGATTTACTGCAGCCCAAAACCTCTACTAGAATAAATCACTTGCGGCCTACCGCATTCGGCTAACATAAGAAATACCAGGCCTTTCTCTTCAACGATATATGTGACTTCGGGCCTCTACTAGGTTAAACACACTATTAAATTACATTCTAACATTAGTGCTTTTACCTTCACATACGTGGATAAGCGACATACATGAATTAATTCAATCAGGTTACACGTTTAGTCTAGTACATTGCATTAAACAGAAACTCATCGTTATGCATTTTGCTAAATACATTCACAATATATTTTCGCGTCTTCTAACGCTTCTACATTGCGACATAGCTGATACATTTCTTAATACATTTCGCACAGCACAACTAAAGATACATTCATTATATGCGGGTGCCAACTAACAGTGAATATGATGCACCGCTACAATTTTCAAAACCTTTAGGCGCTACATCACTATCTTCTCCTTTTGGATGTTTGGTCGTGGGAATTCACCTCTTCTCTTTTAGCAATCTGTACTGCATGCTCATTTCTCTTAGGTGAGGGTATGATTTACTACACCACATATATTCATTATGATAATGAAGGAAAGATAATGGGAGAGCAAAGTGACAGCGTGATTAATAGTACTACTGCCACTAGAGCTACAACTGCTAATAATAACTAATAATAAAATAAACTATAAAAATAATGAAAATATTCCCATGCATTATAAAATGTGTAACACCAACTGCATTGTCTTGTGAGGTTGAGGAAGGAGGAGAAGATGAGTTAGCCATGCTTGGATTTAAACAGATTTTGTTCAATGTACACACATCTCTGTAATGTCCAAGCAACTGCAAATCATGAAAACACATGAAAGTCAATGGCTGAAAGAGGCTGACACAAAGGCCACTCAATCTCTCTCTGCATGTTCTTTACTGTACCTTTTAGAAAAATCAGGGATGAAGTCTCCCACACCGTAAAAGCTGTCTGTGGCTGAACTTAAAAAGCATCTGTAGAAGTTTGGGGTGAGAAACAGTGTCAAGTGCTGCGGACAACTCAACCACAACAAGACCATCTAATCATCCAACAGTGCCACAACGGCGATTCAGGTCCGAGCCGGAGAAGTCTCCATCATCTTATTATCTTACAAATAGTGAAAACGTTTGATGTTAACTGCTTTTTGAATGATCTTGGATGGAATAGCAGCAGAGAGATAAGATGACAGCTGCTTAAAATCAAATGATTGGCACTGTGTTTTTTTTCAAATAAAGGAACCGCTGTGGTCAATGCTTTAAATGGTAATGGTGAACAATGAAGGAAATATGAAGTTGGGGTTGTGTGGAGCTTAAGGGAGGGCTAAAGGTGGAGCTAAAATATGAGTGTTTCATATGCTTGGTGTGCATCAAAGGCAGGTGGTCATCTGTGAAACATGTGTGGTGTAATAAATACCCATCCCATATTGCAGGGAGTAAACAGAAAAGACTGCATTGTACAGCACAATTTGCACACAAATGTGTAAAAAGTCATAGGTTCTCAAAGGGCACTCATGACATTTTACAGTATTTTCATGATGTCAAGCAATTGCAAATCTTCCCAGGAATGTTGCAGGTTCACCTGTCCCAAGAACTATTTAAGAACATGTTGTGAAAATGGAGCATTTTTAGCACAATTGTGCTGTAAATTGTCTAGACCGTCACAGTTGAAGCAGGTAGTTCAGAAAATGTAATCTCCCACGAGCAATCATTTTTTTATAGTGTAAATCGACACTTCTACATTTCACTTCCTTTCATTTTTTCATCACTTCAAGTAGATATTCAATCGTAATTTAAATCTGACACTCTCCCTGCAATGGAACCAGAATATTGCCTGATATAAATATTGTATTCTAAATATCTTTTACACATATATAACCCAATTGGAGTTAATAATGAAAAAGCTGCACCCAGTGGGATAATGATGTTCTCGAACATTATTGCCGTAATATCAGCTTCACAAATATATTCAGAAATGCAATCATGTTGTCCCTTAACATAGGCTTGGCAGTTTATAAAAGCATTCCTATTTTGCTATTAACTTTTGGTGAAAAATAAACTCAATTACGCCAGACAAAATCTTATACGTTTTGTTGTACTAAATTACCAGCTTTTCATTTTAACCAAATTAAATGTTTGGTGACTCGAGAACGAATTGCCATTTTTATCAACTACACACATGTACTACTGTCACATACTGATAGATTCTGTCTCGCATGCCTTTGTACGAACATCAAATACAAGGGATGGCATTTTATGCCAGGAACTGCCACTATTAGGCAAGCATCGGCATAGGATGGAATTCGTGACAAGACTACCCACAGTTTGCCACAAGTTACCTCCATTATTACCAACATGTTACCAAGAATACCAGCAACATATTACCAAGAGTACGAGTCATGTCATGAATGCCCATACCTTGCATATAAATAAACCTTTATGCCACTGGCAGTATCTTATGAGGAATGGCACATTGCACATCAAAGCATTTTTACCAGGGTTAGGTATTATGCAATGCTTGTCAGCATGTTGCCATATATTGATACCAGTATTCCAGAGTCAAGATTTCAGTCATGGTTGGATATCATGTCATGGACTGCCATAATTGTTGAAGAATTACCATCATCATGCCAGGGCCATCCTTTTACCTGTTGTGGGTGCCATGCCACTGATGCCTGCAAAAGTGCCAGTAATGACCACATTTACAGCTAGCTCTGCATTTTCACCAGATGTGTGCACACTGATAATGATGCTCACAATATGCTAAAACGTTCCTCCTCAATTCCCGGAACAGAATTTGCAAAGATTTGTCACCTCAATGCCAGAGCCATGTTGTGCCATAGATGGCATCATGTCAAAGGAGATTATAAGGTCCGTAAGCAGAATTAGCAGGGCAAAGAGGGGCATGTGGAGTAGATTGGGGTGAGAAGATTCTCGGATATTACTGGTGTCTTTGTAGGGCGTGTTGTGCATATTTTAGAACAGAAACACTTGACACCACACATACTTGCAGTCACCTAAAAGAGGAAGGATGTTTAAGTGTCAAAACGGCTAATTTGCAAACTGATAACGTAACTCGAAATAACATCGTGAGGCTATTGTGTTGGCAACATCAGTGCGGCTTCTGACCCAGATGACCTCATTAAACATACATTACATGTCAAAAGTGAGGGAGCTTTGATTAATGTGATCAGCACTGATCTTCCTAAGTTCGGTTATGTTAGAAACTCCAGCAGCAACTGCATGAGTGTAAAATCTGTCTTTGCTCTCTTAACATGTACAGAAATAAAATCCTCAAAGGTTTGGGTATGAAAGCTGAAACTATTTATCCGCCTCTCTTTATCGAATACTAGTAGTGAAAAGCCTTCAGAAGAACGCACTAAAATCCTAATTGTAATATGCCTTAATGGAAAACTGGTTTACATAAAGGCCTGTCTTTGTAGCTGAAAGGAGTTCACAGTACATGCTCAGAAGACAATGTTGTCTGATCTAATTACAGGCTGGCAGCAGGCATTGAAAAGCTATAGAACAGGGTTTTCCATCCTATTGTGTAGTAAGAGCAACTTTTGATCAATGAAAATCATGGTGAGCTACTAAAGGCCAAGCAACTTGTGCATTGTTCCCAGAGGACCCCCCCCCCCCCCCACCCCTTCCATCCAGCTTCGTTGACTTTAACTCTAATTTACCTGGCGTTTAGATACTATGTTTGAATCAAATACTTAGAGTTCACTAGATAGAAACAATAAGAATGACGCTAGTTTGTCTCCATGCTTCAAAAACTTTCCATTAACAATTGCCACAAAGAAAAGAATTCAAAATAACTATTGAAAAGTGGTTTCAGGCAAGAAAGCCTTACTGCAAAGACATATGACATATGATGCAATTATTTGGGATCCTATTTCTTCTGATTTATCGATCACCAAAGGTCACTGGATTTAGTTAGTCAGGGCCACTGAACTTATAAGGTATAGGATGATCAAATTATGTGGTAGGGTTGCCTTAATTATACAGCAAGAAAACAGGAAAATTATGCAGCATAACGTAATACATTTGGTGATCGTTTTACTTCATTATTTTGAAATCTTTACATATGCTAACAGTATCTGGGCAAAGGTTTCACCTCATTAGTACTAGTTTAATACCCAAATACAGCAATAAGCAACAGACATGAGGTAAGATAATCTTTGTAAAGGGCCTTCCACTGCACAGCTACACGTTGCCATTTTTTGTTAGTAACTTTTAATCCATTTGAGCTAAAAAAAAGTTTTTTGGGTACAATCTGCAGATTATTTATCACATGATGGATCGTGTGGCAACTGCAGCAAGCAAATCCATAATTATTTGGAAGGTGCAGCTGCCCTAAATGTTCATATGCCAGTGGCCCTGGTTATATTACAGGTCTGCATTCGACTTGCAGTGGTTCTTAAACCCAACAGTCTATCTTAAACTTGATTGTAGGGGACACCATGAAAAGAAAGCCATTGCATATCAGTGAGATGTGTGGTCTGTGGCGATGTATGAACATGTCTGCACGAATGGAAAATATGTGTATGGGTGACTGAGATCCTGAGTCGTATGTACTTGTGGCACAAGACATACCTCAGGCTCGCACTATATGTGACACCGTTATATTTATAACAGAAATATACAGCCATTTTTCAAATGTGATACATTTAAAGTGGAGAAATATTTTCCATAATATGGAAGGTTTTTCTTCACTCCAAATTTCTCCCATTTAAAAATAATGACTGTATTTTTCTGTTAGAAATTTGGCACCATGCTTACCGGCCACTAGAAACGCGGTGACTACTGTTTGTGAATAAACAATTTAAATGAGAGAAAATTAAAATGATGAGTTAACCTAATTTTTTATATGTATTTCATAAAACTCTTAATTTTAATATTCTCCCATTTAAAAGTCTCATTTACACACAGCAGGCCTCTTGCTCCCAGTGGCCGGTAGGCTATTTGTCATAATTAGAACAGGAAAATACAGTCATTTTTTTTAAATGGGAGAAACTGAAAGCAACGAAAAACATTAAACTGGAGAAAATTTAAATGAAGCATTAAGTTAATGTTTAAGTTAATTCCTCATTTTATTTTTCTCCCAGTTAAAAGCACTCACACACAGCATCTTTCTCTCACCCTACCATAATTTTTTATTGTATTTATTTATTTTACAGAGTTTTATATAGCACAAACTTGACCCGGTATCGGGTGTCAGAGCTCTTTACATAGCACCAGTTGCGTTACATGAGGACACATTCCTTAGGTCTCACCTAGCGTTGCAGCGCGTATGCGCTGCCATCGCTTTGTGAGACATGCAGTATATACTGTAGTGTGGAAGCTTCGTGGATGCTCCACCCACTCTCTGCCTATTGGCTTTTGTCTTAAATGCGGCCTTCCGATTGGTTTGAGGCTTGTTAGTCCCTCTTAATTTATCATTTGTATCCTTTCACGGCTATTGGCCCCTTTACTCCTAATACTATTTTCTTCCCTGTCTCCCCACCCCACTGCCCCCCCTCAGTCTGCGACTTCTCACCCTACCCCTCCCCCCCCTCCCATTCGTGTTGTCTTGCCTGCCGGCACTTCTGTTTTCATTTTTATTATTGCCACCTTGAAATATGCGAGTTCAAGGTGCGTGCTGAACAAAAACTTCTCGTGTTTAATTAACTAGATTTTAATGTTACTCTAAATATAATAAGACTAGGCAACATTCGAGTATGCATGGCAACTGACGCCTCTTAGTTCACATATGGCATTGTTGTCGGGCGGGAGGAGCGGCAGTGTTTTAACTCATGCTTAAAACAAGCACTTTTAAATAACTTCCTCTCAATTCAGTGCTATAATCTTGTGTACTGAGATGACGCGCTAAAGAAATGCACTTTTTTTAATTCTGAAGAGACATTATCGCACATTTACATCATGTTTACTGGCTCGTATACGCTTGGCTCGTCTCCGCTGGCTCTACCTGTTAATTAATATATTGGCTTGCACACCTCTAACAAAGAGAGATGAATGGATACATGACAGTAAGCAGAGGTAGATGATAGAGAAATAGATTGGTGCAGACAAACAGACAAAGTCAGTCTCCATTGACTCACGTCAGAATAATCACTTTCAATAACATGGAAATCTGCCGGCAACTCCCTCATACCCCAACCTCATCCCCCTCACCTATTCTTAGCACAAGCAGCAGATTCTGAGCTGTGCCCTGCTGGTGCAGAGGAGAACGGCAGAGTCTGTAGAAGCGCTGGGATCCCTAGTCTCTCCGGGTGGGCACATAAGACTTCCGGGTGCCTTCACACTCAGGATAAATGAATACATTTTGTTCTGTGCTTTAGTCGCCCCTCTGTGAGCACTGTCTGGTAGATGAAGCTCTGTGTTAATAAACACATTCAGAGAGGTGGTTGTGTACAAACAACAGCCACAATATCATACGTATTGAACGTGTTGTTAAATACCTGCTCATCGAGTACCCCATTGGCCGATCATTCCATGGCACTACCATAATTACATTTGGATACATTTGCTCAACTGTAAAACACTCCCTTCTATGGGTCATTTAACAACTCGGGGCTTTGGGGTTAGGTAACCTACTTTGGATGCTGCGTAAAAGAGTATATACAAAAATGAATGCAGTGAAACTAAGCAACCAGTACTGTCTAAAACACTGTAAAAACTGACACGCATTCTGGCATTTTGTTTAGTTAATGTCGATTTTCTCATAGATGCGAGTAAAGTACTCTTAACAGCTTAATGAAATCTGCACACTTTTAACTAATACCACTGGGCGACCTTTGACAACAAGGCAATTAATACATTTTCATGTACCCCCGAAGCCCCCCTGCCCCCCGCCCCCTTGGCAAACTTCATTGCCTCCCACTGTTTTGGGGATAACCAAGACGCAGGAGAGTGAGTCAAATAGTCTACAAAATGAAAGAGAAGCTGGGATTCGGATTCACATGCTCCAATCCCGATCGCGTTGGTCAGTCTGTAAGCACTACTTTTATTAATGAGTTTCACATTAGTAAAGCACCACGGTGTGCATGTGTGGCGACACTTCACCCATAAGGTGCTTGCCAAGCATTTGTTGACACAATCCACACTTTGCGTCGTTTTCAATACATTTATTACGAAGTGCAGGACCTTTCCAAGGGATTTTGCACACTACATACATTCACTCGAAAAATAAAACGTGTAGGTAAAAAAAATTGCCATTTACAATGTCAATAGCTCTAACTCACAAATGCGAGACCTATTTGCATTGCAAATGCTTGTTTTTTGTTAGGGACGGGGAGATGAAGTGAATAGCCCAGAATCACAGGATGTTCAGTGTCATTGCAGAGACTTGAACCCGATTCCCCAGATTCAAGGTCGACCGCCCTAGCCGTTAGGCCAACTCCTCTCCCCAGTTATTAACTTCAAGTTTTATATAAGTACGTTAATACCGTGTAGAGCTGCAGAACGGAGCCAGGCACTGCTTTATGTAAGGCCCTGCCCTCTGCAGCCCGATGGCAGGACACTGGCAAGACTGAGTACTTGGCACTGCTAACAAACATAGTCCCAGCCACAGGCCTCTCGCAAGACTCCGGTGCTGGACTGCTGCTAGCGTCACTCCGGCCTTGGAGAAGCTACAATCCAGAGGCTGGAGCATTTAGTTGCTAAGGATTACTTGCAAAATTAAATAAGGCTTAACTATATTAAAATTAAAATGTGACACATTTACATTTTCAATAATCCTTAAATGACTTTAGCAAACACAAGGCCGTGAGCTACTCCAAAGTGTTGGTGACCTAAGGATTTCTCACAAACAAGCGGATGGAGACACATGTTGTAGAATGTGTTGCAAAATTGGTAGGTGGTAGCAACTGATAAAAATATTAGCCTACCATCAGTAGGATTGGCAAGCTAACCGCATCAGAACTGCACCAGAAGCAAAGTAAGCCAAGGCAAACAGGCAAGATCTATTTGTGTGAGCTCAGTAAATAACATTGCTCGATTACTTTAAAGTTCCCATATACCAAAGATTATGCATGAGTCGCAGGCATTTAAATTAAATACCAATTGTGACAGCTGAATGAGGAATTTATGAAGTAACCGTAATCTGAATCAAAAACACAAAAAACTGTGATCTGATCAATGCAGAGATTATTTTAGTTTATCCAGTCTGTCAGAGACAATAAAACATTTTGATAAATGTTATTTACTGATGAAAACTGTATCTTGAAACAAAAAGTGTAACTTAGCTGTAGGGGTGACAGCTGTTAGGAAGACGTGCCATTCTGGCCATTTTTGGGTGCAGCGTGCTTATGTTTGTAAACCACATATTTCGGTGTCCAAGTGCAAAGTGAATAGTGTCCTCTATGGGGATTTAGGATTATATCCTGTTAGACATGTCAGCCTTAGGGTGGTCTCCCTCAAATTGTTTGCCTTCACCCCTTCTATCTTTGCTGATCTTGTTTTTGCTGGCCTTAGACATCTGTGCAGTTTACCACTACTAACCAGTGCTGAATTGCTTGTTCTCTTTCCCCTAAACATGGTAGAGTTGGCCTATACCCAATTGGCACATTTAATTTACTGATAAATCCCCAGATAAAGTGGTACTGCAGGTAACCAGGGTCTGTAAATTAAAAGCTACCTGTGGGCCCGCACAACTGACTGTGCCACCCACTTAAGTAGCCCTTTAAACATGTGTCAGGTATGCAGTTTTAAACTGCCATTTTGACCTGGCAAAATAAAACTTTTGCAGGGCTCAAGCCTTCCTTTTTAATACATTTAAGTCACTCCTAGGTTAGGCCCTGCACAGTCAAGAGGGCAGGGTGCAGTGTATTTAAAAGGTTGAACATGTACTTTTAAGTTCTACATAGTCTGGTAGTGAAAAACGTGTCTTTCTCTACTGCAAGGCCTACCTCTTCCAACATAAGGTTTTTGTAGTGACGGAGGAGTCAAGAGTTTGTAAGGTAAGGTTAATTGTAGATTACAAATTCCCACAGACCGGCACCGTGTGCGTGCAAGCGCCTCAGAAGCAGTTATCAACTCATCCTCAACTGTCCCGAGACAACCAACTGTCACAGAAGAAAAGGCTCACGTGCCAACGTGCAAAACACTACCATTTTCTTATTACATTTTTAAGTAATTACCTTGAATTGGTAGTAGTTAGATAGATTGAGTTTTGTGTTTAAAGAATTGCAATTAAAATCCCTCTTCAATGACAACTAGGTACTTTGTCAGGGAGGAGGGTGAGCTTTTGAAAGACAGTGTCAGGAAACATGTCCTACTTAAAACATGTTTACAAATGGAACCGTATTTATCATGGTCTATGTCTGGCTACGATCGTTTTCTATTGACAAGGTTCCGTTTTGACCTGTTTCATCTCTTACTGGCGGTACCAAGTGGGGCCCATCGAGGCCAAGTGTTGCCTGCATGCGTCTGCGACGGGAAGTCTCCGCAAGATTTGGCGCACTTTTTATTTATTTGTCCTTATTACACAGTACCTCGGAGGCTATATTTAAAGCCTTGCTTAAAAAAACTAAAATTCACACAGATCAAACCAGCACTTTACTGCCTTCAACTCCTGAATTGTGACTGCACCCTATTTGTTTGCAGTTTCTTGACATTAGCTATTATTTTCAGGAAAAGTATGGAGGGATAACTATGCTGCTATTATTGTTGTACTTTTTAATCTTTTTAACTTTGTATAATTATTTATATTCTTAACTTGTCTATTCTGCCTGTTACTCTTGCTTTACAATGTTTATGCAAATTACTTGTCTCACAAATGAATTGGATGGTTCGTATTTAAACTGTTTATGAAATGCGTTTATGATCGTATGTTTATGAATTGTGCTTTTATGATTGTAAGGATTACAATCGAATAAAGTTATTTGAACTTGAACCCTCTTCAATGCTAAAGCCCGATTTTAAGTCACAATTCTGAAAATGCCAATTTTAGAAAGCTGACATTTTCTTGTCCTAAACATTTGGTGACTGCAGCCTGTCCCTGGGTCACATGACTTGGTGTAGTTGGCCTTTGTGCATTCCTCCCAGACAGGCACACAAGAGAGGGACTAGGTGTGACTTGATGGGCCATTGTGAGAAGTTGGCCTGGTATATGCTGTCCACTAGTTATAGTGGGCACCTTGCACCAGTCCAAACGACCCTTATTGATGATTAGGTTAAAAACGACCTTTATTGAAAGCTATCCTAGTGGTAGCTATGGAGAGCAGCCTTCAGGCTAAGTCTCGAAGGAATGTAAAGCAGCTTGGTTTACCAGATTATAACCTCTTGAATGACCAAATGAAAGGAGCACCACACAAGGTATATATATAAAATATATGTATTTATTACTAAACACTCTCTACTAACCTCTTTAGGAGATTAGTTTACAAGGCACACAATATTTTTTTTTTTTTTTTTTTTTTTAAAACCTTTATTTGTGCATATGAAAAGGACAAATACGGGCCTACAACCATCAGGCCGGCCACAAAACGGTTAAGCACTGAGACACACATTACAACCCCTGTGCGTCAATGGTCAAGATTAGCAACGATTCAGGAGTTATACACTGGAGAGATCCTTGACACCAGGGGAAGGAGAAGTAAAGGTTAATTTTAAGGTTTTCAAAATAATTTTATCGAGGAAAAAGTCAGTAGAGGATAGAACCAAGGAGATTCGAGTCCGCAAGATGGCTTCATCACACGGGAGAGCAGCAGCATCATTAAAACGGCCATAGAAAATCTCAGACAGTGAGGCGATGCAGTTATAGAACAGGATAGTCACATGAGTAAATACGCACCCCTCCAAAGCCGCCCTCACTCAATCCACCCCACACCCGGACCCCGAATCGGAAACAAGTATAGCGCAGAGACATAGAAGAAAGAGGCCCATAGAACCAAAAAGAAAAGGTAATTTACCCCCCCACCCTACACCAATGCGGAGGCTACGGCCTGCCCCCCCCCCGGCATAGTGCCTGTCGCCCAATGAACCCGAAATATAGACAAGAGAGAAAGTAGGAATAGAGTAAAGAAAATAAGAAATCAAAGAAGAAAGCGGGGAGGAGCCCACGTAACCTCGGAGCGCCCGAAACCACCGGCCAACTACGTCTCCACACACTAAGAACCCACTACACCCAAAGGCAGTCGTGTGAAGATAACGTGTGACAACCATATAAATGAAGGCAGACAAATCGCGACGAGTGCGCACAACGTATGCAGACAGTTCCAGTCCCAATCCAGCCCATCCGTGACACCATGGTGATAGAAGTCAATCTAGCCCTGGCCCGATCGCGGGCGTAAGATTAGACTAGCCCCCACATGAAGGCCCCGCAGCCCGTGCAGACAAAGACAATATGGCCGCTTGGGAGAAGATGGAGAAGTAGAGTCACAAAATGGCCGCCGATCATCCATTGAGGTCCCCTTGTGCACCATATAAAATCCAGACCTGGCCTGTAAAGTACAGGAGTTCCACATAAAAGAAGCCGTAGGCCACCGTGAACGGTTCCTCGAGGACGTCAGGTGTCGCTCAGCTGGATACTCTTGCGGACGCGGTGAGGCAGGCAACAACAAAGCAGGCAGCAATAAACGGGGAAACAAAGTGTCCACAATTGAGCAGGAGATCGATTGATCCTGGGTGCCGGGAAAGCCAGATGCAGACACCAGTGTAGCACGGTTATACACAGTCGTTGCGTCCCCGCAAGAGGACAGAAGCACTGGCAGACCCACGTCTTGTTGAGAACAAACGGGGCGCTCACGACCCGCAGCCGACAGTATGGAGTCGAACCGCTCACTCAGCGTTTGCAGGCCAACACACAATTGCAGACGAAGGTCCCGCAGGGCAGCCAGAACGGAGCCGCATGTCAGCGGAAGCTGCGCCCCCACATCGGCAGCAATCCGGGACGGCACTGTGGAGCTGGAGTCTGATAGAGGGAGGGCGAAGCGGGCAGCGGGCGAGACCGGAGCATCGCCCCCCAGCAGCGAGCAGGCAATCAACGCCATGTTTTACCGCTGAACGGTACAGTGGCCAGGGGGGGGGTCGTAACAAGGAGGCAATTCCACGCAGGTCTGCGCCGCAACAGGTGAAAGCCAACAGTCGCTTCCCCTCCCTCGGACTCTCTTTGCAGCCGACTAGGCAATAGAAGAAGGGGGTCCGCAGCCTTCCACAGCGCGGGCCACAGAGCGAAGCAGGCGACCCGCCACACCGGGGCTTACCCTATAACTCCAGCCCGTCAGGTGAAAGGTGAAGGAGGTGTCCGGGCGTCTCTCCCCCGGCTCATCTGGCGACAATCCGTGGTATGAGGCGGGATCGGGGCCGCGGGGCTCAGATTTGCGCCGGGGGTCCAGTGACTGCGGAGCTTCCAGGGGGCCAGCCAAGGCCACAATAGAGCAGGGGTCCAGCGCGGAGAACAAAGGCACCAAGAACTCCGGCATCCGGGCAGGCTCAGACTCCGGGAAAGCGGCGGCGCGGTCAGCGCGTCGTCGCGCACGTTGCACCTCGAAAATCGGCGAGGATAGGAATCAGGATGATAGTCCGAGGCCGAGGGCCGGCGGAGCCGGGCGCTCAAGCGTCTGCTCCGGTCGCCATCTTGGCTCCTCCCTCCACACAATATTAATACACTAGAACGACAGTAAATATCACAATACACAGTGGGCCCCAGGGGGAGACCAAACCATATATTAAGAAAGTGATATAACAACCACGACTGGACTAGACACAGTGCCTAGAGCACGTAGAATCGCTGGGACCCCAAGGAACCACCCAAGGTAGTGACACAGGGGACCCACGGGGCACGCGTTCAGTGTGAGAACACAGTCGCGAGCTCCATACAATCCTATGGGAAAGTCGCGGTTGGAATTTTAAAGCTTAAGGACACTTAGGAGAGGACTTGGAGCAAACCCTTTCAAACTTAGAAGGTTCTAAGGCCCGCACCCACGTGAGCACCAGAGTACTCGTGTTACCTCACCCAGGGAAGCCGGGTGCCTAGGTGTCAAATGGTATCTGGAATCTTCGTCGTTTTCAATGGCGTGATGCTGCAAAGTGCTGCTGCCTTGAAGAGGAAAAGTGTCCAGTGTGATCCAAGCCTGGATCGGAGCTGAGAAGAACCTGAAAACAGAGGGGACAGAGTCTGGGTCACTTGCCAGAGATCAGGGGCTCGGTAGACAAATGCCCACCGATGTCGGGTGCTTCAGGTGCGAAGAGGTGAAGCTTGACTCTGCAGCCACGGGGACTAGGAGACGTCGACGATGACCAAAGTCCGCAGGCGAGCTGTCCCACCAAGGATGTCGAGTGCTGGGGGCTCAGTGTCTGGATTGGAGACTAACAAACCTTGGCAACTGCAACCCACGCGGTCAGAGAAAAGATACTTCGGTGTGGACCAGCAAGGTCCTGTAGACTCCCCAAGCGATGGAGAGTCAGGGCACATCAGGAGCAATGAGGAAAGCCCACTGAAAGTTAAAGTACCCTTCTCAGGGACCCACAGGTCGACGGACCATGGATCGTGGAGGGACCTTGAGAGGAATCACTAAATACCAGCCCACGGAACACTCGTGGAGTGTAGGCCAGTAATCTTCGGTGGAATCACTGCTCGGGGTCTGGACTACAAGTAGCCCAAAGCACAGCCTCAGGGATTGCCAAAAAGCATATGCTGCTGCAAATGAGCACGGTGTCCAGGGGTTCGGGTTGCACAGTCCCCACGAGGGCTGCGGGTCTCAGGCTTGCTGAGAGCACAGGTTGGCCTCAGGGAAGCTTAAGAACCCACCTCCTGTGTTGCAAAGTCTTTCGTCCAGGTAAATCTACAGCCCTGTAGCCAGGGGTTCCTACTTTATACCCAAGGAAGGGGTGGGACAAACTCTGGGGACCTATGGGAGGGTCAGGACAGAGGGGTGGCTACACCCATGTCCTTTGTCCAGTTTCATGCCTGAGCAGGGGCTGATAGCCCCTGAAACCGGTTTGAGCTGGACTATGCACAGGGACACCAAATGTGCCCCCAGTGCAGACATCAAAGCACTCTCAGAGTGCACCCACCCAGCCCCAATACACTAAAGCTTGTCTAGGAGGTGGTCACACCTCCCTGTGACAGGAAACCTACTGTCCAGCCGTCCCCTGCCGGAGTTTCGTCTAGCAACAGGAGGGCAGACTCGTGTCTGTGGCTCGCAGCATCCATTTTGTGATGCCAGGGTCTGTGAAGCTGGTACCGGGTGTACCGGTGTTGTCATATTTCTCCCTCTAGTAGGGTGGAATCATACCTCCCACACAAGTTACTGGTGTGGAGGTATGATTCCAAGGTGTTTGACACCAAACACAACATGTTTCCATGCAGCAGTTTTAAAGTTAGCATTTACCGCGAGGTTATAATGCACTTAAGAGTATATGGTAAGCTGCATCACAAACAACCCCGGAATAGAGGTTCCGAAAGCTGCAGAGGGACTCTGCGCATGCATGGGCATCCTCTCACATAAAACCTAGCACCCTGCCTTCAGGACTGATAAGGCCTGCCATAGGGGTGACTGATAGGTTTATATGTGCAGTGATATGGATAGATATAGTGAACCTATATCTTAGTAAGGAGTGCATACACCACCTTACACAGGCTGCTGTAGCAGACCTGTTGTGTCATTTTGAATGGTCTGAATCACACATGAGCTCCACAATGCGTGGAGAAGGGAACAAGAGGCGCGGGGTTCTAGGAGCTAGCAGCTTTCAACAATAAATGTTAACCACAACAAGAGCTGCTCCTAGTGTGGTGACCACTGTGGAGTTAAAGTTATATTGTGACTGAAGGCATCTCACAAAAAGTGACAGACTGGTCTCACACACCACCTGGTGTGATGCTTCATCATTGACCAGGCATACACCTGACGACAGGGATGCACTTCTAAACTAAGTGGGGGCCCGTGAAAGAGTGAGTGAGAGTAAAAATCATTATAGTTATCAAATTGTTTTTAATGTGATTGGTAACTATAAGATATTAAAATAAATGGACAGTGTATGGGGAAATTATCGTCCCCTAATCGTAGTGTAAGCGGTCGACATGTTTCTGCTGTGTTGGCCCAGGTGGGTCCAGGGCATTCCTCAGGACCTTAGTGTAAAGAATATGCTGCTCCGTTCTTACCAACTGGTGGCAAGAAGATATCACTGTGCGGGTGTGACCTGTGTCACTCTCCACTATGGAATGGCTTCCAAGTTCAAGCCTGGAATAGAAGTTGAAAGGTAGAACATGTAACAACACAACCGAGTCACGACAAGGTACTGAACACAATACATGCACTGATTCAGTTAAAAGTGAGTGACTACTCATGTGATATGTGACACTCCATGTGTGTACACAATTCCAAGAATGATGAAGTGAGATGAGACCTCACGGTTCTTACCCTAAATACCAAAGCTGCTTGCCCCATGGGAGGAGGGGAGGGGAAACCCCTGTTGTCAAACCCTGTAAAGAAAAACACACAGACCGCAGTCGGCGTGAATTGTGGTCTTAGGGCAAATAAAATAAAATAAGTAAATCACAGTCAAATATGGAAGGACTTACAATCAGAAAAACAGTCATTCTGCATTCAAACACACTCTTACTGCCTCAAGGATAGTTTCCCGTGTTGCTCCTAAGTGACTGCTCCCGGTCCTCCCCGACGTTGGAATGAGGAGAAAGTCGCTAAGCTATATATAGTGCAATCCAATGAGGTAATTACTGTTAAGTGGATCGGCATTTAAGGAGAGTATTGCCAGGTGCGCGGTTTCCGATGTCCTCGTATGCTAGGCGCTCATGAGTAAGCAAGTGCCTGATTCAGTAATGGTGGTGGATCGCGCAAGCTCTGTATGCTGAGACGAAGCTAAATCCGCCCTTGCTTGGGTGTGCCCGAGCGATAGGAGACAGGCGATTGCTTTGCCCTCCCCGGTGCGGATCTGCAGCTGTAACAGAGGCTGCGCATGTCTGCTGAGTCTTGGTGAAGCCAGGAAACGCCCAAGTGTGGGCGCGGCTGCCATGTGCACACGCAAAGAGACGTTTCACTTGAGGTATGCGGGTGAAATTGATTATAACCCCGTAGCTGGTGAAAATAGTTACATAAAGGAAGAATATGTGAGTCTTTGAACACTCTTTGAAACATGCATTGTGGCTGCGCTATGCTGGCGTGTTGTAACACGGTGACGCAGAGAGACGTTTCATTTGAGGTATGCGGGTGAAATTGATTATAACCCCGTAGCTGGTGAATATAGTTACATAAAGGAAGAATATTTGAGTCTTTGAGCGCTCTTAGAAACATTACATTACGGCTGTGCTATGCTCGCCTGTTGTAACACAGTGACGTTCGGAAGCGCTTTACTGAAGGTATGTGAATGAAAATACTTAGAGGCAGCGTGTCTGGGTCTGTTAGAGCTCAATGAATATCAGGGCACAAGAGTGTCTATGTCCCTCCATACCGCGCCGGAACAATATCCCAAAATACACAGGGGCTGACATTGAATCCAAGTTAAATTAAAAGGAAATTAACCTTTAACTACGATCCTGTCTACTATCAAGATGTGTCCTACTTAAGGCCTGTCATCCACGAGGATATACTAATGACCTAGTTGTGGTGTCTGGTCGCAGTTAGCTGGTGACAACCAATAGTACTTGTTTAGATACACGTAAATAGTGGTTGCCTTGGTGTAGGGTGTCCGTGATATTCTATTTGTGATGTATCTCATAGGACACCAAGGTAAAGTAGGTCATATTTAGGTCGGAAAGACCCTTTGAGGTTGGTTAACTGATAAGGCTTGGAGTGTCAGAGAAATATGAGGTGTCTCGAAGAGAAAGTTCGGACTGTGTATGGTATTACGTGTTTGTCTGCAAAGGAAATGTCACAGGTTGTTAGTTAACGTCCCATCTGTAGCCATGGTATCTCGTCATTGAGTCCCTTCTCCCAGGACCGCAGGCGGTAGACCCATCGTTGCTCCCTAACATGTAGGGCTCTTGTCAGGTCAGATTTGCGTTTTTTCATCACCGCCAGGATTGTCCACCTGAGGTCTGTGTCTTTATGATTCTTCTTCAATGAAGTGACGTGTCAGTTTAGTATTGAAGGAGAAGAGCAGCAGACGCTTTGGAGTCAACCACGACCAGTGGGTCACTTTTCCTGTGGGGGTGTACGTCTTGTGACCTCACGACCAACACAAAGGAGGTGGACATAGGTACTGGAAAACCCTGACAATTACGAGAATTTAGCAACTGTAACACGGAGAATGTCGTGTACCTCCTAACATGCCCATGTGGCCTCAAATATGTGGGCATGACAACTAGGAAAATAAAGGTCCGCATCAACGAACACCGGAGCACCGTCAGGTGCAAAAAGACCAATACTAAACTGACACGTCACTTCATTGAGAAGAATCAGAAGGACACAGACCTCAGGTGGACAATCCTGGAGGTGATAAAAAAACTCAAATCTGACCTGACAAAAGCCCTACATGTTAGGGAGCAACGATGGGTCTACCGCCGGCGGTCCTGGGAGAAGGGACTCAATGCGAGATCCCATGGCTACAGATGGGATGTTAACGAACAACCTGTGACATTTCCTTTGCAGACAAACACATAATACCATACACAGTCCGAACTTTCTCTTCGAGACACTCCATATTTCTCTGACACTCCAAGCACACTCGTCCTTATCAGTTAACCAACCTCAAAGGGTCTTTCCGACCTAAATATGACCTACTATACCTTGGTGTCCTATGAGATACATCACAAATAGAATATCACGGTCACCCTACACCAAGGCAACCACTATTTACGTGCATCTAAACAAGTACTATTGGTTGTCACCAGCTAACTGTGACCAGACACCACAACTAGGTCATTAGTATTTCCTCGCGGCTGACAGGCCTTAAGTAGGAAACATCTTTATAGTAGACAGGCTTGTAGTATAAAGGTTCATTTCCTTTTAATTTAACTTGGATTCAGTGTCAGCCCCTGTATATTTTGGGATATTGTTCCGGCGCTGTTTGGAGGGACATAGACACTCTTGTGCCCTGATATTCATTGAGCTCTCACAGACCCAGACATACCGCATACCTTCAGTAAAGCGCTTCCGAACGTCACTGTGTTACAACAGGCGAGCATAGCACAGCCGTAATGTAATGTTTATGAGAGCGCTCAAAGACTCACATATTCTTCCTTTATGTAACTATATTCACCAGCTACGGGGTTATAATCAATTTCACCTGCATGGCTCAAATGAAACGTCTCTATGCGTCACCGTGTTACAACACGCCAGCATAGCACAGCCGCAATGCAATGTTTCAGAGAGTGTTCGAAGACTCACATATTCTTCCTTTATGTAACTATTTTCACCAAGTACGGGGTTATAATCAATTTCACCCGCATACCTCAAGTGAAACGTCTCTTTGCGTGTGCACATGGCAGCCGCACCCACACTTGGGCGTTTCCGGGCTTCACCAAGACTCGGCAGACATGCGCAGCCTCTGTTACAGCTGCAGGTCCGCACTGGGGAGGACAGAGCAATCGCCTGTCTCCCACCGCTCGGGCACACCCAAGAAAGGGCAGATTTAGCTTCCTCTCAGCATACAGTGCTTGCGCGAACCACCACCATTACTGAATCAGGCATTTGCTTACTCATGAGCGCCTAGCACACGAGGACATCGGAAACCGCGCACCAGGCGATACTCTCCTTAAATGCCGATCCACTTAACAGTAATTACCTCATTGGATTGCACTATATATAGCCTAGCGACTTTCTCCTCATTTTAACGTCGGGGAGGATTGGAAGCAGTCACCTAGGAGCAACACGGGAAACTATCCTTGAGGCAGTAAGAGTGTGTTTGAATGCAGAATGACTGTTTTTCTGATTGTAAGTCCTTCCATATTTTACTATGATTTACTTATTTTCTTTTCTTTACCCTAATACCACAATTCACGCCGACTGCGGTCTGTGTGTTTTTCTTTACAGGGTTTGACAACAGGGGTTTCCCCTCCCCTCCTCCCATGGGGCAAATAGCTTTGGTATTTTGGGTAAGAACTGTGAGGTCTCATCTCACTTTATCATTCTTGGAATTGTGTACACACATTGAGTGTCACATGTCACATGAGTAGTCACTCACTTTTAACTGAATCAATGCATGTATTGTGTTCAGTTCTCTGTCGTGACCCAGTTGTGTTGTTACATTTTCTACCTTTCAACTTCTATTCCAGGCTTGAACTTGGAAGCCATTCTATAGTGGAGAATGACACAGGTCACACCCACACAGTGGTATCTTCTTGCCACCAATTGGTAAGAACGGAGCCCCATATTCTTTACACTAAGGTCCTGATGAATGCCCTGGACCCACCTGGGCCAACACGGCAGAAACATGTCAACCGCTTACACTAAAGTTAGGGGACGATAATTTCCCCATACACCGTCCATTGATTTTAATATCATATAGTTACCAAGCACATTAAAAACACAATTTGATAACTATAATTATTTTTACTCTCACTCACTCTTTCACGGGCCCCCACTTAGTTTAGAAGTTCATCCCTGTCGTCAGGTGTATGCCCGCCCTCTATCAAACCAAGGTTTTAGAGGGCAAGGACTGGTCAATGAGGAAGCATGACACCAGGTGGTGTGTGAGACCAGACCGTCACTTTTTGAGAGATGCCCTCACTCACAATATAATTTTAACTCCACAGTGGTCAGCACACTAGGAGCAACTCTTGTTGTGGTTAATATTTTGAATGGTCTCCCAGGGGTGGCATAATACATGCTGCAGCCCTTGAGAGGCCTCTGGGGTACCTATGCATTAGGTACATAGTATACCATATACTAGGGACTTATAA
Organism: Triturus cristatus; assembly: GCF_964204655.1. NCBI lineage: Eukaryota > Metazoa > Chordata > Amphibia > Caudata > Salamandridae > Triturus > Triturus cristatus. Next base: position 550,197,461 of record NC_140587.1, on the reverse strand, counting down.
GTGTACCCCGGAATCCAATCTGAAATGTACCTAAAGTACATGCAATCAATTTAGAGAGAAAGCAGCTAGGCTGGGGTCCTGGATAGCAAGATCCCAGCCAGACTAAGTCGAAAAACAGTGAAACATCAGCAAAAAGTGGGGGTAACTATAAGAAGCAGATCCTACTCTACTATAGCCATCTCAGGCAGGATGGGGGCAGAACTGTGCACAGCTCCACTTGCACTTCAAAGACTGTACCCTGCTCTCACATAAATAACTTCAAACTAGCATTTTGCACCTGCAAACAGACTGGGGCCAGGGTAGACATTCAGGAAATTCCAGACAACTCTGTGAGGAGAAGCCTCCAGAAGTTTCTCCACTTCAATGGAGGCACCAAGTATAAAAGAGGACCCTCAGACCCACTTTTCAGTTCACTCCTGGACCTGTGGAACGACTCTCAGAGGACTGCCCGCTGCTGTGGTCTGCTGTGTACTTCAGAAGGACTGCTTAGGTGCACCAAAAAGGGCTACTCTGATGCTTGAAGCCTGCTGTGAGCACCCAGACACCTGCCCTACTTCTAAGCCTTGCTCTTCTACCTTGAACCCAGGACTTCCAGAGTGACTCCAAGGATTAGTTGGCTGGCGTCCTGATCAGAGCCTCAGGGACAGAAATGGCTGCAACAATATTGAATCCACACCTGGACCCTGCCTGAGTCCCGATCCTCCAAGTGGTACCCCTGCAGTCCTCCACCCTTGGAAGTGGTGCTATAGGTGTCCCGATAGTCCAAACCCAAAACTTGGGACTAGGTCCGAACGTAGGAATATTCACAGCGAGTTTGTTCAGTGGCTCTCATCCTCAGCTGCCTTACCCCGCTGAACTTTACCTTCTCAGACATTTTCTTTCAAAATGTCTTCTAAGTCTGAAGGTAAGCGGAGACCAGCCCAATCTACTTCATTTATTCGACCGGGGCCCCACCTCAGTTGGCCACAACTTTTGAATTTCCCCGGTCTTGCGCGACTAAATGTCCACATTGGCTCTTTGATTTTTTAGGAACTATTTTCCACTGTAAACTTTAATAATTTATGCCTCTGGGTCTATTGATTGGATATGTTTTGAGCCCAACCCTTTTTAACATTTACGAAGCACCTTTAGCACAACTCATTAGGTCCTTGGGCTTCTCAGCAATTTCCTATGCTGATGACACTCAAATTGTGGTATCAGTGACAAGCTCAACAACAAACACTGCATCACAGTTTTTTACGTGCCTTCGTCAAGTTGGTGACTGGATGGCCACCGACTGCCTAAAATTGAATTCTAATAAAACTAAAGTCCTGCTCTTTGGTAACAATACTACTTTTTGGTCCACAGCTCTTTGGCCGTCGGAATTCGGCTCTTTACCGGTCCCCACAACTAAAGTAAATAACTTGTGTGTCATTTTTTACTCCAAGCTCAAAATGGAAAGTAATGTAAATCAGGTCACCTCTGTATCTTTCTATACATTAAAACTACTTAGAAAAATCCTCCCAATCAATTTACGCAAGTTGGTGTTTACTGCACTGGTGTTGTCTAGAGCCGACTACTGTAACGGCCTTTTTCTCAACCTAAGAACCAAATGTTTGAATAAACTACAGATTGTGCAAAACGCTGCTGCACGTATTTTGTTAGATATTCCTAAACGCAAATCCATTTCTGCTGAGTTAAAAGAAATACATTGGCTACCACTAAAGAGACGTATTGAGTTTAAGGTTCTCTGTATAGCATTTAAGGCTTCCCAAGACACAGGCCCAGCCTTTTTTAAGCAGCATCTCCGTCGATATATCCCAACACGCCATTTACGCTCAGCTGAATCTTTTAATCTGATGATCCCTAGGTTCCGGAAAAGTTCCTGGGGCTGGAGAAGTTTTCTGGTTGGTACAGTCAGACTCTGGAACTCTCTCCCCGAGGTTAAAAATGAAACTCACCGACTGGCACTTAGGAACGTGCTAAAAACATGGCTGTTCAATCTTTGATGGTATGATTAAATCCTCCGGCATTTTTTAAGAGATAAGCTAGCACCTTGACACCTTTGGGTAAATGTACTGCGCTTTATAAATCTTCTTTCCATTTCATTTCATTTCATGTTTTGATGTCAATTCATTTATTAAAATGTACTCTTATTTTTCTAAATTGGTGTGAGATTTTTCTTGTGTTTCACTTAGTTACTGTTTAAGTGATGCATAATTACTTTACACACTTCCTCTAACTTAAACCTGACTGCTTTGTGCCAAGCTACCAGAGGGTTAAGCACACGTTTTGTGGTTCACCCTGACAAGTCTTGAGGCTGTTGCTTGACATGGGTTCACAATTCCCTCAACCAATAACCTAATTTCTCACATGAATCAAATCGTTTGGACTCACAATCTGGAGGGGCAGTGGGCAAAGCATTGGGGTTTATCTTTGCTGATGACACCTGAAACACCAATCTCTCCAGAGTAGGATGCATTGCTATGAATATTGGATCAGAAAGAGCAAGCGTGTGACGCCAAGCAATCTCACAGTATTTTGCTGCGCCCAAATAGGGTTTCTCCCAGGTAGCCAGTACTGGTTCCAGCAATGCTTAATTGAAAAGCCAGAGGAGTTTTCAGGGCAACAGAAGAGGGCTGCAGAATTTCCATCAATGTGTTTGAGTTAATCTCTTCAGTGGGTAAGAGCACTTCTGTCGCCTCTACTGCCTTGCGTATTATTGATGTGAATGAAAAGACTAACTCAGAAGGATAGCCCATTGATATGGTATATCCCTTTCTGGGTATGTATAAAGACTTCTAGCATTTTGGAGGTCTAGTGAGAGACCAACATCTGTGTTATAAGGTCTGAGGAGGTTATCGGCCTTCCTCCCTAGATCCATGATCCTGGTTAGAAATATCAAGTGCATCAAAATCTGAGACAAACAGTTCTTCCATTCAAATAAATTGTGAGCTCTAGAGAGACTAACTTTCTCCAAGGGAGTAATTTCTGCTGACTCTGAAGACTAAGAGGGTACTGAAAACAGACACAAGAGTGCTGGGGACAAAGTCAGAATCGGTTTCAAGGGAAATCAAGCCGGTGCCTTCGTTGACCAAGGCTTCTGGGGAGTAGTGCCAAGGCAAAAGCCTACGGAGGTTCAGAGTTGAGTGGCTTTTGGGTAGGAGCCACCTGAGTCACCAGACAAAGAATCAGATCCCTTGGGAATTGGCCCCAAGGATGCAGGGCAATCTTGATGATATGCAGCATTGCTCATTGAAAGGTCAAGACATGAATGTGTTAGCATATGGAGACAGAAACTCTGGTTAAAGTTTTTCAAGAACTGGGATCAGCTCTGAAAAAGATGACAAATAGATTGACATCGGGGAACGACATCGCCAAGTCTCCGGATTGTCCTTCCTCGAGGAAGAGAGAACTTCTTCATGCTTGGTGTTTATTTGTGTTTCTAACATTTTTTGGCTCTGCTCCCTATCAGAAGACTTACATGAAAGAGGGAAGGTGGACTGGTAAGGGGTGTCCTTTCAAGGCAGAGCCAAGAACAATGCAGCTTCCTGCTTCCTGAAGGCCTTGGGATGCGTGGAGGTGTATGAGTCATAGGCCAAAGCATTTAGGTTGGGCCACAGACATCACATGCAAATGTTGTAGGAGTCCAAAATAGCCATCTTCTTATGACATTGAGGACAAGATTTGAACCCTGATACCTTAGCAGCTGACATTTGACCCGGTTACTTTTGAACAAGACACAGGATATTTTGGTTGTGCCCTGGTCCAGCATTGGTAAGGTATGTAAAGACTGATGACAATATTTCAGATGGCACCTTATGTTTGCTGATGTCATCACATCCGGGGGGATGAGGCTGTGACTGCAGACACATGGCACCGCCTGGTGATGCTAGAGAACAATAGAGGAGGAACATTTATTTCTCCATATTCAGTCTCCTGCCTGGGCAATATTCATAAGGTAAGGAATTCGTGGGGGGAAGTATTCATCCCAAAACTTTATTCAGCATGGATCTCCCTGTCAAGAAAAAGGGGCATAAGCAAGACACTATACTCTCTACTATTAACTTGCTGATTGACACAAGCATATTTGATTAGATCATGTTTATGGTTTTTTGTTTAAATAAATGTGTAAAGCATCTGTTCAATGCTGCAATCTTTTTGCATGCACCCATTAACGAATCTCTATTAAATAACCTGTTTGCTGGCAACTAATCAAAGACAATTGTGAAATTGATTAACGTGAATATGGCCAGCTTCCATGCTGATAATTCACAAACGCATAGAATGTCATATAACCTCATAAATTGCAGATGTCTACATAAATCATATTGTACATTAAGTAAACATAATAGATGCACATATTTAGAAAATTACAAATATAAAAATTGGTAATGAAGCATAAAAAAGACTTAATTCACATTTAACAACACACATTCTCAGACACAACATGTGAGAAGTTGGCCTGGTATATGCTGTCCACAAATCGGGCACCTTGCACCAGTCCAAACGACCCTTATGATGTTTGAGGTCAGAGATAACCTTTAGAAAGCTATCCTAGTGGTAGCTGTGGAGAGCAGCCATCAGGCTTAATCTTGAAGGAATGTAAAGCAGCTTGTTTTACCAGAATATCACCTCTTGCATTTATTAAATGAAAGGAGAACCACACAGTAGTTATATAAAAATAAGTATTTATTAAAATAACACTCTCTCGTATCCTCTTCCCAAGCATAGAACACAAGGTACACAATACGAAGTCAATAAAACAGTTGTAAGTAGCACAATACACAGTGGGCTCCCAGAGGAGACCAAACTATATACTAAGGTAGTGGTATAAGAACCACAACTTGGATAGAGACAGTGCCTAGAGCACGTAGAATCGCTGGGACCCCAAGGAACCACCCAAGGTGAGTACACAAGGACCCCGCGGAGGACCGGGGTAGTGTGGAAACACAACCGCGTGCTCCATACAACTCTATGGGAAAGTCACGGTTGAAGTATTCAAGTTTAAGGACCCTTCCAGGTGGACTTTGAGGAAACCCTTTGGAACTTAAGAGGTTGGAGAGCCACCCCACCCGTGGATACCGGAGTACCCAAGTTACCTATTCCAGGGGAGCCGGGTGCGTAGGTCTCAAGTGGCGTCAGAAACATCTGTTGTTTTCAATGGCTTGCTTCAAAGAAGAGCTGTTGCCGGGAAGGAAGGAAGGAAGTGTCCGTTGGAATCCAAGCATGGATTCATGATGGGAGGAACTTGAAACTCAATTACTTTGCAGTGCACCTAATGTCGCACACCTATGATGATTATAACTTTCACATCAGTATCTCAACCACCTGAATAGAACAGACAATAAAGGCCGTGACTCAAAAGTAGTAACTACTGTTTATGTTATATCAGAATTAAATCATTCATCAATATTTACACATGTAGTAGGTTACAGCTGTCAAAATACAGGAGAATATATACATAAATGTGAAATATTTGACAATTGTGCTCTGTGCTCAATGAGTATGCAGTATATACAGAGTGATCACGGCTTATATACATAGGAGGGTTAAAAAGCAGATAGGCTGAAACATGTTGACCGACCTTTACATCTTAGCAGTTTAATCTACACTGCTTTGCACTGCTTCTTAACCCAGCCAGTTTGGACACGCCAATAAAAAGTTTTTTGTCCCTACTAGGCAGTTTAAGAATCACATTTATCTTTTCACTCTCATCCAGCGCTGCACCCTCACGACACCTTGCGCTCACATATGGGATTTTAGCATCCCCAACAGCTTAAGACATTCTAAAAACATCCCAGAGCTCCTACCTCACAGTGAGGGAGTTGTAGCCCTCAGTGGGACTAGGTTTTCCCACTGGGAGGAGAAGCCCGTATGATGAAGCATGCCAGCTATGGTGGGTGAGGGCATTCGTTCTGAAAGGGATTGCTCCCCTTTGGGGCTTTACTGAGAGACACAATTTCACCTTTTTCCTTATTAAAACATGCTTTGCACTCCATGACAGACCCGAGAAGTCTTGTGTTATGAGTGACTCCTTCACCCCAAGGGAGATTCTTCAGTTGCCCTTAGCGCACCACAAGTCCTGCACAGAGCCTGTATGGAGCAAGGGCACAGACAAAGCTTTGGATGGAGTCGGGCCCAGTAGAGGTCCAGCGAAGTCCAGAGTGTCCAGAAGGTCGAAGGTCAGTGGTTTCTTTTTATAGAATCTTGTCCACGTAAAAGCTAAGGTCCTGTAGTAAGGTAAGCCCTTAAGTACCCACGGGAGAGGGTTGGACAGATTCAGGGGACCCTCCTAGGTGAGGGTCAGGACAGAGGGGAGGCTACTCCCATGTCCTTTGTCCAGTTTCACGCCAGAGCAGGAGCCAACGGCTCCCATAACTGGTTTGAGCTTGACTATGCACAGGGACACCAAATGTGCCCCCAGTGCAGACTTTCTCGCACTCTCAGAGTGCACCCACCCAGCCCCAATACACTAAATCCTGTCTGGGAGGTGGGCACACCTCCCTGTGACAGGATGCCTATTGTGCTGCCTTCCTCTGCTCGAGCTTGGCTCAGCAGCAGAAGGGTAGAAATGTGTCTCTGGTCGGCAGCATCCATTTTGTGCTGACCGGGTCGAGAAGGCTGGCACCTGATAAACCAGTGACCCCACGAAGCTTGCTTCAGAAGGCTGCAGTAGCAAACCTGTAGTTCCATTTTGCATGGTCTCTCATGGGTGGCATAATACATGCTCTAGCCCATGGGAGGCCTCCGTGGTACCTATGTCCTGGGTACATGGGTACCATATACTAGGGACTTATAAGGGTACCCCAGTATCCAATCTGGAGTGTACCAAAGTACATGCATAACAATTTTAAAGGAGAAAGCAGATAGACTGGGGTCCTGATTAGCAGGATCCCAGTCAGACTAGTCAAAACAGTGTGACATCAAGCAAAACGTGGGGGTAACTATAGATCCTACTTTCCTACACAACATAACCCACTACATGTCGCAAAAAAGACATATACACAGAGTCTCATACAACTATAGCTAACATTTTGCTTCATGACACGTCGCAGAAGAACGGAAAGGAGTGAGAGAGCTATGAACAGCTATCATATACTATTCAAAGCGTTTATATGAGAAAAGTAAACCTTGTGATCAAGATGTAAGTTAAGATAAATAATATGAGAATTACTTTGCATTGCACAAGTCTAAAGCTATTATCCTGTCTCTTAAGCACCATCTATTCAAATGAATAAATGAACATATCAACTAGAAGCATACTGTCAAATTACACAATAAATGTAATGCATGTTATGCACTTTAATGCACAATAATGAAAAAGCATGAGCTTTTGCAAATGAATATTTGCTAATGCACACCTGTACGCTATATAGGGATCCCTAAAAGGACTACAAGGCAAAATATATGACAGCTTTACAGCGTCTTTTGTGCCATACATACCCGCATCCCTTATCTATGGGGGTAGGGTCATGTACTCATCCTACAAGGCATAATTTATCACCCAGAGTTGCTTAATTACATTTAAGAGGAAATTTATAACCAGCAGTATGTGTAAATACATGTGCAAAAAAAACTTCACCTGTAGATGTATCTTTATGATTTGGGCCTCACATTCCTTGAATCGTAACAGTATTGTACACATTCAAGAATGACAAAACAATCATCCCCTACAATTTCTGCATGTCTTCGCAATACCACTATATTCCAGGATAAGAACACAACCTCCCCAATCAGTTAGTTTTCAACTCATTTTTTTAAGAATTACCCATTGCCATACCATTAAAGACCATGATAATCTAATCTCCTTCAAAATGTATTTGAGTTTCTCCAAGCCCTGCTCTTACCCACAAAAGGAATGTCGTCCCTTTAATTTACTGACACATTTTCTAATTCCTCTCGGTGTGAGACCCCTGAGTCCATTACGGAAACATGATCTACTTCTATGCTGTTATCTGCTGCACCTTGAAGGCATTTGGGTAATGCTTTAGCCACAAAGAGTGGTGGCCTGCCCATCGACCTTATGGGTGTACTTTACGCACTTCACATGCTGAACTTGTCACTTGGCTCCAAGCCTTGAGTCCCTGAAATATAGACAGGGGTGGCTCCTCCATGTGGGCAGAGGAGTGTCACCACACTGCTTTCTCGCAGTGTGAGAAAGCAGAAGAAGGGTTTGTTTGTGGGGGGGGGGGGGGCTGGTGGGTGGTCCTGCAACAGGGCAGGGGAGGAGTGGCTAGCCCAATGTTGTGAGCCCTGACTGTTTGGTCGGCCCTCTGGGGATGACCAAATCAGTCACACGCACTCTAAAGTTTTTTTTTTTTGTAAATTTTTTTTATTGGATTTTCAAGGTGGCATCAGCATAGGAAAAACCGCTCAGTGGGCACATCATATGATCAAACAGTGCAAGTAAAGTTTAGTGGAGTTGTCCCCCGCGTATTATCATAGGGTCCCCCTTACCCTCCCAATATCAGTCCTCACATCGGGCAGGCAATATGTGCTACCCCCTCTATTCCACCATCCCTCCCCATGCTCAGACCCATGTAGATGTTTCCAAAGTGGAAGGAGGCCCTCAACTAGTCCTTCTCAGGCCCCCCTCTATGGTCGAGTCTGCCAGGGATCTCAGGGTTCAGTTGCCCGGTGCTGCGCTCCCCTCATCCAGTGTGTCTCCTGCGTCCTCAAGCGGGTGCTTCACCAAGTTCACTAGTGCCACCCACACCCGTGCTATTTCCATCGACTTTTCATTCCCAGTGCGCGTAGCCATTCGCAGTCTGCAGGTCCCCTCACTCTCCGCCCATTTCAGTAGCTCCCTGTTCCATCTCAGTAGGTTGGGGGCATTTTGTGACTTCCAGTGAGTAGTAAGCTCCCTCTTTGCCATTACTAATCCTCAGTCAATGAATTTACTAGTAACTTTCGTCTTGGCAGTATGCGGGAACCAATGCAACAGGCAAAAACCAGGCGTCAGTGCTATCTCCCTCTCGTGACTGTAGTCAGCTCAGCCGTCACCCCTCTCCAGTATTCTCCCAATTATGGGTAGTCCCAAAACATGTGAAGAAATCCCGCTCCCTCCAGATTACACCTTGGGCAGGTGGACGATACCCCAAAATACTCACTGATTTTCCCCGGAGTGAGATAGGCCCTATGCAATATAAAGAATTATGGATTATGAATAGGAAGAATGCTCCTTCCGCAGTAGGGCGGCCTACCTCTGGAATTCACTGCCTACTCACATCCGGGGCCTTAACAACTACGTAGAATTCAGGAAGGCCATTAAATCACACCTGTTTCCCGCCGCGTAGCCTGTGCCCCTGGTTCATCCGAACGTGTCAGTTGCTCTGCTGTCAGCGCTGGGACGCCCCTTTGCTGGGGCAGCTGTTGCGCTATACAATTTGTGGTAACATTAACATTAACAGTAATTGAAAGCGCACATTCCTCGTGCCCTTCCAAGCCCGTTCTAGGATCTCCCCCCATGGCTTTTCCCCAATGGCCTCCCCCACATCCGCTTCCCATTTAAGGCGTAAAGCTACCAGGTTCTGTCGCAGGTCATGCGTGAGCCGCCTATAGAGACATGTCACCACCTTAACGGTCCCCATAGCCATTACTACATATTGACACGCCAGGAACGTCTTGGGTTCCACCGTCCCCTCCCGCCAGTGCTTTCGAATGGCTGTTGTCAAAGCCGCATGGAAGAGAAAGTCCCCCCGTGGGAGATCGTGGCGCTGCAAGAGGTCATCAAAGGGAAGGAGATTACCATCCTCAAACAAGCCACCAATAGTGATGACCCCCGCGTCTTCCCACTGACGCAACCTGCGCCAATCACCCCCATGCGGCAGCGCCTCACACATCCGTAATGGGATCTCGGGCGCATACGGAGTTCGTATCCGCACCCTTCTAGCCATGCGATTCTAACACTGTCTCACCGTTCGCAAATCAGGGTATCTTTCACAGGCAACCACAACAGCACCCGGGAAAGTTGAGTTAAGCTTGGATCCTGGCCTCCCAAATCTTCTGTGTCCCGGATACTCCTCGCCGCCCATTTGGTAAACCATTTAAGCTGCGCCGCATGATAATGGGCCTCAAGGTCCGGTAGGGCAACCCCCCCTTCCGCTCTAGGCCGTTGCATAGTGACAAGTGCTACTCTCCGCCTCCTGCTGCCCAACACAAACCCCGTGAGCAAGGCGTTAAGCTGCGCAAAGATTTTACGCGGGATCCAAATGGGGAGAATCCCAAAGAGATAAAGAAGCCTGGGTAAGGTAATCATCTTCACAAGCGCGACCCTACCTGCCACAGACAGCGGGAGTGTGCTCCAGAATTCGAAGCAGCTCTTAAAGCTGCGCACCGCCCGCCCTACATTGCCCTCCAAGAGGTCCGCAGAGTCGTGATAGATCCGGGTCCCCATATACGGCAAGCAACTGGTTTAACATGGGACCCCTTCTGCACTTTGCTCCCCGATTCTGCCAGGGTTGGCAGGAAACAGGCACGATTTGGTCCAGTTGACGCGGAGGCCCGCAATCCTCCCCAGTGTGTCTAATAATTCCTTAGCTCCCTGTAGCGCAGTACCCGAGTTGGCCAGAAACAAAAGCAAATCGTCTGCATAGAGCGCTATATCCTGCACCTGATAGTGATGACCCGTCCTGGCATGGACAGCCATGGGCTCCATTGCCAGAGCAAATAGCAGAGGGGACAGCGGGCACCCCTGCCTCGTACCCCTACCAACTCTACATGTGGCAGATATCAGTCCTCCCGTTAGGACCCTGGCAGTGGAGTTATTGTACAGGATCGCCGTCTATTCAACAAAGCGGTCCCCCAGTCCAAACGCCCGCAGGACTTAAAAAAGGTACGGCCATTCAAGACTATCAAAAGCCTTCTCAATGTCGACCGTGAAAACACAGGCATCCTCCTTACAATAAGTGTCCGCCCCTAGAACGTGCAGGAGTTTCCGAACATTCATCGCTGTGCTCCGGGACAGAATAAAACCCGCCTGATCCACTCGCCAAAACACGACTCAATATCTTGTAGTCCAGGTTAAGCATGGCCAGTGGCCTATAGGAGGTCCTATCCCAGGCCGGTTTCCCCAGTTTCAGAAGGGGGACAATTATTGCCTCTCGAGTAGTCGCCGGGAGGAAACCCTCTTGTCTCGCTCTATTATACAGGGCTACTAAGCGAGGGGCCAGGGCGTCTACGTATGTGGAATAAAATTCCACCGGAAGCCCGTCTGTCCTCGGTGTCTTGTACCTAGCCAAGTGCTTGATGGCTCTACACACTTACCCCACCATGCATGCGCCCAAGCAGTGTAAGCCTTATAATTAAAGGATCGCAAGCGTTCTATTTGTACAGCCAGGCCTCTCGAGCCGCAAGAAGATCTTCCTGCTTATCAGGTCGTTCCGGCCTCTCTTTCCACCTCTCTAAGTTTACGCTCTGCGCTGTGGACATCCTGCAACTGCACCCTTCGCACTCCCACCACTTCCCCTATGCAGCGCCCTCTGTTCACCGCATTAAAGGCATCCCATTCTATGAGTGGAGTCATCGCTGACCCATTGTTGACCCCGAAATAGTCTTCTATCGCTGTACCTATTGTGGCACTGAACCCTGGATCCTCTTATGCCTCTGGTCTCAGTCTCCAGGTGGGAATGGCGGGCGATCCTGAAACCAATTTAGCAACACCAACATCGGGTTGTGATCTGATATCGTCCTAGTCAAATATTTACAATGTACGTCTGGCGAACAGAGAATCGAATCCAGGCAAACATGTAAGCCATACAACGAGGAAAAATAGGAATAATCCCTATCTTCGGGATGAGAAGCCCTCCAAGTGTCCGTCAGTCCCCACTGTTGCTGCCATGCCCCTCTCGCCGCCACCAGTCTGGTCGCCGGGGCAACCGCAAGTGGAGGATAAGATCGGTCCAGGTCAACGTCCACAGTACAATTAAAGTCTCCCCCTAACAGCACCGACCCCATCAGCATAGTGGCCAGCTGTCGTAATAAATGTGCAAGAAATGCAGCTTGGTCTATGTTGGGGGCGTAAATGCTGCCCAACACAATGTCCCTGCCGTCAAGGTACCCCGCAACCACTACATACCGTCCGTCCAGGTCAGCCAGCTGTCCAGCGCACTGAAAGGGGACCCCTGCACGGATCCATAGTATTGTATTGTATTGGATTGTTTTGGTAGAGCGCAAACAGCTGCCCCAGCAATGAGGCGTCCCGGCGCTAGAGAAACCGCAAAAACCCAGGCGTGAGCGAAATAAGATGAAGGGAATTAGGAAAGAGGGAATAGATGCGTCTTAATTGCTTTCCGGAACGCCGAAAGACTTTCTATGGAGCGGATGTATTGCGGCAGACTGTTCCATAGTTTGGCTCCAAAGACCCTAAAGGAGCGGCCGCCCATGCGGCAGAGTTTTATGCGCGGAACGCACAATAGGTTTTGGTTGGAGGAACGCAGGTTACGCGTCGGGACGTAGGGGGTGAGGAGTGGTCGAAGCAGTGGAGGGGTATCCAGTTTGATGATTTTAAAGGTAATAATGAGGGTCTTGAATTTAATTCTGGAGTCCACAGGTAGCCAGTGTAGTTTTTGGATGGTCGCTCTGGCTGAACATCTGCGGGGGAGGCCGACTAGCATTCTAGCCGCAGAGTTTTGCACGCGTTGAAGTCGTGATATCTCTCCTTTATTGGCGCCAAGGAGGAGTACATTGGCGTAGTCAAGACGCGAAAGGATGGTAGCCTGAATAATAAGTTGGCGAGTCTTGGCGTTAAAGAAGCCTAGTATGTGGCTGAGACTCCTCAGCAGGCCAATACAGGTGCCAGCAACTTTTTTGGTGTGGGCCTGAAAGTTGAGTGAGGAATCCATCCAAACTCCAAGGTTTTTAACTAGGGATTTGGGAGGTGGGATGGTGCCTAGGAAGGACGGCCACCAGTGTTCATTCCAGAGGCTGGTGTTTTTGCCAAGGAGTAGCACTTCTGTTTTACCAGCATTGAGCTGTAAACAGTTATCTGTCATCCATTGGGCTACTGCGGAGAGACCGTTTTTAAAACTGGAGGAGGCGATGGAAGGGCCTTCTGTAAGAGCGATGGCCAGTTGTTTGTCGTCGGCGTACGACACCAAAGTCAGTCCCCATTCTTTGGCCACTGCTGCTAGAGGTTGCATGTAAAGATTAAAAAGGGATGGGCTTAACGCAGAGCCCTGCGGAACTCCCTGTGCAATGGGGTGAGGTTTAGATAGAAAGGGGGGTGCTGAGACCCGAAAGGATCTGTCTTTGAGAAAAGATCGGAACCACTCCAATGCGTGGCCCGATACTCCAAATGTCTCCAGACGATTTAGAAGGATATCATGGGATACCGTATCAAAGGCCGCGCTGAGGTCAAGAAGAATCAGCGCAGCACTTTGACCGGCATCTAAAATCGTTCGGAGGTGCTCTGTGGTGGCCAGGAGAGCAGACTCAGTACTATGGCCTGGTCTGAACCCATTTTGAGATGGGTCCAGGATGATGTTTTGGACCAAGTGCTGGGATAGAGCACTGTTCACATGTGCTTCAGCAAGTTTGGACAGCCATGGGAGCAGGGAGATTGGTCGGAAATTCTCCGGTTTAGATGAATCTAAGGTGGGTTTCTTGATAATGGGTGAAACCCACACTTTCTTCCAGGCAGATGGTGTACTTGCTGATGTGAAGGAGAGGTTCAGAATAGAGGTAAGTGAAGGTAGAAAAAAGTTGAGTGACTCTAAAAATTGGGCCAGGCGCATGGGGTCTGGCGGCGAACCAGATTTAACTTTCCGGCATAGTTTGGTAAGGTTGTCAATGGAAATTTTCGGGATGGGAGTCAGGATAGTATGGTTGGGGGAAGGAGTAGGGTTTTTGGAAGGGCTGTGGGAGCGCTGAGGAAAAGAAGTATAGATTTTCTGTACCTTGTCGACAAAGAACATAGCAAGATCTTCGCATTGTTGTGCGGAGGAGATACTAGGGAGGGGGGATTTGCCGCTCTGAAGTTCTTGAACGAGTTTAAAGACTTCTTTGGCAGGGGTGGGGCTGGATTCGATTTTGTCTGCATAGGAGGCAGTTCGCGCAGCGCGGATGGCTTTATGGTACGTTTTTAGTTTTAGTAGATAGTTGGTTTTTTCTTCGTTGTTATATTCCCTTCTCCATAAGCGCTCGGCTTTTTTACAGTCTTTGCGCATGGTTTTGAGGGTGTCATTATACCATGGGTTGGACGGTGAGTTGCGTCCTTTCGTCCATTTTGCTGGGATGAGGGCGTCAAGTCCTCCGGTGATCCAGTCATGAAACGCGCTATAGGTTGCGTTGATATCAGAATTGGTGTCATGGTGGAAATCTCCCAGGGTGGTGTGAAGATCGCTGATTGAAAGTTTATGCCATGGTCTTTTTAGACGACGAGTTGGTGCAGTTTTGTGCCTAATTTTGTTGACTAGAATGGACAGTTTAATAAGGTGATGGTCTGTCCATCCCATTGGTAAGGGTGTCTCTGCTTTAAGTTCTTCAATGTTTGTGAATACTGGGTCTAGAATATGACCAGCTAGATGCGTTGGAGCTAGAATGAGGGAATTAAGTTGCAAGGCAGAGAGATCAGCGAGAAGATTTTTGATCGTGGTGTCATTTAGCAGGTCAAAGTGAAGGTTGAGATCGCCTAGGATGGTAAAATTAGAGTTTTTTGTTACTAGAGAGTTTGCTGTCTTGAGTAGAGCCTCAATGAATTTTGAAGCAGGGCCAGGGGGGCGATAGATGTAGAGGCCCGACACAGTGAAGTTGGGGTTTATTATGATTTTAAAATATGCACTTTCACAGTCGGGCAGTTCTTCCTTGGCGAATGAACATGAAAACTGTTTCTTATAAATTATGGCGATACCACCTCCTCTTCCATCCCTATTAATGGTCGACATAAGGTAGTCGTCTGGTAGCGTAAGGTTAGGTATGGCAGAGATGCCGTCCCATAACCAGGTTTCACAGAGGAAGAGGACGTCAGGGTTTTCGCTCTGTATGAGGGTATTGACCTTAAGGTGGTGTTTGGATAGTGACCTGACGTTAAGATGGAGAATCGTGATGGGGGTAGTATCGGCAGGCTCTAGTAGCTGTCGAATAGTGTGGGGGTTGGCCGTAGTAAAGTCACAAGTTTGACATTGAAGGCAGGTGAGACCAAGCGTACCTGTAATGTTTGCGCAGGACCGTCCAGGATTCCCGGCAAGTAGTTGTTCCCTGTCGTAATGAAGGGGTGCTGATGGAGAAAGGCCAGGGGGACTGGCGAGAGGCGATGACTTGGGTGAGGACGGGCGAAGACGGGCTTGCCTTAGGCGCGCCTTCGGCGCGCAAACGGCGCTCCCGCTGCGCTCGTCCGCTGCGCTTGCGTGGGAAGCACATTTAGGGAAAGGGGGGTGGGCGTGGCCTGTCAGGTGGGCGTGGCCTCGCGTGTGCAGCGAAGGCGGCCGTGAAACAACTATCCCACGAAGCAGCGCTAGATCCGCTGGTTGTGGGGTGCCTGCTTGGCAATTAGCCCAGAGAAGAGCTCAAGGTGAGATCCAAGTTAAAATAGGTTACAACACAAAAATGTAAACAGTTTTAAAAAGCGAGCGAATAACACCTCCGGCTTCCGCCTCAGAGGTTTGGTTTCCAATGGGCGCGCTATCAATCAGCGCTTTTTATAGGTGGGGGGTGGGCGTGGCCTGTCAGGTGGGCGTGGCCTCGCGTGTGCAGCGATGGCGGCCGTGAAACAACTATCCCACGAAGCAGCGCTAGATCCGCTGATTGTGGGGTGCCTGCTTGGCGATTAGCCCAGAGAAGAGCTCAAGGTGAGATCCAAGTTAAAATAGGTTACAACACAAAAATTTAAACAGTTTTAAAAAGCGAGCGAATAACACCTCCGGCTTCCGCCTCAGAGGTTTGGTTTAGTAACGTGCCCCCTGCAAAGGCCGAATAAGCCGTGGAGAACACCTGCCCCTGTCATCTGCGCTGCAGAGCTGCCCCCTCTTGTTTCGTGAGATGCGTCTCCTGTAGTAGTGCAATCTGCACCCTTCTCCTCACAAGGTATGCATGTATCTTATGGCGACGTGACATAGTGTGCATTCCCCTGACATTCCAGGTCATACATTTAATACCTACGGTGGATCCCATAGATCATTCTTCAGCGTCTTCCCGTCTTGATCCCCCCAGCGGCAGGCCTGCTTCCAAAAGAAAACCAGTCAACCCCCTGAATTCCCCAACTTCCATTCCCCAGGACAGGTACAAACGAACTAGTTCCCATCCAAACTGGTGCAACAATCAACTGGTCACAAAATACGGTGAGGCGTGTGCTGACCCAATAGGACCCGGATCCCTCCCGGCCACCCTCCCGCCCACAGTAAGCAGGGGAGCCCCCGACTACAGCTCATGTCTGGTGCCATCGCCTCACAGTCCCCGGAATACAGTGAATTCAGGAGCCAGCCCTGGGCACCACCATATCCTTTCCCCCCAGCCTGCTGCATATGCCCATTTCACATGAGTAAATCCGGCGTCTGAGGTGTAACTTCGGGAAGCTCAGGCCCAGAGTCCCCAGTCGTGCTGCTGGTAGGAGAAGCCACAGGCCTGTCCATGCTGCGGTTAGTGATAGTGGAGTTTGGGCTAGCCTCGCCCCAGCTGATCTCTGCAACCGCCTGCACAGCCCTATCCCTCTCAAACTGGAGTCCTGGCGGCGTCACAGACCTCTGCAACCCCAAAGGAGCAGGTGATCCTCGTTCCGCAGTACTCGAAGGAGAAGCATTCTGTGTTCTCGGTGTGCGGACCTCCAGCCACTGCCATGCTTCTTGTGGGTTAGTGAAGAAGTGTGTAGCAGCCACGTCCACTGCCCTCAGCCATGTCGGGAACAGCATGGCGTACTGGAACTGCAGTTGCCGGAGTTTCCGCTTTAGTGCAAGGAAGGAAGATCATGACCCTAGAGTTCGTGATCTGAAGGTCCGGCCTCCCCCTCGCCGGCTGCAAGATGTGGTCTCTGTCGCTATAATGGAGCAAGCGCACAACCATCGGCCGTGGAGCCGCTCCCGGCTTGGGAGGTCTGGCTGGGACCCTGTGCATGCGTTCGAGGGCGAAGAAGGGGGAGAGCCTCTCCGGGGCTACCACGGTCCTGAGCCAGTGCTCCATGTACTGAACGGCGTTGTCTCCTTCCTCCTGTTCCAGGACTCCCACTATGCGGTGGTTGTTTCTGCGAGAGCACCCTTTGCTGTCCTCCGCCCTCGCCTCCAAGATCTTGACCCTGTCTTCCACCAACTTGAGAGAGCACTGCAACGTTGAGACTGCGTCCGGGAGCACCTCCAAGGCTTTCTCATTGACATTCACCCGGTCTTTGAGCTTGCGGTGGTCGTCTTTCAGTAGGTTGAGATCAACCCCTATGGCGTCCATCTTGGTCTCCAAGGCCTCCCTCGAGAAGGTGATAGCCTGCATTATGTCCACCAGCATGGGGCCCCTGTCCGCCTCGCTCCGCCGCTGGTCAACCAAGTCCTCTTGATCTTCAGACTGTTGCCCCGGTGCATCCACTTGCAGGGCCGAGAAACTCTTCCTGCGGGATACTCTCCCCATCTTGGCAGGTTGCAAGGGGCCGTGCAGGTCCTCCAGGCAATGAGCAAAGTGCAGAAAATGTCGTGGAAAGCAGGGCGCACAGGAAAGTTCAGGGAAGCTACCCCAACGCTGCTGGCCGTTCCTCCCAGAGGGAGAGAGGGGTACGCAGGAGCACCAGGCCTGAAGGGCAATAGGTAGGGCAGGAGCTCCTCTCCACCAGTGTCCCAATACACGCTCCTGAGGTCCTCCAACCCTTGTGAGCAACTCAATACAGTCCCCGCACCTCTCAGATAGTGCAGCGGTGGTTGTCACAGTTCTGTCCTCTCTTGCGCTGTGTCAATCTCCGCCGCCAACCTCCGTCGCATCAGGGCCCCACCGGCGATAGTTCCCCCACTCCACAGCTTCACCAAGGTATTCTCGAAGGCCCCCTAAGACGAGGATTCAGGCAGCGGAGGGAGCAGCAATACAGCCGCAGTCGTCCCTGTACCCGCGGGTGGGCTCCGGCCTGATGAATGAGATCCTCCTGGGATCCTCCCAGTCACCGTCCCTTTACGGCTTGCGGACTCTCTCCAGGCCCAAAGAAGGTAGATACCACGCCGGTCTCCAGTCCCTCTCGCACTGCGCCTCTAATTCGCGATGATGAGAGGTTCAGCAGGCAGATCGCACACACCTGATCAAGTGGGCTCAGGATTCTCTCGCGGCCATTTCCCTGCACCACTTCACGGTCACCATCTGGTGGGCTTCCCGCTCGGAGCCGTGCCGGTCAATCCTCGTTACACTGCTAACACCCAGGGGTCGCCTTGCCTTAGCAATAGGTCTACAGTTCGTCTTCTGCGCCGCTGCCCCGGCGCTACTGGAAGCCGCGGTACAGCCCACCGTCTGGAGCAATCGGGCTCACCAGCGTCCGGACGCCATCTTGAGAGCTCCATGCCCGGAGCCAATCCGGAGATATTTCAACTTTTTCTCTGTCACAGGGACACCTCTGTCGCCCTGCGGGCGTTCATCAGCGGAACCAGTTGGTCGGACACCTTTTTCGGGGTGAGGGCCCCCTCACACAGCCAGGATAGTTATGGGTGAGGGGAAGCCACAGGCAGAGCTTCGGAGTCCGCTTCCCCTCACATCGGCGCCAATCCACACCCCCCACTCTCCATTTTCTCCATGTAGACTGCATGCAGCCGACATGGAGAAAATGGCCTCTCTATAGATGCCTGTGCGGTCGGCATCCCCGCCAACCACAACACTGCAATTGCAGCATTGTGGTTGGGTTAGGGGAGGGAGGCTGCCTGCTTCCTGTTCCTGAGGAGGCAGGAAAGCAGGCGCCGGAGCCTGGAGAACGCGGGACCCGGGAAAGGTACTTTAAAACATTATTATTTAACCCCCCCCCTCCCCGCATGCCCCCTCCCTCCCCGCACGACCAATCGTACCCACGCGACCACTCGCCCGTAACGCACCCACTCCCCCACCAGTGACCCATGCTGGCCGCGATTGAATATAGATCCTATTAATCAGCAGGGGCTGTGTTTCCCTCGCCTCGCCTCTCTCGATATTAAGTCACTGCTCCTTTCATGTTTTGAGCGATCCCTAAATATGAGGTTAAAGAAAGGTGAAAGAATGTTGCAGTGGGTCAGGACGGATTGTACTTAAATGAATAAAGTCACCAAATAACAGGATAAAGTCACATATCGCGCACTATCAAGGAAAATATTTAAGATTGTCCTGTGAATCAGGCTGCATGATCCTTATACTGTATTGTGCCTTATAGAGAGGGTGAGATACCAACACCTAATCCTTTTCTCATCTGTTTATGTCCTAGCCCTAGTGACAGCAATATGAGTGAAAGCCTGAAACGTTACCCGTGACATTTAAAAAGCCAAGCCACATTACTACTATATGGTCTCGGTGGACACCAGAATAATTTTAAACTGTTAAGCATGTCCATAAAGTTTATGGTCACTTGAGAAAGAAATCTGTTTTAGGTGTAGAATGAAACAATTTAGCAATGTGCATGCTACTGGCAGTAAAAAGCTCAAGCTAATTGATTCACATAGATTTCCATTTCATCTACAGTGTACAGACCAATATTTATGTGCAAATCTTTGTTAATCACTCAATTACCAGTTTGCGTGTACTGGTGGGTATAAATACCAAGGAGAGAACATTCCCATATACCAGTAGCGGCTGCTATCAGACCAGCGTGGTGGGGAAGGGGCAGGGGCAAGAGGAAGGAGGCACTGGTGTGATTGTTGTGAGCGCCATGGATCAGCGCTCAGACGGGGACTAGGAGGGTTTGCATGTTTCTCACCAGGCTATGTAATGGAGCCTGGTGAGGGACCTGCAAAGTGAGCAGGACTGCTTGGGTGACCTGAAGAGGCCAGCCAAGCAGTCGTGCGCACTTTAAGAGTGAAAAAAATTCCTCTCCCTACCACGCCAGCCCAGCCTCGCCTCGCCCGAGCGCCACTGAAGATTATAGGAAAAATAAAATGATAGTAACAATAGTTATCATTTTATTTTTACTTTTGTTCAGTGGGGCGACTCTCCTTGGCCTTAATGGTGATGCCTCCACTGCCATATACTATTTCACGGAGCTTAGGTGGAGAAGAGCTCTTGCATCAGGGATAAAAGAAAAAAAACTATAAATATTTATTTTTATTTTGGGAACTGAAATGCCTGATAGACACCATGGCCATGTATGCACTGACCATCAGTTGGCACTCCTTTAAAACTTCCATTTTACAAATTAGAATGACATGAACTCGAGGTTCTCACTGTTTCTCCACCCACGTCTTGCTATCAAATTGCTAGTAGTTAGTGTTGGACCTGATACGCATCAGGTAGTGTTTCCCTGAACTTTTTTTGCTGTCTCTGCCTCGGTTTTGCTGATTCTCTCATGTGGCCTCTGGGCACTTTCCCACTGTGAATATGCGTGACAGTGCGCCCTTCGAAGACGTGTTGGGAAGTGGCATTGATTCAAGTTCGGAAACAAGGGCCAATCTGTCATTGCAGACCGGTAGGTGAGCACTGGCATCTATCTTGATTAAACTCATGAGCACCTTACCATTGTAGGCAGCTGTATGTGCGGGTCCGCACCTATGGGGACCGTGATTTCATGTGCCGCCTGTCATCGCATGCTAGTGCGTGATAACTGACACATGTATTTGTTAAACTCATGTCCAGTCTGTTGTGCAGACCTGGGCGGGTGCACATGCACACCTGGTGCTGGGGACTATGTGTCCAACCTGCCAGCGCAGGCCGGTGTGCGAAATAGCGCTCGTGCACCCAGGTAGTGAGGAATGCTTGTGTGTGTTTTTAATACCTATGAGGCCTGCTCTTCCCATAGGTTAACATGGGAAATTGGTTGATATTACTCCGGGCTGCAACAGTGGATTGCAGCGGAGCAGCCTCATGATGTTGCCTATTGATGGATTTGCAATGCCAAATCCTTTCCATTGGTAAAGGGGGATTTGGCATATCTCGCTTAGAAATGCCACTTATAGAATATGGACATTTCTATGCTCCAAGAGTCTCATGAACCATGGTATCTGGCTCCAGTGGACACCAGGGGTCGGGGGAGCACATCTGTGCATTTCCCAAGCAACAGCCATAAACCTCTGCCATTTGAGGTCCACATGGGACAGATTGAAGATAGAGGTTTTGACACTTAGCCTTTCAGGCCGGATCATGGCCCCACTAAAGATTCAGATCTGCATTTCACAGCCCCCATGACAGACAGGTCTACAATTTAGGTGAGACATCTGTGGTTCATAGGGAAACCCCCTAAACCACTCCTAACTTCAAAGACACCCAACAGTATACCTACAGGTGCCATTCTTCAGCAAAGGGCGAGATATGCTGGTGGGGAAGCTAGATCTGAGAACCCAGACTGCGTGGTACACATTGCCAGAGAACTCTGTTGTGCACATGGAGGATAACTGTCCAAATAAAGGCTGGCCTGGGCATAGGATCAGCTAAAGTGTGGTGTTCTGAAACGTGCTCTCCAAGGGCCCAACCAAAGGCCTCCTGTTCTCCCAGGGATCCCTGGTACATCAAAGATCTCCCACGAGGAACCTACACCATCTACTTGTGACATCTGGAGAGCATTGCCCTCTCAAGTGCCCATAACAGCTACTGAATCCCAACTGGTAGCCTGGCGTGAGCGTGGAACTGAGACTTGTGTTTGGAGAGCGGATTGACTAGTGCAGAGCCCCAGAAATCTTGCCCGCATCTAAGGCGTGTGGTTCCTGTACTGCGGGGACCCTGACAGTGGTAAGCGTCTAGTGGTGGTGAGCGGATTCACTGGTTGCAGGACCCTGCATGGCCCGTTTTCATCTCTCATGCGACACACCGACTGCATGCTCATTGCGCGCTGTGTCCAATTAACACAGTGTGCGGCACTCGGAGATGAGTGTGTACCTGTAGTAGTGCCTCATTTTATCTCATGTGACTCTGCTGAACTTGCGGCTGTGTGTGTGACTGGACTGGTCTGGTGCAACCTGTATCATTCTGCACCAGATGTTGTGCCTCATTTCCAGGGAGGTACGGAACTGCAATTCTTCGCTGTGTGTGACCGGAATTGCCTGGTGCAACCCACCTAACGTGCACCAGTCATTGTGCCTCATTTCCAGGGAGGTGCGGAATTTGTAACTCATTGTATTTGAAACCTGAAGTGTCTTGTGCAACTTATACCAACGCGCACCAGCTGCAGTGCCCGGATTACATGGGCATGACCCTGACCATCATGTACCGATTAGGGCGCCTTATCTCCCATGTTACTCCTCATTCATTGTTTGTTCCCTTGTTGATCCCCATTGTGGCAGACCAACTACCCTCCCCACACCTGACCCCTTCTGAAGACATCTTGGCGCCAGGTAATAGCAAGAGAGATTGAGTGGGTTGAAGGACCGTTTCGAGACAGTACGGAAGCGGTTCAAGAGACTGTGTGACTCCTTTGTGTTTTGAGACCTGTGGGTGAACTTCCAGAGTGGCTGCTAAACTCCCCTTTTTTACGTCTTCTTCCTAATTGAAAGTGCTATATATTCCCACCTGCTTCCTGAGGACCCAGACTGTGTGACTTCAGCGGAGTGTGGCCCAGTGTCTGGTAGGTGGGGTTGGTTATCTTCCTTCTGTGGGTATAGAACAATTGGGGTGAGCTAGAGGGCGGAGGAAGGCTAGGGCCTCGGAGTCTGCATGGTGTGATCCATTGACCTGCTGGGTACCAGTGGCACCACATTAGGGTTTTAAGTGCGCATGTGTGTAGGAGTGTGCTGTCTGGACTGGCTGATACCTGTTGCACCACGCAGTGGTGCGGAGTGTGTGTGTAAGTGTGGGAACTGTCTGTAATTCATGACACTGGCTGGCAGTGCCACTTTATACGTTAAATTGTATGCCAAAAGCACAATACCTTTGACATTGGGTTTACCGGTGTGGCTCAGATCCACTGTGCTGCTAAAAAAATCTATTTTTGTGTATATACATATTTTTGATATCGTGCACTGCATAAAGGTGCTCTCTCAATTGTGGGAGTGGGGGTTAGATTATGAATTGTCCTCAGTGTGATATCATAACCATACGAGTGGGCCTGGTACTGCTAGTAATATTGACAAATGTGTTTTATGCCCAACAGTATATGATGATCAGGCTATAATGATTAAATAGGCCTTGTGAATATAACCATTTTTACATACATCCTGTGTAAAGTCTCTTTTGTGATACTCATTGGTATGTATCATGAGTAACTGCTGTGCCTTAGCTTTACACATTGCCTCTGATATAAGCCTGACTGCTCAGGGTATAGCTACCCAAGGGTGAGCACGGGTTGTACAGTGAGTGTAATCACCTGCTCTTGACAGCAGCGTTAGGTTCTGCCTGGCTGGGGGCATCTCTTTAGCCAACCAAACACTGATGGTTCCAAGAGTTAGTAAGTGACATAAATTATTCTGCATGTCCGTAACTATGGATAAGATAATTTACATACATGCAGAATGACTTATTTAAATTTATTTATTAATTATGCACAACTTAATATCAAATAAATCTAGTTTCTATGAGCAGGGAGGAAACAAGAAAAGAAAGAGAAAACAAAATAAAAAAAATGGCACAGATAAGTAAAATTGTCAACACATCTTGCAATGCATTAAATAATAATAATAATATTAATAATGTAATTAGTAAAGCGCATAGTTACTTCCACTAAAGTATCCCAGCTCTAGGGTCTAGATCCTAGAGATCAGAAAATACCGCAGCTAATGAACAAAACAATCAAGCTTACCTGAACAACCAGGGTTTAAAAATTTTGTGGAGCAAGGATTCTGTTTGCGCCTGCCTTAGTTGAAGAGGAAGGGTGTTCCATAACTTGATTGCTAAGAAATGGAAAGAGCAGCCCAAGCAAGCTCTCTACAGTTTCGATGAAAGCCAACAATGCCACTCTAGATCTAAGGTTCCTTGCAGAATAGGGCTTATAAGAGTGCAGGTAGCAAGGGCACTTATTCATAAAGTCCCTGTAGCAATATCTAAGAGTCTTAAAAGAGAGCATTTCTTTCAGAGGTAGCCAGTGCAGATTTGAAAGTGCCGATCCCATGGAATCCTGTCTGGGGAGTTTCAGTAGCAGTCGGGCTGCTGGTTCTGCAAGCGCTGAAGTCTCATCCGCGGAGATTGTGAGACTCCCAAGTAAAGAACGTTACAATAGTACAGCAGGACTACTGATTTCCTGGTAGATTCAGGGAGAAGGTAGAGTATTTTTTTGAAGAAATTTTAGGATTCCCATAACACTTGCCTGCTAAAACAGTGATCTGGCTATCAAAAGTGAACTTGGCATCAAAACCAATGCCTAAGTTCCTGACCGTAGACTTTGGGGCAGATAAAGGTCCGAGCGCATCTGGCCACCAGGCAGAGGACAAAATCGAAGGCTGCTTGTCTAGGATAAGGACCCTTTCCAGGTTTTTCCAGCATTTAGTTTGAGACAATTGAGGTCTATCCACTGAGCAACCTGCTACAGAAAGGTCCTCAGCAAAGTAGCCATATTGCCTACATTCTGTGACAGGGTGATGATCAGCTGAGTATCATCGCCTTACAATATGGCGTTAAATCCATAATGCTCGATGATATCAGCCAGAAGGTACATATAAAGACAGGCTGAAGTTAGGATCAGCGAGGAGCCTCGAGGCACCCCCAGCTGCAGCAGAAAAACCTGAGATTGGAAAGGTTTTTGTGACACCTGAAAGGTGCGATTCTGCACAAAATAAGCAAACCATTGCAAGGCCCTATGACTGTCACCGCAGCTCCAAAACCATTCAAGCAGAAAGTTGTGGGAGATGGAGTCGAAAGTCGCGCTAAGGTCCAACATCAGCAGCACTGCAGTGCCACCCCTGTCAACAATTTGGAGGATAGACTCAGAGGCAAGCAATAAAGCAGACTCTCTACCATGCAGAGGGCGGAAGCCAGACTGCGTCCTGTGGAGAAGTTCCTTCTCCTCAATAAAGGTTGAAAGCTGCTGGTTAACTTATTTCTCTGCAACCTTAGATGAAAACGGGAGCAGTGGAATAGGCCTATAATTTTCAGGCTTAGATGGGTCCAAAACGCTTTTTTGAGGAGTGGGACTACCGTAGCGTGTTTCCAGCACTGTGGAACCTGGCCCGCCCTGAAGGAGCTGTTAAGTAGATCACAGAGCACATGCAATACTGCTACCACTCCTCTTTCCAGAATGGCAGGAGATGAGTGGTCTGAAGCGGAGCCCGGCTTAACTGAAGCCATGATAGGGGACAGATCCTCAGGTTTAATGAGTTTAAAGAGTGACAGCTCCAGGCTCTTGGCAGGTGGGTCGAACCAAGAACTATGGCATGGACCGTCCCTAGAAGCCTCAGGAAAAGAGGAGTAGATGGATGCCACTTTGCCAAAGAAGAACTGAGCTTAGGAGTGGCAACGCTCTTCCGAAGATGGAGTAGTGGCTGAAACTCGGTCCAATGAAGACAGGGACTTAACAATTGCAACATTTCTTGAGAGGAATTCTGTGCAGCCGCGATTTTGTTGGTATAAAAATTGCAATGGGTAAGCGTAATAAGACTATGATACACCTTTGAAGCCGACCGATAGTTGGCCTTACTAGTAGGATCGAGATTTCTGTGCCATAAGCGTTTGCAGTATTTTTTCCAAACAAACAATTACTCATTGAACCATTTTGCTGGCGGTTCAGTTCTTCTAATAGTTTTATATACCAAAGGTGCAATTTGATCAAGTGCATCAGTTATCTAACTTTCCATTTGAAGGTTGGCTGTGTCAACACAGCTATCTAGAATAGGGCGGTTCATGGCAGAGCCTAAGTGAAATTGGCAGAGGTCACCCTTGCCCAAATCCATGTACTGACCGGCTGGCCAGGGACAACTACAGTCCAGGATTTGGCAATAGGGACCTGGAACAGTATGGCAAAATGATAAGACCATAAAAGTGGAAGAGGGGGACCAACAGATAGACTGGTCAAATTGGAAAAAATGGGATCAAGCATATATCCCAAATTATGAGTGGAGGACAATACCAATTGAGAAAGACGAAGGCCTTCCATGTTCGCAACCAAAGCAGCTGCCATGTAGTGTCATCCAAATGGAGATTAAGGTCTCTGATGACAGTAAAATTGGAGTAGCGCAAACTGCGTGGTGCAGTGCATCCTCTAGTGATACCATAAAACTAGATGGTGGGCCCGGAGGATGACAGATCAGAATCCAAGCTAACGTAAAATTACTGGAAAGGGTGAGGAGAAGAAAGCTGCCTCACTCCCTGTGGTAGCTAACTATGTAAACGTGCATAGGACAGACTGTTTAAAAGTAAAAGTGATCTTGTCCCCCCCTTTGCGATTGCCTATCCAATCGATACAATCGCATAGTCCTGGGGGATGGCTGTAAGTACATCTGGGCCTGAGTTTTTGGTGAGCCAAGTTTCTGATATGAAGACTGTGTCTGGTGAGTGATCTATTAAAAAGTCATACATCTCTAGCTTATGATTGGCTAAGGAACGGCAGTTGAGGGAGAAGAAATGAGCCCCATGAGGAGATTGCACCGTCGTGCCCGCTTCAATGCCAAGGGGCGAGGAGATCAAAGGGACAAACCCACACAATTGGGTGACATGTGGGTAAGATCCAGCGTGTGGTGACAAGCATTCGGAACGGCAGTTTCATAAACTCCACGGAAGAGTACCATTTACGAGCTGACTCAAAACGGCCAGCAGTCCTGGTCCCTGGCGGCGTCCATGCGAAGACAGGCATCACTTTAGGCGAGCCAGCAGCACACGTCCACTGTGCGGACGCACACCTTGCATGACTAAGTAGCCTTCCTCTTAAGGTGATGTGGCTATGGCGTAACAAATGCCGAAAACCTGGAGGAAGCAATAGAACTGAAACTGGATCCCAGCAGCTCCGCTGCCTCCTGGAAGGCTTCCCCACCATGGAGGAGTATTGGCGAAAGTAAGTATAAAGCATAAAGCAAGAAACGAAAACATAAACTGGTTAAAACAACGTAGGTCGCCGACCCTAGATGGCCCCCAGAATGTGTGGAGCCAGGCAACTCCAGCACGCTAAAGCGCTTGCAAGGAGATTAAAATCACAAGAAATGCCATGACACAAAGCAAAGGCAACAATGTGTCTGCAGAAAGTGTCAAGAGCTCCTCAGGGGAGCTGAAACTACTGTGAATGTGCACCTTGCATGCCTAAGGAGCCAGCCTCTAAAGGGGGCGTGGCTATGGCTTAACAAACACCAAAAACCAGTGGTGAACCCAAACTGACCAGTCCCGTGGTAACATAAAATCTAAATAGTGGAGTACTAAAGACATTAGTCCTGCATGAAGCTGTCTATTGGGTGTGATTTCACCTTGGCTTTGGGAGACGTTTTGCAGGAACAGAGTTCCATAATTCAGAGGCAGCTATGGCAAGTCTTTTCCCTCCGAAGTTTTTCTTTTTCTGGTTGGATAGAAATAATTTACGTTTGGGAGCTTGATGGTGCCTTGCTTTGCAAAAGATGCAGAGAGTATTTAATTCGATTTGTTGGTGAATGGCTAGCCACTTTAGTTTGGTTCTCTATGAATAGATATGATCATGTTTCTTCAGACCAAAACTGATTCTTAATGCTCTCTTCTGAACTAGTTGAAGCTTATTCAAAGTTTTTGCATGAGTGTTGAGAAACATGCAAAGGCAATTAAGCAATCTGCACATATCTTATGCTTGGATGACGAGGATACTCTGAGGTAAACCTAATGTGTTTAACACATCAGTACACACAGATTGTTGAGGGCTGCAGTAGCCACAATAGACATCTGTCACAACATAATACGAGTACACACTATGGTCCATTTTTATCAAAATGTCACGCAACGCAGCAAGCCATCTTGCCATGCTGTGTGAAAGAAAAAGGGAAGGAATGCGCCATATTAAAAATGTTATGGTGCACTCCTGTCCTTTCCTAGAGCACATTCGGCTGCCTAGCGCCAACGCAAACCCCATTGTGTCATGTTACAAGGGTGCATTGCAGGCAGGATTGTTATTCTGTAGGAAGGGGCACCTTCCTGCACAAAAACAATCCATAGAGGCATCTTCCTCTTTCTATGTGTGCTGAAGACTACCAGCACACATAGAAAGAGGAAACAATGTAGAGAAATAACAATATTTCTCTTTGTTGAGCCTCTGGTGCCGAGGCGAACAAATCTGATGCATTCCCAGGTCTACCAGTGTTGGTAAATCTGGGAACGTGTCAGAATCCCTGGATGGATATGGGGGAATTCCCACGCTTCACCCATGGAACGCCACCCTGCCACAGAGTAACACAAGACAATGATTTGCACTACCTCGCATTACTCTTGATTTATTGAGCCACCCAGGGCCACACAAGGTGGCCTTGCGTGGCTTGATAAAGCTCATTTAGGTTTTGGGGGGCGCAAGGGCAATGCAAATACCTTGATAAATATGTCCCTATGTGTTCTGTGTGATGACAGTAAAAGAAAAAAGACAGAACACAGCTTAGTTTTTCAGAGTGCATACCGTCTTCCATATACTGGTTTATGGACTATTCGCTTTTATGCTGAACCCTCCCCTTGATCTGGCAGTGGGTGGTGTTGTGGGCAAAAAAATGATGGATTAAACCCAGATCTGTTGACTGTGAGTGAATGTTTGCATTTTTCAGTATTCCATCCATCATCTGTTCTTTTTGCTTTTGTCACCCTAAGTGGAAAGGGAATGCCCAGACGTGGGTCTTGTATTCCCTGAGCCACTGGATTCAAGATAGCTTGGCTGATGAGGGATGATACCCTGACACCGGTCCCAGGATGCTTGTTTCTAGTCCAGGGTGGACCTGGCTTAGCAGTTTGGGCTGGACTGTTCCCATGAGGAGCAGAGTCCCGCCTGATATGCATAGGACTGGGTCCAAACTGGGGTGGCATTGTGGGCAAAAATACAATGGCTTAAACCCAAATCGGTTGACTGGGGATAAATGTTTGCATTAGTCAGTATGTCGTCCATCATATGTTCTTTTTGCTTTTGTTGCCCAAAGTGGGAAGGGTATGCCCAGACATGGGTCCCGTTCTCCCTACGCTACTGGATCCAAGCTAGCCTGGCTGATGAGGGGTGATACCTCAAAACTGGTCCCATGACTCTTGTTTCTGATCCAGGTAGGAACTGGCTTTGCAGTTTGGGCTGGACTCTGCCCATGAGGAGCAGGGTAAAGACTGATTTGCATATGGCTGGGTCCAAACTGGGGTGGCAGGCAAAAAAACGATGGATTAAAACCAGATCCGCTGCCTGGGGGTGAATGTGTGCATTGTTCAGCATTCTGTCCATCATCTGTTCATTTTGCTTTTGTCACCCTAAGTGGAAAGACTATGCCCAGACAAGGATCCATGCTCGCTGCGCCACTGGATTCAAGCTAGCCTGGCTGATGAAGGGTGATACCCCAAAACTGGCACCAGAATGCTTGTTTCTGGTCCAGGGAGGACCTGACCTGGCAGTTTGAGCTGGACTGTTCCCATGAGGAGCTGGGTCAAGACTAATTTGCATATGGCTCGGTCCAAACTGGGGTGGCGTGGTGGGCAAAAAAAACAATGGATTAAAACCATATCAGTTGACTGGGGGTGAATATGAGCATTGTTGCAAGTGTAGTGTAATTATCACTGGTAAGTGTTCAAATAGTGTGCAGTACATATGCATGACATCATGTGTCCACCCCAGTACATCTTTGGTCCCCAGACAGACGTCCAGTCTGGAGACCGAGCAATGAACCGATGAGCAAAATGTGTATTTTTGTTTGGTGCGAGCACGTGTTGTCCAGATATTGACTAGTTTGTGGGTCTGCATCATATCTGGTAGTGTAGTTCAGGCGCTACCATGTTGTTGAGGCCTAGTGTTTGAGCTGTCTAAGGTGTTGTGTAGTGTTAGGTTCAAGTCCCCTTCCCCTAGTATTGTACCCGGTTGAAGGAGGAGGCATCATTCTATGACCGTGTGATAAAAGCTGGAGTCGTCCTGTTTGGGTCCATTGGTTTTAGTGATAGTAAGATGGGTTTGCTGTAGTAGCCCCTGGCCTATCAGGTATTGCCTCTTTGATTCAGACACCACATGAAGACGATAGAATCATTGGTCTTGTCTAATAAATGTGGCAAATCCTATGGAGTAAATTGAGTATGTAGCAAAGAATCTAAGGGAGCGCCAGTATTCAGCCACATGTTGGCTTCTGTGTGGTAATAGATGGGTTCCTTGCAGTAGGAGGATATCGACGGAGTGTGCTGTGGCAAAAGGTAATATCTGGTGTATTTTTCTGGGGTTGTTTAGGCCCCATACATTCCACATATTGCATATCATCAGAAGGGTCTACGGTCAGTCTCTATAGCAGTAGCAGCATGCAGTAGGCTGAGCTCTAAAGTACGTATAGTGATCACTCAAATCTGTGCAGTTGTTTTCCCAGGTAACACCTCATTTCTCCCCCCTCCCCTCAACACCCAGTCCTATCTGGTCAGTGACAAATTCCTCCGTCCCCCATTCCCGAACATCCATATTACCCTCAAACAAATTCCTGTAGTCAGGTGGCTTGCGCCTGGGTGTGCTAGTAGAAAATCATATGAACTATAACGTGCATTGTATAGAAAAAAAAAGTTGTGAAATGCCCATATTTGTACTTATAGGCCCTTAGCAGGAGCACAGGTTCCAGTATGGGTTGGCCCTTGTTGTGGGCTGTGTGACACCTCCACAGGAAGCCCAAGTAGTAGTGGTAGAGTTTTGTATATCTTGATGTAAGAGCAGGTCTACCCTGGTGGCTCTTCGCCACCACCCTACAAAAACAAGCATGCCATGTTCATCAATTAATATACAATTGGATATCGCTTGATAGGCCTTGATGATTCAATGCAGTTTCACCTGAGGGTCGGTTCTTTTGTCTCTGTTTTTCTTTCGTTTTAGGAAGTGAGTCGCAGGCTGATGATCCGCAAAGACGTGAGGTTTGCCATTTAAGTAAAAAAGTAGTCGTACAGGGTACAATATCGCATGTTTAATGTTCATTTCTTGCAGCTTCTTCACAAGCACAAATTTCCGACGGGCATCTTGCATCGCCTGGGTATGATTCGGGTAGAAGGACAGCTTGTTACCTTCATGCATAATTTCACTTTGGTCTGTGGTAAGAGCAAGTATGGTATCTCTGTCCCTATAGGTAAGCAACTTAGCCAGGAATGGACGTGGCGGTGCTCCTGGGATTGGTTGTGGTGCCAAGGTGCGGTGGGCCCGCTCCACCACAAATTGGGTAGATAGCTTATCTCAGCCAAAGATAGCCACCAGTCTCCATAATCTTCTAGGTTTCTCATCCCGTGGGCTCCGGAGGTCCCAGAAAACGGATGTTGCACCTCCGAGATCCTGCCTCTAAATCTGAATTTTTCATTTGAACTGGTTCAAGTTCAACTGCCATGTGCCTACAGTCCTCAGTTACTGTATGTAGGGTATATTCAGTATCAGATATCCTGCGTTCAGTCGCTGTTAGCTGCTGGTTGTGTTCCTAAGGTTTTTCCTTCCTGGAGTCTAGGCGCAATGTAAGCTCATCGATCTTCCCTGTATGTTAGGTTCTGCAGGTGAGTCTGTTGCCATTGTACATTCTAAATTTGCATATTTCTCTTGAGAGCGGGCTGCCTTTTTGGACACAAATGGAGGTCGGCTCTTTGAGCAGACATTTGATGGTATGATTCTGGGTTGTAGATAGCGAGAGTGGCAGTGTGCAGCACTGTGTTCTGTGTAATTGGCTCATAGTAGCCGTTCACAGTCCCAGTAGGGGTGACACAGGTCATGTGGGGGTGCATCCAGTTTATCCTGCACAGCCCGTGAGCTGTGCGGGGGTGAACCCCCCTCAGCCATCAGTACCAGGGAGACTTGCCGCCCTCTTCCCCTAGTGATCTCCATCTGGAGTTACTCAGTAGTGCCTGGATACTGTATGATTATAGTTTACCAGCATATGTGGTTGGAGGTCATCAGTGGCGGTTTAGTTAGTCCAGGTAATATGAAGATATATTTTTGCGAGGACCGCGCTCCGTGGCGTGGTCAATATATGGATCACCAGTCTCTGGGAGCTGCAGCTCTGTTTCCCGAACGATATCGCAGTGCGAGCTCTCAACAGTATTTCAAAAAGTTATGAAGACTTCATTTGGTGGATATGAAGCGGATAGAGTTAACTCCTCACCCCTTAGTGCCACCATGGGGAGAGGCTTTGAGGGTCCCAGTACTACTTTAGCTGTAGGAGGTGTTGGGGGAGTACCATCGCTGGCTGTCCCTGGTGCTCATCTGCACTCTTGATGGTTCAGTTCCAGCACTCCCTCCACCAGGTGGCACAGCTGGGGTACAAGAGACCAAGGATTCACGGCCTAGGCAGCGGGCTCACCCTCCTCCAATTTCCCGTTCCTAAACGGCATGCAGGAGAAGCATGCTGCTGGGTGGGAGATGATGAAATTATGCTCCCAGAGCCCCCGTCTGTGCACTATGATGAGGCATGGGCATGGCACAGCAGCTGTTTTACCCCAGAGACCACCAGAGCACAATTACAGTGCTGCCATCTTGTCAGTGTTCTTAGCCATGCCCCTAGTAAGCTTAATATTGAGAACACTTTGGGTAAGTTATAGAGAAGAAACTTGGCTTTTCTGGTGATTCTTGAGCATGAGTGACTAAAGATAGCTCTGAATCGATAATAACCCCAAGGTTTTGAGTAGATTTGCCTGGAGCTCGAGGTGCTTCCTGTACCAATGGCCATTGAATGGAAACTCAGATGAATATTTCACACCGAAGGTTATAATTTTGGTTTTGACTGTATTAAGTGAGAAGAAACTTGTATTCATCCACTCTTATGTTACCACCAAGCAATAACCAATGGCAGAGGACTCAGAACTTTCTTGGTGTAGGTCAACTAAGATTTGAGTGTCATCTGCAAACATTTGGATACTCAGATGAAAAGATATCACATCTGCAAGGGGCTGAATGTACATACTGAAAAGTATTGGTGAAAGAGGTGAGCCTTGGGGTACTCTCTGTATGACCTTTTGATTTTTTTTTTTTAAAGTAACTTGAGCTAATGTTACTCATTATTTTCTGTTTGTTACAAATAATTTCATCCAAGCATAAGCATTTCCTTGATTGCGAAAGACTGCATGCAATCAATCTCATAGAATCCTGTCTTCAACCATGTCACTGGCAGCCAAGAGGTCCAAGAGTTCTATTAATGCACTATGATTTTTATAAAAGATATCGAGCAACAGTTCCCTAATGTTCAGGGTTGCTAATTCTGTACTCTGTTAGGTCTAAAGCCAGATAGCTGATTTGATATTAAATGATGAAGTTCTAAATCATTAGTCAGTGATTTTTGCCAAAAAGGGAAGGAGGGAATGTTGCTGTAATTAGCAGCTAAAGACGTAACTGTACAGGTTTTTTCAGTAGTGGCTTGTATTAAGCTACCAGGACAAGTCCTTCATTGGAGAAAGACATTTAATACTTCATTAGTGCTTCTTCTGATGTTTACTATTTTTTGAAAGAATAACGAGCCGAGGTTGTGGCGTAGGTTGACTTGCCTGTCTTGGCTTATCACAAGGTGTGGTAAATCTTGACTTCAAGAAAAGGGGGTGAAAACACCCTAATCCAAGCGAGGAGGGTGGAGATGTTCTTCCACTTATTGGAGGGATGCGACTTCCCTATTTAACACTAGCAAACAATACATTTCCCACCTTGTTGCTTGCAACGTAGGGCTCTACTCTCTTCAGGTGGTACACCATCTGTTTAGGGGCGGGGAAGGAAACAATTCCTTTTTGTTATATAACCCTGACACACTCTAGTAGTGTCATTCTTCATCATCGGGTTCATCCTGACTCCTAAAGGTCAGGGTGGGCTCAACCAGATTTCAGGGAGCGCTTAGAAGAAGTAGGCCATGGGGTTTAAAGATTAAAAATCCTCTGTAAACTCAAGGTATCTCTTTATTAGCGGAGTTGCAGGGGATGTTAAAAATAAGAAGTAGGGTGGTGAGAATACAATGGTCCTATGACCCTAAAGGCCATATGTTTCAGCTCTTTGAGATTAGCCCAAGTGGGTCCTGGTCTTTCTTCAGGGCAACTCTGATTCCCTCCCTGGTATATAATAAGGTTCTACCTATTCTTTTTTTTAAAGAGTGCAGAGTACTGCACCTAAAGACATGCCTGGTGTATACTCATCCTTGATCTAGTTCTTCGGTTTATGGTGTCTAACCTGCAGATAAAAAACAGTCATTTAACCGCTGTTTCTAGTCCAATTCATGCTGCGCTATTATTAACAATATAACAAGCCAATGTGGGAGGCTCTGCGCGCATTCATGCATTATGCATAATATACACATTTTCGAGCATTCGTTGGGTGTCTGGATACCCAAAACACCCTCAGGTTAGTGATAGTGGTAGTGTAACGTTCACACAGCCACTCATCTCGTGAAAATTAGAAGTGTAGGTGTAGATTCTCCACACCATCTGTATACTGCCATGCACCATTAAAATATTACACCCAGGTGTTTGTCAGTTATCACCTCTCATAGGGGATATATAATGTCATTATAAAGTTCCACGGGCCCTACCCTGCTGTTGTTGATTTCTTGTCTCACAAGGAAACGCGGAGTGAAGGGTAGCCGTATAGTCACACACTTTTGGCGTGTCACAGAGGTGGTGAGAAAGACAGAGAGAGAAGAATAGTAGTGTTTTGCCCAAGTCACACATCTGAGGTATATGTAACCCAAAACATGCAGAGCGTGCTCTCAGTCACAGCCTCAACACTTACTTCGTCAAGAGTCCTGCCCCACTCAATCACCTACTTGGTCCAGCGTATCCCGGCTTTCTGGGTCTCTGCAGGCCAGGAACGCGTCTATCTGTGTGTACCTGTACCTGCGTGTGCGGCTCGGTCGCAGACTGAGCGCCGCCCCTGACACATCGTGTGACGTTGTTGTGGTGTCTAGCATGGTCCAACTGAGGGTGGCGAGCTACAATATCCCGTTGATCAATGGGAGTTGTAGTTCCAAGCATTGGTTTCGCGTATTTGTCCGTGTTTTGTTATTTGGGGCTTTCTAAAGTCCTAATTCACACCAGGTCTTATTAAACTTCTGTCTTCAGCTACACAAAGCTAGTACTTACCCATAGCCTGTGCTATGTATGCTTCAATAAATGGATATTCTATATCGTAGAAATTTTCTGCAAATTATTGATGATGTATATGTGTATTTGTGGCAGTGTACCTCAAGCCTTAGTGATAGTTACACATGGCGACGTCAAAGTATCGGGTGGTGATTCTAGATGATTAATCAATAGTCTGGAGGACAAAATCGTGGGATGAAGGGAATATGGATGATTAGTATATGGCTCCTATACGCGTTGCACTGTGCAGGTGACATATAGCGGAGTATGGTTCTGTCAACTTGCATAGAAGATACTACTTGGTTGTCAGTGTATGTTACTGCATCTAATGATCACATGTTCCTTACCAGCCAAAACGTAATAATGTGGGATTAAAGGAGACTCAAAAGGGGGGTGACAAGGAGTCTACTCGATGGTACATTAGAGTGATCTCAAAATAGTGCTACCCTCATCTGTGGGCATATCTTATTTGTGAATCAGTTGGCCCCATGGAATAGAATCGTTGAGTCCTTGTGTGTGCGTCTTGAGTCTGTACACCCAACATTGTTCCTTCTCTAGTAATCTCTGGAACACACCATCGCCCCCCTTGAGTTTCTCAATCATGGTCCATTTAAGATCCTGGTCGGAATGTCTAATTTTAACCATAATGGGATGTGAGTTTAGTTTCTGTCTTAGCCCTTCGTATAATTCTTCTATGCTCACTCATGCGTGCCTTGACTCTCCTGGTTGTCATTCCGATATATATGCTATTGAAAGGCACTTAATCATATAGATGACATTTTCAGTGTTGCAATTAGTGTGGTGTCGCTGTTCCCATACCTGGGAAAGGCCCAGATCAATATGGGTAGTTTGGGATGTGAATTGGCAAACAATGCATGAGCCACATGGATAAAGTCCCCTCACTTGTGGTTTGTTCCACAGGGTCAATTGTGTGTTTTGTGGGGTTTCCCAACAGTCAGTATTGACCAGGGTATTCCTAATGCTCTTGTTGCGTTTGAAAGAGAACAGGGGTTTGTCCAATTTCAGTTGGTTTGAAGTCAGTATGTGCCACTTGTTATTAATAATCTTTTTGATTATGTTTGATGATGAGTTGTAGGTGGTAAAGCAAATCAGTGAGTTGGCTTCTTTTTTCATGGTCGTCTTGAGTAAGGCAGAGCGAGGGTATTGCGGGATCTTTTCCAGGTTAGTTTTATTATCCTTTCAGGATAAGCCTTTTCCTGTGGTCTCCTGGTGAGTTTGTCTGTATCCTCCTTATAGCCTTCCAGATCCAAGCAATTTCCACGGATCCTTCGATACTGTCCCACTGGGAGATTCTCTCTCAGGAAAAGTGGATGTGTGCTGTTAAGGTGAAGCAGGCTGTTTCGGTCTGTGGGTTTGGTATAGAGTGCTCTCCAATTTCCCATCTCTGACTATGATGTGCACATCAGTTTAGTAAGACCTGATATGAACAGAGTTATTAGGACTATAGAAAACCCCAAATAACAGGGCAAGAAGACAAATACGCAAAGCCAAGGCTTGGAACTACAACTCCCATTGATCAACGAGATCTTGTAGTTCGCCACCCTCGATTGCACCAAGCTAGACGCCACATTAACGTCACACGTGACATTTTATATCACCTATGAGAGGCGATACATTTATAACTGACAAACACCTGTGTGTATTATTTTAATGGTGCATGGCAGTATATAGATGGTGTGGAGAATCTACCCCTACATTTCTAATTTTCACGAGATGAGTGGCTGTGTGAAGGTTACACTACCTGAAAGTGTTTTGGGTATCCAGACACCCAATGAATGCTTGAAAATGAGAATACTATGCATAATGCATGAATGCACGCAGTCTCCCACAGAGGCTTGTTATATTGATAATAAAAGCGCATGAAGACACATGAAACAGACATTAAATGACAGTTTTTCTTATCTACAGGTTGTACACCATAAACCGAAGAACTGGATCAAGGATGAGTATACACCAGGACGGTCTTTAGGTGCAGTACACTGCACTTTTTTGCAAAAAAATAGGGAGAACCTTATTATATCCCAGGGAGGGAATCTAAGTTGCCCTGAAGAAAGCCCAGGACCCACTTGGGCCAATCTCAAAGGGCTGAAACATGTTGGCTTTAGGGTCATAGGACCATTGTACCCTCACCACCTTACTTCTTATTTTTTGATATCCCCTGTAACTCCGCTAATAATAGGCTACCTTGAGTTTACAGAGGATTTCTTAATCTTTAAACCCCCTCGCCTACTTCTTCTAAGCGCTCCCTGAAATATGGTTGAGCCCACCCTGACCTTTAGTAGTCAGGGTGAACCCCATGAAGAGGCATGACACTACTAGAGTGTGTGAGGGTTATATAACAAAAAGGAATTGTTTCCTTCCCCGCCCCTAAAGGGATGGTGTACCACCTGACGAGAGTAGTGCCCTACGTTACAAGCAACAAGGTGGGATACTTTTTGTTTGCCATTTTCACAAGGTGTGACATGGCCAGAAGTGGAAGGAACAGAACCGCACTCCGCACTCCACACAACAACACGTTTTCGGGAGCGAGATAGACCACTGCTCTGTCTTAGAAAGGGATGTTTACAAGGCTTGCAGATTCCCCCATTGGCACTTCAGAATCTGGGGACCCTGGGATGGAGGTATTCAACTTGGCATCACTTAAAATTATTGTCCGATGCCAACAAAGATATGTCACTTAGATGTCATAGCTAAAGCGCATTCCACAGTAGCAGGAACGCCCTACACTTGCCTCACAACCTAATGTATACTATTGTGTGTGGTAGTGTTTAGATTCTGTGTTGATTACTTCTGTATGTGTCTTCACTGGTCTTTTATATGTTGCACTGATGTTTCGATTTTAGTTGTCCATTCCACCTTATACATTGACATACCCTTAAGTCTCTGAGAACTGATATTGACTGCATTGTTATGCTTGCTGTTGTTTTAAAACTCAATATGAATGTTATTAAAAAAACAGGTTGTCACACAGTTCCAGGGATTGAGTAATTTGCGAGAGTACAGTTTGGAGCTGTAAATTCTTTGTATATCTTGAACAGTTCTTTCGTCTCGTTACTTGCTGATTCAATGAGATCTTTGTAATACGGCTTTTTGCATTGCAAATGTTTGTACATGCAGTTATGGCATTTGCAGTTTTTTGTCGGATGAGCACATTGTTTTTAGCCATTTACGCTCCAGTGCAAGGGATTTTTGTTTCAAAAAGTTAATTTGTTAACCAAGGAATATGTCGTTTTTGTGCTGACAGTGTTGCTAAGTTTCAAAGGAGCAATATTGTCTAATGTGATTTTAAATTTTAACTGGAATTGTGTGTGTATATTGTTTGGGTTCTCACCTTGATCTAGATTCTTGAGAGAGGTATAACTTGAGCGGAAGTTTTCCTTGTTTACTGGGTCTTAGTTTCTAGACAGTAAGTATTTGGTCTGCCTAGGAGCTGATTGATTTTTCGGTTTTTTTCGGGTTGTGAAATGTGAATGTGGTCCAGAAACGTTTGGACCAAGAGACTGGTGTTAACTTTTAAAGATCGCTGAGTTGTAAGTGATGAATCCATCCAGTGTGTGTAGGTTGGTGCACAAGCTGGAAAATCCCAATGTGTAATGCACGTTTCGTTTTAATATAACTTGTTTTCGAAGTGCAGACTGCTGTACTGTATGTCTTTAGCGTTCCTAAAATTCATTAAATATCACAAATATGATAAATGAACTGCTGGTGTTAGTTAAGGATTTGGTTGTAGGTGGTCAAAGGAGGAGCACAGTTAATCTGTTAGTGACTCGCAGAAGATATTGCTAGAAAATATGAGGGTCACTCCACTGCTTTATTGTTGCAGGGCTTCCACTGAGTGCTTGAAAGGACAGCAGAGAATTTGGTTTCGAATTACTTCTGAATTACTGGGAAACCAGGTTTCAGAGACAGCAAGGTCAATAGTGCATTCAATGACAATACTGTGTATTTGCCAAGCTTTTTTCACAGCTAAGTGCTGATCAAGGCTGATAGCTGATCAGTGAAAAGCAGCAGGCTGGGCTTGAGTAAACTGCTAGGGTGGGCAGACTAGGCAGGTGGAGTTGGGGACTGGGCTTTGGTCAGGAGGGTTGGGGACTAGGCTTTGGTCTGTTGTGTGCCTGTCAGTGTAAAGAAGTATGATGAAGATTGGGCGTGTGAGAAGCAAATAAGGCGTGATGGCGCACATGAATGTAAAGGGATAATCAGAGCGGTTATGAGATAAGAGAAGAAAACAAGTTTACCGATTTAAAATATAATGAGAATTAAATTGTGAACACTTAAGTAGAGATTAAAGAGTAAAGCTAATTAATAGCATCACTGAAATTCGCTGGTTTCTAATGAGAAAGAAGATAAAATGTTTTGTGGTTACATAAGAAATATTGTGTGTCTAATACTCTATATGTTAGACACTGAATCTGCCTTAGCAGACCTGATGTTTAATGGGTATATAAGTCCTTTGTTGGCATCTATCGATTTGTCCAATCCAAGTCCTCTGTTAGTGTTTGTCTTTACAGCGCAGGATCCACCGCAGTACTGTGTGTCAGGGGAGAGGAGTCAGGTCAAGACTTTTCCTGTTGTGATTACCAAATGGGCGAGGGCAGGAAGTTGATCAGAGGGAGCTCACACATCTACCTGGGGAAAAAGTGCTGCTCTACACGCACAGAGGAATTTAGCCAGTCATACCTTTTTTTTTT
Organism: Triturus cristatus; assembly: GCF_964204655.1. Classification (NCBI taxonomy): domain Eukaryota; kingdom Metazoa; phylum Chordata; class Amphibia; order Caudata; family Salamandridae; genus Triturus; species Triturus cristatus. Next base: position 550,157,619 of record NC_140587.1, on the reverse strand, counting down.
GTGATTTAGGTGCATTTTGCATATGGATTTGTATCACTTTGAAGCCAGAAGAAAGCTTTATGAACCAAGCCCTAAGGATTTTGCTTGTGCCACTTCTTACAATGAGTTACGCCTCACAGCTTGGAATTTGATTTAATGTTTTTCATATTTCTTTTATCATCACTATGATCATCAATCCTAAAAAAATCCTATAAAGAATATACGTTCTCCATTTCCAATCTTAATTTACCAGTCATTTCTTGCTAGTATATACGAGCATTAATACACATCAAATGAACTGCATTAGCAAATCAATTTACATTCTCATATGATTGCCTGCACTACCTAGCACTACAAGTACATAGTACTACAAAGCACTGAAACTGCCTTGTTGGCCATGGTGGAAGAATCTAGAAAGATTCTTGATTCAGGAGGGTCTTCAGCCATAATCCTCCTTGACCTTAGTGCAGCCTTCCATACGGTGAACCATCGAACTCTGGTTCACCGTCTTAGGAGCGCAGAAGTAACCGGTACAGCACTACAATGGCTCTAATCTTTTCTAGATGAATGATTCTTCCAGGTATTTGAAGGCAATACCACCTCAAAACCCATCACCTTACAGTGTGGAGTCCCCCAGGGCTCATCGTTCAGGCCCACTCTTTTTAATGTTTACATGTCCCCGTTGGCAGGTACTGTAGCCCCCTTCGGGATCCACATGGTAACATACGCAGATGACACACAGCTGGTTGTAGCATTGAACCATGCAGATGAGAGGTCCAATGGCCTCCACTAAATGTCTCGAGGAAGTTTCCAAGTGGATGGGTCTGTCACATTTAAAACTTAACGGTGAGAAAACCGAGCTCATGATTCTTGGTAATCCTTTAAGCTTCGAATCAAGCACTATGTGGCCAGCATGCATGGGCCCGGTGTCGGCCCCAAAAACCGAGATAAAGAGCCTGGGCATCTGGTTGGACCAGAACCTCACCTTCAAAGCTCAAGCTAGGAAGACTGCTGCTACATGCTATGGCCTGCTCAGAATGGCCCGCAAAGTGCTTCCCCTCCTACCCTTTCAAGCTAAAAAACTGCTAATCCAAACACTAATACTCTGAAGGATAGATTATGGCAACGCTCTATATTTAGGTGCCCCAAACTCAGTGGTCACGAAACTTCAGACTGTACAAAATTGTGCCGCGAGACTGCTAATGGGAGTCCCCAATCATTGGCCAGCAAAGCCCGCGCTACACTCCCTCCATTGGCTTCCGGTGTAGGAGAGAATGTAGCTTTAAGGGCCACCGATCAATTCAGCTATGATTCACCCTTATAGGGCAAACAGAAAACTGCACTCTTACGAGCTCGATCTAGTTGTGGTCCCCAGGATCAAGAAAGCCAGAAGTCGAGGTCGGCTTTTTTCGTATAATGCCGCCAAGCTCTGGCACACTCTACCGCTGTATCTTCGCAGGGAATCTAACCATCTTGCCTTCCGAAAACAGCTAAAGACCTTGCTCTTTCCTTAGGGTTCTGTTTTCTCTATTTACTGCTCAGCGCTGAGATGCTCCCGGGTAGCCATGCGCTATACAAATGCCATTTCATTCATTCATTCAATCACTACCTCAAATATGGAAGGTTTAAGTATGACAAAAGCTTCATGAGTATCCCTTACCTAAGGAAGCTTATATTTGTATGTTATCGTGGAAATCCCAAGCTGTATTTGGATGCTAATATGACTGGAAAAATACCCCTTAGACTTTACTTCAACAATAGGTTTTCACTTGCACATAATTTTGGCATTTTCATTCAAGTACCACATCATCCACTCATAAAAGAACACATTTGGTCAATTTCAATCACGTCACATCATCCACCCATAGAAGAAAATAATTTTAACAATGTCATTTGTGTCACATCATCCAACTATAAAAGAAAATTATTAAAATATAAGCACATCAGTGCTACTGTTTCCCATGTGCCCATGATGCGCAGTCTTCTAGACATATTGAAGAAGTTTTGTTTATGGTATAGTATTATTGATGTTGTCGATTATAAAACTAAGCAGTTCTGTACTTTTCACTCCCACAATTTACTGATTATTATTACTGCTATGATGGATATTCAAAGTTTGCTTGCCACCTATCCTGACTGACTATAAAATCACCACCAGACCAATACTTTGTTTTTTACTGCCCATTTGGCAATCTAATGACAGGAATTACGAGACGAAAATCAGCCAAAACGTAGATATACTCTGCACTTACATTTTTCATTTTCTGGCTGGATGGAATTCAGACCAGGTCTACCACACCGTCTACAAGGTCCTTCTATGAAGTTTTCTCACGTACAGAAGTTTTGCCTTTCTTCGCTGCCAGCCTACTTTTGCTTGACAATAAAACAGCCAAGAAGTTGATCCTGGAGTTTGCTTGTTTTTGAACCTTGTGACAATGTGTTGTTTCTTCCCCGATATTCCCAAGTTGTCCAGTCTGGGCATACTGCAGCAAAAGGCAGAAACTACTAAATGCATCTCATGCTGAAAATGTACATTTATGGCCATGATTGCTGCAACACTGCTCCTCCAACTATTCAAAGCAATATGGGTCTACAACTCCCTAGTACTCATCCTCCATACCCCTCTCAATGACACCTCAAAAACACCACCAAAGACACACAACATCATATCGAAATCTTATACAGAGCAGCACACAATCTCATCAACATGAAATCAGCCCATGGACATAGCAACTCTAGCCATACATACCAACGCTGATATCCTCCCCTTTGGCTCACTCCCAACACAGCCTCTACAGTCAACAAACTCATTCCAGATAACATTTCATCTGTTACACTCCACGCATGCTGAACAAAACATTTGGAGGCTTCTCAGCTAAAGCCTATCTACAGCTAAGAACACTTACAGCACCATATCCCTCCACCATTAAAGGCAAACTGTTCTCCCACTTGATTCATCACGTTACACTTCCCCTTTTAGACTCATAGCAAAAAATAAGCACTTTATCTCATCCTTCTTTTATATCCTATGCTCACTAGCCAGGAAGCCTTTACCATACCTCTAAACCTTTAAATCTGGGCACCATTGAGGGCCTCTCTTTCGCAATCACCCTTAACCCCTCTTCATGCTCGCAGGGCCACTAGTTTACAGACCCCACCCCCAACTGTTACTTAGAATCACTTAACCTACTAATGAACTTGATAGGTCAACTTTCTATTCTCCGTTCAGACTTCCTGCTGCTAGGCGACTTTAACCTGCGCATAGGCGACCCTAACTGCTCTTTGGCTCAACACTTCCTCCCTACTCTAGAGGTATTTAACTTAGTCCAACATGTGGTGGGGCCGACTCAGAAGGCCGGTCACACACTTGACCTTATTTTCTCTCAATCCTTGAATATTCTGATCAACGCAATCCTTAAACTAATTTGGTCAGATCACTTTCTAGTTCCGTTCAAAATTGACAGGGTCACACTAAGAAACAGCAGCTCTCTTGTAAGGAAAGTCTTCAGGTCTTAAAATCAAGTCTCTGAACTGCTGTTCTCTGAGGCGTTACAGGAAACCCTGCTCGAACTCTGAGGAATGTATCACCCCGAGTGGAATGGGTATGCCCAGACATGGGTCCCTTGGTCTCCATGCCACTGGAGTCAAGCTAGCCTGGCTGATCAGAGGTGGAATCCCAAAACCGGTCCCAGGATGCATGTTTTCGGTCCAGGGGGGACCTGGCCTGGCAGTTCGGGCTCGACTGTTCCCATGGGGAACAAGGTCAAGTCTGATTTGCATATGGCTGGGTTGAAACTGGAATGGTATGGAGAGCAAAAAAACGATGGATTTAGGCCCAGATCTCTGTACTGGGGAGAATGTTTGACATTGTTCACCATTCTTTCGTTCAATTTTTCTTTTTGCAACTCTCAGGGGCAGCATGCCCTGACCTGGCCAGAGTGAATAACTTTCTGGCCTTGGCCCTTGACAGCATTGCTCCTTTAATAGCAGTATCTCAACAGAGATTAACTCCTTGGTTTACAAACACTTTAAAAGAAAGGTCACACTGCAAGCACCTTGAATGCAAGTGGAGGCAATCTTATGACCTAGATGCTAAAGCAATTTACAAAAATGTGCTAGATAACTTTCGAAGTAAAGTACGCATGGCGCTTAAAGAGTTTATTTCATCCTCTATCGCGGCCGCCTCTAATTAACCCCGCAAACTCTTCAGGGTGGTGAACTCTTTTTTGTCACCCAGAGCCTCTAAAAAAAAGAATCTGATTCCTTCTGCCATGATGTGTGAGAAACTCTCAGACTTCTTGTGTAATAAAATCCAAATGAGTTACAAACAATCCGCCCACCCCTTCCCCCCCAAAGAGGATTCCATCCCCATCTCCGATAGGAATAACTTTTCTGGATCATTGCTATCCAATATTGACCCGATCACCTTTAAAGACTCATCTATTCTACTGGTCAATTGCAAATCTGGGTCTCCACTTGACCCCTGCCCCCTCCGATATCCTTTTTTGTATGTTTCAGTGTGACGCCCTAAGTAGGACGGGTATGTTGAGATGTGGGTCCTGTGGTCACAGTGCCACTGAAGCAATCTATGATGAGCCCTAATAATGGCAAACCTGCTCCTGGGTTGCTTGTGTTCAGTTTAGGGAAGACCTGGCTTGGCAGTTCAGACTTGTCTGTTCCTATTGGGGTAGGGTCAAGACTGATTTGACCATGGCTGGGCTGAGCTGAGATGGCATGGTAGCCAAAGACGATGGATTGGGATGCAATCCCTAGCGATTGCCAGTGGCTGAGATTAATTTAAGCATTCCATCCATCACCTCGCTTTTTACCTACCGATAGACATTGAGTTTTGTGTATTGTCCAACTCTAGCCTTTGTTGTTTTGGAACAGCTTACGATATCTTTTGAATTTTTATCAGGTGTTTCAACTTATTGATGTTATCAAATTTTTCTTGAATATTACTTTTGTTGCATGTTAATCTTGACTTTCTTGCAAGCATAGCCCTATTTATACACGGAAAGGTGTGGCCTTTCGGTAGTTTCTGTAATCGGGCAGATGAAGAAACATTCAGAAATCCACTTGCCATTCAAAACTGTCTAGTGTGAAGATAAGAAAGGTCAGTTTTTCTTTAAATTCCAAACTTGCATTCAAAGTTGCAGTCTACTGTGGTTTTAACAGTGTCATCTAAACTGAAATCACTGTAGATGATTCAATGGCTTTCCGATTACGTTTTAAGGCAGTTGACCATAGAGTATCAATTTCTGCTCATAATGAGCATCACTTTTGTTGAAATGTATCCCCTCGCCTACTAACTTTTTTCCCCTTGTTATTAATCATTTACTTACTCCCTCTCTCTAATGTGGTTTCTATCACTCTTAAACTTTGTGGCTTACTTTCTCTCTGCCTATTCGTTCCCTTCCCTCTACTGACAGTACACAGTAATACCAGTTCACATGAATCTTCCTTGTCTCTTTCTCTCAGCTCCACCTTCCTCCAGTTTGTTAACCCCACTTGGATATTAGTGACCTACTTTCATATCCTGTCCCTCCAAACCTTTCTCTAATCTCCTTTACAATTTGTATTCCCACCTGGTCTCCTTTTGCTTTGCCACCCAGAATTTCCTACTCCCTATTTTTTCCTTCTTTTCTCGTTTCCCCACCATTCTATCTCCTTCTCCTTCTGTTCTACTCCTTTTCCATCTTACCTCTTTCTTGTCCATTTTTTACATTATATCAACTCTACCTTTACACTCAAGACTTCCTCCTCTTATTTGGGAGGAATCTGGTTGCCATTTTTTCTATCGAATTCTAAAATACTATGGTTTACTTCTCGCTCTTTCATACACTTGTATTGTAAGCCACAATACTGCACTTTCCAACTTCTCTTTTCTGCTGAATTAATAGTTTGACTTTGACAACCTTTGTTAAAATGTGTTCAAATTGATTCCTTTGTCAATTACCTCTTTACCAGATCGTTTGTTAAACAGGCATAGCTAGCAGGCAAATGCAAGATAGGCAATGCTCAGTGAACACTTGGTATCCTAGATTTCAAGAAGGAAAAAAACCACTGGTAATACCCAACCGATGATCCAAACACCATAACGTAACAAATGGACTTTAATGCAATACAACAACCGTTTACTACACTGAATGAGAATATTACCATTTTTTTCTTGTAAGACAGTAGGGCGGTGTTGAAAAATTTAACAGGGTTTTTAAACTCACAAATCTAACCACATCAAGTATGCCAATGAACCATGCCAAATGATGTAGTCAAAACTATGGGAAAGCTTGCTCACCTGGCCAAAGGAAAATCTGCACAGATTTACAGAGGCTATGTCTAATTGAGTCACCCGGATGAGATGAGCAGGCTCTATGATAATTTAGAAACCAAAAACAGTTCCCTGCTTAATTTAGGGTGGACCATTTTGTGCTTGTATCCCTAACACACAAGCACAATATGCCTGTCTAATGCCAAAACAAAATTTTCAGTCATATCATAAGGTATATTTTGGAATTGTGCACCCCAAGTGGTCAACTACATGCAAACAATGCTTGGTGGTAGTGCACAGTCAACCTACAGAATATACTGCTGTGACTTGGAACTATATGACAATATTCAATAATTGATTACGCTACAACTACATTACACAATCCTTTCAATTAAATTATGTGCAGTATTTAAAATTAACATTTATACAGAAAAGTATTACAACTTGGGTAACACTACAACGGGCAAGGTATGTTTACGAAAAAAATAATATATACAAACATGCCTGGCATTTAGATTCAGAAATGCAGTTTGGTTTGAAAAATATCCAAGTATAAAAAATAACTATTCTCTGGGGTGGGGCAATAACATCCAATGACTTTAGAGGGTTATTAGCAGAAAATTTCCAGTTTGAAAAGTTAAATTTTGAGTATTCATTGGATCTTTTTTTACATCTTCAGTTTGTGTTTCCTGGGCGGGCTGAGGATTTATGGCTTCTTTACTTGACCCTTCATTCGTTTTTTCTTGGGATAGATTGGTGTCACTTGCTTTCTGCGCTTTCTGCGCTTTTGTAGATTTCCTTTTACCTTGCATCTTCTTAAGAAAGGGTTCATAGTCTTTCTCTTGAGGAAGAACAATCTGTTTTCCTTCCTAAACATAAGTTTCAAGTGAAATTATTATTACAATTTTAAAATGTATAAAATCTGAATTTAATAATGAAATGTGTTGCTTCACATGCCTACGTATATCATGAAATAACCTATGACATGAGATACCATTGATTTGTTTCATGCATTTAAATTTCTGGTACGTGTATCTAAAGTGCTTCCCAAAAGAATTAACATAAAATTGTAAATACATTCAACAAGACTCTGATTTACGAAATGCACACGTTGACAGATTCAGCATGTACCGAGGAATGAATAGGAAGAAGTAGAGGCGGTTTGGGTTTGGAGCAAAGGAGAACCAGGGCATGTGAGAAATTAATGTTAAGTAATAGGAATTTCAAAAGAGAGCTGCATCTGATGTTTTATTGCAGAGGGAACACAAGCAAAAGTTAACTTACTATGTAATTTATGGGGTATTGGAGCTTCAGTAATGCCGAAAAATAGAATCCTCTACCGAAGGCTTTTGCCACAATCAACACAAAGCAGGAGTATCTTGGATGGCCTTTCGAGACAAGGAACGAGGAACACACATTATGGAGGTCCACTGCAAACCTTTCTTTCTGGAGTGTGAGGTTTTGGCAAATGTGCTCTTGCATTTTTTGTAAGAAACAGAATGCAGTAGTGTGCTTATGTATTGGTTAAGGTTTAAATTGGCACCACACTGAAAGGGTGTACATCTTGGAGCTTCTTCTCTGCTAGGCTGACTAAGATTTCCGCTTCTTATCCTGGTGTAAACCAATGCACGGTAATTAGGGCCAATAGTTTATAACCATAACAAATCATGAAAGTGCCCAAAGACCCTGATCCATTATAGCCTACTTTTTTCCACGAAGGGATTGGATAGACGTTTGCCAGGGTTGGTGGGGCGGGGGAAAAGGGGGAGGGCAATGTAGAATTTATAATTGACTCTTTATGAATGATTTATTTGAATAAATAGATAAAAAAATATGTTCAACCTTATTTTTAAGTAAGATGCACCAGACAGTACCAGCAAAGTATGTCGATAATCACACTTCCTTTCAGATTGTTTTTTTTAAATGAATGAATGAATGAATGAATGAATGAATGAATCTATATTTATAGAGCACAAAGAAAACGACAAAAGGAGCATTTTAAGGGAACAGCAGGGTCTTTAGAGCTTTCCGAAAGGAGGAGTGGCTAGTTTCAAGCCGAATCTTATCTGGCAGTAGATTCCATTTTTTAGAGGCGATGGTGGCAAACATCCGACCCCCACTCCGAGCTCTCTGCACTCTTTGGGTTATCGCAAGGCGTTTTGATTCCGAGCGCAGAGTTCTCTTGGGGTGGTAGGGGGAAATGATGGATCTGAGAATAGGAGGCGCCCTCAAGGACATTACTTTGTGCGTGATACAGAGAGCCTTGAACTGGATTCTTTCCGCCACTGGAAGCCAGTGCAGCGAGGCAATCAGAGGACTGGAAGCAGTCCTGTAGGGAGCCTGCATCAGGGAGCGGGCCGCACAGTTCTGAACCCTTTGGAGCTTTTTTATCACGGAACTGGGGGCTCCAAGGTAGAGAACGTTAGCGTAGTCAATTCTGGAGAGAATCAAGGCCTGGACCATCAATTTCCCAGCCTCAAAAGGCAATACTGGGAGAATATTCCTAATCATTTTGAGGATTCCAAAGCACGTGGTTGCCACTTTCCGTGCTTGAACATTGAAGTCAAGTTTGTGGTCAAACCAAACTCCAAGACTCTTTATGTGATCTCTAGGCGTGGGCATCTCCCCTAGGCACTTCGGCCAGAAGGCCTTGGGGTTAATGATAGTGGGTTTCCCTAGGAACATCAGCTCCGTTTTTTTGCCGTTTAATTTAAGGAAGGAGTTATCCATCCAGTTGGCAATGTGCTCCATGCAGTTAGCCAAACCGAACTGCTCCTTGTCCATATGATTTAGGGAAACAATCAGTTGTGTGTCGTCTGCGTATGAGACGATCTTCACCCCGAATGGCCTAACCAACTCACCCAGAGGGCGCATATATACATTAAAAAGCGTGGGGCTCAGGGAGGATCCCTGAGGAACCCCACAATGCAATGGCATTCTCTCCGAGACAGAGTCATTCTCAAAGACTTGAAATGATCTATCACTCAGGAAGGATTCTAACCATTTAAGCAGGATTCCTGAGACTCCGATCTCTCTTAGCCTTTCCAACAAGATAGGGTGGTTAACAGTATCAAAGGCCGCGCTGAGGTCAAGTAGCACAATGGCTACAGACCCTCCCGCGTCTAAGATTTTCCGTGATTCTTCCACCACGGTTAGCAATGCAGTTTCAGTGCCCTGCTGCGGTCGGAAACCAGTTTGAGAGGAGTGAAGACAATCATTATCCTCCAGAAATGTAGAAAGAATGTTGTTAACATAACTTTCACATATCTTAGCGACCCCAGGCAGCAGCGAAATGGGTCGAAAATTAGAAAGGTTTTCTGGGTCCAGAGAGGGATCCTTGAGGAGAGCACTTACCATGGCCTGTTTCCATAAAGATGGTACCACCCCCATAGAAAGAGAGAGGTTAATAAGGTCAAGAGTAACGGGACCAATGGCGTCAAACGCCTGGTTAAAAAGAGCCGGGGTAATCACGTCATGAGGGGAACCAGATTTAAGCTTATGAGCATAGACTTTTAAGGTGTTCAGATCCATCGAGGGGATAGCATCGATTCCAGACTCAGACATTTGTACAAGAGCGTGGGAAGGGGTATCTCCTCCTAGACCTGAAGGGGTCGGAAAGGTAGAGTAAATGTTATCAATCTTTTTAAAGAAAAATTGGGCCAAGTCATTACACCGTACCACAGGGTCGGCCAGTAAGAGAATAGGCTCCGGAGGCTTAATAGGGGTTTTAGCAATTTAAAAAATGCCTCGAGGAGCGTTTGCGGCAGAGAGAATCTTCTTCTCATAGTACTCTGCTTGGGCCTGTCGAATTGCGGCTTTATAGGTTTTGATGGATTCTCTATAGTTCTGTTTTTTGGTCGCAGAGAAGTCCTTTCTCCAACCTCTTTCCAAACGCCTACAAGTTTGTTTGAGCGCCCTAAGTTTGGGATTATACCATTCAGGACCATGAATATCTTTCTTATTAATGGTCCACTTTTTAGGAATTAGAGAATCTAGCGAGGATTCCAACCAACTAGTCACTTTTAAATTGGCTGTCTCGGGATCTTTTCCTAAAAGAGGGGTAGATTCTTTAAGAGTCGCTGTCCAATGGTCAATATCAAGTCTAGACCAATTACGCTTCCAGACCTTAGTCTTGGATCTTAGTTGCGCCCCATCCTGGTGGGTCCAGGTAAAAGGAATCAGAAAATGGTCGGACCATGGCAGCGGAGAATGGTTACCTATTGTAATGTCCATACTATTGGAGAAAAGTGGGTCCAATAAATGACCCATTTGGTGGGTAGGGCTGGATACTTTGAGTTTCGGCGCCAAGACAGTCCGTTACGGCCGTAGCCTCCGAAGACAAGGAATTATCAAAGTGGAGATTGAGGTCTCCTAGTACAGTGAAGTTTGAGAAAGAGCTGACCAATTTAGAGAGATTGTCTGGGAGGTCTCTAGTAAAATTACCACTGTAGCCGGAGGGACGATATATAAGGACACCAGAAAAGGTACACGTGGAGGAAAACCCGAGGGAAAATAGACAGCTTTCACAGTCAGCGATGTTGTTAGGAGACAAATTACAACGAAAGTTTTCTTTATAGATGATGGCTAGTCCCAACCCTCTAGTTGTTTCCCTATCTCGTCTTTGAATCAGATATCCCGGGGGCAGGGCTTACACCACTGCAGGATCTGAAAAGTCAGACAACCATGTTTCCGTAAGCCATAATGCGTCAAGATCAAACTCGTCAAGGAGTAGATGAAGCTCTGTGGCATGTTTAGGAAGGGAGCGACAATTCAGATATCCTGGGGACAGGGCTTGCACCACTGCAGGATCTGAAAAGTCAGACAACCATGTTTCCGTAAGCCATAATGCGTCAAGATCAAACTCGTCAAGGAGTAGATGAAGCTCTGTGACATGTTTAGGAAGGGAGCGACAATTCAGAAGGGCCATTTTGAAAGACGATACCGCACCTCGATTAGAAGCCCAGGAACGAACAATAGAATCTAATGTGAAAGGACAGTGGAGACATTTCAAAGTATCCTGTCCTAACGATATAGAGTGGGCACATCGAGCCAAAGGTATCTGTCTGAGTGCGAGTAGCTGTTTAGAAGTGTAGCATAGTGTCTTACCGACTGCTGGACCAGGGGTTCTGGCCCCTGGGCCCGGCCTGGCGCGGACGGGCGCAGACGGGCTTGCCTTGGTCGCGCCCTCGGCGTGCCAGCGGCGCGCCCGCTGCGCGCGTCCGCTGCGTGGCCGCGTCATCCGCTGCGCGGCCGCGTCATCCGCCCCTTAAGAGGAGTGGTGTGCGTGCTTGCCGTCGTAGCTAGAATGCGCTGTTAAGTAGGAAATACCCTGATTAGTCCCCCCGGAGCATTGAACACAGCTCCTTGGTGGCGCTAAAGCGATAACACATGTGCAAAAAGGCAAATATGTATTAACATTCCGCTCTTTTTTTTCACAAATCATCACATCAAAGCAACTTTATAACTGGGGTAGTACTGCAAAAAATACAGAACCATCTCATCCCAGTTCCGTTTACTGGAATGTCCAAATATAATTTGGATCAACTGACCAATAACCGCACAAACCTTCTCAAATACTGATTCAGAATTATCACATCTTCAAATTCCTATTCAACTACAACATGATGGCTGACAGAAAAGAGGTGTTCGCTAAGAGCTCCTTGAGGGCTGGGATCACTAGCATTGAAAATCTCCGATATGCATTAGCCATCCACTCTCCAAAGAAATCGGAATTAATCCCAAGAAGAATCGTTGAGGGGGTAACGACTGCCCCGCTGTCTGAGAAATGAAGGTCGAGATGAAGTAATTTCCCTAACCCAGATCCGGACAGGAGTTGGGGCGGGAGAGGCGACAAATGAGAAACAGGAGGCCATGTGCAAGCTCATGCAGGGCCATGGTCCCGAACGTGCACCTCGATCCCTACAGATCTAGGGAAAACTATGAGACCATCCGATACACACCCTAACTGTGTCCAGAGTTACAATCCTGTGCGGGATTTGGCTCCGCTCCATTCAAATTGGCGAGTCGATCCTCTGGTGTTAATGGTCATTGCAGGGGCTTCAAGGATTGCACCAGTTGGCGCCTGACTGGGGTGGTCGGTCTAGCAGTTGTCTCACCCTTGTGGCTGTTGAAGAGTATCCGAGCCTCAGCCTTGGTACAAGGAAGCATGGGACTGCACCTGTGGGATCACTAATGCCAGGTGTGAGAGTCGGTGGGAGCCACTGGGTGACGGCTAAGCTCCAGGCTTTAAACTACTGGTCATCAGCAAATTAGTGCCAGATGCAGAGGCAGGTAGGCATATGACAGTGCATAAGGAGAGATGGATGCGTTTCATGAGAGGAGGGGGAGATAACCGAGTGTTGGGTAAATTGCTGAAGGCCTACCCACTTGGTGCTTCCCTCTGGCGCGTGATGCCTCTCCCACATAGCTCTTAGACTTTAGGATCTGCCGGCTCAGATCCGTAGAGAAATCGGGTAGTTGTTGCAAGATGCAGAAGCCCCCGCTAAACAATATCGGTTGGGATCAACAAGTTCCCACCCCATGTTTGTCTGTCATTGTGCGCTCACTTCAACACAAGGGAAATTTAGAAATAGCCCTCACCAGTCCCTCTCATAACAAGCATTGGCATAGCCAATAGGTCTCGCTTTTGGGACCTTATAAGTATTTAGTTATGCAGCACAATATGTTGGGTGCAACAACATCAACTGTTGCTTGGCTAAACACTTATAAGGTACAAGGTTTAGCCATGCAAAGATACATGTGATAAAGGAGTTATGCAAAAGACAAATAAGCAGGGTGCGAGATGTGAAGTAGAAGTGAGGGCTTTACTACTTTCAGAATCCAACTTTCCTTTTATTCACTCATTGACTGGATCTTTACCTTTGAACCTGTTCAGTGTTGCACAACCTTTTGGCTAGGGTCACTTAATACAAATGCCACACACATGCATACATAAAGAAAGACGGGGAACAATTCAGAAGAGAGAGAACAAGACACGGCATTGATGAGCGGGATAGAGAAAACGGATTGCGGCAACAGTTAGGTAGAGATTGACTGGATCACCCATGAATGAGGGAGTAGACCATAGCACAACACTGGTGAGAGAGGTCAGGGAGGCATAGGCTGGCCTAAAGAAAGAAGAGAGGCACAATACAGGTGAGAGGTGGGGCTGAGGTGCAAGGTGGATAAGAGGAGACGGGGACACACACTGCTTTACAGACCAGAACCATGCACAGTAAGAGTGAGATGGACCTTAGGTTCCAAATGCAATACGATAGAGAAGAACAACAAAATATGTTTGAGTGATTGAATCAAGGGACAGAGTGAATAAGGGGACACAGGACTGGTGAAAGAGGGGACCTAGCTAGAAGATGTATTGGGGCATTTCGCATGTGGAGTGAGAGGGAGGCTGGAGCAGATGAATGGAGAGAGCAATTCTGTAATAGAGGGACAGGACTTAAAATGCACTATTTTCGTTTTCTGCATCAAAAATTTGTAAAAATGCGAACCTTTAGCAAACAGTACACAGCACACAGCTCATTGTACATTTTCAAGAGAAACAAACATTCATGGGAAAGAGAATGGACAATATAACATTAGTACATCAAAAAAATGAATGGGACTAATAATAGATGTCAGTAAATCTGAAATCAAGCAAAGTTTAACTAAAATGTAAAATGCAAATGTCAATTAAAAAAAATGTCGAATCACAGACGGGAGTTGGTTATTTCTTTCAGGGCAGATTAAGAATGAGTCACTTATGGCCATAACGATTGGTTCACTAGATGAGACCAAGGAACAAGGCCCAAGACAGAAAAGCGAGTAACAAGGTGAATAGAGAGGGTAGAAGGGTGTAATCCGAAGGACAGTTCCGAACAACACACAAGATGGATAAGAGCGGGAAATGGGGACAATGATAGTGCATATAGAGGACCCATGTATGCGATCAGCGCGCCAATTGATGCACAAGATAGATGAGAGATGTGAGTGAGGCAGAAAGGGTAACGAGATACAGATCGGATGCGGGAGAAGGAACATAGCACTAAATAGATGTGTGAGGGAACCAAAGGAAAAGGTGGATGAGACGGGGAAGGTCATGCAACACAGATGAGAATGGTCCAGGACACCAGACAGGTGCGAGGGGCAGAAAAGCATGTGATTGATGAGAGAGTGGGAAAATATGGCACACAGATGATGAGAGAGTGGGCTAAGGAATACCGGGGGAGAAAGGGAACTGAGAAGCAATATTGAAGAGGAAGGGAGACACCAGTCAAATCAGGAATGGCAGAGAAGCATAAGATAAATGAGTTAGGGAAAAGAAGGGCAGGACAAATAGTGATCGGATCTGGGTGCAAGTTGGAGGAGAGAGTAACCTAATCATGGGACATATAGATATGAGAGGCACCGCAAACTAGAGAGTTGACCAAAACATTCCGTAATGAGAGAGTGGAACAGAAATGCACAACAAATTTGAGAGTGGAGCGATGCCCCAAACAGATCAGAAAGTTCAAAGAACGAGCATTGGTCGCGCAGCCGTAAAAGTAACGCCCCGCGGCCGCGAAAGTCATCGCGATCACGGTGAAAGTGATCGCGATGACGCGCTCTGTGCTCGCAAAAATTAAATTACAAAAAAAAACACGAGTGGTGACGCGAGCGGTGCGCGTAATAGCAAGCGGGTGGCCGGCAAGGTAGCACTTTTGAAGCAGCTACTAAATGTCTCGCCAGAGCAGCGCATGCGCTGGCTCAGGCGAGACCTAAAAATAGTAGGACTTACATGACAAGAACGACAGCCATCTAGGATTGGGCTCATGCTCATTCACTGCAACACAGGAAGGGTGGCCATTTTGGATAGGTCAGTTATACTTTGGATTGGTCAAAGAAGTAGCAATTTCAACCCCACTGCTCAGTCACCCTCATCCCCTAACTCATTACTAAACAGTTATTCATGTTTTCTATTGCCCCCTCAGTAAACACTATTAAGGAGTCTGATATCTAAACAATGGCAACATAAATAAAGACACCCCTATACTTCACCCATCGGCGAACAGCTTTTCACAAGAGCACTTAACAGGCTAATGACCCCCAGTAGCTCTGCTGCTGGTGACCAACTGGGCCGGGCGGTTTCCAATCACTGCACCCCAACCATAAACCTAACAAACATTTCATAACAATATCAAATATTAAATAAATATGCATGCTTCCAGAGCACCTCCCACGTCATCACTTCCCGGACACCTGAACCCCCTGGGCGGAACATCTTCTCCATAACATACCCCCACAACCTATCAACTAATGCAACCAAAAACTTCAAACACAGACTGATCAAGCAACACCCTGAAACACACATAGCTGATATCAACTACAACACCTTCAAAGGGATAAAGAAAACTAATCTCATTGTCCACACATCCTGGCCAATGAAATGGTGTACAATTGTAATCAAACTCCTCAACATCAGAAAATCCTCCAACACCCCATACAGCCGAAAACAGATGATCTCTAACTCTCCTACGTTCAATGGCAACATCACCATATCCAACTACAGAAACTGAAGTATTATGAACCAAGATAACGACATCAACCTATGCCATATCCCCCACACTACGTAATTCTGTCCATCTTCCGCATATCTGTCCTTCCCTGACCCAACCTCTCACTCAGACTATAATGCAGAACAAAAGACAGATCAGACCCACTAATCATCTCAGGTCTAGCTCCTTCTTCATAACACACTGTGCGCACACCACCGCCATAACTGAACCTGCCTCCTCTACCCTTCTTGAATACATTACAAACCTGCACCCTTACCCTGGAGACCACACAGCCAATCCGAACTCCGAGAGCAAACCAGGTCTTAGCTACACAACCAGCTAATACAGCTAACAACAACCCAAAACATCAGCCCATCAACAACCCGGTCAACCTGGACTCGAACCAACCCCCCCCCCCCTCATTCTCCCTCTCAAGCCTTGCAGAGTGCAGTCCCAGAGACGCCTACACCTGCAGCCCTAAACTGCCCAAATTCTCATTCGACTTGGGTAAGGCCCAAATACAACAATGCTCACTAAATTCTTACTCCAGATCTGATATAACCAGGGGGAAAAACACGCTGCAACTCAACCTTCACTCTCGCTGACCTATACGCCTCCATTCTAGAAGGCCACGATTACGACAAGTCTCACCTCAACTGTTCCCCTCTACCATCACTAACTTAGCTCACAGACGAAAAGATCGAGCCCTAAGATGTCCATGAAAGAAACAGAGGCCCTAGTCAAAAAGTATTATCTGTCATCAACACAAGACCCCCTCAACTCCAAAATCCAAGTGATTACTTGCATCGGAAGAAACGTTGACCCTTCAAGAATTGCTAGACCATCAACCCACCACATCAAGGTCCACCTAGCATCCTCCGCTCAAAAGCTAAACAGCAGCAGAAACTTCAACTGCATGGTCATACCTACAGATCAGCAACCAAAGAAACGAGAGATCTAGCTGAAGCCATCCAGAAACATGACAGACAACCCATTCATTACAGAAACATGGCTAAACGACTCATCCTACCCGATCCTTGATCTACTATTACCTACAGGCTTCTCCGTCATCAGTAAAGACAGAGAGAATCGCCTCAGTGGTGGCAAATACATTAAACAAAGAGCAGCATACAAATAAATGAAACAGACTCCTTTACCTACCCCACATTCGAATATCTAAGCAGGAGCATAACGATGAGGAACAAAAAAACAACAAAATATCAGCTCCTCTTTAAGAGAATACTTATAAGAACTCATTAAGCACTGTCCACTCTCCAACGATAATAACCTAATCCAAGGAAACTTCAATCTACACTGGAATGACGAGAAAGACACTCTTATCCAAAACCTACACGATCTCTTAGTCTGTAAAAACCTTATCCAGCACTGAAAAGGGCAAACACATTCCAGAGGTGCTACCCTAGAGGCCATCATAGCCCACAACGAAGCAGTATGCATTGATAATATCCTACCAGTCCACTTTTCGGCTCACCACAGCATTCTATTACAAATCAATCAAATGGTAATACCCCCTACTCGCACTCAGAAAACCATCCAATGGCCCCACAACATAAGTCAAACTCCCCTAGGCAATCTGGAAGAGAAAATGAGGTCTCTACTTCCCCCTCCAACAGATGATCTCTCATCCCACTATAACTTACCTATGTCATCCATAC
This sequence comes from Triturus cristatus, assembly GCF_964204655.1. Lineage (NCBI taxonomy): Eukaryota > Metazoa > Chordata > Amphibia > Caudata > Salamandridae > Triturus > Triturus cristatus. Next base: position 550,140,163 of record NC_140587.1, on the reverse strand, counting down.
TATACAAACTAGCTCCACTGAAACAAAAAAAAATTGAGATACTCCCTCATCATTCTGGTTTAACAAAGACCTCAACGCAGAAAGAAGACAACTGAGAGCTGCAGAAAGACTTTGGAGAACAAAACCATCCACTACCCACCTGCAGCACCTCAGAGTAGAATGCATAAAATACAAAGCCACAACATGAAATAAAAAGCCACATTTTTCCGCAGAGCGTTACACAAAGCAAAAAAAATGACCCAAAGAACTTTTCAATGTCATTACACAACACACATCGAGACCAACAAAACAAAATCCTCATGTTTCCAAGGAACATTGTGACAAATATGCAAAATTCTTCGATGGTGAAATCACGAAGAGTGAACTCTCTTTAAACCACCACACTCTACCATCCACCAGAAACCATCCCCAAAAAATGAAGGAAATCAAACCAACTTCTTTCCCTTCAAACTCCCATGGGGCGGCCACTCGCCCTGAGCCCTCAGGTTACAATTTAATCCTAGTAGGCCCCTCAACTACCCAGAGTTGAAAGACGTTCAACTCACGCATAGAGGAGGACATTTCAAAGATGATTACGAATTTCAAGTCCTCCTCTAATGTAGCAGACTTCATCCCTGGCAAAGAATCTCAACCACGCCTTAACTCCTCTCTGGATTAAAATGATAAATAGCCCCCAGAGCAATGAGTTGATGCCTGACTGCCTCAAACTAGGACAATTCACTCTCTTGCTAAAAAAACAGACATGTGCTGACCAGAATTACCTCAACAGTTTTAGGCCTGTCTCCAAACTTCCTTTCCTGGCAAAAATACTTGAGAAATGAGTTCTCTCCCAACTCAACAATCCCATTGACTACAACAATCTTCTTGACTCACTCCGATCTGGTTTTAGAAAAGGATGTAGCACAGAAACAGCATTATTGAACATAACAGATGACATACACTAATCGCTCTACACTAAGTGAGGCTGCCTATTCATCCTCCTTGACCTATCCAACTAATAAAAATAAATAATGCGACCTCAGACACTGCCACCATAACAAAGGGTGTCCCACAAGGCTCAGTCTTTTCACCAACACTCTTCAATATATACATGGAACCCCTCACCACCATACTCAAGCAAGCAAACATCCTATGCCACCTCTGTGCAAACGACACCCAGCTTTACTTAGAATTATCCACACAAGAGGACCTACGAAGGATAAATACCACTCTCATAAAAGTCCAAAACTGGCTCTCGCAAAACCACATGAAACTGATCCAAGATAAGACGGAAATCTTGCTTCTATCCAACAACAGACCTCCCTTCTCCAAGAGAGGATAAACACCATAGTTGCTCATAACTGCAAATTGGCACTTATTGAATCTGTCAAATCCCTGGCGATCCCCCTGGACCCTAGTCTGAACATGAGCTTACACAAAGAATTCAGCAAACAGTGCATTTTACAACCTAAAACTCCAGTGACTGAAGTCAGTTTTCTCAAGCACTACTGAAGAGTTCCTATTTGCTATCTGGTGTAAGGCACTAACAGTTGTAGAACTGAAATCGGTGTCTGAGTCAGAAACATCAGAATCATTTTACAAATATCTGCAATCCTCTGAGCAGGAAGAAAAGTCTTCATACAGCCATGTCTATCATCACAACTAAAGAAAGTCAACCTGTGTGTGGGAAAGAAGAGAAACTTGTGGACACTGCTGGTAATGTCCAAGTTGTGAACATGGTAATGGTGCTCTGAAGAAGTTCCAGGTCCAGCTCATGGGACTTTGCTTTCACAAGCCAGTCGACCAAGTACAGAAGCAAATTAACATGTAACCAGCAACTTTGTAGTAAAGTTGTGGGACCAAAGGGGAGTAGAGGAAGTTAATAGTGCTAACACCCTATGGTGAGCCACACATAGTGCCTGTGAGCAGGGAGCACTGGCATATAAACGTTGGTGTCCTAGGGATCTAGGGTTACCCACTCCACATGGCGGGCCGAAACAACTTGACACATGGACAGTTTTTTAAACTTTTCCTAACCAATGAACAGATTCAAACGGTTAAGGTCAAAGATGGGCCCGACACCACCACCCTTCTTGGGGAGCAAGAAGTAAAATCCATGCCCCTTTACAACAAGGACACTTCCTCTCTGGTCCCCTTCTTCAGCAAGACAATAATTTCCACCTTCAAGAACAAGGCCGGAAAGTGTGCTGGAGAGCACATTCTGGTGGAAGGAGGGTAGTCTGAAGGGCAAGACAGAAAAGGTATGGATTATCCCTTACTGATGAGCTGGAACACCCAGCAACCTATCATAACCACTTCTCAACTGATGGAGAAATGGAAGACCCTCCCTCCCACGAGAATATAGTGGTGTAGAGGAGGACAGGCAAAGAGGTTTTGAGGCACCAGAGAGGGCAAGATGGAGGAGATTGGAGCTGCTTCCGTTGATGATACTGGTGACCTTTAGATTAGTTTTGAAGCTTGCCACTGACAAGATTGCTGATCCCCCGAAAAGCCCCAAGAATGTCAGTACTGCTGGTGAAAATGCTTAGCTGCGAGCCGATGCTCAATGAGCACAAGGTTACACCAACTTTTTTGAAACCCTCCAGAGAAAAGAGCCAGCTTTGTTGCTGAAGACCTGCTCACTGTGAAAAGACATGCCCACTAGGATCGCCAGGACATTTCCCAAGAATCCTATGGAGCACATCCAGATATAGTGGGGCAGAGTAATATCTTTGCCCATGGTTGGAGCAATGTGTCAGCAGAATACAAGCTACACTTCAAGACTTCTTAGCAACATCACTGAATCCATTAGAAAAACAAATTTTCACATCGCCAAGACTGACTAAACTCATTTTCACCAACTCCTTAGAGCATGGATGTAGTAGCCAAGAAGGTATGCGGCATTATGCAGTGGGAGGAGATAGGCTACCAGAGACAAAGACTTTTGGCCTACAGAATCTACTGCCTTGGACTGTGGAGACTGTCAGTAAGATTTCAAGGGTTGAGTTTAGTGAAGAATGTTTGAATCACCAGATTAACTCACTGACTAGCAATTTGGATCTGGAATGCTATGGCTCTGTGACATCAGAGGATCGTTGCATGAATTCTGTTAAAATGGTAGCTTTTCCTACTGTAGTGGGCAAGGACAATTCAAAAGCCACTCTCACTTTTTGTCCTTTAGAAGTGAAAGAGCAGACTTCCTCTGAAAGAGTCCCAGAGGGGATACCCTTCTGGAGATATGTCAAAGTCATTAGCATTTTGTAAGTCCGGTTATGTGTTGCAAGATGAGAGGAGGTTGTGAACCTCCATGTCACCATTTTCTGTTGGCCATAGTCTTTGTCCAGCTTTGTAAGAGCACTGGAAACTGATTCTAAATGTTCTTCCATCCAGCCGAATTGTTGGGTCCAAACAGGCTGTTTCATTAGGGATTTGTTATCTAAGAGGTATGAACCTTGTTTAATGCTGGTTCAGATAATGTCTCCCAACTTTGAAGGAAGAAGTAGCCGCCACAGTGGTTCCAAGGAAGGCCAAACGAAAAGGGGTTTGGGGCCTTTGTAGGCATTGGTTTCCTTGGAATCTAAAGTCTGCTGAGTGGTCAAGTCATGTGGTGTGTTGGGTCACCGGTATTGACAACCCCAAAATAAACTGGCCCACCTTGAGACCGTAGTGGGACCATTGTAAATATGTTGAGCATGGCTTGACAAAAGTCCTTGGCTTGAGCAGCATTGGATGATTGAGTCAGTAATTCCAGTAACATCTTCAATGTCAGCACCAGCTTCACTGACGAAGAGACCAGTATTATGTAACTGCTAAATTGTTCCAGGAGGGGCATTCTTTCTTTAATGAAGAGTACCTGCCCTTCATGTGAGTTCTCTTGTTTTTTTTTTTATGGGAAGATCTAGTGAGAGATTGTTACCTGTCAGAAAACTAACTTACCAACAGGGGAAGGAGACTGCTTTGGGATGTCCCTGCCAGCCATGGCTAAAAATAACTCGTCTCCCTCTCTCTGAGAGACTTGGGGTACTTCTAGGAGCAACAGTCATATGAAGAGATATATAGTCTGATCCAACACACCACATGTAGAAGCAGTGGAATCCAACAAAACATCTTTGTATTTATCCCCTAATTGTCATAATCAGTGTCAAAAGCTGAGAAATGTCACCAGTGAAAAACCCAGAGAGCAACGGGCATGTGTCAATAAGGCACAGAAAAACAGAAACGGACCTCAATGTCATGTATCCAGATGTCAACATATTCTGGGAGGACTACGTTGCTGCTGATACAGCAGACGTCAAATGTTGTAAAATCCAGTCTGGCTCCTGTAGGATGTTCATAAGAGGATAAATCTTTGCAAAAGAGTACCTATCAAAATGCACATGTGCATCAACACCTGGCCAAGCACCAACTCATCTTTTTTAATCTGCAATCTACCATGGCCTTTCACAGTGTAAGCTCCTGCTCTGGCTAAAAGCCAACATACTATACTTACACATTACTGTGCAGAATAACTAGTCAAACAATTGTCCAATAAACAGTCTAAGACCTTGTGAAGGGCTGTACCTTCTTGGCAGCTAGTCCTCCTCTTGTAACCTCTGTACACATGAATTCTATAACATGCAGTATTTGCCTCATGAAACACTTGTTGTCACTTGAACAAACACATACGTACCCATGTAGACACTTTATTCAAGAGAACTAACACTTCAGTTGTTGATCAGTTCTTTTCAATAGGTACCATCCTCGAGTGATCTGTATATACCCCCATAGCTTCATCACACAACTACGAATTAACATCTCAGGATTCTACACCACCCAGTGCATCCTCCACTACTGTTCTACAATGTCCATCCTCTCCACACAACTTTGGTCTGTGGCAGAATCTTCAAAGTTGCCGGCTTGGTGCAGTGAAATTCACAGAATCTGAGCAATGCAGAAGTTTCTGGGAGAGAGACTGCAGTGGGGTATATACAAAAGTGACTTGATAGTTTGCTAATCACTCCTGAACTACTACCATCAATCATTTGTGTATGTTGATGCTCTGGAATGGTCTCCAATAGCAAAAGGTATCCATTATACAGTGAAAATGTCAGCTCACTCATCAACAACAACCCCGTCCACGGCTCCTCTTACCCACCCCCACGGATCCAAAGCTTCTGGGTAAGGGAAATGTGATCATTGTCTGGTCCAATAAATGTGTTCAGCAGCATGCACTGCTTTATTTCTGGTTCTATAAACAGCAGGGTGAGAGATAATCTTGGGGTGTCCCCCGGGTATATAAGTGTGTCTCTTCAGGATTAGGAGCAACTACAGCGGCCCACATCCTCACAATGCAGTCAGCTGCAACTATCCCGAAAAAAAAAAACTGCGACAACAGCTGGTTTACTGCAAGCAGATTAAAGAAGCTGATTGTAGTGTGAGATACCTCATGGACATGCAAGTTCGGAAAATATGAGGAACTGTTCGAAATATTTTCTTTTCACTCAGATTTGAGTGGTATCAAAACAGGACCAGGAAACTATTTCCATCATGGTGTCGCAGACCTCTAACCTGGGGTCACAGAGAGCCACTATCTTTCCCCAACCGTGCTAAAATGGCTTCAAGCACTGCTGTCCCTCCTTTCTTGCCCTTCTCTGAGACCGGGGTGGTGTGGTTTGATGTTGCTTGTAGGCCTCGGAATTTAGGAAGCTACAACGCCATGCCGGGCAATGCACATTTCCAAAGGGAAAGGGAAAGGTTTAGCTGTGATTTTTGAACTATGCTTCGCTACTTCCTTCATCTTAAGCAATACACTGATATAGTATGAGACTTGTGTTTATAACTGATCATTGTCTGCATTAATGACATGAGGCAAGCTCCTTTACAGGCGTCGACCGATGCAGCTGTGCCTCTCGTAGTGCTATGCAGGGTGCTGTGCAGCCTGCATGACTACTGCCCTCTCACCTGTCTCAGAGAGGCGGGCATTGGTGGCAGCACTGATCTTAGGAAAGGACGGGCATTTTTCTGTTGTCTCCAGGGGGAACATGCCTACTGGCCTCTTCTGTTTTTAAAAGTCTGGATAAGTCTGCCTCAACGGGCTCCTTTGCACCCTCCGTGACTGAGGCATATGTATGTGGAGTGGGTAAGCAGATGCATGCAAATGCTTGGCCTGTGTAAGTGCAATTAATTAACTAGCTGCGAGCAGGAATCCAAATTGGATCCACGGTATTTGAAAGGCTGACAAGATGCAGGATGGGGTCGGCCTGCACGAAAACTTTAGAGGTTTGGGTAACCAAGCTGCTAATTTGGATTAAAAAGCTCACAATTTCCCAGAGTAAAAAGGAAGTGGTAAAGATACCAGGTTATATGTAGGGCTACTGAAATTATGTGATTTTACAGGAGCAGCGTTTTCCACATAATTATGAATTAGTCACACAATTCAGTATCTGCTGCGTAATCTGCAGATATAAACAAAAGAATTCTATCTGAAATGGAAAAAAAGTTACTAAAAACGCAGCAACGCGTATTGCCACACAGTGGGAGTGAGTTCCTTTAGAAATGTTGACTAGTCATCTTTCTGTTGCTTATTGCTGTATTTGAGTGTTCAACTGGTACTGAGATAAAACCTTTGCTCAGTGTTAACCTGTGTAAAAATCACAAAATATTGAAGTAATACTATCACAAACTGTGCCACATTACACCGCATAATGTACATTTTCGTGGCGCATATTTTAATCAGGGCTGCTGCATAATTTGGTCCTTCCCTGCCAGATAATTTCAGTGGCCCTGGCTATTTGGTACAGGAATCAGTGTATAGGTAGGGGTAATAGTATTAAGGTATCGGTCGGGGTAAAGGCATAAGACCACACATAAACGTTATTAGATGTAGGAAGGGGCAGGTACTAGGGTACAGGTAAGAACAGACATGCTATTAAGTGGGTTAGGGAAGAGTACTATGGTATATGCAAAAGTACTGGGGGATAATTAAGGAAGTGGTACCCGGTTAGAAGTAGACATGGTAGTACAAACACGTAGCCAAAAGAAAAGGTACTAGAATATAGGTTGACTTAGAGCTACAAAATTATAGATAAGGCCTAGAGGTGCTAAGATATAGTCAGGTATTCTGGGAGCTTTAGACATAGCCACATATTGTTAAACTCTGTAAACATGTTACTCATTTTTACTTTGGCTTCACTGTTTTTGTAATGTAAATTTAGCTTTATTTCTGAGGTGAACTCACTATCGTTAAAGCGTTTGCATTAATGATTTGAATAAAAGATAAGCATCAGCTTCTATATTTGCTAAGAATGGCATTCATTGTGGTCACTTAAGACTGATGGGGCGGTTACCGGCCCAACTGGAATTGTGAGATCGCTGTTACCTATCGCCGGGTATTTTCGGATGCTTAAAGATGCCAACATTTCGGTGCAAAAAAGGAATTACTGGAGGAATTGAACTAAAATTACGGATTTCACCTGGTAATTTATCAGGGGAACCTCAAATTGATAGGTGTAATAAATGTTAATTGCACATCCCCCTTACCCTTGAGTTATGGTACCCACAGTGCCTGTAACTGGTGGGGGCGACTTAATGGGCCCAAATCTGGGCACCTCGTAGTAAAGCCAAATGCGTTTAAGGCAGAGGACTCCTCTTTGACTTCACTACACAATGGCACTGTGAACTTGTAGAAAGAGATTCGTGCTTCAGCGGGGCTTGGTAGAATGTGCTAAAGAGAGCAGTTGTAGGCCGTGCAAAACAGACAAGAATACCTGTTCTCCTGGACCACACAAACTGTGTCCTGGCTGTTGGACGGTAGTGATTCCAAACTGATGCTGGAAGGAATATACTGAATTGCAGCTGTCAATAACTCTACCCTTATTGAGCAGTCGAAGATCGGTAGCTTTGGGCAAACTCACAATTTTATGTCAACATACAGTGTTAATTGCAACTGAGCAATGTTCTTGAAAATATTGTAGTTAACCTTTCAAAAACAGAGACTCTGCAAGTCCGATTGTTGTCAGTGATTTTCTCTTTCCCAACGCCACACTTTCCACTGCACGATCCGGCCACAAGCTGTAGTCTTTCACAGACAGTAACTGGTGAATGTACTTAGGGGATTCGTTTTCACTTTTCTCCAATGACTAAAAGATATTGGTGGAGAAGCTGGAGATATTAAAACAGGAAACAGGAAAGTTGGTTTAATTCAAGGGCATCAGGTTAGTTTTAAAACCAATTCCCCTCTGAGTTTAGGAAAGCACAGACTTTCTAAACACTAATTCAGGTTGGATTAAATTCATGCTGTAGAACCATACAGTTGCACATATCAGTCTTCCATGGTAGCTTAGTGGGGATTAGACAAAGTAGGTTGCAAAGGGTGATTAAATGAAATATTTAATTGCATATTATTACGCAGGGTGATTTATAGAGTGCATCGCTACCATGAGGTTTCAGGGAACTGAAAAAGAAGAGCTGCACAGCCATGTTAGGCAATCCAAGCCCCATGGGTGACACATTTAGGACCCACACAATTTACAGCAAGGCTTCCGTAGCTTGGTACAGTACATACAAACAGTGCATGGCATTTTGGGGGAAAACCCGTTGTGTTGCTACAGCCCTTATGCACAGAGAAATGATTGATCCTAAATTATTAAGTCAGGAACAGTCAACTGTGGTCTGCCACATGGGTAAGGCAAGCAAAAGGTACATTTGGAAGCATGTAAAATGGGTGGGAGGAACACATGTTGGCAATCAGCTTTACAAAACGTAGATTTAGATGCAAGGGAGGGCTAATGTAAAGATTTAAAAAGGCTAGAGTATATGCTCCATCTTTTTCTGTGCTTCAAGGTATTCATTTACATATATTGTTGCTACTCAATAACTTGCACATGCCTTAAATGTTCGCATTTTTCAACCTTTGAACTCAGTTATGATATGCATCGCACAATGCACACCTTCACTGATGCCCCGCCATAGTTTCCTTGTTGTTGCACTTTTGCTTTTTAATTACATGCCATTTGCAAAGTGGTGTACTTAAGATGAACGGGGGGGGGGGGGGCGTGGCTAGGCGCCCGTAGGAGATGGCGGCGTTCGGGTGACGGCTCCGTCCGAACCGGAGGATACCGGCGGTTCGCGCACCTGTTCCCAGTAACGGAGGGAAGCCCCTTACATCGGAAGATGCCAGGCTCACTTTCATTCCCCTTTCGTTCCTAAGGCACAGCTATTTTGGACTTAACAGCCCATTTTACCTCCGGTCGCGGCTTGTCATCGGCCGCGACCGCCATTTTGTTTACTTTTGCCCGCGAACGCTTCAGCAGCGCGTCCTAGCTCGCATGGGATTCCTGGATGCCTCGTTCGCACTCAATTGACCCCAGCATCCTTTGAGGCACAAATGTGGCGGATCAATATTCTAAGGTGACTTTTCTTTATTTTTCTTCTGTAGGGATGACCCTTTTCATGGTTCTGACTGGAATTTTTGGCTCTCCTCATGCACGGCGGCCATTTTATGACTTTAGTCTTTGATACTTACGTCTACAGTTTTTTTGTCTGGCACGCCTCTACATTAATTTGTCCTTTGGAGCTTTTTTAGTCGAACGTTGAGATCATCTTGCATGTTTTGACTGGAATTTCCACCTCTCCTCATGAAGGGCGGCCATCTTTAGGACTCCACTCTCCAACACCTATGAGTCCAATCTTTCGGCCTGGCATGTTTCTGTATTAATCTGCTTTCTGATCCTTTTTGAGTCGGGCAATAGGATATCTTAAGACTTCACGCTCCATAGGCGTGCTGATGGCGGATTGCTCCAGCAGAGTTCAAAAGCGTAATTTCATTAAAAATTCCAAGTTATTCACGGCACTAGCCCATTTGGAAGCTTCAACTGAGATGGCGTCGACTCCGGACACCCCCTCACAACCCTCAGCAAAAGCGAACTCTAAGAGGTTAAAAAAGGATCCCCCTTCGCCTCCTAAGTCCTCTTCGCCCATCTCTATGGAGTTACTTCTCGAAGAGATACGGGCCTTGCGCCCTTACATGGAAGAGACTAATGCTAAGTTGCAGATTCTCACTGACAATTGGGCTTCGATGGATGAAAGAGTATCGTCGGTGGAGCGTGATGTCTCCTCTCTTCAGGACTCTGCGATCAAGGTCTCCCACTTGCACACGCAGATTTCCTCTCTTCAGAAGCAGGTGGAGGACCTTGAAAATCGCAACAGGCGCAACAATCTCCGTATTTACGGCTTGGTGGAGGGTTGTGAGGGAAATGATCCCATAAGCTTTTTCAAGTCCTTTCTCCCGAAGCTTCTTCACCTACCTGAAGACACCTCACTAAATATCCAACGTGCCCACAGGCTTGGTCGAGCTTCCTCCTCTCCTTCCACGTCAACGAAGCCTAGAGGTGTAATAATGTACTTTCTAGAGTACACAGACTTGTTGAAAGTCCTCTTAGCCGCCAAAGCCTCCCCTCGCCTCACATGGTCAGGCTCCACTTTGTTTTTTGCGCAGGATTATGCCAGGACCACTGCAAATCGCCGTAAGGCCTTCCTTGATATGAGACCTGACCTCCGCTCCATTGGTGCCAGATATGGGCTTTTTCATCCTTGTCTATTTAAGGTCACTCATAATAACAAGACTACGACATATGAGGATCCAGCGCGCCTTCGAAGCTTCCTGAACTCTTGTGGTCAACAGGACATGGAGACAGCCGGTCCCTCTTCCCACCCACCATGACTTGTTTTTGTAGTTGCAATTTGATCCTCTAATTTGTTCTGCTTTAATGCCTTCATTTTTGCAGGTTCTTCAGATTGTATGACTTCTAGTTAAGATTATATTTCTCATTTTATCGTCTGATAATGTTGTTTTAGTTCCTCAGTTGGTCACATGTTTCTTTCTTATCTTCGTTGTGTTCGAGTTTCTAACCATGTTCTTTTTCTTCCTTCACAGATTATTGTTTTGCGTTCCGTTGTGTTATCTCTGGTTGGACGTCTCCCTCATCCCGATTGCCCTGCCTCTCCAGTTGGCCCTACCTCCCTCCCCTCATCTCCACATGTGTTTCCGTTTGCTCCCAGTTCCTGATTGTATTTTTCCCATGCTACCCCTCGTAAGTACTCTTCATTCCTTATTTATCATGTTTTTTTACGTTCTATGTTTTCTTATCTCACCTTTCCCCTCGTTGTTTTCAGATTTATTGGTGTCATTACCTCTTTCATGGTTCTTCTCCACTTCTCTTTCGCCATTCTTTCTTCTCCCCATTGTATATTGGCTCTCTTGCTTGTATTCATCTCCCTTTACCTATTTGATTCTCCCTCGGACCTTACTCATCATTATCTTTAAGAATTACTGTATCTTCTTTTCATTCTTTCTATTTTCTTGGCTCTTTCCTATTTCTATGGCTTCCCCGGTTCCTCTCTCACTTTTTCTTCTACCCCTGTTCCATTACGTTAGTTCTTACCTTACTCTCTTTTTCTCTTGTGCCCTTACTCGCTGCGAGACATTTCCTTGCTGTCCTACCTTCCAATTGATCCACTTTTTGATTAATCCTTAATGTCAGTTCGAATTGTTTCCTGGAATGTTAAAGGTCTGCATTCTCCTATCAAGAGACAAAAAATCCTCTCTCATTTAGCCAAATTGAATGTAGACATTGCCTTTTTACAAGAAACCCATTTGTCTGACGTTGAGGCTGCTAAACTTAAGAGAGGCTGGGTGGGTGCTGTATTCTCATCTCCGGGTGATGGTAAGAGAAACGGTGTGGCTGTATTAGTTCGTAAATCTTTTGCTCATTTACTCCTGACCTCTGAATCAGATCCTGAAGGTAGATGGTTGTACGTCAAACTCTCCTCAAAGGGCGCCCCTCTCTCCCTTCTTAATATCTACGCCCCTACTGGTGGTGATCAGATTTTTTGGCGTGCAATGGCCTCCCATATCACTGAATATATCGATGATAATTTTATTTTAGCTGGTGATTGTAACCTTCCCTTTGACCCTTTTTTAGACAGAAACTCCAAGGTATCTTTTGTCCCTAATAAATCTCACAAGCTTTTCGCTCAAGCGATATCCCAACACAAGCTCATTGATGCTTGGCGTCTCTGCAATCCTACCTCTAAAGAATTCACCTTCTACTCCCCGACTCACCATTCCCAGTCGCGCATTGACTATATTTTCCTTTCCCACCATTTGTCCCAATCCCTAACCCACGCTGATATAGGCCCCATCTTATTTTCTGACCATGCCCCCGTTTTGATAAACATTGACATCTTACCCAAATCCACTGGACCAAAGAGATGGCGCTTTAACAACACTTTACTCCTCGACCCCAAATTCTCCGCCTCCTTTGCAGATTTCACCACAGAATTTTTCACCATTAATGACACACCCACTATACCTAACCACGTTGTTTGGGACGCCTATAAAGCAGCAGCTAGAGGTTTTATTATCAGCTTTGTGGCTACCAAACGCAAGATTGCTCGTAAACGCACCAGTGACCTCCTTTGTACGATTAAAAAGTTAGAGCATTCTTTCTATACATCCCAGTCGCAAGAAAATCTGACCGCCCTCATTGCTGCTAAGATGCAGTTTAACAAACAATCCACTGAGGATGCTTCATTGTATTTGTTGAAATCCAGTTCAAAATTCTATGGTGGTAAAAATAAGGCGGGGAAGATCTTAGCCAACTATTTAAAAGTTAAACAAAACAAACTGAATATTGAATCTATCTACGATGCTAATTCTGTTTTAAAGCATACAGATGTTGACATTTTAGAGCAATTCTCCCAGTTTTATTCCAAACTCTATTCTTCTGAGACGCACCCCACTGCTCATTCTCTTGCTACTTTCTTTGCCACCATCCAACCACCTTCCAATTTCCCTGTTGATTTATCTGCCCTTGAATCACCAATATCAGGTGCTGAATTACTCAAAGCACTTCAGTCACTCAAGAAGGATAAGGCCCCTGGACCAGACGGATTCACAGTTGAATTTTATCTGCATTTCTCCAAATTGTTGTTACCCAGACTCCACTCCCTTATTGATTCCTTCATATTAAATGGTTCTTCCTCAGGTACATTCTCAGACGCCCACATTTGTATTATACCCAAAGAAGGCAAAGACACCCAGCATTGTAAAAATTACAGACCAATTTCTTTGGTCAACATTGATTATAAACTGTATGCCAAATCTCTCGCCATTCGATTAGACCCTTATCTTCCTGAACTGCTAGGCCCTGAACAATCTGGCTTCGTTAAAGGTCGCTTCATCACAGATAACACCAGACTTTTGTTTAATGTCCTCTCCAAATCCCCACAGTTCCAACACCCACTAGCAGCCATTGCCCTAGACGCAGAAAAAGCGTTCGATAGAGTGGAGTGGACTTTCCTCTTCTCCGCCCTTAAATGGTTTGGATTTGGCTCACATTTCATCTCCTTTATCTCCTTCCTTTATTCCAGTCCTAGAGCGGCGGTATGCGCCAATGGTCTAGTTTCCTCTTTTTTCAATCTAGGTAGGGGTGTTCGTCAGGGATGCCCTCTCTCCCCTTTTCTTTTTAATTTGGCCCTGGAACCTTTTCTTTCAAAGCTTCGTCAGAATCCCAACTTACATGGTTTCCAAATCTCCCACACTAATATTAAACTTGCTGCCTACGCAGACGATATTCTATTATTCATGTCTAATCCCGCAACTTCTATTCCCGCATTCCTAGCTGAAGTTCATGACTATTCCCAGATTTCAGGTTATAAGCTAAACAATGACAAGTGTGAGATTCTACCCCTTACTAAGTTCACTTTTAAACCGGACTTTATGGCATCCAATTTTACTTGGAGCCCCTCACACATCAAATATCTAGGTCTACACATTACTCCCTCCCTCTCCGACACTGTCTCGTTGTGCCTCAATAAATGTACCCAGAAATTATCCGACCTCACTTCCAGATGGCACCCATTATACCTTTCCTGGTGGGGTCGTCTTGATACGATTAAAATGATGCTCTCCCCGTTAGTCCTTTACACCATCTCCAACATCCCAATTCCTATCCCTGCTAAGTTCTTTAAGAAAATCAATACTATTCTCTCTTCCTTTCTTTGGTCCGGCAAAAAAGCACGTATGTCCCTGCTTAGATTGCAACTCCCCAAATCCGAAGGTGGAGTTAATTTCCCGAATTTTCCCGCTTACCACAAAGCATTCCTTCTGCGGCAAGCTTCCCATTGGCTGCAAGACCCTGCTGAGCCGTCCCCCTTATGGGTTGCCATTGAGCGACTTTCTTTATCCCCTTTCACTTTTGCTGAATACCTCTCATTCTCTCGTAAGCCTCACTTTTCCTCCATTCCTATCCACAAGTTTACCGCCAAGTTGCTTCTTTCCACCTCTCCAAGCCCCCCTTCCTCTACAGCAGAGTTTCTCAATTCCACTATCTGGCACAACAATAGTATAACCATCAATCGCAAGCCCCTTTATTGGAAAACCTGGAGACAGAGGGGTTTAATCTGGGTATCTCAACTCTTCTCTAATTCTGATTTCTTATCCTTCTCCGTTCTCAGCCAACACTTCCATCTCCCCCGTTCTTTTGCCTGCAAATATCTTATGCTTAAAAATGCAGTCATGTCCACTTATGCTCTTCTCTCTAACCCCCTCATGCATACCCATCCTCCAAATCATACCTCACAGCTTCATTCCTTCTTGCGCACTCACCCTACAGCCTCCTCAATATACCACTCATTTCATACGACTCTCACACCTAGGCCGAAATCCAAAGTTGAGGAACAGTGGGAATCTGACCTTGCCATTTCTTGGCCCACCTCCCTTTGGGATAAATTATGGACCAAACTTCGCAAGACATCTAGAGCTGCTTCTCTTACACAAACTCTCTTTTTCGCATACAACAGGCTTCTCTTTTCTCCCCAGGTGTTGAATAAGAGATTCTCTTCTACACCGGATCTTTGTTGGTCCTGCTCTGCTCCTAAGGCCACTCTCTTCCACATGCTTTTCTCTTGCACTTTCACGCAAAATTTCTGGACACTAGTTTGGGCCCAAATCAATGCCATATTCCGCACTACATCTCCCTTCTCTTTTGTCAATATTTTTTTAGGTAGCCTTTCTCCTTGTTGGGATGACACTGATCTTAATACGCAAATTGTTGACTTGTTGTTAGCTGTTGCTTTCCAGCAAATCACCGTCAACTGGAAAAATTTTACGAATATTTCCTTTAAAGCATGGTGGTACAATGTTTGTTACAATCACAGGCTAGACACTGCTTTTGTGCACCCCCTCAGTTTGGCTGCTAAACGACATGAGTTATGGCTTCCTGTAACCTTGTATCTAGATACTTGTGCTAAACGTTCCTCTCATGTTTCACCCATTCAGCAAGAGGTCTCTAAGCCTCCCTGAGTGACATTGCTTTTCATTTGTACTACTCTTTCCATATAAGCTACTTTATCGTTCATTATTACCAGCGCTGCTTTTTGTTACTTAGCCTTAAACTTCTGTTATCCTCTGATTAATTGTATATTTGCATTGCCATGTTTTACTTTTCTCCTCTAATTGAAGATATGTTTGTATTCTTTCTCATGTATTGACACCTTTACCTATCCAATAAAAACCTTTTGAACTTAAAAGATGAACGGGGCATAAATGAAGGAGTGCATTGGTCCAGATTTGTGCTCAAGCCAACGGGCAGAAAACTAAACTACTACACAACACTTATTCCATGCTTGTGAAATTGAGAACGCCAACAGTTTAAGCTAACATGCTACGTTTCTGCCAAATGTGGTGCAGATCCTCCAAACCGTGCCAAAGTTATTATCAAATCAAAAATGTTTTGATGCTCCCCCTCATTTCACTTGCTCCTTTCTACCCAGATAGTGGATCTGCATAAAACCTTAAATACATAACTAGGTGTGACTTGATTGCTGCCTGTCACATTTAATGCAAATTCATCAAACTTCCCCCCTTACTTTTGCCACTTCTTTAAGGACTAGCACAAAACCGGACTCATGAAATCTAACCCTACTAAACCTCTACCAAATATTGTGCAGATTTGTCACATAGTGCCAAAATTATTGGAAAATGAGCACTTTTTGGGCCCACTTTTAACTGCAACCCTGTTGATGGATCTGCATGAATTTGAAAATACCAGGAGTAAGCTTAATATGGTAAGTGTCTGACAAACTTCAAGCAATGTTTTCTGTGACCAAACGATTAGGTCCAAAACCCAATTGCTCAACATGAATTATGTTTTTCTCAAAGAACCAAAATTGCAAAATACTTCAATGTGATCCCTGAGAAATGTTTCTCAACCGAGCTAAAAAGGGCAATTTGTCTATAGCTTCCGGGGCTTTTTTAATAAAATTTTTAATAACAGAGGCATGATAATACACCCCGACCACGAATTCGGGATTGTACCAATCTTGAGCAGTGGGAGAATAATGGAGTGCGCGGGACGGAGTCTAAAATGGCCGTGCTTGGAGCAAGCTCCGCGAGTCATCGTTCCTATCCAGCATTTATCCTGCGTCCATGCCAAATGAGTAATCCCCGAATAACGGCAGGAGACAGCTAGTGACAACAGTAACGCTCGTTGTGGAGCTTTGGAGACACCAGGAACTGCTGGGGCCTAAGCACGCACTCTGCACGCCGACTCATCGGGCTGCCTCCCCTGCCTGCACCCATCCGGGAGCTGCTGGATTGGAGCTGCGCTACGCCACGGATCGCGCTGGAGCACCTGTGGGGGCTTTAACTAGTGCTGACCCGTCCCTGGTACCCGGAGGGGCCTGCCTAAGTGCCGAGGGCGCACCTTGCACTGATCTCGCCTGGGTGCGCGGTTAGGCGCAGCCGCGACTGCGGGTGACGCGGCAGCTCTCACCAGACTGTCTGTGGGCCCTAGATCGGAGGCTGGAAACTGGTTAACAGTAACGAGGAGCTTGGCCCTGGGGAGCGCTGCGCGGGCTGTGCCGCAGGTCACGGGCTTGGAGACGCCGCCTGGCCATATCGGGATTGCTGAGGTGAGAAGCTGCGGCATGTCTGGGCGTGAAACAGCCTTTACCACGAAGCATTTTGTACGCGTTACGTTTACAACGGTACACTTACCTCGTAAACGTCCTCACAACGCGTATTGTCTTTACCACGCAAGCAACGTCATCACGGAACAACGTCTTCCTCATCCGAAAAAATGCGTCAGTCCTTTTTTAGTGTCGGCGAAGACCTAAAAAAAAGAAGAAAGTAGCTTGGGGGGGGTCTCCCCCCAAAAAAAGAAAAAGCGGGATAAAGGAAAAATCGAGGTAAAGGCAATGCGTAGAAAAAACATTCCGTTGTAACGCATGCGTGGTAAAGGCATGTGTTGCAACGGAATGCGTAGTAAACAAAATATATTCGTCTGGGCGGTGCGCGGTGAGGTTGTGACACCTCTGGCAATCCCTGACGCTGCCCCTGGACACCCTACGGCCTGCCGTAAATATTTGTTGTGCCCTTGGCTGTGGCGTACTGTGGAACGCTTGGGCAGAGCCTGCAGAGCGGTGAATGCTGGTGGTGAGAGGTGGGGCTCCATAGATATGCTGCACGTGCGAAGTGGCTCGAGCTTGCTGCCCTCCTGGTGGTGCATGGAATCCTAGCTTATTTTAATGGGCTCATCCTGATATTACTGCCCCACGAGGCCCTGTCTACACCTGCTGTCGGCCCCGGAGTATTGTGCGCCTGGAATACACTGCCTGGGTGATCTACAAGGTGAGGCCCTGGTGGATTCTGCACCTCAGTTACGCAGCTTCCTGTCCTTGTGACCTAAGGCGGAGCACAACTGATCTGGGAGGAGTAGGACCCCTGCCAACCCAGCGATACAATATGGGCAAGGTGGACAAAACCCAGTCTAAGCTACAGTTTGAGCAGCGCAAGTCGAAAACTAGGGACGCTGAGGGCGCTCCTTCCACGGACGACCGGGATGATGTGATGGAGGAGACAGCGGGGGATCTAAAACAGATCCTCGTTGCAATGCAGAAAAGTCTCCAGAAAAGTCTCTCCACCATAGACGGCAAGTTTGATACCCTTGCATTCCGGATGGACAGAATGTCGAACGCCGTGATAAACATAACGAATGATATGACGGAGAGGAGAGTCACTGTGGTCGAGGAGGCACAGTCGGAGGTCGGCACAGTACAAAAACAGTTTGCCAAGACACTAGTCGCCCTGCAGGAGAAGGCAGAGGGCTTGGAGGCGAGGTCCAGGAGGAGCAATTTATGCATTACGGAGCTGCCGGAAACTACCTCTACTGGCAACATGGAGGTGTTTATCGAAAAATGGCTAGTTACACTCCTGGGTCAAGAGATATTCTCGGACATGTTTGTGGCGGAGCGAGCACACCGATCGATGGGCCCCAGGCCCGTCCCGGGGGCACTGCCGCGACCAGTAATTGCTAAGCTCTTGAACTACAGAGACAGAGATGCTGCCCTGAAGCAAGCAAGAGCAAAAGGTACCCTACAATTCGAAGGTTCTGCAATCTCCCTGTTTCCGGACTTCACAATGCAGGTGCAGGAGGCCAGATGTCAATTGGCTCATTTGAAACGGCGCCTACGTGACCAAAATATCAACTGCGCTATGCTCTATCCTGCGAGGTTGAGAGTCAACATAAATGGGCACTCCAGAATTTTTTTAGATCCCAAATCGCTCCAGAAAGCATTGAAAGACCTTCCCAAGACAGCCGGGCGCAATCAGGAAGCTGAGGGACTGGGAGAGGCGGCCGGTGGTGCTGCTGTGGATGAGGATTGAAGCGGCACTCACTATGCTCCGTTGGATTGGGACTCGCTGTGATGTCTCTCTCCCCCCCCCACCCCCCCCCCCTCTTTTGATCTTATCGGTTCGCGATCCTGCGACTGGGTCTCCGTTTCTGTTCTACATTATCCATCAATCCAATGTTTCGCAAGTATTGTTTAGCTTATCATGATATTTGGCGTGACTGGGATCAGTTTGAACTTTTTGACCCTAGGTGCTGAGGGTTGACTCCACACCCTGCATATAAGGGTAGGTGCTGGGCTGCCATAGCCGAACGACCAGTTTTGTTATAGTTATGCATGAATGCTACGGATTAGCATTTGATGGCAGTACTATGATTTCTACTTTGCAGTGTTTCTTTTTGTTTTGTGCGGTAGACAGGTAACAGCCACCCGTGTGTTACTCACAGTATTGGTCTTGCTGGATTATAGGTCTTGTTGGGGAGGGGCAGGAGGGTGTCATCAATGCTAAGTTGGGGTTTACATGGTTTGGGGACGGGGTTTATTGAGAAATGTTTGTTTTACTATTGGTTTCCTCCTGACACAGTGTGTACATTGTGCTCCACTAATGTACTGGGGGCGTCCATAAGAAGGAGGGGGAGCTGGAGGACTTTTCTATCTAGATGTGAGAGAGAGGCTTATGTGGTAACAATTTCATATGTAGTCATCAAGGCGATGGTCTGAAGCTTTTAACCTGGAATATTAGGGGCCTAAATGATTTTCAAAAAACTAGAAAAGTGATTGCCTACCTCAAAAAACATAATCTAGATGTAGCGCTCCTGCAAGAGACTCATTTAGCTACTGACTCCCAGATGCTCAGCCGTAGGCATTTACATGGCGCCTTTCATGCTGCTGGCTTCTCTAGACACGCCAGTGGGGTACTCACATGGGTTAATACTAAAGGCGGTATATCCCTTGAGGCTCTAGAGACCAATAAGGAGGGAAGGTTAGTAATCTCCAAGATCAAAGCGAAAGGGATGGCGTTTATTACTATTAATGTATACAGCCAAAATTTAGATAACCCGCAATTCTTTAGGGACTAGCTGGGACGCTTGTGGCGATGGGCATCATTCCCATTAGTTTGGGGTGGAGATTGCAATTGCACCCTCAATCCTGCTTTAGATCGCTCTGGGGGCCCGCGCGTAGGCAGTCAATGACAGCTAAAACTGTCGAGGATGCCATAGCAGAGCTGAACATGTTAGATACTTGGCGAAATAGTGGCTCGGGGGGTTTCACGCACTACTCAGCCCCGCATAACCTGTAAACCAGGATTGATTATTGGTTTGTTTCCTGTCTACTGTCCGCTGCTATCCGTGGTTGTGAAGTTCACCCACGCTCATACTTGGAGCATTCACCTGTTTAATTATGGTTTAAAACCCAATCAAAAAGGCAAGCTCCTTTTACTTGGCGGTTCCCGCCCTATGCCTTGCTTAGCAATGCGTTCAAGCCATTGAGGCCTTCTTTGACACTAATATAGGCTCTGTTCCTCTATTTACCACCACATGGGAAGCCTTTAAAGTTCACATAAGAGGGATTGCTATGTCCAAACACTCGGGGGTAATTCGCTCTATCAGGGATCACCTGGCAGTCCTGGAAAGGAAACTTGCTGCCCTTGAATGGGAGGCCCTAGAAGTGGGAGCCGAACAGATGGCTGCGGAATTAAAAGACACACTGGAAGAAGATCACAAGACTGCTGACAGAGAAGTCAAATTTCTTCGTAAGTACGCTGCCGCCAAGTCATACGGTGAGGGTGAGCGCCTGAGTGCCACACTAGCGGCGATCCTGAAGGGTAGACTTGAAATGACTGGAGTTACAGACCTCCGTGCAGTCACCGGCGAAGTCCTACGCGACCCTGACGCTATTGCCGACAGGTTTAGGGATTATTATTCCGAGCTTTATCAATCCAGACTAACAGGAGGGAATGATGGAGCCGTCGACTACCTGAACACATTAAGCTCCCATGGTTGGTTGACAAACACAGGGAATACTAGATGAGGCCACTTGAGGCTTGGGGAATTCACGAGGCGCTCAAATCCATCCTAGCAGGGAGTGCTCCCGGACAAGACTGTCTAACTGTGGCCTTCTACAAGGAGTTCAGAGAGCTCCTGGTCCCTCTCCTGATTTCTTTATTCGAAGAAATGGGTGAGAGCGGAATGATGCTGCCGTCTATGCGGGAGGCCCTACTGGTCCCCCTCCCGAAGCCAGGTAAGCCTCTGGGTGAGTGCTCATCGTATAGACCACTTCCCTTACTAAATGTTGACACCAAACTATTCGCTAAAAATCTTGCCAACCGCTTAACCCCATTGGTACCGACAAAGGTTAGTCCCGAGCAGGCTGGTTTTGTACCGGGACATACCCTCACTCATAATCTGCATACAGTCTTCGGAGCCATCCAACATACTAATCCCGAAGTCAAGGCCGCTGCGATATCTTTGGATGCCGAGAAGGCTTTTGACTCATTTGAGTGGGACTTTATGATGGTGGTTCTGAGGCGGATGGGTGTGGGCGACCTCTTCTCCCAGATAGTGTATGTCCTATACAACTCCCCAACGGCCAGGGTCAGGATGGGTAATTTGGTCACTTCCCCCTTTAAGATTTCCAGAGGCACTCGTCAGGGGTGTCCACTATCACCACTCCTCTACGTGATTGTTGCTGAGCCGTTAGCGTGCGCTCTCAGGGAGTATCATAGCCGCAGATGGATTCGTTTCCCTAAGTATAACCTAATTGTTTCCACTTACGCGGATCATACCCTCCTATACATCAGAGACCACGAGTCCAACCTGTCCCCGGTTCTGAGAGAGGTGGTGCGTTACGGTGAGTTCTCTGGATCAATTGTTATAATGTTCTTTTAACCTTTGGTTTTTCAGTGGATTTCTAGTTTAAAAAAAAAAGTAAAGTAATATTTTACTACCATACATCAAGCCAACCTCCCACACACATGGCCTTTGACTGTGTGCAGCAGGGGGTAGCCCTGCAGCAAACCCCCCACAGGACGCCAAAGCCACAGTGTGCACATCCAAAAGCCGTGCACAACAGGAGATTGGTTAAAGGGTCTGTCCTGTGACCGGGCCCTGTGACGACCCCCCCGGAGGCAGCCAAACCCCCCCTCCTAGCAGGCAGCCGACACCACACTGCAAAAGCCTTATGCCCCGTGGCGGTTGGCCGTAGAGTCTGGCTTTAAGCCAGGCCTTTTGTCGTGGAGTTGGCCGTAGGGCCCGCCTTGCAGGCCCTGTGCCCGACTCCCCACAGGCAGCCACCCCCATGCTGCGCACAGCCTTTGGCAGTGCGCAGCAGGAGACTGGTCATATTTTGGCCTGCCCCAGCACCTGTGGCTAAACCTCCAGCAGGCTGCCAACCCCACACCGCTCACAGCCTTCGGTGTGGTCAGCATAGGGTTGGCCTTAAGACGCAGGTGGACTCGATCCTCTTGGGCCAAAACATATATATTAAGGGGAAGGAGGCATGTAGCCCCCCTCCTCTACCCCTTATGGGCCACATCCCCCTGGTTTAGTTACAGTAAAAAGGGGAGGGGTCAGCGTGGCTCCCCTTCCAGAGCCTTCTCTGGCCCGAGGACCCCATTCCCCGAGCTGTACATTTTCTAAGGGAAGGGGCCATGCAACTCCTTCTCCGAGCCTTCTCAGGCCCCGGAGGCCCCATCACCCCGTCCAGTCCACATAAAAAGGGGAGGGGGCAGCATGACCCCACTCTCCAAGCCTTCTCAGCACCCCATTACCCAGGGCCATATTCATTTTAAAAGGGACCACATCCCCCTGAAGCCTCCATTTTAAATTGGTGAGTGCCCTGGTGCCCACTCATGGCCCCCACCAGGCCCATGTTGGAGGCTGCAGTGGGGGGTGGGGGGAGTCCCATTGCCACCGTGGCTCAAACCGACTCCCTGCATGATGTAGGAGCCGGTATTGCTTCTGCCTGGAGGGAGCAGCTATTTATGCTGCACCCTCCAGGAAGGGACCAATATCTTTTTCTGTTTCCCTGCCCACATCAGTGCAGGCAGGAAAATAGAACACAAGTCTGCCACCAGCCAGCGGTAGAATTTGTAAAGCTTCCGACCACTAGGTGCAGACTTTGTGCTTGTCCCCGTTTGTCAGGAGATTTGAAAATGCTTCCGTCAGACTGGATCAAACATGTGTTTCCATACCAATGCCAGTGAGGCCAGGGAAACTGCTGTTTGCTGGGGTGGGCTCTCTGGGACACAGCAAGTGACCTGGCCCCATGAGATGGTGTCCCCGGGGCAATTAAAGGCTCAGGGAGGGGGGCTGTGTGGCCCTTCTCACTTTTAATTAATCAATGGGAGGGATGGGGTCCCAGGGCCTTTTTGAGGCTCAAGGAGGGGGCTGTGCAGTCCCCCACCCTTTAAAAAATCCATTGGGCCCAGGGTATGGGGTCCCTGGGGCCGAAAACAGCTCAGGTACGGGGGCTGCGTGGCCCCCTATCCTTAGGAAATCTATTGGCCCCAAGTTGTGTGGTCCCGGGGGCCTCTACTGATGCTCCTCTCTCCATATATATGCATATTAAAAGGCGGTGTCCTTTTTTTTTGTTCATTATGTGATCCCACGGAATTGTGAAACTGTACATTTAAAAGAAAATCTTGCCGGGGGGCGTGGAGGGAATAGTTCCTCTTATACCTTTCATGGACCCTAAGGGGGAAGGGCATGCTTACTCTGTCCACTTTTATCTTTCTTTTAAAACTTCAGGACAGGGGACTAACTCCCCGAGTCCTGTAATGGCTGCGGCAACATTTTTCTCATGTTGCTGGCAGTCAATCAGACCGCTCGCTCCTGTGGGAGTCTTGACTCCTGTGGCTCAAAGGAAAAAAGCTCCTTGGGCCAATCAGAATGCTCAATTTTTAAACTGGTGTTCTAGCAAGACTCTTACTAAGCCTCAGGGGTACCCAACCGTCTAGATATACAAATGTCTTTAAATCTTAATTTTTCAAAAACTACTGAACAGATTTACACCAACTCACAAAAAGCACAATCTGTGGACCAAGATCTAGCTTCCTGACAAATGTGGGTAATTACCTTCAACAGTTTTTGCATTACCGCTTCTTAACAAAGTCTCTGGAAAATGCTTTGGGATTTTGCATATTGAACACCCCTTTTTTTCTCAGCCCCCGCTTGACAGATCACCCCGAAACTTACACAAAAACACATTTCCCTATGGAAACACTGACCTAACTTTAACTACCCAGCGGCATCAGCCACTGGCATATATATATATATCAACAATCCTCCTTCTGTTATATCGACGGCCAAAACAATAATCAATCTGGCTGATATCAATCTGACCCAAGCCGAAAAGCAATTACTATCCCTAGGATTATCATACTGTCCTCAGTCCGATTTTGATTATCCGACGACCCGTGTGGATGTTTACAAATTTATCCGCAAGCTGAAACTCAAAAAGTTTCATGAACTAAAATCGCGGTCTAGAGGGGAAAGCGCGGACATGGCGATCAACACAAGTGACACCTGTGAGCTCCTGGTTGCGGACCTAGAGGCCCTAAGAAATCTGCAGGAATTGGCAAAGGAATCAGATACATCCTTAAACAGGTCAAGCCAATGCCTTCTATCTGAATCTACTACCAAAGATCGATCATTGGATCGATCATTGGAAATTAATATCAATACAAAACCTACTACTCCCTTTAAGGCTAAGTCTAAATTTATGCCCATCATGCCTCGTGATTTGATTGATGTCTTCAACGAACAGGTCGTGGCACAAATTAAGAAATTGAACATTAACATCAACAAACAAAAAAGGAAAGTAACCAATCATGAAAGGCAATACAACAAACTGAGGATAAAATTAAAAAAAGAAAGCAAAATTGTTATCAGAAACTCTGACAAAGGGGGAAATATTGTACTATGGCCAATAAAAGAATATTTGGAAGAAGCCTACTTGCAACTAAATGATGTGCAATGCTACCGTAGAAGCATGGTATTGAAGTATAAAGCCATGATAAACCAATTCTATTTCAAATTACTGGCCTGGAAGAGTGTGGGACTTCTTAGTATGGAAGAGTTCAAATATTTAAAAACAGAACATCCAAAAACACCATCCATGTACTTTATCCCCAAGGTTCATAAAAACATTTACAAGCCCCCTGGAAGACCAATAATAGCTGCCATCAATGGGCCACTAGAGAACATGTCACGTTACATTGATTTTTTCCTTCAAGAACACGTGAAAAAATTAAAATCATTTGTGCAGGACACTGGGGATTTCATCAGGAAAATCGCTAATGTCCAATGGCAAGAAGGGTATTCTCTCCTGGCTTTAGATGTATCCTCATTATACACATGTATCAGGAATCAGGATGGACTAAAAGCAGTTGATTACTTTTTGGCAAATAGACCATTACATTATGCTCAGCATAATAAGATGATAATGGATATGTTGGGTTTCTGCCTTGAGAATAATTTCTTTATGTTCAAACACCAGATGTTCCAGCAAATTCAAGGCGTAGCTATGGGGGCCAGTTTCTCCCCCAGCTACGCTTGTCTGTTCATGGGCTGGTGGGAGGAGCTGGTCCTCATGAAAACTGCAGATATACAAAGAAAATATTGTATGCGGGTTACGTTATATAGATGACTTATTCATTGTATGGCAGGGAACCCAGGATAAAGCCATTGATTTTGTTAAATTATTGAATGACAATGATGTAAACTTACAGTTCACTTCTAGCATAAGTAACACAAGTATAACCTTCCTAGATGTCCAGATCAACATAACAAATAACAGCATGAATACTTCACTACACCGTAAGGAAACAGCAGGCAACACTCTATTACACGCTTCAAGTGCACACCCTCCACATTTGATACATAGCATTCCCTATGGGGAAATGCTTCGAATTTGTAGAATTTGTAGTGAGTAAGAGGACTGCAACACAAAACAACAAGAGTGTAGACAACAATTCCTTGATAGGGGTATACAAATGCATCTATTGAAACTGCGATTGACAAATCAAAAAGACTTCTGAGACACGAGCTCATACAAAATGTGAAAAAGAGCAGGGATAAGGAGGAGGCTCTAGCTGAGCCTACCAGACTTATCCTCACCTATTCAAAGCAGGAGTAACAGCTAAGAACTATAATAAGAAGGAATTGGCCAATAGTTCATGATGACCCAATAATTGGTACACTTTTGCCCAAGCAACCTGCTATCACATACAGAAGAGCAGCAACAATGGCGAATTTTCTAGTTAAGAAGAACCCTGAGGAAAGTGAGAAAGTTGGCTGGTTGGTGGCCAGGAAGGGTTTCTTTAAATGCTCTGTCTGTAAAGCATGCAACTATGCTTCAAACAGAACTACTTATCAGACAGCGTTTAATGGTACAACACGAGAAATTAAACAACACCTGACTTGTCGTACTGACTTTGCAGTATATGTGTTACAGTGCTCCTGTAACCTTTTGTATATAGGTAGCACTAAGTTACAAGTCCATAAGCGCATATTGCAGCACATTAGAGCCATCACCGATAGCGACCCAAGCTACCCTGTAGCAAGGCATTTCAAGATGCAACATGACAATATAATTTAAAACATCTTCAGTACTATGTCATTGATACGATACCACCACTTGGCAGAGGTGGGGATCGGGAACTAAAACTCAGGCGTCTTGAAACACGTTAAATTCTAGAACTAGATACCAAACATCCAGGGGGCTTAATACTAGCGAGGATCTGCATACATACCTTGACTAGAGATACCTGCATCAGTTAAATTGTCATTCCTCTCTCTTTTCTTGCTCTTCCCTTTTTTTTACATCTATTGCTAGGGATGAAGAGGATTCAACAAAATGGTAGTATTGCATGTTAGGATTGTATATTTATATGGAAGATTTTTTTAATATCGTAAATTTTAATATATTTATGTACAAAAAAATCTCCTTTTAACATACTTGTATTTTACACTTCACATATTTTACTATCATTGTTTGAATTTCATATCTCTCCCTTGAGCCAAATTGTTCGAATATCCCACGACCTAAGGCCTTTTTAAACTGATTTATTTTGCACAGACAACGATGATATGTTACAATGTTGGTATTTTACCTACTTTGCTAGGGGAGGTTTTTACAAATAATATGTGTGTGTTTTAAGAATTTATCTATTTATATTTATTTATATATTTATATATTTAATATATTCTATACATGTATTTATGAATGTTTGTTATGCCACCTATACTCATAATAGATGAGCTAGGAATGACCGGCTGCAATCTAACCCCCTATATTACATATATAGTCTGTGCATGAGATAATTGTTGATACGACATTTGAACATACGGTCAAGAAACTACTTTAGTCTGCGATATCTATAGTCAGAATATACAGCTCAGACAACTTTAGTCTGTGACACTAGAACCATCCTTGTTATCATTATATTTACATACACTGGGAGGTTATATATTAACAACCAGTCCCTTTATACACTTTTTTTATATACTTTTTATGCACTGACACTTTACTCTTTAAACACCGGTTCTTTTACTAGTTCTTAACTTTCTTTTAACATTTATTGGATGCACGGGTATAATTATTTTTTATCACATAGGTCCTATGTAAAACATTTTCAGCAATGTACGTTAACAAATGGAAAACACGTAGGTCTCCGGCATTCAAGCCATTAATTTACTTCTTAAGAGACTCTACAGGTATGGAGCATTGAAATATTATTTTAATAGCTGACATAACAATTAGGACACCATAAAATGGTAGGCACTCAGCAACAGAATTGTAAAGCCTGATGTCTCTCTTCTAAGTTACATACTGTTGTAATTATATATATCTGTTTTCTATGTCCATTGCACCATGTGACCTTGCAATTGCACTTTAAAAATGAATTCCTTCCGTGTAAGCGCTGTCATGTGATCAAGGCAGAGGAGCTGCCGAAATGCGTCATGGTGGAGTGTTGCTTGTAAAAATAAACTAATCAAGCACCTATCTGGGTCCTTTCTCGCTTTGTTCCAGCGGAGTGGCATGGAGGCGTAGGGCAAGCATTCGTTGAGATATATATATATATATATATATATATATAGAGAGAGAGAGAGAGACACACACACACACACAGACACGTATCCCTCATATCAATGAAAATACATGTGGTGTATGTGGCCCAAGTTACTAAGATCAACTGTAATAATAAACACACATTCACTATCTCCTAATAGTCAAGAGGCCTCTTCAGTGTGATTTTACTTTAATGCACACATTTAATCCCTGAAATCCTAGTTTTGGTTAAATGCTTCTTTTTTTAAAAACAAATATGCATGGAAAAATTTTCATGTACATGTGTCCTAGCCAGAGAATTACTGATTTAAGGTTCAAGCATGGTATTTATGAAACTCATACACTAAAGTCTTTAAACAGTTTGCATTTGGAGAGGCACATTTGTTGCATACCAGATCGAGAGAAGTGTCATTGGAAGGGCATCTAGGTTCTCTGTTGTACATCAAAAAGAAGGGAGACACTTCAGTGATGGGGTTTGGCGTAGAGACAATAGAATATACTGCTGAGGCCACATAATTATCCCAGTCCTCCTGGTGATCAGAAACACACTGTGCAAGAGTGCTGTAAAATATAAAAGAAAATGTAATGAAACGTTTTGTGACATTACAAAATCAATTCTCCTTGAAAACAAGTATCATTTTGTATTCTCTAAATTAAGGTTGAGTGCTATATTGTGATCAGGCACAATAAGTAAAGAAACGTTAGTTAAATTAAGGCATTTACTGTCATCTACTCAGTCTATACATTTGGTGCATCCCAAAAGACTTCCAATTAAATAAATCAGGAGAGAAATCTATGGTCAGTTAAATTGTGTGCTATGGCTAAAAACACATGAACAGGCCATGAACTGGGGAATGGTCCTCTGTAAAGCTTTCTCCAACCGATAGTCCTTAAATACCATACAGGCGCGCCATAACCAATGGACTCTATTTTTTTTTTTTTGTCAAACCATTTTTATTGCAGGACCAAGTACAGCTTACAGCAACCAGGATGCATGTCAATAATGCAGGTTTCCCATCCTCCCCTTAATCATTAATCCGTGTAGTATACACAGCCGTACTGCCCACATCCCAGAGGCCGGGCGGCGTCATATAGAAACATGGCACATTAATACGAAACTGTCAGGAGCATACTTCCGGTGAAGAACCCCGCTGCCCGCTTTTGATCGCTGTCCCTCTGCTCCCCTAACTACCTACAGAACTTACAACCTACTTTCAGCAAACCTTAAACTTGGAAACTCCCCCTCCACTCACCCCTCCCTAGTGCCCTCCCGATTGCGCCTGGTCAGGAACATATAGCATGTGTTGCGGGTAACAGGAAAAATGGAGTAATCCCTAATCGTGCGTGCTTGGCAGGGGGGCCAGTGGTACGACTTCGTCCGCTGCTTCCTCAGAGTTCTCACCCTCCTCCCCACTGGCTGGGCTATCTCGCAGGGCCTGCACCATCACCTCCCATACCATTGCCGCCGCCTGAGCCCGGTCGTCCGGTTTTCGGTGAGCTAGTTGGTACCTGAGTGTGCTCTCGCTAGCCGCCCATTTGAGAAATTCATTGAGCCATCGCCGGTGTGTAGGCCCCGCCTTCGACTTCCACCCTTTCGTCACCTCTCGCTTAGCTAGGAGAAGGCCCATGTCTATAAACTTGCTGGACATTTTATTCTTGGGCGTGTGCGGGAACCAGTGGAGTATACAAACGGCCGCGTCGTATTGTAGGTCCCTATCTGCTACGTCATTCAACGTGTCGCCGACCCCCTCCCAGTACTCCTGCAGGTTTGGGCAGGTCCTCAGCATGTGGACCAGGTCCGCTCCCACTCTATTACATCTAGGGCACGCAGCTTCCGCGGCTCCAAAATATTTCCTAATTTTTCCTGGGGTAAGGTATGCCCTATGGAGCACATAAAAATGTATCAATTGGAATCGCGCATTTCTCGTGCTTTTTCTGGCTCTGCGCACCAATTGCCCCCAAGTGGTGTCAGGGATGTCCACCTACAGATCCAGCTCCCACTTGTTTTTTAATGCAGTTAGGGGCTGGAGTGTCTCCCTCACCATCCGCGAGTAAAGGCACGTCACTGCCTTAAAGGTGCCAGCCGACATCATCGTATATTGGCACACCTGTGTCGTTGTAGGTTCAACTAGGCCCTCGCCCCAGTGCGCCTGTATAGGCCTCACCACCGCCGCATGCAAGAGGTAATCCCCTCTCGGGAGGTCGTAGCGATCCCGCAGAGTCTGGAACGGGGACAGCACGCCATCGTCATACAGGTCCCCCAACATCTGCAGGCCCGCCTCCTCCCATAACTGCAGCCTCGACCAATCACCCCCATGAGGGAGTGCCGTCACCATGCCCAGTGGGATTTCGGGCGCATATGGGTGTCTGACTCCAGCTCTCCTCTGCGAGCTATTCCAGCATAGACGGAAGGTACGCTCTTCTTGGGTCAGATCCCCAGGTGCCAGCCTCTGCTGGAGGGCGATGTAAGCTAGGACATGGCGGGGAGTTCCAGCGTCCCTCTCACTCTCCGGGCCACGGTATACTCTCGCTATTTCCTGCGTGAAAGACTGCAGCTGCGCGGCCAAGTAGTAGAGCTCGAAGTTTGGGACCGCCAGGCCCCCGTCGTCCTTTGGACGGGTCAGCGTCGTGAGCGCTACTCTGCGTCTGCCCGAACCCCACAGGAAGGATATTATTAGAGACCTGAGGTGTTTGAAAATCGCTCCAGGCACCCACACTGGAAGGGTACGGAAGAAATATAGCAAGTGGGGCAAGGCGATCATCTTCAGTAGGGATATGCGGCCCGCCACTGACAGTGGCAGGGTAGCCCAGAAAGACATGCACCCCTGTAGGGCCCGGATGCAACGCCCTATGTTGCCCTCCAGCAAGTCCGGGGCATCATGATAAATGTGCACCCCCAGATAGTCGAGGCAGCGAGGCTCCCATCTAATCGACTGGCAAGCGGGGGGCTGCGCCTCCGCGTGCCGCAGGGGCAACAGGCAGGTCTTGCTCCAGTTAACTCGGAGACCAGACACTCTTCCAAAGCGTTCCAGGAGCCTCTCCGCACCCCTCACCGCACTGTCGGAGTCCGCCAGGAAGAGAAGGAGGTCGTCTGCGTATAGCGATATATAGTGGCGGTGCCCTCTAAAATCCAGCCCGCCGAAATGGTTGCCCAGTCTAGCCATAGCCGCCAAGTGCTCTATCGCTAATGCGAACAGCAGGGGGGATAGTGCACAACCCTGTCTGGTGCCGCGATCTACCTCAAACTGCTGTGAGACCAACGTACCCACTTTGACGCGTGCCTTGGCCGAGGAATAGAGCACTTTCGTCCAGTGTATGTACTTATCTCCCAGACCGAATCTCCGCATCACCTTGAACAGGTATTCCCATTCCAGGCTATCGAACGCCTTTTCAATGTCGATCGACAGTACTAGGGGCATCCGCGCCTCGGGCGGGGGATCATTTACCAGTCTGATCAACCGCCGGATGTTGTGGGTGGTATTGCGGGTGGGTATAAACCCAGATTGATCCTTGTGGATCAACTCTTGCATGTGGCGCAACAGTCTGGTCGCCAGGATGGTGCTGAGGATCTTGTAATCGGTAGTGAGCATTGACAGGGGCCGGTAGGACGCGGGGTCAGCGCTCTCTCTGCGTGGTTTTAATAGGGGGATCATTATGGCCTCGCGCATGGAGCGCGGGAGCCGTCCTCTGTCCCTGGCCTCATTGTAGACAGTTTGAAGCCGGGGAGCCAGTTGCTCCAGGTACTGACCGTAAAACTCTATGGGGAGGCCGTCTAGGCCCGGAGTTTTATTACGGGCCATCCGCTTTATAGCTCCTTTGATTTCCGCCAATTCGATTTGGCCACCTAGGGTGTCTGCATGCTCCTGGTCCAATCGTGGTAGACGCAACTCGTCCAGGTACGCCTCTACCTCTTCGCCCCGTGCTAGAAGCAAACTCTTGTACAAGCGCACATAATAGGACCGAAAGCCGTCCAAGATGGCTGGTTGCGTGGTACCTACACGGCCCTCCCCGTCCCGCAAAGCTAAGATGGGCTGACTGTGTCGAGTAGGATTCGCTAACCAGGCCAGCAGCGTCCCAGCCTTATCCCTCTCGGCGTGCGTTTTAGTCAGGTACGTTTTATAATCGAAGCTACGAAGCCACTCAACTTCCACCGCCACTGCCTCGCGCGCCTCACAAACCCTACCCTGCAGTTCGGGGCGGCCGGGGCGCGCCGCCTCGGCCTCTCTCAGCGCGCGTTCGGCTT
This sequence comes from Triturus cristatus, assembly GCF_964204655.1. NCBI lineage: Eukaryota > Metazoa > Chordata > Amphibia > Caudata > Salamandridae > Triturus > Triturus cristatus. Next base: position 550,108,197 of record NC_140587.1, on the reverse strand, counting down.
TGTCTAGGTCATCCAGCAAGGACTTTCGTATCCCCGCATACTTCCCTATGCAATGGCCCCTCACCACGATCTTAAAGGCATCCCATTCCGCTGCCCTGGAGGCCGCAGTGCCGTCATTCTCAGCGAAGTAGTGCCCAATCCTTTCTCCGAGCGCCACCCGGAACGGTGGATCGTCTAACGTGTCCGGCCGCAGTCGCCACGACGGGATCTGCGGAACTTCGTTCATCCAGCCTAGCATCAGTAGTAGGGGGTTATGGTCGGAGACGGTGCGCGCTAAATATTCCGTCCCAGCCACCGCAGGGAGGACCGAAGAAGAACACAGGAAGGCGTCCAGTCGGACATGAAGGTCATGGAGGCCGGAGTAGAACGAATAGTCCCTCTCCGCCGGGTGCTGAGCGCGCCAAGCGTCAGTCAGGCCCCATCTGTCTTGCCAATCCGACCTAGTTTTCGCCAGTCGGTGCATCGGGGACGCGGGCAGTGGCGGGTGCGACCTATCTAGTGTGGTATCTGCAATGGAATTGAAGTCACCCCCTAACAGCACCGGGCCCGCAAGGTAGCCAGCCAGCACACCTGAGAGACGCGCAAAGAAAGTCGCCTGGTCCACGTTAGGGGCATAGATGTTCTCTAGGACAATGTGCTTGCCCCTAAGTTTACCCTCCACCGCTACGTACCGCCCCTCCGGGTCTGCTATGTGTCGGGTTACCTGAAAGGGAGTCCCCGCCCGTATCCATATCAGTACCCCTCTAGCGAATGCAGAGTACGTGGTGTAGAACAGTTGGCCCCTCCATCGGCGCTGCAGGGCAATGCCCTCCTTCTTCGTAAGGTGGGTTTCCTGTAGGAACGCTATCTGAACCCCTCTACGGACCAAGTAGGCATGCACCTTATGCCGCCGTGCCATGGAGTGGAGCCCCCGCACATTCCAAGTCACACATTTCAACGATCCCGCATTAGCCATTGTCCCATATCGCACGGCATGTAACACAGGTAAACCAACCCCAGGGGCATACGGTGGCACTATCCCCTCCCCCCCACAACACTATCCCTATCCCCCCTCCCAGTACTTCACCTTGAGCCCCCCCAACTACTCCAGGCCCCACCCCCCCAGAACAGGACCTGACTTCACAAAAGCTGTTCCCATCCAAACTGTGCTCGAGCACCCGCGCTCTCGCAAACCCGCTAATCCGCAGTCTACACTACGGAGGCCTTAGGGGCCTTGTGGGGCGACGACTAGTCACACGAGTCCAGCCACTGGCACTTCCCCCCCCCGCCCCACAGTACACATGAGGCACACTAAAGTCCAAGCTTACTGTAGTCTGCTCCGGTGACTGTAGCAGCGGGCCCCGGCCGTCGTAGCACTGCAGGAGACACTGTTCCGACTCTCAGCTCTCGATGATCTCTTCCGATGTTTGCGGCGGAACCACCGGTCCCTTCGTGCTGCTTGAGTCCGAGTGCCCCGACTCCGAGTCTGTGCCCCGGTCCTCTGAGCCGGAGGCCCGTTCCGACGGGATCGACGCCGCACCTGACAGGACCATCACCGCCTGCAACGCGGCCCTCCTGCCGTCCTCCGTCTGGGAGTCAGTCGGTCGTCTGGGCCCCCGCTTGCGCTCCCGGATCCTCCGCGATGCCCTCGCCGGCCGCTGTGGTTGGTGATCCATGGTTCCTCCGACCCTGGTCCCGGCCGCGTCCACCCTGTATGTGTCCCACCAGGACCATGCCTCCTCCGCCGTGTGGAAGAACAGCGTGTTACCATCCGCTACCACTCTGAGCCTGGCCGGGAAGAGTAGCGAATATTGGAGGCCCACAGAGCGGAGTACTTTTTTGATAGGCAGAAAAGAGGCGCGCTGCTTTTGAGTCTCGAACGTGTAGTCCGGGAATAGCGTAACCTTGCTGTTTTCTACCTGGAAGGGGCCCGCATCCCTGGCCCGTTGCAACAGCCAGTCTCTGTCCTTGTAGTGCACGAGTTTAATGATCACGGGGCGTGGTGGCTGACCCGGTCTAGGGGGTCTGGCAGGCACCCGGTGCGCGCGTTCCAGCGTGAAGAAGGGCGATAGGCCCTCCGGGGCCACGACCGTTCGCAGCCAACCGTCCAGGTAGCCCACCATGTCGGAACCCTCTACTTTTTCCGGAAGGCCTACGAGGCGCACATTATTGCGCCTGCTGCGATTTTCGGCATCCTCCGCTCTCCGTTCCAAGGCCTGTATCCGGTCCAACGCCTCCGTCAGCCGGCCCTCGACCGATTTTTGCGCCGGTATGAGGTCTGTCAGGGTGGACTCCGCAATCTTGACCCTGTCCGCCAACTTGCCGTGATCAGCCCGCAGGAGACCCAGCCCCGTCGCCACCTGTGCGATGTCTTGGTGTAGTGCGTCCTTCGTGGCCGCGATGGCCTCCAGGATACGGTCCTGCATCAGTTGTAGGTCCGTTGGGCTTTGCGGGGTTCCCGCAGGCACCCCCGTGGGGGGGCCCCCGTCACCCCGTCACCCTTTTGGTTTTCCCATGGTGAGGCGCTATGCACGATCCAACTGTCCCCAGAGTTCCGAGGCTCACGGTATGCTCCTCCCGCCGAGACAATAGGCCACTGAGTGTGCACCCCCCAGCGGGGTCAGTCGCCCAAGGGCCTCACGGCTGCGTCCCCTCGCTCCCACCGCAAGCTAAGGCTCAGGCCCGTCTCCTCGTCCAGTTTGCCGCAGCTCTCCGGCCCGGGTCACAGCCCGCGGCGGGGTCAGGCGCAGTCTCAGGATTCCGCCGCAGTCAGCTTAACAAGCGGCCCAGGCAGGAAGTGCGGCGCCGCGCGCGTTGTCCGTAGCCAGAGCACAGGGTCGTGCCCGGTCCGCAGCGCGCCACGGACCACAGGGCCAGTCCTCCGGTCGCGCTGCCCCCAGTCCGCCAGGCAAGGCGCAGGACAATTGAAAGCACACCACTGTCGCCGCAGGAGGGACTCCGGGGACCCAGCAGCCTCCAGGAGCGCACGGCCGCCCCGGTCCCCAGGGCAGGTATTCAGCGACTCCCGCAGGGGAGAGAAGGAGTAACGGCCGCCTCACCAGCCTCTCTCGGTCGATCGCCGCCCGTCTCCAGGCGCGCTTCAGGGCTCCAGCAGGGGACAAGCAGGATCTATTCACCAGCGCCCACGGAGTCCCCCTCAGGGCAGGGCCACCAGCCGGCTCCACAGCCGAGAAGGAGGGGGGAGGAGCCTCGCCCCGGAGGAATCTAGCGCCGGTTCGGGCACCCCGGCGGCCGGTGTCTCGGGGGCAGTCCGCAGCAAAGTACGTGCACTCCGGTGTAATGCAGCCGGACGGCCGCCGCTCCTCAGCGCCACCGCAGGCCGTTTCTTCGCGGGTCCGGGGCAGCCGCCATCTTGGTTATCGGAGCGCCAGCGCCGCCGCGGCACTTTCCACCACAATCGGCGTGATCACCGGGACTCAGCTCAGCCCGGAGCAGCGCCCAAGGTGCCCCCAGGGATTCCCCCTGATTCGCACGGTGTTGCCAGGCAGTAGCAGGATGTTTATAACGGAGAACCGGGCGGGGGATCGGGAGCCTCCCTAGGCTGCGACCATGCTCGCTGGCTGCTAGCCACGCCCCCATAACCAATGGACTCTATACCCAAACAATTTTCTTTATTTTATCTCACCAGGCTCGGTATTTCCGAGGAAAGGATTTTCACAGATCGAATATGGAAGCAGCGAGTGAAGACAACCCTATGTGGAGAACTGACCGGCTCCGACCAACATTTATGGACAACAACAAATATACATTTTTACAATGGTCCCTTAAAACAGGAGGCAGTTCTCAGAGGGAAAAGCTACTTATTTGTAATCATACTTATATATTGTAGGAATCTTCATCAAAGACATAAATACTCAAATAGTCCCACTGTGTGCATGATCGAGGAACTGGCATATTTTTATTATGTTAAACTAAACATAACTTGTGACGTATCATGCGCTGTGTATGCCTTCACATATGATATCATTGATGACATGCTAAATGACATCATTGATGACATTACTGACGACGCTGTCAATGATACTGCTGTTGAAGCTAATGTGCAAACCCTAAAAGATTTTTTTTCAAAAAAGGAGCGTACAACAATATGCAATAGGGGCTGACTGCTGCAAAGAGGAGGGTGCAGGGCCTACCCATAGTCCAGGCCTTGAGGGCAACCCCTGCTGCATATGGCCAAAGACGATGTTCTGCGGGGAATGGCTATGCACAAAGGGGTGGGTGCAGGCTGAGGGTCAAGCAAGGCTGCATTTGGCTACTTAACACATTTCAACACAGGTCCTGGCATAAAGCCAGTCCCTGCAGCCATCACTGTGCACAGCTGAAGGTGGTGCACAGTGCTGTTTGGCCACACGTGGAAGGTTGGGCACAGGACCTGGCTGAAGAAGATGAGGACCTGCGGCCAACCCTTGCTAAACTGACCAAGGACGATGCACAGCGAGGGTTGCCCACAATGCCTGGATTACAGTCAGCTCTTAGGTCCACTCTTTTGCAGGCAGTCAGTCATGATGTCATGTGTGATGTCATAAGCAGTGCACGGGGGTGGGATCAGTTATAGTTTGCGCCACAATTCATAACTGACAAATTTTTAGCATTTGAGACAGACATATAACAATGGTTTATTCAGGAACTTTCATAGGGCTTTTTTAAATGAAAATTTTTGAATATTAAAAAAAAATTAAATACAATGACTATTCATTTCATATGTTTAGATATTTATCACTTAGTACCTCTTATTCATTTATTTTACCATAATATTTTGAGTATGCCATTCATTTTCAAAACATGTTATTTTGAATGATAGAAAACATGTTTCGTTGCTGTCTCTTTGGCTCCACTGATGCGTCACAAAGTCAATTATGGTGTGGATGTTCGGGTTTCTCAGTGCTCCCCTCAGTGTGAGTCTGAGTGAGTGGCAGTGGGCAAACACATGGCCCCTGCGTGTGACTCAGAATATGTGACTGTGCCATTGCCTCCACTGGTGTTTCACTAAGTCATTAACCGTGTGCATAATCAGGGTCCTCAGTGTGCCCCTGAGAGACTGGCATTAGACCAACACATGTCCCTGTGTCTGCTCCATCATGCCTTTGACTGACAATGGGCACATTCTGATCCCCCACTGAATTCCCGATTGTGCTCCTGAGCATAAAAATGCAAGTAATGTCTGAATTAAGACTCTCCTCAAAATGGATGGGAGTTATGTATATAAAGTAGTCGCTCTTCCAGCCAATCACATTTGATGACAAATTCTAATTAACCCTGGGCGTAGTTCGCGAAGTAGCACATCGCGGAGCTACGCAAAGTGCACTTCGCACTACGCGAGCTACGCGTAGCACTTCGCGAACTGCGTAGTACCTTGTTCGCACTGTGCCAGATGTAATTTTCAATGATTGCACAGTGCGGACAAGCAACCGGCACTGTGCAATCATTGAAAATGGCATCTTGCACAGTGCGAGCTGTAGTTTTCTGCTGCTCAAGTAGATTTTTACTCGAGCGGCAGCTTTCTCAACGCGAACTGGTAGTTTCTCATCGCGAGCGGTCGCGAGCATACGCGACCACTCGCAATGAGTAACCTGACCTCCTCGCGTTGGGAATCTCACCGGGAGGTTTATTTTCCATGCTCGCGATCGCCAACTTGATGTTGCTAATCGCGAACAAGGAAAAAGTCTCGCCGGGATGTCATTTTGCTTGCTCGCGGTTGCCAACTTGACGTTGAGGACCGCGAGCAAGCAAAAAATGACCACAGCACTACGCAACACTATGCTACGCGTGTTCGCACTGTGCTACGTGCAATTCGCGTAGTGCGAAGTAGCGCGAACTTCGCAAACTACGCGAGCGTAGCGTAGTGCTTTGCCCAGGCTTAATTCTAATGTGAGTGACAGACGTCTAAACGGCAGAGATATACAAAAGTGTTAACCCTTACAAGCACACCCAGCAACTTTTTAAAATTCTAGTATCTCTTAAACTACCACAAATTTGTCCAAGGGGTCAAAAATTAAAGCCAAATCAAAAATTGCATTATAGGAAAGTGCATTTGAAGTGTAACTCAACACTGTCGACTACCGCTGAATAATAAATACATTTGCGTGTAACGTGGTGTTTACTGCCTTCCTTTATTTTTCTTTAGAAGAGATATACTTCGAAATGTGGCTTGACTGGGGAAAGAAAATACACCCCAGCAGGTGTTGCCAAATAGGCATAAAAATCAAAACCTTACACTGCCAAGCAGCTGTGGAGTGCGTAGTTGCTCACATGCCCACTAAAAAGAACAAACCCACCTTTCCCAAGGATGCAGGATTAACTTACTAAGCCTCCACCTTGCACAAATAGCTGCCCTGGTGCTGTGTGTTTTCCTGTTGGCCTTAACCTCTGCCTTGGTATAGGGTGGGAGGACTTATTAGCTTTTATTCATTATGCATTCCCAAGTGTGGTGGGGTTTAGCTTCCGAGCACTTATCACAGCAACATGATAAATTTAACTTTATAGTGGAGCTAAAAAAATACTGACTACTAAACTACAATTCGTGCAGGACACGGTAATACCCATGATCTGCACAGGCTACCAGTAAGAAAAAAGAATGCCATTGAAAACTTGTCACCTCGCTCGTCCATCCTATTCTAAAGAACCATTTCCACCAGACTTCCGCGTTCAGCTTCAAACTGTCATTTGATTGGCCCTTTAAAAAAACATAAGCTGTGGCGGACCTACCTTTGACTTCAAGCAACAAAACACTGGAACTCTTTTCCTGGTTCTCTTATGGGTATTGACAATCAGTTTAAATTTAGTAATCTATTAAAAACAAATGTAATCGAATAAAACATTTAATGGGTTTGCGTTCGATCAACTAAAATTAAACTTTTTTCAGTGCCAGGATAATCTTCTAGTGGCAGTCCACGCTTTATAAACCTATATAACATAACAAACAAGTTACCTACCTTCGGTAACGCATTACCTGGTAGAGACTCTATCTAGCTGCATATTCCTTACCTTTGAATTTCCCAGGTGTCAGGCTGGATCCGGACACTTTTGCTGAGCAATACCCCTTGCGCGGAACTTCGGATGGCTCCGTTCGGCTCCGTGGGAGGGCGTCGGTAACATTGGTTATGACATCACGGTGCCTATATAAGCACCACCCAGGCGCGCGGATGTCAGTACTTTTCGTATTTTCCATACCAGAAGTGCAGAGCCACGAAGTAACTGACTTAGTCATGTGCAAAAACTAGGATCCTGAAAGGGGAAACAACCCTAGTCCTACTACATCAGTTCGCAAAGCGGGGAGGCAAGGGCGGGGCTGTAAGGAATCTGCTGCTATATAGAGTCTCTACCAGATAATGCATTACCGAAGGTAAGTAACTTGTTCATCTGATAGAGACTTTTAGCTGCAGATTCCTTACCTTTGAATTAGATACTAAAGCCATACCATCCCGGCGGTGGGTTGCGGACTCAGGACCTAGACTAAGAAGTCTTGCAGGACTGAACGGTCAAAGTGCCTGTCCCTGCGCACTTGACCATCGGGACAATAATGTTTTGCAAACGTGTGCAAAGATGCCCACGCTGCTGCCTGACAGATGTTTTGGACTGGGACACCCCCCGAGCCAATGCCGTAGTCTCAGCCTTTCCCCTGGTGGAGTGAGCCCTTAATCCCTCATGAGGCTACTTCTTCGCCAATGCATAACAGATTTTAATGCAGAGAACGACCCAGCGAGAGATGGTCCTTTTCTGCACTGCCCTTTACTTCTTCGCTCCCTCATACCCCACAAAGAATTGGTCATCCACCCGGAACTCTTTTGTGCGGTCAAGGTAGAACGGCAACGCTCTTTTTGGGTCCAGTCGGTGGAGGCGCTCTTCTTCCTTAGAGGGATGTGGGGGAGCGAAGAAGGTGGGCAGATGGAATGGGGTCACAAACTTTGGCAAAAAAAGATACCCATGTTCGAAGCATCACCTTGTCCAGAAAGGACATAAGATAAGGAGGCGAGCTGGATCCCGCCTCCAATTCACACACTCTCCGGGCCGATGTAATCGCCACCAAGAAGGCTGTTTTGATGGTCAACTGCATGAGGGGACAATTGTGCAAAGGCTCGAAACGAGCGCACATCAGGTAAGTGAGGACCAAATTAAGGTCCCATTGTGGCATGACAAAGGCCGTAGGTGTAAATAAATGGCCCAGCCCTTTCAGAAATCTATTTACAATAGCAGATTTAAAGAGAGAAGGTTGATCTGCCACCCACAAAAAAGCAGACAGAGCAGAGAGGTAACCATTGAGAGTACCCAAAGCAGAATCTTGATGGGCAAGAGTTATAATGAATAAAAGGACAGTAGAAAGAGAAGTAGAAAGAGGCTCAATGGACCTTTCTATACAGTATAATACAAATTTCTGCTAACGGCAGGCGTATACTGTCTTAGTGGAGGGCTGCCTGGCCACCAGAATAACATTACAGACTTCGGGAGGAAGGTCAAAAGCTATTAACTGTCGCCACGCAATCTCCATGCATGGAGGTGCAGAGTTGAAAGGTTTGGGTGGAGAACCCTTCCCTGCTGCTGCGATAGAAGATCCTCCCGAAGGGGCAGCCTGATCAGAGGATCGACACTCATGCCCAGAAGCTCTGGATACCAGACTCTCATTGCCCAGTCCGGTGCCACAAGAATGACTTGGGCCCAGTCGTTCCTGGTCTTCTTCAGAACCCTGGATAGGAGTGGTATGGGCAGAAAGGCATACAACAGGCCTGAGCTCCACTCGCGATGAACCGCGTCAAGAGCGATAGCCGCCTTGGAAACTACAGCACGCAGTACTGCTGACATTGCACGTTCTATTCAGAGGAGAACAAATCTAACCAAGGTTCTCCCCACTGCTGCCACCTCCGACTGGAGACGCCATTCGTGATCCTGAAGGCATCGGCAGCTGCGATTGTCTGCCCTAGCGTTCAGAGAACCTGCCAGGTGTTGAACCACCAGGGTTATGCCCTGCTGTTCCAGCCATGTCCAGAGACGCAGAGCCTCTCGACAAGGGGTCCATGACCCCATCCCACCTGCTTGTTGCGGTACCACATGGCGGTGGTGTTGTACATGAACACCTGCACCAGCTTCCCCTTGACTCAGGGAAGAAATGCTTTCAATTTCAACCGAATCGCTCAGAGCTCCAACAAGTTTATGTGGAGACCCGTCTCCGCCGGAGATCAGTGACCCCTGATCTCCACCTCTCCCATGGGGCCGCCCCATCCCAGAAGTGACGAGTCTGTCACAACTGGGAAATCTGGTTAGGGAAGGGAGAGAGGTCTTCCGCTGACCCAATAGCGATTCGTTAATCACCACTTCACAGTTCCTTCTGAGATCTGAACCACGTCGGTGAGATTTCCCCAATGCTGTGCCCATTGGAACTTCAAGTCCCACTGCAGAGCCCGCATACACCACATGGCGTGTCCTACCAACAGGATGCAGGAGGCCATAAGACCGAACAGCCTCAAAGCCAACCTCACCGAAATCCAGGATAGAGGCTGAAAAATCTGAATCATAACCTGAATATCCTGGACTCGCTGCTCGGGAGCATAAGCCCGAAACTGCAGTGTCCAGAACAGTTCTGATGATAGGGAGCATCTGAGAAGGAGTCAGGTGTGACTTTAGCACGTTTATGGAGAACCCCAGCGAATGCAGGCGGTTCACCGTAGTCTGAAGGTGGGAAACAACTGCCTGGGGCGAGGACGCCTTCAACAGCCAGTCGTCTAGGTCGGGGAAGACTGACACCCCTAACCTGTCCTTAACCCGCCATCACCTTGGTGAACACCCGAGGGGCACTGGTAAGACTGAAGGATAGCACGGTAAACTGAAAGTGCTTGTGGCCTACCTTGAACCGCAGGTAACGCCTGTGGCCCGGCAGGATGGGAATGCGAAAATACGCATCCTGCAGGTCCAACGCCACCATCCAGTCTCCCAGGTCTAGGGCAGACAAGACCTGAGCCAAAGTGAGCATTTTGAATTTCTGTTTTTTGAGGAAGAGATTGACGGTCCGAAGGTCTAAAATGGGCCAAAGCCCCTTGTTCTTCTCTGGAATCAGAAAGCAGCGGGAATAACAGCCACTGCCTACTTCTGAAACTGGGACCCTTTCTATAGCTCCTTTGGCCAAAAGAGCTGTCACTTCCTCTTGGAGCAGCTTTAAATGATCCTCTGCCAGCCGTTACTGACTTGGCGGAATAGGAGGAAGAAAAGAAAGGAAAGGAAGAGACTAGCCCTCTGCAAGATCCACTTGTCTGTTGTTATAGATCTCCAGCAGGGGAGATGATAACAAACTCTCCAAACCCACTGGAGTAGTGTGGTCCTGCAGAATCAGCCTAGGAGTGCTTGGAGGTGCGGCTGCTGGGGGCAGTGACGCAGACGACTTCTGGCCTCCATTCTGAGGAAGGAATGTACCGCGTCCACTTCCATGGACGGCTTGAGTAGTCTGAGCAGGACGGTGGCTAGGATAGGCTTGATGCGGCTGGAAACCCCTTCCTTTGCCACGAAAGGGGCGAAAGGATGACTGGCCACGAGGAGTGGCCCAAGGATCTGGCCAAAGCTGGAGAAACCTTGAACCTGACCAGGGCTGAGTCTGCCTTTTTCCCAAAAAGGCGGGTACCATCAAATGGTATGTATATCAAATTGGCTTAGACATCCTCCGAGAAGCCAGTTGTATGAAGCCAGGCGTGGCATCTCAAGGCCACCGTCGTTGAAATCGACCTACCCAGCGAATCAGTCATATCTAATCCACACCGTATGGTGAATTTTGCCACATCCCTCCCATCCTCGACAGCTTGGGAGAGCACAGCCCGGGCCTACTCCGGGACTTGTGGCAGCACCTGCTCAACCATCGCACAAAGAAAGTGGGAGAAACTGCCAAATAAGCATACGGTATTCACCGACCGCAACGCCAGATTGGAGGAAGGAAACATCTTCCCAAATGAGTCCAGTCTCTTGGATTCCCTATCCGGAAGGGAGGAAGGGAATGCGCCGTGGGACGTAGAAACCTTCACCACCAAACTTTCTGGGGTGGGGTGTTGGCTGAGGAACTTGGGTTGCCCGGGGAGCTGGGCGATAGCGCCGTGCAATCGTCCTGTTCACAGGAGCACCCGTGAACGGCTTGGACCATGTTCCTAGAAGGATGTCCATAAGTGCCTCATTAAAGGGTAATAAGGGTTCAGAAGTGGAAGCCCCTGGCTGAAGCACTTTGGTCAGGAGATTAGTCCTGACCTGCACTCTTAACCACCATGGCATAGGACGCCCCCTCCTCCGTAGCCACTGTAAGCGAAGAGAGCATGCCAGTGTCTGGGGAAGTATCCAGACCACTGGCTTCCCCAAACCAGTCTATTGTCTCCTCAGAGAAATCCTGGTTCTCAAGAGGGTCTCCAGACTCCTCCCATTCCTCTCCTGAGCCCAGCACGTCCAAAAAGTGCTCTGGCGACAACATAGAACCCCTGGGTTCTGCCAATGTCAGAATCTGCGTTGCTCGACGCCATTTCGTCTCCGTGTCATCGGAGATGAGGATGGGGCTTGCGCCACTGACGAGCATCGGCGACATCGTAGGCACTGACTTCAGAACCGACGCCGGGGAAGGTCACGTTGGCATGACTGGCGTCGACCTGAATCCGGGATCGTATCCCTTCGACCTGAATCCGGGATCGTATCCCTGAGGCCCCACCAGTGCCGTGGCATAAGCCGACAGCGTCGAACCAGATGGGGCCCCATATGACCCCGCGGGGTCCAAGGGCTCACCAATGGGGTCTTTCTGCTCAAATACGTGGCGCATGGCCTCGTAAAACTCTTTAATTTGAGTGGGAGTCACTCCGGCTCCTGGAAAGGGTGGAAGGCGCTAAGTCGACTCAGGCTCCGGCTCCGCAGAAACGTGCCTAGAGCGTCGGTACTCCTTACGTTTCTCAACGACAGACGTCAGTTGAGGCGAAGACGAAGTCCGCTTGGCCTTCTTCTTTTTCTTGTGCCTCTTCCCAGAGTGTCCAGAGGACCTCGAATGGAAGGAAGAGGACTTAGGGCTCCGTGAGCAGTCCGCGACCTCCTCTTCTTCCAATGGGACCGTGAACTTCTCGATGTCTCGCTTGACTGTGTTGACTGCCGGGCCGCAAGCAAGGTCTTCGGAGCCATCGCCCGACAGTTGGAACACAACTTCGAATCGTGGTCGCATTCAAGACACCACAGACATACGCGGCGGGGAACGGTGACCGACATCATGCAGGAGCAAGTCCTGCATGGTTTGAAACCTGTCTTTCTCGAAGACATTCCTTGCACACGATGTCGAATTCAAAAACATCAAGACAAAAGTCGAGAAAAAAGCGTGGCAAAATGCGTCAGAGGAGTAGCTCTTCCCGGATCGGTGCGGAAAGAAAAGAACTAACGTCTGCGTGCCTGGGTGGTGCCTATAAAGGCTCCGCGACGTCATAACCAACGCCATCACGCGGAGCCAAATGGAGCTACCCGACATTGCGCGCAAGGGGTATTGCTCAGCAAAAGTTTCCAGATCCAGCCTGATGCCTGGGAAATCTAAAGGTAAGGAATCTGCAGCTAGAAGTCTCTATCAGATAAATAACATACTAAACACGCCTTTTGGCCTGGGGCAAGGCTCGGGTGACAAAAATGCATCTCCCTCCGGTGCTTTGGCCAAGATGTGGTTGAGGGAAAAGTAGAGAAATTATCCCCCTTTTGGGGGCGTGGAGTTGAGGGTCTAAGATTTAAGTTGAGAGTGCAAGCAAAACTGGGGGCAAAGCAGCAACTCCTATGAGACTAGTTTCAAGTGGGCAAGCAAAGGATACTGGGCACCAAACGTTGCTATTAGTGCCCCAAGGCCCACTTTACTATTCGTACCACATCAACAAGCACTCCCCTTCGGCACTTGGTTCTTAAGATAGCGGGTAAGAGCATTGCAAGGCTTACTCATGATAGTGATAAGGGTTACTGTGCGCTCATAGGCACAAGCACTAAATATCAGGGACAACTACCTGTTTTATGTGTTTCAGGAACAAACCTTTGCTTGTTGCTTAGTTGCTGAACATAAAGGACAATGCCAACGAGGCTGAAAAAACATGGAAAGGCATTCAATTGTGATAAAAAGTGCATCCACCACACAGATGCATGTTTCATCACAGAGATACCTAACAGGGTGGTGGAGACCTCTTAATGTACTGGTTGGTCCCCAGCCCTGTGGGGGGACCAGAGGAGCTGGAGGGAGGGCCTTTGAAGACCTGACAAGCTTGCAGCCCACCTGTTAAGCTCCAAACGAGCTCTTTAGCCCTAGACTAAAAGGCAGGCAGGAATCAGGCAGATGCTGTCCCTAAAACACGTACCTAATTAACTGTGCAAGTGCACAACTACATCCTTGGTCATTATGGGTTTATGGACTGCAGTGGTCAAACTGGACAGTGTTTATCATCAAAGCTGTCCAATGTCTTCTCTAATTCTTTCAAATATTGGAGACTACGTCAATCAAATGTTGTATGCTCACAGCATGACCAGCTTATGCAAGTGCAAGGGACATCAGTAGTTTCTCCTTGGCTAGTTCCTACCGGACTCAATCAAATTTGAATCAATCAGAATTTGTAGAGCGCAGCAAATCACCCGTAAGGGTCTCGAGGCTCAGGAGTTTTCTTGCTGCTTTGTGATGATCTGTTCAGTCGAACAGCCAGGTCTTGAGCCCCTTCCTGATTTCCTGGAGTGATGAGCTGGCCCTTAAGTGTGGTGCAAGGTCGTTCCAGGCCTCGGCTGCCAATTGGGAGAGGAGCGTCCACTGTTGTTGGTTTGGCGGATCCGGGGGGGGGGGGGGGGGGGGATCGCAGGTGTCTGGTCGGTTGGTGGAAGGTCATACGTTTGTAGATGTGTGGGTCAGAAATTTGAAATGGCATCTCTTCTTTTTCGGGAGCCAGTGTAGCTTCTTGAGGTGTTGTGTGATGTGGGTAGGTCAAGGATGAGAGGACTATGTACATATGTTTATTGAGCACAGACAGTAGGCTACATAATTTATAGATGTACTGCAGGCAAGAACAGGAGGAGGGGCTGATAATGCTTTGACAGGAAGGGGAGGAGGTATAGGCCTTTTTCAATTTACAGCGCTTTGAAGCCTGTGTGAAAGGCAAGGAAGAGGTAGGCTTGTGTGAGCAAACTCAAGACACGCTCATATACACATATTGCATTATCGCCACTTCCTATGTACGTGGACACAGTGCATTTTTCAACATTTGTTGTTTGTGGTGGATTGTATGTTCTTTACCCCAGAGACTAAAAACAAAAACGAAATACACATAACTTGTGCATTCACCTTTTACCTTGTATCACACCAATAACCTCATGAATAGTCATCAAACCATAAAAAAGTGCTACATTTCGGTCAGCTGTTTCGGGTATTTGCCTGACCAAAATCTGCTATAGTGAAACCCATGCTAAATTAAAAAGTCAAAGTTTTTGAGTCCCCATTTTTACCGTTAGAAACATTTGATCAATATTCATCAAACTTGGCATGCTGTTAGCTTGAATTCTGAATGCCTTTTTCTCCATGGTTATTACAATTTGCTTAAGGGGAGGCAAAGAATTTAAGATGACAAAATCTGGATTTCCTATAGAATGCGGTGTCAGCCGTAATTACAAAGGTGTGTATGCATATCTAAAAAGTGTTCTAGAACACTGAGTATAGGTGTAAGTATTCAAGCATTTATGACTTTAGTGAGGATCGTACAATGCAAAATATTGTTTATCAGGGAGGTGCAGCATTTGGTGTAATGTAATAAGTATGAGGTAATAGACAAAAAACATACATGCTAATATTTCCCTTAAATTATAAGCAAGAGTAAATGATAATTTTAAGACATACCTTTTCGCAAAGAAAACTTTACAATGCATACCTTTTTAGGGTGGTGTCTTCCCTTTCCTCCAAACCAGCCATCCGTGGTTGGTATGCAGCTATGGTCCACTCTTTTAGTTGTAACCGCTTGCACAACTCACTGTTAATCTAGAAAAAAATCTTTATGCAAATTGATGTTTTGCTTCAGATTATTAAGTACTATTCCTCTAAAAATAAAGGTCATACCTCATCAACAAACTCTTGTCCTCGATCTGAAAGTATTTTTCTTGGGCAGCCACGATGAAAGAAAATCTTCACTAGGCTACCAGCAACCTCTTGAGCACTGTCTGTCTGATGTGGGAAAGCATCCACCCATTTTGAAAAATAATCAGTTGCCGTGAAGATGTATTTATTACCACGGGAAGTCATTGGCAGTGGACCAATTAGGTGGATTTCTACTAATCCCCAAACCTCCCAAGTCTGTTATATTTTGAAGATGAAAAAACAAAAATTATTACAAACATTTAAATGCCATAGGAATGAATAATTAATAACAATTTAAGCAATTTACCTGGACATGCTGCTTTTGTACAGAAATCCGAGTTGGGCGCGGTTCTGTTTGGCAGTGGTGACATTCCATTATCTGCAAATTGTATTACGGTTTGTAAAAAGTACCAAAAATGAACGAAAACATTTTCGTTTTTTGAATAACATCAATTCAATCAACGCAAAGGCCTACTCATTACATACGTCAGTGTTGCTATTTATATAACACAATCATAGATAGGAAAGCAACCGAGCACTGTACATCAATGATATATTGCTTGGGTATATCAAGTAGAACTTTATATATTTAGTATTGCTCATTTTCATATTACAATATTTACAATTAAAGGCACTAATTCATAAAGACTCATTAGTTTAGCAATTTACCTTGCACTTTGGTACGAGGCACTTGTGGGAACGTATTGAGGTCATTGAAGCAAATACACCCTGATCTAGGGTCTCAACTGCAGATTTCCAATCAAAATGCATGGTGGTGAGCAGAGGTATGGTGAGAAGCGGAAGGCAGTGAAAGAACAAGTGCATTAAAGGGGCAATCCAGTTGTTGAAGGCTGGCTTAGTATATGGTGCACACTTATTTAAGTGAAGCATCTTGCACTAATCCAGGCAATTCTTAAGGTGATTTTAGTGGTCTTTGATAACGTTTGAAAGCTCTCAAAGTGGTAGCTGTGGGGAGCAGCCTTCGGGCTTATCCTGAAGGAGAGTTAAGCAGCTTGTTTTACCAGTCTTAATCATGTAGTGTAGGTTAAACGAAAAAGAACCACACAGTGTAGCTATAAAAATATGTCTATTTATTACACAACACTCACAAACACATTGGTATATCCCCTACCCTACCCAGAAATATAAACCCAAATACACAATAACGCTTCGATTGCAATAGGTAAGTAAGCACAAAAAACAGTGGTCTCCAGGGGTAGACCAAACATATACAAAAAAAGTGGAATGCGAACTGCGACCAGATTCTGGACTTGGACCAAGAGATTCAGAGGAGCTGGGGACACAAGAAACCACCCCCCAAGATACCTATCCCAGGAACCCCACGGAGGCTGCGTGCAGAGTGGAAACACAGCCACGTGCCCAATAGAAGTCAACAGGAAGTTGTGGTTGCAGTTTTGAAGAACAAGGACCCTTCCCAGTGGACCCTGAAGAAACTCAGTGGAAGGCAGAAGGTTGGAGAGTCTTCCCACCCATGGATATCCCAGGAACTATGATGCCTACACAAGGGAAGCCGGGTGCAAAAGGGCGTAAAAAACCGCCAAAGGCCACACTGGATGACTTCAGGAAAGATGATGCTGGAGAAGTCCGGTGCAAGAGTCCGGTGAAATCCAAGGGTGGATTCTTTAAATTAAGAACCTCTAAGCAGTGGGGACAGTGTCTATGCCACTCCGAGATGACCTGTTGGCATTGAAGAGCAATGCCGACTGATGACGGATAGTTCAGGAGAGTTGACAGTGACCGTGTCATTGCAGCTGTGAGGACCAGGCAACACTGAGGAAGACCAGGAGCCGTGCACAAGCTGTCCCATGTTGGAAGTCAAGAGCCAGAGGGTTGGTGTCCAGCGGTAGCACCAACAAGCGTTGGCAGTTGCAACAGGCGGGAAAAGCAAAGAAGGAGCACCGTTGGGACCAGCAAAGTTCAAGGGACTCACGACCGGTAGGAGAGTTGGAGCTGGCCCTGAGCAAGCACGGGAGCCTACTGAAGCAGGGGAAGATCCTGAAGAGGACCCACAGGCTGAAGGCACAGGACTCGCAAGAGGGCCTTGAGCAGCTCACCAAGAAGAAAGGCCCACGGTGCAAAGAATGCATTAGAGGCGCTGTAATTGGCAGAAAGAGATGCTGGATTTTCTTGTAGCCTGAAGATCTCTGGAGTGCAGAGCCAACAAGCCTTGGCAACGGCAAGTTGATGCAGTGCACATGGGTTTGGTCCCAGCGGTTCTGCCGAGGGATACTGGCTTCAAAATTGCAGAGAGGACAGGCCAGGCCTCGAAGGAGTTGCAGAATCACAACCTGGGTTGTTGAGGCTTTCGGAGTCCATGAGACGTCAGAAGCAGCAGACCGGTCAGCTTTGTTGTGGTGCCTGGAGATGCAAGTGAGTGACTCCTTCATTTTTACTTCAGGTGTCCTTGATGCCTACAGGTCTGTTGAAAATCCTGGAAGAAGCACAGACACAGACAACAAAGAAGACTTGCAGAACAGCGAGACCAGGAGCAGCAGGACTCCTCCTTGATGCAGTCTCGGTTCCAGGCAAAGTCCAGCGAAGTCCAAGTGTCCAGACGGTAGAACAGTGACGTGGTTTCAGGCTTGAGCTTTGCCCCACGACGAATCAAGAGGATCCACCCACAGGTAAGCCCTTAAATACCCTAGGAAAAGGGTTGGAACGACTCAGAGGTCCCTCTCAGAGGAGGGGCTGGACAGAGGGGATGATACTCCTATGTCCTTTGTCCAGTTGTGGTCCAGAGCGGTAACAAAGGCCTCCCAGAACTGGTTCAAACTGGTGTATGCAAGGAGGGAACCAAATTTGCCCTTCAAACCAGTCTGCTGGCAAGCGCCCTCACCCCAGCCCACTACACTAAGTCCTGTCTGGGACGTGGTCACACTCCCTGTGACAAGAAACCTATTGTTCTACCTTTCCCTGCTCGAACTCGGCTCAGCAGCAGGAGGACAGATTGGTGTCTGGGGTCGGAAGCAGCACTAGCTTGTTGGCAGACTCTGAAAGGCTGTTACTGGGAGTACTGGGGGCTTCCTGGAGTACCCCCCAATGCATGGAATCAAACCCCCATCACTGGTAATGGCGTTGGGGTAGAATTCCAACATGTTTGATAACAAACATGCACAGGTTCGGCACAGCCCATAAATAGCCATTGTGTAATGATAGACGACCACTATATGTATCAAAATGGCTGGCGCACTTACAATGCCAGGAGAATCGACTCCAGGGTTTGTAGGGGTGTTCTGCTCATGCAGGGGCACCCTCACACCTAGAACCAGGCACCCCGTCTTCAGGATTGAAAGGCCTGCCATGGGGTGACTTATAGGTTTTAAGTACAGTGACCTCAGATATAAGGAAATTTATATCTGTCAGGAGAGGTGCAAGCACCAACTCACACAGGCTTCAATGGCAGGGCAATAGTCACAGTTTGAGTGGTCTCTCAGGGGTGGCATAATAAATGCCGCAGCCCATGGGAGACCACTGGGTTACCTATGCCCGGGGTACCTTAGTACCATATACTAGGTACTTACCAGGGTACACCAGTAGCCAATTATGGAGGCACAGAAGTACTTACCATAGTCAAATTTAGGGAGGAAGTACAGTGACAGGGGTCCGGATTGGCAGGATCCCAGTAAGACTAGCCAAAAAAACATACTGATGCAGCAAAAAGTGGGGGTAACCATGAAAGGAGATCCTACTTTGCTACAGCAATGAACAGAAAAAAACAGTATGCTTTACCCAGCCCTGTATCAATAACAGTACCCACCAACAGGCATTATAGAACGGGCCTTTGTTCAATGTCTGCTGGGTTTTGAAGGTATATTGTGACACTTTTAATCAGAGGGCCCAGTAAAAATCGAAGTAACCATTCAAGGTGCCAAGAACTAACACCTGCACCAACCATGGGGTCTGTGTTGATGTAGGTAAGAAAGGAAACTACATTTGGCCACCATAATTTTAGCAACTGCTTTTATTTATATATAATTCGACATGTTGACCTTTCATTAAAGCTTGGAAAACTTGAAGGTGAAACTGTGTTCAAAATAAACTATGCTGGACTACTTCTAATCGGACTATCTACATACCTATGACAAAATGTACAAAGAGGTGTTTGTGGTCAAAAGCTCTTCTATTTGGTGAAAAACAGGGCTCACAAACTCGATACCTCTTTTACTAATGTATAAAATCAATTTTGCAATTCAGTAAAGTTTTCCCGAATCATAAAATGGGTTTAAAAATAATTACTGAATTGCAATTTGGAAGAGGCATGTTGAGGGCACATCTTCCAAACTGCAATCCAGTCAGCCCTGTATCAGTGATTTATGACCCTAATTCCAGCAGAAAACCACTGATCAGTGAATGACTCCCAAGTTTGGGTGATAGCTGATTTGCAAAGGGGATCCCTGTCCCTCTGGGTACTGGGGCGAAAGCTTCAGGAGGAAAAAGCAGTGGTCTCAAGCACAACTGCCTATTTTCTTCCTGAAGGCTTTCAAAATGGAAAACGTTAAAAAAAAAAAATTTTAAAAGAGAGTACTGGGTACATTAACGAACTCTGGCTGCTTAAAGCAAAGGTTTCCTGTTTGGGAATGCATACACAGAGATGGTGGTCTGATGTTCCTTGATGGCCAACATCCCTGTGCTTATAACTAATCACAGGGGGTTGCAAATAGTGATCTGTCAAATAAATTGAAGTTAATCAGGCGGGTCTTTATGTGAACCACTGTTAATGGTTATTTTACAAACAGACCTAAAACTACATAGGTCAGTTTGCAAAATCAAGGTTCCATTCACATAAAGGTGGTGCGCAATCTGCCATCACTTTTTGCAGAAGGAATCTTAGTACATCAGTTCTAAAGATCGGTTACATGAAAAAGCAATCTCCCACCTGGGAGTTTTCCTCTGCAACAGTGATACTCAAAGTACAGCCGGGGGGACGCTTGTGACCCTCTTGACCTTTACATGCGGCCCCGTGGTGAACAGCAACATGAGCTGCTATTTAGTAGCTGAGCACTAATATCCAGAGAAAAAGGTAAATAAACAAGCAAGCATTTATTAACCTGCAAATAAATGCTTGCGTGTTTATTTAACATTTCTTTAGACCTCCTTACACAATCCCTGACCCACCCAGACCCCCTACCACCACCATGTCGGCATCAGTGCGGGCCTCGGTCAAACCACAGACCATACTTTGTGGCCCCTGGGCAAATGTTTGCGAGTACCCATGCTCTAGAACAAAGACCTTTGGAAGCAATAAAGTTTGCTCAGATTTAGAAAAGCTTTGAAGCACTGGCTTTACCTACACTAACTTCTAGTCCTTTTTTCTATTATTCTATTATTCACCTCTACAGCTGTGCTTATAAATAACATGTACATGTTTTCAGAGTTTTGGCAATCACAATAAACAAAACAAAGGATATTCTAGAGGAACAGATACACCTGCGGTACTTTGCCAACAATAATACAAGAGCTATTATTGGACTAACCTCTTCTTTTAACTCCTTTGCTGCTAGGCATTCCCCCCCCCCCCCCTTCCCCCCTGTGCTAAGCATTTTTTGGGGTATTTGGGGTAGTTCACGCTTAAGCCCCTGTAACTTTTTGACCACATAAGGTATCCTTTTCTTCCAACATCATGGGGATTCTAAAGGTACCCAGGGCTTGTGGATTCCCCTGGAGGGGACCCAGAATTTAGCCAAAATAGAGCTACATTATTTTTTTTAGGGGGGGGGGGGAAATGGGACAAATGGGCTGCAAGTGAAAGCGTCTGTTTTTTTTACTGCAAATGGTATCAACAAAGGTTTTGTGGGGCTGAAATCACAATTTTCACAGCTTTTAGGGACTGATAGACTTTTGTCAGAAAACCAAAATTGTTTGGCATTTTACTACGACGTAGCCAATGTTTGCTATTTTTTGTGCATTCAACTTTCTTCCAGTTAATTGGAGAAATGGGTATGAAAGCAATAATGGATCCTGGAAAGCTACACATTTTAGAAAAGTAGACAAAATCCTGAATTCAGCAAGGGGTCATTTCTGTAGCTCCTTCAAGGTTTTTTTTTATAGAAACTAACAGTTATAGGAAAAATTGAAAATTAGTTGAAAAAAACAGCCAACGTTTTCACCTGTAGCTTCTTCTAATTATGACAGCTGTTTGAAAGCAATGAACTGTTACATCCGCTGGACCTTTCTGGTTGTGGGGATATATAGGACTTGTAGGTTCACCAAGAACCAGACGAACCCAGAGCCAATAACTGAGCAGCGTCTTGCAATGTTTTTTTTATTATGTACCGGGTATATAGCAATTAATTTGGGAAAATATATACATGGAAAAATTGGTATGAACGACACCTATGTATTTCTGAAATTGGAACACAATATAGAGTTTAGAAACAGAAGATATTTGCACATTTCCGAAACAATGAGTATCCATACTAGCATGAGAATTATAGGAAATTTTTCAAAGTGAATTCTTTTTTACACATTGTCTTTCATTTGGAAGGAAGAAATGCATTGAAAGTCAATAGGTAATAACAGTTGCTCTACAATTTTGTGTTACCCCAAGTCTCCCGATAAAAATGGTACCTCACTTGTGTGGGTAGGCCTAGTGCCCGCGACTGGAAACGGCTCAAAACGCAACGTGGACACACTTTATTTTTACCGTGAAAACTGACCCTTTTTTTGCATAGTGCCTAGCTGTAGATTTTGAACCCTAGCTCTGCCGGCACCTAGGGAAACCTAGCAAAACTATACATTTTTTAAATCTAGGCATCCAGGGGAATTCAGGATGGGGTGACTTATCTGGCTATCACCAGGTTCTGTTACCCAGAATCCCTTGCACACCTCAAAATTTGTCAAACAAAACACATTTTCCTCACATTTCTGTGGTGGAAAGTTCTGGAATCTGCGTGGATCCACAAACTTCCACCCACTGGGCATGCCCCAGTCTTCTGTGAAAAATGGTACCTCCCTTGTGTGGGTAGGCCTAGTGCCCGCAACAGGAAACGGCCCAAAACGCAACGTGGACACACCACATCTTCACAGTGAAAACTGACCCTTTTTTTGCAAAGTGCCTAGCAGTAGATTTTGAACCCTAGCTCTGCTGGCACCTAGGTAAACTTAGGAAACCTATACATTTTTTTAAACTAGACACCCAGGGGAATCCAGGATCGGGTGACTTGTCTGGTTCTCACCAGGTTCTGTTACCCAGAATCCCTTGCAAACCTTAAAATATGTTTAAAGAAAAGCATTTTCCTCACATTTCTGTGGTGGAAAGTTCTGGAATCTGCATGGATCCACAATACTTCACCCACCCCGCATTCCCCAAAGTCGTCCGAGAAAAATGGTACCTCACTTGTGTGGGTAGGCCTAGTGCCGCCGACAGGAAACGGCCCAAAACGCAACGTGCACACACCACATTTTCACAGTGAAAACTGACCCTTTTTTTGCAAAGTGCCTAACTGTAGATTTTGAACCCTAGCTCTCCTGGCACCTAGGGAATCCTAGCAAACCTATATATTTTTTAAAACGACACCCAGGGGAATCCAGGATGGGGTAACTTGTCTGGCTCTCACCAGGTTCTGTTACCCAGAATCCCTTGCAAACCTCTAAATTTGTCCAAAAAAACACATTTTCATCACATTTCTGTGGTGGAAAGTTCTGGAATCTGTGTGGCTCCACAAAATTCCACACCCCTCCCATTCCCCCAGGTTTCCCGATAAAAATGGTACCTCACTTGTGTGGGTGGGTCAAGTAGCCGCAACAGGCAAGGACCCAAAACCTATTGAGGCGACATCAAAATGACCTACCACAAAACAACCTGGTTTTGCAAGGGTGGGGGGCCTTAATTTGTTGGCCCCGGGCTCGGCGGCCATCAAGGGAAATCTTCCAAACCCACACATTTCTGAAAACTAGACACTCAGGGGAGTCCAGCAAGGTATGGCTTGCGTGGGTCCCCCAACATTTGCCTACCAGAATCCCCTGTAAACCTCAAATTTAGCTGAAAAAACCCACTTTTTTCTCAAATTTCTATGTGGGAAAGTTCTGGAATCTGCGTGGGTCCACAAATTTCCTACCAACCAGCGTTACCCCATGTCTCTCAATAAAAATGGTACCTCACTCACGTTATTTGTGAGCCAGATGACGCCCAGACAGATGCTCCGGACCATTACGACATCGATGAAAACTTTCAGACTTTTCCGAAAACTATAATTAAAAACAACTTTCCCACAATTTGGACAAGGGGCCCGACAAGAACACAAGCAAAGTGCTATCTCCACCTATTTATGGACATTGCTTTACCAAGGTGACAGAGATGTAGCATTGACCTTACGTTTGAACAATAGGACCGCTTTGGATCACAACAAATATAGGAAATCCTTACCATGATCAGAACTTAGACATCAAGGAAAATACGTGTTTTAGACAAACATCGGGCATATGACCCTCCCTCTTTGGAGGTTGTAGGGTCTTGCAAATTTGATAACATCTGGCGCATTGCTAAACACAGAACCCCCCCCAACCCACTGTACAGCTACAAAGAACTGTTTTTATTGGTCCTGAAGAAGGTGATACTAAAGTGTATTTCACCGAAACGTACGTAGACCAGCTACTACACATCTGTGAACCCTTTTCAAGAATCAATTGAGAGAAAAACCAAAGAGGATATTTAAATAGACGTTGTAAATGTTATATTCGATCTTGGTAAGCTGCTAAACACATGTAGCCCACATGATCTTCTTCCAGATGTGTATTTTATTGTTAATTTTTTGTGTGGTTTGTCTGTTAGAATGTATGAATAGTTTGAGAGGTGAGAATGCAGGTTTGATGGTGTTGTATGGGGGTCTTTCACTAATTTAAAACTGTTATTTGATAACAATGTTTATAATGCTTATATAAATGTAAGCACGTGTATAAATGTTTCATGACCAATTGAGCAGAAAAAAAGAAAATACAGAAAAGACAAGGATGATATGTATAAAAAATAAATAATTTTGATAATTAAAAAAAACTCAAAAGAAAAAGTCTAATATGTGATGAGTTGTCTTGTTTATCGGGAAATGGTGATTTTTTTGTGAGTACTTACCGTTGCCAAAAGAGTGATAGGTCGGATAAGAGGTTGTAACCTTTTGTACTATGTTTCTTAGACCCACAATACCTCCTTTCACTATTTGTCAAGTCGATATATGAGTCAGGACAACAAACGATGTTTCTGCATTTCTGCTAATAAGCATTTATTCGACATTATGGGCAATTTGTGCATTTAAAAGCATCACTATGTTGTCATACAATATGTGGTCCTTGTTATTACCACACTTTGATCAGTAACATGTCCAGTCTTTTAACTTGAGCCTTGTCCTCCTGTAGATAGTGCAAAACATAAAAGATTGCCAAGCTATATGTGAGCGGTTACTCCTCCCAAGTATTTAATGGTGATCTAAAGTGACTTTCTTCTTTAGCCTTCAATGGTGGACTTCAACTTGCATAGTGCCGGTGCGTTTCGGCCTCACAACTTATGGCCTCATCAGAACACAACAAAGTAGTGCGTAAACACAAATACTCTAGCCGAAAGACATGTACCTACTGGCCTCATGGAACTTATGGCCACAATAATCATAAAAGTATATCATGAATGTATATTCATGAAACGTCTGTGCTCTCTCAACACAAGTATGGGGGAACAAATTACTTTACCACCATTTTGACAAATAAGCAGCCCGCAGGACTAAAGTCTTATATTTGTATATATGTGGCCTTTCATTTATTTGTTTGCACTTCGTTGTCTTGCATAGAATGTATATACAAGTTTTCTGTTATTATTAAAACTATTGATTTGTCATACTGTAACACAGAATAGGTATGCTTTTTCAATGCTCTCAAAAGATTCTTTCTACATAATTGATATTCATCAATTGAGTTGGCCTGATTATACCCTGAATGACCAATTTAAAACTTATAACAAAAATTTATTTAAATTAATTCCTTCAGGAGTTTTTCATGTTCTCAAGGCATACTAGGTGGTCATATAGAGTATGTCCACCAGGTACTGGGCAGACTAATCAAGAACAAGTAATACAGTTTTTTGAGGTAAGATTAAGGCTATTCTTGAATATACAAGATGTCGCCTTTATCATACAAATGTAAAATTCTTTTAAATATAAATAGTAATATGAGGCATTAACCATTCTAGAGAAAATGTGAGTATTGTGTGCACAGGCATAGAATATAAAGCCAAGATACGAATGAGTTCTGCAAAAGGAGTGACATAAGCATTGAACAATAGGGGGCTGGAGGCTGATCCCTGATACACACAGGTGCAGAAGTAAATGATGTGGAGTAAATTGCAACTGCTTAATTTCTGTCAGAAAACGATATGAACTAAACAAGGCAAAAACATTGATCCCATGGAGACTGGAGGGGAATCTGGAACGGACAGTTCTAAAGGCCGCTAACAACTCTGAGGGAATCTATTGTATGACATCGCCATAATCCAGAGCCAACTTAGTATTGCCCAATGCTGCCACCATGACGATTTTGGTGCCAAGATCCACGAAGAAGCCAAAGGGAGTTGGATCAAGGATTGAGGACAACTACGGATGGTTAGAAAGCTCTATGATGACAGCCTTGTCTAGAATCTTGGATGTAATAGTTTGGAGATATAAGAGTTGGTAATTACAAATGAGCTTGGAGTCAGAATTACATTTTTTGAGAAATGTTATTATCGTGGCCAATTTCAGAGTCTGTGGGAGTAGGGTGAGTGAGAAAGAGACTGTGAAAAAAGAAAGCAGTGTTTCTCAGGTGCGATGGCAGAGAAGTATCAAGTGGCAAACCAGATTTAATAATATAATGCATGTATATATATATATAATATGGTTGGGGAGAAATGGGAGGAGTATTCGAGCCAAAGCGATTATGAAAGATGTTCTAATGTCATCGATCCTTTCAAAGAAAAAATGTGAGATCTTCAAAAAGCACCAGGAAAGATGAAATAGATACCCTGGCTTCAGACCATGCTGCAGCACAGAGACCGCCATCTTGCACATTGTAGATGATGTTCTCTTGACCACAGATGAAGATGACCCTTGCCTGTTCATATTGCTGGACCTCTCAGCTGCCTTTGACACAGTCAGCCATCCCACTCTCATACTCACCCTCAACTCACAAATAGGATTCACCAGCAATGTCCTTTACTGCTTCTCCTCTTATGTTTTTAACCGACACCAGTTTGCTCATATAGGCACCTCTAAATCACAAAAGGTATGTGTCATTTATGGATCCGTCCATCATCCCCTTTGGTTTTGCTTTGTTCGCCCTAAGTTGGCAGGGTATGCCCAGACATGGGTCCCTTGCTCACTTTGCCACTGGATTCAAGCTAGCCTGACTGATGACGGCTGATTAGCCAGAAAAAGGTCCCAGGATGCTGGTTTCCGGCCCAGGGAAGACATGGCTTGGCAGTTTGGGCTAGACTGTTCCCATGAGGCACAGGGTCAGACTGATTTGCATATGGCCATGTCTGAACTGGGGTGGCAGAGTAAGCTAAAGAATGATGATGGATTAAACCCAGATCAGTTGACTGGGGGTGAGTGCTTGCATTGTTCAACACTTGGTCCATCATCCCCTTTGGTTTTTCCTTATGATCTCCACATGGCTCCATACTTTCTCCTGTCTTCTTGAACCTTTACATGGAGGGACTTGGTCCTTGCTTAAGATAACACTAGCAAGCTTCAGAAATATGCCAGTGATACAGAACTCTACTTATTGCCGAAAGAATAAAGACAGCCTGATACTAGCTTTCTTTTCAAAAGAAAGTCAAACCGGGGGCGTGGCTTGGACGCTAAACAAGATGGCCACGTAGCTGCGGAGCTCCGCATCGCCGATGTAATTTCATTTTGGGGGGGATACACTTCATTTTCAGGCAAATGATGTGGGATTTCATCTCTACATCACAGCGGTAAGCATTTGGTCACTTCATTTGCCGTTTTCTTTCAGTTTTTGGCTATTTTGATGGCGCGAACCGTTTCCTTCATATAACGGCCGCCATTTTGGATTCTCCTCAATGTGCTCACCGTGCTTCATGAAAGCTTCGCAATGCTCAATTTTTTGCACATGGGATGCGTCTAATGTTTTACTTTTTGTGATAGGCAAGTAAATCTTTTCTTCTGTTGGAACTCTGCTGCTTTTTCTTTTCTCTCTTGGCATATGAGAGTTATAATTTGCCTTCTCTGAAACCAGCCGCCATTTTGAGCTCTACTCGACATGCTCTATGAGGTGAATATTTAATCAATACCAGTGGTCATCATACTGCTGTTTTGTTGGCGTTATAAATTACTTAGCTTTCCTTGAATTACACAGCTTTCCTACAAAGGAGGTCATCCACACTCAAAATGTTTTGGAACTTTTTTGCAGCGCTTTGAATCATTTTCTACACCGTTACTTGAAGAGTGTAAGCTTCCTCTTTTATTTTAACATTTCTCTTTACTGCATACTCTTACAGTGTTTGTAGTGGTTAAAGAGATAGTCCCTAAGAGTTTAGTTAACTTTTTACTCACTAAACTCCACCGTCCTTTTATGAGGAGACTGAGGAACCTTAAACTCACTACTTTCTCCAAAGTTACTGCGTACTCAGACTCCAACTTCAACGAAATGGAGGACATTTCTCCTCAGAAACCTGATCATTCGTCAGGCACCATCCCAAAAGCACAACTCACAAGCAAATTACCTGAGATTTCCAGCAGGCGACCGAAAAAAAGACCCTCCTTCACCAGTGAATTCTTCCTCAACCTACATGGATTTAATCCTTGAGGAAAATTTGTGCTTTGAAATCTTTCATGGAAGAAACTAATAAAACCCTAAAACATCTGGATGACAAATGGTCTTCGTTGGAATCATGAGTGCTTGTTGTGGAACAAACAACAGATTCTCTTCAAGTTTCATGCTCTCGTATTTCATCTCTAGAGTCTGAAATATCTATACTTAAAAAACAGACTGAGGACTTAGAAAATCGAAACCGCTGGAACAATCTCGGAATTTATGGTCTCTCCCAAAATATCGAGGGTTCCAACCCAACCGTCTTTTTTCAGTCTTTTTTGCTTAAGCTCTTGGACTTACCTACTACTCCTCCTCTCAACATTCAAAGGGCTCATAGGCTTGGTCCTAGAATGTCTGCAAGACCACGTGGTGTCGTCATGCTATTCCTGCAATACACTGACCTTCTACAAGTCCTGTCTGCTGTCAAGTCCAAAAAACAAATGTTTTGGGAAGGTCATTGTCTATTTTTCTCTCAGAATGTTGCTAAAATTACAGCAGACCGTCGGAAACAATTCCTTGATCTACGTCCTCAACTACGTTCTATTAATGCCAGATTTGTACTTCGACATCACTGTCTTTTCAAGGTCTCCGATAAGGAAAAGACTACAACTTTCTTTTTTTTTTTTTGTAAAACATTTTTGATTGAAAAAGAACAAACATCAGCATTACAGTGACATCATTAAGGGAGCAATACGATAAGCATCCGCGGTACAGTAGGTAGGTTACAGAATACAAGCATACATGGTGGAAGGTCTAGGGTGATGGGGGGTCATCCATTGCAGGAGCCAAGGGCGGCTGACATATATCTCCACAATAGGAATTCCACAGGCCCCACACACAAGGCCATTTGCCGGGGCATCCACGAGCTACATATACAGTCTTTTCCCTTAACATTGCCCAGTCCAAGTCTTTTTCCCAATCATGTACTGTAGGTGGGAGCGGAGCCCCCCATCGTTGGGCAATATTCCTCTTGGCAAGCATTAGCCCCAACGTAACCCACTGCGTCAAGCAAACATTTAAATCAGTTGGTTCCCAGATATTTAAGAGACACCTACGGGCCTCCACTCGGAGCTGCACCAACAGCACGGTATTGATGATGCCATGAATTTCACGCCAATAGGGTTGGATCAGTTCACATTCCCAAACTATGTGGAAGAAGGTTCCCAGCTGGCCACATCCCCGCCTGCAGGCGCTCTCATCTGCCCTTCCCATTCGTACCAATTGGGGCCCGTTACATAAATACGGTGGAGGAGTTTTAGTTGGACAAGTCGGAGACGAGCTGGTATTGCTACAACTCTGGGAGAGGAAACTGCCTCCTGCCACTCCTCGTCATCCATTTCTATGCCATCCCCTGTCCACTTCTTTCGGACGGCCCGGAGAGGGTCTGCGATGTTATTGACCAATTTTTTATATATCAGGGAAATGGTGCTGTCAGGGAGATGACCGTCTAGCACTCTATCCTCCAGTGGGGATGATTCCGGCAGTGTGGTCTTGGGCTGTAGGTGTGTACGGAGTGCGTGCCGAACCTGTGTGTAACGGAAGCGCTCTGATTCAGACAGGTAATATTGCTGTTGCAGTGCTGCAAAAGACTTAATATCTGATTTGTCCCACAAGTCCCTTATGTATGCGATACCTATGAGATCCCATTTGTCGAATCCCTTACTTCTCCACAGATCGCCCAATTGCTCAGAGTCCCACAGCGGTGTTGCGAGCGTTAGCTTACGTCTCCAACCCAGGAGGTTGGTGGCTGCATGCCAGACGTGTACTGCATGCTTGGTGGGGCCCGTAAGTGGATAGCGCCGGGGCCTAGAGTAAAGGGCTCTACTGAAGGTTCCTCCAGAGAGGAGCCACCTATCCATGTTATATCCTGGGTCGTAAGGTTGGGCGTAGGTGCAGTGGTTAATGGAGGACAGATGGGACGCCCAGTAATACAGCTTGATGTCCGGGAGGCTGATGCCTCCGTCATACCAGTTCAGGGAAAGTTTGCTCAGAGTGATGCGAGGCCTGCCGTTCCACAGTAGGTTCCTCTGGAGGCCCTCAACCTCCCAGAAATATGACGCAGGTATCGGGTCCATGGAATTCTGAAGCGCATACAGGAATCGGGGCAGAGACATCATTTTAAAAAGGGCAGCCTTGCCTAACATGGAGAGGGGAAGCGACCTCCACCTGTTGGTATCTTTGCGCAGCTGAATGAGCGGGGGCTGGAGGTTGCGGGCATAGCGAAGAGAGGGATCTAGAGACAGGAAAATACCCAAATATGTAAAGCCTTCGGAACAGGTTTGAAGTGGGCATCCACAAGACTACAACTTTTGAGGATTCAGCGGCCTTACAGGAATTCCTTCGTCATCATGGAGCTGATGTTATGGATACTTCAAAGCCTGCATGATTATTATTTTTGCTTTGCCCTGTGTAGCTGTTTTCTTGTCTATGTTATTCATTGAGTGTTGTCTCGCTTGTATTTTCAAAATGAGCTAGCATTTATTTGTTTTATATATTTTTCTCTTATCTCTTTCTAGTTTAATTGATTTTTATATTGTTTTTCTTCCCTTCATATACAGGTGTTTTGTTCCTACAAATCCGTTTCCCACTTGATCTCCCATATATGTCGAAGTTTTGACCCGTGGTCCTCAAGTTTTTGGTGGCGCTCCGGTTCTGCCGTCGTCATCTTCTGGTGTAGTCACTCCCCATTTCGTCTTGTCTCTGTAGGTATGTTTTTCAGTCATCATTTGTATGACTTGTACAGTCTTCTTTTTGTTCTTTACCTTATCTCTTTTCTATCGGTTTTCTCTTTTATGGTTCCTTCTTTTCACTTTCTTTCTCATTTTTATTTGATCTATTTCACCCGCTCCTTTCTTAAGTCTTCTTTTCTAAAACAAATGTTTCATTTCTTTCACCTTTTTTCCTTATACATATCTCAATCAACTTTAATTCCTGTTCTTGTAAGCATATTGTTTGTTCATACTTTTCTCATTAAGTTACATTTCGGGTCACTACCTGGAATATTAAAGGATTAAGCAACCCTATTAAAAGGCAATGGGTGATATCTATCCTAGTGAAGTTAAAAACTGACATTGCTTTACTCTAAGAATCTCATATTTCTGAAGATGAAGCTTCCAAGCTGAAGGGTGGGACATGTCTTTAATTCTCCAGCTTTGGGTAAGAAAAATGGAGTCTTGATTTTATGTCATAAAAAATTACATGTTTGCGTTGTTCATCAGGAAGCGGATACTGAAGGTCGTTGAGTTATTGTTAAGCTTCTTATAGATAAGATTCCTTTAGTTATTTTTAATGTATACAGTCCTACTTCGGTCGATAAGGTTTTCTGGACTAATGTATCTGACAAATTACTTACATATGATGATGATTATATTATATTTGGTGGGATTGTAATCAAATTCTTGACCCCATTTTAGATCGACATTCTAGAGTTAAGTTTGTCCCCACTAAAATGCACTCACAATTTACATCCACAGTGCGGCGCAAAGCGTTGGTTGATATTTGAAGACTCTGTCACCCTGACCTTAGAGAATGTAGTTTTTATTCAGCTCACATCATTCACAATCCCATATTGATTACCTTTTCCTAAGTAAATCCCTGGCCCAACATGCCATTCAATTTGAAATTGGTTCAATCTTAATCTCAGACCATGCCCCTCTACTTGTTGATATTGATCTTATCCCTTTTTCTCCCCACCGAGAAAGATAGATTTTTAACAATTCCCTACTCCTAGACCGTAATTTCTGTCAAAAATTCAATTCCTTTGCCTCTGAGTTTTTCACTATCAACACTATCCCAGATTCTCCCTTTTTTATGGTATGGGATTCCTTTAATGCAGCCGCCAGAGGTTTTATTATAAATTTTCTATCACAAAAGAAAAAATCCGTAGAAGCCCAATCCACTCAATTACTTAATAAAATTAAACAATTAGAATATACATACTATCAATCTGATAATGAATCCTGTTTGAAAAATCTTATTGACGCTAAACTTACTTTTAATAGATTATCTACTGATGCAGCTTCCAATTACCTATTGAAAAGTAGTTCTCGCTATTATAGGGGCCAAAACAAATTGGGGAAATTACTGGCTAATTATTTAAAGGTGAGAAAGGAAAGAACGAAAATATAATCTTTGCAGGGTCCTACCAGTACTCCTATTTTCAAAGATAAGGATATTTTAAATGAATTTGTTTAATTCCAAAAGGATCTATTATACTCCTTAATCACTACCAGAACAGTCTGATCTTCTTTCCTATTTTCAATCCATTCCCACTCCTCCATCTAACCACACTGATTTTGAGCCTTGGGGAATTTATATTTCTTTAGCAGATATTTCCGAAGCTGTCTCGGGGTTACGTCGTGGGAAAGCGCCCACACCAGTTGGCTTTACCATTGAGATTTATAATCATTTTGCGAAAATTCTTTTGCCTAATCTTTTACTTTTATTTCAATCTTTTTCTGATAATAGCTCTTCTCGAGGCACGTTTCAGGAAGCATTGATCTGCTTAATTCCTAAGGATAAGGATCACTCTCTCTGTAAGAACTATCAGCCTATTTCTTTAGTTAACACAGATTATAAGATCTTCGCAAAGATTCTGGCACTTCGTATTGACCCTATTCTGCCCGATCTCATTGGCCCTGAACAATCCGGTTTCATTAAGGGGAGACTAGCATCTGACAATTCTCGAGTCCTATTTAATCTTTTAAGCAAAGCTTCTTCCTTGGATCATCCTATTGCCGCGATTACCTTGGATGCTGAGAAAGCATTTGATAGGATTGGTCGGGATTTTACGTTTCATGCTTTGAAATGAGCCGGTGGTCCTCCTAAATGAATTGCTTTAATTTCTTTATTATACTCAGGCCCGCAAGCTTCAATATTTGTTAACGGTAAAACATCTGATTACTTCCCATTGCGTAGGGCGGGTGCAACAGGGATGCCCGTTATCTCCATTGTCATTTGTAATAGCATTGGAACCATTTTTAACTAGAATTAGGCGGGATGATCGTATTACAGGTTTTCTATTTTGGTCCCCATCAGGTTTAAATGTCAGTTTATGCCTATGACATTCTTTTATATTGTTCTAATCCTGAAACCTCTTTTACTCCTTTTCTTCAACAGGTAGCCTCCTTTTCTCAACTCTCAGGTTATCATCTTAACGCTGATAAAAGCGAAGTCTTGCCTTTAAATGTTTTGTGTCAAAAATATATTTTCAAACATTCTGGGTTGTCATGGCAACCACTAAAAATCAAATATCTGGGCTTGTGGTTCGCTCCGTTAATACCTGAAACATTAAAGCTAAACTTTGATTATATTATTAAAAAACTAAATGATACTATTACTCGTTGGCACCCCCTTTTTTTTTATCTTGGTGGGGTCGTCTAGACTCAATTAAAATGATGCTTTCTCCTCTTATATTATATATTATTTCCATGATTCCTACTCACATCCCTGGATATTTCTTTAAGAAAATGGATTCTACTTTGATAAAATTCCTATGGAAAGGTAAACTTTCTCACATAGTTTTGTCCTCTTAAAAGAAAGATAGACCGAATGGAGCCCTTAGGTTTCCCGATTTTAAAACTTACCATTCCGCTTTCTCCCTAAAACAAGCCGCTCGGTGGATATCTACGGAACTTCCTTTATATCCTCCTGTTTGGTTTAAAATGGAGAAATTTCTTATTGACCCTTTCGATTTTCAAGAGATCTTAACCTTCACTACCAATATTGCTTCTTTGCGTTCCCCTGTCATCTCCCACTCCCGTAAACTTTTGGTTCCTCTACTATCTTCATCGTATTCCTCTATTAGCTCCTCCCATCAACAACCCATTTGACATAATAAATCATTACAGATTCATAATCGTTCTATATACTGGAAAACGTGGCATTCTAGAGGCTTAAGCTGGATATCTCAGCTTATATCTGATAACCAACACCTTACTTTCTCTGATCTCCGATCTAAATTCTCCTTACCATCGTCCTCTAGATCGCAATATAATCTTCTTTATCCTTCTCTCATTCAATATCTCAATAATCTAGCAAGTACTACTAACCTTCCTGTAATTTACAAAAACCTCTTCTCAATACTGGATAATTCCCCCTCAGCATGTAATATATACCAATCATTACAACTTCCCCCAGACAGACACAAATCAAAGATTGAACTGGCGTGGGAAAAAGATTTATCACAAGAATGGACAATTACTACATGGGATAAATTATGGTCTAAACTTCACAAAACTTCTCATGCTGCAAATACCACACAAACCCTTTTTTGCATTTATCATCGAATACTATTTTCCTCAGTGACGCTAGCATCTTTTTCATCCGAAAAATGTCCTCTACTTGCTGGTCATGTCCTTACCCTGCTGCAGACTTAAAACATATGTTGTTTGAGTGTCCCTCAATCCATCAATTTTGGCAATTAGTCTGGTCCCAAATCATGATAATTGTTAAAGTTCAGATCCCTTTTTCTTTCACAAATATGTTCCTAGGTACTCTATCTCCCCAATGGCCTCAATCACCACTGAGTTTAAAACTTTTTGATTTATTTTTAGCTATTACATTTAATTTAACCCCTTGTGTGCCACGCCCTTTCCCCACCCTGTGCCGGCCGTTGCATTAGCGGGCGGGGTTCATGACGAGCTGGACTCGTCATGGGCACAGCGCAACCGAGGCCCATGACGAGTCCAGCTCGTCATGGGCACACAAGGGGTTAATAATCTCAAACTGGAAACAAGCTGATAAAGTCACTTTCAGATCCTGGTGGAATGCTGTTTGTTTTCATCATCAACTAGATGCTAACTATGTCTCTCCCATATCTCTAGCAATTAAAAGGGATCTTCTATGGCTTCCTTTAACAACTTATTTATCTTTAACTGCCTCTTCTAATGTTACAATTAAAAATGTATCAGATGATGTACGGAAACCACCTTAATTTCTCCCCCAGCCTCTCAACTCTCAGTTGATTATATGGTTCTTTACAACTGAATGTTTATTACCATGTTTACATTTTGCTTCATTTCCCTTGCCCTTTTCCATTATTGTTTTATATAATGTAGTTTTCTTTTGTATACCGCTTGGTAGTCCTATCCTTATAAATTCTTACTTTATTTACCCATCTTTATGTTAAAAGAGGATTCTTTCTATTCATTTTATTGTTGTTCTCTTTCTTTTTATTACTTAATAAATTCAAACGTAAAAAAAAAAAAGAAAGTCAAACCGTTTCTTCAAGAAAGCGACTTTTCAAGCCCTTGTCATCTCTCATCTGGATGTTGGTAATGCCCAATTCCATGGCCTCCGAGACTCTACACTGCTACCCCACAGGGGCATCCTACGACCCAAAGCATTTCTCATTCAGGTTTGGAAGAAAAATGACCACATCACCCACACTCTGATGGAACTCCACTGGCTCCCCTTACCACCTTCAAGACCAGTGGAATAATTTACAAAGCCATCACCAGTACTCTTGCTTATCTTCTAGACAAGCTCACCATATCTGTGGTTCTCGGCTCACCAGCAACCAGGACACCATCAGACTGCAAACTTAGAAGTGTAAAAAAGAAAAAAACAAGACAACAGGTCTTTTCCATCCATGGACCCAGGCTCAAGTACAACATTCCCATGGCCATCAAGACTGCCCCAATGCTGTTCCAATTTAGGAAAGAGTTGAAAACCCACCTCGTTAAAGAACATATCATGCATTAACTTTAAGTCCACAACTCATATTTATTTCATATTGCTTGCTGACTTTAAGCTTGCTTTTGACCATGTACAGCAGTCTATTGTCTTTTAGCTTGGTTTGCTGTATAGAAATACCATATACACATATACATACATACATACATTACTACATTAGCCGTAGAGGTAGATATTAGATGCAAAATATGTCCAGCTTCATGAGTAGAAGGTATTTTCTCAGACAAAGAGAGCATAAACACTCCATAATGGAGGAGACACAAGCTGATTAAGCAAGTCAGCCACAGGATACTATCTCTGGAAACAATAAAGGTGTAGATGACAAGAAGGATAATTATATCAGCCAGTATTTCACTAATGACATTGGCATAGCTTGGAGGATGATATACCAGGGTTCGTCTAATAGCGCTTTTAAGAGCTATCTTAACAGAACTGCCATAAATTCAGCATAAGAGAACTGGATAGGATGAATAGTGAACACAACAAAACGTCCCCATGTGATGAGTGTAACTCTGCTGCTGATTCTAGAATTTCATTTGTGGTAGGTTAGCTTGTAGGCTATTGAGACATAAATGTAACAAAGCAAAATGGACCTCTTTGTCCATTTTTTCACTTTTCAGAATATCTACAACAGTATGAAAATCTTGCTAGGGACCCTTCTTCTTGATCTAGAAAGAACATGTGTAGACTGATTTGTTTTCGCTGATGTCTTGGCACTGGCTTTATCGCTCCTTTCTCTGAAAGTGTTAGGACCTCCTGAACCAGCCAATCCAGGATTGCAGGATTCAAACACCTCAGTGAGATATGAGGGGGGAGGTGGGGAGCAAGAAAACCTGACTTTGTACCCAGTCTGCACAGATTCTACCAAACACTTGTCTTTCATCATTTCAGAAAGGAGATAGCTGAGAATACTCTCATCCGCCAGGGTGCTAATTGGTGTGGGGGTACGGGGATGGGGGATCATGGAGACTGCAATTTGCTGAACGATTCCCTTCAGTGGCACAAGGCTGCTAGTCATTGCCTCGTTGAAGGAAATACTTTTACTTCTGAAAGGACTGATACTGCTCTTTCTGTTCCTGGATCCATTGTTCATGAAATAGGATGTTCTAGGGTTATTTGCCTTTATTATAAGTTTTAAACTGCACGTGGAAAATACTTCCTCTCCTCCATGCCAAAAGACTTTAGAGCCTACACTTCCATTTTAATTTTCTGGATTTCCTCACCTGCTTGAGTACCAAAAAGAGTTGTTCTATTAAAAGGCAACTTCAGCAACTTCTATTGTGCATGAGGGGACCAAGAAGAAGGACTAAGCCATGATGAACATTTTATTGAAATGCCAGGATATATGTCTGATGTGGCCAGATGTATCTCTTGCTATACTGATCAGGGTTTCTGAAATTAGCATGTGTTTCTTAATTATTTCTAAAAAAAAATCTACCCTTTTATCCTGGTAAGGCAATCCAAGGATTTCTTATTGAATTTCACATTCAGCAGAAATAGTGACACAATGGGGCATAAACAAAAAATCACATTTCCTACTCACTTTTTCTGGTGGATCAGTGCAAGTCGAACCACTTGCATTATACTTCTTTTTTGCCATGGTCACGAAATGTGACAGGATTTTCCTTCAATAATAATAGGGATCTGAGTCAGCTGATCAAATCCTCTTTATCAAGCAACATTTAACAGCTGAAATAGTTTGAGGTTTTGTGTTCGGTGCATCAAAAATAATTGAAGTGTAGACCTCAGGTGTCACAATTTGCAGAATAAACGTTCTTGCATCTTTATTTGAAAACTCATGGAAAGCCACCAGACTGGTGGGGAAGCTCGTGAACTCAAATGCCGTGAGGGGAACGGCCAACAAGTACTCACCAGCTCCGCTGAGCTGCAGCTGATCGCGGCGCCGTGAAGGGAACGGCCAAAGCAGTCTGGAGTGGGACTGCGAGTCCCAGGCACCATTGCATCAACAACGACACCGACGCTCACCTCCTGCGCTCGGAGGCGCGTTAAGAGCTGCGTCGGGCTCCCGCAGCGCGGGATGCGCGCGGGCAAAACCCGGGCCAAGGGCGGGCCCATCCGTGCCCGTCAGGGGCTGGAAGAGGCTGGGATGGGCCTACCCTCTTGGCTCGCTGCTGGAAATCATCGCTGCAGGGGGATCTGAGCGCTATAACCCGAACGATAAGGTAGGGAGGCACTGGACCTCGTCTGATTATATAAACACTGGTCCTAAATTTTACCCATTGTGCTGTTGAGGAAGTTGCTCGTTGAGTGGGAGTGATCTGTATAACTAAGGGTAATAATTAATAAAAGAAAGAATCCCAAGGAAAAACAAGGACCTGATCACGTTGGGACCTTGGATGCCTTTTTAACCAGAGCAGAATCGGTCTTGGCTTATGAAATTGAACTTACTGAGAGAAGGCTCTCCTTGGACACTTTCATTATGCCAAAACGCTCCTCTTTGGGAAAAGGGTCTTTAGCCACTGACCGATCGAACTTGGGCCAACTAGTAGACGAACCTGGCTCTGTTGGAGCTCCAACTGTGGATCCATATTTACCTTTACCCACACCACAGATGGAGACTCCAATATTAACCAGGAGCAACTAACGACCAACCAAGTGGGAAAAAAACAGCCGGATATGAACGCAAAAAAAAGAAAGGGAGCTGGTCTCTTAAAACAAAGAACTACAAATCAGATCTGTAAGGAGAAAGATACTGGGTGTAAGAACTTGGCCTCAGGACTCTCATTACAACTAAGATCTACTCAATCCACTAGACAAAATGAAATTATTAACTACCCTGCTTTGGGGACTGATCAACCTTGTGACTCTGACTTAATGAAAAGACTAGAAACTATGATGACTGTTTTATTGAATCCTATATTGTACAAATTGTCTCAAATAGAGGAAAAATTGATTTCTTTGGAGACCTCTTATCTCTCAACCCAGCCCCTCCCTAATATCACTGTACTAACTGACATAGTTAGTTCTAATTCCCAGCAAGGTATAGACCCTCTGTGAGGTCTGATAGGCCTAATGTTGTCATTAGCGGGATGTAAAACAACACCTAACAACAAACTGCGTGGCTTTCTACTGTTACTCCTGTTTTTGACCGTGATTCTGCTAATAAGGTGAGAGCTAATTTATATAAAACTCACGACAGGACTCAAACGCAGATACAGGCACAAGGTAATCCTAAGAATATTGGTCGCTCGAGGTTATATGGTGAACAACAAATACCCGCTAGTACCACTGCTACTTATCCACGCCCTATTACACCTACATCTGCAACTTGTCTGGAGGGAAGGCTACAGGGAGAGCTACATCCATCAAGCTCGCGTAGGGGAGCTTTTCAACATCAAAATGAATTTGGGAAGCCTGAGTCAACATTAGATCTCCCCGAGCTGCTTGTCCGTATGTTATGGCTCTATTTAACGTTCCAGAACTTCATTCTAATACTTTAGAAAATACGGAGCAGCTAATAAATAAATCCCAGCATTGGTTATCTAATTGTTTAGGTGAAAGTTCCAATGTGTATCGTAATATAAATATGACAAGGAGGGTATCCTGGGTAGGAAGAGCCCCTAAAACTATCAAAGGCGATTGTATCGTAGTGAACTTTGATAGCCGCAATGTAGTGGGCGAACTATTATCAATCCTACCAAATACACCTTCATTTCATTCTGAAATATTTGTCCTACCGTTGGGTTACTTTTATAAACCTTGTTCTATTCTACAGATGCCTAATTATAGGCGGAAAACTATCTGGAGGCCTCCCTACCACCCGTTCAATCAACCTCCCCCTACTTTAATTCCCCCGCTTTCATGAAGAAATAGATTCACTGCATTAGAAGGCTTGTCTGTCTGATTTATAGCGCCAGATGGATCTGTGGTGACTACGGCAACATCGTCTGCGTAGGCTAAGTGTTTAGTGCAATGTCCCAGTGTTACTATTGGTTTAATCGCCTGATCCTCCAATATAGACCTAATCAAAGGATCGATATAGAGTGCAAATAATATAGGAGAGCATGGACAGCCCTGCCGTGTCCCCCTAGTAATCCTAATCCTGGCTGATTCCTTCCCCATTAATTGTATTTTTGCGTGTGCCTTATAATACATAGCCTGTATAGCTATTAAAATCCGTGGGCCAAATCCCTTCTGTCTTAAGTTTTTCCATAGGTACCCCCATTCAACTTGATCAAACGCTCTTTGAGCGTCCAACAAGATCATCGACATCTGTGTCCCTGTAGCCTCAGCGATATCAAATAATGTAATAACTCTACGGACATGATCCGTGGTGCTTTTGCCTGGGATAAAGCCGTGTTGCCATGGGCTAACGAGGGTCCCTATTACCTTAGATAGTCTTAAGGCCAGTATCTTCGAGTACAGTTTCTCGTCTACATTAATTAATGATATTGGTCTATATGCGGCAGGATCTTCCGGGTTCTTGCCTTTTTTTAAAAATAGAACAATATTAGTATCCTGCCAAGATTGTGGAGGGATCCCCTTCTGTTGAATGGATAGAAATAGATCCAAGAGTAACGGGGTCAGTTCTTTTTCTAGCGCTCTGTACACTTCCATTGGTATCCCATCTGGGCCTGATGCTTTGCCCATAGCCATTGTTTTAATAGCTTCAGCGACCTCATTCAGCGAGATATCCGCCTCAAGCCCTAACAACTGGGAATCTACATTAGTCAAAGTTATCTCCGTTCCATCCCTTATCGGACCTCTAGATCTATACAGATTCTGATAAAAATTTGTGAGTACATTAAGTACGCCTGTTGTATCTGTAGCCGTCGTTCCGTCTTCCCCTTTTAATCGTATAATATTATTTGCCGTGGCCCTTTGCTTTATCCGTAACGCCAGAAGTTTCCCCGTCATTTCCCCATACTCATATTTCTCCTGTGTTGCCGTTTGATACCTTTCGGCTGCCTTTTTGTTATAGATTCCATTGAGTTTGGCCTTTGTCCTAGTTACTTTTAATTCTAAGGTCTTTTGTCGCTCTGTTTGTTTATGGGCTATGGCTTCCATATGTAGTCTCTCATCCCTATTCAACTCTTCGATAAGGGCAGATATTTCCCCACTCAGTTGTTTCTGGTAGAATATCCCGGAGCTTGTAATTTCACCCCTAAGCCCTGCCTTGTACGCATCCCAAACAACTTCCCTAGATGTACTGTATCTATTAATATCAAAAAACTGCTTTGTCCATCCCCTAATATGTGCAATAAATCCTTCCCTAACTAGCAGTTTTTTGTCAAAAGACCATTTTTGCATACCCTTAATATATGCCGGCACATCAATGCTCATAATTAAAGGGTTATGATCTGACAATACTTTTGGGAGTCTTTTAATATCTGTTCCCTCCATAAGAGAGGCTGAAGCTAAAAAATAATCAAGTCTGGCATACTTCCTATGCGGATGTGAGAAGTAGGTATACCCTGGATCTTCTACATTCTTACAAGCCCACATATCGACCAGCCCATGGCTATCAATGAGAGCGTTTATAGCTTTAAAAACCTGTGGTTTCCGCCCTGTATATCTTGCCTTCCCCCATCCGCCTATATCCACATGGATGTTTAGATCTCCGCATATGAGCAATGGTGCTGGCCAGGAAGCTAATTCAGTTTCCAACTTTGTCCATATCTCTATGTCATCAAAATTAGAGCCATACACTGTACAGATAGTGACTAAATTTGGTATGGAAGCGATAGCCCACCGCCCCCATTTATCCGATTTAACACGGTTGATCGGTAGCAGTCGCTGAGAGACATGTATAGCTACCCCTCTCGTATTGGTAAATTAAATCAGATCGAGAGACTGGCTGTTGAATTTGGGGAACAATCAGGGTACAGTTTAAATACGGACAAAACACAAATCATCTGTACAAAAAACACGTGGTTTCAAGATACACGCAGGACAGAGGTAGCCACATATTTAGGGATAACTATAGCAGCCGAGATTGGCACAATATGGGAAATAAATATGTCACCTTTAATTAAAAAAATTAAGGCGGATCTGAAGAGATTGGATAATCTACATTTATCGATCATAGGTAGAGTAAATATTATTAAAATGACGATGTTTCCCAAAATATTTTATCTTTTGCGATGTATACCAGTAGAGCCGGAAAATTTAATATTTCAGCAGCTGGAGCAGATATTCAGCCAATTTATTTGGGGCTATGGGAAAATTAGAAGATCACTAAAATATATGTCCCTACCTCAACATCGAGGGGGCCTCGCCGCTCCAAATATGTTATACTACTTCTGGGCAGTAATGCTGCAACATATGAGTATCCTTTTTAGGCCACAGATCTCTGGCTCAGCTGGGGTAAATAGCCTTATAGAAGGGGATAAAGATACCCCACCATCTATCTATGAACTGGCTATGGGTAAACTTGCACCAGGCTTGGTTTTAAGGCAGCTGGAAGGTAGCTATTACAAAAAAAAACTCGCTTTAAGGTTATTAGATCTGCCTGGAATGTATGGCACAAGATCAGTAAATACATGAAAATACCCAGAATTAATAGATATTTATTATTGTGGCGCTCATCAGTTTTTCCGGCGATACAATATGATAATATAGGTAGAATCTGGGACAGAGCAGGTATAAAAAATGTAGGCGATATTAAGGATCTAAATGGGATAATCCTGTTTGGGGACCTCCAGGAAAGATTTGGTGTAGATACCGGCTCGATATTTAAGTATATACAAATCAAGGCGCTAATAAGTAATCTGTCCCCAAAACTAGATAATCTATCTCGAATTACCCTTCTTGATTATGCGACAAAAAAACAATATAAAGTTAAGGATATATATACAATGTTGATGGAGGCTAATAGTGATGATATTCTTAAAGTGGAAAGTACCTGGGCAGGCAAACTAAATAACCCAGACGTAGACATTAGTCGATCACTTGAGACGTCCAAAAAAACTTTCTTGACGGCAAACCTTAAAGCCCAAACTTTTAAAACAGTGTTTAGTCTCTATTTCACTCCGGCTAAACTTTGGGCATGGGGGAGAAGAAATAATAATAAATGTCCTAGATGTGATCAGGGGCCAGCAGATTTAACCCATATGCTTGCAGATTGCTATAAATTGATCAGCTTGAAGGAAGGTATTGAATGCTTTTTATGTCAAAATCTGGGGCAATCAGTATCTCTTACTCCAACATTGTTGATACTTGGATTTGATGAAAGCTTACATTTAGATCATCGCTCAGTTTATTTTTGTTTTATGGCAACTGCTATTTATCGTATACTTTAACCACTAGGTGGAAGGACGCGGATCCCCCTACATACCAGGCTTGGTATGCCAGAGTCTATCATATTTTTAATTTAGAGTTGATACTCTATAAATGTAAGGGTAGGAGTGGGATGGCAAGGGCTCATACAATCTGGGGGCCAATGATGGAATAATTACCGTCTTAGGTGGCGAACCTGGGTCGGTAATATGGATTATGGACAAAGATAAACTATGCCCAGGAAGTAAGGGTCTGTCAGGTTAGCATATTATTCTTTACTATTTTGTGTTTGCTTCGTCAAAGGAAATAACTTGTTGTAATGTTTCTGTTTGCTCATTAGTATGTCTTTGAATTAATTAATGTACTATTGCTGCCTGTATAAAATACAATTTTTAAAAAAAGAAGGCGTGTCTGTCTGTGACAGACTGGATTCTCAGACTATGTTAACTAGTGGGGATGCTGCTCTAGATTTGCAGAAAAGGTATCCCTTGCACATCGATCCCTCCATTATTCAGGCAGTGACCTTAGCCAGACTTAAAAGTAGTCCAAACTTCTCCCAGTGTCTGTTATATTGAGGGAATTTTTCTGGTTTCATTTCGGCTATGTCTTGGAACATTGCTGGTTATAACCAAAAAAGGTCTAATAATGAATGGCTTTCCTTGTTGACATCTAGTGATATAGTCTGCCTTCAAGAGACCTGGGAAAGTGATCCAATATATTTGAATGGCTACTGTTCCTTTCATACTCCCGCAGTACCGTCATCTGCTGGTCAGGCTATGGGCGGTCTGCTGACATTGTTCTCTAATGCTCTCCCTTTTAAAGTGAAGGTATTTCTGAATGGGTCCCCTTATTATCATGTCATCTTAATTGAATGCTGTTTGGATTATTGTTGGCTTCTTATTAATTTTTATAATAATAATTTTGGAAGTAACCAAAAACCCTAAACAGATTAGTTACGATAAATAATCTTGTTTTTCTAAATGTCTTTGATGACTTAACCGGTCAGTTAGAATTTACTTTTTTAAACCATTTTTCTTCTTCTACCCTTGATTATGTCTTGGTTTCCGATGTAATGATGGGTCTTTTCTCTTACTTTAAGACTGTGTTTTATTAATTTAGTGATCATGCTGCAGTAACCTTTCGTATGCAAACCACTAAGGAAATTGAGTGTCCCTATAAAGTCCCCATAAACCCTGTGATTGCAAGAGAGAACGGTATTGTTTTAAAGTGGGAAAAAGTGGACACTGGGAGATTTTTGGCAAATTTAGTGTCCAAACGATATGGGGAAATAATCCGTTGTTTAGACTCGGATTTACACGATGGCATGCTTTTGGTTTTTGAATCAATTTTAACTGATGTTAAAAATAATTTAATCTGTGTTATCCGGAATGGCCGACTTAAAAAATATAGCTGGTTTGATA
This sequence comes from Triturus cristatus, assembly GCF_964204655.1. Taxonomy (NCBI): domain Eukaryota; kingdom Metazoa; phylum Chordata; class Amphibia; order Caudata; family Salamandridae; genus Triturus; species Triturus cristatus. The sequence goes on along the minus strand of NC_140587.1, from coordinate 550,063,965 downwards.
ACAAATGTGACGAAACACTAAAGAGCCTGCACATAGCTTTGAAGGCCAAACCGCGAGACACATCATTGGTAAAAGGCTTGCGTCAAGCCTACAAAAATGCAAGGACCACTAGGTTGAAGTTTTTAAAAGAAGAATGGTGGGAAAATTTGCAGAAGGCTGCTATACTAAAAAGTTCACAAGCTTTCTGGTCCTTGATTAATGCCCCGTTCTTAGAGGATGAGAAGGCTATGACTATAGATACCAATGTCGACCAGGAGGCATGGGTGATTCACTTTGAAGCTCTTTTTGGAGTGGACAACATGACGATTCCTCAATCCTTTCCCCATGTTTTGGAGATTGATGAGCCTCCTGTTAACTTTACACTTGCTGAAACGAAATATGCTTTAAATCAATGTAAATGAGCAAAGGCTCCAGGTCCAGACGGAGTCCCTAAAGATTTATTCCTAGATAATCAAGATCTATGGGCTCCACTTTTAAATAAAGTTGCTCAAACAAATGCACCGCCATCGTGGAAAACAACTGTAATCGTTCCCATATATAAACAAGCATTTGCAATGCAATCGGTCTCGCCTTCGGGACCTTAAAAGTATCTAGCCATGCAGGAAATTATCCTGAGTGCTTCTGCATCTACTGTTCTGTAACATGGAGACTTCGACACTAATAGGCACATTGTAGCCCTGCTTTTAGACTGATGCAACTCTTTCAGCCATGTAGCTCATGACAGACCTCCAGTGTAAAGCAACTGCTTCAATAAACCCCTTCCAAATCCAAACTCTTGATAACAAACATGGGATGTCTTGTCAAGCACTAACTTCGGCCGTCAGGCTAACCTATCGCCCACTTCTGCTACTATTGTCTACCTCACCACTGCATCTCCCACAAAACATTAGGCCAACCGTCTTTCCTGCTGAAGTCACATCCCTACCACCATCACCACTTACCAACCCCACAATAAATCCTTTGTCAACAGTCTCAAATAACACTCCTGCCGCCTCCTCCCCTGCCACAAGCACTAGGCCAACAGCGGACGTCACTCCCCTGTCATCAATATTCCTCATCACGCAAGATCCATAAAAATAGCAACTCTGCTGACGCCACTTCCTTGCCATCACTAATGCCCAAGCTACTCAATGCCAACAATCTATTCTGCTGACATCACTTCCTTGCCACCCTGCATGCTGCTACACCTTCTAGCCACTTCCCTCCTAGCCCTCCGTTCTGTGCACGTTTGTATCGTTAAACCCCATACAGACCCCAGCCCTCTCATCCTATATCCCGGTTCATGTTTATAAAGAACTGATGCTCCTAGTATGGGTTGATACCTGAGGCCACCTGCTGATAAACAGCACAGCAGCGCAGACTGGAGAAGGACAGCCTTTTCCTGCTTATAGCCGGGGTGTGCGTTGAGGATCACTGGTTTCTCAAGGCTCTGCTTAGGGGGAGCACTCTCCCTCCCATCCCCACTTAGGAAAGTGTCAAAGGCCAATCTAGCACCACGCTGACGTCAGGATGTGTAAAGCGTAGAAATCTGGGGGGGAACCTCTTTCTACTGCATCGTTCTACTTCTGGTTCACACCCCTTACAATATATAATAAATGTCATGGCTGCCTATGTCTGCCATAAGGCCCTTCTTTCAGATTACGTCACATCTGGTCCTTTTAGCAGCAGAGAGGGGTGAGACTAAAATACAGGCAGTAGTGGGATAGATGAGGACCCATGTGCAGAATGGAGCACACAGGTAAACAAGTGTCCACATACGAGCATCACCGGGAGACTCTAAGATCAACCAATACCTCTACGCGCTTGTTTTAAGAGCCGATAAAAGGAGGAGCGTTCATAAATGCTGCCTCGTTCTGCCGAATAAACCACCTCTAGCGAAACAAGCTAAACTCATATTCTTCCACGATGACGCAAGGAGACGCTCATGGATGCTGTATAGCTCATCTGAGTTTAATTTGAGGCAAAATTACTTGCAGCATCAAAAGCGGAGATTAACTTGTGTCGAGTCTGTGTGATTGCTCTATGACATGTCTTGAATGGAAGGCTAAGGGGGGGATCAGAAAAATTCAGACATCGGTGGTAGAATATTTTTAGCTACAGCTGGAATCTTGATGATACATGAAGAGCAGACCAGATTTAAATGCAATGATTTTTGTTAATAATGCCAAAAAATATTTAATTTACAACCTGAACGCCTAAACGCCGTTGAAGTGTGGAATGCACTTCACCCAGAGACACATACCAACCAGTTCAACGTGCTGCGGGCTCGAACTAACTTTAAGAAGCACAGAGGCGGCCAAAGTCTTCGATTGCCTTATTTCACCTGTGATTACCTTTATTAAAACCTGTGATCGCATAACTGTTGTCAGCTGTTTGAATCCACCTGTTCAGTGAATGATACTTCACCGTGAACTGGAAAAGCACAAGCTCACACAAACAAACCATATCTTTAAGGCATCAGCTGTCCACAACGCGAGTCTGAGACACCCAGTCCTGGCGAGTGAAGCGCGAAGAGCGAAAGAACCCAAGAAGCGCGGCTTGTCCACACCCATGCCAATTCACCGACCCGTGCACGGGGTGATTACACTGATATTTTTTGTGATTATCTCTTTTCATCTGCACCCCAAGCCGAGCCTCGGATCTGAGGACAGCAGAGCACCTCCGCGGCGCACACCACAAGCGACTCTGGCGGGCTATGAATCTGTCTGCAGTGCTCTCTGGAAAGGATCTGCCCACTGACAAATCACTGCACAGATACACCAGGTGAAGAATAAATACCCACTATAACGTAACAAGCATTTACAATGTAATAGGACTCGCATTTGCGAGACATATTGCATTGCAAACGGGACTGCGGGCGAGAAGGCACGAACAACGGAGTGCGGGGGGGCGAGAAGGCAAGTACTGCGGGGGTGGGAGGCACGGGAAGAAAAGAGTGCTCACAATCTAAATAAAACATACTGTGCAACACTCTAAGTTAAGGGGCCAGTAGCCATGTAAGGATACAAATTACGACAATGCCATCATAAGGAGGGACAAACAAGCCTAAAACCAATTGTAAGGCAGAATTTAGGAACGACAAAGACACACGCCAATGAAAAAGATGGACAGAGAGTGGGAGGAGCTTTCACAAGCTTCCACGCCATACTGAAAACTGCATATCTCACAAAGCGAACAGCACATGAGCGCTGCCCCTATAGGCTCGACCTAAAAACACTGAGCGAGGAACTCAGTGGAGAGAGCGAGGCACAGAGAATGCTGCCATCTTCCTCTCCCGTAGTTAAAGTAACTTTCACGACATGCTGAAAATTAAGTGGAAGACGCAGGAGGGAGCAGAGTGTCACTGCCAACATGAGGAAAAATCAAGCAAAATTTGTACATTACCAGAATGTTGGCTGCTGCTGGGGAGGATTCAGGAGCTTCCAGCAAGACCAACCCAGGCAAGTAAAACCGCACTTCTCTTTTTTTGCCAGACTGCATTGTAAACATGATTATAATCGACAAAGATGCACTTGGAATTGTCATAATAATCAGCGTTCTATTAATAGCTTATTGCAGTTTTCTGTTTACTTGCCTTCTAAAATGGTGTGTCTTTTTGATGAGCCTTTATAGAACGTGTTCCCCGAGACTTTACTTGAAAATGTTTACGTTTTGTGTCCTCCTGTGCCCACTTCCAGAGTATGATGGATGGCATGTTCACATAATGGAACAAAACAAAAACGAATTACAGCCACAGCGAACAAAATTGTCATACTGTGTTGAGCATGCAATATATTTACAATAGCACCCTTCAGACTTGTATTTTTGCAATGGCGGGGAGCTGTTTATTTCTACAAAGATATGCGGAGATTCTACATCATTTTAGACGTTTTCCATGGGCGGGATTATGTGAAATATGCAAGGGATGATTACAAATTCAGTGTTTCAGTAACGGCGCAAAGCATCTGTTAGGAGATTGTAACAACATACTGCAACGAAAATTTGAAACCGTCCATTTGTTCCGCATAATTCTTTTTATTTTAACAAAACGTAATCCAACACTCCATCTCTTTCTGACGCGGTTAAAGGCAAGCATGCCTTTGAGTGCTTGACAATCTATGCTGCGGTTTGAGACTGAGAGACGTTGGGAAAATGCAATCACAGATTATGGGATAACACATAACAACCAATTTAGTAGGCGAAATGCTAATATTTGGGAAGGATTACATGGATTTGACAAAACATATTTTCTTGCAGAAGGTTCTTCATCCTGATTAACTTAACTGTTTACTCTTGCATTATTTATCGCATTCCAAAATAATCCACGCTACTACAATCTGTACCACTCTAATCCAAAACAATCTGCCCCACTCCAATCTGCCTAACTCCAATCAATCTCACCCCAAACCAATTCACTTTACCCCAATCCAATCCATCCCATTCGAATACAATCCACCCCACCCCAATCCAATCAACCTCAATCCAGCCAAATCGAATCTACTCTACTCCAATCCACCCCAACGCAAATCCATTTGATCTCACTCCAATTCACGCCACTTCATTCCACCCTACCCCACTCCAATCAAACCCACTTTAGTCCACCCGCTACAACCCACTCAGTTCCAATCCACCCTGCCTCAATCCACCCCACTTCAATCCACCTCACTCCAATCCACAGCCAACCCAATTTTAATCCACCCCGCCCAACTCTAATCTAATCCACCCCATCCAGTGCACCCCACTACACTGCAGTCCAATCTAACCTACTGTACTCCAATCCTCCCCAATCTTACCTCAATGCAATCCACACCACCCTAGTTAGGTCCATCCCACTCAATCCAATCCATCCAGCCCACCACACTTCAATTCAACCCACTACAATCTAATCCACCCCACTCCAGTCCAATCCACCCCACTCGAAACCACCTCTTCCAGTCCAGACCAATCCACCCTCTCAAGTCCACTTCAATGCACCCCACTGCAAACCACCCTACTCTAATTCAATCCACCCCAAACCAATCTAATGCACCCTACTCTAATGCAATCCACCCCAATCCAATCCACTTCACCCCATTTCAATACACTCCAGACAATCCAGCCCACTCTACCCCAATCCAAACCATCCTAATCTACTCCAATCCACCCCCCAACTTCAAGCCCATTCCACAGACATTCCAATAGACCCAATTCAGGCGGGAGACTCCTGTTTTTTCAAGCCAAAAATGGCTTTATTTTAACTATCTCCCGCCCGAAATTGCATCTTGTTCAATAGAAGTCAAAGGGAAAATTACATTCTCCCTATTTCTATTTCAAAATCTCCCACTTCCCTGTCCTAAAATGTTGCTATGTATGATTCCAACCGACTCCACCCTATTTCATCCCAATCCACTCAACGCCACTGCACTCTACGACTCTCACTGCCACTGAACTCTACTCCCCTCTACTCAATTCTAACACTACTCCCGCTACTCCACTCTACGACACACTCCACTAAAACAAATTCAGTCTACGACATTCTACTCACCCCACTCCACTTCAAGCCACTTCTAGCCATGCTGAACAGCAGCCACAGTTGTGTACATCATCACATGGCAAAAACACATTGCTAAAAAACCAATAGCTCTCGTACAGGCGTGACCAATTGGCTTTGCCATTGCTTGTCTACTCCTCCCAGCACTCTTTGGTTCCTCGTCCCCTTTTGGCAGTACGTGCACGCTCAAACCACGCTAGCCACCATTTATCGACCTACCTCGTTAACATGCTCTCCTCCAATGACAGTGCGCTGCGCGGCCACTGACCAATCAGGCATGCACGTCTAAGGCGCCACTGTTTGAAGGGCGCCTGTTGGGAAAGCTGGAAGTTTTCCATTAGCCTGAGCGCTCTCTGTGAGTAGGTGTCAGTGGTTATAGCAGGCCAGAAGCAGAGCAGCCATGTCATCCAGGCTTGAAGATTACCAGGAGCTGTGCGTCATGGGCTGGGGCGCGTACGGGTTGTGCAAGAAAGTGCAGAGGAAGGTGGACAAAAAGGTGCGCCACAGACTGCAAGGCTGCAAAACACACCTCTCAAAATCTTAGTAGAGTAACCAGCGACCCAGATTTGCATTTCTACCACCTGTCCGGGCATGTGTCAGTATATTTGGCGAATGCACCATTCTTCGGGGGTCGACTAAACACACATTTCATGTGTCCAGTGCAGTTAGCAGCCCTCGCTCAAAGCAGTTCAGTTAACATAGATGATAGTGTACATTTTGCATTGTGTTTCCCGTAGCGACTTTTTGTTTGTGTTTTGTATGTTGCGGAGCGCTAGGGCCGGGCTAGTCCTTTATTCCACTGGGCTTTTCTCCGGTGGCTGGAGCCCTTGGCGGTCGGTTTTCAAAGGCTATAGCCATTCCCAGTGCCTTTGTCAGTTTCCCAGCTCTACGAGATTAATAGCAGGAGAAGAGTGCGGCTTCAAGACAGTAAGCAACGGAGAGAGAGGGCGGTAGAGACGACATGATCAAAGGGAGAATAGAGAGGGAATAAAAGGGCTGGAGGGAAGGAGAGACAGTGGGAGGAGACGAAGGGAGCTGGGCTAGTTTTTGCATTTTTGGCAGGGCTGCTTTTGGTTTGTTTCCCATTTCGGCCACGCTGTGCGCTGCTGATAAAGTCCTTGCGTGCCTCACGGCCAGTGCAAATGGCAGCCCTACTTCTAAGTTCGTGGTACTTCCTAGCTTTTGGTTTTAATCTTTTCACTATCTCAACACCTACCCACTAAAGAGCTTACAGACCCTCGGGGAAAAATTTATTTTTCTAATGAGTTTGAGTGTATGTGCTTGCCGGCCGACGGGCCCTTGAGCGCTTTATGACCTGTAATCCATATCGGGCAATTGTAAGCGGAAGTGGGGGACTAACACGAGGGGTGAAGGCAACGTCGCGTCTTGGGTTTTTATGCTCCTTCCATTCTCCGTTTTTCGACCCCACCTGTATGTGAGCGCCAGCGTGCATTAACATCAACCTCTGTTTTCTTTTACCCAATTGCTCCTTACTTGGATTCTTAACCGCCTTTCCTAATATTAACAAGCACGGTCCACTTTCACTTTCCTCCGTTGTGAAAGCTTTCTTGTCTTTATGGGGCCATGTGTTTGAAACACATGGCCCAATAAAGATAAGAAAGCTTTCACGACGCACGGAAGTCAGAAGAGCCCGTCCAAATGGGACGGTTCAAAAAGCCGAAGGAAATTGTCATTAACAGCTCTTTTCCAATGGCTGGCCACCGTTTAGCATAAACAGTGATGCCAGCCAATGCAAAAGAGGGGCGGGGCTTAAAGCCCTTTACACAAAATACCTAAAAACGTTAAATCTCGCCAGCTAGACTGTGCATGTGCGCAGCCTACGCTAGCCAAGACCTAAAAAGGGGATAGGTCGATTTCGAAAAACTATAGACCTATCTCCTTAATAGACTCTACTGCAAAGTTAATGGGTAGATTGATTTTAAACAGACTAGAGGATTGGGCACTGGAGAAGAATATTATTATCCCATGCCAGTTTGGCTTTACAAAAGGGAAAGGCACTGTAGATCAGTGTCTGAACCCGAGTCTAATCATAGCGAATACACGGCTGCAAAAAAATGTCATCTCCATTTAGCCTTCATGGATCTGTCCGCAGCCTTCGACTGCGTGGCACAGCCTAGGCTGTGTCAGATCATGGATGCAATGAGTATTGACCTGAAGATTATTAATATCATTTGTGATCTATATTCAGATGCCTCCGCCTGTGTTCGCTTTGGGAGGAATGGTGAGTGCACCAGGTCTTTTAAAATTGCAAGAGGTGTGAGGCAGGGGTGCGTTCTTGCCCCCTTCCTGTTCACACTGTACACCAATAGTGTAGAATCTGCACTATTAATTCAGTGCAGGTGCCAATTTTATTATATGCAGACGACGCTGTTCTTTTAGCTCGTACCAGTAATGCACTGCGTCGCCTAGTCCAGGATTATACTCAATTTATGTGCAATCTAGGCATGAAAGCTAATTACTTAAAGTCATTTATCTTAGTAGCAGGTTCAAAACATTGAAAATTATCCGCAAATCACTACCGAAGGGGGGAAACTGGGGGTTGTCGATTCTTTTTATCTATTTAGGGATTATGTTTGACTCTCAATCAAAGTGGCAAACGATGATGGTTAACAGAGGAATTCAGATGGAAAAAACATTGGGGCCTTAAGTAAGTATATTAAAAAAACTGGTTTAAAACCAATAGACTTAATAAAAAACAGTGTATCAAGCCCTGACTGTATCTACCGCCACTTATGGGGCAGCTATTTGGGGCATGAAAGACTGTACAAAATTGCAGATTATTGAAGATAATTTCTTGAAAAGGGTCCTCTCGCTACCAAAGTCATGTGCCAATTATAAGTGTCACATGGAATTGAGGGCCCTTTATATTACTGATATAATTGCAATGGCCCCGATCCTAATGTGGCACTCAATATGGTGAAAGGAGACCCTTGCTCTGACAAGAGACATTATCAAAGATGTTTTGAAACTAGATGGAGCAGGAAACATTACTTGGCTAACTTATGTTGAATCAACATTGAAGGCGGCTGGCCTACATTACCTTTTTTTGGATCCTACCACCTGTAGTTCTATATCCAAAATTGACTTAAAAACCCGACTGCTTTCTAATTGACAGATAAGAAGGGAGACAAAAAACATTAATCTGTCATCAGTTAAATCCTACTTGGCTGGTCCTAGTATAAACTTACTGAATCCAAACTTAACATATCTACCCTTTGTTACTAATTTGCAACATAGGTACATTCTAGTGAGGTTTCGCCTAAATTACATCCCGTTAATGTTGGGTTTTCCCCGTAATGTCTATGTTGTTTCTGAACTCCCACTCTGTACCTGTGATAATCGATCTGCACAGGATGATATACATTTTTTTTTTCTGTAAATTTTACCATGATGAAAGGAATATTATCCCTATTATGCGTAAAATGAATTTTAACCAGTGTTGTGTAGCCCTTTACTATATCCAGCTACCACCAGATCCTTTTATCTGTTTTTCTCTAGCGTCTTTTTTATTATCAGCACTAAAAAAGAGATCTACAACCATCTAAAATGATATTCCTACAAATGAAATGAACTTATTATTGTGTAAATAACTATGAATTTGTATTCTAAATGTAATAGCTTTTTAATATTGTTAATATTTTAACTGTGGTGTAATGCTGTGAAATGATTTTTTATTTTTTTATTTTTTATATGTAGTATACTTTTTATGCCTACATTGTGTTGGAGAAATAAAGTTATTCTGACTGCCACCAGACTGTAAATAGGAGAGACCCTAGATGGAACTAACTGTGCAGAAACTACAAGAGATCACACCTACAAGAAGACGACTCATCCATATCTGAATCCTGAGGTGAAGACCTGAGCCAGGCACCTCTCCTAAGACTAGGAGATTGAGATCAGAGGTCTTTGATATGTATTAGTCTTTTTCTTTTCTATACTTATTGTACAATCGTCCAGAAGGAGACACATCCTTGCAATCGTCACACTGTTCACTCAGACCACCCTTATGAGGTTGAAGGACAGGCTCTTCAGTCCACAGATAAACAGAGACAACTGAACACAGCTGAGTAGGGTGCTGAGAATGAACCCTCTGTGGAGACCTATGCACAGAAAGTCAAGACTTATTATCTAAGAAACAACAACTGCCACATCTTCAGTGAACAGAGTCGATGGAATTATCCTATTCCAGATATTATGGGTGAAAGGTGACCCAGGTTTTACTGAACAGGGCCCCACAACATCGCCAGGTGCCTTGACATCGACCCTAAGATCTCACACTTGGATGAATGGGATTGTTCGTCGTCAAATGCCTCACTATTCACCATGAAAAGGAGTGCCGATAAAGATGCATTGCTGCCCACTCACTCAAGAAGTGAGAGAAGCTGCATCATGAGAGAAACAGAGGAATGTATGGTGACCCCTTCCCTTTGATCCAGAAGTGGATGCTGCAGGTGACATACTTCATTCAATTTCCCTTTTCTTTGCAAAACCCATCTTTGTCCCTCACCCACCGTTGACTTATTCTGAGAAATCCCACAGTCCTTAATTGATTGAGAATCAATAAGACAAACTATGCAGGCATTGTGGTGATCATTCCTCGAAATCAGACCTCAACAAGCTGACCGTTTATCAAAAAGTGCCAACACAGTGGCCAAAAGCAAGTGAGAGGTGAAACTGGACAAGAATAGTCAGGAAAAAAAGAAAGATAAGGTTTTTAAACTTTGAAGGAAACCAAATCCACATTCCCCACAACATTTGTGTCAAAAACAGCTTTAAATATGTATGACAGGATTGTGTTCAGGATTCAAACGGCCTCACTGACACTCTGCAGGATGTCATAGGATAGAAAAGTATTCCAATATTCTTATAGAAGCAGGATTTATTTACTACAGTGTGTAGGCTTTGCATTGGGGCACCATTTCCTGTTTTCTCTTTTACTCTAAGTACACTGTTCTAGGGGTGTTTTCAGCCAAATCTATTAATTGCTAAAACAAAATGTTGCATATTTGGTGTAACTATGAAACACTGAAGGAAATGTTTAAAGAACGTATTCCAGAATTTTGCACAAGCTTAGTAAGATTTTAACTTTCATGAATTTCGATAGAAGCTCAGGGTGAAGAATAAACATATTCAGCTGTTCTGGCATGAGCCCCTGTTGAAAAGATTATCTTACTAAATAAATGCTTGGATGCGATATCAACTTACTCTATTTGCAAGCGGCCACAAAGTAAAGATACTTATTTCTCTCGTCTTTGTTGTACTAGTCTGCCTTTTCCTAATTAATATACAATATTATTAACATATTTTGGCGTTACATATTTCTAGGAGTGAGTCTACTGATGAAACTTGTCCTGGGTGTATGTTATGTTAGTTACTATGGAAGTACATGTTTGCCTTATTCCTATTATTTTTTTACAGTAAGTAAAAACAGACATTTGTAATGGCAAATAATCAAACTTGAGGCCATATATGAAAGTTGGCACAAAAACAATCATTATCATATAGAAAGGTTCTGACATCCACATCATTAGGTATGGCCAGTGCAAAACACCATTACATATTTGACAAATAGCTTAGAGGACAGTTGAATATCAACTGTTTAGAACAAAATGCATTTCAATTATTAATGACTGGCGGTTTTGAAGAACTAAAGGCAGCGGCTTCCTGAAAAGGAAGATTAACCAGTGGGATATATAATCCTTCCAAAACCATTAGCCTAAACCCTTAAAAATAATTCAGACCTGTAGGTTTATTCTTTATAACTGAAAAAAGCCCAAAGTAACTGTGTGGTCAATTGGGTAGTTACAGCAATCACACTGCTGATAGTGGTCTTAAATTAATTAATAAATTAGACAACAAAATGAGCTGGATCAAAATAGTTTTTAACTTATGTAATCCAATTGTGAGGCAAAACATCAAATATTAAACAGGTGCACTTTCCAACTCTGAAGTTCGATAGTTGTTTGAAAAGTAATTTCAAGCTTAATGTATTTTACTCTTTAGTATTACAATTTATTTCAGAGCTAATGTTCAAAACCGAGAAGTGTGAGTTATTTCTTTAAAACTTTCTCACAAATATAAAACCATTCCTGAAAAGTTTTTTAATATCTTACCCAGTTCTGGATGTCAACGGTCATTGATGGCCAATAAAACCTACTTCCAATAGATCGCTTTGTTTTATTTATTCCTGGATGACCACCAAATGGAATATTGTGTAACTCCCGAAATATGTCCTTTGCTCTTTCTAAACCCTTTACAACAAGAGGTTTTTTCCCTTTTCCAATATAAAAGAGTTTATCATCTGAAAAGTAATTGAAATGGAGATCTTGCTCACAATGTTATTGTTGAAATGTAATTTTAGAAGAATGCAATCTCCTATGAGGAAGGAGAAAGGCATAGAAAAGAAAGATTAGTAAACTGAATGCAACAGCTCAAAGAAGATTAAAAAAACAAAACACACTACTTCGAATAGTTGGATGAACTATAAACTTTGCAATAAACATATATGTGTATCAGTGTAGTATATATGGGTTCTCTGTATCCTGTAGCCAAACCAAATAAAAATATAATTGATACAAAGAAAGCAACAAATTGATACCTAAATTAGGCTAACATTTCAGTTATCTGCAAACTTTAATGACGACTGTCCATTTGTCAGTCAGGTTCATTACAATAGGAACAGCCATTTATTTAAGGTAAAACATCAGAATAGGCAATTAAAAAGTGCATTTTCACCAAACTAATAAGGGGGAGACGTTCTCTCGGTCTCAGTTCATCAGGTAAGGAGTACCACTATGAGTAGTTCATATTAACAAAGGTACTCTCACTGACATTTTTCTTAATACTCTTTGGGGGACTACGTAATTTATTTTACCAGCTTATCTGTGCATTATTCAAGGCTAATAAAGTCTAAAAACGCTAAGCAGCTTTCCTGTATACCCCCCTTAAGAAAAAAATAAGTTACTTACCTGTAACTACGGTTACCTTTCATAGATTCACATGCTTGAATCATTCCCCGTAGTCAAGATGGGAGTTCTACTGTAACATATTCAAGCAGTAAATGATAAATGTCATAGGCTATAATGGCCATAGGTCTTGAATTTATTAGCTCATCTATGTCCTTAATAAAAGAGGACCAAACTTTGAACACAGCCAATCTGCTTCTAGCACCATCTAGAAGACTTGGACAAGTGGGAAGAAAGTATTTCATAGTATAAAGAGGAAAGCCTCTACAGGGAGGTGGGTGAGTTGCATGTGAATCTATGAAAGATACCAATAATGGATAACCGTAGTTACAGGTAAGTAACTTATTTTCTTATCCAGTATTGGGGTATCTTTCATAGATTTACTTGCTTGCATCAGAATAGCAAGCAGTACCCTAAAAGATCGTACTGTCGGTAGTGGATGGAGAGAGACATCTAAGATATTCATATATATAGAGTCTGTGTAGCAAAACTGAAATATCTGTAAATATCCAAATACCCTTCCAATCCTATAAAAACGTTTGATATGAGAAATTAAACACTTACACAACACCATTCACATGAGGAACATTTCCCTTTTTAAAAAAAAAAAATGTATTTGCCAAAAGAGAAAGAAAGAAAGATTACATAACATGGCATAGCATAAAAAAAAAGGAAAGCATTTACAATCAGTAACACTTAGTCCCATTGTAGGCAGAGCCAAATTCGTTCTACTCTAATTTGGGAGGAAAGGCCCCTGGCCTTAGCTAGGGCAATCTCCATCTCATATACCCCTCTATCTAACTGCCAAAACTCCGCAAGCGTTAGAGGTTTAGGCTCAATCCATACCCTAGCAATACATAAACGACAACAAGCCATAATGATAGAAAATAAGGCAGCTGATATAGAGCCTGAGTCCTCTATTAGCCCCAAGAGTATCTCTTTCTCAGAAATAATAAAGTTACTTCCTGACAAGTTGCATAACTCCTTTGCGATCAATGACCAAAAAGCAGAGAGTGCTGGACACGTAATAAACATATGTCTGATGTCCGCAGCAGAAAGTAAACATTTGGGGCAGTGGGTTTTAGGTATCACATTAGGCGTAGCCCATTTAGAAATAACTTCAGGCGTGTAGTACAAAAGAAATAACATACGGTGTTGCTGAAGTTTTAAATTAATAGAAGTAACAGAAGTATTAATAGTCAAAAGTGACCTACGCAGATCTGCTGTGGTAAACTAATTCCAAAATAACGATTTAATTTTTCTACAGCCTGAGCATCGTCATCAGCTACACCCATAATTAGATATTTGTACATTCTTCCTATACAGCCCCTGCCCCGAAGTTGTAAAAATGAGCTTGCAGATTCCCCCAGCGTATTAACAGTCACTAAACCTTCCCCGTTAATAAAAAAGTCTCTAATTTGCAAATATTTAAAGAAAGAGTGGTTCGGATCCCTAAATTCATCTCTGAGGGAAGAAAATGATCTAAATCCGTCCTGATCATACAGTTGCCCTAACTGTAGTATACCGCAGTGTTGCCAGATCTTCCAAGCCGAATCACCAAATAGGACCCCCAAACGAGGGTTCCCCCTTAGATAAGTACTTGTATGTAAATCAGGGATGTTATACAGCTTTACAATGTCCCGCCAAATCCAAGTAGCGTGTCTCAATATCTTAAAACGAACGCGTTTAAAGTAGTTCGGGTCAGACATCCTAGAAAGTACAAACCTATACTCCGGCCCGCTTACTAGCTGATATGCAAGCCACATTTGAGACATACCAAAACCTTCCATCAGGCTCTGTAGACGCATAGCAAAAGCAGCCCAAAAGTAAAGTTTAAAGTCCGGTAATCCGAAATCCCCCTTTCGTAAGGCAGTTTAAGAAATTTGATAGCCCGCCTAGCCCTTTTATACCCCCAAATAAAGCTGCCTATAATGCCATCCAGTCTTTTAAAAAATGAAAGTGGAACCCGCAGGGGAATACTCCTAAACAAATACAAGAATTTTGGAAGGACATTCATCTTAATAATATTACAGCGCCCCCAAATAGTTAAGGGCAATTGGTGCCACTTGCGCAAGTCTGTAGCAATTTTCCTAAATAGTGGTTCATAATTAAGCTTCACTATTTCTTCCGTGTGACTATTAAGACTGACTCCTAAATAAGTAGCTTTTTGAGTAACGCCCAGAGTAGGTGTACAAGGGATACGTTCGATATTAGTTATTGCTTGAGTTTTATTAGTATTGAGCTTATACCCTGCGATTAATCCAAATCGCTGGGCTTCCAAAACAATCTCCCCCATCGCTTGAACCGGGTCTGTTGTGAAGACAGCTATGTCGTCCTCATAGGCGGTTACTTTAATGTGTACTTGATTATAAAAAACCGGGCTAATATGATGATTCCGTAACAAATGTCGAATAAAAGGTTCAATGTATATTGCAAAAAGCAAGGGAGAAAGGGGACACCCCTGCCTGGTGCCCCTCTGGATAAAGAATAAATCCGAAGTCAGTCCATTAAGCCTAATAACAGCCTGCGAGTTCACATAGATTTTCTGAATAGCCGAGACAAACTTACGACCGATCCCTACTTCCAACATTATAGCCCAAAGTGCCCCCCACGTAACTCGGTCGAACGCCTTCTCCACATCCAACATTAGCATCGCTACTTTGCCACCCAAACATTGGGCAGCATCAAACACAGCAATGGCGGTATTAATATGCATTGTAGTATCCCGCCCGGGGACAAAACCGTGCTGTTGATCCTACACTATTAACTGTATAGATGGGGCGAGTCGAGAGGACAACATTTTAGAAAAGATTTTAGCGTCATGATTAATGAGTGAGATTGGACGGTAAGAGCCTCTCTCAGTTGAGGGCTTCCCCTTTTTAAGGAACACAATTATATTAGTCGGTTTCCAAGACGGGGGAACGTCTCTGCCGTTCAATATATAGTTCACCACCTTCAAAAAGACCGTACCCAGAGTTCCTAAAAAATCCTATAGAACTCCAGAGGTAGAGCATCCCCCCAACAGCTTTCCCTGAGGGTAGAGCCTTAATTGCTTCCAAAATTTCAGCTCCATCCACATCCCTATCCATTGATAGGGTAGCAAGAGGATTTAATACATTCAAACCACTCTCCTGTAAATAAGCTGCCAACCCTGGTTGATCACATGTCGTATCATCGCTATAAAGATCTATGTAGAATTGCCTAAATTGCTCCAAAATCTCTAGAGGTTGGTAGAACATTAGGCCATCCCCCCCAGTAATGCTCTTAATTTGCATATGGGCCCTGGAGTCCGCCAGCTCATAGGCTAATACCCATCCAATCCTCTCTCCGTATTCATACTGTCGCAATCTAGATTTGTGATACTGACTGGCAACTTTCTCCCTTAACTCGCGGGTGATCTTAGCTCTCGCTATTATGAGTCGCTGATAGATATCAGCTTCTCGAGGGTCTTTATTTAATATTGCTTTGATATGTCGCTGTTCTAATTCCAGACATTCCCTACGCCCAACCACTGCAAGCCGTAATCTAACCAGATTTTGACGAAATATATACTGTTGGGTAATGCCCCTGATATATGCCTTAAGACTATCCCAAACCATAGACCATGAGGTAGTATGGGCATTGATATCTATAAAGTCCACTAATTGTCCTTGCATGTACTGGATATAATCATGACTCTTAAGCAAATTTTTGGGAAATGTAAAACCCCTCACCGTCCGCTGTGTTGTTAATCCTAGAGATATTGAAACCAATAAAGGATTGTGATCTGATGTGATTTTTTGACAAATCAGTCTACTGAACGGGCTTGGTTAACAAACACCATATCTATCCTAGAATATTGACGATGTGGTTGCGAAAAGTATGTAAAGCCATTAACTAATGGGTAAACCTCCCGCCATAAGTCAACCAGCTGGTGTATACGCAATAGATCTTTAATAGCCGCCCTAGTTGATACCATTCTAACCCGACCCAGGACATTTGAAGAATCTAATTTCTGATCTAGAACACAATTAAAGTCTCCCATGAGTATAAGTTCACCATCCCAACCCAACAGCTCTGAGTTTAAAAAAGAGATGTCCTCTGGACAATCATTATTCCGGCCATAAACCACACAGATTGTAAGCTTATGACCATTGACCAAAAGTTGAGCAATAAGCCATCGCCCCTTACTATCGCTAAGTGAACATAGTAGCGTAAATTTAGTGGTTCGAGCTTGCAGAAGAGCAACACCACGTATAGAAACAGTCTGAGAAGTGCATGTTATCAACTCAAATCCCATTTGCTTAAAAAAGTTACGATCCTTAAAAGCCAAATGAGTCTCTGTTAGTCAAACAATCTGTGGTTTGTATGCTTTTAGTTCCTCTGAAACTAACCGACGCTTAATAGGAGAGTTCAAACCAGCTACATTCCAGCACATTATACGAATTCTAGACATTGTCTTCCAGTTATTGCTCTTAGCCACAGTCCCTCCAATCCCCAATCTTGCCCTGCAAAAAAGATCCTTTGTAAGCTTATAACACTCTTTTGGCTTTTTTCATTTTTTACCCCCCCACCCGCCCCCCTAACCCCCCTAACCCAACCCTACCCACTCCAATAACACCCACCTTAACAAGTGCAATTGAACAAATTAAACCCACCAATTCCCAAAACAACTGGACCTGTGTCCGCCCCCTCATCACCCTGTAACTACAGAACGGAATCACCCCCTTCCCAGCTGTCAACAAGACAGCACTACACCGCAGTGCACCCCCAAACAGCCACCCCCCCCCCCCTTCCGACAGCCCTTCTGGCTTATATGCACAACAAAGTAAAGATACCTTGCAAAAGCCCCACCAGAAAGTACCACAAAAATCACAGCTCATAAAATATTAGATCTCAAAAAAGAAACATGAATATACCAAGCCCATTACAGGTCCCCCCTTTCATTTCTTTGGTAGTTGTTGCCATTTAGATAAACTAATTTTAGCCTCCTGCTCATTAAAGAAAATGTGCGGGCGCCCATCTTTGATCACCTTAAGGCGTGCGGGATCTTGTAAAATACTGATGCACCAACAGCCTTAAAGGGATCCATAAGCTGCCTTATCTGCCACCTTCTGTCCATAGTTTGTTTGCATAGATCAGAGCGATCAAAAATAGACAATGAGTCATATTGTACTGGAGTCGTTGGTCGAGCTTTGAAGAAGATAGCTTGTCTCAGTAGAAAATTCCCTATACACACCAGTATTGGTCGGGGAAATTTTGAGGGTCGAGAGGTGTTAGCTGCTATGGGTAGCCGATGCGCTCTTTGAACTTGCAAGTCCATGTCCCAATCAGCGAGATCAGAAAATACTTTAGAAAAGAGATTAACAATAAATACCCGAGCATCAGCGCCCTCTGTTCCTTCATGTTGTGTAGATTGCAGACAGTAGTGCTGCATCAAAGTGTGGATGCTTTTCCATGTTGCAGTGCAGCAAAATCTTGTCTAGCGTCATTCCAGTGAACAGACCTGCAGATGTGGACACTGCTCTGGTGGAATGTGCTTTAGTCCTTCTTGTTAAGGGCTTCTTAGCCTTATCGTGGCTAAACTGAATTGCTGGAGAGACCCGTCTGGAGACCGTGGCCTTAGTAACTGCTGTTTGTTCCCGGCCTTGTCCAAAAGCCACCACCAGCTGATAAGCCTTTCTAATGTCTTTAGTTTTCTGTAGATAGAATTTGAGACATTGCTTTACGTCTAGCATATGCAATGCTTGTTCTGCTGGTGTAGCTGGAATAAGAAAGAAAGATCGGAGTCTGACTGACTCGTAAAGATGGGACTGGGTCTGAACCTTTGGAATAAAGGCTGGGTTTGGTCTTAGAGCCACATAATTTTCTGTGAAATGAAGATATGTTTTTTTGATTGTAAAAGCCTGAATTTCGCTAACTCTCCTGTGGAAGTAAGAGCCAGGAGGAGAGCGACTTTGCAAGTCAGAAATTTTAGCTCAGCTTTATGAATTGGCTCAAATGGCTGCTTCATCAATTGCATGAGTCTCCATTCTGGAGGGGGCGCCCGCACCGGAGGGTTGGTGCGGAAGAATCCCTTCATGAATTGTGTCACTAGACTCGAAGCACAGGGAGACGTTATCTGAGGGAAATAGAGGCGAGGTGCACCTTAACTGAAGAGAATGTGAGACCTGACTTTGCTAAGGAAAGAAGGTATGGCAACATCTGCTCTGGGGATGCCTGAAATGGGTGTAAGTTGTTTCTTTGGCACCAGCAGCAGAACTATTTTCATTTTAGTCTGTAGGTCTTGTTAGTGCTTTCAGCTCTGGATCTTGCAAGGATATCCTGATTTCCTGTGAGAGATTCATGACCCTGATTTTCGAGAACTCAGGAGCCAGGTATGCAAATGAAGAGACTCCGGGTCTGGGTGATATACTTGTCCCTTGTCCCTGGTCAGGAGAGATGGTGATGGCTGCAGGAGTATGGTTTTCGACTCAGACAGATGAAGAAGCTTTGGGAGCTAATTTTGGCTAGGCCATCTTGGTGCTATCAGGATGAGATGACAGCAGTCTGTTTTATTTTGGTTAGCACCCTGGGAATTAATGGGATGGGAGGAAAGGCGTAAGCACATATCCCTGACCATGGCATCAAAAGGGCATTCCCCCAGGACCCTGCGAGGGGGAACCTGCTGGCATTGGGCTGGCATTTAGTGCCGTTCCAATTCCCATATGTGGCAACTGGACTTTGCTCTGCTGAGTGCATCCGCTAGAGTGTTGTGTAGCCCTTGGACATGCTCGGCTCAGAGTGAGATCCTATGTTGTGTTGTCCAGTCCCACAGTTCCTGCACTTCCTGTGATAGCGTGATGGACTTGCTTCCCCCTTGTTTGTTGATGTAATATATGCTGGTCTTATTGTCCAAACGATCCAGCATGGAGGAACCTGCTATCCTTGGCAGGAAAGCCTGAAGAGATAGGAAGATGTCTGTTGATGTGCTGCTGTTTTTGAGCACTGGACCATTTACCCTCAATCTGTATCTCCTGCAGATGTCCCCCCAGTCATCTGTCATTAAAAAGAAATCTGGGATCAGTTGAAGGAAGGTACGGCCTTTTGAGAGACTTGCCTGTGACACCACCATTGCAGGGCTTCCCTCATACCTGCAACCATCTGTATCATATCCTCGAAGGATCCAGAGGTTTGCAGCCACTGACTCTGGATTACCTCACTGAATCAGTCTCATCCTTAGTCTGGCTAGTGGTATCAGGTCTATTGCAGATGAACACATTCCCAGGAGCTATTTGTATGTTCGTCCCGAAACTGACGTTTTTCTTGACATTTTCTTTGCTAGCGGTTGCAAACGTATTTGCCTCTCGTCCGAGAGGAAAGCTTTGCACTGAGTGGTATCTATTGTAGCTCCTAGAAACTATATAACCTGACTGGGAAGGAGTGATGATTTTTCTCTGTTCATAGTGAGCCCCGGAGTCCGGAATGACGGAAGGCAAGGGTCCGTAGTCTGTGTGTCTTTCAGCGCCATTGGTGCTTTGAGTAGGAAATGTTGGGAACATAGGGCTGCGGCTGTGGAGGAAGGGCGTTTGGTAAATATTCTTGGTGCCGATTTGAAGCCAAACGGTAGCACTTTGAATTGGTAGTGGGTACCAGCGTCGGTAAATCTTAGATTTCAATGTTTTTGATGGATAGGGATGTGAAAATACGCATCTCCAATGTTGAGTGAGGTCATAAAGTCTTCTCTGTTGAGGTGACGAAGGATATCGGAGAGTGTTACCATTCTGAATGTCTGTTTTCTGAGGAACTTGTTGAGATTCCTTAGATCCAGTATTGGTCTCCACTTCCCTGATACTTTTTTATCAAGTAAAAAATAGAATAGAAACCTCGTCCCCCTTGAGATACCTGATCTATTGCTCCTTTGGAGAGCATGAACTGGGCTTCTTTGCACAGTATGTGAAGATGAGGTGGGGCTCCCTGGGTGGAGTATTTGGTGGTCGGGGAGTGAATTCTAGGTTTATGTCCAAAGGTTACCAGGTCTAACACCCTCTGATCTGTTGTTATTTTGCACCACTGATGTACATGGGTGGTAATCTTTGCACCCACAGGTTGGTAGGGGAGGGAAGCTGGTACCTGGTCCTGATCATTGTTTTCTGTTATAGTAATAACCTTGAGAAGGCATTCTTTTGTGGTCTCCTTGGCAAGAGAAACCAGCCGTTGAATATTGGTGGTATGTTGGAGGTTGATAGCTTGAACGGTATTGAGATTGATAGGCCTGATACTGCGGGCTCTTTGTTAACCTCCCTTACATGAGGTAAAACCTTGTCCTCTAGCTCCTCTGAATGGCACTTTCCAGTATTGCAAGGTGGCTAAGAATTTAGCTGTGTCTGTATTGGTTTTAATAGCTAAGAGCGCCTCATCTCTGTGCTTACCAAACAGGGAATCACCATTAAAAGCCAGATTTTTGTTTGTACTTCCGGCCTGATGGTGGTAGCCGTCAACCATCCCTGTCTTCTCGGTACGGTGGCACCCACCAATTATCTAAAACCAGTATTGGGGGGCATGGCCAAGATGGCGGCTTGAGCGCAAGTGTTTCATGAGTGTTTTGTCCCCGCCAGGCCCAGAAGCATTGATATAGCACTCACTCCTCCTGGATTTCAGCTCCGCGGGACACCCTGTGGAGGCATTTGTGAGGCTGGTCTGGGGATCCGCAGAGACTCGAGCAACCCCACTCTGGGACGAGCGAACTGCGCCTTTTGCTGTTGGGCACGGGGCCAGTGGCCGGCTCGCCATCTTGGATTCCGGAAGTGAGAGCGGGCTTCCCTGAGGTGACATGCAGGGGCCTGCGGCCGCACCGGTACCCACTCTCAGGAGAAATGTCACCAGTGGCCGGCCTGCTTTGTAAAGCCCCAGCATCAAAGTGGACTCGCTGAGGTCGGCAGACCCGCAGCCAAGTGGGTACTCGCCTGAGGTGGAGACATTGAATGCGACTGCCCGGCCTGGACCCAGGAGGTGAGAGCAGGCTCTCGGCGTGTGGTGGGGGTCCTGTGGCTGCGCCTGCTCCTGCCCGCTGGAAGGCTTCGCCCCCTTGGAGCATTGCATTGTTTGGTGGAGCAGTGTGAGCGGGGCCGACCATCGCTGGATCCCGGTTGGCCTGGGGTCATTTGGTCTGAACTGACAACCACAATTAAAGAACCCCTACCCTGTGGGAGAGAAGCCATCGTGGAGCCTGCGTAGCTGTGACCAACGGAACCCTCAATAGAGGTCAGGACTTATCTGAACTATCAGCCCCTTGAAAGTTTCCCCGCAGTAGATAATGGGAGCGCCCCTTGGGGACTGCTGAATCAAAGTCGAGGGACCAGGACACAAGCAGCAGGCTCAGGAATGGATTGAGTCCATGCAGCACGGCAGTGACCTGCTGGGCCCACACTGGAGGTTTGGGGGAATCAGAGGACATACCGCCCCACCGATTGATGGGGATGGACCCCCAGCAGAAGACTCCTGGTGCCTTCTGAGGGGCATGACCCGCGAGGCCTCCCCTTGCCATGGACTCCATGGATCTCGAGTGGAAGGTACCCGGGGCCTGCGGCCCATTGAGAAAGTGAGCGGCGACAGATGGAGCGTGGCTTGTATACCCCCTCAGGTCTGTCCTACTATAGCACGCGGGCCCGTGCGACGGACCTGAAGGTCCAGTAGCAATGCGGATTTGGGCTCTGTGGGTAGGAGCAAGTACCATCGCTACCGGCCCCTTCGCCTTCAAAGGACTCTACATCGCGAAAGAGTGCACCAGCACTTACAAGGAGTGGTGTCCTGATTGATCCCACCGGGATTGAAGCACTGGAAAGCCACTGGGCCGGCCTGCTCCTGGCCTCACAGATCACCATTGGCCTTTGGGGTTCCCTTGCCACAGCACCTCCAGTCTTATCCAGTTGTGTTAGGGACTGGTTAACACCCTTCGTAGGCCCATCAGCCGGTCGCCTGGTGACTCTCTGGCCGGGGCAGCTGCAGGATGCCGTCGGCACGCTCAGCTTCATCCTGCTGCCCTAGGGCGAATAGGTGAGCAACTATGGCATCGCCAAAGCAAAAAAGGATCGCTCAGTCTGTGACCTGCACCTCAAGAGCTCTGGGGAGTCCCAAGGGGACAAAGCTCCAATGGGTGAGCTGAAACCATCCGGCAGAGGAAGTGGAGCGGAGTCAAGTGACTCGTGAATTCCTTGAAGCTTTGTTTGCCTCCTTGCGAGAAGATCTTCAGGCTGTAAAAACAGACCTGCAAATGGAACTCAGAGAGGTTTGGCGAGATGTTGATACAGTGGGCGAGCTTGTGGTGGCCCTTGAGGAGGGATCTTCAGCCAGAGACGAAGAAATTGAAGCCCTCCAACAGGAAGGTATTTGAGAACAAGACCAACACATTGACTTGCAAGCCCATGCAGAAGACCTTGAAAACAGGTCCAGAAGGAATAACATCCACATACGTGGAGTCCCTACGAGCGCGGAGGGCTCGAATTTTGAGGGATATGTTTAGGCCCTGTTTTGCTTCGTCTTGGGCACCACAATAGAGAACATGTTAAAATTGACCGGTGTCATCAGGTGGGCCCCAACCGCCTGCCCACCCATTCTCCCACAGATATCCTGGTCTGTGTACACAATTTCAAGGTAAAGGAAGCTATACTCAAGGAAGCCTGAGATGCCAAGATGCTGCAATTCAGGGACCATAGTCTGCAACTCTTTCAGGACCTTGCAGCAAGCACTTTACAGAAGAGGAAGGACTTCCGGCCTGTGACTAACCATCTGCAAGTGGTGGGCATCACCGACGCGTGGGGCCACACTTTTCGTCTTATTTTCTGACACGAGGGCAAACTCCATCAACTACGCTCCCTGGCCGAAACTTGGAAGATTCTCAACCTAGATCTTAGCGACCAGGTCCCCGACGATCCCCGGTGGGAAACAAGGACCTAGATAGTAATCGCAGTGGATTGCAACGCCGATCCCGAGTTGATCACCTTCGCCCTGATCAGGAGACAATTTTTAAAGAAAGGTCGACGGTGCAGCGCTCCCTCTCTGGCGTGAGGGGAGAAGAAGCTGTCCCTATTCCTTGAGGTAACACATGGATCTGATGGTAGGTTGGCCATGCCGGTTTGGTGGGGGCAGGGGCTTCGATGCTCAATCCTGTTGGATGACTTTCCCCACCATGGCTGTCCCCCGCTGTACTGACCTTCCTTCTGTGACAGACTTTGCTGATCTCAAATCTGTTACCGTTTTCTGTTGGTCTGTTATTTTGTTGTGGCTTATTCTGCGTTGTTGGGGTTCCCTTCTGAAGAGCCAACTTGGATAGGTCCTCCTCACACACAAACTGATGATAGAATCTCCCTCCCTCTACATATATAACATAACATGTGTATTTGGAAAACGCATGTTCACCTGTAGGTATCTTGGCGCTGAATAACAGACGTTTCTTGTTACCCAACTCAATGATACTCATTTTATCGACCTCAGATGGATGCAAGGCTGAGTGGACCCGCCGGGATTTGAACCTGTGACCATGAGGTCGAACACAGGCCCTTGCAGTAGAGAGATTAGTCCACTAAGCCACCAGACCCGGCTATATCACTAGCCCTACACGGAAGATCAGGGTAGCACTGGCCCTATTTTTTTAGGCTTGTTTTCTTCCCTTTGACCATGGAGACTAAAATAATTAGCCATAGTGATTGAGGCCTCAATAACCTAACCAAGAGATCGGCGGTGCTTTTCCTGCTGGAACACGGGCAGGGAGGCATATGTTTGCTTCAGGAGACCCATTTATTTATTTAAAAGCTTTATATAGCGCTGGCTCGACCCAGGGGTATCAGAGCGCTTTACAAGGGTATGGATATAGTACAGGAGTAAACAATTGTTCCTAATGTAGGGTTCAAACAGTAAGGATTACCAAGAACAAATAACATAATACAATTTACATCTGTCAGAGGGGCAAGAAAGAGCTATCAACATAAATAAGGTGGGTACAGGTAATCAAATTATTAAACAATAACAGGAGATGAAGGAAGGGTAGGAGGGTGGTTAGGCAAGAGTAAGGGCGAAGAAGAATAGAATGAGGAAGGGGAGGAAGAAACTAAAGGGAGGGCGTGTGGAGGGAGGTGGAAAAGAAAAGGGGAAGTGGGGAGGGGAAAGGAGGGGGAAGGGAGAGAGTAGAAGAGTAGCGAAATGAAAGGAATCATGGACCCCAATATTTGTTGAGCAGGTGCAGTTTGAGGTATTTTTTGAAGCTGATGTAAAAGGGGTTACAACGCAGGTCTTTAGGGAGGGCATTCCATATGTTAGGGGCGTTTCCGGAGAAAGAAGGAGATTGTGTGGTTTTCTTTTTTAACAGAGGTGGAACAAGGAGGAGTGGGTTGGTGCTTCTTAACGGTCGGGAACAGCCCGCTTTGTTGAGTTTGTCAATGAGATACAGCGGGGCCTTTAGATGAAGGGCTTTGTGCGTAATGCATGCAATCTTGTAGGAGGATCGGCCTTCTAAGGGTAACCATTTAAGGAAGTGGTTCCCATACTATGGTCCGCGGACCCCCAGGGGTCCGTGACACATTCCCAGGGGGTCCACAGGCAGCAGCTGTAAAAGCACTGCAAAGTTCATTGTATAATCAGCAGTTTTATGGCAACAATAAAAGTGTCAAGATAACTCTGGTGATTAATGTACTTTCTAGAGAGAGATGGGAGTTTTGTCCAGTGGCAGCTTTGAGTCATCTAAGGTAGCGCAGAGGGTCAATATGCCTGCTGCAAAGAACATGTACCATGCATTTCAAAAACATTATTTTATGTGCATAGCTCAGTGGTTAACTGCTTTTGTCATTGAGATTCTGTTGGCACTGTGAAGTTAATAAGTTACAATCGTAATCTAGCATAGTGTGCTATGAACTGGCATCAAAGAGCTGCATGCAAACTGTATTGTACAAGTCAGCAAGTTATGTTTTTTTTCCCAGTCTTTCATTATCCTGATACTGCTGAAAAAAGGTTTGTTTGGGTATAAATACATTCTTATTATTAAAGTCAATGCTAAACACTGTTATGTTCTGAATCCTGAGTTTGTACTTCAACAGACCAAGCGCTCTTAAGGAAAGCCTACCAGTATGTATGACATGTGAATCCTACACCTTGAAGTCCTTTTTATCTTATGTAACATTCTCTATACACTGATTTACACATGTATGATTCATTGTTTCTTTATGCATGTGGTGAAAAGTGCTATGACACCCTACACTGGTGTGAGAGGTGCTATGAAACAAATGAAATACATTTGACAGAGGGGCTATGGAGAGATAAGAGGCACTGTTGGAGGGTGATAGTGAGGGAATCATTGAAGAGCCCCAACAAAGATTGTCATATCCTGGTGCACAGTAAGTAATACAATTCAATATATAATGACAAATGTGTTGTAGAATGCACCTTTTTTCACTAATGTTCTTGGGGGGAGAGGCCTCCAAAGCCCCCTTTGTAATGGTCAGGCTCACTCACTGCACTTGGTGTGCACCGTACAGGGACTGGCCTGACAACATTTACCAGGCCTGCTTTGGGTTTCCAGTCCAGCCATGGCAGGAGTAGGAGCCTCACCCCGCGAAATAAAACCAAACATTAAAAAGTTAGCCGCCAAGATGTAGCACCAACCTTCCGATTAACATTTTTTGATTTTTGCAAACATTTTCAATATAAAATAATAACATCTTTAGTAATTCAAGTATTTGTTTGGTGTGCACTTCTTTGTGTATTTTTTGGCGAATGACTGTGTAAATGTTTGAAATTTAAATAGTACAAATTGCTTGGGGGTCCCCGGCTTCCAGTAGTGACTCAATAAGGGTCCTCAGGAGTCAAAAGTTTGGGAACCACTGATTTAAGGGCTTTGAGGGTTGGGGAGATGTGGTCAAAGCGTTTGCAGTCAGTGATTAGTCTGGCCGCTAGGTTGAGCACAGATTTGAGTGGGGCAAGGTGAACTTTAGGGGTTCCAGAGAGAATAGCATTACCATAGTCAATTCTCGAGAGGACTAGAGATTGGACAGCCGATTTAAAGTCGTCCACTGGAATGAAGGGTTTACATTTTTGAGATGACGGAGAGAGAAGAGTGCTCCTTTAGCTGAGTTTTTTATGTGGTCCTGGAGAGTTAGGCTGCTGTCAATGGTGATGCCAAGAGATTTTACTGAGTTGGAGGGCATTAAGGTCAGAGATCCATGTTTGGATAGGAAGAGGGTTATTTTTAGAAGAGAAGAGAATGATTTCAGTTTTATTAGGGTGGAGTTTGGGATGACTGGGGTGGAATCAGGATTGGATTTTTGCCAGGGTGTTGTTAAGGTGTAGTACATCGGAGTGGGCTCTAATAAAAGTAAAGTTGGGTGTCGTCAGCATAGAGGTGGTAGTTGATTCCAGCTTGTTTTAGAATGAGGGTAAGGGGTTCCATAAAGAGGTTAAAGAGAGAGGGAGAGAGAATAGAACCCTGGGGGACACCGAGGGAGACGGATGTGGGGTTAGAGAGGCAGTTGTAGATTTTGATGTGTTGTGTTTTATGTTGGAGGTAGGAGGAGAACCATTTTAGTACAAGGCCATTAAGGCCAAATCGAAGTTTGAGCACATTAAGTAAGGCAGGGTGGTTAACAGTAACAAATACTGCAGAGAGGTCAAGGAGTATGATTAGGCAGGTCTCGCCATTATCTAGGGAGTGGTGGATGTCGTCAACAATATTTAGTATGGCAGTTTGTGTACTGCAGCCTTTTCAGAATCCGGATTGTAAGGAGTCAAGTAGGTTAAAGGTGTCAATGTGTTTTTCCAGTTGAAGAAGGGCACCTTTTTCAAGGGCTTTGGAAAGGAGGGGGAGGTTGGAGATGAGGCGGAGATTATTAAGGTCGTTGGGGTCGGCATTGGGATTTCTAAGAATGGGAGTGATTTGTCCGAGTTGGAGAGAGGCAGGGACACATCCCGAAGTAAGGGAGGATTCGATGATAGAGGTCCAATAAGGTGCAAGGATGTGCTTCAGCTCCTGGACAAGGTTAGCAGGGAGAGGGTCTTTGGTGTGTGAGGACAGTTTAAGTTTGGAGATGATGTTAGAGACTTCAAGCTCAGTTACAGGGTGGAAATTGTGCCAGGAGGCGTTGTTTTTCTGCTGTGAGTTAGAAAGGCTATTATTCGGAGGGGTAGTGGCAGGAAGAAGGTAGGAGGAATCGGGGGGGGCGAGGTAATAGGGAGGGAGGTAGAGAAGTAGAGTTGGCGATAGATAGGGGATAAGGAGGGATCTGAGATGCAAGGAAGGATTAGTCTATTTTGGCTATTTTTTCGGAGAAGTTAGCAATTTTTTCACATCTATGAGTTGTGGCCGTCAGTTTTGGAGGGGTAGAGGAAGTTTGGTTTCAAACTATGCTGAACAGCTCTTTGGGTCTATTTTTCGGACGATTGAGTTGTGTGCAGAAGAAGGAAGCCTTTTCAGTGAAAATGTGTTTCTTGTACGTAGGTCTGGCGGATCTGAGGAGGGCAAGATGAGCGGGGGAAGGGTGTTGTCTCCATGTTCTTTCTGTAAGTCTAAGTGCACGTCTTTCGTCATTGAGATTAGAATTGAACCACGATTTAGATGTAATGTTTCTTAGGGGCAATTTGGTCTAAGACATCAGTGACTGTTTTGTTAAAATGCTCGGTGAGTTCATTAGCATTTAGGGAGAGAGGGGTGAGAAAAAGTTGTGCTTGGAGTTTAGACTCCAGTTCACCAGGGGGGATGAGATCAAGATTTCTGGTCCATTTTGTGGCTTTAATATTATTGGTGGTGGGGTGGAGCCATGGTGGCAATTGAGAACAGAATGAGGCGATGGTCAGACCAGTCGATGGGTATGATGTTGGAGAGGGAAGCCAAGTCGTTGTTGGCAATGAAGGCGTCAAAAGTGGCCCCTTTGGTATGGGTAGGAGAATGGCAGAGTCGTTTGAGGTCACTGATCTCCAGAAGATTAGTGAGAAGGTTAACTGAGGGGTCATCTGTCACATTCCAGTGGAGACTGAAATCTCCAAGGAAGAGATTTTTTGAGTTAGAGAGTGAGGATTGAGAAAGAAGGTCAGATAGTTCCTCAGCGAAGGGAAGAGGGTCACCAGGAGGGTGGTAGATATTATGCAGTCGAATCGAGGGAGAACCTTGAAACTTAAGTTCGGCTTCAAGGTATTCAAAGGTATTGTGGTCAGAGTTCTTGACAAGGGAAAGTTGAAGTTTGTTTTTAAAGATAATCACTAATCCACCCCCTATTATCTCAGTTCTGTCTTTTCTGATGATAGAGTAACAAGGGGGGAAAGTAAGTCAAGGCTGGACGTAGAGTGGTCATTGAGCCAGATTTCCGTGAGGAAGGCGATGTCAATAGCTTCGCAAAGGATAGTTTGTGATATTTCGATCGCATGTCGGATGGCCAAACGGCAGTTCACGAGCATGCAGGCGAGGGGTTTAGGTAAGTCTTTGGGTGGAGAGTGTGAATGAATGGTGGAACATTGGGGTGGGGGTTTGGGGGAGACGGGAGAGGAGGGTATTCTGCTGGTCCCCACAATAACGGGATTGTTTGAGTGAGAGAGAATGCAGGCGAGGGGTTTAGGGAAGTCTTTGGGGGGGAGAGCGTGAATGGATGGTGGTACGTTGGGGTGGGGGTCTGGGGGAGATGGGAGAGGAGGGGATTCTGCTGGTCCCCACAATAAAGGGGATGTTGGAGTGAGGGGGGAGGAACATTAATCGAGGAATTTGGATGGTAGGAGTTGCAGAGGCCAAGGAGGTCGGAAGAGGTGAGATGGCTCGAAGCACAGTGGGGCCTATGGGTACGGCAGCCGAGGGGTGCAGAGTTCCACGGTTTAGGATTAGAGATGCATTGTGAGTCAGAGCCGAAGGAGTTAGAGCGATTGAAGAGGGACTTGGAATAGAGGGAGTTGAAATCTTCTCTCAGCCGTGTGAGTTCAGTCATTAAGGTTTAGAGATTGCGTTCTATGTTGGACAGAGTCTGGGTCAAAGGAATAGGGGAGAACGCGGTTGGGAAAGAGGTGGGGAGGGTAGGATGTGTTCATTGTTGATCGGGGGAGAAAATCTGGTGTGAGGAGATGGAGACAAATCGGTAAGGGGATAAGAGGAGTGCTCAGGTGGTTGTAGGATGCAAGGAGGGCCGATGAGAAGGACAGGACATTCATAGAGTCAGGAGATGTGGTTTGAGATGATAAGAGGCAGTAAGGGGAGTGGGTATATCCAACAGCGGGTGTAGGGGGAGGAATGCAGTTTCTGAGAGGGAGAGAGCAAAAGGGTGTCGAGAGGTTGGGTAGATGAGGGGTTAGGCGAAGGTTTGGATAGAAGGAAGCAAAAGACACACAATTAATGGATAGAAGGAAGGACAGAGTCTGGAAATGGTGCTCAAAGATGGAGAGGTGGTGTTCAGAGGATTGTATGAGAATGTTACCAGTTTTAAATATGGAGATGTCAATTTAGCCGAGAAAAGCTGAGGGAAGGGGTAGTAGACAGTTTAACTCCATAAGGAATTTTGCTTGATTCGGATACTGGGAGGTGGCGAAAGAAGATGCTTTTCCATTTGGAAGGGCGTTTGGAGTAGAAGATGTAATTGTTTTTTATAGGGGAGGATAGGCTAAGGTAGTTATCGACAATTAATGTTTCAGGATGCCGAATCAGTCATTTGTGTTAAAAAAAATTCTGGGCATTTTGAGAGATGAGCAGGGTAAGTAATGGTCCATGAGTTGGGGCCATGTCTGATGAGGGCTGAGTGTTGGGGGGTGAGGGTGTGGTAGAGGGGGTACATGATAGGTCACTGAGTTGAGGTGGGGGAAGAGGGAGAGGGGGAGGGATGAAAAGAGAGTAGTAAAGCAAGTGGAGAATTTACTTCCCAAAGATGCACACAGAATGTACACTAAGAGGTTCCCACAACAAAGCTGGTCTTCGAGGAAGGGGAGGGGGAATTGGCCATCCTCCTCTCCAAACACTTCTTCAGTACAGTCTTGGGCCCTATCGCAGAAATTAAGGGTCACATGCTGGCCCTTCGGGTACAGCTGGGCTCATTCTAGCTTACAGTTTCTACAATTTATGCCCCAAACAAGCAGCAGGAGTCCCTATCCAGTGTGCTCTAAACCCCAGATGCAGCGGTGTTGATGGGTGGGGACCTAAAAATAGTGATGGATGCAGAGATGGACCGTTCAGGCCTTAGATCTGGTAGTACCTGGGCGCTTTCTACGGGGAGTGGGATTGGTAGGAGGAGTGTGGGATGCGCTATGTGTGGCGTTCTCAGCACGCAGGCGAGCGGGACTTTACATTTTATTCCACGGCTCAAAAAACATATGCTCAGTTAGATCAGCTTTTGGCCTCTTTGTCGACGTGGGAACGAGTGCTCATGACCTCCATTGAAGCCACCTCACTTTTGGATCATGCACATATATAACGGTAAAGCTGCGCGTGCCTCCCCTGCCCCACACAAGCACCCTCCTGGCGCCTTCGGGAGACTATAATTCAGGCACCGGAAACGGTTACAGCACTTAAAAGCACTGTACAAGACTACTTGCCATTAATGATACAGGCTCCACAGCGCTGTCCTCGATCTGGGAGGCTGTAAAGTTAGTGGTCCGCAGGACTCTTATAGCAAATGCAGAGCACAACAACAAGATTAGGAAAGCTAAGAGGAAGGCGCTAGAGACTTCGGTGCTTAAACTCGAATCTATACATAAGCGCACCGGGGCTCCATGGACCCCAAGAAAGTGCGCCTACAACTTAAACGCCTCAATCTAGACAGGGCCGAACACGCAATGTTACGTCTAATACTTAAATACTAAGTGGGGGCTAACAAGTGAGGCTGTACGCTTATGCATCGCCTCCGCAGCAAGCAATTCACGCAAGCAGTTAAGTCAGTCCTGACAACCTCCGGAGAAGAAGTGGCTGATAGGACTAGCATTGAGGGCACATTCCAAGCACGCTATGCCGAACTTTACTCGCACGATTCTCCGAGCCCACCAGACCCACAGGCCTACTTAGAATCAGTGGCGATTACTCCCTTTCCCTCTGCAGAAGCCGAAGCACTGGACAGGCCTATAT
This sequence comes from Triturus cristatus, assembly GCF_964204655.1. Classification (NCBI taxonomy): domain Eukaryota; kingdom Metazoa; phylum Chordata; class Amphibia; order Caudata; family Salamandridae; genus Triturus; species Triturus cristatus. The sequence goes on along the minus strand of NC_140587.1, from coordinate 550,032,443 downwards.
ACTTTGAAGAAGTGATTGCGGCGATCGCTCGCTTGAACCCGTTGAAGTGACCGGGACCCGATGGGTTTGGAGCAGCATTTTATAAAACTTGCTGCTCGGAACTCGCCCCCATACTCACTCACCTATTTAATTCCTTTGCCGAAACTGGCACACTTTCAGACTCAATGCTTCAGGCTTCAATTTTCATCATCCCCAAGCCCGGGAAAGCTCCAATGCAGTGTAGCTCATAATGCCCGATTTCGCTTTTGAATATCAACTCGAAACTCTTTGCTAGCATTCTAAAACATCGACTTAACCCCCTAATGCTCGGGCTAATAGATCTGGACTAAGCAGGATTTATTACAGGTGTTCAGATTGGAGACAATGCTAAGCGCATTTTCCACTTGATAGGAAACCTTGTTACTGGTGGTGAACGCTGAAAAAGCGTTTGATAGGGTGCACTGGCCCAACCTATTTGCGACTCTCAAGCCTTCAGCATGGGCATGCGTTTTATGAATTGGATCGCAAGCATCTACAGCTCCCCCAGGGCAACAGTCTGAGTGAATGGCGTAAGATCTAGCGGCTTCCCTATAGATCGAGGCACGAGGCAAGGCTGTCCTCTCTCAACGCTTCTCTTCGCTCTTTATATGGAGACATTGGGACAGAAATTAAGGGACAACTCAAATGCTAAGGGTATCCCTTTAGGAGCGATCAACATTTGATCAGCCTCTATGCTGACGATGTCATCTTCTTACTCACACAGCCTTTGACCTCTCTCCTGGCTATTATTGCTGAACTCCAGGAGTATGGAGCGTCCTCGGGCTTTCGGGTTAATATGCAGAAGTCACTGGTCTTGAATCTCAACACTTCTCCAGACACGGAACATGCCCTGCATTCGCAGTTCGACTTTCACTGGGTCACAGAGGATCTCCCATATTTAACCCTAGTTTCAAGCAAAAGTCTCCCCAAAACCGCAGAGATCAACTACGCAAAGCTTCTCACCTTAATTCGTAAAGATCTGGCACACTGGCAACGACTCCAGCTGTTGTGGCTTAGTAGAATTGCTGCTGTAAAGATGAATGTGTTCCCCGGTGACCTGTATATTTTCCAGACCCTCCCTCTGGCACCGCCTCATGGCAAGATTAACACAGCGTTTTATATGGGGGAACTCAAAACCTAGGCTGCAGAAACAACTATTACAGAGCTCAAAACAGGAAGGGGGTCTCTCGGTACCCAATATGTCCTGCCATTACCAGGCAGCACAGCTGTGCTACTTGATGGAGTGGAATCACCCACTAATGGAGAAGCATTGGGTCTTCATGGACCAGACCGTAGCAGGTTCACACATTTGAAGGGAGGTGTGGATGCCTCGACTGTATAGAGCATGGGGGCTCTACTCTTCCCCTGTAACTAACCCGACATTTCAGATCTGGGACAAGGTATTGACTGCAGCGGGACTCAGTTCCTTTCCCTCGTCCATGACACCCTTGTTTTTAAATCCAGATTTTCCACCAAGTGCTGGGTTTTGGGCAGGTGTAAGAGTTTGGGATGTCTCTTTGATCACAAGGGCCCTATACCATTCGACCAGCTCAAAACAGACTATGGCTTTTTGGAAACAGATCATTTCACCCACACGCAAATGACACACTGGGTGCTTAGCTCAGAGGCAAGGCAGGTAGAACGTTGACCTCATTCGAGAAATGTCTGATTCTCAAGAAAGATGACAAGAAGATAATTTCAGAGATTTATCTCCTCCTGACAAAGGTGGCACCTAAATGCAGAACCCCGGGGCAGAAGCGTTGGGGGCAGAACTAGGCCAGCCGCTATCAGATAAAGAGTGGAAAGACATCTTTTATAGAGTGCGCCACACGGCACACTACAGGACACACGGAAACGGCCTTCAAGATCACTTCCTATTGGTCCTACACCCCCACCCGGATACAGAAATGGATTGCTCAGTGTGATAGCCAGTGCTAGCGGGTATGTGGTAATCCAGGCACACTACTCCACCTGCTTTGGCACTGCCCGAAACGGACTAGATTATGAGATCAGATCCTGGACGACAATGATCATGCTTTTAATACTTCTATTCCCAGATTCCCCGCATACACTCTTTTAGGGCTCCCCAATGCACTCACATTTCCAGTCAGCTCCGTAAAAGGAAGGCAGATGGCCTTGGCACTTAATGCCGGGCATAGAGTTATGCTATCCAATTGGGGCACAGACAAAACCCCAGACCATCAACAGTGGCTTCATCAGCTATGGTCCTTGCTGGGCATGGAGCGTCTGTTGATGGCAATCTGTGCAGACAAGTTGGCATACACTAAAATGTGGCCCCCCCTTCATTGCGATTCTTTCCTTAGAGTTTCGGGAGCTGACATGGCCTAAATACTTACATATACTGAGGTCACTTCTACATACCCAAGAAGTGGCTTGGGCCCCTGAGAGGAGTTAGGCTAGTTCAAGACCCAAAATAACGCCGGCATGCATTATTTTTTATCAACTGGCTCATTCGAAGGGGCTGGGGTGGGGGGGGAGTTTGTTTGTTTTGTCCCCTTATTGGGGGGGGGTAGGTTCCTTTCTTTTTCTTTTTGGGTTTGAAACCTTTAATTTGGCTGCCCTAGCAATTCTGCTTTTATAAATGCACTTCACTGGGATTATCCAGTGTCGACGCTCGGATCTCAGCCTTTAGGGGCGTGAATTTTATCTTGTCAGCTGTAAACACCCCTTCCTGAGACGCGGCCGGCGCATGATGGGTTGTAGGCGACATGCTGTGTAAACTGTAACCATAATCAGTGGATTACCATATTGCCACTTGTGCCTGAAACACCTTACTAGACTTCGCCCCCGGCCCACCAGGGTTGTAGGTGGCATGCTGGGTACTGCTTTTCTGTTTTCTCTGCCAATAAAAAAGAGATTTGATTCTAAAACCAGTATTGGCTACATCCATAGCACAGTCGATGGTTTCTGATGCTGCATGTTCTCCATCAAACAAGATCTTTCTGGCCTCTTGCCTTTTATCTTCTGGTATTAGGTCCACCAAAGCTCCTATGTCTGACCACATCTGGCGGTAATAACGGACGATAATAGCTAAAGCATTTGCAGCCCTGATTGTGACTGATGCCATAGTAGAGAAGCGTTTATGTAGAATGTCCATCCTGCACCCCTTTTTATCAGGTGGGGTAGTGATTGGAGTGACAGGGTTCTTAGAGCTTCTTTACAACACTTGGGAAATTACCGAATCTGGTCTGGGATATCTTGTGAGGCAAGATGGAGAATCCTCTGGAGCTCTGTATTTGTTATCAATTCATGGGATTACTGGCGATATGGTTGCAGGTTTTTTCATAATTTTAAATGCCCTCTTGCGATACGTAGTCTATAATAGGGATAAGGCGTACAGGCTTCCTACTGTACTCCTTGAAGTCATACAGGAAAAAGTCAGTCTGTTTGACTGTCATTGGAAAGTGGAATCTGGTGGATGCTCTCTCCATTAAGTTATGGAATCTTCCAATATCCTCCGGAGGAGATTCTGATGGCAAATGTGGAGGAGGAGGAGAGGATGTCGGTATGATGTAATCATCCCAAGGATCTGGCATCGGGAGAGGATCTGGGAGCCTGCCCTCCTCTCTATCTTTGTCTGAAGCAGATATATCTTGTGCGATGGGTCCTGTTGTTAAGGGGCGAGGAGTAATACTAAGTGTAACTGGTGGCAGCAAAATTGGCACGCTTGATGGGTCTGCTTGAGGTAGCGGTTTCTCTGGTTGATCCCCTTGCTGTGGAAACCTTTGTCTGTAGTCCGCCAACATTGCTTGGCAGGTCTTGAAAGAGAGAAAGTGGCAGATGGGCCATATCTCTAGGATGGTTGGAAACCAAAAGCTGGTAGTGACGAGGTGTGGCCACATAGCCCTATTGGTAATATTGTTCTACATCATGGTAATCTCCATCCTCCTCCTCATCATCCTCTTGACATTTAACGTGTAGCTCTGATGGGCTTTGAGGTACACAATAAATACCATCATCCTCAGAGTCCTCCATGTCCAAGAGATGCAATGGGAATAAAGTTGATCCTTTACTGTACGCTGACATAGCTGGGTGTATAAAAGTCTTAGTTACTTTGGCAATATGAGTAACCGTTGACGGTGTAGACAGAGCAGGTTGAACAGATTCCCTTGTCGACGGTGTTGTCGTCGACAGTGCTGCTTTCGACGGGATGGTCATCGACGGAGCACTCGCCGATGATTCGCTCATAGACATGGTCTTCATTGACGGAAGTATGTCGACCGCCGTCGATGATGTTGCAGTTGATGGTGATCCCAACGTCGACGGGCTTTCAGAGAGTGAGACTCTCGTCAACGGTATGGGACCTAATATTGCCGTTGTCTTTATAGTTCCTGTCGTCGATGGTTCTGACTATGTAATGCTTGTCGTCATAGAGTGTGGCAACGACTTCGACAATGGTTTTTTGTCAGATTTATGACTCAAAGCGTCTAAAGAAGAGGCTCTAGAAAGGTCTTTGTCCTTTCTAAAAGGCGTATTAGGCACAGTTAAAGCAGGCTCTGAGGAGACTTTCATTACTTTCTCCTTTTTAGAGTCCTTGGTCTCATGAGCTTTGTGGTGTTTCCTACACTCTCCTGCGACCTGGCTCTCTTGTGAGACTTAAAAGATTTATCACTTTCTTCATCTGAAGAAATTGCCTAGTGTTTAGTGGTCTGGAGCTACAATATTACCCTTCCTTCTCTTTTCTTGAGAGTCTTTGAGAAGATGGTACGGTAATTATTGCACTCCCTTTCCTCATGCTTAGGATGCAGGCAATATATACAGTACTTGTGTGGATCGTCCACATGAACCCTTTTCCTGCCACAGGTTTTACATTGCTGGAAAAGGCCTCTCTTGTCAGCCATGGTGTCACATTTGTATAAGAAATCCAGTAGTTGAAGAAAAAACGGAGTAGAACTCAGGGAGACTCCCTTCCACATGACATGCGGTGAAAATCTTGGGGTAACTGCCTTTGCTGGGAGTGTTCTAGAGGGTGCTAGCAGCGGATTGGCTGTGTTCGTAATTTTTGGTCCTTTTTTAAGAAGGACATAGATAGGCTATTAAACTCAACGCCAATGGCCATTATAGCCTATGGCATTTATCATTTACTGCTTGATTATGTTACTGTGGGACTCCCATCTCGACGATGGAGAATGATTCAAGCATGTGAATCTATGAAAGATACCCCTATACTGGATAACTAATTAAATGTCTTAACTCTCACCTGTCTGAGAGATAAGACACACTGCAGTCAGGAGGATTATGGGGTCTACTTGACAGTTTAGTGCAGCTCTGGCTGTCAAATTGTGGAACACTTGAAGTTTATTGAGGTCCGATTTGCAAGTGCCCACTAGAAGCAAGATTCCATAATTTAACTTGGATTCAATGACTGTCTCTGATAAATGAGCTCTCTTTTTCTAACACGATTGACAAGTGAAAATGACTAAAAACTATACAGGTGATACAGGTATGGTGCTGATGACAAAATAAATCATGGATATGCAAGAGTCCAGAATGACCCCAAAGTGTTTTAGCCTTTTTCTTGACTCCAATTTCTATTTTGTCCACCTTAAAAGAGCTATAAAGTGCACTCCTATTTTTAGATATTTATCCCAACCACAATAAAATCTGTCTTGGCTTCACTAAGTCTGCTCCAGTCCTGGTTCATCGTGAATTTATGTGAGCAAAATTCCCCTCTACTATTCTCTAGTCCTACATGGGCATTAGAACCCAATCCAGGATATGACCTTTGCAGTGTGTAGGAAGTCAGAATAACTATCTGATACGTATCTCCACTAAAGTCCACGAATCAATTAGATTCCCCATTTCACACAATAAAGTACCGACAAAATAATTTTTATACCGGGCTGCACAAAGCACAAACAAGTTTCCAGGAGTTCACTTTCTAAATTTGTGATACTCTTAATAAATCAAGATAACCGTGAATGACTGATTACGAATCAGGCTGACTTTAATTTACAAGAATGTAAAAAAAGAGAAGACGGAGTGAATCACACAGCTGCAAATCCAGATGTCTCCAGAAATTACTATTACACCTCCTCCCCTGCCCGAATAGCTCTCATCCCTTCTCTCAAATTACTCAGGGACAGTAAATAGGAAGGGCGGTCTATCACTTTGGCCAGCCAAGTTTCGCTTGACAAAGATGTGGTGCTAATGGCTTAGAGTCAATTACTGTTCCAAGCTTATCCATACTGGTGATTGCTGGCCTTAAATATAATGCTTACAAATCCAAAGCCATGGGAGATCCATTGCATTAGGAAGCAGATGTAAAAGAAAATCTTTCCTTAATTGGTAGAGAGGTTTTCACGAGTTTTTCTGCACCATCTCATTTGAAAGTGAATACAGTTTCTTTAATGTCCTGTGCAGTAGTCTCGGGCTGTTTCACACCTTCTCTTATGCTACAACAGTTTACTTCAATCTTGTCCCTATCCTTTTTAAGTTTACTGTGTTTTGGTCCTCAGTGCCATCTGTCTCCCTCCATAGATTTCTCCTCTGTCACATCATCAACAAATCTGGTTCTTCTGCAGCCACTGCCAATTCTTAAGACAGTATTATACTAAAATGTGATATGCTTTCCATTTTGTACAAATTGCTCTCTGAAAAAAGGAAAACACACACAAGAGCAGCGAGAAAAAATATTCATTATGAGGACAAAAGCAGGCAAGGACCAGCACCCAACCCAACACCCAGGAAGTCCAGGTCCCAAACAGGTGTGGGCACGATGCCCTGTGCGTCTACGCTGTTCCCTTATGGACTTGGCTAACCAAGAGATGGCGTTAGTGTGACAGGTTCACTGGGAGCCCACGCTACCTACTGCGAAATTAACTTTTGTCAGGTAGGCATCTAATATATATATTTTTTAAACTTTATTAATTTGTATAGAATGAATTAATGCACGATGCGTGTCCTTTATGTACGTAGGACATAACTGCTAGCTATATAATGCCGGTTTGCATGTTACGTTATGGAAGTGTCCCAGAGCCGATGGCATGTGCAGCCTTGGAAACGCTTCCAGATCCACTTTGATACTCGGGATGGGATCAATCAAGAGAGTAGCTGTAGCAAACGTGCATTATAATACATTTAAAATACAGGCAGACATTTCTGAGCGCAAAGCAAAACTTGAAAGGAGGATTTCCTTAAATTTATTTATCACCTGCTTATGATTGATTAGGTTGAGATTGTATTCCTCTTAGAGCTTAAATCGAAGGAATAGGGACTAGGGCAGAAAGAGGTCCAGCATACGCGCCCCTATAGGGTAATGTGTCTAGAGGGGTATACAGTTCTCTCAGAGAGACATTGTCAGACAATGCGTTTTTGGTGTCGAAGAAATGTGAACAAAGAATAAACAAACATAATTTATTTTTCTGTCAGACACTCACATTATTTCTCTTAGTATCATAGCTCCACACACAAATAGATGTTTAAAATGTGGCTGCCTCTGGATCACTTTGTCCCCATACACAACCTGGATGTTTATTACATTGTTCCCTATGCACAACTCGCAGGACTCATTTGAAATACTAACGCCTTCCGTGTATTACTCTACAGTGCACACGCAGGGTGATGAGGGGGGAGTGTGGTTAAAAGAGAGAGATGCACGCTAAACCATGTTTGGCGCCTTTAGGCGGAATGAAGGGCTGGGTTGGAGTCAGTCATGTGAGGACAGTGTCGGTGAAAGGCAAGTATGTCTTTGGCAGTTTGTTATGCTAGGCGTAATTATGAGTCCCACATGACAGGGCCTAACAGTTAGTACAAATGTATATTCAGTTCATACGTTTCCCAATATCTTTAAAACACTGGCAGATATAGATACAGTGGGTAGCTGTAGATGCTGAGTAGGTTGACACTTCAAAATGACTGGTAAGAATAGGGCACAATTAGCGTTACATGAGATGTTATGTTATGTTATTTTATTTTATAGCAGGCACAGATACTCAGGAGTGTCCCGACGCGGAGCCAGCGAGGGGTGGAAAATGAAACCTAGGCAAATAGATGAATTTTCAGGAGCTTTCTAAAAGCCAGAGGCTCCCTAGTGTTCCGAAGAGCAAAGCATTCCACGCCACGGCCGCTTCCCGGGCAAGAGAGTTGCCAGCTAACTTCTGGTGTTTAAAGCGGGGGACCAGAGCCAGAAGCTGAGACGAGAAGCGTAATTGTCTCAAAGGGGCATAGAAGGAGAAACGTTTTTGCAGGTAAGTAGGTCCTTGGCCCTAGAGAGCATGATGGGCAATGATTAGTGATTTGAACTTTACCCTTGGGCAGCCAGTGCAATGAGCGCAGGTGGTGGCTCATACTATTTCTGAAAGGCAAGTCAAGAAGAAGCCTGGCTGCCGCATTCTGGACCACCTGCAGCTTTTTCAGCAGGTAGCCAGGGATGCCCACATAGAGCGCATTAGCGTATTCCAGCCGGCATAGAATGAGGGCCTGGATAACTGTCTCCTTTGCGGCCCTAGGCAGAAGGGAGAGAAATTTCCTAAGGGTTTTAAGAAGGCCGAAACACGTGCTGGCAAGCTTCTTAACCTGCGTGTGAAAAGTAAGGTTCTCCTCAAACCAGACCTCCAAATTCTTAACGGGCTTCCCGATGGAGGTAGACAGAGGGAACTCTGCTGGCCAGAGGGAGTCCCTAAACTTAGGGGGAAAATTCCTGAAGAGGAGAATCTCAGACTTTTCCTCGTTGCATTTGAGCTGCGATGAGGCCAACCATTTAAAAATGGAAGACAGGCAGTGCTTCGCAGAAGAGAATGAATCTGTATTCTTCTCCCATGTAAAAAGAAGCTGGGTATCGTCAGCGTAGGCGATAATCTTTGCTCCCAGTTCTTACGCCAAGTAAGCCAATGGTGTACCATAAACGTTAAACAGAAGGGTGCTGAGGGAGGACCCCGGGCGGACCCCTGTGGTCACTGTCTAGGGAGTAGAAGAGGCCGGCGGAAGCCAGACCTGCTGGACTCGTCCGTCCAGGAAAGACTTGATCCAGCCCCATGCGGAGCCAGAGACCCCTATCTCGGTAAGTCGCGTGAGAAGCCGTGAGTGGGGGACCGTGTCAAACACCGCCGATAGGTCGAGCAAAATCAATGCCGCCCTACTGCCAGCGTCCAAACACTCCCAGATGGCTTCCGAGAGCTCTACCAAGGCTGATTCTGTGCTGTGAGTTGCTCTAAATCCTGACTGTGCCGGGTGAAGGAGGCCTGCACTTTCCACAAACTCAGTGGGTTGTTTAGTCACTACCTTCTCACAGACCTTAGCTAAGCTGGGTAAGAGGGAGATAGGGCGGTAGTTCCCTAGGTTAAGGGGGTCTAAAGAAGGCTTTTTTAGGAGGGGAAGAATCTTGGCCTGCTTCCAGACAACCGGGACGCAAGCTTTCTGCAGGGACAGATTGATAATACCGTTCACTTCGGCATTAATAGTCTCAGCGACTGCTGCCAACAGTCTGGCTGGGCAAGGGTCCGCGGGAGAGCCCGATTTCAGGCCCCTTAAGAGTTTGAGAGATTCAAGCAGGTCCATGGGACTGAAAGCCTGAAGGAGGTGAGTAAGGTGGGCCCAGGATGTCACCGACTGTGCCACTTGAGAGGGCAGTGAACGGTGGGCACAGTTAATCCCAAATAAAGTCTGTCTCTGAGCGACGATTAGGGATGGGCCAGAGTTAGTCATGCTGAGCAAATTCTTCCAACCTGTAATGTAAGTTTGGGACACAGTTAATTAAAAGGCATATCAGTGGCTAGGGAAGGGCAAAAGATTAGATTGAACAAAGTCACAAATTCTACTGGTGTCACAAAAAGAATTTCGAATATAAATGCATGCAGCTAGCTGTTCAGAACACTGAAAGGTGGTTTGACTTCCCAAATCACTATCCTGACAACAAAAATGGATAGATTGCAACATTCTACCCAGACAACTCACACCTTCTTTATCTGGTATCTGAACCTTCTTAGTTCCATACCTTCCTTGCCTACAGGGACACGATCGGATAGGTGACGGACTCCGACAAGCGCTTCCAGAGGCACCAACTTAAAATTACCTTTACCCCTCCTTAATGATCAGGAAAAAGGTGACCCTCGTTTACCATGGACTGCAATATTTATTTCGTGTTGTAACATGCAGACTTTTTCAACATAATACGATTCATTGCTTTACTCTGGAATCATTTTTCATTCTTAAACGGTAAGCTAAAGATTTTTATTGTTTTGCTACCACAGTAAATACACACACAATCGACAAAAGGAACACATAAATATATACATAATATACAGTGACATAAGTATATAATTTACTAAGGATTCTTTATGTTTATTTAATAATAAAAAAAGGTTCCAACACATACGGTGACAATACCGTTTGTACATTTAACACCGAAAAATGTCTCATGCTGCAAGGAAATGGTTTAGGTAGATATAGTCAGTGTCTCTTATTTTTGTCCTTCAGTCTTATGCCCGACTTAGGTGTACCAGAGAGAATGAGAAAGTAACTTCGTTTAGGTGCTTTTCGTGTCCTTAGGTAAAGTGTGTTATTATCTGTCTCAAGTGATGCTCCCAAGCACTCTTGTACTGTATTTTCATTGAGGAAAAATTACAGATGAAAGCATTATCGCTGATTTCAATTATTTCCTACAATGATTAGTTTCTTTGGGAATAATATGAGTGAGCTACACAACCTACACCTTGCGAATTCCTATGTTGTCTACTTTTCGGAAAAGGATCAATTTCTGTGTTCACCAATAGGTCTCCTATCTGTTTCCACCACACAATAAAAGTTGCTAGAAACCCCCCTAAAATATTACAATAATAAAAATCGACTACCTCTGGAAAAAACTGTGGTAAAAAAAAATGATGGTTTTACAACTCTGCTTGTCTCTGAAGAACTGCTGGAAAGATGGTTATCTAAGCAAAGCAAATCCTTTATTGATGCAATTAACGCTTTATGCACAGAATTGTTTTGGAATGTTTCCGACACAAACAATATTGATGTCCATTCCAGTCCTGCCAATCGATTTTGATCTTCTTTATAAGGTCTGTCCCATTTTCCAAGTTTGACCTGTCCTTGCAACTTCCTGTCTTGTTCTATTTTTTCAATGCCATTCCCTCCTACTTGCTCATTTAGCAGAGCGGAGACCTCCTCTACGTTTGACTTGGCCAGCCAGAGCTTGCAGAGGTCTGTCCAAGGGACTGGCCCTACCCCAGGACTATCTTAATAAAGACCTCCACCACATTTGACACTTCAGCAGACTGATGAGTCAGTAAAAAGTCTTACAGACCAGACTTCTCTTTTCGGTCTGCCATTATTTTTCTACACAGGTAGCTTCCTCACAACGAGGTCAGTTTCTGGCATGTAAGCAGCAAGTGTGGAATGGTTTCTTTGATTTGGCCATTACCCAATTATATGAAATTCAGTACAAATCAGTAATATCAAGTACTGGAAAATATAATTGGGCCGATTTGTTTCAGGCATATTTGTTGCGTCAGTCGTATGCTCTTGTACAATGTCTGGATTAACTAACAGGAAAAAACGTAGAAGCCTCCAAATACGGATTTGGTGGTGCGCCCTGTGAATCTCATGGATATATTTGACAGTTTTATGACAATGATCTTAACTACACAGGCTACAAATGTTAATAGTGATTTAGCGCGAAACTCCTTTTTGCCTAGTCCATTTTAGACATAAGCAAGCCTGCACACTACAGTACAATTGGCCTGACAGACTACTTAGGGCGTCATAACCTACTCAATTGAACAGAGTAGAACAGACGCACGCAAGGATTCACTTTTTTGGAGGCATTTCTCCTTCATCACGCAAGGATTCACTTTTTTGGAGGCATTTCTCCTTCATCACGCAAGGATTCACTTTTTGGAGGCATTTCTCCTTCATCACGCAAGGATTCACTTTTTTGGAGGCATTTCTCCTTCATCACGCAAGGATTCACTTTTTGGAGGCATTTCTCCTTCATCACGCAAGGATTCACTTTTTGGAGGCATTTCTCATTCATCACGCAAGGATTCACTTTTTGGAGGCATTTCACCTTCATCACGCAAGGATTCACTTTTTTGGAGGCATTTCTCCTTCATCACGCAAGGATTCACTTTTTGGAGGCATTTCTCCATCACGCAAGGATTCACTTTTTTGGAGGCATTTCTCCTTCATCACACAAGGATTCACTTTTTAAAGGCATTTCTTCTTCATTACCCAAGGATCCACTTTTTGGGGGCCTTTCTCCTTCATCAAACCTTTGAATAGGACACCTCCCTTTGTTTGCTCTGTATTTTACATTTCAATATTTGTTATGTCTAGGGAAACAAATGTCTGCTTTCGATGCGCAGTGCACAAACACTAACATTTAGCAAGTAAAAAATTGTCTAGAAACCTTTAAATGTACAGCCTTACCTTCAGCAGCATACTTTTTACACAACCTTCTGAATGCCCCTTTCTTAATTTTGTCAAATCGGGCGGGGTATACTCTTTTCCTTAGAAAAGTGTGGATTTCCGAGTATCTGCGCTCATCCATCTGTTTTACGAAGTACTTTGAATCTACAGAGCAATAAAATGACCTTTAAAAAGTTTGCATCTATTCAAAATGTCTTTTAAAAGACTGTATTAAATATCCAGCCAAACTAACTCAACACTATGAAACAAACACAGCATGTTTGCCTTCAGTTGGCCAGGCTAAACGATACAAACGTGAAATATTCCATCTGTCAAGTCTTTACAAATATCACAAATGATTAAGTATTCACGGCGAACAAGATCACAATGAAACGTATAATCTATGACGATCAACCCACAGAAGAAAGCAGTTTTAACCTAGAATCCAGTTGTGGTTTCTAATTGGGGGCGGAAGACAGTTGCCCCATATGCTGACGCTATGGTATTATACTGTGTGCCACCAGCCCATGCTTCTGGAGTGTGAAGGTGAGGGCTGGGCAGATTCCTGCGGATTGCAGGTTGTCTCACTGGGCTCAGTGTGCATGTCAGTTTAGCTGGCTGTCTACAGCCGGCCAAGCTGACATGCGCACTTCAGACCCAGCAATTCCAGGGATGAGAAACAGCAGGGGAATTGCTAGCAAAGGTCCCCAGCCTCAAAATTATCGCTGGGTTAGCCTGCTCCAACCAATCCTGGGGCTGCTCATGCTGAAAACAGCATGAGAGCAGCTCCAGGATTGGTTGGATTTGCGCTGCACTTAGAAGCAAGTCCTTCCTTTTCCTTACTGCTCCTCGTCACCCTCGGGATTGACGCGGGGAGAGGAGCACCGGACGGTGGGCCCAGCGTCCAGCAGCATTTATGATGAGCACCTCACCATTTATTAAAGTTGCCACCCGCCACTGCTAAAATCAATTAATTGATGAAGCAATTTCGTGGACACACTAGGTCTGATCAACTTTTCATAATGACAAGATCAGACCTTTATACATTCCTATTGGACAGTTCGAAAGTTCTTCGAAAAACAATAAAACAGCTTAAAAACATGCAGATTATGCAACTGCTGGTTAGAAACACAAGAGCCCATATTGTTAATCAGTCTAAATCTTCAGGAACTTCAAAAGAAGCGTCGAATTTCAATCTTCAAAGAGCTAAATATGCTCACTATCAGTAGAGCAACAAATGTTCACTTTATAGTACAAACCAACTCTTTTATTTGAAAATTAAGAAAAACCTGTGGAACATGTTTCTCCAAAACCATCTGTGGCCTCCCATAGAATAACACTGATTTACCATATAACATTTAATTAGTATTACATTCAGTTTAGGGGGACAGTCAGAGATATACTTATTCCATTCATTTTAATCATAATGTAAAATCCTTTTTTTTGGTAAAGTCATATTTTAAACGATTATTTTGGAAATGTCAATTTTAGAAAGTTGGCATTTTTCTACCTAAAGTTTCTGGTTCCTTTATGTGAATGACCAGCTAGCCTTGGACTGTTGATAGCCCCTCCCCCCACATAGGAAATGAGTATTAGGGCCAGACAGTAGACAAAGGACGTGGGTGTGGAGAGGTGACAGTTTTCCTGACAGGATGGCTAGGGAACAGCTGAGCCCCTGCCATGATTGCACCTCAGATGGTAACCTGAAAGCAGTATCCAGCCCTTCCTGACTGGAAATGAAGCCTACCCTGTCACTGGTAGATGCAACTCACAACTGAACTTGTCCACCCTTTGTTTCACTATACAGTCTGGAGCCAAACTCAAACCAATTTCAGAGTTAAACAGAAGGGCCTCCTCTATCCACTGGGTGGCATTGGGCATAAAAGTGTGTTAGAAATTAAGTTACTGCTTGACTGGGGTGTAAACCCTGGTCAAGCAGAAACCACAATCCTAGTCAAGGTAAGTCACCAGCAAACCCCAAATTAACCTGCGCTCACCTCCTGGTAGCTTGGCACAAAGCAGTCAGACTTAACTTAGCGGCAATGTGTAAAGTATTTGTGCAACACTTGAAACAGTAAAACAGTGAAAACACCACACTAAAAAATTCGTCACCATGTTTGAAAATACAGCAAAACGTAATAAATAAAAAAGACCAAAGAGACAAATATCCAATCAATAGAACCGGAGTTATGAATTTTGAAAGAATAAACTACAATATAACACCTAAAACCGTAAAGTGCCAACCGGGGATATCTGGTTGCACTGGATTGGGTCAAAATCTAAAGTTCAAGCCGACCGCAATGGAGCGAGGGTCGAATACAGTCCTAGATTAGTCTATCGCACACATGCCGAGGCACACTCAGTGCAAAAGTCCAAGATTTGTCCGCTGAAGGTTTACCTTCCTAGGTTTTGTTCCAAGAGTCCTGTTCGCATGGAAGAACATCACTGGCAGTAAGGAGAGCGTTGCTGGTGGTGGTCGGCATGGCTCAAGGAGCAGGACGGGCATGCTGAAGCTTCGCGTCGGTGGTCCACGGAGGCGATCAATGCATGCTGTGCGGATTGTGATTAATATTTAAAGTGGGCCATCACCCACTGAAACCAATAATTACAATTTCTTACAATTTGCTTTATTTGATAGAGGGGAATGCACTCTATTTGCACTCTGGGCCTCAGTAAAGGTCATGGGACCTGTGTGGCAGGAACAGGCAGACTTAAGAATAGAAGGGAGGAGATGATGTTTGTTTACCCTCCAGAGGGATTTGTGGGTGCTAGAACCATGGCATAAAGGGACACTGTTGCAGAAAAGATAATGTAAGGGCCTGGTGCTAGCAGTACAGATGAGACTGCTGGAACGTAGGCAGAGTATACCCTAACCAGGGTTAATCACAAATATTATGAAGTTGGTAATACATCTGGAAAAATGCTGCCATTCAAACTTAAACAACAAGCCCAATCATACATATCAATTAAAAATGAAAAGGGGAAAAAGATTGATAAAGGAAAAAGATAAACATGCTGTATGTTAGCGCTGTTATCATAACAATTACACACCACAGAGGAGTTGGACTCGAATAAGTTAGTACATTATATCGAGGAGGGCCAGACGGCATACTTTAAAGAAAAAACAGCAAGACAGCCTAGCAAACCCAATCACTTCTGGCAAAGTGAGTAAGGCCATTAAAAGTTAAACATTTGGAAAAGCGCAGGGCCAAGGAGGTTTACTGCTTCCTTTCATAAACCATATTGGCAAGAACAAATGAGGATACTAACCAAAGTGAATAATAACTTCAGACTTATGGGAGCAGTAACATCTTCAATAGAGGAAGTCAAGATAACATATTTCCTAAAACTAGTGTAAGATCCTGAAGACTATGGATCTTACATCCTATGTCCTAACAAATGTTAATGCTAAGGTATACATTAGCAGTCTGCTTAGAGAACGTTATGCCTAAGCAAATCCATGCTGATCAAGTGGTATTTATAGCCAAAAGAGAGTTGAGAGATAACACAGAGAAAGTTATACATTTGAAAGATTTAGTGAACAAAAAGAGAAGGCGAACAATGCTTCTAACACTAGAAGCAGAGAAAGCATTTGACAGAGTAGAGCATTTCTAGTGAGGTGCTGCGAGCTAGAGGGTTTGAGTTTTCAAACCCCCGGTTATGGCTGGGTACCCCAACTCTCTGGCTTGCATATGGCTAAATGGCAAAGACTCCGCAACCGTGTATGTAGAAAGAAGCAAGGATGTTTGATGCTTCTATTGTAATTTGTGCTATATCTAGAACACCCAACTCAGAAGACTAATAAGGAAGCTGGAATGAAGTGTGTGAAGCTGGGCACAAATTATTTTAAATGATCTCTGTCTGCTGATGATACATTGGTTGCTTTATCAAGCCCTGTCAGATTGTTGCAGCCCCTACTAGGAGAAATTCAGGAATTTTCTGTGAACTGTCACGCTTAAAAGTCAATATGTGGAAATGTGAAACTTTGAGTAATTACCATCCCAAAGGGGAATATGAATTGGCTGCTAATCCGTTTCCCTTTAACATGGTGTTGTTCATGATTAGGTATCTGGGGGTATGCCTCATTGCAACTAAACTGGACATTTAAACTACTACCTTCCAAAATCTTGTCTAAGAACTCAAACTAGAGATGGCACTATTAAACCCTCTACCGGCTTAGCTGTGTCAGGACTATACACATGGTGACCTTGCCTAGGTTGTTATTTGTTTAAAATGCTGCCATAATTGTTCAATGGCAATTTCTAAACCAAATCCTGTAGATGTTTGCAGACATTATTGGAGAGGGGAAGTGATCAGTGGTTCAGGCACGGGGGTTCGACAAATATAGAATGGTGGCCTAGGCATTCCCCATATAACCTGGTAACATCAAGCAACACATCTTTGCCATTTTATAAAATAGTCCATGGTGGAGTCAGATCAACACTGATGTTTTATTTGGATAATAATCAGGTGAATAGAACTCAATAGGAGATTCCTTGGCTCAATCCGAAAGACTGACTCAAAAACATAATGTTTTCCTGGATTATAAGCTCCACATTGATGATTTTGGAGGTACTAGTGAGCAAATCTTTACTTTACTATTTTAGATGGTAAAAAGCAGTCTTCTCCACAGAGCAGATAGAGTATCTACCAGAAACAGTATTGCCAAAGTTAACTTGTTCTTCTGATGGATACCCTTAACCACAGATTCCTCACCTTTAGAATGTATACCAAAGTAGTACCTTCCAAAGGTGGAGTGGACTTAGACCAAAACATCCCACAGGACCAAACAGGCAAAGTGCCTTTGCCGTCGAATCTGACTGTCACGAAAAGGAATTAATGCTTTGTGAACACGTGCACTGGCGCTCACACTGCAGTCTGATAGATGCCAAGGACAGGCACACTGCGTGCCAGTGCAGTGGTAGCAGCCTTGGTCCTGGTGGAATGAGGCCTCAGTTCTTCCGGATTCTGCTTCTTAGCGAATCCATAGCAGATCTTAATGCAGAGAGATATATATATCCACCTTGACAAATTCCTTTTCTGCATCGCCATACCTTTCTTTGCCCCAGAGAACCCCACAAAAAGCTGATCGCCCACCCAATGGTCTTAGGTGCGATCGATGTAAAAACCTTAAGATTCTTTTGGGGTCTTTGTGGAGCAAAGAATGTTAGGAGGGTGATGGACTGCCCAATGTGAAAGGAAGTCGCAACTTTAGTCAAGCAGGCGGCCCTGGTCCTCAACACCAGTTTGTCTGGGAGAAAGGTGGTGTAGGGCGACTGCACCAAGAGAGCCTGGAGCTCACTTATGTGACAAGGTGAAGTGATTGCAATGAGGAAGACAGTTTTGAGAGTCAGCAGGTGTAGCAAGCAGTTGTGCATTGGCTTGAAAGGTGTAAATCCGAGGAACGTCAGGACCAAATTAGGACTCTGACTTAGGCTTGGCGGAAGGGTTACTCGGTCACAAATGTGACAAATATTCCTTCTGCCTAATTACAAGTGCCACAAGATGTAATGCATTTGTAATAAGGTGAACGGGACAGTCGTCATGTTTGTCACCGAGTATCCCATCTACCAAACTATGAATCAGGCCCCAAGATTTCACTGTGGCATCATAAACGGTCGAGGGAGGAAACATGTCTAATCTTCAATAAACTACATCACAACAGGTGATTTAAATAAGGGTGGTTGGTCCAGAAAACTAAAAAAGCAAAAGGGCAGACAAATAATCTTTAATGGTGACCACTGTAAGACCTTGCTGGGCCAAAGGCAAAACAAACAATACATCTGACAGTATGGCTTGTTTAAAAAAAAAAAAAAAAATTTTTTATTGATTTTAACGTCAGCACAACGATACTCACTTTCAAGGAAGAACAAAAAGACAAATGGCAGTATTTTCAATCACAATAATTACACATCTAGGCATGCTTACAAGTAATAACCGCAATGTCTAGAAGAGGACAGGAGAAGGATATCATGCCCATTCACACAAGAAACAAGAAGCTCTTTCTCTTCCCTTCTCTCCTCTCCTTTGTCTATTGAGACGTCTAGGCAGCATAAACTATACTGAACAGTACATTCAATCTGGGCATACATATCACTCAATTCAATAAAAACAAAAAGGCTCATCATGCTGGATCTTGTTCACCTTCCATTTCCCCCATTTCCTTGCTCACCAAATAGTGTTGATACAATCCCCAGAAGCTTCTGGGACGGCTCTGGAGACACAGTTCACCCATCAGATTGGGTACAACAATATAGTATATCTGCAGCCCATTCATCAACGTAGGTATGGGACCCCTCGCCCATCTCATGGCGACCCCCCGCTTGGCTAACAGGAGTTCAAACGCTACCAGTTTCCTAATGGCATTATCGACTTCCTTATCCAGTCCAAGTAGAGCCAGTGAGTTACTAGGTACAAGTGTCCCGTAATCTCACTTAATTTGTGGAAAATTCCCTCCAAAAATCCTAAAACCTTCAGGCAGTACCATGCAACATGAATAAAACCAGTCGTCTGCTCAGGGCATCTATGACAAGCCGCAGAATCCCTCAAGCCATATCTACAGAGTTTTTCGGGTGTGTAATACACTCTGTTAATATATTTGAAATGAATGAGCCTGTGCTTGCTATTTAGGGAAATACGCTTGGTGACAGTGCAACAGTATTGCCAACTCTTGTCATCAATATCAACATTTAACTTTTTTTTGCCAGTCCTGGCGTGATTTCAGCAAAAAATACCTCTTGTGTTCCTGCAACAGCCCATACATCCTGCTCACCAACTTTTAGGGAGTACTTGCCTGTGTGATATATGTAAGGGTTAGCATCTCATTCGGTTCCTGTAGATCATCCCCTAGTAGTTTGCACCAAGCGTGTTTAGCCCTGAGGTATTAAAATTGGTCCAGTGTTGTGGTGATTATCCCCTCTTTCGGGATGTCCTCCCACTTATAGACTACACTGTCATCAAAAAAGTCCTCCAGCCGTACTATACCCAATTTTTGCAGCGCTCTGGTGACTTCAGACTCAGTGCCTGTAGGGTAACAAGAGCACCAGTGTAGAGGTATTAAAGGAGAGTACAACAGTGCCCCGCCTGCCTCTCAAGGAGGCATTTCCATGCATCATTTGTGGCAAGCATGGAGTCCAAGACTCCATGCCTCCGCTTGGGCTGGTGAAAAATAATTTGGGGTAGAGGAGCCGGGTCTGCAGCCACCTTTTCGATGCGTCGGTGCGCAATATCCTCCGGACCATGCATCCAAACATATGCATGCAAGGCTTGAGCAACCCTTTAGTACAATTCTAGATGTGGAGCGTGTAGGCCTCCAGAAGGGTAGGGTAGTGTCAGCGTCTCCCATTTAACCTTAGGCTGTTTACCCGCCTATGCAAGCTTACCATTAAGGTTCTTAGCATGGTGAGTATGCGCTTCGGTTTTAGTCATGGGTATATTTGTGAAAAGAAAAAGAAATCTAGGCAGGACGAACATTTTTATTATTGAGATGCGTCCCAATAGCGAGAGCGAGAGGGGCAGCCTAATCCACCTGCTGATATCGTCCTCAAGCCTAGAAATGGCCTTACCGTAGTTTTCAGTGAGGACCATCTCAGGGTTAGTATGAATTTGGACACCAGATAACGAATAGGTTTTATGGACCATTGCAGGGGAGGTCAAGTCGTACCGGGGTGGTGCAAGGGGTCAAGGGGAACATAATAGATTCGGACCAATTTATGTGAAGCCCCGAGCCTTGCCCAAACTGCATGACCTCAGACAACACGGGACTGAGGTTCCTCTCCGGTTCCTGAACATGATGCTCACCCTCGGCGCCTTGGTTTTCTGCGTCCCTGAAAGAACAAAAAAGTAATTGTAAAAAACTGGAACGCCAATGGAGAACAGCCTACTGTGATTTAGTCAAAGTGGTTTATAAAAAAGCGATAAAAAAACTTCATAAGGCTTTAAAAGTTGCCAGACGAGATTACCTTGTAGCACGCATTCAGAATGCGGACCACTCAGGCACAGAAGTTTTTAAAGTAGTTCAATCCTTTTTTAAACATAAGGGTAGTGAATTGGAGGTTACAGCTTCTGTAGAACGATGCGAAAAAATTGCTACCTATTTTGACGACAAAATCTCTAAAGTTTATGACTCTTTTACTCCCTCCGAGGCCACTGCAAAATTGGAAACACCTGCAGATGGTGGCGGGAGGGAAACACTCTTAAATTTTACCCAGCTTTCGCATCAGGAGGCATTAGCAGAAATACTAAAATGTAGGTCGGGTGCACCAGATGATCCCTGCCCTCCAAAGTTTTGGAAAATGTTAGCTCCATCTCCGACCGAGGGCCTTCGCCATATTTGGAATACCTCCTTAGAGACAGGTATCTTTCCCGACTCCTGGAAACACACAACTCTCCTTCCTCTGAGGAAGAATGTTAATGGTGACCCGGGTGACCTTAGCAATTTGAGGCCCATTTCCCTGCTCCCTGCCCCGGGTCAGATGTTAGAGAAAATGGTTCAATGCCAACTGACCTCTTTCTTAGAGCGGAACCGAGCTCTACATGACACTCAATCTGGCTTTCGGGCAGGTTTCAGTACTGAGACCGCTCTTCTTGAGGTGGCAGAGTCGGTAAAATGGACATTGGATTCAGGAGCATCAGCATTGCTGGTGCTCCTGGACCTGTCCGCGGCCTTTGATACGGTAGACCATGGCATCCTGGTCCACAGACTACAAGATGCGGGTCTTGGTGGGACGGTGCTAGCTTGGGTACAATCCTACCTAAGTGGGCGCTCCCAGAAAGTTGCTCTTCAATCCTTTGCTTCGAAACCTAAGCAAATTAAACGTGGCGTCCCTCAGGGCTCAGCCCTAAGCCCCCTGTTGTTTAATGTCTACCTAGCTCCGCTTTTTACTCTTATCGCCAACTGGGGTGTCAAGGCGATCTCATACGCCGATGACACCCAGCTGATTTTTCCATTTAAGGAGCGGTCAAGAGATACCTTCAAGAATTTTAAGGGCTGCCTTCAAGATATAGCATGCTGGATGAATGCTAATAAGCTAAAGCTCAATGCCGGAAAAACTGAAGTTTTGTTTTTTGGCAAGGGCTCAGCTCCAGATCCAGCACTGTGGTGGCCATCAGAGATGGGGACACCACCAATACCTGGCTTGTGCACTAGGAATTTGGGTGTGAAATGGGAGGCAAATTTCTCCTTCTCTGCTCAAATTAAGCAGGTGTCTGCTGGCTGTTTTAGTACTTTGAAAAATTTGCGGAAAATCCTGCACTTTTTACCAGAGGATTGCCGGAAATCTATAGTACATGCTACAGTCACGTCCAGGCTTGACTATGCTAATAGTCTTTATCTTGGTCTACCTAAATATGCCATAGGTCGTCTCCAGATGATTCAGAATGCGGCTGCAAGACTGGTGTTACGCATACCTTTCAAACATCATGTCTCTCCGTATTTACAGAAGCTCCACTGGTTGAAGGTGGAGAAGCGAATCCAATTTAAGGCCATGATTCTGGCGTATCGGGCCCTAAAGGGAAACTGTCCTAACTACCTGAAGCAAAGATTACGTTTATATAAACAAAATCGGGTGTTACGTTCAAACTCTCAGATGCTGCTGCAAGTCCCTCGCTTTGCGAAGGCTCGCTTGGGAGGGAGGACTTTCACAGTGGGTGCAGCATCACTGTGGAACACCCTACCAGAGCTCCTGCGGAAGGTAAATACTGAATCTAGCTTTAGAAAAATACTGAAAACATGGCTCTTTTAGGCCCTTGGGCTTTTTTGGTCGTTACTCAGCTGTCTCTAGCGCCGGGACACCCCTATTTGGGGTAGCCGCGCGCTTTATAAATCGCACTAATAATAATAATAATAATAACATAGCTAGAAGCATCATCAGCAGATGCTGACACAATAAGGGGGTAATCAGGAAAGCGTATAGCCCTATGACCATGGTATTCTCTGAGCGCACAAAGGAGTCGTAGCGCCACAAGGGCATATAGCAATGGGGATAGTGGGCAGCCCTAACGGGTACCCCAAGATATATCAATAAGGCTAGAGACAGTGTTGCCCACCCGAACCCTGGTGCGCGGCATTGTATACAACACCATGCTCAGTCTAAGGAACACCTCGCCTACCCCCACTCTGTTCAGGACCCCCTTTTGAAAACCCCACTCCACCGACTCAAATGCCTTCTTGGTATCTAGAAAAGCTGCCACGGCCTTCAATGCTGGGTCTATTCTTTGGATTGTTCCAAATATCGTGCGCAGGTTGTATGTAATGTTAAGACTTGGGACAAATCCCGCCTGCTCTGGTTTAACTAAGAACGGGATCAGTGGAGCCAACCGGTTCACCAATATTTTAGCAAAAATCTTGGCATCTACGTTTAAAAGTGACAATGGCCTGTATGAGGAGCAGACGTCCTGAGGCTTCCCAGGTTTCAACAATGTGATGATAAGGGCCTCCCTCATAGAGGGGAGCATTTCCCCACCTTCAGCCATTTCCTTATACAGGGCGGTCAGCTGTGGGATATGCTCTTCCTGTAAGGCCTTATAAAACATCACAGTGAGGCCGTCAGAGCCGGGGGTGCTACCTAAACGCATCGCCTTAAGTGCAGCTCGAATTTCACCCAGGTGAAGAGGTGCAATAAGATGTTCCCTATGAGTATTAGAGAGCCATGTCATTTGAATGTATTCAAGGTAGAGTCTGATCGACTCCCAGTCGGCAGTGGCCTTAGTAGATTATAAATCCGTATAATATTTTTGAAACCTGTCGGCCACTTCCCCAGGAATTGTAAGTTTTTGCCCTTCCTCGTCTATAATTTCAGAAATCACTACAGCCTCCCTTCTGGGTCGTTAATCCTTGCAAGTGTGGCCCCCTGGCGATACCCCTCTCCATAGACTCTGGCTGACGCTTATTTACCTAAATGTTTAACCTCTCCATCCGCTGTATCGTGAAAGTCCTCTAAGGCCTTTTTAATCTCTTCTAATAGAGCAGTGTCACCAGTTTGTTGGTAGGTTTGTTCTAAACTAGCTGTTTTATTCTCAAGTCTTGCCAACCTGTCTCTTAAGGCACGGAGCACCCCGCATGCTTGGCTATTGTCATACCTCTAATGTATACCTTGAACGTCTCCCAAATTGTAGTGAAGCTGTCTACAGAGCCTACATCAATTTCAAAAAACGTTTCAATGAGCAGCGCCAATTTTGACTTAAATACAGGGTCCATCAATGAGTACAGGGGAAATCTCCAAAGGAAAGGTGCCGGCGCACCACCACCTAAGTCTATCTCCAATATGACCGGAGCATGGTCAGAGTATGTTCTGGGGAGTACATCGCACGTACTAACTTGCGGTAGTATGGATCTAGAGATCAACCAGAGATCAATGCATGTGTGCATGTTGTAGCTGGCTGAATAATGGGTATATCCAGCAGTACCTGGAAATCTCTGTCTCCAGACATCAACCAATCCTAGTTGGTCTATTATCTCTGTGACAGCATCAGCAGCTGCCGACTGTCTGCAAGGAGGGCCCTTAGATCCATCATTTCTTAGGTTCAATATGCAATTAAAATCACCACCCCAAACTATTGGCGCCTCTTACATTTGTAGGAGCAGTGAGGCTAGTGTCTGATCAAAGAGGGGGTCATCGTAGTTGGGGCCATATACATTGACAACTATAACTTATTGCCCTGCTTTATGGCATTTTGTAATAATGAAGCTACTGTTAGGTTCCCTATGCAAGCACTACAATGTCACCCCGACTTCAGGTAGAGCCATGTACACTCCCCTGGCATGCAAGGTGAAGCCTGCTGCAGTTACCAAGCCGTGAAAAATTATATGTGAGAGCATTTTACTATCAGGGGCGAGATGGGTCTCCTGCAGCAATCCAATGTCTATTTTATAACGTTTAAGATATGCCACCACCTTCCGGATTTTTATGTACTCATTTGAACCTCTAACATTCCATGTAATGAAGCATATACTATTTGTCTGCTTACTTTTAACCTACATGCCTGCAATCTTTCAACAGATTATTACCATGTGACCTCATGCGGCCCAGGAGGGGCCGCTCAGTGACTGAGCGTTGTGCCTTAACTTTAACTCCCATGAATCGCAGCATCCCCCTGCTCTGCCTCCCACGCTATGCAGTCTCAAACTTTGCAGTAACCCACCCCCCTCCCAAAACACGTCTTTTCTCAACACAATCTCCAACAAAAACAGAACATGCATGATGTGGATCACAATCTGGGGCGGACGTTGCTGACAACAGTGTAACGTCTGCCTCTCGGCAGATCCTCTCATTCCAGGTTATAAAATGCTTCCCTCTCAGCCTGTGGGGGACCAACCCCACACTCCAGGACTGCCAGGAAGCCCACCTCTACAATGATGGGAAAGGAGACAACCCCCCTGCCAGGAAGGCTGGACTCCCACCATGGATCCTTGTGCTCTGGAGCGTCCGGTGCCTTAAGTTCACAGTCCATCTCGCAGCTGAGGCAGGCAGTCAATGCACCGAACAAAACATATGGTCTGTTTAACATTCGCTAGCACTGTAGCTCTAAGCAGGACCTCCCTTTTGTGTTTCAGTGGAGGTCGCCGACCCCGATGGGCCCAATCCAGAGTTCCAGAACCAATGCATATTAAGTTTGTAACAACATGCATAATTTCAGCGTCTAACATTCACTACTCATCATGGTCGGACATGCCAGCCTCCTTGTTCTTTTGTCGGCTGGGGGATTTCGCCTTTCGCCTTTCTTGCCGCACTTTTCATGCTTTTTAAGAAACTGGAGTGCCTGCTTAGGGTCCATGAAGACATGTGAGGACCCATCCACTGTGACCCGGAGCTTTGCAGGGTACAACATATTATAATCTAAGCACAATTCATGCAACCGTCTTTTCACTGGAGCAAACAGGCAACGGGCTTCCTGCACTTGCTGAGTAAAAGCAGGGTAGATTGAAATGGTCATACCTTCGTGCCGTAGTTCTTGAAGTTCTCTAGCTCTGCGGAGCACTGTATCTCGGTCCGTGTAGTTTAGAAGTTTTGCAATTATGGGACTCGGGGGAGCCCCCGGAGCTGGTATCGGTGCCAACGATCTATGTGCGCGTTCCACTGCGAACATAGTAAAGTTCTCCCTGCCCAACAGTGACAATAAGCTGCTCAATGTAGTGTTCCATGTTCATAATATTTGTGAACTCCGGTACCCCAACAAAGCAGAGGGTGTCCCGTCTGGAGCATGCCTCCAAATCCTCTGCCTTAGCTTGGACACTCCACAGAAGTTTCTCAATTTTTGCATGGGCCTGCGCACCACCGCTGAGGGTATCCTCGGCCTCCGCCATCCTTTGTTCCACTGCATCCAGGCATTCCATATGTTTATCAAGGTGCTCAGATATCCTATCCATGTGATAAGAAAGGGCATCAATTTTTCCAGCTATTCTATGTTGCATGGTGGCTAGCATCTGTTTCAAGTCTGTATCAACTGTAGTATCGCTGGCTTCAGAACCCAATTCAGATGGGTTTTTTCAGAGTCTTGATCTCTAGGCGTCTTTCTTGGTTCAAACTGCAGCTCAGATTGGGTTTTTTCAGATCTGCCCATGATGAGTCACTCAAGCTTGTGCCCCTTGTCTGTGGCCTGCGTGTGAGACAGCAGGTTAGGTGTAGGGCAGCTTTGTCCATCACAATTGTAGACTAGGCATGTGTTCTAGGAGCTGGCACTAAGTAGAACGTTACCACCGTTGCAGATTAGGGAGAAATGACCAATGTCAGCTGCCTCCAGACCACTGATTTATGAGGAGGACCACCGCTGCCCCGCCGATTATCTCAGTGGAGCTTTGCATGTAATGGCGCCTGTCAGATGAGGCCAACTCAATATACCATGAAACTCAGTCCCAACAGCCAATACGGGCTCTAGCAGATGCCCTTCACAGGCCGCCTGCAGTTATTCTGGGCTCAGCTTGCACCGGCGTGCTGCGCGGCCCACGATGGCCCTGTTCATCTTGTGTGCCGTGAAATTTTCACCTCCGCTAGAGCTGCAGCATCCAGGAGTGAGCCCTGGCCCCCACAAGGGCCCAGAGAGCGTAAGGTAGGCCTCTTCCTCCCGGCACCCGCCACGCGCGACGAAGGACTATGTCCAGAGGGGGAGCCCCCCGGCGGCAGCAGAAGCCCGTCACCTCCCCGCCTCAGTCAGCTCACTCACCACACATCTCCTGCAATAGCCCTCCCGCAGGTGGCGGAGGCACACCAGCACTTGCACGCAGTCGCCGAAGGGCACGTCCCGTCCGCAGGGTCAGGTTCCCTCGCACAGCCAGGGCCAGAGGCCTCCACAAACAGAGCCCGCAGGTTCCTGGGGGCTTCCTGTAAGCACGACGGGTCACACACTACTCAATAGCGGCCACGCCGCCTCATGGGTCACCCCTAGTAGGGCTCCCTCCTCGCAGCGAGCTCCACTCACGCGCCACCAGCCCGACCGCCGGCCTCCAGCTGAGCAGGCAGGCGTCCAGCAGCGAATTCAGCACCTTAGAGGGTGGATAGTCATCCCCTCTGCTGTTACAGAGTGATTGATTCCCAATTGAGAAGTAGCATTGTGACCGGGCCGTCAGAGCTCCGCTAACTTGCAGCTATCTTGGAACCAGGCAAGCTCCTCCCCCACCAACAGTTTGGCTTGTTAGGGGTCTGTCTTGCAGACTTCACGCCAGGCTACACATTTGTCCCAGCGCCTGGTATAAATAGCCTTTTTGGAGGTAGGCCTGACATCAAGTATAACACCCACAACATCAGGTGGCAGAGTAAATGCAGTCAACTGCCGCCACTTGATCCCCATGCATGGAGGTGTAGATTGCAGAGGTTCGATGCAGAACCCTGCCTTGCTGCTGTTTTTTTTTCTTATTAAGATCCAGGTATAGCAGTATCATAAATATAAATTACAGTAAATATTTATCATAAATTACACATAGGAGTCCTCTATACAGATATGAATTTCATATTATATCAATAAAATAAATACACAGGGTATACTAACTTATAATGAGAGGATGTCATCATAACAAACAATACTATAAATACTATAAATGCAGTTGACTTAAAACCAGATTTAACCCCTTCGCCGCGGCAGGAATTCCGCCGCGGCGCTGGGGGGGTTTGGGGGCAGGTGCGGTGGCGCTGTGCTCGTGACGGAACCACTCCGTCACGAGCCACGGGTGAGCTGTGCTCATGACGGAGTGGTTCCGTCACGTCTCCGCCCACTGCGCTAATCGCCCGCACAGGCGGGGAATTAGCACCGTGTGGGCGGAGCGGCCGCCAACTGCCGCAGCATGACGGAACCACTCCGTCATGAGCACACGGCACCCGTGGCTCATGACGGAGTGGTTCCGTCATGAGCAGGGAAGGGGTTAAAAAAAGCGAATAGCTCATACAGTTCCTACAATAGGATAAGGGAGAAGAGCTTAACTAATTTAAGCAGCCCCCTTTCAAACTGCTCCTACATCTTCAGATTGGAAATATTGTCCCCAGTGTTTCTCGAATTTCCACACTCTCCCAGTTCGTATTGCATATAACTGTTCACTGAACTGTTCACTGGTTCTGACTCAACTCATTTTCTGTAGCCAGTCCTACTTGAGTTCGCCAATTTTAAAGTAACAGGGATCATGCTACAGCTGGTAAAATATATGCTAATTTTACCTACTTGTTGGACAGGCCCAATACCGGGTCATAACCCAAGACTTTCAGCCAAGTAGTTGAAGCCAAATTGACCCTCCATTCACTTACAAGATACTGAAATATTTCAGCCCAGAATCCCTGTATGGATGAACAATGGCTGATTGCATGCGCCCAGTTTGACTGGGAATGCCCTATACACCGGGAGGACAGGATTAATATATGTTAAAAAAACTCAGGTTCTATATACCAGCCATTTAGAAAAAAAAAGCATCTGACGCCAATTGGCCCCTCTTAA
Organism: Triturus cristatus; assembly: GCF_964204655.1. Classification (NCBI taxonomy): domain Eukaryota; kingdom Metazoa; phylum Chordata; class Amphibia; order Caudata; family Salamandridae; genus Triturus; species Triturus cristatus. The sequence goes on along the minus strand of NC_140587.1, from coordinate 550,004,141 downwards.
CACACTGAAATTTAATATATCGACTTCCTTCCACATCTTATTAGACATTTCAAGTCCTTCATATTTGTCCCAATTTTTTATTGCTTTTTGGGCGGATTCAGGGGCCTCTACATACGAAAAGCATTCTTTTCCATTCCCCTGGCCTTTTCAAAACCCCATCATCCCTGAGAGCAGACACCACCTCTCTGCTAGTAAGGACCTGGCCCAGATCCAAATCCAGCAAAACTTTATTGAGTATTCTAAATGAGCCAGAGCGGAGAAAGTCATCCTGTATACGCTGTCTTACTTCCACTAAGTTTTGCCGTCAATCTCCCATAAGGAAGTCCAATATTTACCAATATCCTGCTTTACCCCACTTTTTAACAATTTCAGGTGAAAGTTTCCCCCCTGGACTTATATCGACAACAGCCAAGGGTGTCGCCGCATTGATCTGAGGAATGGAGTATCTCCAATAGAGATCCCCACGTTTCCGAAAGAGCCACTTCAAGCTCTTATAGCGCACACTTTTAGGTAGCTTAGCCGTCTTTAGCACGTCACAAATATTAAACTCTTTAAAAATCAACTGCATTAAGTTATTTATAAAAAGGCCACCGAGTATCCTTGTATTAAACTTAGACATGTATTGTGCAAAATAAGCAGAATAGTAATCTCTGAGATTGGGAAGCATCAACCCTCCGTTCTCCCATAATTCAAATAAAGTGCTTAGTGCAATTCTGGGTAATTTTTTGGACAAATAAAAGATGAGAACATGGACTCAACAGCTTAAAAAATGTGGTGGTTAACACACACAGTATAGCCGAGAACAAGAAATTAAATAAAGCAAGGACCGACATTTTCATTAGGGACACTCTTTTTAAGATAGTCAAAGGGAGAGAATTCCACTGAGAGAATACTTTTGTACTTTTAAGAGGAGGGGAGAGAAATTAAGGTCATACAAATCCTTGATCTTAGAAGAGAACCTTATGCCTAAATCAATAAATCAATCAATCAGGGGCTTACAAGCGTTCTACTCACCGGTGAGGGTCTCAAGGTGCTGGGAGGGGTTGGGGGGGAGGGAGGGAAGCAGGTCAGGGTCAGACGAGGAGCCAAGTCTTGAGGCTCCTCCTGAAGGTGTGCAGGGTGAGGAGCGTCTGATGTTGACTGGGAGTTCGTTCCAGGTTTTGGCTGCGACGTATGAGAAGGCTCTGGTTCTGCGGATGCGTGGGGTAGCTAGGGCAAGGTTGGCGGAGTGGAGGTGTCTTTTGGGTGCGTGGAAAGAGATTCTTTCGTTGAGGTATTTGGGTCCGATGTCATGGAGAGATTTGGAGGCGTGGGTGAGTAGCTTGAAGGTTACTCTCTTCTCGATGGGGAGCCAGTGTAGGTCTCGCAGGTGTTTGTTCATGTGTTCATGTCGTGGGGTGCCGAGAACGAGTCTGACTGCAGTGTTCTGGATGGTCTGGAGTTTCTGTAGCAGGGATTTGTCGATTCCTACGTAGTCCAATCTGCTGGTAACAGGTGACGTTTTTTCTGGCTTAGGGTGGGATCCACTTGAAGGTCTTGCGGAGGATGCAAGGGAGTTGAAACAGGTGGAGGCGACGGCGTTGACCTGGCGAGTCATTTTGAGGGAGGCGTCCAGAATGATGCTCAGCTTCCGGGCGTGGTCTGTCGGGTGGGTGGGCTTCCGAGGGCGGTGGGCTACCAGGAGCTGTCCCACGCGGTGGGGGAGGGTCCGAGGGCGAGGACCTCTGTCTTCTCCGAGTTCAGTTTTAGGTAGCTGTCGTTCATCCAGGCTGCAACGTCCTTCAACTCTTCTTGAATATTGAGTCTGGTGTCTTCATGAGGAAGAGGATGAGCTGGGTGTCGTTGGCGCAGGAAATTATGCTGAGCCCATGCTGTCTGACGATGACGGTGAGGGGGGCCATGTAGATGTTGAAGAGCGTGGGGCTGAGCGGTGATCCTTGGCGTACTCCGCAGTTGATCTCTGTGGGTTCGGAGAGGAAGGGCGTGAGTCTGATCCGTTGGGTTCGCCCGGTGTGGAAAGGAGCGGATCCAGCCGAGGGCAAGACCTTGATTGCTGGCGTTGTCAAGTCTGGTGGTGAGAGTGAGGTGGGAGATGGTGTCGAAGACGGCAGAGAGGTCTAGCAGGATGAGGGCTTTGGTTGGGAATTAGCACATACAGCCACATCTGAAAGTAAAATATCAGGATTACAGCCACAGAGTATTATTTCTGTCTTCCACTTATTGATTCTATATCCTCCCAGTGCCTCATTCTGAGCAAAAATCGCAAAAAGCTTTTCTTGAGTCTTCTTCCGACTGTCTAACATTAACATGATGTCGTCAGCATATAGTTTTATCTTGTTCACTTGTGGGAATTGGAGGCTGGATACTCTCTTGTTTGTTCGAATTGCTCTAGCTAGTGGCTCAATGAAGGCAAATATAATAGGGGATAATGGACACCCATGCCTTGTGCCTCGCAATACCTTTATTTGCCCCACTTCTACTGAGTGAATGATGATACCTGCTTTGACTTTACAATACATATTATATATAAGCCCTGTGATCCGGGATGGTATACCAAATCTGGTCGAGATATTAAAAAGAGCTTCCCATACCACGAGGTCAAAAGCCTTTTCCGCATCTAGCAGAAACACCACAGCTTGTATATTATTCACAGAAAAGTAATCCAGAACTTCTGCCAAATTGTGGGTGTTTGTCCATAGCTGCCTGCCTTCTATAAAGCCGTTCTGATCTAAGTGGGTCAACCGCTCGAGTTAAATCTATTTGCAATTTTGTAATAATTTTATAATCTGTATTTAATAATGTGATTGGGCAGTATGAGTTTGGATCTTCAGCCTTCTTGTCTTTCTTAAGGAAGCTTACAACATTCCCTTCAAAAAGGAAGATAGTATATCATCTCCCAGCAGCATTCTATTAGCTAGAGATAAGGATTGGTTGGCTATGACGTCTGAAAAGTTTTTAATTTCCCCCGGGCATCCATCCGGCCACAAGCTTTCCCATTTCGAAAATTCATAATGACCTCTATCAACTCCTCTTTAGAGAAGGGTCGAGATATGTCTGCTCCCTCTTCTCTGGTTAAGGCTGGGATATTAACCCCTTGTGTGCCCCGCCTTTTCCCCGCCCTGTGCCGGGCGTTGAATTAGCGGGCGGGGTTCATGACGAGATAGTCTCGTCATGGGCACAGCGCAACCGCGGCCCATGACGAGACTATCTCGTCATGGGCACTCAAGGGGTTAATCTACAAAAAATATTTCTAAAGAGAGTATCAATTAACTGGTTTTGTGTATAAATCTGTCTATAAAGGTTTAACATGATTTCTCCCACCTTCTCTGATTCTCTACTTTTTATTCCAGTAATTGGACCTTTCAAAGCATTTATCCGATTCTTGGCTGCTTGTTCCCATACCTGCCATGCTAAAAATTTGCCAGTGAAGTTACTTTCTTCATAAACTTTTTGAGAGTGAATCCGGCTCAGTACGGCGCATTTAGCATAGTATGCTTCACTCATTGCCTGTCTAGCAATGTTAAACGCTTTTTTGTTAGCCCTAGATGAATTCTTCAAAAACCTGTCATAGCTCTGTTGTACCTTTTGTTCTAAAATCTGCTTTTGAATTTTAGCTTTGAAGCTATTCTCTGCATCCTTGCTTACTATCCTCCCTTTAATGAATGCATTCATGACGTCTCAAACAGCAGGTAAGGTCTTATCATTAATCATCATGAATTCCCTAATCTCTTGTTTAAGAATTTGTACCCACCCTTCCTCCTGCAGATATTGTTTATTTACAACCCATCATCTAGGGCCCAGGAGGGATTTAATCACTTCAAACTCAAGACTAATCATTGCATGATCGGAGAACCAGTTAGGCATAGTGGTTTGAGATTTATAATTAAGAGCTCGAATTTTTAAAAAAAATCTAAGCCAGAAGAGGTTCGAAACCTCCCCGAAAAGCAGGTATATGCAATTTCTGCAGGACATGCTGTCCTCCAGGGATCAATTAAAGCAAGAAAATCCTTGAAGTTCCTAATGATTGTCAAGGAGTTTGGTTTTGTCTGCTTGTTTTGCCTTGACCGAGGAATCCACTCTTGGGTCCTGCAACAAATTAAAATCCCCCTGATAATCAATTCCCCGGGTTTTGCAAAAGTGAGTGGAACAAATTCACATACAGAATAATGGTTTCTTCCAGAAGAAGCATAGAAACTAGCAGGCTTTAACCCTACCAAGCAGCTAGCCCCACACCAGCGACCTTCTGTATCACTGGCGCTGTTGACTACTTTGCCACTCTCCCATTTTGACAAAAAAGTAGCTGTGTCAAAGATGAGCCCCTATATATATGCTGCCCAGTTCTTTATACATTGAGAATCCTGACAGTTTTCCAGCCAGTATACGAATCTCCTGGACCAAAATCACTGCAGGGTTCTCGGCTAGAATCCAGCTTCCTATTGCCCGAAATTTCTTAACATTATTAAGCCTATTTGTATTAAGGGACACTACCTTCAGGCAGTTACTCACCCTGATGTTCTATTCTAAGATAGACTTGAAGGAAAAGAATATTGACTAAATTAGCTTCCCTCCCGCTAGTCTGAGCTACTTCAATGAGATAGCGACCTTTCACACAGAAAGAATACACATTCCCCCATTTTTGCCCCATTTTTATGTCGCACTAAGCTAATGAAGGGGAGAAGCCCTCGCTGATTGGACCTCTCCTTGGGCAAGGCTAACATTCTGCTCTACCTTCCTTATTGCTTAAATTTAGAAATTGCATACCTGGATCCATATTTCGTTTCGCGAACATACACCGAAATTACGGCTGCTGGCCACCCTGCCACTTACTGATGATGCATATTTAATCATCGTCACTTTAAGACTAATAGTGTGTCATTAGACCTTCAATTTGATTTTACAATTTTGAATGACATTGGATTTTGAAAAGAATACCACTTAGAGCCCTGAAGAAGTCTCCTATGAGACGAAACGCGTTGGCTAGATGGGTTAATGAAATTTGTCAATATTGGATTTTAAGTGACCACTGATCAATAGAGAAGACATATTTTGAATACAAAGACAACGTTTGGACCTTGCGAATTTCTTCAAATCATCATGGACACGTGATGCTATTTTGAACTTTTATCAATAATCTAAATTGATAGGTGTTGATTCCATTTTCTTTGTCTTTGAGGTTCTTCCCTAATAGGAAGTGTAGAGGGGTGCACTTCCTTGTTTCTTAGCACCATCACCAATACTAGTTAGCCACTTGTAGTGACAGGTGCAGACTTTTGCCTCAACCCTCTTTTTGTGCTTTTCTTTTTCTGGATCCATATTTATCATTCTTTTCACCCCTACCCTTCACCTAAAACGTGCCCCCTGATTCTCCCTCCACCCCCAACTCCTAAGCCGTGATGAGCGGTGCGTCATTCCACTCACACCTGACATTCTTCCCTTCCTCAAGAATCTGGCACCCTGGTCTTGTGCCCAGATCAATCAACTTACCCTTGCACACCTCCCCCCCCCCCGCCACACCAGAGAAGATAAAAGAAAAAATATTGGGAGCATAGACACACCCTTGCTCTGCAGCCACTAAACCCCCCTCTCTGATCGAAAATTATCTGGCTAAGGCTCATCAACCTTTCAATAATACTTGTAAAGATTAGTCCTAAAAATCCACATTCAATCCCCAGAGAGAGGAAGAATCACATATTATAGTCATAGTTCCTAGATTTGGATTGCCAGAATGTCCCATAATCTGCTCTCTGATCACACACTCCTTACTTATGGCAGATCTGATATTTGCTGTAATAATTCCTGAGCCTCCAAGACGTTACAGAATACATGGACACATCCCTTTACTAGCACCTTCAGTTTTGACTGCTACATAATCATTTCCTGCAACCCTGGCGCCTTCAAGTTGAAGCATCTTTACAAATTCTTTCCTCCTCCTAGCTGCTGAGGCGGACATAACAGAGAGGAATTTCAGGGGTACTAAACTATTTCTCTTTGACCACTTTGGATAGCACTAACTCATTCACCCTATAGTCTCCAAAATTCACCAAAATTGTACGAGGATATTTTGAATTCAGAGGCAGATGCGCCGGTACTCGGTGGCCTCTTGTAAGTGTGAGATCTAAGAAAAATGTTCCGGGAGGACATATTTTTTGATAAAGGTGTTTGCCCATTGCAGCCTTTGCTGTCCCTCTAGTCCTTCCAGGACCCCAACAATGCGCATATTCGCGCGTCTTTAATGATTTCCCAATACCTCCAACTTATATTCAATCGAGGATTTCTGTTTCTGGTAGGTGGCCATCCTCTCCTGTAGATTAACTACTTGGTCTTCTAGCCGAGAGATCCTTTCTTCTGCCTCTCTTAGTCTCTCCAGAATCTGGGTCACTGTCTCCTCAATGTCAGACGTGCTTTCAAGTACTGTTTTTCCTCCAGGATGCAGTTTAACATAGTCTTAGCATCCCATTGCATCATGAACAGGAGACCGCCCTGGAATGTCTCATTGTTTGGGAGAGTTAGATCCTGTTGCATCTTTCCACATCCTCAGCCTTCCTGCTTGGAAGCTAATGATCCTAAAGCTGAAGCTAGCTCAGTAGGAACTGTCAGGGGTTGGAATACCATCAGTTTGCCCCTGGAGGAGAGAGCAGGTGAATGTGACTGTAGCCGTGGCACCTGCGGAGGTTGTCGAGATTGCGGGGCCTGTGGACGTCGCGCCTTCTTGAGCTGATCAGTCACAGGGGCTACACTTGATCCCAGGCCTAATTTCACCTTCATGAAGAGAGGGTATTCCATAACTTCTTTAGATTTTAGAAGAGTAGTCTCTAGTTCCGGGATAGGTTCTCCTGATTCTTGCATTAAGATCTGAGTGGGCATAACTGACATAGATTCCATGCTACTATCACTCCGCCCAGAGCTCATAGATATTATCTCCACACCTCCCTCCGTAGGGTGCTGGTCCTCGCTATTGTTTGCACCTTCTTCGCAGTCTCTGAGATCACTGAAGAGAGTGTAATTTGGGGCGGGTATCTTAAATGAGTCGTTGTTGCAAAGCCAGAGACCTTGGGATGGCTTCACATTTTCTATTACTCCAAAATCCTCTCAGTCCCCCTAGTTTAGCTCTTCTAAAAAATCCACACTTTGTGTTGCATCTGTAATCCCCAAACAAGAGAAGGTGCTGTTGTGGCCCTCCCCAGCGACCCTCTACCGGGTAGCTCTGCAATGCTGCCGAGAGTTAAGCAGCACGCACGCACTTACGTGAGGTGAGAAATCTGGAGGCCATCACAGGTGGAAATTAATCTTCTCTCTCTCCTAGGTCTGGACGCCGCTGATGCCCCAAAAAGCATCAGGGAGAAAGCAGGCCTCACTCATCTGTGCAGCCCAGACCAGCCCCTTGTGGCCCTCCTGAGCCGCTGGGAAGCCACACCTGCAGGAAGTTAACACGTGCCTTCCCGACTCAGCTGCGGGCTAAGACCCGTCTCCAGCTCCACTGTTTTCCTCGCTGCTCTAATCGGGGCCAATATCTGGGCTGCACAAGCCGAAAGCCGTGGGGACCAAACAACTGCCATCAAGTGCAGTTGTTTGGTCCCACCCTCCTGTGTCCATACGTGGCAGAGGGTGGGGCATTAGCACTTCACGCCGCTGATCACCATTTCTACACTTGTTTTGAGCCAGACTTGCTGCTGTGACAGCAGATCCTTCCAAAGCAGCAACCTAATCAGATGAGAGATGCTGACGCCCAGAGGTTCCGGGTACTATACTCTCCTGGCTCAATCCGAAGCCCCTTAGGATGACTGGTGCCCAGTCATTCCTGATCTTTTTCAGAACTTGGGGCAGAGAGGCAGAAAGAGGAGTCCCATGCTCCACTCTAACCTGAATGTCTCTTTTGAAGAGAACTTCAATGAGCTGAAGTTTTGACACTGCACATTCTTGATATTGGCGAATAGATCCAGGCAGCGTTCTTACCACTGTTGGAAGATGCCTGTTGCCACTTCGGGGTGTAAACACCATTGAGGATTCACCAGGCATCGTCAGCTGAGCTTATCTGCCCTTGTGTTTAAAAATTACACAATGTGGTTCATGATCAGAGAGAAGCCCTGAAGCTCCATAGGTGCAGCACCTCGTGGGATAGGATGCAGAACTCCGCTCCATCCTGCTTATTTTAAGACCACGTGGTGGTGGTGTTGTCTGCGAGAACCTGCATCACCCTCCCCTTGATGGACGCTAGGAAGACCATGAACACGAGGTGAATGATCTGCAACTCCAACAGGTTGATGTGGAGCTGGGTTTATGCTGGAGACGAGAGTTCTCTGATCTCAGCCGCTCCCAGATGACCTCTCCAACCCAGCAGTAAGCATCTGTCACCACCATCGGCCAGGGTTTGAAAGGGAGAGGGGTCTGCCACTGGTTAAGTTGCAGTTGGGCAGCCACCACCGCAGATCATGTGCAGTCTTCACCCAAACCTTGAAGACATCTAAAACGTTCCTTGGTGCTGGATCCCACTACATAACCCACATATGACAATGGCAAAGTTGACAACCAGGGTGCATGAGGGCAACAGATAAAAGACAAACTTAAAGCTGCACTCACCGAGATCCAGGATCAAGACGAAAACATCGGGATCACAGCCCAAATGTCATAGACTCAATGAGACGGAGAAAGGCCCTGAAGTGCATGATATTTAAGACAGCTACTATAGAAGGGAGTCTTTGAAGAGTTAGGTGTGGCTTGTTGATCAAGAACCCCAAGGATGTTAGGAGGTTCATTGTCATCTGGAGGTGGACTTACTGGGCCTGATTCACAAGTTGCACTTTTAAGTAAGTTTACTACTTTTCTGTATTCACAAACCACACTTTTGTAGTAACTTAGACTTTGTAGTAAGTTCATCACTACATATGGCCAATCACTGGTATTGCAACATCCTCCATTAGAAAATAATGTATTTTGGGACTTAAAATAAAACCCCAAAGGAAATAATGTTAAATAACATTCAATTATTTTTATCAGGTTTTTCTCTTTTTAATGGTTTTAGGTTAGATGACATAGAAACATAGCCAGCTTATGGGACAGATAAGCTAAATATTGTAGTGACAGGCAATTTGATCTCTGCAATGGGGTATCCATCTTTTAATCTCCACGACCCGGATAAGCTATTCACATAAGAGTGTCAAACAGATCTACATGTTCTCGCTGTGAGGCCAGATTAGACATATATGTGTGCTTCATGACTTTACACCACCTCTATGAAATTTTGATTACACTGTTTAACAAGGTTAGTATGTTTTACATTGTTATTACTGATGTAACTATTCTTTTGTTCACTTTCAAATAAACAATAAAAAAAAGACTGGATTTACTTTTCAGAGAAACGGAACTGCTCTTCACTGCATGCAGCTGTCAGAGCTATGTTTTGGAGACCGATTGGGCCCCTCCACAAATCTGAAGCTCAAATCTATTTAAAATCTTAGCAACTGTTATAATATAAAGTCCAAATGGTGCAGCCCTTATGTATGGCAGCAAGGTTCGCAGAATGATGATTTAAAAAAAAGTTCTAAACTGATTTTTAAGTGAGACACAGAAACCCCCAAAATACACAACCCTACGTTCTTGAAGTTCAAACTATAAATTGAACCTTTCGGATCCTATATTCAAATTGCCCTTTACAGTTTTTTGCCAAGGAAGTAGGTAGTGAAAAATTGGTGTACGCAAATCTTCCATAAAGAGTACAAGGTGATCGTTATAAAAACATAAAAATTCTAAGTGTCGCCTCACTAATGCTATGCACTTCTGAAAAAGTTCTCATCTAGAAACAACACAGACCACACAAAGGATGACCACTCCCACATGCATGCCTGGAAGTTCAAGACTCACTTAAAATCCAATCCCCTGAAAAAGGAGTTTGTCCTGATAGCCATTGCTAGCAGAAAAGCTCAAGTACAACAGCAATGAAATTCTATGTTTTCATTTATCAGCTGTCTGACGGTGCCCAGTGTCTAGGATTCCACACTGACTGCTGCCTCATCCTCAACACCTGCACTATTAACTCCTTCTATGTGTCGGACGCGCGGGAACCGTCCGACACAAAAGTGTTCATGTGTGTCGGATGTCTCCTGTGCGTTCGAAGCCATTGCACAGGGAATTTCTTTGGTGCAGGCACCAGAGGGATTCCCTTTCTCCCTAAACAGCCTTGGGAGCTGGGGAAGAGCTTCCCCAGCTCCCACGTCTGTTTAGTTGGTTTCCCTGAAATGACGATCAGTGCCCACGTCATGCTGATGTCATTTTAGTGAAACCAAAACTGAAGTGAGTTTTAGTTTCACTTTCTACGTGCTCAGGGGGCTATCTCATCCCCCTGAGGATGAATAAAGGCAGTAGAGGTATCACTGGAAAAGGGAGAATCTCCCCTTTCCAATGGTACCCCTCCCTAGTGGATCCCTGCTTGGGGTTTGCCTCAGGAGGGCGATCCCCAAGCTGGGATCCACCCACTGGACACCAGGGAGGGGGGGAGCGGCCCCTTTGGCACAGGCCTTTGCCCCTCCCTAATTGTTTTTGGGGCGATTCAGTCTTTATGCCCCCCTCCCCCCCCGAAGCAGATGTGGGCAAATTTGAAGTTTGCAGTGGATTCTGGGTTGGAAACCATTAGGAGATCAACGCACGCCATACCTCCCTAGACTCCCCCGAGTGTGTAGTTTTCAGAAATGTGTGGGTTTGATAGGCTTCCCTAGATGGCTGTCGAGCCCAAGGCCAAAACCCCAGGTGCCCCCTCTGCAAAACCAGGTAGCTAGTTTTGTGACAGGTAATTTTGATGTCTCCACGATACGTTTGGGCCCTTCCCTGCCGCGAGCACTTGGTCCATCCACACAAGTGAGGTACCATTTTTATCGGGAGACTTTGGAGAATGCAGGGTGGGTGGAAGTTTGTGGATCCACGCAGATTCCAGAACTTTCCATCACAGAAATGTGAGGAAAATGTGTAATTTTTTTACTACGTTTGAGATTTGCAAGGGATTCTGGGTAACAGGACCTAGTGGGAGCCACACAAGTCAACCTATCCTGGATTCCCCTGGGTGTCTAGTTTAAAAAAATGTATAGGTTTGCTAGGATTCCCTAGGTGTCGCAAGACCTAAGGGTCTATTAGGATGGCGGTCAGAAAACCACCCCGCCTGCCATGGAAGCAGAAAACAACCACCCACCGGCACCGTGGAAAAACTGTCGGCAAAATTAGGATCAAACGCCAAAAAATACCGACCGTGGCGGAACGGGGCCAAGAAAACCGGCCCGTAGCGGGCGGAGATGGTCAAAATCCGTCCGCGGCGTTCGGGTTCGCAGCGGAAAAACATCAGCTCGCCGCAAGTATAGCAGAGACACCGCATGGGAAAGTAGGATATCCCCCATTGGTCCCGTGGTACGTTCCGCTGTTTCCGACTGCCACGGTTGCAAACAGTGATGAATGGGATAGCCGGCGGAAGAGCTGCTGCATAGCCACCGCCGTGAAAAATATGGCGGACAAATGAAAAAACCCACAATAAGGCCACAAAGTACACACAGCAAACTAGCCATGCACCCCAAAAACACAAAACACACCCCAATGAACAACCACATGGCAGAAATAAAAATTCCAGGACACCACACACAACACACCTGACAGCACTCCCCCATTTGGACACACCCACATAGCTGAGTATAAAACCAGCCCCTTCCCTGACCACAATCCTTTGCAATAATCCAGGAGTGAAGGGACATACACCCCAGCTTAAAGGAGAGGCAAAGAACGCAACATCACTAGCCACACCACACACAGCGCCACCACAATTTCCACACCTGCACTACTAACCCCCTGCACATCAAACACCATACACATCACTACCACACCCACCACTCACACCCCTGCACCCACAACCACTTTGCACACCACACACCATGGCAAAACATAAAATGCCCAAATTCACAGAGAGTGAGTTGACAGTCATGGTAGATGAGATAGGCAGAGTGGAACCACAACTGTTTGGTAGCCTGGTCCAACATACACCATTAGCCACAAGAACACAAATGTGGGCAAGGATAGTCGAGAAGGTCAATGCAGTAGGGACCACCCCGCATTCAAAAAATGAAATCACTCCAGGGGAGGAGAAGGTGCTTGCCATACTGCATCCAGAGAGTCTCACAGGAGTACCCGGGGGAGTGGAGGCTGGTACAAACAAATGACTACCACCACACTGATATGTACTGTCTTGCACAACTACAAAGCTATACCACCTAGGACAAATTCCATTCATCTTCACCACACACTCCTAAAAACATGTCTCACAGATCCAACATCCACTCACTCCCATTCACGCCAAACGTAGCTAGCAACATTACCATGGGTGCATCTGTCCAGGCAGCCAGCGCAACAACTCCCACCAGGCCCCCTTGTGCCACAGCAGAATGGAGCACTCCCCCCACCCAGAAGCAGTTGGAAACCATTGCAGTACACCAATGAAAACTTACAGGTAGGCCGCCATCTTCCCTGGGAGGGTGTTTGTGGGTGGGAGGCTGTACCACTACTCCCACCATTCCCCCTGTCCCACACCTGAGCAGGAAGGAACCCTCCCTCACCCCACCTAGAAGCATGTGTCGGCCATTACATTACCCTCATCAAACTAACAGGCAGGTAGCCATCTTCCCTGGGAGGGTGTTTGTGGGTCGGAGGCCTGTACCACTACTCCCACCATATCCCCTGTCCCACACCTGAGCAGGATGGAGCACTCCCCCACCCAGAAGCAGTTGGAAGCCATTGCCGTACACCAATGAAAACTCACAGGTAGGTAGCCATCTTCCCTGGGAGGGTGTTTGTGGGTGTGAGGCCTGTACCACTACTCCCACCATGCCCCCTGTCCCATACCTGAGCAGAATGGAGCACTCCCCCACCCAGAAGCAGTTGGAAGCCATTGCAGTACACCAATGAAAACTTACAGGTAGGCCGCCATCTTCCCTGGGAGGGTGTTTGTGGGTGGGAGGCCTGTACCACTACTCCCACCATGCCCCCTGTCCCACACCTGAGCAGGAAGGAGCCCACCCCACCCAGAAGCATGTGTCAGCCATTACATTACCCTCATCAAACTAACAGGTAGGTAGCCATCTTCCCTGGGAGGGTGTTTGTGGGTGGGAGGCCTGTACCACTACTCCAACCATGCCCCCAGTCCCACGCCTGAGCAAGATGGAGCACTCCCCCACCCAGAAGCAGTTGGAAGCCATTGCAGTACACCAATGAAAACTTACAGGTAGGTAGCCATCTTCCCTGGGAGGGTGTTTGTGGGTGGGAGGCCTGAACAACAACTCACCTCTGGCCAACTCGTCCCCCAGACCATCACGATGGAGCCTCCCCTCCCACCCAGATGCATGCGCCATCCATTGTATCACCACCAACAAAATAACAGGTAGGTAGCCATCTTCCCTGGAAGGGGTTTGTTGGTGGGAGGCCAGAACAACAACTCACCCCAGGCCAACTCGTCCCCCAGACCATCACTATGGAGCCTCCCCTCCCACCCAGATGAATGTGTCAGCCATTGTATCACCACCAACAAAATAACAGGTGGGTAGACATATCATGCTTGCTAGTCACACCCCTGAGCAGGATGCAAGCCCCCACCACACGCACACACAGATGTGTCAAGTCAAAGCCAAATGGGAAAACAGAACAGGTAAGTAGCCAGTATGTGCACACAGCCAGTGTCCGCAAAAAACATGGTGCCACATGACAACACCAGCCCCCTAATTGCACACACATACACACAGATCCTGTTGCCACTCACAGTGTGCACACAGCTAAGCCAATGAGACTGTCACAGCAACCAAAGTGTGACGCACCAATGCACATGTACGAGAAAGTCTGGGCACAATCATGCACAGCACTGAATTCCATGTGTAAGCGCCATGGGGCCAGAGCAGCAAGGACCAGGTGCGAAACTAGAAAGCATGGTTGGTGGTACGAATCCAGATATGCACATGACAAGACAAAGGTATGCAGGAGATGACAATGGCCTGTTCATGGCCAGATGTAACGTCTGACAGATATTTTTCCCCGTGCTAGTCCCTAGATAGCAACATGTCCCTGTACTCAGAAATCATGCACGTTGCACATGGTAGGTAATGAAAACTCACACCATGGACAAGTAATGAATGTACCACAGCACCATGTCAGGAGGCACAGTAGTGCACATACAACAAAATGTGATGATTAGTCAACTGTGTGGTGTACACTCAGTGAATGACATACAGTTAACAGAGCTTTCGGTGTGCACTACAATGACCATCTCCCATCTGACCATTAGGTGACCAAGAACTCACTGCAGAGGACACCACCAGCAACCTGCACAGGGCACAACAGGTCCCAGGACCCCATTGTCCCCCCCACCACATCTGCTGCACTACCGTCACTGCAGAGCCCTGCTGTTACGGCCTGTGCGTCCACCACCACCACCACCAGTGCTGCCTGCAACACTCTCCCTGTCCCAGAGGATTACCACCCCACACCACCGACTGAGGAGGGCAGGGAGAGGATGCGTGTGCCTACAGTGATGAGGCAACAGGTCTGTGGCAGTAGGGAAGGTGGGAGGGGCTGGGTCACCCACAGACAACAAGAGGCTGGGACACAATCCCTGTACCACATCACCAGAGTCCTTGGGGCGTATGAACGGGCCCAGGGACGAAAGGGCCAGTCGGACGAACTGTTCCGCGCGCTTGTCCTGCTGATGAGGTCCATAGACACCCGCATGGGACAAATTGTGGACCTCTTGCACCAGCAAGTGGCAGTACTGAGGGACAGACCTTTGCCACAACCAACATCTCCACCCCCCTCTGGTGGTCTGCAGGATGACAGTTCACCATCCTCCCCTGCGGCCACAGAGAGGAGTGAGTCCTCAGATCCCACTGGCCCTACAGCAGGGGTCCCCCTGCCAAACGACGAAGGGGCCGTCCGAAGAAAACCCTGGGAGTGACAGGAGGCAAAGCACCTGCCAAACGCCAGTCACGGAGCCAGCCATGATGGCAACCCTCTTCACCACTGCATTGACTTTATTGACTGTCCTTCCCCACACTGCCTTGTGAATGGCATCTGTCTGTTGGACTGGGTCACCACATCAATGTTGTGACTACTCGACTATCTCATTTACCACAACTGTCAACTCACTGCTCCACTAATCACCTCAATGTAAATGATCACCCCCCCCCCCCCCCACATTTCACCATTGTAAATAAAAAATCCTTACACACAAGTTTTTGTGGTCTGGTCCGTCTTTATTCCAGGATGTACAGTCTTCACCATGATTGCAAAGTACCAGGAGACTGGAGTGTATGTAGGCAAGGAGAGGTTGAAGGCACCTAGGAAAACCCAACAGAACTACATTCACTAGTCTCGGTGGAGCATCACAGACATCACACAACACTTCACAACAAGAGATTCCCACATGCACACATCACAATGGGCACCAAGTGTCAACATACACATCCTGTAGATGTTCCTAAATGAACTGTCTCAGAAACATTGTCAGCCCCCACTGAGTCTACAACCGGCTGCTGTCACAAATCTCACATACACCTTTACAACAACAGCACCATCATCAGACAATGGGTACGTTGTACATTGTCACCCACCTTCAAGTGAAGTAGCAGGTGATGAGCTGTTGACGCAGGTCAACACCTTCCTCCTCTCCACTGTCCTCATCAATGAACAGGGGTTGGTTTGCAGGCGGGGGCCTTGGGTCCTCATCATCATCCAGAATCAGGGGAATCTCCTTGCGAATGGCTAGGTTGTGGAGCATGCAGCATGCCACTACAATCTGACACACCATCCTGGGCAAGTACATCAGTGCACCTCCGGTCTTGTCCAGGCAGCGGAAACGTGACTTCAGCAGACCAAAAGTACGCTCCACCACACGACGTGTCCTCCCATGGGCATCATTGTAGCAGACTTCAGCCGGGGTCCTGGGATTCCGCAGTGTGCTCAGCAACCAGGAACGGTTGGGATATGCAGTCACCTAGGTGTGACAAAAACAAATAAACATTGCTATTTCGCTGAGGCAGAGGGCAGGAGGTCACACACCCAGCACGCCATATGACTAGGCATACTCACCCACAATCCATGCACGCTCGGGAAGCAGATTAGCCATCAGCTGGGGTACAATGCTGTTCCGCAGGATGTATGAGTCATAGGCTGAGCCTGGGAATTTGGCACACACGTGGGAGATGATCATATCTGCCAGGTACACCACTTGCACATTTATGGAGTGGTAATGTTTACGATTCCTGTAGATGTGCTCATGTGTCTGTGGAGGCACAAGCCCAACATGGGTGCAATCAATGGCACCAACAACATGGGAGATGTGTCCGAGGGGATATAAATATCCCTTCACAGCTGCCAATTCAGGCCCTCTGGGGAAATTTATATTTCTGTCCTTGTAGATCATCATGGCGGACAGTACATCATGCAGCACCATGCTGAAAATAGGTTGTGACATCCCACCTGCGCTGGCCACCATGTGCTGGAACGATCCAGTGGCAAAAAAATGCAGGGCCGCCATCACCTTATACGTTGGTGTGAAAGCTGTTGGATATGTTCTGCGAGGCTGCAGGTGGGGCTCCAACATATCACAAAGGGTTTTTAGGGTGCGTCTATCCAGACGGCATTTCCGGATGATCGCCTCATCCTCCATGTCTTCTAGCACTGTCAAGTGACGAAGCAGATTTGGTCCCCTCCTAGTTGAGATGAAAGTGGACACATGTCAAAGCAATACATCATGAGATGGGCACAGCATCTCACGTCCTGGATGACACAACGCCAACAATGACTGTCATCAAAATTGAGTTACAGACCAGCCTACATGTAGGAACACCTTCATCTACACAAATGGCACACTTGTAAACTTACACAAAGCAAGTCCCTCAAACACCACCTCAGTCAATGTGAATGCACATAGGGATATGGCCACAATTACCATGGGCACGCCTGGGAGTATAGCATCCAGCATATATGTAACAAATCAACCCCACTGTCTCATCTCTAGCTGCTGTACCTGACACACCTTCATGCGTCATATGAACCTGGCACACATCAACAACACAATGACCACAGTCTGAGTAGAAATGACGTTTGTGTGCATGATCAGACATGAGAGGACATGCAAAAAAGAACATAATTCATTGAGACAAACATTGCTGTGATTGTCACTGCACCTTAACACATTGACATGTGTACACATTGTAGAGCCCATAAAAACACTGACCTGTGTACAGGACCATCAATATCACAAGTGACATGTGAGGGAGTACATGCCAATCTACGAAATCACATACACAAACATGGCACAGTGGAGTAAATGGAACATTGGCATTGTGTGCACAATGATGTGCCCTTTACCATGTGGCCACTGTGCACTGTTGATGTTTGCCAGATGGCCATTGCCATTGTATGCCACCCAAATCGCGGTAGCTACCGCCT
The DNA here is from genome assembly GCF_964204655.1 of Triturus cristatus. NCBI lineage: Eukaryota > Metazoa > Chordata > Amphibia > Caudata > Salamandridae > Triturus > Triturus cristatus. Next base: position 549,986,681 of record NC_140587.1, on the reverse strand, counting down.
GTCCCCAGCGGTGTGTCACCAGCAATCCCCATATACACAAGTGCGGTAGTGATAGCCATGGAGACATGCCCAAATGGCGGTTGGCATGCCCCGCCACCCAAATCGCGGTAGCTACCGCCTGTCCCCAGCGGTGTGTCACCTGCAATCCCCATTTAAACAAGTGCGGTAGTGATTGCCATGGAGACATGCCCAAATAGCGGTTGGCATGCCCCACCACCCAAATCGCGGTGCCTCATGTGAATGTATGGCACACAAATCGCGGTAGCTACCGCCTGTCCCCAGCGGTGTGTCCCCAGCAATCTCCATATACACAAGTGCGGTAGTGATAGCCATGGAGACATGCCCAAATGGCGGATGGCATGCCCCGTCACCCAAATCGCGGTAGCTACCGCCTGTCCCCAGCGGTGTGTCACCAGCAATCCCCATATACACAAGTGTGGTAGTGATAGCCATGGAGACATGCCCAAATCGCGGTGCCTCATGTGAATGTATGGCACAAAAATCGCGGTAGCTACCGCCTGTCCCCAGCGGTGTGTCCCCAGCAATCCCCATATACACAAGTGCGGTAGTGATAGCCATGGAGACATGCCCAAATGGCGGATGGCATGCCCCGTCACCCAAATCGCGGTAGCTACCGCCTGTCCCCAGCGGTGTGTCACCAGCAATCCCCATATACACAAGTGCAGTAGTGACTGCCATGGAGACATGCCCAAATGGAGATTGACATGCCCCGCCACCCAAATCGCGGTGCCTCATGTGAATGTATAGCACACAGATTTCGGTAGCTACCACCGGACCCCTGCAGTGTGTCACCGCCATGGAGCATGTCCTTACAGCCAATGGGAACCTTGATTGCGGTGGCAGGATGCAATTTTGAAAATCACGGTAGGCGTGCTCTGCCACCGTGGAGCCGGTTTATTGGATGCAATTGAAAGATGCACCATCGCGGTAGCGCCCGACAGGCCCCAGCAGTGTGTCACCACCATGGATCATGTCCTTACAGCCAATGGGAACCTTGATTGCAGTAGCATGATGCAATTTAGAAAATCGCGGTAGGCGTGCTCCGCCACCGCAGAGCCGGTCATTGGATGCATTTGAAAAAGGCAGACCTGGAACACCAATTTCTGCAGCTTGGCACCTTTGAAACGACCCCAGGGGCTATATATGTGTGGGAGGGAGCCTCACATTTCCACTGCTCCCCGAGCCTGCTGCCAGAGACCCCTCACCTGCTGCTGCCTCCAGGGGCTGCTGCCAGAGTCCCCTCACCTGCTGTTGCCTCCAGGGACTGCTGCCAGAGACCCCCCACCTGCTGCTGCCTCCAGGGACTCACCACCCAATTCCACCGCTGTTGTCTCATGTCCACAGTGATGGCAAGGACAGAGAACATCTGTGCCAGTCCCTTCACAAGCGAGGAGCTGGAGGTCCGGGTGTACGAGGTGCTCACACAGTATCCAAGGCTATATGGTGCCCCAAATGTCGTGGTAAGTCCTCAACAGTGGGGGGGAGGTCAGGGGGGAACACATGTAGTTGGACTGATGCAGTATGTGCCTGAGAGTGTGGGGTTGTGTCATGCACTGCCTAACATGCTGTCTCCAGGGGGAAGGTGTGTGTACCCAATGCCACAGGTTTTCCTGCCTGCACATGTATGTTTGAGTGCCCTGTGTTGTGTTGTCAGCCATGCAGTGAAGCAGAAAGTTGTTCATGCAGGAGTCAGGACAGTGATTGCTTGGCTGAATGGCTGTGTGTGCCCCTGTTGTCCATCTCAGTGTGAGCCCAGCTGGCCTACACTGTCCCCGCCCAAAAAAGACAAGGACACATCACTTCACTTACAGAGTATTACATCAGTCTTTTCTCATTGCACTCCAGCTATGAGCCATCTCAGCACTGTAGATTGCACACGACCGGCCTTGTTTTGAGGAATTTGGATTTGTGAAATCATGTTCCTCAATGTGGCATCCATGACATAGTTATCTATTCACAGGGCAGGGACATTGAGGGCTGCGCAGTCTTGGACACAGTGAGTCTACCCCCAAACACAGGTTGATATGTGATGTATGTGTTGCTCAACCTAAAAATGGACTGGAGATGTGGGCAGGCTACATAGGGGTTTCAGTACTGGCATCCAGCATGTGTGTGAGATGTGCAGGGACTGTGTTCCCCTCACACCTGCATGCATTTACATAAGCTTTTCCCATGCAGATGTACCATGTGAGATGTATTCTTGTCTCTGTTAGACATATCTGTGGATTTGTGATGAGTTTGTATCTTGCCACTGTACTGAGAGATGTAGGTACATAACACTGTGTCACTAATCATTTCCCCTCTTGTCTCCCATGCCTGCAGCTCAAGGTACACCAGCGTAAGGCCGTGTGGAGGGCTATTGCGGTCAAGGTGCGGGCTCTGGGTGTCTCAAACCGACGGCGCACCCACTGCCACAAGAGGTGGGACGACATCAACCGGCTGGCAAAGAACGTGGCGGAGATGACCTTGGGGCTGCTTTCCCGCACTGGGCATTTGGCACGGCGCAGCATGACACCACTAATGGGCCACATCTTTGCCGTGACACAGCCTTAGCTGGATGCACGTCTGAAGCAGCATCAGCAGCAAGCCAGGGGTGAGCATTCTGGGAAGGGTGACTTTGGCTGGGAGTGGCTGCATGTGTACAGAGCCTGTGCCAGCACAGGCCTATGTGGTGTTGGTAGTGTGATGCAGTGACTTGTAAGTGGCTGCTGGGCTGGGTGCAGGTGTTACGCATTTGCCCTACAAGTACTTACAAAGGTAATTTGAGTACTGTGCATTCCCATTGCATTCTGAGTCGTGGTCTTCAGGTATCGTCTGCATTGGGGTAATCTGGGGAATCCCATGGGAGGGAACGGCAGTGTGCCCGATCTGAATGTGCCTTCATCAACGCGTCCATTGCCTGCACTCAGATTTGGTAGGCCTAGATATCTGACAACAATGTGCACCAGTCTGTGGGCCCCAAAGTACAACATGGTGGGTGGCATGGGCTCATGGCCATTGTGGAACGTCATATTGTAGTCTGTGTCAGTGTTGTCCACTCCTATTCCATCCAGATGTCAGTGGCAACAAGTAGTGTGCCCCCATCATGTCCCTAGGTGTGCTCAGAGCTATTTGTGTGTCTGGTTGAATGGAGTAGAAACGTCCTCCTACAGGGAAAGGACGAACTCACTTAAGCACTCTATGGTAGCGATCAATACGCATAAAATATGTAAATTAAGTACTCCAAAAAATTTCGTCCATATAGATTTATGTTTGAAAATTTAATAAATTGTTTTTCATTTCAATGTTTCTCCTTCATATGATGCTTCTCATATGGTTAAACACTTCATCATCATGTTGTGAACAGAATGCCGAATCACATTGACTGCCCGATGCATTTCGGGTCTAGCCCTTTGTCAGGGGGAATTTCCTAGAGAAAACTAATACATAATATGTCCCAGGAGCTTATGGATGCATCACCGCATACTATAATCAAAAATCATACGTGAAAATTCATCAGCAAAAACCTCATGTGTAGTATCTCGACGGCAAGAGTGTTACACTGCTGGTGAGATTAATGAACCATGGTGAAACAAAGGTTAAGGGTTATCAGAATCCTTAAACAATCACACGTTTCCAATAAAACCAAACCGGTGACAGACTACATGTGCATAAACATTTCCGTGAAAGTATAATGAATGCACTCGAAATGTTCTCAGAATAGAAAAACAAAAGAGTCATGAGTAATGAAAAAGTCAACACCCGAAAGCGTGAGAGTGCGTGAACACTGCGGTTATAGGCTGTGATTAAGAGTTAAGTCGGTAAGCTTCATGCCATATCGAACAATTAGTGTGCAATAGATGCGTGTATAGCCCCACGAAAGGGAAACGTGAAAGTTCCAGTTAATGCTCGTAAAAGAAACGTACCTGCTTCGGTTACCGTCCTTGCGCGTGTAGCATAAATGAGAACGTGTACGTGAACCCGGAAGAAAAAGACATAGTCAATCTCGTGTGATGTTAATCCATGCGCGAATGAAATGAAAGAAATACTGTGCATGAGTGCGTTCGGAAAGGCTAAATAAAATAAAACAGTAGTGAAACAGAAAAACGTATTATGGAGTGCCCACAAAAGAGTGAGAATACCGTGCAGATGAAAAGAGGGAAAGTATAAAATAAGAAAATTAGAAGAAAATATTAACAAACGAGAGAAACACGTGCATGTAATAAGTACTAGCCATGAAACAACAACAGTAGGTACAAAGTGCAGGCAAGTGAATTATAAAAAGCAGCTAAATTCCAAACGTTCATTTAACCCCTTTGGGTGTACTGAATCAAGTTTATTGATCCAAAATAATTCGCGTTGCAATAGGAAATTATTATTGTCTCTTCCTTCTTTGTCAACAATTTGTTCTAACACCATAAATCTCAGTTGGCTAATATTATGATTAGCTTCAAGAAAGTGTGCCGCTATGGTAGACTAGGGTGTTTTTGGTCCAGATATTACTCTTATGTTCCGTGAGACGGATAAGGAGGTGGCACTCACTAGCACCTAAGCTATATTATTTTTGAAAAATTCTAGTGGACATTGGGTACACTCTGGAGTGCGACCATTCTACATTTATTTGTATCTGGTTGAATGGAGCCACTAGCAGGGTGATGTGCTGTGTGGTCATCACATGGCTCACTTATACCTGAATTTCCAGTTTCCACGCACTGTTTGAGTCAATATAGTGAGTTAACACAATGTGATTGCACAGGGTGGTGTGCAATATGTAGATTTAGTCATCTTTTGTGATACTTGGCTTGAATATGTTTGTTCTGTTGCTGCCACTAAACTGACCCTACATCTCTCTCTCATGCAGCATCTCCTGTGGTCAAGGAGGGACAGGAGACGGGCACCAGTGGGGGTGAAACCAGCACAACAGCTGCACAGGAGCCCAGTGACACAGATGTCACCAGCGCCTCAGAGGGGGACAGGGGTCTGCTGGAGTTCTCCCAGCCTGAGACAAAAAGTACCACATCATCTGATGCCGGCGAGAATGCATCCATGTTAGCGGGCACAGGGAACGAGGACTCTGCATCATCTTCCACCACACAGCGGCCAGTGCCCACCCTCCCAGCCACTTCCTCTGGTGCTGCCCGTGTTCGCCCCAGTAAGAGGGGAAGAGTGTCCTTCACCCCAGGGACTGCTGCCCCTGCCTCTGTCCACCCTGCTGCCATCAGTGCTGAGTCTGTGGACCTTTTGCACCAGCTGTGTGTAGGGCAGACAGCTTTCCTCAATGCCTTAATTGACCACGACAAAAAATTGCCACAAGTGGCTGCTTTCATGGAGGGCATACATTCAGACACAGCCAGCTCCCGGTCCGCCTGACAGTCAAGTCTGAGTGGTAGTCACCCTTACACACCTGTCTCTAACACAGGTGGGCCTGTACTGCACATTGTTACCCCCTGACTGTGTTGCTGACCATGGAAAGGTACAGTCGCACACATTCCCTGTGCAGCTTCTCCTGGACATACTCTGCACTTCGTTTTTGCCACTGGCCTTGTTGCTCTTTGCTGTGTTCAACTATTACCTGTGCAGCTTCTCATGGACATACTCTGCACTTCGTTTTTGCCACTGGCCTTGTTGCTCTTTGCTGTGTTCAACTATTCCCTGTGCAGCTTCTCATGGACATACTCTGCACTTCGTTTTTGCCACTGGCCTTGTTGCTCTTTGCTGTGTTCAACTATTCCCTGTGCAGCTTCTCAAGGACATACTCTGCACTTTGCCATGCCCACCAGCCTTGTCATTCACTGCTGTGTGCCCCTGGCCTGTACAGCTTCTCATGGACATACTCCGCACTTTGCCATGCCCACTGGCCTTGTCATTCACTGCTGTGTGCCCCTTGCCTGTGCAGCTTCTCATCGACATACTGTGCACTTTGCCATGCGCACTGGCCTTGTCATTCCCTGCTATTTGCCCCCTGCCTGTGCAGCTTCTCGTGGACATACTCTGCATTTTCTGCCTTGCTCTTCTCTGCTCTTGGTGCATATCTGTGCAAGGGCTCCTGTTTGCATCTTACCGGGAGAGACCTTGCCAGCGATTCCTGTCCTGCAGAACCCGCAGCACCCTCAGCCTGTTCCCGCCTCCCGCCGCCGCAGCACCATCCAAAGCGGCCGCGGAGTGGAGGCGGGGACTACACTGCCCAGCAACCCTAGCGGCAGGAGAGCCGCCGACGCCGTTTCCACGCCCGGAGGCGCATAAAAGAACACTTTAACCCCGGCCGAGCGGGCTCCTGTTTGCATCTTACCGGGAGAGACCTTGCCAGCGATTCCTGTCCTGCAGAACCTGCAGCACCCTCAGCCTGTTCCCGCCTCCCGCCGCCGCAGCACCATCCAAAGCGGCCGCGGAGTGGAGGCGGGGACTACACTGCCCAGCAACCCTAGCGGCAGGAGAGCCGCCGACGCCGATTCCGCACCCGGAGGCGCATAAAAGAACACTTTAACCCCGGCCGAGCGGGCTCCTGTTTGCATCTTACCGGGAGAGACCTTGCCAGCGATTCCTGTCCTGCAGAACCCGCAGCACCCTCAGCCTGTTCCCGCCTCCCGCCGCCGCAGCACCATCCAAAGCGGCCGCGGAGTGGAGGCGGGGACTACACTGCCCAGCAACCCTAGCAGCAGGAGAGCCGCCGATTCCGCACCCGGAGGCGCATAAAAGAACACTTTAACCCCGGCCGAGCGGGCTCCTGTTTGCATCTTACCGGGAGAGACCTTGCCAGCGATTCCTGTCCTGCAGAACCCGCAGCACCCTCAGCCTGTTCCCGCCTCCCGCCGCCGCAGCACCATCCAAAGCGGCCGCGGAGTGGAGACGGGGACTACACTGCCCAGCAACCCTAGCGGCAGAAGAGCAGCCGACGCTGTTTCCGCGCCCGGAGGCGCATAAAAGAACACTTCAAACCCTGCGTCGCGGGATCGCGCGCGGGTAGCGCCGGGCTAAGCCCGGGCAAAGGGCGGGCCGTCTGTGGCCGTCCGGGGCAGGAGGAGGCAGGGCTGGGCCCATACTCTGTGGTTTGCTTATCGGCACGAAACACATAAGACCTTTTGTGTGACTGTTGTGTCCCTTAAAGTACCTAATATTTTCGTGACTGTCAAATCTGCATGAGTTTGGTATTGATATTCAGGCCTCCTAGTGCTGTTTAAATACACATCAATCTTCCATTAATATGTCGTCCCGTACTCCCAAAAGTAGATCTTCATTATTAGGAGGGTCAGTGCGAGGAACACTGGATAACTTTATTACAAGGGCTGCTTCAGTCCTCGAGAAAGAGATTGCCCTGGTGGAGCGGCGCTTATCGGCTGAACATTTACAAAACAAACGCTCCTCGATCGGATCAATTCAGCTGGCCACTTCACCAGTGCCAGCACCACCCGTACCCTGTTTAGTGAATAACTCTCAGAGTGATGCCAGAATTTCTTCACCTATACGAGACTGCAATCTCCTGCCAAAATCCCACACCCATTTAACATCGTTTGTTCCTAATTCATCTTCTGACACTTCCTCTGACCTTATAACACTAGACTCACAGTCACCTAGGGACGTTGCTGTAACCGCCCAGGTAAAGAAGGGGAAGGGAACTACCACCACAGGCCCTACACCAAAAAAAAGGAAGAGGGGAGGGAAGAAACATAACAAAAACAGCACACTTAGTAACAACAAGTGTAAACCAGCGAAAAACACCGAGATTCTTGTTCCTCCAGCTGTTACAAAGTCACAAGGCCCTGAAACTCATCTGGACCTTCATTGTTTTGACCCATTAATTAGTGAGTTAACGGGTTGTCTGGAGTTACTTGTTAGATCACTTTTACTCCCACTTTTCGAAAGAATGAAGGGAATGTCCAAACAACTTGGGCCACTGGAGAAGTTGATCTCAAATAACATCGACCAAATAAAAGAGCTATCGTCTAATAGACTGACATATTTAAACAGCCCTATTCAATCTAAACCATCTTTACTGATAGAAGATAGACAGTCTAAATCAGAGGCCAATAAAACCCTACCACCCCTATTGAGTTCAAAAAATTCGTTACCCAATCAGAAGGATGACATTGAGCCAGAATGTGGTCAGACAAATGTCAGCCCCCAAACTAATAAGCCTGATTCCCAAACACGCAATGAATGTGCTGCCATTGTGCCGGGAAAGTCTGATGGCGCAAATAGGCAACATATAGATCTGCCCCCGGAGGCGGTCCCTTATGTTGTCGTCTTGGCAGGAGTCCCAACACTAGAAACAGGGAAAAAAGAGGGATACCACGACTTAAAGAATAAGGTTATACATTGGCTGGGACAGAACAGACCCTTACCTCCTAACATTGATGGCGAAATCTTAAATGTTCGCAGACTCGGCTGGGTCGGATCATGGCCGAAGGAAATTCAAGGGGATCTGATTATCGTCAATTTTAGAGATCGCAGGGCCACTAGGCATATAATAAATTGGTTTCAAGGGCAAGACCAGAGAGTCATTAGAACTTATGACCTGACCTACTTTTACCCCCAGACACTACTTAGGAACACAACACAGCCCAGAGCTTATCCTCGGCCCCAACTTGGGGGCTTCAATTTTAATATTCCTATTTCCAATCGCTTCTCCTCTCTTAGAGGACTGGAGGATGTTGATTGACTCCCTATTGGAGAAAATACTTGGGTCCCTCAAGAGTGTGGATCTAAGGTACCAGTGAACAGCGATCTTTTGTCCCTTCGTCTAAATCCCACTGTAGTTCATAATAAGAATCCACAACAACTGGCACAAAGTCCTGTCCCTCAATCGACAGATGAAGTGCTGGTATCCTCGATCCCTTCATTAAACACTACTACCGCTCACTATCGAGAGATTACCAAACCAAAAATAGTGGTTGTATTTTGGAATGTAGCTGGACAACGCTCCAAACTAGGGAATGATGTTTGGATTAATTTTATTTCAAATTTTAATATTTTGTGTTTACAGGAGACATGGCTGACAACAGCGATCCATCTCGATGGCTATAGAACGTATTTTTCACCTGCCCAACCCTCCAAGTCTGGTAGGGCCAAGGGAGGCCTAACTACCTATATATCAAATTTGATTCAGATGGATGAGATGAGGGTCATAAAACTTGACCCTAATTTCCAGCTCCTTAGTTTTAGTATAAACTTGAAGGACTCTTTCCTGCTGGTTAATTATTATAATAATCTTCCCGACTTAGAAGCAGTGGAAGTAGTTAATTCCATTTGCTCCTTAATATCATCTATCACGAGGAAATCAGCCAGAGAGGTAACTATTATATGGGGTGGCGATTTCAATCAGACTCCCTGTTGTGTATCTAATCAACTTTTATGTGGCCTAAATGACGAGACAGATAATCCTATTCCCCATTTTAGCCACTCGAGCTTAGGTAGCACCCTAAATGAAATCACGTTCAAGTTAGATCTAGGAATCGCCAATAACTTGGCCAATCCGAATATGGTGTTGGCCCCTACCTTTCATGGGAGAGGTTGTCACTCCACCATTGATTTCATTTTGATCTCAAATGGAGCAATAAAAAGAGACAGTGCTTTCCACATACACCAGATTGTAATGAGCGATCACTATCCTCTGAGCATCACTATTCATCTCTCCTACAGGCCCAACCCTAATATCCCCAGTTTGTTGGACCAAAATAACTTAGTATTAAACAGATTTAATGGCTACTCTCTCAATTGGGCTCTAGTCGACCCCATTGAAACTGTTAATACCGTGGTAACCGATGTATTCTCGTCCATCCTGAAATGTCTGGACTTGGCTACTACAGATGCCGATGTTACCATCAATTTTGGCACTGTGATTCAGGCCATAAATAAAGCCCTAACGGTAAAAAAGAATAATACTGTAAGGAATAGACAGGGCTGGTTTAACCACATGTGCACAGCAGCATACTCTAAATTAAAATCTGCTTTACGCAAGACAGTTAGGGTCCCCGCCGAGATCTCCAAACTGAGGAGGGCATATAACTCCGCTATAAAAGAAAGAAAACTGGAGTTAAAACAACAACTTTGGGACCAATTGCACGAGAGTTGTCTTTGCAAAAATAGTGCCGCATTCTGGAAAGTGGTAAAATCACCTTTCTTGACTGATAACGGTGGCTTTCCCAAAAAAGAGGTCGCCATAGATGAAAAAGACTGGGTAGAGCATTTTTCAAAAATTTTTATGATTGACCCATTATCAACTAACATTATTGATAATTACTTTTACTATCAACAGTCCCCCCCATTTTCTATTGACCTGACCATTTCACTTGATCAGGTCACTCGGGCTTTAAGTGCAAGTAAGAAAGGGAAGGCCCTGGGTCCCGATGGTGTCCCAATAGACTTTTTCAAAATTCATACTGATCTTTGGATCCCTCTTTTGACCAGGGTCCTTAACGCATCGTGCATCGTGGGTCTTCCGGAATCCTGGAAAAAATCTATACTGGTCCCGATTTTTAAGAAAGGGGGCAGAAGCTCAGTGTCCTGCTACCGCCCTATCTCCCTACTGGACTCCATGGGGAAAATGATGGGCCGGATAATTCTTGGTCGTTTGCAGGAGTGGGCGGAGGAAAATAACATCTTATCCGATCTACAATATGGGTTCTGTGAGGGTCTGGGGACCATTGACCAAGCCTTAAACTTATCACTTCTGATTAACAAATACGTAAATATTAAGGCTGGTGCTCTCTACATGGTCTACGTCGACTTGTCAGCCGCATTTGATTGTGTCAGCCACTCTAAACTCTGGTCCATCTTGTTAGGTTTGGGGGTGGACCGGAGTGTAGTTACCTTTGTGAGGGAACTATACGCTGATGCGACTGCCAGGGTGAGGTTTGGGACCAGTGGAGAACTCACCACGTCGTTCGGAGTGGAGAGGGGCGTCAGGCAAGGTTGTGTCCTGGCTCCCTTTCTCTTCACCCTTTACACCAATGGACTGGAGAGGGAGATGTTGAGGGGGGCCCAGGACCTTCCTATGGTAGCCAATCGTCTCATACCGGCTCTTCTGTACGCAGACGACGCAGTGATATTGGCCCGCACCCCAAACGAACTACAGAGGGCCTTAAGCAGCTATGCATTTTTTATGGCCAATCTGGATCTCAAGGTCAACATTGGAAAAACCTTTGTTATGAAGGCGGGGGTTGGCAAAAAAAATAAACCCAGGGATATTTACTTGAATAACGAAAAACTGTCGATCACAGACAAATACCCTTATTTAGGTGTCATGATTGATCAAAAACTAAGCTGGAAACCGGCAGTCGATGCGAGGAAACTTCAATTTACGAGAACTACTACCGCCCTTGTAAATTTTTCTAGGAAACTAGGAAAAGAAGCACCCGTGGAAATGGTTAAAATTTACAAAGCCAAATGTATTTCAGTGGCTCTGTATGGAGAGGGTGTATGGGGCCACGTAGCCGTGGGTCCCATCCAGGCGGTAGAGAACTCTTATTTGAGATACCTTCTTGCACTACCAAGTACTGCTGCAAATTTTTCTTGCCACTTGGAACTGGGTCTTCCGTACGTGACAGATCTGGCGAGAATCCAGCCACTTTTATTGTGGCACCGAATTTGGTCGTCGGAAAAACCAGTCTTCACTCAAACAATTATCCAAGACTGCAAAGCCCTGGAAAACGCACACAGATCTAGGTGGTTAGTTTATGTTAAAAGTTTTTTAAGTGACCTAGGGTTAGTAAAATATTACTATGATCCTACCTTGATTCAGGAGATACCGAGGGAGGTCTTTTACAAACTCTGTCTTAACCACCTTGAAGACTTGCGACTTAACTCAGAGGTCATGAAGCAATCAGTTAGACATAGTTTGACTGTTCAGACGGTATTCGGGATACAGCCTTACCTAACTTATAGTATTACTTCTTATGAACTGTTTCTTTTAGTCAGGTTTAGGCTGAATTTTTTCCACCGTTTAGTCGTCTTTCCGTTGAGAAATAATTGGGCCAAAACACTACCTCCCTGTCCCTGTGACGGGATTTCCACCCAGTCTACAATCCATACCACCCTTTTCTGTAAATATTATATGGACCAACGAAAAAAACTACTTATCCCTTTACTAAAACGTTTGGGTTTTCGTACTTGTCGTCCAGCTTTCCTTTTTTTACAGTCATTGGAGGGGGCGGGGCTGGTCTAGATTGTTTCCAATTTTTTACAGTACATTATGCGCCATAGACCGAATTTAGTCTGATTCAAATGGGGTTTTAAACGAATAGGTTGGGTTGATGATGGGATCTGAGTGTTTTTTAGCCCATATTTATTATATATCTGATTTTATTGCTAATCGATTGTTAAAATTAAATTGATGCTCTTTGCCCAGACACTTTACATGCACTGCCACTTTAGCCGTGAATCAAATTCCTGTGATCATCCTTGTCTGTGCTAAATTTTATAATGATGGAACTTTTATGTGACATTTTACCAATGTATTTTTATCTGTATCTTTTATGACCTGCCTTCGGAAGGTCGAATAAAGAAAGTTTTGATTTGATTTGAATAAAGACAGTTGCTCCTGTTGTCTGTTTTGTCAGTGTCCTTACTGATTAATGTTCTTTTGCTGTGTGTATATGGTTTACTGTGTCACATGTTCTGTGTGCCACTTCAACATAGCCAATGTCTTGGCTCACTTACTCTATGTTTTACAGGGGAGACAGGGACTTCAGTTCTTCCTGACCCTGATACTTGTGGGGGCAATGATGTCAATTTTAAATGGAAAGCAGTTGTCAGTTTCTTAATTTGTTTATGTTGGCTATATTGTACACATGTCAGGTTGGGGGCACTGCCAGCACAGAGTGGGATTCTATCCACAGTATTGCAGGCAGGCTGGCCAGGGTCATCATGTATGTGTATTCTTCCTTTATGTGCCCAGTAGTGTATGTGTGCGGTCATCTTGTGATGGCCAGTCATCCTAGTCCCATGGCTTACTTTCAATGTGTGCTCTTGGGTGGTCAAGAATGGTGCAGTGTGAAAGGGGTGACTTTGTCGTGAGTGTTGATGTGTGTGTGCCCCTGCATTGTCAACTACACACGTGTCACCCATGAGTTGTTTGCCTGTTGTTTTGATTGTTCAGCCCTGTGGATGTGGTTGTATGCACATGTGTGAGTTGTATGTTGTGCACTGTGCAGTGTGTTGGTATGTCCTTGCAGTTCTGGCTGACTCCTACTTGTTGTTTTTGTCACTTGTGAGTGTGTGACTGGCAAGTCAGTGTTGTGTTTTGTTGATCATCCATGTGTCTTGATACTGTTTGTGGAGATTGTGCAGACCTGCTGCTCCACACTGCCATTGTGGTTGTGTTTTGTCATGCATTTCTGTCACATGGTGCCTTTTTGCCTCCAGTATGGCATGTTGTGTGTGGTGTCATACCATCCCCTATCTGTGCTTCAGATTCCTACCCATTGTGAGTCTGCACTCCCTCTATTTGTGTATGGTACACTCCTGCTATGTCCCCTACTGACATGCAGAACACTTCACTTTGATGTCAGCTGTCCCTTGGTTTACATGTGTGTGTGCCTCCCCATCACTTCATTTGTGACACTGTGCTTTGTGGTGCAGTTATTTGGCCAGGAGCAATGTGTCACTCAGGGCATTTCCCCAATAGGTTATATGTGATGTTCGTGTGCTGTTTGGCAGTCATGGTTGCTCATATGCACTTTAACTGTGTGGGCTGGCCAGTCCTCTGTTCAAGTTGTTTCCACCTTTCTGTCCCAGACTTGTGCATCTGTTGGTGTTGTGTTGGATGTATGTGTGTTGGCTGTGGTACTGCTTCACTTCCTGGGTGTGCTGCTGTCTTTGTGCTGTGCTGATTGGTGTTGTGTGGGTTAATGTTATGTCACTCATATCTGTGTGGGGCTGGTATGCTTGGTGTGCACACACTGCTTGTTGTGCATGCAGTGCTGTGGGTGTATGTTGCCTTGCCATTGCCTGGTGTGCATCCCCTGATGTCCTGTTGTGTTTGCTATGTGATTTTTTTGCCTGTGCATCTGTTGTTTGTTTGACGTGGCTGTGTTTTTCTGTGGTGGTGCACTTCTTGTCTGTGTTGTGGTATGTTGTCTGTGCATTGTTCCTGGGTGATGAGGTTGTGCACTCCTGTTGTGTCTGTGCTCCCATTGCCTTTTCACAGTTTAGCTGCACAGGGCATGTGTGGTCTTGTTGTGGTTCTGGCATCCCTGTGTGTGTGTGTGATGTTTGTAGCTACCCCCAGAGTGTGTGATTGTTTGTCTGTGTATTGACTGGCAAGTGTTGCCACACTTCAGTATGTTTGACACTGATGTTATGTGCTGCTGGTTTGAGGGGGGGTTATGTGTGTAGATTCCTACTAATGTTTGGCAGTCATGGAGTGTGTCAATGGGCCCTGTGTGTTGTGCTGCTGGCGTACTCCTGTGAAGTAGTTGTATACATATGTGTGGCTGTTCACAGTTTGACTTCAGGGCCTTCCTTTCATCCTTGTGCCTATACATGGGTTGCCTTGCTGTCTCCCTGTGTTGTTGCACTGAGCTGTCTGTGGTTTGACTTCACTCACTGTGCCAGCCATGTGTGCTTTGATGGGGTGAGGGTGTTGTTCTCTGTTCCTTGTCTTGCATGTGATGTACACATGCTTGTTGGTTGTCTCCATGGCATTCCATTTGTGTGCACCCCACTTTGGCTTTCCTATGTGTTGTGCTCCATTGCTAGTGGCATGTGGTGTGTGTATGTGTATGTGTGTCAGTATGGGGTATGTATGTGTGACTTGGCAGGCTGTGTGTCCAGTAGGATGTTTGTTCCTTGTATGTGTGTGTGTTCATTTGGTGCTTGTACTCATATTTATTGCCATGAGTGTGGTGGTGTTGTGGTGTGTGTGTTTCCCTGACCCTGTGCTTCTGTGCTGTGTGTTCCTCTGCAGCCATTCCTGCTGTAGCCGTCTCCCTGGTTGTTTGGTGTGTGGTGCAGGGTGTGGATTCACCTGGCTTGTTGTTGTGCATGGGGGTGCACAGGAGGGGCACATGGCATGTGCCTTCAAGGGGGGGCTAGTGTGTGGAGGGTGGAGGTGTGGCCCTGTGCTCTTTTTTCCCGGCCCATGCCTGGCGCTGGCCTTGCCTTCTGCATTGTGCGCATGTATTCCCTTTACTTCACCGCTGCGGTGACGTGACCGGGACATTGCTGCATGATCGCGGAAAATGTGTGTCCTCGATGCGGAGGGTGGCAGGTGGGTCATGTGTGGGTACACCTGTGGATGTGTTCCTGTCCCCACCAGGGAATCTGATGTGGATTTGGACCCTGTATCAGCCCATGAGTTGTATGTTGTGGTTTTGTTATTGCGTACCTGCGGCGGCGTCCGCGGCGGTCCATGATTTGCTGGTGATGTATCAGGTACAGCACTGAAAAACGTGAGGAGCTGGATCCATGGCGGTCGGAACCAGGTGGAAGGGACCGGGAATCTGGTTTCACGCTCCGCTGTCGAGCTTCCGCCGTCTCTGGCTGCGCGGTTTCTCTGCTGTGGTGCGACTGCTTGTTGGGAGCATCCTAATTTGTGGAGCGGGGCGGACGTAATTCCGCACGGCGGTGAGTCTTCATTGGCTCACACCGCCGCGATGGCGGGCGCACTTTGTTGGCGGTGCTCATCGCACCAAGGCGGACGGGAAATGGACTATATTTGGCCCTACTAATATGGCGGGAGAGAGGTCCGCTGCTCGTGGGCGGTAAAATGCATTTTTCCACTCCGCCAGCACCACGGTGGTGCCACCGCCCACCATACTAATAGACCCCCTAGTGTTCAAAATCCACAACTAGGCACTTAGCAAAAAAGGGGTCAGTTTTCACTGTAAAAATGTGGTGTGTCCACGTTGCGTCTTGGCCCGTTTCCTGTTGTGGGCGCTAGGCCTATCCACAAAAGTGAGATACCATTTTTAACGGAAGACTTTGGGGAATGCAGGGTGTGTGAAATTATGTGGATCCACACAGATTCCAGAACTTTCCATCACAGAAATATGAGGAAAATGTGTTTTTTTTAACACAGTTTGAGATTTGCACGGGATTTTGGGTAACAGAACCTGGTGAGAGCCACACAAGTCACCCCCTCCTGGATTCCCCTGGGTGTCTAGTTTTCAAAAATGTATATGTTCGCTAGGTTTCCCTAGGTGCCGGCTGAGATAGGGTTCAAAATCCACAGCTAGGCACATTGCAAAAAGAGGGTCCATTTTCACTGGAAGAATTTGATGTGTTCAAGTTGCGTTTTGGACACTTTCCTGTCGCAGACACTAGGCCTACCCACACAAGTGAGGTGGTATTTTTATCAGGAGACTTAGGGGAACACAGAGTAGTATAGGGGTTGTTACCAAATGACTTTCTTAGCATTTCTGCCTTCCAAATGTAAGACAATTTGTAAAAAAAGAAGTAATTTTGAAAGATTACCTCTAATTCACATGTTTGTATGAGTACCCACAATTTTGGAGATGTGCAAAAAACCACTGCTTATAACTCTATATTTTGTTCCCATTTCGGAAATATATTGATTTCCTTGGTACCTATTTTTTACTCTTTTAACAAATGAATTGCGATATACCCGGTACACAATGAAAATGCTGCCAGACTGCTTTGCAGAATCCCTAGATCCGCTAGGATCACCAAACATCTTAGGGACCTGCATTGGCTCAGGGTTGAAAACCGGATTCGTTTCAAAACCCTGACCTACCTATTTAAAATCAAAGCTGGCACTGCCCCCAAATACCTACAGGACCTTGCTAAGCCCTACCTCCCCAATCGCAGTCTTCGTTCTTGCACTGCTGCGAACTTTGCGGTACCGAGGTTCAAACGGGCTAGAATAGGCGGGAGATCATTTTCCTATTTGGGCCCAACTCTGTGGAACACATTACCCATTCATATACGCAAGGAGGAAAGCTATATGAATTTTAGAAAAAGTGTAAAAACCTGGTTGTTCGACAAATAAGTGCTTTAAATGCTCTCTATCCAGTTGTGTTTTGTGTTTTGCTGGTCCGGCGCCGGGAAACCCTTTGTGGGTAGCTGTGCGCCTTACAAGTGTTATAAAAATAAAAAAAAATTAAAATAAATAAATAAATAAAAAAAAACATTGCATGACGCAGCTCAGATATTGACTCTGGGTTCAACTGTTAGTTTCTATAAAGAAACCTTGAAGGATCTACACAAATTACACCTTGCTAAATTCAGGATTCTGTCTAGTTGAGAAAAATGTATAGCTTTCTGTGATCCATTATTGGTTTCACACCCATTTCTACCACTAACTAGAAGGAGGTTGAAAGCACAAAGAATATGAAAAATAGGCTATGTCCCAGTAAAATGTCAAAACTATATTAAAAATCTTGGTTTGCTGACAAAGGTCTGCCTGTCCCTAAAAGCTGAGAAGATGGTGATTTAAGCACCACAAACTCTGTGTTGATGCCACTTGCATGGAAAAGAACAGATGCTTTCTTCTGCAGCAATTTTTCCCGTTTTGCAAAAAAACAATATTTTGCTGTATTTTGGCTAATTTCTGGGTCCCCTCCACGGCAACCCACACACCCAGGGTACTTTTAGAATCCTAAGGGTGTTGGGAAACAAAGGGCGCAAATTTGACAAGGGTACCTTATGTGGACACAAAGTTACAGGGGCCTAAGCGTGAACTACCCCAAATAGCCAAAAAAAGGCTTAGCACAGGGGGGATAAGGCCTAACAGTGAAGGGGTTAAGGCAACACAGACAAGTTGGCATCTCATCTATATCCCTTGCAAAGTCAAACCACACTTCGGAGCAGCAGTTCAATTCAGTCAAGAATTCCTATTATAACTGGAATGAAGCAACATCCTACTCATGAGCTTCCCAGACATTCAGAGGGCACCAATGATTAGTGTCCTCCATGCAAGCTCTTTATTCATATAGATGTTCATTCAAGATCTGCTTTGTCAGCTTGCAAACCCTTAGTGATCCCGGCCAAAACGATTTCTGTACAGCACTAACTAATCAAGCATACAATTATGCATGCACAGCATCCTTGTAAGTGGCTACTCGCATCCAATACTGTTGCTTTCAAATTCTTTATCTTGGAATAGCTCACATCTCCATTAATGTGTAAAACTTTTTACTGTATATTTCTCGAGTAGTGGAGCGTTTGTTCTCTGCCATAATGCACTAGCGTTGTACGTCAGCATGCAGTGCACATTCTTACAACAAAACAGTTCCTGAACACTATACTTGCCTGTGATATGTAGTCAGCACTTTGAGGGTAGTCAATCAGCTTTGCTTAGCGTGTTTTGTAAGATTCTTCCCAACTCCTGGTAAAAGTAAAGCAACAATTAAAAGTATAGCATCAACTGTATTTCTCAAACAGGTGAGTGCCATTTTTTAATGCAGTGCTCAATATTGCACCATTATCTACAGACACGAAACAATCCTTTTATTAAAACAATGAAATATAGGTATTCCAATTTCCCTGTAATTCCATATGAGCAAGACAGATACGTGTCTTTCAATAAAGTATAAGACACAGACTCTGTCCACCAGAAGGGTCATGGAAGAAAGTGACTACTGCCAACCTCCAGGAATAATAGCACTCCTTGTCAGGCTGAACCCCTCAAAGACTCCAAAAAACCATTAGTTGACGCCTTTGTGGCTATGGGACAGAGCAGACAGGCTTTGCTTATGGCAATGTGTAAAGTATTATGCAGTACCAGTAATAAAGTCAAAACACCAAAATATAAGATTCACATACAGTAATAGAAATATAAAGTAACATTTAATACACAAAAGGTCACCAAACTGACAATAATTCAATAAGAGGAACTGAAGATATGATTATTTTTTTTAAATCTAAGTACAAATAGCACAAAATGTGCTGATTATACTGCATTAAAGCTGTATACTGGGACCTATGTGCAAATTGAGGCTGACCATGAAGGAGCCCTGATTAGATACAAAAAGTGGTAAAACGTCTGCAAGTTCAAAAGTTCAAAAAAAGTTTCTAAATCCCACTTTAGAAAGGGCCTTTATCACTTTTTTGAGGAAAAAGTTGATATTCTTTCTAGGTCCCACTCCAGAAAAGGATTTTGTCACATTTTTGAAGAAAAGCTTTTAAAGTTCCAACACCAGATAGGACTTCATCAGTTTTTGAGAAGAAAAATCCATACTTAGTGAGCTGCCACTGAACTTTCAGCTGCTATTATGGAATCAACGGCAGGATATTTGAAGTAGGTTGGTCAGCTGGAGCTTTTTGAAAGTGCTGGCAGGCTTGAATTCAATCCAATGCCACGGAATGGCCAGTCATATCCTTTTTCCCACGGGTCCCCACGAAGCCATGGAAGAAAGATTTCCAAAAGTTTCAAAACTTCTTTCCATTGCCCAAACAACGGCAGGACTACAATTCCAAGGCCACCAGGACCTCAGGGGAGGGCACTTAAAGACTGTCAGAATGTCTGGCAGGAGCCAGCAGCAAAGTACAGTCAAGGTCCAGTTGCCAGTGATCAGCTGAGCACTTTAGGGTAAAGATGTCTAGAAGCTTGTTGTGTCCCTGTATCCACACAGGACAAGAGCCAACTTACCATTGAAGTGCACTTCTTTTGCTTTGGGTACATGAGGGAGCAGGTCCAGTCCTTCAGGACTCTCCTTAAATCACAGACCGGTCAGTCTTCTTTTGATCTTCGGCAGGTCCAGTAAGTGTTCTCAGCATGGTGCCTTGGGTTGCCACATTTATGCCTGGTAAGAGCTAGTAAGTGGGGGTTACCCCTGAACACTACCTAGTAGGTGGCAGGGCATCAGTCTCAGCTGCTTTTAACTCCCACAAGGTGAAACACTGCTCATTTGCACATTCTTACTACTTTTGCACTTTTAAAATAGCTGCTAACTCAGAATCTTTTCCTTTAAATGTGTTTTAATTGATTTTACTTACTTCACGCTACTTGCTCCCATTGTTGTTCACTAATTTTGATGAGAGAATATCCCGGCGTTCGGCCCCTGCAGTTCCCGGAAGAAGATCGGGACCGCACTGCACTGGGGTTGACTCTCTAGTTGTTCCGACCGCCACCGCTATATCCTTCACGCTGGAGCGTCTGCGCAGCGTGTAGGTGGCAGGGTATCAGTCTCAGCTGCTTTTAACTCTCACAAGGTGAAACGCTGCTCATTTGCACATTCTTGCTACTTTTGCACTTTTAAAATAGCTGCTAACTCAGAATCTTTTCCTTTAAATGTGTTTTAATTGATTTTACTTACTTCACGCTACTTGCTTCCATTGTTGTTCACTAATTTTGCTAAGAGAATAGCCCGGCGTTCTGCCCCTGCGGTTCCCGGAAGTAGATCGGGACCGCACTGCACTGGGGTTGACGTTCTAGTTGTTCCGACCGCCACCGCTATATCCTTCATGCTGGATCGTCCGCGCAGCGGGCGCGTGTAGCGCGCGTGCCGGCGGCGCGCCAAAGTCAAGCCCCTCTGCGCCCGTCGGTGCCCGGAGCGCGACCAGCGCCAGGACCCCTGGCCCAAACGGACCAGCCAGATATGGTAGGCAAGTCTTACTTGACCGAAAGCCCAGCGCATGTGTCCCCCATAATTTATCTGTGCTACAGGGTATCAGAGTGGCTGCCGGGTGCCCAAGTTGCGCATTCAGACTGAGCCCTAATATACAGGGAAAAGATCAGAGGGGGAGGACAGAGGGTAATTTTCAGGACAGCAACATGGAGTTAGGATCCACAACAAAAGATGTGGAGCAGGCAATCGGCAATCTTGAGGGAGCAGCATTTGAACATATTAAATGTCTTTTACTTAATGCTCGCTCCGTGGTTAAACATAAATACGAACTGGAAGATCTCATTCAACTCTCTATACCAGATTTAGTTTTTATAACAGAAACTTGGACGGACAATACCTCCGCCCCGACTGGAACATCGCAGTCC
This sequence comes from Triturus cristatus, assembly GCF_964204655.1. NCBI lineage: Eukaryota > Metazoa > Chordata > Amphibia > Caudata > Salamandridae > Triturus > Triturus cristatus. The sequence continues at coordinate 549,965,791 of NC_140587.1, read as the reverse complement.
CAGAAGGATATGCCTAGTTCTCCCAGAACAGAGAATTAGGCAAAAAAAGGGGGATAGCTATCATTTACCGGGCTAATTTTAACTTACACACGGAATCGATTTCTACGCTTCCAGCAGAGGCACTGCAGTTTTGAATAAAACTCAACAATATGCAGATCTTCCAGGGTATATTGATATATAGACCACTAGGTCCCAGAGGGACTTTTTCGCAAGCTCTGCTGACACTCCTGGAATCATACACGGACCCCCACTCCCTTACGGTCTTGGGAGATTTCAACTATTATTTAGAATCAAACAACAATTCAGACACAACTAGACTTCTGGATAATCTTGCGGCTTTTAACCTGAAACAAGTGATAATTGGCCCCACCCACTTAGCGGGTGATACGCTGGATGGGATTTTCACCAATGATTCAGATATCACCTTCTCCAATTTATTGGACCTGCCATGGACTGACCATAAGGCTATTTATTTTAATTTTAAAATCTCTCAGATACAGCCTAAAGTACAAGTTAGTTCAATCAAACTTCCAAAAAGGCGATGGGATAGAATTAAGGAAGGGGCCTTTGAGTCAGCCCTTGGTCCGGGTCCAACCGTGTTAGATCTTGTTAACAATAAAGCAGTGCAGCAGTTTAACACCTGGCTACTGTTAGCAGCGGATAAGGTTGCACCAGTAAAAATAGTTAAAATAAAGAGAGGAGAAAACATCAGCCCCATGATACACTCCTGAACTCAAAAGCTTAAAGACTAATTGCAGAAAGGCGGAACGTCTCTGGCGGATAGACTATGACAGTCAAAAGAAAACCCTATATAATTACTCCATCCGAGTATATAAGGAGGCAATAGTGGCTGCCAAAAAGCATTTTTTTACAGTCAAAATGAAGGATGCGGGTAATTCCACCAGAGAACTGTTCAAAACGGTTAATCTGCTGGCTAAACCCCAGCAATTAAGCACATTTAAGCCAGACCAAAGCTTCTGCAATGCCCTTGCGGATCACTTTCAAGAGAAGGTTAAAGGAATCTATAATAATTTTCCGAATGCTATAAAATCTCCAGATACGATAGTGCCCATTACACACCTAAGCTGTAAGCTGACTAGCTTTCAGCTGATGAGCAAAGAGGAGGTTAACAAAGTTCTCCTCTCCTTAAAATCAGGGGCACCCACTGATCCCTGTCCACCGTCTTTTATGCATCAAGCAGCAGGTCTGATCTGTGAATACCTTACTCCCATTTTAAATCAAATTATAATTTCTGGACACTATCCTAAAACCTGGAAAAGGGAAGCCGTTACCCCTCTTTTAAAAAAACCAAGCTTGGACCCTTGCAATTCCAACATTGATGGCCTTCCCTTTGCAGCCAAGGTTCTGGAGAAACACTTGAATAAAATCCTAACAGTCTACCTCGATACAAATGGCTTACTAGACTCTTCCCAACATGGCTTTCGGCCACGCCATTCGACAGAATCAGCTTTAGTCAAGACAGTCGAAGAGATTCGCAGGGTAGTGGATGGTGGTGGGAAGGCTGGTACTCCTCGACTTATCGGCCGCTTTCGACACCGTTAACCACACGGTTCTGGTGCAGCGGCTGAGGGATATAGGGATAGGAAGGACCGCTCTGTCCCTACTAACCTCCTTTCTACAAAATAGGGAGCAGAGGCTGTTTTGGGAAGGTATGAAATCCGACAGCTTTCTTCTCCCCTGCGGAGTTCCACAGGGGTCAGCCATATCTCCAACCCTGTTTAATCTATATGTCACACCTCTGGCCGACCTTGTCAGGAAACATGGTTTTGCTTTGGTTTCGTATGCTGACGATTCTCAACTTATTATATCTACCACCAATCAGCTCGAAACCACAGCGGGCAGATTTCACTCTTGTCTCACGGAGATCATGTCGTGGATGGGTCGGAACTACTTAAAAATAAATACAGACAAAACAGAGGTGATGGAGTTTGGGTCGAGTCCGTCCCTGTGGAACCAATCATGGTGGCCGTCAGAGGCGGGAGAATGTCCATCCCCAGAAGAGAAGTTTAGAAATCTGGGCTTTCTCTTTGATAATAAGCTCAATTTTGGCGCACAGGTTAACAGTCTCGTGCTTCTTCCTCCTGAAGACGCTGAGAATTTTTTTCCCTTTTATACCACAGGAGTTACAAAAAACTGTGGTGGTGGCTCTCTTTCTTTCGAAGTTGGATTATTCCATTGCCTTGTTTTTTGGGATCGATACATTTCAACTGCTGAAATTGCAATCATTACAGAATGCAGCAGCCAGGCTTGAGTTGGGTCTACGTAGAGGACAGCCCACTTCAGCTGGGATACGATCTCTCCATTGGCTGCCTATAAAACAGCGCATAGGATTTAAGGCGATTACACTTGTGCATAAGGCAATCTATGGAGGGGCCACAGAGGATCTGGAAAGTTTCTTTGTATCTTATATCCCGTCGCGCACTCTAAGATCAGCTACTCAAGGTCTTGTTAGAGTGCCAAAGATTAGAAGAGAAGGTTGGGGTGGCTGGACGATTACATACTGTGAGGCTAGACTTTGGAACAAGCTGCCTCAGACTATGAGGCTTCAACCCAACCTTCAGATGTTCAGGAAAGTCTAAAAACTAAGCTTTTTGCAACTATATAAGCGGTCGATATCTGTGTCCCTTGCCACTACATTTTCAGCGCCAAGACGCCTCGGCATTCGAGCGCTTTAGAAACATATAAACATAAACATAACCAATGGGGTAAATGTTTCCATGAGCAACCCTAACCACTTTATAAGCAGTTTCTATTTGCCCTACGGCAAACAATCCTGCAGTGCGCCCTTCACCCTCAAAAGTCAAGATGGGGAAACCTTTCTGCCCTTGTGAAGAGCATGGGTGCCCACCTAGCGTTGTGGCATGGGTAGTGACCAGTTCCCTCCTCTGTAGTCACTCAAAACCAGTTCTGGGATAGCTTTCCTCCCACTGGGCTTGGTGCCAGCCTGACTATGGGGGTCAAAGGCAGGACCTTTCCAGGTGTCAACTAACATTTACTTGTGACAGGGAAGGCCCCCTTTGAAGCACCTCCACACGCCCAGGTTATAGCCCGTGTTCCGGGAGCAGTTTCCACACTTCTTTCACACCTAATTCAAGCCAAGAACAGGCTAAGCAGGGGCTGGAGAGCAAATTTGCCTCGAGCCGTTTCAGGCAATGTAACTGTAACTTTCTAAAAGTTTCATGTCCCATATATTTGGAGAAAAAAAATCTGACTTCTTATTTAAATTGGGTTTCTTTTAAAAATAAGCCTTTGAATGGAGTATATAGGGGCGCAGGTCAAAAATTAAATATTTAATTATAAAATCAATACTTTGACTTTTCTTCTGTACCTGTTACAGCTTGACCAGTGACAAGGTTGCTTTGTCCTAGTCACTGGGTGAACATGCCATTTCTAATGTCACACATGTTCCACTCTTAATAATATGCATCCTAGCTAGTGGGCAGCAAGATGTGGTTAGTGGTGACATATTTATTATTTAAAATCAGGTTTTCCACAGTACAAAAGAGTGATTTGTACAGACCTGTACAACAGGGCTTGAGCTGCTGCTGCTGCCTGGTTACACAGGATAAGCCATTTTGACAACCACTGTGGTGGATGGCACAATAGGTGCCACAGACCACGGGTGGCATTTAACTTCCAGGTCCTGGGTACATTCTCTGTAAGAAATACTAAGGACATAAAGGCAAGTTAAATAAGTCGATTAGAGATAAGCCTATTTAATCAGGTTTAAAGAGAGGAACAGGAACTTTACTCCTGTTTAACAGGGGTAAAGTACACCAAGTTCTAAATCCAGAAAAAATAGGGCCCAGAAAAAATTTATAAAATATGGGGTGAGTATGCAGAAAAAGAGCATTTCCTACACAGACCACACCAAACCAAGAAAAAGGGTAGACTAATCAATCCACTGATGAACGTCCTTGCTCAGTGTAGGGATGGGGAAGGCAATAGTGCATGGCACAAGTGACTGGAGGACAGACAAGAGCCTGTATTTCAGATCCAAGTATTCTTTAATGAATGAGGATCCCCGAAAAACCTCCGGTACGTGCCTGGCTCCATGAACGGCAGGTACGACAATCCTGAACGTTCTGGAACCACCCGCTCACGTCAAAGATCCAAAATAGAACATTGACAGGGCAAGCATAATAAAACTGAAGTAGGTCAAGGAAACTTGTCATAAAACACCATTCGTAAATTCACATATGTAGCATATTATATCACCCCCATTCCTTAACAAAAGAAACAAGAAATTAACACAGAACAAAATCCTGCAATTTAACTGGTAGTTTGACTGAGCGAGAACTTCATCTAACCATTTATTTTGTTGCATCATCCAAATTCGTACTATTAATTCCCATGCCCTCCAAAACAGATTGCCTGCCAACCTCCTCTTGACAGTCAGCAATAACACCAGAATCATGAGTGGGAACACGATTGGGAACAATAACCACATTGGAGCTCTTATTTGCATCACTGGTGTTTACACAAGTTTAGTCTCTGTGAATAACACCTGAAGACAGCATGGAATAAGCATCACAATAAGAGTGTCCACAGTAAAACATATCTGCTTGATCTTTAGATAGCGGGACAATACTGTCTCGATTCCACCACCCTTTCCCTTCCAACAAAACAGAACCTTTGCCAGCCCGTAATACCTTAACTGGCATGGAAAATTTTGATTCCCCTTTGTTGACCATAAAAGTTCTTTTGACCAAAACCCAATGATTTGCATTGACAGAAAATGTTTGGCACACTTCCTGCAATCATAGGTCTTTTTCTGTCATTTGGTATAACATAACTCTGTTCCTCATAACTTCTGTGCTTTCCAAACCTCCACAAATTATCTTGCTAACCAACCAATCAGGTAGCAATTTAGACTTTGCTTCTATGCCTATAAGAGTTTTAAAAGGTGTAAAACCCGCAGTGGAAACGGGTGTGGTAAAATATGCCCCAACTTTGGTGTGAAGAGAAGAAAGGTCATTCAAATTGGCTGGGATAGTAGTTTTAACCCCCTCTTTCAAAATATGATTTGCCATTTCTACCAAACCATTGCAAGCTGGACTGTAAAGGGCAACCTGAGAATGTTTAATATCATGTTTGTTGAAATATTCGTTCATTCTAAAAAGACAAAATGTGTACCATTATTGGTGACAATATTACATGGTGCACCTTCAATATTAAATACTTAAAGTTATCACTGTAGCCGAAACGGTTGTTTCAACAAATGGATAGTAAATCCACTTTGTAAAATAGTCTATATGCACTATTAAAAATCTGGGTAACAAAAAAAATTGGACCAGCAAAGCCTGAGGCCACCTTATCCCAAGCCTTCTCAGGAAGTGGGACAGGGACTAATGGTCTTAAAGTGGTACTCCAGTGTTTGCTAGAGACAATACATTGAGGGCATTTGTCACTTGTTTATCCAATAAAAAGTGTCTGTCTAAGTTTCTTACAAGTGGCTGAAACCCCCAGATGACCTTTATGAGCAAACTTGATGCTCTTATTTCTAAGACTAGAGGTTGGTACGAACAAACTATTACGTAAGCATAAATCACTCTCACACAATAATTCCATGGGTACTTGACAAAAGTTTTGCATTTCTGGATCTAAACATTTCTCAGAAGGCCAACCTATTTTGATGTAATTAAGAACAGCTGACAAAGTTTTTTCACTTGCCATGGTCATTGCCCAATCATTATACGAAATATGACCATTGCAAGCAACAGCATCGTCAATTAAAGCACCACGCATTATTCCTCTGTTTCACCTATGGATTCTACAGACACTGTAAGTGGTAAACGGGATAGGCAGTTTGCCCGAACATTTCTGCCACCTTAAATGTATTTGACTGTTATGTTATATTCCTGCAGTTTAGAAAGTAGGCAGACCAAACGACAATTACCACTTAATAAGTAGAGAAGAGATTCATGATCAGTGCAGGTATTGTATGCTGCACCCATATAAGTCTTTAACTTCTCAACAGCCCAAACGCATGCTAGTGCGTCCCTCTATATGGTACTGTAATTGCCCCCAGCATCTGACTGTGTTCAGGATGCAACAGTGTGCTGCTTTTTATGTACCCATTGATTGAATACAGCCCCCAAGTCCTTAAGGCTGGCATTCACAGTAATGAAGGATTTAACAGACGGCACAAAAGCATCCAACGCTGGGGCATTGATGACCAGATTTTTTTTATATTTTTAAACGCAACATGTTCAGAGACATTCCACACAAATTGTATTGCTTTTTGTTAAGGAGGGATCAGAAAGGTTGTACCGTTAAAGCAGTGATTATCGTCTATGCGCCGTGGCTCCCTGGTGCACCATCAAAACTAGCCTGGGGAGCCACACATCAAGCACTTTAATGCATTTACTGTTTAAGGGTTTGTTGGCTGCAGTTAAACCAATTAGATTTAAATGCATGAAGCCAATGAGACATGCATAAAGTTCAAAATGTAGTGCTTAATTGATGGCATGTCGAGGAAGATGACCTCTATATTTCACTGGTCCCCACGTTCCAACTCTCCCAAAGTAAGAGGGAGATGCCGGATTTATTTTGTTGGACTTGCTGATAGTTTATTTTTTTCCAAATGCATTTTACACCAATGCAAGTTATCAGGAAAGTAAAGTTGTCCTGTCTCTCAAACACACTAAGTATTGACGTTTAAAAAAAAACACAAATCAGAGGAATTTATTCGGATTTGTATTGAATTGGAGGCAATATTAAGGAGGAGACAGCTAACATAAAGCTGTGTTTGGTTTACAAAATTGTGAGTCACCCTGCTGAGACAAGTGTGTTGGCACGTATAACATGAGTAGAAATGGAAGTGCATGCAAATATTCTTCAAGCGCAGAAACAGTTTGGCAATGGGGCCTACGTGCATAGGGGGGCTATCTTGTACTGTAAGTGGGATAAAAATGTTTGTGAGGGTTCTCTAAAAAAGGCAAGTGCAAAGAAGTGTAACTAGGAATATTTTATTAAGGCACCGCCTTAGTAATATGAAACACTATGATTATAATACCTTCATCAGCTTCATCCCAAATACTTTCAGGGAGAAAAATGGAAGTACTCCCGAGGCCAGTCTTACTCCTCCCCCCACCTTCCAAAAAAAAGTAACATAGTGGGGAGCCATGGCCAATAGGTCAAGGGAGCCGCGGGTCAAAACAGTTTGGGAACTGCTGCGTTAAAGCATAACCTGGTACAAACTTGGCGTAGTATGCACACAACCCCAGAAAAGAATGCAACACATCCTTATCACAAGGTAGCGGAGCATTCTTAATAGCGTCAATGTTGCAACATTTAGGTTTCATACCTTTACTAGAGACTGTATGACCTAGACATTCCACCTCTATGACTAGAAGCTTGCACTTTTCAGGTTTAACCGTCATACCTCTGTCAAGTAACATTTTTAAAACTCGCTCTACAACCTGAATGTGTTCATCTCTAGTGTTTGAAAAAATCAAAATGTCATCTTGGAATGCCTGAACCTGGGGTATGTCACAAAACAAAGCGCCCATCATTTTCTGGAACACGCTAGTCGGAATGGCAATCGTAGGTACTTGAATGCACCACTTGGAGTTACAAATGTGGTAAGCTATTGAGACTCCTCACTGAAAGGAATCTGATGATAAGCTGAATGCAAATCTATAGTAGAAAAATATTTGGCTCCCCCATAATTAGCCAACATTTCCTGTATGTGAGGCAATGCATGACAATCCGCAAGAATGTTCTGATTTAAAGACCTCAGATCTATACATAATCTGAGTTCTCCAGTTCTGTTTCTTAGTGAGCACTACTGGGGAAACCCATTCAGGTGAATACCAATTCAATAATACCATCAGAACACAATCTGTCCAATATATATTTTTGTATCCTGTTGCACGCTCAAAGGAATCGATCTAACCTTATGTATAACCGGCACAGCATTGGTTTTAAGTTTGAAACCATACACAAACTCCTTGATAAACCCCACTTCATTCTTGAATACCTAAGGAAATTTAGACATCATCCGTTCCATAAAATATTCTTGAGCAACATCCGCACAGTCATCTACTGAAAACAATGACACCCCCCCCGTATACAACAGACACATCTTGTCCAGGACATAACAAAATTCCTAACTTGGCAAAATCTTTCCACTCAACATTATCTCTGCCTTTGACTGCTACATACATTTTTGTGGAAATTTGCCTTCTGAGAACCTCCAAAGATGACCAGAAAAAAACCTAATAAATCTATATCCTGTTCACCAAATGCTTTAGGGTTGATGTCAGGTGGCAGCAGTTCTAGCTTTTGAGACCACATCCGATCAAATGTTTGATCTGATAAAATATAACAGGTGCCCCTGAATTCGCCATAACCTTAATGCTTCTGCCATAAATATTGGCTTGACACAATGGCCCCTTCATTTGAAAGTTTATGATATTTCACTTTTTCTCAGGGCTATTTTTACTGAGGAATTACCCATCCCTACCTGTGGGATACATAGACAGGTATGAAGGTTAGAAGTACTCAGACATGTACTAGTTTAAGGTACAAGCGATACTTTGTGATCTGATAAATTGTTATTGTGAGTGCTATGTTTAAAATTCCATAAACTAAGATATCTTTTTCATATGCTGCAGCCTTTGTATGCCTAATGTGATGTTTATCTGGTGCGAAATATTTTCATGTTAATCCATGAATGTTTGTCTTTTCCAAGATGGCGCCCATGTATCTCCTCATTTACACGGACCGGTGTTTCGGGACCCGTCATTTATGTTCATGTTTGTTATATCACCATGTCTTTTCTTACACTATTCTTAGCGTGACAAAGGCCCTGCTTGGCCGAAACGCAACGAGAGCGATATTTTGGAAATAAATGGCATAACTGAACACGCACAAGCATGTCTTTTCCTTTAGTGACACTTTTTCTGCATGTTAAGGGCTTCTGAGGTCCGTCTCAGACCGCCGCCTTTCTGCATCAGGGTACCAAAAGATGGAAAGCTAAAATAAACAAGCATTGGCATAGCCAATAGGTCTCGACTTTGGGACCTTATAAGTGTTTAGCCATGCAACAGTTGATGTTGTTCCACCAAGGATATTGTGCTGCATAACTAAATACTTATAAGGTCCCAGAAGCGAGACCTATTGGCTATGCCAATGCTTGTTTATTAGAGGTAACAGGTGGCCTACGGGTAAGACGACCTCCGGAACAGCTCTCGTGAGGCAAGGAAACATTGGTACAGGGGGCACTTGGACCTCACAATTGAGGCACATTGGGTCAGGAAACAGACAACAAAACAGGTTCACTGCACCGAAGAGCAAAAGAGACTGTATGATACGAATACACTGTTTCTATAGAGGAGACAGGTAAAAAAGAAACAAAAAAGTATAACATTGTAAATAATTTCCTATTTTGACATACATTGAAACTACATGTCCCAAAATGCCTCCTGATGGATAGAAGTGGAAAACTGTATAAATTGCAATGGGAGACAGACTTCCCCAACCGGGAACAAGCCCTTGTGGTGAAACGCGTTGGTGGTAGTTGTGGTTAATAAAAACCCTGAAACTAACAGCTTTGGAGTGCGAAATCCATTTGTTGTACTAATTTACTGTTGGGCTGGATTCCGCCTTCTTCATGTCTTCACCAGATGGCAGAGCGTGCTGTCCAGAGGAATCATATTGCTAATCTAAATATTTAAGGACGACAGCTGCGCCCCGTTCCAGCTGAAATAATTTATTTATGCCCTGAATCTGACACGCTAAACAAGGATGGAAAAGCAAGAAATTCATCCTACGGAATGTGAATACTAGAACTGCTTTGTTGATAATCACCTTGTAGTCACAAATTACTTCAATCTTTCCAACCAGCAGGAATACAAGCGTTTGAATATCCTGCAGGGCAACGGAAAACGTCAACCCTGCCAGAAGACGATTACCATCTGGAGAAAGCGAGGAAGCGGGGTCGGAGGACACCACTGCAAGCGTGAGTAACCGAAGGGAAAAGCAGGCGGGAGAGCGCATTGAACTAAGCATGAACTGTGTCTATTACAAATGTGACATTTAACATTACGCCAAAGCGAGTGTAAAGACAAAGTGAAAGTGTGTCAGACAACAGGACGGTGATTGATAGTCAGACACAGTAACTGACATCAGCGGCAGTGGAACAAATCAAACAATTGGTTTCCTGAAACTTTAACGAGCCGCCTAAGCTACAGGGAACAAATATAACCAAAACAATACACTACCAGGGGATAACATCTTTCCAAAGAGCAAATTAATTAAATCAACAATAAACTCCATGAACTTTTGACAAACCGAGGAGGCGTGATACTTTAATATATCTCCGTGAAGAAAAGATGGCACGGTTACAAGATAACAAGCAGATAAGTTAGAGCGGAATCAGTCAAGTGTGGCACAGCTCGAAGAGTAATTCAATTGACTTGAGCCCAAAAGTAATACAAGAAACAAGCGGAGAACTAAGCCTCATTTGTGATTGAAACCCAATCATAGTTTCTGTGTGTAACGCAATGAAAACCACAGAGTTGTGTTTGTTAATCAACTACTTCATTTTACGCACATCAAGCATTTATGTACTAGAAACATTATGATGTGCACATCAAACTTGTAGCATACCAGACACGTTATCAGCAGTTTTCAGTTGTCACGCTAATTACAAACAGATGGCCCCTGCGCGCACTAGAGCCTCTCTCTTCAGTGGCAGTAAAGTACATGGAAAACAAGCGCGGCCACGCTAATTACAAACAGATGGCCCCTGCGCGCCGCTGCTAGCTCCCGCAATGTTGATGCCGTGGCATGCACGAGTTTCTGAAAAGTGTAGACCGATTCCTAAAGGTCATCTCCTGGAGTAGTGCATGCGCGCTGCACTACGCTCGACCTAAAAAATATATACAAATTGTAATTGCTGAGTTTTTGCTGTTGTTACCGTTGCGGAGTAAGAACTTTCATTCCCCCTTTTTTCTCACTATATTTTCCCCTTCTTACTTATACGGCCAAACGCTGGAGAAATAGGAGATCAAATGCTTCAGCAGGAGCTAATAACTCTTTGCGCAACGCTGTAAGTCAGTGGTTCGGAACAAACAGGATTTATGCTTCCCAAAAAAATGACTGACTGCGTCAAGCGGCGCCTCACATCAGACGCCTTGTAGAAGATGCCTCATTGGTGCAGCATTACAATGAACAACTCCATTCAGCAGACGACATACGTTAGCAGGTCATTGAAAAAGCTAAAATCCCGCCAAGAGGTGGAGATATGTCTTTGATTCTTCAGTCCCTAGAATGCAAATGGATTGATAAATGCAACTCAATTCAACTAGGGTTGAATAGTCAGGAAGAATGAAGGAAGTTCATTAGTCTGAACTGATCATTTAATAGCACTGAAAATACATAGCTCCTGTAAAACTAATGCATGATCCCAACCTGTATCACATTGTTGCATGTATGACCCTTAAATTATATTACTTTTTTTACAAGCATAAGCGTGCTATAGAGCTAATGCGACCAACGTTCTACACAAATGATTACGTTAGTTCATATATGAGCGAGCTTTAATGTAACCCAGGTTCCACGCATCCCTGTGGCACCTGGCCATGGTCTGGCACATTATGCAGAACGTAATGAAAACATAATACTTCCTTTAAGGTAAAAATGTCAACGAGATACCGTATTTATCATATCTGTAATCATAAACAGATCAACTATAATTAAGCTATACATATCTTCTTGACTTAAATCATGCAAAATTATTGTTGCTATACTGAACCTTCATATTCTTTTTTACCATATGTGTCCTATAAATATGTTGTATAATTTGGTTTATTGCTTTCTGTACATGAATATTATATATTATGTTCAGCAGGAGCCTTGGATATTGACTAATTCCACTGGGTTGGAAATGGTTAACATGGCCACCAGGAAACTAAACAAAAATCCACCCCGCCCATTCGGGCATAATTCCAGCACATAGGGAAGAGAGAATTGTAGGACCGTTAGAGCCTCGACTCTGAACACATGTATTAGAAATAATCCATATTGGCTTCACGAAGATTGCACATTGGGCCCATCTCATAAGTCCTTGCCAACCTTTATAAATTATAATGTGTTGACCCTTTTTAGATGGGATTCCTGTATTATACAGTGTTTGCGTACCGGAATGCGTCCGCACTTTTTATATGCATGCTCGATATACACCAGTTTAAGAGGACTGCCAAATTCACTTTACCTATGGGCTTACGCACACTTGTATGGTGTGTCGTGGCTCCTCTCTACTTTCAATATAACTGTGCTTGGGTCGGGTCTGAGCATCGACTCTGTGTGACCCGACCGAGCGTTATTGAACTCTTGTTCCGTAAATTGGTAAGAGCCGTGCTTTGGTTCCTCCCGATTGGCAGTCATTATAGCTTAGACTTGGACATGGGCTAAACAGTAATCTTTGCCTTGTAGAATTTGGAATTGGGAAGAAGGCTGCCAGATCTCAGCAAGCCTTTATCGCATTGGTGATTTTGTGGCAAGTTGGGTGCAGCAAATTAGTGACTGTGCACATATAAGGCTGGATCGGCACATTACTGAAGCAAGCCTTTAAACTGAAACTCATTGAATATGTGCTGAGTTTAGGAAGCCCCTTATTACCTACACAATGATGGAGTATCTATGTATGATATTCAATTAATTCACATTCTGCATTTAAGACATCCTACCAACTACGTTGAAGACAGTCTGTTCCTCTGGAGGGCGAGTTCTATTCCCCTTCTCTTCACCAGGCAATCCTTTAATTCGCACTTCAGCATGCCTTATCATCTTCACTTTCTCTCCATTATAGACTCACCTTTCTATAACCCAAGTATTGAGGGTTGAACCATTGAGATTTAAGGGTCCAGTGAATTGGTGCCTTTGGCAAATACCGAAGTGTCCTTGGGTAAGCCTTGGTCATAACATATACATTTGTGTAACCCATGCATATTGATTGTAGCCTCACCAACACCGTATCCTACTTATAGTCCCCAGAATTCCTGTCCTGAAGAGACCCTGATAACCTTAGTGGGGTCAAAACATCGTCGGCAACCTATAAAGGATAGTCCGAAGAACACTAGAACATACGCTAGGACCTAATGATTTATTCAGAATCCCTAAAGCACATCCTTTGAATTCCAATAACCAATTTTTTTTTTTACAAATAGTCACCTTATGTTTGATCACATGTTGGTTATGGTCACTTTACTGGGGTCACATAAGTCACTCTCATTTACCTCCTTGTAAGTATGTAAATAGTATCAATATATGATACACCACTAGGGGACCCACTAATGGAATTGGTGAGATAATTCACCCCTAGGCTCAGTCATCTGTAACTAATAGGGCAACCGACTCATTCAATAGGATCTAATGTCCACTCTACGCAGAAGACAGCCGCGATTCCACACTTGTTATAAACTCGCAAGTGTGAGCTAGTCCCTTCTATCCTAGTTCCTCCTCAATTTCTCAAAACACACTACCTCTCATTCTCTCTGACCCCATCACCCCTTCCCATTAAGCTACACCTACACTATGGAGCTCACGGGCTTGCACACTTATTCCATTACCCCCCTAACCTTTCAAAAAAATCGGCCAAAAGCTTCAAACATGGCCTAATAAAATCTCACCCAGAAATTCCAATCTCCGACCCCTACTTCTGAAACAACAACGGGCATATATCAAACAACATCATCTTCTTCACCACAAGAAGAGCACAATGGCGGAAGGCCTTTCTCGCACTATTCCTGATTGCTTCCACTAGGAAAACTGCTCATGGCCTTACATTATCCATCATTCCCTCCCCGTTCTACAAGGTAGCAGCCCCTGTTACCATCTATAACAATGGCATCATCCTCATGGAAGCATCAGACCATAACATAAAGCTACTGGATAACATCTTTCCTCTCATCAAAGAGAAGGCTGTAAGACCCCATCCGACCAACCCCAGAAACCACTTCCCCAGCCCTGTGCCTGACTCACTACCTGACCCCCAATCAAGACATTTACCCGCGGTATCCCATTGTGCATGTACACCCACACCAGGTATAATCGACACCCCATTGAACAACATATTTCTCCCCAAGCCCTACCCCTCCCCCAGTTCCACCATAATATCTACTATTCCTATCATACCTCGCACTCATATCTCATCGCCTCCAGCCCCCCCACATGCCGCCTCACTCACCACCACCACCCCCCGTCTCCACAACCATACCATCTCTCACCCCCTATATAACACACCCCTTCCCACCCCCCACTCCACCCCCAGCTATTCCATTAAAAATCCTGCGCCAATCTCCTCCTACACCCGGACACCTGATGAGTCTCCTCCTCCTCCCTCCCCCGCCCCCTCACCATGAATCTCACCATCCCTCTGATAGCAAACATCGATACCCCCTCACGTCCCTCCTCTACTCCCCCCTTTCAATTGGCTACCACTCTGAAAAACTGCTCTACAATGAACCAGCTCACGTTTCACCCCAGGACCCCATACAAGTAATAACCCCTCCTCTCTCAATTCCAGTCCACTCCATGAACATGACACCTCAGACACATGACCCGAGACTCGATGAGATACTACTTTCTTTACAACAAGTCAAAGATGACATCCAAACTCTTCACGACCTGATCCTGCATCAACACAAGCCACACGTGAAACTCACTCATAAGTCACAATCTAGCTCCCCGAATCAGAAGCCCCCTAGATGGAGAACAATACCCTACCCCAATGCATCATCCCGTCCAACCAGAAGGAAAAACACTCTATCATCATTAGATGTAACTTCCCTACTCCATTCTTACCAGCTCCCGACTCCACCCCCTAATACTGCGCACATAGATAACACTCAGAATTTGTCCTTAATCCAACCCATCCCTTCCAATGCCTCTAGAACCACAAGACACATTTTCAGAGGTATTGTTGAACACAACCTCAAGAGAGTACCCCTCCTTGACGACCCCAACATGATGTCTGCCAAGGCCCGCTAAAATGTATCCTACTAAATTGCAGCTCGGACGCATGCTGCAGATATAGCTGACCTCATACTAACTAATGAACCTGACCTTTTAATACTAACGGAAACATGGTTAAATGAAGCATCCACGCCCATCCTAGACATACTAGTTCCCCCAAACTATCACAACACTAGTCTAGATAGAATTGACAGGCCAGGCGGTGGTACTGCATGCATACATCTGAACAACCTCGCGGTAACCCGCTCCAACTCCCCGGCTCTCTCTTCCTGTGAATACCTATCACTAACAATAATAAGCCAATTTGCTCACTACATTCATTCTACCATCCACCAGGAACCAACCTTACCTCCATTGAACACGTAATGGATATCCTAGCCACAAATGTCAGGCAACAGAACATTCAGAAATTCCTGGGAGACTTTAACCTCCACTGGAATGACCCCAATGACCCTGAGGTTAATAGCCTTAAAGCTGTCCTATCCAACCTTAACTTGACCCAAATCCTTAACAGCCCTACCAAGGAAAAAGGCTCAATGCTCGATCTAGTAATTTCCAAAGCCGACGTCACCCAGCTGGAATCGATCCTCCATTGTGACTGGTCTGACCATCACATCATCACTTTCCATATCAATGAAGCTGTCAAACTACTATCTGTCCAGCCCACGAGAACGAAAATTTGGAAGAGGAACCTAAAAAACCTCGATCCTGTCTCACTTACAACCATTAGTCCTATCTTTTTGCCCCCACCGGATGGATTAAACGATGTACATGATCTGACTAATCAGTACTTCCACTCTATGAACTTGGGTTTAGACAAGCTAGCACCCCTACTATTGAAAAGAGTCTCCACAAAAGACTCGCACCCATGGTATGATGGTAGGTTAAATGAAGATAGAAGATCACTTAGAGCAATTGAACGACAATGGAGAGCGGCAGCATCCTCTGACCACCTCAAATTACTAAGAAGGACAAGAAACTCCTATTACAGAAAGATTAGACGATCTAAAGCTGACTTTTTCAGTAAACAATTAGATCAAGCCAAGAATCGTCCCAAAAGACTATTTGAAATAATCAAATCTCAATCTAAGGGTGTCTCCCTCTCCCCCCAAGTTAACCCAGATTTACTCCCCAATTGCGAGGAATTTGCCTCCTTCTTCACACAAAGACCGAAAACATAATGACAGACCTACTCAACGATCTATTATCCCATACCGACCCACATTTGATCTCCTCACCGATCCCGCTTGTGACCCCGTTTAGCTGTTCTGCAAAGCTCGACTGCAAAAACAACACCTCCTGGGCCTCCTTCAACTTCTACAGCGAAGAAGCTCACGGCCCTGAATCCATCCAATCACTTCCCGGACCCTCTCCCAGCTAACTATTTAAAAGTCTTCATTCCAAGTTTAGTGCCTCTATGGACTAGGATTATAAACACCTCTCTGCTGCAAGGTACCATCCCATACATTCCCAACGCTGTATCCCCTACCTTAGCGGATACCTGTATCCCCTATCTTAAAGAAACCATCGGCGGACCCGTCAGACCTGAATAACTATCGTCCAACATCCCTATCCTGGCCAAACTACTAGAAACATGTGTTCACACGCAGATTAGCAACCATATAGATCAGTTCAACCTGCTCGACCAATTCCAATCTGGTTTATGAACAGGTCACAGTACCGAATCAGCCATGACCCACATAATAGATGACGCATTAAAAATATTAGACCAAAAGGAAGCCTGTTTACTATTCCTGCTTGACCTATCCTCAGCCTTTGATACAGTCAAACACGACAACTTACTAGACCTCTTGAAACACAGAATGGGACTATCGGGAACGGTTCTAAACTGGTTCACTTCCTTCCTTCAAAATAGAACTCAAAGATTCAAGATCAATCAATCTCTATCCAAGTCCACACCAGTCTCTTTAGGAGTACCCAGGGATCTACCCTCTCCTCGACACTCTTCAATCTGTTTATGGAATCACTCACAGAGATTCTTAACTCCTCAAATGTACCAAATGTACGCTGACGACACTCAACTCTACATTGAGGTCCATTCATTTGAGGACATCAAATCCATCAACTCAACAATACAAAAAACGCAGATCTGGCTGGCCAAAAACCACTTAAAACTCAACACCCTCAAAATTGAATTCCTCCTAATCGCTCCCCCCAACCAAATTACCATCATATGCAAGTGGATGAAGCATCTAACAGCACTCGGCGGTCAACCTCTCATTATTATTACTCTGCACAGTAAGCTAAATATGCAAGACCACATCAGCACTGTAAATGACTTCAAACAGGCAGTTCAAGCTCTAGTAACCCCCAGAGTGGATTATGGGAGTGTCGCTCTCTGCGGCCTTCCCAGATCGACGACGGCTCCTCTAAGAGCCTCAATCAATGCAGCCGCCAGACTCATCACAGGTTCTAAAAGGAACACTCCCGGACCTTCATGCCCTCAACTGGCTTCCTTTTGAGGCCAGAATCCATCTGAAAATCGCCTGTATGACACACAAGGCATTGCATCACAATACCCCGAGATACCTAGCGGAGAAATTGGAACTGTCTGGTAGAAACAGAACCACTAGGAGCTCCTCCAATCTTCTACTGAAACCTCAATGATTTACTATGAAGAAAACATACAAACGTACCTTCTCAGGAATGGCTCCCAGGATTTGGAATGCCTTGCCCGTAGAAACGAGACAGAACCCATCCGTGGCATTTTAAAAAAAAGAAGTGAAAGCGATTCTCATGGCCAAATTCCCTTGAACTCTTCACAGAGACACGTATATATTTGCTAGTCTGTAAATTATAGTATTCCTATGTATGTGTTTATCACCTAACCCTCACTTGAATTTTTTAAATAGTCGCGTATATATCTGCTAGTCTGTAACTGCCTCTAAATAGTTTCCACTTCTGTATTAGTACACCTTATATTGTTTCTTTGTTTAAGTCCATCTCCTAAAATTACCTTGTAAAGCGCTCTGATACCCACAAGGGTCTTGGTCTACAGCGCCAGGACGCCTCAGGGCAGCAGTGCGCTTTACAAGACACATACATTTACATTCACGCTATACAAAACCTTCACAATAAATAAATAAATAAATAAGACTTCAGAATGTGCAGTGCCAGCAGATTCTGAAGTCAAATCAATCAAATCAATTTCAACAATTGATGCAGGAAAATAACAGATCATTCAAAGCTCACCCTCAGTCTGCAGCATACTAACTTCCTAACAAAACTCAAGTCTTTATCACATGCACATATCACAACCCAATAGTGGCTCTATCACGGAGTGCATATTTCCGTGAACTAGCAGATTTACGGAGGGCCGGGTAGACGACACACTCTGAGGGGCGAACCCCATATTGATAATAGTGGTCTTAAAGGATTATGTCTCTTTTCAAATGAGAAAATCAATTGCATCAAACCGTTACAGAATGTTAACATCTGCCAACCTTCATTAATCAAATAGTGACTAGAAACGTCATTGATATTCCAAACTTTATAAATGTGGCCCAGAAAATGCACCACCATAAACTTGAACCTGGTTCATTCTGATTTATCTATTGTCAGTCAGGTTATTGAAACTCCTTATTGTTTTAATCTCTGAGTGTTTGGTCAGATAATATACCGCAAGCACAGAAGTACATGGAAATGACTTTTCCACTAACCTTCTGGATTCATGAAGCACAATAAAATTCAGCCTCCCAGACAAGGGCCTACAAGATGGACACATTTAACTGCTTGCAGATTGGCAGACCATTTGTATGCAAACAATTAATTTGATCCAATCACTTCCTGGTATCTTTCACTCTCAGACAAACACAAATATTTTAAAACTGCCACTTTCATAACATTTCTCAGACCCATCGAGCCTCAAATCTGGGAGTCGTTAAACTGGAGGAGATTTTCAAAGTTGAATTGGCTAACACAATTTATAGACACTGTGCTGCTACAATTGAGAAATATTCTTTAATCCCAAAACGGCCCTTAATATAATGTGCGATATAAAGAAACCTTTGTGCTTTAGAGCATGTGAATGACTTATCTTCAGCCACATCATCAATTAGTAACAAACATCGAGGGCTGAACTCCATGAGAAAACGTTATAAAGTACATGCATATTTGGTCCGCAGGGGGATACAGGTGGCCTTTTTGCAGGAGACACATGTGGATCGGGCCGAGGGGCTGGCGTTGCAGAAGAGATGGAGGGGACAGTTATTTTACACTACCTTTTCTGCTTTTGCTAGAGGGGCCTTGATTTGGGTACGGTCCGGGGTTCCTTTTCAACCTATGACCACGCTGGTTGACCCGGAAGGGAGGTTTGTGGTGGTGTCTGGTCGGTTAGATGGCAGAGATGTGACCTTTTGCAGTATCTATGCCCCGAATTCTGATTACACTGCATTCTTTGCACTGCTCTCTGGGAGGCTGGCGTCCTTTTTGGTTGGCACGGTGTTTCTTGGGGGAGACTTTAACTCTGTCACTGATGTGGAGCTGGATCGCTCTCACCCCCCCGTTGGCTCAGTCAGCAGTACACAGAGTGGCCAAGATAAGAAGGGACTGGCAGGCAGCCTGGGGCCTTGTGGATGCCTGGCGGGTGCATCATCCGTATGACAGGGACTATTCATTCTACTCTGTGCCGCACGACCTATATGTTCGGCTGGATGGCTTTTTGTGTACCCCGGGAGCCCTGGAACTTACGTACCATAGCGAGTATCTGGCAAAGACACTCTCAGACCACAATCCCTGTTTAATAACGGTCCTCTGGTCGCAGCAGCGGCAAGTGATTCCGACCTGGCGTTTGAATCCGGTGGCGCTGGAGGACCCCGTGTTTCACGCGGAGCTTGGGGAGGGTGTGGAGCGCTACTTTGTGGGTAACTCAGGGACGGCAACGAGCAGAGCCCATGAATGGGATGCTCTTAAGGCGGTGGTGCGAGGGATTTGCATCTCGGCCGTCACCGGGACACGTAAGGTACTGTCGCAGGATATTGACCGAGCTGAGGCGTGACTGCGCCAGGCGGAACTCGATGGTCACACGGACGGGGGTGCCCAGAGAGAGGTCTTGGCGGCGCGGGAGGAGGTGGCCACTCAGGTGGAGCGGCTTCGCTGCTATGACTATAAGGAATATATGATCTGCGCGCACGCTGAACGGGATAAGGTAGGGTCGTTGCTGGCCTGGCTGGCTAACCCGGCTGTTAGGGGAACCCCAATAGTGTCACTGGCTACTCCAACAGGGGGGCTGGTTTACTCGCAAAGGGAGATCAATGACCAATTCCTGGATTATTACTCTCTGTTGTATCAGAGTAGAATGCGGGACCTGCCTGACGGTCTGGACGCTTACTTAGAAGCTGCTGAGTTGCCACAATTGGATCCGGAACAGGGTTCTGAGCTGGGGGCGGCGATCTCTATAGGAGAAATCAGGGCAGCAGTTAAACACATGGCTCGGAAAAAGACCCCATGGGCGGATGGTCTTCCAGTGGAGTTCTATGCAGCATATTTGGACACTTTAGCTCCGCGTCTGGAGGCAGTGTATAGGGAGGCGTGGGATGTGGGTAAGCTGCCGCACACTATGAGGGAGGCGATCATAGTACTGTTGCTGAAGAAGGATGGGGTCCCCTCCTCCAGGTCGGCGTACCGGCCACTCTCCATGCTCTCGGTGGATTATAAGATCCTTAGTAAGATCTTGGCCACGTGACTCATGGGCCACATGAGCACATTGGTACATCCGGATCAATCGGGTTTCATTCCCAAGAGGAATACCGCAACATGCATTCGAAGGTTAGTGCGGATCATGGGGGAAAGGGGGGAAGGCCCATCGGAGGCCGTGGTACTGTCGGTAGATATCGAAAAGGCATTCGATAGTGTGGAGTGGCCGTAGTGCTGAAGGGGTTTGGCCTGGGTGACAACTTCGTGCGCTGGACCAGATTGCTATATAGTTCTGCTACGGCTAGGGTCCGTATGGGACGTACTATCTCAGCAGCTTGTCGGGTGGAGAGAGGCACTCGTCAGGGTTGTTCGCTGTCCCCACTTTTGTTTGCCCTGGCAATTGAACCCCTTGCAGTGCATGCTCGTAAGGGGCTTTCCTATGAGGGGGTTCCGTTGCGGGGAGCGCTACACCACATCTCCCTGTACGCGGATAACCTCTTGTTGTATCTAGCAGACGCGCTGGATTCCTTGCGGGGTGCTAGAGCCCTGCTCCGGGAGTTTGGCTACTTATCGGGTTCCAGGTGAACTGGACTAAGACTTGCCTGTTTCCTCTGTCCCCTGGGGCCCAGGCGCCTTTGGCGCTTGACGATCTACGTTGGGAACTTGCCTGCCGTACCTGGGCGTCCGCATATTTCACGCTCCTGCCGATCTTTTCGAGGGAAATGTGGGTGGCGCGATGAGGGGGCTTAAGGGGAGTATGGCGTTCTGGCGCACCCTCCCACTATCAGTGGCTGGGCGAGTTGCGCTGCTGAAAATGGTAGCGATGCCGCAATTACTTTACTTCTTTCGTAGCTTGCCGATATGGATTCCGGCTTCCTTTTTCAAGGCGCTCCGGGCGCTGACGACAGGGTTCATTTGGGGATCAGGCAGACGACGGGTGGCGTTGGCCACTCTGATGAGACCGAGGGTGGAGGGGGGCTGGCAGCTCCGGATTTTGAATGGTATTATTTGGCAGCGCAGCTGCAATGGCTTACACAGGCCGTAGCGCGCGAGTTCAGAGACCCTGAGGACCCGCAGGGTAGGATCATCCCTAGACATGTGTTGTCATTTACTGTGCTTCAGCAAAAACTCAGGTTGGACCAGCTCACACTCGAGGAGCGCACGGTACGACTCGGCTGGATCCGTAGTCAGAAACGAACAGGCTTCGTGGTCCCATATGCCCCGGAAATTCCTTTGGGCATGTGTACGGCTCTCCCACATGGCGGCGACTGGTCGGCGTTGGCGGGCTGGGAGGAGTGCGGGGCTCACATGCTTGGAGATCTATACAGGGACGGGGTTTTGTTGCCGTTTCAGGAGTTGCAGAGGGATTTTGACTTGCCGAGGGGGGATTATCTTCTCCATTCTGCCTTGGTGTCAGGGATTCAGAATCATTGGAAGATGGGGCTGTCGGAACCCCCAACGTCCTTGGGATGTCAATACGTCGTTATGGCGGCGGGTACATTTAAGGCCATCACCTGTCTCTATAGGCGGCTGTCCACGGAAGGGCTCTCGCCCCTGGCTGCCCTGCGGGGGAAATGGGAGGGGGACCTTGGTAGGCCTATTCCAGAGACAACGTGGTCGCAGCTGTTACGGCGAGCCTGGAAGGGCACACGCAACGCTAGGTTTCAACTCGTCCAATTTTACACTCTCCACAGAGCCTACTTAACTCCGGCAAAGATTTTGCAGTATTTCGGAGGCTCTCGCTCATTGTGTCCTCGGTGCAATGCGGACGGGGCTGACTTCGGACATATGTTCTGGTCCTGTCCGGGTCTAGGCTCCTACTGGGCAGATGTGGTGGCGTGTTTGAATCAAGTGACTGAGCGTGAGCTGGAAGTGGACATGGGAACTTGCCTTTTGCTTTGGTTTCCGCACACCCCCAGGACGAAAATTACGAGCAAATGTTATGATTTGGGGCTGATAATGGCGAAGAGGGAGCTTACCATGCATTGGAAGGCAAGGGCCGGACCGAGCTTTAGGAGGTGGAAGGCGAGTTTCTTGGTTTGGGCAGGGAATGAAGGGACGCTTCGTCTACAACTGGCCAGGCGTGCTTCTAATGACAAGGCGCTAGACGCTGCTAGGGTGTGGGGAGCCTTAGTAGAGGAGCTTCGTTGCCCGGGGAGCTGGACGAGGAAGATGGGGCTCCTGCACGCATGGTCCGGAACATGGGGATTGCGGTGGGGCCCCCTGGGACCGTGGGGGAGTCTGCTCAGGATGAGGCCACTTGAGTACTTTCCGCGAGGAATCGGCATTTGTACAATATATTAAGACGTGCTGAGTGATCGGGTTGGAGGCGTGGTGCGCATATGGGTGGCAGCGTGAAGCCTCTGGTCCTTTTGTGAACAATGTTGGGGCTTATCCCATAAGTTTGAGTTAGGCTCTCTCGATACATGGGGCACTGTATGCCTCAACCGGATGGGGTTTGACGCAGGCACACTGACAAGGGGGGTGGGGGTAGAGAGGGGGTGGGGTGGGGGTGTTAGGGGAGACAATGTTGAGGAATTCGTTTCTCCTGAAATGTCCTATACTGCCTAGTTCTCTTGCAAGAGGCTATTGTATGTAACGTTGATTTAATGCTGTGATGGTTGGGGGGAAACTCAATAAAAATTCTGTTAAAAAAAAAAATCAATTAGTAACAAACAAGCCATCCTCTACCAAGAAAAGAGGAAAGGCACCAGGAACAAGCTTGCTTAAGCAGGCTACTATTGTACCACTGATACATTATCAAAGATTATTCTGGACTATTGTTTACAAAACATTAAAGCAAATTGTTTGTACTTGGGTTTCTGGTTGGCAGACGTTTGCACTGTGTCCAAACAGGAACCATAATCTTAGTCAGTGTAAACTAGATACAAACTAAAGGATAACCTTTGCTCACCCTCTGGTAGCTTGGCACAGAGCAGTCAGACTTAGTTAAAGAGGCAATGTGTAAAGTATTTGTGCAACACACACATTAACACAATGAATTTGATACAGTACATCACCTGGCCTTGCTGGAGACCCTCCAAAAACACAATGGTATCAATGGCAAGGTCCTGAGATGGTTTTCGTCATATCTTCCACATCGCTGCCAACAAATCAAAATTGACAGATGTTTCTCAAATCCTGCACCAGTAGCTCAAGGAGTACCTCAAGGTTCCATGCTTTCACTAGCTCTATTCAATCTCTTCATGGAACCCCTGACAGCTATCCTAAACCAAGCTGGTATCAAAGACCACCTATATGCTGAGACACACAACTCTAGTACAGAATACAATCACCCGGCGACATACACCATCTTAATGCCACACTAACCAAGATTCAAACTTGGCTTATGACCAATCATCTAAAGCTGAACCCTAACAAGACGGAACTCCTACTCATCTCCCCAAAGAAAAATGCCCTACCCATCCTTGAATGGCTCAAAAACTTTGACTCACTAAACAGCCCATTCCACAATATCCAACTCTGCTAAATCCCAAGGTATCACCAGAGGTGCAAACCTGTCAATGAAAGAACACATCAAAAACACTACCAAAGCTGCGTGCTACACGCTAAAATATCTATTAAAAAAAAAAATCAGACAGTTTATCCCACCTGAAGATTTTAAGACAGTAGTTTAATCACTAGTCCTCTCGAAACTTGACTACGGGAATGCCACCCTGAAAGGAACCCCCAAAAGCCACCTCCAACTCCTAACCTCAATCTGGCTGCCAGGCTTATCATAGGAACCAAACGCTTTGACCACATCTCTCCAGCTTTCAAAAGCCTCACTTGGCTCCCCACCGAAGGAAGGTGCATCTACAGAACAGCATGTATCACCCACAAAGCTCCCCATACTGCAACCTCCAAATATCTAGAATCTAAGCTATCGCGAGCAGGGAAAAAACGGGCTCTGAGAAGATCTAACTTGCTGCTTCGCATACCCCCTAAACTAACAAGAAAATCATCACAGACACGCTCCTTCTCTGGAAATGTAACCAAAACACGCTCCTTCTCTGGAAATGTAACCAAAATCTGGAACTCGCTCCCTAAGGACCTACGCTGCAACTCTTCCTTCTCCTGTTTCAAACAAGACCTCAAATCTCTATTACTCAACAATTACTTCAGCTAGATCATGCAATTACTTACGCCTCCCAAAGACCCAACTCTCTTGAACATTTCAGTCATAATCTTTTCCATGCTAACTCAAACTCTATCCTCTTCCCCAGCATCCAATTACTTTATTGATTTATATTACTGTGCTCTCACTGTTTCTACTTTAATACTCTGTGCTCCTATATTTCTGTATATAACCTCATGTGATGCCTCTTTACCTCTCGCCATGTACTTGTGTAAACGTATTTCCTAAACATGTAAAGCGCTCTGTTACCTTTGGGGTCGAGCCAACACTATATAAAACTCCAAAAATAAAAAATAAAGTGGGTAGATCTACCCAACCTTTAGAGAGTTCTCATCACTAAGGCAGAAAAACCTGGATAGACCGTCAGCATTGGCGTGGTCAATACCTGGTCTTTGGTCCACCCTGACATCCATACCCTCTAGGAAATGGACCACCTCAACAATTTTGGATTCTAACCCCTGATCTGCATGAGCCACCTGATGGGTCTGTGGTCAGTTTGAATTAGGAAGTGAGTGCCAAACAGGTATGGCCTCAACTTCTTCGGAACCCAGATCACAGCAAAAGGTTTCCTTTCTATAGCACTCCGAGTTTGTTCACTGAGGATTAACCTCCTAGAGATGAAGGCTACAGGTTGGTCTAGGCCCTCTTCATATAGCAATGACAAGACTGCCCCTATGCCATGTTCTGAGGCACCTGATTGAACGATAAAATCCTTGGAGAGGTCAGGGGCCGTGAGCACAGGGGCTGTGCACATTGCTTACTTGATAGAATCAAATGCCTTTTGGCATGCCTCTGTCCAAATCACATTTCTGGGCTGCTTCTTAAATGCCAGCTCTGTCAAGGGGCAACAATGGTGCCATATCCATGACAACCTCCTGTAGTGCCCAGTGAGGCCTAAGAATGCTCTGACCTCAGTCTGTGTTTTGGGGGGCTGCCAGGCCATGATAGCCTTACCCACCAGGTGTCCCAAGAACACTACAGACCCTTGCTCCATCTGGCACTTACTGTCCTTGACAGTCAGGCCTGTCAGTTGAAGAGCCTGAATCACTTCCTAGAGGTGAAAAAGGTGGTCCTTCCAGTTGCTACTGTAGACAGCTATGTAATCCAGATAGGTGGCTGTAATGGCCTCCATACCATCAAGGAACTGGTTAACCAACCTCTAGAAGGTGGCTGGGGTATTTTTGAGCCCAAAGGGAATCACTGTAAACTGGTAGAGTCCCTCTGGAGTGGAGAAGGTGACTTCTCATTGGCTACTTCTGTTGGGCAATCTGCCAGTACCTTGACATATGGTCAAAGGTACTTAAGTGCTGGGCAGCCCCTAATCGGTCAATCCGCTCATCAGCCCAGGGGATGGGATGAGCATCTGTCTTTGTTACTTAGTTCAGCCCGCTATAATCCACACAGAACCTCAGTTCATGTGTGGCTCCCCGTGGGGCCAAGTTTGGTACTTGAACCACAGGGCTGGACCAGGGGCTACTGGAGGGTTCTATCACCCCCAATTCCAGCATCTTAGAGACTTCACTCTTAATTCTGGCCCTCGGCTTAGCAGACAACCTGTAAGACATATTCATGGCAGGGAGGATGTCTCCTGTGTCCACATCATGGGTACACAGGTGGGTAGTCCCAGGGATGAAAGGGGAAAACAAACACTTGGTGGCAGTCCCACTGCTGTTCAGGAGTCAGACTGGGGGAAAGGATTACTCCCTCCACAGAGCCATCTGTCTTTTAGGAGTCCTAGAGGTCTGGGAGAGGTACACTCTCTTCCTCCTCTTCTCCATCTCTCACCAACAGCATGGTGAGCTCAGACCTCTCAAAGTTGGGTTTGAGGCGATTGACATGGAGCCCCCTATGTGGGTGCCTTGGGGTCTTACGGTTCACCGGGTAGGTGGCCTCACTCTTTCCCTCAATCTCATCATATGGCCTAGTCCAACTGTTTTGGGGGACCTTGGGCTCCACCGGTTCCATCACCCACACTTTCAGCAAAGGAGTCAATTCAATAGTCAAAGAAATGTGGTCATACCACTGCGTCATGATATCCTGACTGGCTCCTAAATTGTTGGAAGCTTGTTTCCACAACTTTGCCATTTGGCTTCTCAAGGCCAGCATGTAGCTCACTACATCTTCCTGGGCGCTTGCTACCACCCTTCTTTCACCAAACTCAGAGCTCAGAGGGGGTTCCTGTCTGTAGGCAAACAACAGGCATTGCAAGAGGATGTCCTACTTACGTCTCAAGGCCTCAGGCAGACCTCTTATCATGCCCTTCAGGGTCTTGCTGAATCCCTCAACACCCCCATTTGTTAGTAGGTGGTAAAGGGTGGCAACCCTTGTACATTACCCCACACTCTTTCCACAGTGACTGCATTTAAGCAGACATGAAGTTGGTGCCCCTGCCAGACGCCACTTCCTTGGGGACACCCACTCAGGTAAAAATCCACTTCAGGGTCTTTGCCACTGCAGGTGCAATAGTGGCCCTCAGAGGAATTGCCTCTTGGTACCTAGTGACATGGTCTACCAGAATCATGATAAACCGGTTGCCTGAAGCAGTCTGGGGATCCACAAGTCCAACATTGATGCCCAACCTCTCAAAGGGTGTGTCTATGGGCAAGGGATTAAGGAGGGCTTTAAGCCTCTGCCCTGTCTTCCCACTGGCCAAGCAGATTACACAAGTCCTATAGAATGCATCTGAGGAAGGGTTCATCCTAGGCCATTAAAAGTGGGAGATAAGCATTACAAATGTCTTGTCTTGGCCCACGTGACCTGCCGGGGGAATTTTGTAAGCTAGCTCCAGTAGGAAGGCCCTGAAGCATTTGGGGCCACCAGGGCCCTTGCTGTCCCAAGCAGAGGAGCCTTAGGCTCACTGTAAAAGAGGTTATGCTCCAAGTAAATGTGATGACTCCCAGAGGCATCCCCGCTGCTTGGACTTCAATGATACCTCATGCCCTCAAGGGTTGGGAAATCCATCTGTGCCCTACAGAACGCCTCCTTGGTGGGTCCCCCTTCTACATGCCATCCAGCAAGCTCAGGCAGGCCAGCAAGGGGAGTAATGCCCTCCTCAGTGGGCTCTGGGGCGACCACCGCAGGTGGCCTATCCACCACAATGGAATGACATTCAGGGGCTGGGTTCCCATGCACTTTGCCCTTCCCCTTCTTAGCAGCTGGCTGGGCCATTATTCCCAGCTCCAACCTTTTTTGCCTCTCATCCTGGGCAGCCCTGAACCTTATCTAAGCACAGATCAAATCCAGCAACCCCAACATCTTCACATGAGCCTTGAGTTCCATGTGTCATCAAGCAGCCCTAGAAAAATCCACTCCCAATGTTGAGTGAGATTTTATCAGGTTGAGCTATTTTTAGCATTTACTTGACAATGCTGGCAAGTTTATTTAAACTGGAAGGAACAGGTGTTTTGTTCATTCAGAAAGTGAATGAGCAATAAAGATGGCTTTAAAACTTTTTTGTCTTGACACATTTGCTGTCTGTTTAAGGACAGAGGTCAAATGTCAGTCTTTCTTTTTACTAATTGTTGCTTATCTGTTCCTGGAAAATTTGTTTTACTTTTCTTTCTCTTAGTTTGTGCTTTCTGTGAAGTGACTTATCTGACAATAATTGTGAAACAAAAAGCTGTAAAATGTCAGTTTTTTTCTAACAGGACATTTAAACAACTTGTAAATGAATAGTACAATAGTATAAAAATATATCAGGAATTCTGGAAGAAGTTTTTTTTGTAATTCAGGAGTGTGATGCAAACTAAGTTTACATAGAGCAAAACAAATCACACAACTTGGTGAAGTGCAAATGCCAAATATATGCAGAAACTCGATTTCCAGACATTGTACACTATATAGTTTTAAAACCACTTGTCAGTGGTTAAGTCTGTGGGTATTTCAATGTAAAATCTGCTTATTGCAAATGACAGTGTGCTGCTATTTTATGCTTAAGTTATGTATTTATTACAGCCTCCCCTCTTAGATCCGTTAACTAGCATAGGATACTGGGACTCCTTGGACTTCCGGGATCTATATCAATACAGGAGTACACATGCTGGTGACCAAAGGCACTTTAGCCCTCCGCACCTTTCTTCCCGCTTCCTGTCCACCCCCCTTACTCAGCATTTCTCCTTCTTTTTCCCCTCCCCTGCTCTCCCCGGCACATTTACTAATAGCGATTTACCACACCCCTGCAGCTCAACGTATGTCACCCACTGATATATCAGATCGTCCGACACAACTACACTGGCAGTTACACAAAGAGATTGTTTCTTTCTCCTTTTCTTTTGTTCCTCTTGTTCAGGTTAAGGTTATTTTATATATGTATACGACTTGATGGAGATATGATCCCGAGGGAGAATGGCGGATTCCCATTTGGTTATCCTGATTTAGCTTAAGGATATATACTTGTTCTATACTGCAAAGTGAAGCGGCGAAACAATCAACAAGGTGGACTTTAATGTACCCTGGTCTCTTTCCCTGCACCCCACCAACGCCACTCCGATTATTGTTATTTGGCAATGTCAGTGTTGGATTGAATCATCATGCAAATGTTAATGATGTTTTATTTTTCCTTTGTCTGTCAAAATCAATAAAAATCATTTACAAAAAACAAATTATGCATTTATTAAAAGTGACAATTTTTAAACATGAGTTCAGAAATATTCCTGCCCCTGCACTGATGACAATGCGGTTAATGAACTGAGGCAAGTCAGCGGTCATGTGTATCCTATATGTGGCTAGATTTGTATTATATATGGATCAAAAGTTTAGTCTATTAAACTAAACAAGAGTTTACTGTACAACGTTTATTGGAAGGTTCTCTCATGTGATAAAGAAGAAAATGGCGTCTCAGTGAATTAAAATACTTGCCCAGGATCACACAATTTGAAACCAGTTTAAGGGTCAAGAGCATTATAATTAGGTCGAGTAGATTATTCATGTCTCTAAACCTGCAGACCTAGTAACATTTTGGGGATTTTTCGAGGCCTGTCAAGGTCATTACCAAGCAAGCAGTCCACAGGCATGGCAGGGCTCACAGCGCCCTTCAGAAGACCTGAAACCACCCCCCACTTAAATGGAACAAGGGCCACTCCAGACAGAAACATGGTTTAGCAAAAAAGGCCAATCAGGAGAGAATTGAAAAAGGTTAAAATTGGTCTTAGTATATAGTTGTAGTGAACAAGGAGTTATTATATGGTATTGCAAAAACACAAGTCAAATCCTCACTGCTGATCACCAATGTTAGAAACTGGGTTTCTGGTTAGAGACGTTTGCACCCTGTCCAAGCAGGATCCATAATCCTAGTCAGGGTAAGCTCGATACATACTGACAGATAACCTGTGCTCACCCTCTGTTAGTTTGGCACAGAGCAGTCAGGCTTTTCTAAAGAGGCAATGTGTAAGGTATTTGTGAAATATACATAAACACATACACATACAGCAACATTATGAAAACACCGCAAAAAGACTCCACATAGGTTTAGAAAAGTAGACAATAATTATAGAAATAAATCAAGACCAAAAAGATAAAAATCCAATAGGTAGAAGCTGAGATATGAATTTTTAAAGATCAACAAGAGTTCTAGCGCTTAGAAGCAATACGCGCCTATGGGGGTTACTTGGACCAG
Source organism: Triturus cristatus (assembly GCF_964204655.1). Lineage (NCBI taxonomy): Eukaryota > Metazoa > Chordata > Amphibia > Caudata > Salamandridae > Triturus > Triturus cristatus. The sequence continues at coordinate 549,935,378 of NC_140587.1, read as the reverse complement.
GGCAAAGTCAAAAGTTTAGGCCGAACGCAATGGAGCACAGACCAGCTACAGGACCCACACAGACCCTGCTGAACGAAGTACTTTATCCTGGTGGCCACAGCGAGATGTGTTGGGGGGGGGGGGGGGGCAGTCAAGCAATGTGTCAATGTTGATCCTGCAGACAAGGTGATGCGTCTCGATTTTCTTCGCATAGTGGAGGCACTGCATTGGTTCTGAAAATGAGACGCCGAGATGCATTGGTTCCGAAGTGCGATGCACCGGGTTTCTCCCTGCAGTCAAGGGACACATCGATCTCCGAACCTGCTGTTACGACGATATGCAGTTCAAATTCATCGGGCTTTGGTGGTGATGCGTTGGTTCTGAGAATGCCGCACCGATTCTGCTCCGTCAGCAGGGTAGATGGGACAGTTCTGCTACCCGCAGACTAGAGATGCCTGTCAGAGTAAGGCAGAGTCCAGCTCTCCTCAGCAGAGTCAGAGAAGAGCAGGCAGCAGGGCAGCAAAAGATAAAAGCAGACGTTCCAAGTCAGCACTCCAGCAGAGTGTCAGTCCTTGATGGAGCACAGCAGTTCTTCTGAAAGAGTTCAGTTGTTGGTCCAGAAGAGTCTGTTTGGTGGGGTCAGTGACCCAGAACATATACCCTAATGTGCTTTTGAAGTGGGGATGAGTTCAGAGACAGGTCTTTGAAGTGCACAAGTAGCCTTTTCTGCTCAGCCTTGGCTCCAAACTATCTGTGGGGAGTATTCAGCCCTTTGTGTGGGGTCAGGCTCATACCTATTCAGGTGTGAATGTCAATACATGATTTCTCTGGATCTAGATTCAGCAAAGTGTTAGTGACAAGTGGTCCTTATGCAATATGGCTGACCGTTCTCTTTTTTCTTTTACCGCAAACTTGTATTTGCATTTGCTTCCCCCACATAGCTCACAAACATGATCCATAGGAGATTTTGTCCTCGTTTTTAGTTAACAGGGATCGGTCCTCCGTTCCTCCTGTACTGCAGATGCCTTCAACGGTCTTGATTGGGCACCTTCTTTCTTACCAGGTCTTACATATGAGAGACATCCGACTAGTTACTACAAGTGGGGCTTTCGATATCCAAATTGCCTTAGGCCAATGTTCCATCTGGCCTGACCCGGAAGAAGATGGGTTTAAGATTGAACCAAGGGAGCATCCAGATATACTCACATAATATTGCACTGATCTATGCCATTTTAAACTAATAACCTTACATGCTCTTTTGATACCTATCGAAGTGCTTCATCCTCCTATAGGATCATGTATCTTATTTTCTTTATTCTATTGCTAAGACAGATTTGGTCTTCACTGTAGCCATGTTTGTTGACAAACCCTCAAAGGTGTTCTATTGCAAGTCTCTACTCTCTAACTTTGATACAGGTTGGAGACGTTATTGCCCCTTGAGCATCTATGCCAAGGACAGCTGAGGCCTGACACCCGACAGTTGCGGGTAAGTGTCTGCTCCAGACACCCGATATTGTGCTCCACCAACTGGGTTTCACACAAAAAATATTTGGGGGTTTCTTTGCCGCCAGAGTCTTCACTGGGTGGTTTAGACTTCCTACATACACATATAATGAATTTGTGATGACAAGGTTGTCTTCAATTGGGAAGTATAGGCTGAGTTGTGATATGTTCAATTTTCTCTTCTTCCAAACTTTTTAAGCTGTACGATTTCTTTACGTCTCCTAACAGGTACCACCAGCGAATCCATCATTCTGAATACCTATGTGTAAGAAAGTGCCCTTTTTCTGCATGGTTGCCCCCACTTTTTGCTGAACTGCTGATGTACTTTGACTGAGAGTGCCCTGGGCTCCTGCCAATCAGGTGCCCAGGGCCTATGTTCTTTCCATAAAACTGCATTGAAGACAAAACCCAATTGGCACTCTCTGGACACAGGCCAGCCCCTGGTAAATGGTACCACATGTACCCGGGCACTGTGACCAGGTAAGGCCTCTAAGGGCTGCAGCACTTATTGTGCCACCATTAGAGGCCCTGTAGCTTTACACTCAGACACTGCCTTTGCAGGTTGCATGTTTTGGTGCAGAACAAAGTGAAGAGTCGACATGGCACACAGCCCTGTGTGCCACGCCTAAAACCCACTGCCCTGGCATTGATCAGCCACCCCTCTAGCTGGGTGTACTATACCAGTGGTGAGGGTACAGGTGCATGAGCCCTGTACCCCTACAGTGTCTACGCCAACTCTTAGACATTGTAAGTGCAGTAATGCCATTAAGAGTATATGGAGCTGGGAGTTTGTCATTAAGACCTCCACAGTACCATAATGGCTTTACTGAAAACTGAAAAGTTTGGTATCAAACTTCTCAGCACATTATACCTACACTGATGCCAGTGTGGAATTTAATAAAAAATGCGCACAGATGGCATCTTAGAGATACCCCCTGAAAAATGACCTAACACTAGCGTCCAGGCTGAGTGGCTTGAGGAAATATGAATTTTGTGATCAGTTATGTCCCCTATCGTAGACCCCAACGGCTCCATGTGCATGCTATAAGTACATGTATGTTCCCTCCAGTTCCAGTTTTGAAGACGCAAATACATGTGCGTCCACCGTCAACATGTCCTCTATCAGATCCACCATGAATGGGTCAGATATTCCATTCCTAGGTATGAAAGGCCACCGACTTTATGAGGTTCACTTTCCACATTTCACAGATTCAGGCGAGTAGGCCCTGAATTCTGCCATCAAGCCTTTTCCTGCCTTCTGCCTCTGAAAGCTCCAGTCCGAGCCTACATCTGTATCCATGAACTTTGTCCTACTCCCTGCGCGGCTAACGGTGCCTGATCCAGCCTGTTGCCTGCCAAAAACTGTATTTCACCTTCAAGATTATCTGCTCCGCTCCTCATCCGATGCATTCCTGTCTAGTAGTTTAGGTAAACATTCTTCCAGCTACCGTGCAAAGAGCCAGGCCTCACTGTCCTCATGCAAGTAGTTCATAGCCCCTGTTACCATGGAAGATTCCTGCCCCCTCGCATCTCATGTAGACACTTAGACGCTTGTACACGCACTAACAGTCAGTATAGAATAGATTCCGTCCGAGAGACTTTTTCCTTTTGGATAATACAGTTCTTTAAACATAAGATATCAGATATGATTTGGGATTAGGTTGACATGACCCCCCAGACTTCTGTCTCCACATGTAGAGCTAAATGTCAAGTCCCCTTCACCCTCTAGTTGCACGTCAATCACACGTCATGCGGCTGCGCGCGCATCTCTGCCAAGTATTTCTGCTGACATTGCAGGATTCTCTCATGGATCCACCCACTTGTGACATCATGTTTAATGACGTATTTGGTTACACCTATGTTTACGCCCTTTTTTCATTACGTAAGTGTATTATATCTGTATTATCAGCTGTTACGCCTCTTGCATCTGTCTTAATGTAATGCTTTCCATATAAATACCATTACTTGTCAATAATGTATTGCCTTCCTTCCTGAACCCTCATGGTGATGGAGTGTGAAGCCTGCAATTCGAATTGTATTTCCTTTGTAGAGGAATAAAGCCTTTTAGAACCTCTAATACCACGGATTCTGCCTCTTATATTTACTGAGTTATTCTTACTAGACTTTACCGCATAAAAAATAGTACCGGTAATGAAATATTTACCACAGGCTGCTGACCAGCTCCCACCACTAGACATATTTCTGGACCCCTGGGTCGAGAGCCTGCAGCTCTCGGGGGTTTGAAACAATGCACATCCTGGGACGAGGTGCCAAGCCTCCTCCCTCAGGATGGACAGGGTACATGAAGAGGAAGCTTCAAAGGCTTGTCGCCTTTGTGAGCTTCCCCAGGCCTTTTGCTGCTCCCAGCAACTGGTCCACACCGGTTCTGACCCCCACTTTGGGTGGGAGATCCAAGGGGAAAACCAAGTGAGGAAGGGATGTGAGCCCACCTTTGCAAACCCCACCCCTAAGGTGGGGGAGGCGAGGTAAAGCACAACTCTCAGTCCCCGCCATCTTGCAGATGGGGGGAATCCAGCCAACCAGAGTAAGGCATTTGCCCACCTCCCACTGGAAGGTGGCCTAATAGTGGGTGTACTCACCACAAGGTAGGGACCCATTGGTCCCAACCTTTTACTTACCTATAACGCCCCTAAATCTAATATTGAGGGGCACCTCTGAATCTTTCATCCTCCGACAAGCAATGACCAACAAGAAAAGAAGAAGGACCGAACAGCTGTGCCGAAGCTAAGAAGAAGAGGACACCCACTGACTTGGCCCCATCCCTACCGGCCTGTCGCCACCTCGAACATGCAGAAGCGAAACTCCTGTTTGTCCTGCAGCGAGCAACCTCAAGAACCCCGAGGACCTGCCCGTCCTTCCAAAGAAAAGACTTTGTCTCCCTTGAACACCGGATTTGTTCACCCACAGACTCCAGCTCCGGCCAAATCCGTGAGTCTGCACCACTCTGTACCCGTCGCACACAGCTCGAGTTCTTGTGGCCCAACACCATGAGGAGGTCTCCCCGGTTATTCTGACCCAAGATCTTGTTATCTCTGACCTGCCTTGAATCTCCCAGTGAAGCCTGCAGCCTCTTTCTGGAGAATCCCGGCGAACGGAGCTGGTAAGAGAAACCCGACGCCTAACGACACCCGTGCACACAAAGCCCCACGGCCTTGGGTGGCCCAACCGACGGTGTCCCAGCATCCCCAGGCATTCCAACTTACCTCTCCAACCAGTACCCACCTCCAGAAGATCTTCGTCCCTGAGCCTGCAGTCTTTGTTGAAACCGGAGAATCCCCATTTCCATCAACAGAGCACCCGACGCGAAACCAGCACTGCCCCTGCACCGCTGCGGGTGCACTTTTTGTGCCAAACAGAATCTCCCTTTGCCCTGAACCTACCACCAGGAGCTTTGCTCCCACAACCCAGTGGCCTGCTCGTAAGCAGCCACCAACCGGAGGCCCACTATCCCCCATTGGGCCTCAGCACTCTGCACCCGACCGCCCTAGTGCCACTGAGGGTGTAACAAGAGTGCTTCCTTGACCCTGGGGGAACCCTTATTCTAACCCCAGAAATTCAACCGCAAAGACTGAGTACTTACCTGGTAACCGTTAACTTCATTCCTCTCCATAGCAATCTATTGGCTTGTTTTCTCTGGAAAATGTTCTAAATATGGAGTTGATTTGTACGGAAACCTGAAAAATTACAATTGTGCAAACCTGATTTTACTTACCTTTCCTCTAGGAAATGCCCCACTGTGATATCTAGGCATATCACACTGAGTAGGAAAAGTAATTTAAAAAGTAATCTAAAAAGTAAAAAGTAATCTGTACAGTAATTTCAATACCATGACTTACCTGTATCTCAAACAACAGCATTTGAACTTGCATTCACTTGTAAACACTGCATAATCTTTTCCAAAGCATTTATTTCACTTGCCTGTGCCAGGCTTGGCTGGGTTCTAGAAATAAAATAACGTAACAATATTTTTATACAAATAAAATTGGTCTGAGTTCAGTCTTTGAGTGTGTGACATCATTTGCTTATTGAGTGTGTACAACAAATGCTTAACACTACTGTCTGATAAAGCCTTACTGCTCGCCCACACTACCACAAATAGAGAGTAAGGTGCTATCTACTTTTACCTCTGCCTACCTTTGGGGTTCCACTGGATTCTGTGCACACTATACCTCATTTTGGAATAGTATATGCAGATCCAGCTTCCTGCACTAAGGATCACGGGTTTTGTATATAAAGAATGTATACATTTTTTCTTGCACATATCACATTCACAGCAGTATCACGTATTAGATCCTGAAGAAGGCGATGACACTGACTAGGTCATTGGCCAAAACATGTCGATCTTAGAATAACATGACTAGGTTTCATGTCTCCCGTTGTGCTCTATGTTTTTGATTCCAGCACATGGCAGCCTGAATAAAGTTATGCGGCAAACCCTGTAGCTAGTTTTTATTCACTTCACCACTTGTACTGCTTCCCTCACCAAATCCTAAAACTCTCTCTGGGTACTTAGTAGTTACCCCTAGCACATAAAACATCCCTAAGCTCCTCCTTCTCTGTGAGGGGGTTGGAGGCCGCACCATGACTAGATTTCATCATGCGAGGAGGTTGCCCAATGATGAAGCATGCCACCTTTGGTGGGTGAGGGAAACCGTCCTGTAAAGGGACGCCTTTCGATCTGCTCCTCTCAGTCAGCCTAATCTTCACCTCTCAGACTCGAGGGCCCATGTGCGTTCTGTCTAAAGGGGTTTAAATGCGCAGTCGAAGTGACAGTAAACTGCACACACAGGTCCTGTAGTAGCAGGTCTGAGACAGGTTTGAAAGGCTACTTGTGTAGCTGGCATAATAAGTGCTGCAGGCCAACTAGTAGCATTGAATGTACAGGCCTGGGTATATGGTATACCACTTTACAAGGGACTTACAAGTAAATTAAATATGCCAATTGTGTATACACAAATGTTACCATGTTTGTGGGGAGAAGCAAATGCACTTTAGCACTGATCAGCAGTAGTAAAGTGCTGAGAGTACTAAGGCCAACAAAAATTATCAGCAAAAGCAGGAGGTAAAATCAGGAGGTAAGAGGGCAACACCCGCTTAGCGCATGTGAGGAAATTTCCCCATCTCTTGGTTAGTGTCCACCTACCTACCTACTGCTATGCTCCCTGCAGGGAAATGGATAATTCCAAGAATTGGACATGGTAGGCTCACTCATGGAATGTGACATGCTTCATCATTTGCCACCTCGTCCCACCCTAGTGAGATGATTCTACCAGGGCCGACTTGACCTCGGGGAGGAGATAACCTGAGGGAGGTCTTAGAAATTACTTATTTTCACTGGATAAAATACTTGGATCTTTTATGTTATGTTAGTGAAATTTATAAAAGCGCACAACAACCCAGAGGTGTCTTGGCGCTGAATCTAGTTCAGTAGGTTACAAAACCTTGAGATATACCACAAAGTATCCTTTATTCACGTGGTATCCTAGGCTAGAATAAAAAGTACCAAAAGGTATTCTCAAAGGACGTACATGGGTTCTATGACTTTTACGTGTCACTGAGGTGTCTTGCCAACAGGTTTCTGCCCATTCATTGGAGCCAAAAGGTTTCAGGCATTCCTGAGGGCCAAACTTAATGTGTCCCTACACTTACTTAATAATAGTGAAGTGTACCATTAAAGATATATCTAGAGAGGACTTACTTCTCTTTCAAAAGTCACCAGAAGTTACTACCTAGTTGATGGAGAGAAATCACAAACATATGTGTGGCAGTTGTAGTCAGGGGACAACACTAAAACAAGCATTGGAAATGCAATAGGTCTTGCATTTGTTGGAGTTGGAGCTATTGGCATTATAAATGGCAATTGTTTTACCTATGCAATAGTTATGCCTTCCCCGCCTTAATAAAATAAAGAACTCTGTGGTGTTTTTTTTTTAATGTAATACACCTGCAACGGTGCCGCAGTGCTGGGAGTGAAAATGGCAGTTCCGACTCCACGTTAAAACAAGCAGTGTTGTGAGGGTACAGTACAACAGGCTGTCACTAGGGGCCCTTGGGACCTCTTTTCGCCACATATGCTACCGCACCCTGCAACATTGATAGGCAAAGGATATGGCGCAGTGGTGAGATCTGCCGACTGGTGACTTGGGGATCCGTGTTCAAGTCTACTGTCGGCTCAACATCCTGTGAAATGGGCTGATTGTTTCATTTCCCCAAGCCCATGGCTAGGTGCACTATATAAATAAAAGCGTTTATTGTAAAATAACATAAGAATTAAATGCAGCGATCTCGGGGGCGGGCAAGCAATGTCGTGCAGGGGGTGGGGGTAGACGGCAAAGTGATATTAAACAAGGGGCTTTCATTGCAAATTATGCATAAAGTAAACAAAAAACGAGCAAAACAGCAGTGGCCTCGGAGGGGTGTGGGGGCCTGCGAGCAGTGTTGTGGGAGGGGTGAAGGGGAGGCACTGGGAGTTAAAGCGACAGCAAGCAAATGATGCAACCGAAGTTTCATTGCACAAGTAAACAGAACAGTTAACAAGCAAACAGGCAGCCAACTAAAACAAGCACTGGCATAGCCAATAGGTCTCGCCTTTAGGACCTTATGTGTTTACCCAGAACTCAATGGGAGGGAGGACGGTGGCAGAGTCTCCCCGACCCGCTTTACTACCTGCTGTAATTGGAACAGCGCTCTGCGCTCCCCACTAGCCGGTACCTGTTGGTGTATGCTTGCACTGTCTAGCTTTTAACCTTTTATTGCGATATTTTTAAAAACACTTTGGCCATACTTACTGCGTTCTGACTCCTGAGGGCTTGTGCTCGATTCTTCCCCTGCCCCGCCCCGGTCCGACACGGCAACCAGTGCCGATTGAGCGGAGGGCGGGACAGGAAGAGCCAGTGACCCCACCCACACTTTCGCGCTGTTAGCGCTCTAGCGGTCTGCATCAGGCAGGGCATTTAAGGCGGCGAGGAGCAGCGGGAGCTTGCGGAAGGGAGGACGGTGGCAGAGTCTCCCCGACCCGCTTTACTACCTGCTGTAATTGGAACAGCGCTCTGCGCTCCCCACTAGCCGGTACCTGTTGGTGTATGCTTGCACTGTCTAGCTTTTAACCTTTTATTGCGATATTTTTAAAAACACTTTGGCCATACTTACTGCGTTCTGACTCCTGAGGGCTTGTGCTCGATTCTTCCCCTGCCCCGCCCCGGTCCGACACGGCAACCAGTGCCGATTGAGCGGAGGGCGGGACAGGAAGAGCCAGTGACCCCACCCACACTTTCGCGCTGTTAGCGCTCTAGCGGTCTGCATCAGGCAGGGCATTTAAGGCGGCGAGGAGCAGCGGGAGCTTGCGGAAGGGAGGACGGTGGCAGAGTCTCCCCGACCCGCTTTACTACCTGCTGTAATTGGAACAGCGCTCTGCGCTCCCCACTAGCCGGTACCTGTTGGTGTATGCTTGCACTGTCTAGCTTTTAACCTTTTATTGCGATATTTTTAAAAACACTTTGGCCATACTTACTGCGTTCTGACTCCTGAGGGCTTGTGCTCGATTCTTCCCCTGCCCCGCCCCGGTCCGACACGGCAACCAGTGCCGATTGAGCGGAGGGCGGGACAGGAAGAGCCAGTGACCCCACCCACACTTTCGCGCTGTTAGCGCTCTAGCGGTCTGCATCAGGCAGGGCATTTAAGCCCTCTCGTCGCCCAAGCGCGCAGCGATTGCGCGCAGGGGGCGCCTTAGTCGCGCCTGAGACGAGCCAGAGAGGAGCCCGTCTGTGCCCGTCCGGGACCGCACGGGGCCAGGGGCCATGACCCCTGTTATCGAGGCTCCTTCCGCTGGCGGTTCCGACAGACTTAGGTACTCTTCCAACGACCTTCGTAAATTGTGGGATCCTCCGCTGAAAGGTTGCGCTCTAAACCCTGATTTTCGTCCAGAGGGCCCTTTCTCATGTAGGCACTGCCACTATCAGTCATACACATGCCCCCCCCTTTCAGGCACATTGACCCCTGATGACTTGTGTTCTTGGTCTCCTAAGGGCAATAGCATATTATGTAATATAAGATCCCTCCCGAAGCATCACTCGGAGGTTTGGGACTTAATTCACTCGGCCCGCCCTGATTTCTGCTTTTGCACAGAGACCTGGCTCAAACCCCATCTGGTCCCTGCCATTACCCTGGGGATCCCCATGGGGTACAAGATTCTCAGGCTTGACCGCCCTGTCAAAACTGGCGGCGGGGTTGCAGTAATCTATAAGGACACTCTTACTGTGACCTTTCTCGACCAATGCTGTACTAAGGACATTGAAGTCCTTGTTTTCAGAATAGGCTCCTTGTCACAAACTTGCTGGAAGGGCGCACTGGTGTACCGTCCCCCTGGCCCTTGTGGGGATGCTTCGACTCTCCTTTTGGAGACATTGGCTCCTTATATCACTATAGGAACTAATTTTGTACTCCTTGGAGACTTCAATGTCCACAGCGAAGTGGCTGATAATGCAGATGCACGCAACTTGCTGGCTGATCTATCTACCCTTGGTCTTAAACAGTGCAACCAAGGTCCGACTCACCGGGCCGGTCATACCCTCGACCTAATCATGTCCAATTCGCACCTCCTGTCGTGTTACCCTCCCACGCAGGTGGAATGGACTGATCACTTTGTAATTAATTTTTCCCTCCCCGCTCTCTCTACAGAACGCCCCCTACTTGCTCCTCTTCCGTTATGGCGCAGGCAGTGGTATAAAATGTCTGCTGACACCTTTAGAGCTACTTTTGTACCTCCCGATTTTCTCCCTTCTGACTCCACCTGCTCGGCTTTGTCCAAATACAACGAGGCCTTGACCACGGCGGTCAATTTAATTGCTCCTTTAAGGTGCTGTAATCGTCGCTCTGACCGCAGGCAGGAACCATGGTACTCGGACCTACTGCGTGAGGAGAAAAAGGCCTGCAGGAAGTTGGAGAAAGCCTGGAGAACCTCACGCAGTATGACCGATAAAGAACGCTATAGCTCAGCGTCGAGACTCTACCACAAAAACATCAGAGCTGCCCGTAAATCCTACATTGTCTCCCAACTGTCTGAGGCTGGCAATGACCCTAAACTACTTTACCAGGTTCTTTGCTCATTTACCAAGCCCGTCGCCTGTGACAGTCCTGAAATGCTGACCCAAAAACTGTGTGAGGATACAGCTGAGTTTTTTGCAAATAAAATCGATTCCATCTATCATAACATCTCTCAAATTAGTCCACCAATTGAGGAGACGGTCCCCTCTCTCAGCCCCCAGCCCGGCACAATTGGTGCTGTCTCCGCTGCCCTGTCTTCTATTCCCGAGATCAGCTTGGACCAAGTCAACTCCCTGATCGGGACAATTAAGTCAGGCAGCCCAGTGGACCCTGTTCCTGCCCGTATCATGCACCACATTGGGAGTGTCCTCAGCCCTTCCATTCAGACGGTGATCAATTGCTCCCTCTCTGAGGGACTGGTCCCCCGGGAGTGGAAGGAGGCCATGGTCAAGCCTATTAGGAAAAACACCTCCATCCCTTGGTCTGACATGACTAATCTGAGGCCTATCTCCCTCTTGCCGTTCATCAGCAAACTGACGGAGAAGCATGTTAATCACCATCTTTCCAGCTTTATTGAGCAGGCCGGCTGTCTGGACCACTCTCAGTCGGGTTTCAGGCCCAGGTATAGCACCGAGACGGCGCTCCTTTCCATCACGGATGCTATACGCCTGTCCTTGGACAGAGGGATGTCAGTGGTGTTGGTGCTGCTGGATTTGTCCGCAGCTTTCGACACCATATCCCACGCAATTCTCCTGACCAGATTAAAGGAGATCGGCATTGAGAAAGCCGCCTTGGCGTGGTTCACCAGCTTTCTCTCTGAACGCACCCAGAAGGTGAATATGGGTTCCTTCAGTTCCCCCTCGGCCAGTATTACCAGAGGAGTCCCACAGGGCTCCTGTCTTAGCCCCACGTTGTTTAACGTATATGTCTCCTCTCTGGCTAACATTGTGAGGTCTTTCGGGTTCATGCCCATCTCCTACGCTGACGATACGCAGCTGCTGTTTACTTTTAAAAGCTTTACCCCGGAGATAAGATTAGCTTTCTCCAACGGCATGACTGCGATCGCCAGCTGGATGGCCCGGAACTTTCTCCAGTGTAATGTGGGAAAGTCGGAGGTCATGCTATTCGGAGGGGCTAAAATCCTGTGGACCCCTGACTGGTGGCCCTCCAGTCTGGGTCAGGCCCCACTCCCTAAACAGGTGGTGAAAAACCTGGGGGTCCGTCTTGATCATGATCTCACCTTTGCCCATCATGCCAGCACCACGGCAGGTTCCTGTTTTCACATTATTAGCCTCCTTCGGAAGGTGTTCCCCCTTCTACCAGACCATACTAGAAAGACCTTGGTCCAGGCCCTTGTTTTGAGCCGCCTGGACTATTGCAATGGCCTATTCTTAGGAGCCAACGAAGGAGTGCTTAACAGACTTCAGGTGGTTCAAAACACTGCGGCCCGCCTGGTAACCAGTGCCCCCCCTAGAACCCCATCCTTGCCCCTCCTCAAGGCCCTCCATTGGCTCCCCATCCGGAAAAGGGTGGAATTCAAGATCTGCTGTGTGGTGCACAAGGGTCTTTACAACCTCGGTCCACCTCACCTTGCGGAGAAATTTGTATACCACCGCCCTTCCCGCATTCTTAGGTCCAGCAATCAGCTGTTACTACAGGTTCCTAGACACAACAAGACCAGACAGGGGGGTCGCTCCCTTTCCACCAGGGGCCCTCGTCTGTGGAACAGTCTTCCTCTTTCTCTCAGAGACTGCCCTAGCCACCTGGCCTTTAGGAAACTCCTTAAAACCACTCTTTTCTAGTTGGAGCGCTGCCCTGACTGTTCCTTCACAGCACCGCGCGGAGATACACCTTCGGGTGTGATGCCGGCGCGTTACAAACCCATAAATAAATAAATAAATAAATAGTGCTTGCACTGTCCATTGACTGCTTCAAAGCGCTTTACCTGAGAGGGTGGAGGAGGGGGAGGTGAACACACCCGGACGCTGACAGTGCACCAGGCAGAAAGGTACCAGTAATTCTGTTCGAAGCAGTCCATTCTCCTGGCAGGACAGGTTATTTTCCGGGGTTTCCAAAGTGTGCCCGGGGACGAGGAAGGAGGTTTAGAAGTAGGGGCTGCTCTGGATGTTTTTTGTACAGTCTCAGAGGAGGTGTCGTGTAAGATCACATCAAGGCAATTGGTAAGGTCAGGAGGAAAAAATGCAGAGGCCAAAAAAACGACAGATTAGTGCCTGATCAGAAAAAGTGTTTTAGTGTTATTTTTTTAAAGGGGCCTTTTGAACCGGTAGGAGCTCTAAGCATCAAAGAGGGAGAAAAACAAAGTTTAAACAAGTGCGGCTGCGGAAGCGACCGTGCTTTGTTTAATTAGTAACATGAGCCAAGATAACGATAAGGGAGGAATGCAGGTGGCACAATGCATGCCGCTGCTGGTTCCCGAGACCCCTAGGCCATGGGAGTGAAAGTTTAGAGGAAAGGAGGGACATGCACCCGTCTTTGGCCATTTGCGTGCTTTCATTATTGAAAGCCACACGCAAAGGCCAATGGAATGTGTGGGAGGAGTCCAACCCACACGGAGAAGTCTCTTGGAAGTCTGGAGTGATTCCAAGAGACCCTCTCCTAGAGCAGGGCATTGGCGCTGTGCTAGGCTCGACCTAAAGTATAAATAACCTCTCCAAGTATAAATAACCTGAACAGTAAGAACAAATGTAAGAGGGGCGGTTCTTATGGGAGGAAGCAAAATTCCAATAAGAAGGGACTACTAAGTGTATTTACCAATGAAAAACCAGCATTTTTAAAGGACAGAAACTGGACCCAATTAAAAAGATGGGCGTTATCAAAGCCATATCCTAGATACAGCATGTCTCGAAGAGACAGCGCAAGCGCTGCCTAGGCAAGACCTAAAACCACAATGGTATAATTTTCACCATTGTTACATTATATGGAATTGCATGACAATCTTTCACATTAAGAACAATTTTGTATAAACATTAATAAACGTAACACAATGACATAAAAACCATTCATTCACAGCACGCATGCACAAGTGGAAGAAAAAATTTGACGATTCAGGGAACCATTCACTATCCCAGTGTGTGTTCTTTACCTAGTGTTCGAGGGCTACTTGCTGCATGGCCTGTTCAGGGTGGGGGCCGCCTATAGTCATCCAAGGCATGTGCCCAAACCATTTAAATCTGGGAAATCCCTACTCTTGTATTAGTCGGCAGCGCGAGCACACGCCTTGGATAGGAACGATAACGATAAGACCGAAAGCAGGGAGTTGATTTGGCGTCTCTTGTCTGTTTATTGGAGCACACATATGATCTGTGTTTTGTTAGGTTACGGAGAATCCTTTTGTGACTAAAAGAATAAAGAAAGAGATCACACCCGAATAAAGGGCACCACCTTTGTCCAATGTGCATTATTTGATTGTTGTCTTAATTTAAATACCTGAGTTAGCGTGTGCAATAGATTTCTATGCTTATTATCCAGTTTTCTCAAATGTGCTTTGGGGAAGTGGGGTGATTAACTTACTGCTATTAAAGCACCGCTTATAATGACTATCAGAATTATGATGTAAATACATCTGTGCAATAACTCCTTAGCACCAACACCCGTCAAATCACCCTTCTATATTACACCAGTAAAGTAACCACTTTTGACATACGCGTCCTTGGTAATGAGGTGATTGTGAGCCAACTAAATTTATCATGGAAACTTGACAACCACACAATACTTGCCTCACTAATTTGGAAAAAGATGTAATGGGTAATTATACAACCTCAAGGAAAAGGACTTGCACAAACCCACCTCCTGCACTTCCAAACCTGCCCCATTTCTACACCATTACCACACCACTCTCTCCATGGTCAGAAGTGGAACACAGGTAAGGCATGGTAATCATTGATTTTGATGTCATACAGGGAGCAGGAGAAGGGTGTTACAAGTGGGGGAGGAGATCGCCCAAAAAGTGCCAACTCGGCCACCAGCCAGATGCTGACTGAATACTGAAATTATTTTCTCCAGTTCAAATAATTCCATAATTGAATATATCATTAAGTGGTTCTAGAAGGAAAATGACCATTCCACAATTTCCCACACAAATACTTGTGATCACCCGTTTTTTTCGACACATCCCAGTGATGCTGCCAATCATGAAAGTGACCTGTTTATAAACAAATCAGCCAGTTAGTATGTCTGTGCATATCGCCCCATAATGATTTTTTTTTTTGAAAAGTGAAGTAAACACAAGGAACACATCCGGTGAATTCCAGGTAGATTTATTTCCATCAGAGAAGACAGCTTATACAACCACACAAGACAGTCCCCAACCGCCAATGAGCTACCACCCATCATGGAACCTAGAACCCTAGTAGGGCAATCACACTCTAAACTAGAGCGTGACCACAGATAGCATGAACACTACACACCTTCCCCCCTTGAAAAAAAGAAGGAAAAAAGATACTAACATTTAAAATCTAACAAAATCATTCATTTTAACAGGTGGTTTTCTAACACGAGAACTTTTCCTTTGAGCAGATATTTCTTCAGATGGAATAGACACTTCATCTGGAGGACTAACATGTTGGTTCTCAACAGGGACAACATTAGGTGTCGCAGCAGTACCTTGAGTTAAAAATGGTTTAGTAATGTTACCAACCCTATCCATAATGTCAGTGTTCGAAGAAGGAAACACCACCTCAGATTCAAAATTAGAACCACTCAAAGTATCCAGAAAATTTTGGAAATCCTCATTCTCATTCGTAAATAGGGATTCCTTTAGTGGAGGTACAAGTGAATCACCACCAATATCCTTGGATCTAAATATAGATATTCGTCTGAAATTCCAAATTTTACCCCCTTGTACCCTAACAGCTTTGCTGAATACTTCAATTACCTTAACTGGGTCAGACCATCTAGACCATCTTTTGTCTACACCACCCAATTTAACACGCACTAAATCACCTACTTTGATTTTGCAGCTCACAGAACAGTTGTTACTCTTCACCTTCTGCATTTTATCTTGGTATTTTTGAACACGCTCTCTAACTATTTTAAAATCCAAAATAGGATCATGAATATTCTTCTTCTTCAACCAGCATGGCATGAGCTTAGAGCAGGGTCTCCTCCCTCTTAACATTTCAAATGGAGAACAACCTGTAACAGAATTAGGAGACATCCGATATGTATGCAAAGTGGCCTGTAAAGCTTTTCTCCAATCAATATTGCTCTTAATAGCTAGCTGTATGGATTCCTTCACAACCCTATTAAAGCGTTCAACTTGGGCATTAGCCATAGGATTATAATTAGAGACTCTTTTATGAGTGATACCACATTTGTTTAGGAACATTTCAAATTCATTACTGATGAATTGTGGCCCATTGTCTGAAACCAACTCAGAAGGAATGCCCTCCCGGCTAAAAATGTTATCCAAAAATTCTATAACGTGGTTGGAAGTTATTTTATCCACCACTTTGACTTCTGGCCATTTTGAAAAATAATCCACTAACACCACAGCAAAATCCTGTTTAGCAGAAGGAAGATTCAAAGGCCCAATAATGTCAATGCCTAACTTCCTCCAAGGACCCTGCGAGTACTCAGTGGGCGAAATCCCCACAGATAGAGGTTTAACAGATTTGTCACTCTTTGAACATTGAACACAATCTCTAACCCACCTGTCCACCATACTATCCATACTAGGCCACCAATAAAATTCTCTCAAACGTCGTTTAGTGGAGGACATACCCAAACGTCCTTCATGTGACAAATTAACTAACTGTTCTCTGATACTCCGAGGTGGAACAATTTTATCACCTCTGATTACGAACCCGTGCAAAAACATAAGTTCGTCATTAATTTTCCAAAACGAGCTCAACTCACCACTCAACTTCCTCTCTTCAGGCCATCTGCCTTGTAAATACTTTACAACATCTTGTAAAATGTCATCCTCAGACATTGCCTTTGTCCATATCTCCTCCGAGATAGCGTCTGAACTTATACTATTCTGAACATCTTCCATGGTATACGCTATGTCGCACTCCTCTCAAATATTAGTGGCATTAGAGCCCTCATCTAATGACAAGCGAGACATGCAATCAACATGGACATTCATACGGCCAGGAATATACACGACTGAACATTGGTATTCTTGCAATTTAGCAGCCAACCTGGCTAAACGGGCTGTCAGAGTCCTACCACCCCCAGCTGCCAACATATTAATAAGTGGTTTATGATCAGTCCTTAATTGAAACTTTGTCCCCCATAAAAATTGCCTAAAATGCTGAGCAGCCCAAGTGCACACAAGTAATTCCTTTTCAATAGTGGAATAATTAACCTCCGCTCCTCTTAAAGTTCTTGAAGCATACGATACAACATACTCTTCCCCAAATTTCTTTTGCAAAAGCACAGCACCTAGACCCGTATTGCTTGCATCTACTGCTACAATACATTCCCCTCCAATAGTGAAAGGTCTCAAAAACGGAGCATGTAATCAGGAGATCTCCGATAAAGATGCCACCAGGCCCGTCGGACATTGCAGCGCCGGTCCGACGAGGAGCACGCCCAATGATGAAGCATGACACCCTAACAGGTGTGTGAGGGCAACAAGATCTGAATTTGAACTTTCCCTTCTCAGATCAGAGTAATCACTACTATTTTTTCCTAATTGGCCATTTAGAGGAACTGCTCTTACCTGTCTTTTCCTACGTAGACCCCTGGGAGCATTAGAACAGGACCTCTTTAAATAACCAGCTCTCGTGTCCCCCCCTCCTGATTACATGCTTATGCACGGCTTTATTGCCGAGGGACTTAATCATTCATACATTTGAATTATTCCCACATTCGACTCTGTACTATTATTCACTCTAAGTCTCAAGTAGATACATACTCCCGATTCCCAACGTTCCTAAATCCTTCAACACTTCACCATGGATAATCATGGGCTAAGTTTTTCTGACGACATGGTGTCGGAAATCCTACGGGCTCCCTCCCTACTACAAACTGACAGTAGCACGCCTTCTTGCAGCACTACTGAAGATTGGAATTCAATCACAAATCAGAAGAAATTACAGACCAAGATTGCACTTCACGGTGCAATGATGACAGAATACTTAAGGGCAAACATCGCCCCGAATGGCCTACTGGTCACCAACGCCCCTAGAATCTTCCTGGAAGACATTGGGTTCAGAAAAGAATGGTCCCTGGTGGCTTGGAAATGCACCAGGGACTGGTTGATCCTGATTATTAACACTGCTAAACGTTTGGCTGACAAACTACTTATTGAAATCACCATCGCGGAAAACAACTTAAAAGCTTCCATTAACATCACCGCTTACAAAAGTAGACTATCAGAAATTAATGCTGAAATAGACGATCACAAGAATCATCTGATGCGACAGAAAATCACGAAACTGCAGAAAGATATAAAGAGATTCGACAAGGAGAAAGTGTACCCCTATATAAAGGAGGATTACCAAGCGCCAACTGGCGAAGACTCCTCAGATGGCAGCTCAGTAGAGAGCAGACCACGCTACAACTCTAATAGCAGTACATCATGCAATGAAAGCCGTTCCAGCTTGAAGAAGAACTGGGGACAACCACCACCACCCATGTATGGATACCCAATGAATCCCTTCTATGGTCAACAACCACCATGGAACCCTATGTACCACATGCCTGCACCCATGTACCACTTCAATCAGAACCAACAGCCTTTTTTAGGAAGAGGCCGGGGCAGAGGAAGAGGCAGAAGACGAGACGGTCAATCGAAACAAGTCCAATGGCAGGACCAACCCGTTCCCCAACAACAAGAACGAATGGAGTTGAGGAGCAGGAAGAACAACAAAACCTAGTGGTCAATTTATCAGACAAAAACCTAACACCCACTGAAATAAAAGTTCTAAACAGGGGCTTAGGGTTTGTACCAACTCCGCGTGTGGACCACTTTCTCCAACACAAAGAACTCCACAACTTTTTTAGAAAGATACGCCTAAGGGCCTTCTTTCAAGACAAGAACCCCCAGGAATCCATGGATTCAGGCCTGCGTCCACCATCAACATTTACACCACATGATGGGATGGTCCCACCTGAGGTGTTAACCTTTGAACAAGCAGTGTTGAAGGAGATGAATAACATTCCCACAAGGTCACACTATGACAACTTCCCTAAAGCCGAGAGAGAGGCCATGAAGACCCTCAATGAAGACCTCACCATTACAATAAAACCAGCAGACAAAGGTGGTGCCATTGTCTTAATGAACACCACAGATTACGACAATGAGTGCCTACGCCAACTCTCACAAGAGAAATACTACAAGAGAATAACGGCGGACCCAACAGGGAGGCTGATGACGAGGATAAAATCTATCGTGGAATCTGCAGAAACTCAGGGCTGGATTTCTAAAAACGAGGCAGCCTTCCTTGTGAACTCACAACTACGCATACCAGCGTTTTATACGCTTCCCAAGATTCACAAAGGCCAGAACCCACCCCCTGGACGACCTATAGTATCAGGGATCGGCTCAGTATTAGAACCTCTCAGCAAATTTTGTGACCATTTTCTTCGTCCGCTGGTGAAACGTATACCATCGTACCTACAGGACACCAGGGATGTTTTGAATCTCATATCCGAGTTCAATACTAACAACCAAGTGGATCTCCTAATGACATTGGACGTGGAGGCACTCTATACTAATATCCCTCAAACTGAAACCCTTAGAGTGATTGAAGACCTGCTTCTTAAAGAAGACTGGACCTCTACTACACCAGTGTCGTTCATTATGGAGTGCGCAACAATAGCTATGTGTGAGAACTACTTCCAATTCAAAGACCAGTTCTTCCACCAAACCCAAGGTACTTGTATGGGCAGCACCTTTGCTCCAAGCCTGGCCTGTCTCTATGTAGCAAATTTCGAACATCTTCACATGACAGATAACATCTTCTGTGACAACATTGTATTGTGGAGACGCTACATAGACGACATCCTGATCCTATGGAAAGGTGATAGTGAGACGTGTGACAGATTCTTTATATGGGTGAATTCTCTGGACCCATACTTAAAGTTCACTCGTTCTGTTTCATCCACAGAGATCCACTTCCTAGACCTGACCATAACCTTACAAGATGGTGAGTTATCAACCAAGACTTTTAAAAAACCAACAGATCGGAATAGCTTACTATTGTATGGAAGCTATCATCCAAAAGCCTTAAGGGATAACCTTCCCTTTGGACAGTTTCTCCGTCTCCGCAGAAACTGCGAAAAAACCAGCGATTACAAAAAGGAAGCAGCTATTCTCAGTCACCAACTTAAGACTCGCGATTACCCCACATCTATTGTAAAAAGATCAAACAAGCGAGCACTAAACAACAACCGAGAATCTCTGCTGGAACCTAGAATTAAATCCACCGACGAGTCACTGATATGCGTGACTACGTTCACACCAGAATCTAATACGATCCAGAAGATCATAAAAAAGAACTGGAAGATCCTGACTACGGGAAAAGTGGCTATAACCCCTCCAAGATTTGCGAACAAACGCACTAGCAACCTACGTGACATCATAGTGCACACTCGTCCTAAGATTGGAAGACAAACTAAACAAAGGACCCTATGGGATATGGATCCCGTACGTGGACATTATCCCTGCGGACAATGTGGAGTGTGTGATCTTACCAAGACAACAAAAGAACTCACTCTTGAAACAGGCAAAGTCTGGACTCAGAAAAATCATACTAACTGCAACACCCATAATTGCGTCTATCTAATTACTTGCCCCTGTAAACTAAGATACGTCGGCATGACAACACGCCCAGTAAAGACAAGAATTATGGAACACCGCAGCAACATACGGTGTGGAAGATCCACGACAAAATTGAGTACACACTACCTCACTCATCCGCACGGACACAATGATCTACACTGGACCGTGATTGAAAGTAACCCCTCATGGTCTCAGGAAAAACTTTTTGAAACTGAACAGAGATGGATTTTTCGCTTGTCGACACAGGAAAGGGGTCTTAACGACGAAATTCCATGGACAGAACTTATGTGATAATACTTCTACTGTACAGGGTTCTGTCAGCACCACACCTCCACTTACAAGACTGTGGTGCATGGACTCCAATGGTACCACACTACCCATGTCTCTATATGTACATAGAACTAACATATATACCAACACGTTCATACGCCCTGCATGTCATCACAAAATCACACCTTGTGTTATTTACACATACATTATGTTCTACACTGATTTACATTCCCGCCCTGGACAGTTATGTAACATTTCCTGACTATACACCCTGCAACCTCTGTAAGGGATAGCACCATCTGGGTTCTATGCGGGTTCACTGTTGACTATACAGTTACCAATAACATCCAGTAACCCATTTTCCTATTAGGTTTAAAATATACCAGTCTCAATACCCAGATTCGTGTGCATCGATCGTTTCCTTCCCGATTTAATAGTCTACCAAGACATAACGTTGCCTTTCAACGTATGTATCTCCCGTGTACCACATTAACTAGCTCGTTACAGGGTTCGATATCCAAGGTCAGGCAACCCTCCTGTGACAAAATGGCGCCCTCCGCAATCTCGCGAGATCACGCCATCGACTTTAGGTTAAATACAGGAAGTGAATCCAACACCGGTAATATTCAGGTGAGGAGTAGACACGTCCTGTTTTGGCCTGCCCCCCGCCAGCGTTTGGGTAAGTGTTTGACTACGCTAACTGCTTGCAATATGTTCGCCACTGAGTCCCTACCGGAACTCTAGCTGTAGGTGATACGAGCACCATGCACTCGACGTATAAGTCGGTTTGCCCTCCGAGTCCTTACCGGAACTCTAGCCGTGGGTGATACGAGCACTACGAACTCGTCTTAGGGGTCGGTTTGGCCGCAACACGCTACCCTTAAGGAGCAACTACTCACGAATTAGTATATTATTATGCACGTATAGACGGAGGCCCACCACAACATTAAACACACCTCCGATCAACCTCGCACATCGTATTCGATAGAGATCAGATTTAGTCACGATCTGGAGTATATATATATATTTTTTAAAAACCTGTACAAGTGTTTGCCATTCCACCGCGGCAGTCCTTGTCATATCGTGTTATTTCACAGCCATGGATTTCCATGCTTATCACCGCCATTTCTGGATACCAACCGCTATCACAGTGTACTAGACGACTTAGCCCACAGCACTTCACATGACAGCCCTTTATGAGGAGTGAGCCGATTGGCACAAAGTAGCTTATCAACCACCTTGAGCAATCACATCTCACGCTCTTGATAGAGATAGAGTATTTCACTCACATGTTGTATAGCATGATATTTTGCGATGCTTATATCTTTGCCACAGTGGGACCGTTCCAGTGGTCCGGTTGCTACTCCTTTACCTATGAAGCTCTGAACCCCTCATTCTGAGGTAAGATTTGTATTCCGAATATTGGTTGTTCCATTCTATTGGTAATTTTAAGGAGAATTGAGTTTTGTATCACTGCTTGAGATCACTTAGTTGTGTTTTATATGTACTAGTTATAACTTCTTTTATTGTCCTCTCTCTAACGAGTTCGTTATTTTGAGTAGAATTGATGGTCCTTTGAAGGAGATAATTGAAACCTCAATATGACGTTTGGACCCTTTACTTTTGATTAAGCTACGAATGGGTGGCTTATGCTTGTCCTCTATATATTTTTTGTCTCCCTCTGTTTAGGCGGAGCCATTTATTCTGTACCATACGTAGGTCCAGCTTTTATGTGGTTGACCTCTAATACCCCGTTATGAGAAACTGAGGTATACGTACTTATTATTGGTCCCACGGTCCTGAAGAAGTGTCGCTCGAACTTGAGCATCTGTGACACGAAACATGTTGACCCCTGTCAACTATAGGCTACCCTGATACCTTGAATCACCTAAGTAGCCTCCCTGGTTTTACCTAGTCCCAGCCCTACCTAACTTTATTAAAACTACCGAGGGGCCAGGGCCTATTTTAATCTTTTTTGAATCCCCACATTCTTAGGAGCTATTACCCTCCACAATCATTCACATGGTCTTCACACAAAACGGCGTACTCAGATCAAAAGATCTCCGATAAAGATGCCACCAGGCCCGTCGGACATTGCAGCGCCGGTCCGACGAGGAGCACGCCCAATGATGAAGCATGACACCCTAACAGGTGTGTGAGGGCAACAAGATCTGAATTTGAACTTTCCCTTCTCAGATCAGAGTAATCACTACTATTTTTTCCTAATTGGCCATTTAGAGGAACTGCTCTTACCTGTCTTTTCCTCAAAAACGGAGCAACACTGATTTCTTTTTTAAGTGCTTCAAAAGCTAGTTTTTGCTCTTCACCCCAGACAAATTTAGCATTTTTCTTTAGTAGACTGCGTAAAGGGCATACTCTTGAAGCATATTTCTTACAAACTTACTATAAAATTCTGTCAAACCTAAGAATGATAATAATTGATCTTTTGTAGTAGGGGCAGGAGCCTTTGCAATACTAACTACATGGTCTGTCTTTGGTTTAATACCCTTGCACGATATTTCGTGACCTAAATATTCCACACTATCTTTTCTGAACTTGCATTTCGAGAATTTAAGTGTTAAACCTTTACTTTGTATATTAGTCAACACCTTTTTTAAATTACAATCATGGTCATCAAAATCCTTCCCAAAAATTAAAATGTCATCTTGAAAAGCTATGGCACCCGGACAACCTTCATAATTCTCTGAAAGACAGAGGCAGCACTAGCTAATCCAAATGGCATCCGCTTAAATTGATACATACCCTCCGGTGTAATAAAAGCTGTTAAACATTTAGATTGTTCATGTAGCATGATTAGGTGGTATGCACTTGCTAAATCAACAGTGGAAAACACACAAGCACCAGACAAGGTTGAGATCAATTCATGTATGTTAGGTAACGGATGCCTGTCGATCCAGATCTCCTTATTTAAGCTACTGAGATCAACACACAACCTAAGATCCCCATTGCCTTTAAGGGAAAGAACCACCGGAGAAACCCATGGAGATGATTCTATTGGTTCGATAATGTTCCTTGAAACTAAATCTTTCAGCATGTCTTTCAATTTGTCGCGATACGCTAAAGGAACATTACGAACTTTATGTCTTACAGGAACAGCAGAATCTTTTAGTATTATTTTATGTTTGAAGTTTGCATATTCCCCAAGCTCATCACTAAATACACTAGGAAACATCTTTTTTATATTTTCCACAAAATTCTCACTGAAAACACTGTATACAGGTGGTGAAGCATTCGGATCCAACTTTATACCCAATTCTTGTTGGTGGGGCCACCCAAGTATAGATACCCCTTTGGTGGCTACATATAATTTACCTTTAATTTTCTTTCCTTTGAAAGTCAAATCTGTCCACATGTAACCTTCCAAATCAATTTTATGCCCTGAATAACTACCAGGTCTGATATCAGGAGGTAGTAATTTTCTATTCTCCCATAGTTTCATGAATAGGTCTTTACCAATAATGGAATACCAAGCACACGAATCTATCATCATAGTGACTTCCTTCCCATCGACTAATATAGAACCAGATGGAAACCCTTTACAATTGTTTTCAGACACACAAGAAATGCAGTTACATTCATTAAACTCTGTTGAAATTTCATCCTCTTCACAGGTAACACAATTAACTTTTTGTAGAGATCTGCACATCTTCCCAAAGTGGCCTGGCTTTTTACATTTAATACAAATTTTATTCCATGCTGGGCATCCTTTGAGGTTTCCAACATGTTCAAAACTACCACACCTATAGCAGATCACAGGATTTCTACGGCTACCAAGCTTATTGTCTTTGAAACTTGAATCTCTTTTAATAAAAGAAGAAGTTCTCTTTGGTGTGAACTGAGTTTTTACAAGCGAAACTTCCGCTACTGGATCTTGTACTTTAACGTTGACAGCCGGGGGTTGACCTCTAATCTCAATTACAAACTTTTCAGATTGTTCTATGCCTTTAGCAATATTGACTACAGCATTCAAAGAAGATTCAGTGCCTAACCATAACCTCTCTTGTATCTTTTTACTTTTGGTTCTCATCATTATTTGGTCTCTGAGCACTTGTTCGTAATTAATAGTATCGAACGCACACAAACCAGCTAGGGAACGTAAGGCAGACACATAGTTTTCAATAGATTCATCCTCTTTCTGAGCACGAGAATAAAATTTAAATTTCTCCATCACTATATTTATTTTGTTCCCAAATCTGGTACTCATTCTTTTAACAGCGACTTCAAACACATTTACTCCTTCTGTACTTTCGAGAGGAGGCAGGTTGTCAAATTCTTTAATCCCTTGACCTCCTAGGCAATGCCTCAACAGGTCTAATTTCCTTTTAGGGGAGCCACCCTCCTCCTCTAATACCTCCACGTAGGCTAAAAACATGGGATACCATAAATCCCATTCCATTTTAGGTTCCCCAGCCGTGGGCAAAAAATGTGGTGGTGCTAAAATGTTTGACATTTTAACAATAGTAATCTTAAAAAAAAAAAAAAAGAAATGGATGTATGTAAACTTTTCTTTCCGCCCTGGATGTAGCACAGATGTAAATGTCACCAAAGTCACTCTGCTTTATTTGTTAATACTTCGAGACTCTTCCATTTAAAATTCACTTGAATTGATAAAAAAAAAAAAAAAATTGGTTGGAAAACGATCCCAAACGAAGATGTCTTTGATAAGTAAACGAAGATGTCTCTGTTAAGTTTAGCTGTTTGACACACGAGTCTTTAAATTCAAAGCTGAGAGTACAAATCAAAGCGTTCCCGTGTAGTTATACCTATCTAAAATGGCCGCCAAACGCGTGACATCATCACGCTCCCAGCATGCTTTGCCCCTCCTACGATTTTCCCCGAAGGTGGAGCGCGTAGCTTGCTGAGCACTCTGGATGATTCTCTTCGAAGAATGTAGAACACATAAGGCTCGAGCGGGTGTTGGTGAGTGTGTGTTTTCAAATTTATTTTTTTTCCCCTGTTAAAGCCGAAATATCAACAGCCCTTGTAGAGTACTATGAAAGGGAAAAAAAAGTATCTGCCGTCAAGATCTGCCGCAGGCGCAATCAAAGCGCATAAATAGTTTCAAGCCACGCAGCCGCCGGCACAATCAAAGCGCAACCCTCAATTAGGGCTTTTGTTGTAAAGAAGTACAGGGGTCCATTAGTTCATGTAAGATACTTCTTTAATGGTAGCTTGGTTCCATCACAGGTGGTCAGGATAACAGGAGGAAGTTAGATAGTACAAGAATAGCCCCACCAGGAGCAAGCTCCTTTCAGCTCAGCCTGAGTACACCAACTGACAATCTCCCCTAGAGAGGCACCCAGGCATTCCATGATGTCATGCAACATTCCATCAGAGCACAGTGAAGAAAAGCTAACAAGTAATTTACCACACATCCTCTCTCCTTAGGGAACAAAAGAAGTAAAGCAAGATACCCAATAAACCTTTGGCAAGAAGGTGCAGCAATAAGGTGCACCTATCCTCAGGTGTAATGCATGAGGTATCACAAAAATGACTGGCATGAACAGACATATGTTAAAGATCACAAACAACATCACTACACGCTCCATCCCCCTCCCTTAGGGAAAACAATGCATGGCACAGATGAAAAACACAATGCAACAAGAAAGGCGAACACCCACCCAACCTCCCCAAAAGCGGGTACACCCAGGGAAAACACCCTGTTAACCAGGTGGATGTAAATACAGACCCTTGGAAGAAAACACCATCCCCAAGACACAAAAATTCCCCTGATTAGGCTAGAAGACATGCTGACGCTTAAAATCCACTAGGAGTAACAAAGAGATCTAAACACAAAACTGCACATTCAAAGTCCTCCAAACATGAAACCCTTGGCCACGAGTTCCATAGAGGCGGAATTCGACTGGAACACAGTGTCAACTAGAAAAGAAGACCCATTGATAGCGCTGGAAATTAGTCAAGCACGCCAAAAAAACACAGGGTACTAACCCTTGAAAAAAAAACAACCTCCCCTAAAAAGGGTACACCGCAGAGTACCAACCCTGGAAAAACACCACAACCTCCCCTTTGGAGAGAACACCACAGGGTACTAACCCTGGAAAAACAACAACCTCCCCTTGATAGGGTACACCGAAGGATACACACCCTGGAAACACATAACCACCCCCAGAAAATTGAGAAAAATGCAGAGTACTTGTCATGGAAAAATAGTACCAAATTGGAAGCATTGACTACCCCCAAAGAGCGGGGTACACTACAAATTAATCACTGTAGAAAACAACACAGCTTCCCGTAGGGAACACAGAATGGACAAAACACCAATAGAACAACAGGCCTCCCCATGGCAGGGTAGACCCAAAAGGCATACATCACCCTAAAACAAAACTTACCTCCCCATGGCATGGTACAACCCCCCCATACCAGGGTACACTAGAGAAGGTTTAACTGGTAACCTCATAAAAAGCATACACTAAAGGATAAACGTCACCCTAGAAAAAAAATGAAAAACGGCATTGAGCGCCCCCAGAACTTCCACCAAGAGAGTTACACAGCATTTTGTTAAGATACATAAGCACAAATTCAACAAAACAAAAA
The DNA here is from genome assembly GCF_964204655.1 of Triturus cristatus. NCBI lineage: Eukaryota > Metazoa > Chordata > Amphibia > Caudata > Salamandridae > Triturus > Triturus cristatus. Next base: position 549,908,233 of record NC_140587.1, on the reverse strand, counting down.
AAAGAATTAATCTGTATGGTATAAATATAAACGACACTCTAGGGCAATGAAGGCGCACACATTAACAAGAATGAATCTGGGTGGAGTAGTTCTTAACCACAGTTTATATCGACGGAGACCTGGTGGACGATGTCTCACCCATGCCCAAAAAAAACGAGTTCACCTTAATGGATAAGATGAAGGGCTGTAGCACCATGTGAAGACTCCAAGCGTCATCGTAGCGAAGCACCACCAGTTGCGAAGCAAACAAGGACTCCCGGCAAATGAAAGAAAGTCACAAAGACCTCCTGCGATGCTGTATCGTCGCTGCCGTTGCCACACAAGAACACACGTGAGGTACGTGGTTGGCAATCTGAGGGCTTGCACCAATTGAAACTATGAACCACGGCTAACCACAAAATGGCGGCACGTTTTTGACGTTGGGCCGGGTGGCTCATGGCACGCATGCACTGGAGAGCGTCCAAGAGCAGCTGCGGGAATGTCTGAAGAACTTCAGGGGTTTGTGACGGAGGTAAGAGCGCGCATGCTGGTGCTCGCGGCGAATATGAAAATATTTTCAAAATTGCGCACAGCATGGCGAACGGCAAACAACCAACTGTCTCACCTCAGCAATGGTATTACAGTAAAGCCAAGGAGACACACGCAGCTTGACGAAAGTCAATGAGTTGAAAAAAACTCTGCTTTACATTACACGAGACTCGCAGCAGTCCGTTGACCCAAACAAACACAGCTTGCTGATCTGCTCACAGAGGCACCCCGACATTGTAAGTCCGCTTGGGCCCAAATCATAACTCAGCAAACAGTTAAGCAGAACGTACCTAAGGCACAGTCACCGATCCAAAGGCTTGAGCTGCATGTAGCCCTCCGTCACACCAGCCAAACACAGAAACAGCCGATTTCCTCACCAGTTGAATAAAGGTTGCTCGCTGCAAAGTGCTCAAAATGACACAAGAAGTCTCTCTTCCTTTCCCTTATACACCGCAACTCTCAGCTAACGAAGGTGTTGAAGTATACAATAAGAGTTGATGGTAATTCACTGAGAATGCAGACAAATGACGACACTTCTAGGCAGGCTAAGTGCTCAAATAAAACAAGAGAACTCAGCAGGCTTGTTGCCAGAGAGACTGTTCATTGTTGAAGTCTTACAGGTGACAGCAAGCTCCCTAAAAACAAACGCCCAGGCTGCAGGCTGTCCAGATGGTACAGGACACTGGTGGGGCTGGCAGGGCGTTACCTCCAACTTTCAATTGACGTTTTGAAAGTCCTTAAAATCCTTAAAGTCTTAAGTGACTAGTCCTTTAGTTCCTTAGTTGACTCTTTCTCCTTGTTGCACACGTAGATTCAAAATCGTCGCCAAAATGTTGTAAAGAAGTACAGGGGTCCATTAGTTCATGTAAGGTACTTCTTTAATGGTAGCTTGGTTCCATCACAGGTGGTCAGGATAACAGGAGGAAGTTAGATAGTACAAGAATAGCCCCACCAGGAGCAAGCTCCTTTCAGCTCAGCCTGAGTACACCAACTGACAATCTCCCCTAGAGAGGCACCCAGGCATTCCATGATGTCATGCAACATTCCATCAGAGCACAGTGAAGAAAAGCTAACAAGTAATTTACCACAGCTTTCTTCAATACTTTTGAAGTAACTCGACACCCTTAAGGCCATTAGGCACAAACACGGGGTAATCAGATGTTTAATTCAGCCGCTGGTGCAATCATGAGCACATCATCCCCAATCAGCCGCAGGTGCATACACGCACGAACACGAAATACCTTAAATCGTCTCTAGACGGTGTTGTCTTCACAAGTGAACGCTGTCCTCTTCTGACTCCCAGTCGTCGCCAGTGTGAAGTAAACACAAGGAAACATCCGGTGGATTCCAGGTAGATTTATTTCCATCAGAGAAGACAGCTTATACAACCACACAAGACAGTCCCCAACCGCCAATGAGCTACCACCCATCATGGAACCTAGAACCCTAGTAGGGCAATAACACTCTAAACTAGAGCGTGACCACAGATAGCATGAACACTACAAAAAGGCCACTATAAAATTACAAAATTGTGTTGAACAGAAAGGGCGTCTGAGTTATAAGGAAAGAAAGGGCCCGTTGATTTGTCGGATCAAACAAAATTGGTACAATTATGGCCAATTACGTTATGTGCAAACAAGAGAGATGGACGAGGCCGGTTACCAACAACACTTGGCAACATTTGCTGATAAAAAATTCTGAATGTTACCGAAAATTATATGGTGCACTATATGACTACAAACTCTGACCAAAAATGTTTAAATTGTTTCCTACCTCGTGAGTATCATTGAAACATTTCTGAGTTTGACAGAACTAAAATTAAAAGAATGGATAAAAATTGACCAATAAAAAACAGGCATCAGAACCTTGAAATTGGGAAAACACCTTAAATCACCAACTCCTAAAAACAACGGGTTCATTATTTTAGCAATCAAGGGCAAATAAGGAGTTCGGTTACAAAAGCAATCGTGTGCTCCCCAAGCCTGGAAAAACTTAATTGAAGCAGACGAAATGCTAACCTTAAGCAAGAGTCCCGAAAAAACATAAAGGAACATCCAGTCCAGGGCTCGAGTCGGGGTACCACGCGGGTGGACGGCGTCCCCCCACTTATTTTACCAGGTTTTTCCGGGTGGACGCCGTCCCCCCTGCCCAAAAGCTGGACAGCATTGTGTGAGCAGAGAGCCCGGGTGGGAGGGAAGTTTCCCGTAAATTACCAAAGATATGCTAATATTTGTAATTGGAGACTTTAAGAGGCACCGGTGGTGTGTGCAGGCTGGAGTGATTGGGAGGCGGAGCGAGCAGGCGTTGGCGGTTAACGCTTGGAATGTGTGTCCTTCTGTATCTTGTGCACTTCGTTGTGCAACTGGGGCACCCCCTCGGGGGAGTGGGGGGGAGGGGGGGGTTGCAAAGGACATCGAGGAACAGACCAGGGGTAGCAGTGCTGTGAAATGCCCCGTCATCTAAAGGCATATGAATACTCATGAGATTCCTGTTGTGACGTCACTTCCGGTGACAGCGTCCCCCCACTTCTTTTCATGAGATTCCTGTTGTGACGTCACTTCCGGTGACAGCGTCCCCCCACTTCTTTTTTTAGGACTTGTGCCCTGATCCAGTCATACACTAGATGAGGTGGTCTATTTGATCTTCACACATTTTCAGAGACTTACGCCCCTTAAGTACCATTTTTATGGGGTAGCGCGGTGGTCTTTCACTATGGGCCACGAGACTTTCTCTTCAATGCCATATCCATCATGGATTTCGGTAGTAGCTATTTGTGCTTTACATATGTGTTTCTTACTTTTTTATCAGGGCACAAGTACTAAAAAGAGAAGTGGGGGGGACTAACCAAGTTAGGCAGTATGCAAGTGACATCATGGCGCGTGACATCACGGCATCACAGGAAGTGACATCTCAACCATGACCTCACAGGAAGTAACATCAGGTCTTAACACTTCACACGTTTTGCATGTCGATAACGAGTACATTTGAGCACAAGTATTTGTGAATAACAACAATCTGTGTACCTTTGTTTCCCATTATTAGCATTTGCATTTATGTGCGAGGCTCAGCTATCTCCGAGTCAGGTTAGTTAAACAAAAGTTTATATTATACTCGGAGGCACGACATGGTAAGACTGTGCAATTCGCTGAGCGCCAAATAATAGGATTGTATTAAAAAAGTCCCTAAACGCATGGTCAAACTTCTGCGTACTGCAAATATGTAAATATAACACACACACACACACACACAGAACCCTATTTGGCTACTAGACTAAATTCCCTCCTCTCCTCGCACCCCTTATATGTATTTACCTGGTGTGGTCAAAAATAGAATAATTTCAGTTGTCTTTGCATAGAAAATGTAAAGTAGGAAGTTATAGTTATTTTATTTTAGGGGCTTCACTTCATGCCATTCTACCACACTGCTCATATTGCTAAAGTTTATTTTAACAGTTTTTTTGCCAGACTAATACATCTGACGTGATCGCTTAAATGCCGCGCTTAAAATGACACCAATTTCGGTACTTACATCGACAGTCCAAATGTTTATTGTCAGTATAATAGAAAGACATTAGAACTTCCGGGTTTCAAAACAGCCAATCCCACTTATAAACATATTACAGATGGCGCATGGAAGGGAGGAGTAACAGATAAAGTGGCCTAGGATTGGAGGATTGGTTGCACATTAGCCAATCCTAATGCAAGATACAGAATTATAAAGTGCCGATTGGCTGTGAATCCAATCTCACAGCCAGAGAGGAACATACTGGTGTCCACGTGTTCCTGCACTGAGGGTATCAATCACAAATCTTCGTTCGGATCGGGTACTCATTGTTGCAGACTGTGCTGAACATCCCTTGTGGATTTTGCCATTAGTCAGTCAAAAACTCAATATTACATTTGAGTTAAGCGGTGATAGGATCGCTCAGATGTCGCCACTCCCTATTCTAGATGTCAGAAAGGAGGCGGATAGGTGGGGGTAAGGGTGGCTCCGAAGGCACTTGGGAGTAAGGGTGACCCCGGGTGGTCGGAGTGAGCTGTAGGATCCAACCAAGTATCTCCTTCGGCACCTGTACGAGTAACCGACACAGGAATGTACGCCCGACAGCCAGCCTTTGCCCTGAAGTGGGAGGTCAAACCAAGTTAGGCAGTACGAAAGTTAAAAGGCACGTGGCGTCACAGGAAGTGACATCATGACCACAGAGGAAGTGATATCGCAAGGAGTGACTTCAGACCTTAAGACTTAACAAATATGTCTATCAAGTGTACATTTGAGTGCATTGCATTATTTAACAAATGAGATTTTGCATCAGAATTGCTCCAAAAAGTGACAACCCCAGCGCAATAATCTGGGCCTCAGTTTATGCATTTATGTTTTTTAAAACCCTGCCACAAAGAAATAGGCAACTAGGAGAAACGTGGCAGTTAATCGATTCTGCTTAATTGGTTGCAAAATCTGCATTTTAAAATATCTGAATAGTTTAAAACACCTGCTGCATGGTTCTTTGTGTGCCCTGTAAATCTCAGGGAATAATAATAATAATAGATAAATGGAGGTTAATACACTATATGGAAAAATCTGTGTTTTGTCTAGTCCCAGGTTTGAATCAAAGTAGCAGAGATTGTTAATATGTCTCCTGCAAAGCACATCATGTGACCGATTTTTATTTCATGTAGTTAGGTAAGCAGGTTACTGCTTTTAACACAGAGATCCTTTTGTTACTTGTAGTTCATACATTGTAAAACTAATATAGCTCAGTGAGCTATGAAGGATGTAACTCTTAAACCTTGTAAACCTCAATGTCTTATGTAACGCATCCTGTACATTCATTTTACACACTTATTATTTATTGTCAATGCATAATGTGTATGTGTGATGTAAAGCGCTCCGTCTTATGTAACGCATCCTGTACATTCATTTTCTACACACATTATTTATTGTCAATGCATAATGTGTATGTGTCATTTAAAGCGCTCCGACACCCTTCTTTGGGATGATCGGCACTATGAAGAAATAAAACAAAATAGTGGTATTTAAATTGTTATTTTGGTAAATATTGAGACAGATCAACACATCTGACATTCTTACAGTCCAATCATATTTCTTAGATACGGGGTTGAACAAAGTCAATAGCATGCCTCTTAAGTACCTGTGAAGTAATAAGCAGTGAGCCTTTGTTTTCCCTCCATTGTATTTGCAGCTTGGTGTGAGGTTTCACATAGCTCCTAGCCAAGATACTCAATCAAAAGGAGGCCTGATAGCCCCTTACCTTTAGCCTGTGTTTTGGGCCTGCTGGAATTTAAAATAACAAAGCCCTGTTTCTGCCTGCATGTTGCTACTTGGAATGAAAGCAGCAACATGCAGGCATTGCTGAATGTGCCCCTGTGTCTGAAAATTACACTGGGACGAGTTCAGGATATTTCTATGGGCCCAACTTCTTGACAGGGGAGATAATGTCCACCCTGTGAAAAGAGTGGGTAGATACTGTCTACCCACTTTTACCCTCAATATGTGCTCTGGGCATATATATCTAACACTGTCACTGGGTACAGGTGCATGCACGAGTAGTTCACTAAGTCCAAGTTTTTGCTTTGCGTCTTGGGACTTGTAGTCCTATTCATCACAAAATAGGACTGAAAGTCCATGAATACAAAGCAAAATTACTGGACTGGTTGAGCTACTCACTCGGGGGCCCTGGGAGCCTTGAGAACTCTGTGTAATCCATTTGCTATGTGTCACTGGTTCCACATGCATTCCAGGGCTGTATTCCAATCTTGTGACTGCCTCCCTCCTGCTGTGGTTTTCACACCAATTATATCAGAAGAAAACCACTGGATAATTTGCATTCTGCATGGCGAATGGCCAACTTTTCGTTATTACCTAGCGAGACACTGTGCACAGGGAGACTTTGCAAAACCATACTGAAGGAAGGAGGACTATGAGTCGCAGAGCGCATTTTTGGGACTCAATTCCATAACCCCTCCCCAATAACTAAGGCCCTTTTAGGATTTAAATCTATTTTATTGGTTTTATAGTAACGCGATACACAACAATCCAGCGTTAAATAGGCAGTGTGCAACATATAATAACAATAGAAATGAATGAAAGAAAGAAGACAGAAAGAGGTTCAAGCCCGTGTGGAGGGGTGGGATTGGTGGGGTGCGAAACGGGTGCCTAGGCTTTTAGTATTACACAATAATGGGGTAAACCCAGAGGCGTCACTAGGGCCTGGGTGAAATGCGGTACAATAAAGGGGGTTCCAGTGAAAAAGCAAAAATTTAATAAGCATCAGCTAGGCCAGGGCGGAAAATTCCGTTGCGCTTGCGGAATGTGGGTAATTTTGCGTACTGCAGAATTGCCAAAAATTCTGCGGTGTCGTGCAATTTTTTGCTTGTTCGCGCTTTCAAAATGCGTGTTCACAAGATATTTCTCCCCGAGCACGCAAACAGCGTTCGCGAACAGGAAAAAAGCATCGCGAACGGGCGGATCAAGCAATTCCGCGTGTTTGCGGAACTCTGTGTGCTCGCAGAGATTTTTTACCATTTCGCAGAGTTTTGCGTAGCGCGACTACGCAAATTCCGCCCACCCATAGCATCAACATCACCTAATTGCAAAATAGACAATATTTAAGCATATTAAAAGTATTTAATCACATTGAACATATAATGCATCATCATGTTCAAACATAGCACTTTTCAACACATGAGTTTATGTATAGTTGCCCCAGAAGGGAAAGGGAGGAGTAGGTGCATCAAAGTGCAATTTTGAGGGTGAGTGATGGAGGGAGGCCAGTGAACAGTGTATACATCAACATGCATAGAATGGCCTAACCAGCCTTAACTAAGGCTAAATTATTTACAAAAAACAGAATGTCAAAATAGGACATGGTGAATCTATCACTGTTGTCCACATTCAGTATCAAGAGCATGGAGCTGTCGACGTTTCGACCTAGATGTGGTACAGGTAATGTCACTCCTTACAAGAGAGTCTTCATCAGGACCAAGGGGGCACCCTTAATCCACCTGGTTATGCGGTGGAAAGGACAAGCTCGGGCCCGAAGGCTCTTTATTCTTTCCACAAATGGCCGCATATAGAGCGCAAAGAGTAAGGGGGACAGGGGGCAACCCTGTCTGGTCCCTTGCTCTATAGGAAATGTTGAAGATCCTATCCCGTTCATCCGTATGTTGGCTTGGGGAGTGGTGTAGCAAGATTGGATCCAGCTGCGGAGTCTTGGCCCAAAGCCCACTCTCTCCAGCACTCAATATAGGTACGGCCAGTGTACTCAGTCAAATGCTTTCTCGGCATGGACGGTCAACAAAAGTGCTGGTACACACAAACGATGTATCTTGTCCAAGAGGTAGCACAGCCTTTTTGTGTTGTCGCTACACCCTCGCTTTAGGATAAATTCGGATTGATCGGAGTTGACTAATCCTTGTACATAGGGGGCAACCCTCTGCACTAGAATACTGGTGAAGATTTTCACATCAACATTTAAGAGGGAAATCGGGCAATATGATGCACTATCTTTACCCGATTTCAGAATCACTGTAATGGTCGCCTGGAGCATCGACTGCAGTAGTCTACCTTCCCAGCTCAGTGAATTATATAGACTTGCTAAAAATGGGGCTAGTTGATGGGCAACAAGTTTATAGAATTCCGCACTGTATCCGCCTTGGCCCGGTGCTTTGTTAGGTTATAATTTATATATTGCAGGGAGGACCTCCAGTGTGGTGATGTCCTTTTCAAGCGCCTCAAAGGTGGCCCTTTCCTTAACGGGGGAAATACAGACGCTGAATAGACTTCCGCATCCCGGAGTGACTCGGCCTTATAGGGAGTCTTCTAGAAATCCCTGAACGCGTTAGCTATATCCATGTCAGAAGAGCTTATGACACCATCTGCCCTTCGAATCTCATATATATACCCTTCGGTCCACCGCCTGCGTGTGAAGATGGTGCGCTAGCATGTGCCCTGCTATGTTACCCCCAGCATAGTATTTCTGGCGTAGTCTAAGAAAGGCGTACTCAGCTCTTCACATGTCTATTGCACGCAGCTACTTCCTTGCTGTAGTCAGTCGGCGGTGGTGTCAGGAATATCGTAGGCGCTACTGTGCTGGGGCAGAAGAAATTCCATAGCGTGAGAAAGTTCAGAGTCATAGTAAAACCCTGTATCGTAAATCTTTGGAAAGACTATATAGGACCTTTGCACACTGTAAGATGGCCGCCGAATTCTCAGTACTTTTAGACACTCCTTCAGAACACCTGTGAGGCCACTAATTGTTAAGAAGGGTGCGCGTGCTTTCCGCGGCGCACTTCAACTGTAGTCTAGTTAGGATCAGGTTCGCTATTCCGTTCCTCCTCACAATTCAATGTGAGAAGAGTTCGGAATTTCTTAGTTAGTTTAGTGTACCGGAGCTCTTTTCCGCGCTTCTGTGAAGCGGAGACTGAAGTTTCAGAGCGGCGCGAGTGAAACCAAACTCGCAACATGGAGTGAATAGCTTTGGTGTTTCCAGACAGTTTAAAGCAGTCAGTGAACCCGGAACCGCGATGGAGAGAGTTTAAAGCCGTCAGTGAACCTGGGACCGTGACGGAGAGAGTCGGAAGAACTCATTGCTGCGGTTACAGGGAAAAACCTTGTAATAGAATTTACAGTAAGGCTTATCAAACTGCCCCCTCTGCTTTTCTCGCTTCTGAGTTCCTTGGGTTGTTAAGCGCGCAACTAACTCAATTAACGAGTGTGAACCTTTCTACCTACCTCTTGCGTTTTTCCCTTTACATTCCTTCCTCTCTTTCCTTACCCAGTTCCTTTTTGAGCGCAACGCTTTTACGCAATTGAGCAATATTCAAGGAGCTACACCAGCAGTCTAAGTTTTCCAAGGACAGACTTTTCATGAGAAGACTTTTGAATAAAGACCTGTAATATTTGAAACTCCCAGCTAGACAACTGAGGTATAGTGTAAGACAATATTATAGTACATGTAAAAATTCAGACTAGCAGTATGCAGTAAGCACCATTCTCATTCTGTTCTCTTTAGTTCTAGGTATTGGGAGAGACATTGTTACATCTAAAACCTAATTCAGAAGAGAGGCTAAAACACCTTCATTAACTGGTAGGGAGTTCACGCATTATACTGTTAATATCGACTAGATATCTAGGGAGGTTGTTTGTTGTTCATCTTCTGTTCCTCTGTGCATTAGGTTTCACCTCTTTCCTGGGAACAACTAGTGAGGACAACTAGTGAAGACTACCTGGGAGCCGAGAGGGAAGCAGTCACCGAAGAAGTTGTCTCTTCTTTGTCCCATTCCCCTTTCCCCCTCGCTGGTGAGCCCGTTCTGTGAAACGCCGGCGCGGGCGCACCGGTGAAAGGGCATTGGGATTTAGCGTCTATTCTGCTTCCGTGAAGATTTGGTGCATGACAGGTGCTCACCACAGAACCCGACCGGGCATGAGCTGACTCTAGATCTTTAATCTGAGTTTCTAACTGGCGGCGTTTCTCCTTTTGCTCTCTGTTGTATCCTGCAGTTGTACCCAGGAAGTGTCCTCTCAGGACCACCTTCAGGGTTTCCCACAATGTGTTGATGGACGTCTCAGGAATATCATTATGTTCCAGGTAGGAGTGTAGTGCTATCTGAGTGTCTGTCCGTATTTTATCCTATGTAAGGAGTTTTGCGTTCAGTCGCCTTTGGAGATAAGTGGGCGTTTGTCCTCCGGGGTTATACCACAGGACTAGAGGGGTATAGTCTGAAAGTGACGCAGCCCCAATCTCTACTGAAAGTGTGTCACGGCTAACCCCAGGTGTTGTGAGGAAGTAATCTATACGTGCATACATCTGATGAGATGCCGAGAAAAATGTGGAATCTACAGCCGTGGGATGTGTATGGCTCCATATATCTGTGAAACCTGCCTCGCTCAGCCACTCTAGTACCCAAAGCAAGGCCCCCATCCTGTCCCATCCTCGGAGCTGACCAGTCTGTACTAACATCCATTACAATGTTAAAATCTCCTCCCACCACTAATTCCATATGTGGGGAGGTTAGCAGCCGACCTAAGGCTTCACTAAGAAATGCTTCCTGTCTCTCATTAGGGGCTTATACTGTGGCGATCGTGTACCTAGTTCCCTGAAGTATAACCTTAACATGCAATGCTAATAGCCTGCCCAGGATCTTTGTGAGGACCTGTTCCACTTTCCCTGCAAAGTGTGTCACAAACAAAATCGCTACCCCACCCTTTTTGGTGACCCCTGAGGAGAAGTATTGCCGATCAAACCAGCAGGATCGGAGTCTCCGCCAATCACTTTGGAGCAAGTCGGTTTGTTGTAGCATGCAAATATCACATTTTGAATCCTTGAGGAGGGCGAGGACTGCCAACCTCTTGGCAGGGGCGTTAAGGCCTTGAACATTGAGGCTAAACTAGGACACCACCATGGATACTTATACGAGGCAACCTCCGTTCAGTCTGTCTCTGCCAGCTTCCACTGAATCCCCCTGTGTAAGGGCCTGGGTTAGGGACGAACAATCGTGGAGTGAGGGAAGATCAAGAGAAGAAAAGTACAGATATAGAACAATAGTAGTAGATCAAAGCACTTCCCCCACCGGGGGCGCTAAAAAAACAATAGGAACTGAGGTCCATGTCCCAGGCGAACACCATCACCGTTAAGCACCATCGTAATGGAGACCCGCCAGACTCATCTCCTGTACCTGGTAGAGAAAGCGAACGTCTAAGCTATCCATGCCATATTAACAAAAGGGAATCAGTTCTCTTCTGCCTGTCATCTGTGGTCATCCGCGCCATCTAGCAGGCCCTCTCTCTGCTGCAGTTGGTGGAGCAACCTTGAACGCTCTCCCAACTGTCGACCTCTGTGTGGTTGCTTAAGGTTTTCTTTCTTCGTCTTGACGGGAGCCCTGGTTTCCTTTCTCTGACCTCCGAATAGGGGACTATAACGGCCCCTCCTGCCTGAGATCCGGGATGTCTGGCAATTTCCGAGCCTCTTCAAGTGTGCGGATCATCCGAACCTCCTCCCACCACACAAACGGGAAGCTAAATGGATAGCCCTATTTGTATCGAACCTTCTGGAGTTGCAGGAAATCTGTGAGAAGCATGAGGGCCCTGCTACGCTGTAGCGTGGTCGGCAAGAAGTCCTGGTATAACCAAATCCAAAGGCCCTCGAAGTCAATGTCTTTCAAATCCCGCACCGCCATCAGAATTACTTCCTTCTGTCAGTAGTAGTGTAGGTAGGTGAGTATATCTTTTGGTTGGCCTGGTTTTGCTTCTGGCCTGCTCGCTTGATGCGTGCAATCAAGGACAATTTCCGATACCACAATGATGGTGCCACATGTTTAAAGAGACTAATGACAAAGTCTTCTAGGCTGCCCGTGACTGCCTGGAAGGGGACACCTTTAATTCGGATATTGGAACATCTGGATCTCTTTTCCAAGTACTCTAACTGGTATCAGAGCTCTGAATTCCATTTGCGTAATGCCAATAATTCATGATGGTGGCTCTCTAGCTCCTCCTCTCTGGCATCCTGGTTCTGTTCCACCGAAGTCATCCTTTGATCCGGCATTTTAACATCTTGTCGGATGCCCTTAATGTCAGAGGCTATGTCACGTTTGAGGCCCGTGAAATCTCCACGACGAGAAGAGTTGTTCAAGAAATTCCTTGGTGATGGAGGGCTTTATCTCTTCCCGCCTCTCCATTTGAAGCCATTTCCCCTGTTGGTTCTGAGTCACCTGCCTCCGGGGTCGTGTCTGTCCTTTTTGCATTGGATTTGGTAAACATATCCTTCACTGGCATGTCTTTTTTTACTGACTGGTGGAATGACATAACTACAATCTGGACGGCGATGACACTGTGCTGTGCCTTGGGCCACTACTATGGCGGCGTGGCACACTATGGCTCTAGCTATCGTCGAAGTCCCTGGCAGCACTCGCGAGGGGGGTGAGGGGAGGGGGCAGGGGGGTACGCCACCGCTAAGCTTGAGTGAGCCATCCCAAATCCCACCTCTGCCACACCGCGCTACCCGGGAACGCTAGTACGTATCTCAATCACTAGGCCCCTCTGTCAGCCTCACCAGGGACACACGTGATCTGTGCATAGGGGGCTTCAGGTGTTTTGTATGAGGGGCCTATGGCAGGGAGCCAACATGAAAGATACCTGGGAATGGGCCAGTCTTGGATGCAGAAGGCTGCCACCGCAAGCCCTCGTCCCCTCCCGGCTCCAACGTTGTAAATGCTAAGGGGGGTGATGCCACCGAACCCAGGTTCCTCACTGTTGTCTGCCGCCCGCCCCTCGGGGTCAGCACTTCATTTCACCATGTCTACCTCCGAGGGCCCAGCACACCAGCTCCCTCAGGACCCCCAGCAGCGCAAGAGTCAGCGGGTCCGGCCTCCACTCAGGCCCGCAGCAAGGCACAAGGACAACAAGGGCACCAGGGTGAGCCGGCCTATTACATTTTGGCTGCAGAAGATCATGAGGTCAGATCCTCGCACCCTCTGTCACCAGGCCGCAAGTGGAAAATGATCCCGAGGGCCCATGCGCATCCGCTCACCAGCGAACACCCGGCCACTCAATCGCGGGCAGATACGCGATCCCCTAGCCTCGGATCACCGCCTGGATGGGTAGCTGACCTCCGCCCACACCCGTCCCCAGCGGTGGGTCCAGAGTAACGGGGCCGCAGTCTCATGTCCGCCCTCACGCACCACTAGGGTCCTCCAATGGGGCCGGCTCCTTGCTCCACTGACCCCGCGTAGGCCCGCGGCACCCCGTTCCACCAGCCAAACTCATGTTTTCAGGACAGGGAGGGGGAGGGCCACCATCTGCCTCCAGGCACGACCACAGGGGCTGCAGGATGTCACGGAGCCCGCAGGGCAGGAACTGCACTCGCTCCCGAGGCCCAGCCACTCAACATCTGCTCCACCTCTTCTCTGCCGAGGCCTTGCGCCCGCAAACTCTGCCGTCTCATGCGCTTCCATCACCAAGCTCCTCGGGCAGGTGGGTATCCGTCTGCCGTGGGAGGGGTTTAAAACTCCCGGCACCGTGAGGTCGGCTCCTCCGCTGCAACGCAGTTCTAGGCCCTAATCTTCCTCCAGAGCTCCAGTGGTTGTGTCCTACTCCGCCGCCATCTTGGACATGCCACCTATAAGGCCCTTTTAAAAGATAACTCAGTCAGATACTAAACTTATTGATTGTAATTGCTGTATTATTTTGAATTTGAAATGTAATCTTTAACACATAATAGCTAAGCCTTTACCTTTTGCTGGCGCCACCTTTGGAGAGGCAAGATGGGAAAAATTAATGATCCGGTTATCCAAATGGAATTGAATAGTCCTGGGGCCCTGGAATAATATTGGGAAATAACTGTATCCACCACATTGGTTACTGGTGACCACTTGCTGCCCAGGGCCTATAGAAAAGGTATCAGTATATACTTCTGCCCTTTTCCTTTTTATGAAACTGTTAGAGGATCTTAAGAACATGCTCAATGAACAGTTCATTGTGGTATGAACACACCAAGGCTAGATGGACTCCTGTGGATATGATTTAGCCATGTTCTTAGGAGACTTTACCACTTTACAAAAATATGGTGGAAATAAACACTACAAAACTGAGCAGGTCTTACAATGCAATGCCTATACGCTAAGAATGGTAGTCCTGTGGCCTTACCATCACAATCACTGCCTCCCCAGTTGTGGTCTAGTGAGCAAGTTTAAAGTTTGCCACCTTGCAATATGGTTTTTTTATAGCAATCATTTTTATTGATTTTCATAACAACAGTATCATTGCACATGTGTAATCATACAATAACAAGTAACTGCCGGGTGTCCCCTGGCCATAGGTATCTGCAGAATGCCCCATAGGTGGTTCAGATGCTCCATGTGCGGCCCATGGGAATCCCTCCTCAGACTCCTCCGGTACCCCATCCCACCCCCCACCACTACCCCCCTCCCGCCATCCCCCCCTGAGGCAGCTGCAAAGCGTCCGAAAAAAAGGGGAAACAATATCAGTCCATGGAGTGCCAGGTCCGGAAGATACGCAACGTCCTCCACGTGGGCGGGAAGACAGCTGCCGGGAGGCCCCTAGATAAGTAGGCCAGCAGCGCGCCCCAAGACTCCTCAAAGGCTGTGGGATCATCCCTAAAGCACACCGCCAGACGCTCCATCGAGAGCAGGCGCCACAGGCGGGCGTGCCACAGTGACATAGCGGGAGCGGCCTGTTTTTTCCATGCCGCAGCCACCGTGAGCTTAGCCGCCCCCACGCAGAGCCACCATATAGCCTTGTCTCCTCTGGACACTTCCTCCCAGTCCTCTCCCCGAAGACCCAGGATGACATGGGCGAGGTCCCCGGGGGGTTCAAAGCCCAAAATCTCTTTAATCTGCGCTAAAATTTCTGCCCAGAAAGGTTGAATACTGGGGCAGTCCCACCAGATATGCTTGAAATCCTCGAGGAGACTACATCCCCGCCAGCAGAGCGCAGAAGTCCCCGGGAAGATCCTAGCCAATTTTGTGGGGTATAGGTACCAATCAAAAATGGTTTTGTAGTGAGCCTCCCGTAAGCCTACCGACAAGTTATGTCTGGGAATATCCCGCCACAAGCCCCTCCACTCTGCTTCAGTTATCCCTCTCCCCAGGAGTTGCTCCCAGAATTCCATATGTCTGGCCCTGGGTGTGTGTAGTGTGGTCAGCAGCATCCTATAGAGAGACGAGATTGCCCCCTTCATAGAGCCCGCCCGCGACAAAACCAGTTTCTCCATATCCGTGAGGCTCCGGCAGCCCGCCTCCCTCAACGGTGACGCCGTGGCCCAGTGTTTGAGCTGCAAATAATGGAACTGCTCACTGTTGGGGACCCCAAACTCACTCCTACAGTTCTGAAACGAGCGGAACGCCCCCTTATCGAATAGGTCCGCCAGCTTTAGACACCCCCCCTCTCGCCACCCATCAAAGGGACCCTCCTCTCTGGCTGGGGCGAAGGCCGATTAAAGTGTATCGGGGTATATGGTGAAGGGAATGTCGTCCACCCCTCTCTCCGCGTGACCCTATCCCAAACCTCCAGCGTAGTGCGCGTTGGCGTGCTAAGATATGCATTCGGCGGTCTATCTCTCCTCGGTTTCCACAGCAGATCCCAGATTGATCTGCCGGCGATCGCGCGGTCCATATGAAGCCAATGCTTCTCCGATTCCCGTGCCGTCCATTCTAACACGACCCGCAATTGGGCCGCTTGATAGTAAAGCTCAAAGTCCGGCAGCCCCATCCCTCCGTCCGCCCTCTGTTTCCGAAGCACCGTGAAAGGGAGCCGGGCCCTCCCTCCCTGCCACACAAACTGAGTGATCAACGTCTTCAGCTGCGGCCTGAAACAAGTAAAGAACCCGGGGCAGCACCATCATCTTCACCGCGTTGATTCGCCCCAACCAGGATATATACAAAGACGTCCACCGCCTCAGCTCCTGCCGCAAGTGCGGCAAAACTGTGGTGTAGTTGGCCCCATACAGTCCCGAAACCGTCGGCGTAAGCTGCACCCCTAGATATTGTAGCGAGTGTTGAGCCCATGAGAGCGTCGTCTGAGATTTGAGCGAGGCCACCTCCGCTCTCGAGAGAGTGAGATTGAGTATGTATGACTTGGTCATGTTGACCTTGAACCCCACCACTCTCTCAAAGTCCCTCAGTTCCCCCTGCACCGCGGGCAGAGAGACATGTGGCTCCCCCAGAGTCAGCAGAATATCATCCGCGAAGAGGGAGATTTTGTGGTCCTCCCCGCCAAACCGAATCCCTTTAATGGATGCATTCTCCCTCACCCGAATGGCAAGTGGCTCTATGCTGAGGGCGAAGAGCAGAGGGGACAGCGGGCACCCCTGTCTAGTACCTCTAGTCAGTTGGAAGGGCTCGGAAGGTGTCCCGTTGACCACCACTCTCGCGGAGGGATGGCGGTAGTTAGCTCGCACCATCTCCATGAAAGCGTCCCCGAACCCAAATGTTCGCAAGGTCAAGAAGAGGAAGGGCCAGTCCACGCGGTCGAACGCTTTTTCGGCGTCCAACCCGACCAGCACAGCTGGAATCTTAAATCGGGATGATTTCTCTTTAAGGTGGATGGTACGCCGTATATTATCGTGCGTCTGGCGCCCTTTAATGAAGCCCGATTGGTCCGGGTGGATCAATCGAGGCAGCAGGTCATCCAGGCGGCTAGCTAAGATCATGGAGTAGAGCTTGGCATCTAGGTTCAGAAGTGCTATGGGGCGGTATGACGCACACAACAGCGGGTCCTTGCCCGGTTTAGGCAGGACCGTAATCACCGCCTCTGCCATTGACTTGGACACTCTTGCCTCCTTCGCCACCGCCCGAAACAGAGCCGTCAGATGCGGGGCGAGCTCGTCTACAAAGTGCTTATAAAAGTGGGCGGTATAGCCGTCAGGCCCAGGCGCCTTGTGGAGCTTGAGACGCTTTATGGCATTCCGCACTTCCTCCTCGGAGATAGGTTCGTCCAGCCGCTCCTGGTCCAGCGCTGACAGCTGGGGGCACTCCACCCCATCGAGATATGCCGCTTGTACGTCTTGCGCAAGCGGGTCCCCCCCATACAGCTCACCATAGAAATCCCTAAAGGCTCTAGTCTTCGCTGCCTCCTCGTGTGTGACTCGGTCTGGTCCTACCCGAATGCCTCCCACATAGGATTTTGCCCGCTGAATGCGAAGCTTTCGAGCCAACTGAGAACCCACCTTGTCCCCCTGTTCATACCCCGCGCGTCGCAGCCTCAGCAAGGTATATTCCGCCCTGGCGCTGTAAATCGCCCGCAATTTACCCCTCACCGCCGTGAGTCGTCGTTGAAGGTCGCGAGTGGGTTTATCTTTGTGTCTGCCCTCCAACCCCCTGAGTTCTTCCTCCAATGCCTCCCGTTCCAATGCCTGTTGTCGCCACAGCGACGCCTGTAGTTGGATGCATTTGCCCCTCATCACCGCCTTGAACGCGTCCCACGTATTCTGATATGAGGTGTCTTCAGGTGGGTTGCCCTGGAAGTACTCCCCTATGGCCTCGGTCAGCTCTACCCTCCGTACCTGGTCTCGCAGGAGGGCCCCTGGAAAGTACCATCTGCAACGACCACGCACCCCCCACTGGAGCTCCAGTAGAACCATCCCATGGTCTGAGACCGAGATGGGGAGAATCTGCGCCCCCGTCGCCTTCCCCACTAATGCTTGGCTAATGAAAATGTTGTCTATTCGAGTGTAAGTCCGGTGAACATGGGAATAGAAAGTATAGTCCTTTGCTGTCTCGTGGAGAGCCCGCCACCCATCTTGCAGACCCAGGGAATCGAAGCGGTCCTTGACTCGCTTGAAAAACACTGATGACCTGGCCCCCGTAACGTGGGAGCCGTCCAGGAGGCCATCCCACAGGCAGTTAAAGTCCCCCATCAGAATGATGGGGCCCTCCGCGAACCCGCCCAGGGACCCCAACATGCGCGCTGTGAACACCGCCTGACCCGTGTTCGGAGCATACACGACCGCAATTGTGCAAAGTTGGCCCTGAAGCCGCCCCTTGAGCATGAGCCACCTCCCCTCCTTGTCTCTGTGTGTATCCACGACTTGAAAGGGTGTGGAGCTATGGAACAGTATCGCCACCCCATTATGTTTGGTGTTGGCCGCTGAGTGAAAAATCTGCGGGAATGCCCTATGCTTGAGCCTACCCACATCCTCCCTTGTAAGGTGCATTTCCTGCAGAGCAACTACCTTAACCTGCCGATCCACAATGTACTTCAAGACCTGCTGTCTCTTCTGGGGCGAGTTCAGGCCCTTCACGTTCCATGTAGCCCACGTCACCATCTTAAGTGAGTGTAAACCCCCCTCTCCACCCCGTGTTGTGGGATCCACCGATACCAGACCTCAGCGCCTGTCCGCCCCCCGGACCCCCCTTCTGCTGTCTCGCCGCCCCTCCCCGGCCCCTCTCCACGTCTTCGTTGCAGCCTACCCCTTTCACCCTCCCCCCCCGCCCGACCCCCCCACATCCCCCCACCCCGCCGCCCGCTCCCCCCCACCACAAGAACCCAGCCATGGAACCCCTCGAACCTTGGGTAGTTCCAGGGAAAGTAACCAAGACCCCGCCCCATCGAACTCCTATCCTCATCAACTTGCTCCGCAACCGGCAGAGCATCAACAACATGTGTGCCAGACAAAGGGCTCTAGAGAAAAACAAAAACCTCAGTGTCCATGTAACCTCAGTGTCCATGTGGAGACTGCCGCCCCTCTCTCCAGAGCCGTCACAGTCCCGTCACCAACCTCCTGGCTTCGCCGTTTGGGTTGTCGGGTCCCTCCCGGCTGGAGGACCCCCCGCGGTCGTTCCTGAACTGCATCCCGGTGAATCCCGTACCTCCAGCTCGCGACCTCAACTCACGGTGGGGCCCTCCTCGCTGGCGCTGCGCCCTGCGCCACTGCTCCCCCTGAGAGCCGGCTGCCACTGCCCCGGACGGCCCCGGGCCGCCTCCTTCCTCCGGTTCCGTAGGGAGGCCCAGGATACGCAGCCCCTCCCCCAAATCTGTGATGTGGTGTCGTTTATTTTGCCGTTCGAAGCTGAGCCCGAAGGGATAGGTCCAACGATAGCGCACATTGTCCTCTCTGAGTTTGCTGGTCACCGGGCGGAGCTGCTGCCTTCGTACGAGGGTGGCCTGCGACAAGTCCTGATATAGAGAGCAACTGTAGCCCTGGAACGAGACCTCCTTCTTCTTCCTAGCTGCTTCCAGGATGGCCTCCTTGACCGGGAAGGCGTGCAGCTTTGCCAGGACATCCCTAGGTCTCCGGCGTTCGCCGTGAACCGGTGGTCCGACCCTGTGCACCCGGTCCAATTTTATTTTCAGGTCTGGCCGGTTCACCACCTCCCCAAAGAGGCCGATAATAAACGCCTCCAGGTCCGAACCCTCTGCGCCTTCTTCCAAGTCTCTCACCCGTATATTCTCCCTCCGGGAACGATCCTCCAAGTCCTCCAGCTTCAGGGCAGACTGCGCCAGCTGGGCGCGAAGCTCCGAGCACTCCGTCCGGGAAGCCTGAGTGGCGCTATCCAGGGTTTGCACCTTCTCCTCCACCTCCAGGATTCGAGACCCCACGGCGTCCACATCGCGGCGCAGATCACCGAGCTTCTCCGTCAGGTCCCCACGCAGTTGGTCCAGGCTGGCGTGGAGGTCCCGTTTAAGTTCACCACATAAATCCCTCTTGAAGTCCTGGAGCGTGGCCACCAGGTCGTCCTTCGTCAGGGCCATGCTGTCTCCTCCGCCCGGACCTCCCTCGTCCGCGGTGCTGGAGAGCGCCTGGAAGTACTTCGCCACTCGGTTTTCCTGCTGCTTCGGCGCCGTTTTTATCGGGGGCGCCCGGGACGACCTCCCCATCAGACCGTCCCCTTCGTGCCTCGCTACGTCTCCACCACCAATCCTATGGCCCCGTTGCGACCGACCTCCACTGCTCTGCCACCGACACCCCGGAAGCTAGAGCAGGGACCGACTCGTCTCCGCTTGCCGCCTCCAGGCGCTCAGCTGGTCCCACGGGCCGTGCCTCAGAAGGACCTCACCAGCGCCGACCCGCACCTACATCACAGAGCGCCTTTCACATCCAGCGCGCCAGAGAACCAGTGGGGCGGAGGCTCCCCCAATGCCGGCAGATGTCTTACTTGGCCGCCATCTTGGAGTCAGGCACCGTCCCGCGCCCGGACGCGCGGAGATCGCCCCCAGCGCCTCCGCTCCCTCCAGCCTGCCTCGGTCTTCGTCAGGGTGCACCACTCGTCTCCCGTCGGCCCGCAATCCCTCCTCATGGGCGCCGTGATGGCCGCAATCTCTGCCTCCTCGTGCGAGTCCCACGGTAAGGTGGCCCCGCGCGCTGTCCCGCTCTCCGGCGCCGGCAGGTTCAGCCTCACTCCAGCCACGGTGGTCACTCCCGCTGCGCGGTCATCTCGAAAAGCCTCCAATCACTCCCCTGAGTCCGGGTGGGCCGCCGCTCTGCGATCGATCGCGGCCCTCCGCCGCCATTTTGCTCGCTCGCCGCTCCCGGGTCAGTGCTCGCTTTCTAGCCGCACCGGGGCTGCCACATCCTCACCGCCGGTCCATTCGCCTCCACAAGTGTCCCGCGAGTGTTTTCCTCGCAGTGCGCCGGTCCAGAGCCCCCGTCTAGCTGCTTACAGGAGTCCGTGGGGCCGGAGCTGACTCGGTGCACTACCAGTCAGCCATCTTACTTGGCCACGCCCCGCAATATGGTTTTTAATCCTGGCCTCCCTCTGTGGCCAATTGCGCGCACTTGTGAAATCAAATTGAGAAGTTATTCATCCGCTCCTATTTTTTCTAGTTTCGGTTGAATGATAATTAACTTGAAAGTGCTTGTGTGGTAAAAGGTACCTTTTCTGCATGGTTACCCCAGATATTGGCCAACACTGCTATTCAGTGTCACAGTATGTGTGAAGTGTCCCTAAAATGGTATTGGTAAAATTGTTGTACACAATTAGCCTATCAAACTGGCGTATAGGAGCATGGTAGCTCGGGGTTCAGGGCCTCGCATAGCACCAAGGTGGCTCTGGTGAAAGTTTTCGAGGCCATCCGGGATTTTTTGGATGCTGGCTGGAAGGCAGCCTTGATTTTGCTTGACCTCTCGGCGGCATTCGACACTGTTCCCCACTCGTTGCTGCTCACCTGACTGGCTGAGATTGGCATATATGGCACTGCTTGGGGCTGGCTCAAACCTTTTTTGGAGGGCCAGATGCAACAGGTATGGATCCCCCCCGTCGTCTTCATCACCACAGAGGGTGTCTAAGGGGGTCCCACAGGGGTCCTCCATAAGTGCCCTCCTTTTTAACATTTATGTCACCCCTTTGGTCCAATTGGCAGAGGATCTGAGGGCCAAACTATTGCCTAAGCTGATGACACCCAGCCCCTGTTCACGTGGGAAAAAAAATGAGTGCTCCACCTCCTCTGCTAAAAATTGTTTGACCAAAGTTTTTCAGTGGCTGGCTTCCGCACAACTTAAATGTAATGAGGAGAAATCTGAAATTCTCCTGTATAGAAAATTTTCCCCTCAGTTTAGAGAAACACTCTGGCAGTCTGATTTCGCTATGCAGGCCTCAATGGGGCAACCCGCTAAGAACTTTGGGGTGCGCTTTAAGGAGACTCTTACGTTCTCAACCCAGATCAAGAAGTTAGCCGGGAACTGTTTTGGGTTACTTAAAACCCTCAGGAAATTTCTTCCACTTCTTCCTAGCGCCGCTATAGAAACGGTCACACGAGCCCTTATTTTATCCCGAATAGATTATGCCAATGCCTTGTATGTTATCATCCCGGGATATCTGCTTAATAAACTGCAGGTAGTTCAGAATGCAGCGGCCAGGCTTCTCCTCAACATCCCCGTTAGAAGCAGCGTGAGACAACATCTGCACGCACTTCATTGGCTGCCCATAGCAGAACGGGTTGAATTCAAATCTTTAGTTATAGCTCAACGCACCCTTCATGCCTCAGGTCCAATCTACTTAGGAAAGCGCTTCTCTTTCTACACGCCTTCGAGACAACTGTGCTCTACCACACAACGCCTGGCCCATGTCCTCCGTTTCCAGCTGCAAAGGATGGGTGGCAGATCTCTTGCCTTGAAAGCTGCTCTAGCATGAAATTCGCTGACGCTTGTTCTCTGTAGCAATCAGGACCCCATTCTTTAAAAAAAAATTTGAAAACATTTCTGTTTATTTAAACTGGCTCTCCTCACTCCTCGGAGTACCTGTGTACGCTACAATAACAATGAAATTCAATGCAAAAGTTATTTCACCGTGTAGGCTTTGCTTGGCTTTTCTCTGAACAGACTTAGGGCCTGATTATGATGTCGTCCTGAAAGCAGTCCAATCAAATCGGTTTGGGAATGCTTTCCGAACAACTCGGGTTCAGGGAGTCCAACTGACAGATTACGGTGTGTCCGAACACCGTTCGGTCGGACTACCATTGACTTTAATGGGAGCCTGTGTACCAAACGAGAACCAAGGCTCCCATTGAGAAAAGAGGTGGTGTGGAAAATTTTGCCCTCTGTGGCAGGCACCCTATGGTGCCTGCCACACTGTGCATGCAGGGAAAGGGGGGACCCATGGGTACTCCCACTGGCCCGATTTGGTGAAGGGGGGCCTGATCCATGTTGGAACAACCGACTCAGAAAGGCTGTCCAAATCCAACATCCTACTCACTCGTCTGGAAACGCGGCCTGTTGACCTGTAAGAGTCGGCTCCGAACGACACCGTAACTCCGAATGCCGTTCGGAACCGAGTCGTACAGTTCGGACGCTTTCAGGACATCATGATCGGTTGTCCGGAAATGTGACAGAGTCGGTAGGAAACAAGGCTTCCGAATCGGATGCCGTTCTGAGCCTTTCCGGACGGCATCGTAATCGACCCCTTAGATGGGATTAAAAAACTGATGTAACTCAACAATCTGTAAATCACTGAAATTAAAAGTTAATAAATCAAAATAAGTGAATCCATATGGTGTATCCAAGAATAGCAACATTTCTTGACTGCTGATGAAACAGAATACAAGACGGTCTGATATTGACGTTTGATGAATCCTTTATTTTTTATATAATTTTGTGCTCATGTTTGCTTGTAGCCAAATTAGATCAACTTTGTTTAAGCTTCAGACTATCGCTGTCTTGTAGTCTGTTTTGTTAGTTGTCAAAAAAAGTTGCTATTCTTGGATACACGATTTTGATTGACTTATTTTGATTTATGAACTTGGTAATTTACAGAATGCCTAGTTATATCATACAGTTGGATGGTTAGACAGAAGTGTTTTTAATCCCTGAATGATGGATTGTTGTGGCTGTTCCCTTTTAACTTGCAACCTGCAATAGAACTGTTATATATTTTTGATTACCATTTGTGACAATGGGATGTGCAGTTTTCAATAGTGCCTCAGCTACCACATGTGAATCATTTGTGGGTTTAAAATCAATATTTCCACCTAAGAAAATGTTAGAAAAGTTTTTCAAAGTTATTTCCTTCCTCATTTTGAAAATCTGATTTAATGATGAAATGAAATATTTGAAAGCTTGAGTGGAAATTTAAATTTATAAAAATATAGGTAATGTTGCCTTAGCTAGAACTGCCTTAAAACCAGCTCTCCCACCCATCACACCTCTAGAGCTGAAATACACCTTCATGGCTGGGAAAGTTTACAACTCTGGGTCAGAGGACGATAATCTGAATCTGTGCCCAGGAAAAGTAGATTGGCGTTAACTGCTGACCACCTAGCCATCTGGGAGTAAATAGTAAATAGTGGCAGAACAAAGGACTTCATTAGCGCTAGCTCTTTTGGTTTGGAGATACTAGAAAGGGCTTCTTATATTAATTCCCAGAACCATTTTAGGCAGCCAGGATTCAGTCACAACAGGGAAGAGATAACATTTTGACCCTGTCAAATAGGAGAGCTAATCTAAATAGGGTAGTGACTGAGGAGCTGAAGACACACCTGTTTGGTAGCAGATGATTTCTGCTTTTTTGAAACGGGATTCAGTTCTACCATTTTGAAACAGCGTGGTAGCTTAACCCCATTATTTTAATGCACCCAAATATTTTGATCACTAGAATTTACCTTCGGTAGCTCTCCTCCTGCACCCTTGATCTAGCAATAAGAGTCACCACTTCTTCAAAGTCAGGCCCACAAAATCAACTTAGCACAGTCATAAAAAGTGTGATTGGGACCTCTCAACAACTGAGTTCTAGATCAACGAAAAGTTAAGGGTTTTATGACAAAAATCTCAAAATAGGTGTCTCAGAGAAATGCAAAATATATGCCATGAAGGCTGAGCTACAGTATACATCGTCAGAAATCAGAATTATTCGAAGTCCCAATAAGCAACAACAATCATAAAGACAGCCTCTCTACTGGAAAGGAAAGGTCCTTAATGCAACTGTTAGAATTACAAAGGAAACCAACAGCATCTCTAGTAGAAAAGGGCAAGTATTTGGCTCCCACTCGAAATCAGGGTTTTTATACACCTTATACGCTAATAAGCAAAAACTGCAAATTCGGCATGGCATGACTAGTGATAACACACATTGAGTAAATCGGAATGATGATAGCCACACAAATACTTATGACACTAACCATTTCTAAGGTAGAGGAAATCTTCCATTAGGTTCCAGAGCAACAGACCAGTCCGTCGAAATGTAACACAATATGAAACAATTTCAAACAGACTCATACACTAGTGTGCTAGCAGGCCTGCATCGAAACTTCCAGCGGAAGTGTCCTTCAGAAAGTTACATTAGAACCACGAAGAAAGTTTCATTCACAATACATGCCTTCTAAAGAAAATAACCAATTGTGTGAACATTTCCTGTGTTCCACGAAAATTATAAGGAGAGAAGACACACATGGGGACATTGATTGAGAGGGGTAAGGAGCAAGAGCAAGATGAACAGAACAACAAAACCGTTTCCATTATAATAAAATAGTGTCTCTATGAAAATGCGGCATAAGAAAGCTGCATTAATAAACACACACTTCCTCTAAATAAAAAAGTTTCAAGAGCAACATCAATAATTCATCAGTTACAGCTATTTTCACAATAAAAGTCCTATTTTCACAATAAAAGTCCTTAGTATTAAATAAAAAAAATTCACCCGAAATTGCACATTTAGAAAAAGCTTTAACAATGGGTTCTGGGTAGTTTTTCAATGGGGCGCAGAGCAAGTGGTGCAATAGGAGGTGGAGTGACTGAGAAAATAATTAGAACTGGGTGGCAGAATTTCTCTAGTCGTTGGCTAGTGCACAGGGTAAATCTGGCACCTCAGCCACCACCTCCTTGGAACATCTGTGAATCCGGGAAGACTCCACCTGAATAAGAAGGCCCTGCTGGAAGAAAGATGAATCCTACTAAAATAAGAGGAGTCCCTCAAGCACTCCTGACTCCCTCTGGCACCCAGGAAGTGGAACTGCTCTTCAAGAGTTAAGTGGCTGGTCTCCTGTTTCTTTGCTTTACCTGAGTTACCCTTAGCACAGTGCGCAGTGTCAACCATCAGTTGGTTGTCCTTTCTCTTAGTCCTTCACATGCTCGATTGACAGCGAGCATTACGCTGCAGCACCTATATCATTCAGTATTAGTTCATTGATTAGCTAGTCAATAGGAGTGCGCTGCCCCACCTTTTTTGTACGTGCATTCTTCTGTCTCAGCAGCAGCACCCACTTGTGAATCATGTCATTTGACGCCATCACAAATATCACGGACAATAGAGCTAACACGAAAGCTTATACCTCAGATGAGGCCTCCGAAATATATTCACTCATACAAGAAGTCAAAATCACCGACACCCATGGTGGATCTATCACCCAACAACTCCGGCAGCTCGAATTTATCACAAGGAGACAACTTAATCAGAGACTACATGCCTCCACCCTTGTCCAATATCATAAAGCAAAGAGAATTCCGCGTGGACTACGCCTGGCCATCAAACCAATGCTATTCCGCTTTCACCTGAACACTGTTTTCATGGATAAATGGTACTCCATCCTTAATAAATGCTCACTAGATCTTATACTCCTAATCATTGAAGAATTGTCGAAAACCATTAAAGACTTAGAAGAAGAAATCTTTTCTCTAAAAAACGAGTTAGAACTACGTATGGAAGCAGATTCCTGGAAGTTACACTTGGAAATCCTTAACCAAAAACTGGATGGTTACGAGAGGGAGCTACAAGAAGGCAAGCAACGAAAATACAGACGCGACACCATCGACTATAAACTGAATGAGGTTTATACGTGGGCTGAGATATACACTCGCAAAAGATTCAATAACAAGAAAACACCCACAACTTCCGATGAAAGTCTGGCGTCAGAAAGAGACACCACCACAAGCCGCACACCGGCCTCCGCAGTAAATCTTGTCCAACAATCTGGTTCTCCCTCAACAGGGGTTGGTGCACCAATCGATACAATGCCTACTTCCTCAACTGCATCTACGTCTTCTTTTTTATCACAGGCCACGGATCAGGGGCGCCCTCCTCCACAAAGAGAAACGTCCAAATCAACCATACACGAAAAACCAGGAGAGGGAAAAGAAGGCAGTGGAAAAGCCTTACGAAGCGGCAAAACGGTGAACTAGTGATCAACATATCATCATACACTCTTAATGATCAAGAAAAGTCCCTTTTGGGACGTGGACTATCGTTTGTACCTACTTCTCATTCCAACCACCTTCAAACCCAAGGAGAATTTTTCAGATTTATGCGTACCATTCGTTTAAAGCATTTCTTCAATGATTTTGCAATAAACACCGCACAAGACAGTACATCTACTCAACACCAATTCAAACCTAAGAGCACCTTCATGCCGCCTTCATCCCACAAAACTTTGGACAGCTTTGAAACATTGGTCAACAAAGACTTGGAAAGGCTTAACTACAGACCTAAACACCACAGCAACATATCGAAATACGAACGCCATGTTTTACAGAAATTGTCCAACAATCCTTTGATCACAATTCAACCGGCAGACAAAGGAGGCGCTATAGTGGTGATGGATTCTGAATATTACCACTCTAAGGTTCTGGCACATGTTTCCGACACCAACACCTATTTGCCATTACCATGTGATCCTACAGCACAACTTTCTGACTTGCTCAGCTCAATTCTCAACGCGGCACTTGAACAAGAATGGATTGACAACAACACACGGCTTTTCCTATCATCATCCAATCCACAACGCCCTCATCTGTACATGATCCCTAAAATTCATAAGGACCCCTATGATCCTCCGTTTCGTCCAATTGTATCAGGTTGCAAGTCCATCTTTGACCCCATTGGAAAATTCCTGGACCATTACCTCCAAAAGTTTGTACAAACTTGGAAAACTTAATCTTAAAGATACTACTCACTTTCTCCAAGTTCTCCAACAGATTACCATCGATCCTCAAGACTCCATCTTTTTGTGCACTATTGATGTTACAGCTCTCTACACTTCGATCCCACATGCTGCAGGACTTGAGGCGGTAGAATGGGCCCTACTTAAAATGGACGACATTGATATTGAGAAGATCTTAATTCTGCAGCTTTTGAAGTTTTGCTTGCACAATAGCTACTTCCAGTACCAACAGCAATTCTATGCACAACTGAATGGGACTTCCATGGGCTTTTCGGGAGCACCTGCCTATGCGAACATCTACATGGCACAATATGAACAAGACAACATCATCTCTAACACTGATTGGTGGTCCAAAATAAGTCTATATTACCGCTATATAGACGACATCTTTTTGATTTGGAATGACTCAGTTCAGTCTTTCATCTCCATGATTGAGACTCTTAACAGGACCCATACTCACATTCAACTGACATACACCATTCACAAGGATTCCATTCATTATCTGGACGTACAAGTCACCAAAACATCTTTGAATCGATTCCACACTACAGTTTTCCATAAACCCACTGACCGCAACAGTCTTCTCACTTTCTCAAGTTTTCATCCACGCCATCTCATCATGAATCTGCCATTGTCTCAATTCACTCGAATACGCAGAATTTGCTCGGATCCTGATAACAGCACATCCCAATTACAAGTAACTTCCAATAGATTTGCATCGAGAGGATACCCACAGGAGGTGTTACACAATTGCCTAACAAGAGCTTTGGCTACATCGCGAGAAGATCTATTGAAACAGAAATTGCGTACTCCCTCTAAAAGACTGGTATTTGTCAGTAGCTTTTCCACCTCCTCGACCAAAATTAAGAACATTATTCTCTCACGGTGGGAACTTCTTCAACAAGAACAAGATTTTCAAAACCTCTTCATGGAGAAACCCATGTTTGCATACACTAGAGGTAAAAATCTACGGGACCTTTTAAAACCCATCAAGACCATTGAGAAACCCAACGTCTATCATGGAACTCGCAAATGTCATGCATGCATACACTGCAACAATGTAATAACAGGAAACATCTTAACTCATCCCACATCAGGTTCTAAAATCTCTTTGAAACACAATAGTGACTGCAACACCACACATGCCATCTACTGCATCAAATGCCCTTGTGGCAAGGCCTACGTAGGCAAAACCGAGCGGAAAATAAAAACTCGCATCACAGAACACAAATCCAGGATTAGGAACAAAAGTAGCACTTCAAGTCTCGCCATGCATTGGTCAGAAGCTAAACACACAATGTCCCAACTTCGTTTTCAGATTATTGAAACCATTGGTGTCAGACCAGGCGTAGCCATCACCAATTTACTTCTACGTAGGGAGATCTTCTGGATTCAAAAATTGCAAACCTTAGCCCCCTGTGGGCTCAATGACCGATTAGACCTATCATGCTTTCTGTAAATACTAAATTTTCTCTTGTCTGTACTAGTTTCCATTTCCCTTGTGATTCACTATTGTTCCCTTTTCTAATACTTTCACTATATGGTCTTGCACCTTTCCACTCTCTGCCATTTAGCATATATTACTTGACTATGCCGAACCCCATCGGCTATCCTTGTTTACACAATCATTTTATCACTCCCTTATGTTTTTAAATCTTAGACCTCATGTCTTCCCTCGGTACTACATTAATTAGATATTAGCCATGTATACAGATACCCACCTTTTCTCTCTTCTTATTTTTACTTTTCCTTGTTCTCTTTTCAGTACACACCTATTTCACACCTTTACGTGGCAATCGGTTTCTACATTGTTCCATATTTATCATTCTCGATTTGAAGCAGTTATTCCCCATTTCCGGCGTTTCTGTCGTTTTGTTGATACTCCGACCTAACATGGCGTTATCTACCAGTCCGCTTTCTCTGTTTATTAGTTTTCTGACCTTTCACTTCTCCCACTAGCATTTCCGCTACTGAATTCCCGTTCTCGCATTATTTATTGGCGCGCTATTCGCACTTGAATATCCTGCCGTAACAACAGGACGCTAAGTGAGTTTCCGGTCTTCAAAACGCTACCGGCATTCTATAGTAAGTATCCTGCCCCTTTGCAGATGTAAATCAGCATTTCTTTACCTGCCCGTTATTGCTGTATGCCACTTATTCATGACACCCGTTATTTCACCATCTATTACAGCGCTTGCCCCAACACCAGCACTAACATCACTGTTTCCGCGTAATCTATTGACGGCTGGGCTCGCAACAGATCACCGTGTTCGCATTACGTGACACTTTGAAAAATACTGTGGCTTCGGTACGCCATCTCCCCCCTTCTTTTTCAAGTGAGTATCGTGATCGTACGCAGGGCAATCATTAGCAGCGTCATAATGTACCTCACTGTTTTTGCTTCGGACCATTTTTTAAAACGATGTCTCCTTGCATCTCTTTCAGTTCATTTCTCAGCATTTGTTAATATCACATAGTTGGTAAGTAGGGCTTAGTCCTCTTTTCCTTTTAGATTCTTTTTCAACACAGACACTTGGTCTTATGCCTTCTTTCCTTTGCCTTTCAGTTCATCCATTTGCAGACTGTTTTTTACAAGTATCTTCATGCCTTTTTGGTGATCAAAAAACATAATACTTGAGGTGAGGCATTTTCAGCCATCACTTTTTTCGATTTATTTTCTTATACTATACAACATTCTGATCTGTTTTTTCCTGATTTACTTGCATCGTCTTGATGTAACCACGTTTCTGGGTGACTACATTGCTTTACCTTTTTTCTGTACTCTACATCACTTGTTTGCAGCATGAATAGTAAGGTCTGTTCATCATATATCTGGGTTAATGGCATTATTATCTACCACATGATTCAAAACGTTTTCACCATGGACCCTTCTTGTATGTAAAACTCAGCATTTATTATTGATTGTGATACCTATGTATTTTTTCACAGATCGCCCCTGATGAAGGGACAGCTTAGTCCCGAAATGCATTGGGCTCACCAACACACCATCATGTGACCACTCAAAAGTATTATGTAGCAAATTTCATTTCCGAACTGTTTTTGGTGGATGACCACCATTATGTATGAACTTTCATTTTCGTATGATGATATAATGTGATATTGCTTTTACATATATGAGGAAAATATATGTCTTTATGAACACAACATTTGTGTATTTGATGATTGTTTTGCCAATGTGACTAACCTATCTGTAACTGAGTTACCCTTAGCACAGTGCGCAGTGTCAACCATCAGTTGGTTGTCCTTTCTCTTTGCTTCAGAGACACAAAAAGCAATTAGGCTTTTGACTCTTAAGAGGGCCCAGCTGACCACAGAGGACTGGACCCTGCTGCCTTGTGAGGGACCTGGTGCTCAGAAGCATTTGATGAGAAGCTGGGGGTCTGCAGGACTGACCACAGCAAATCTCGCAGTATTTGAAGAGTTATTCTGTAAAATCGGAACAACTCCCTTGGCGTATTCAACCTCCTGTCTATCGCGGTTGGCCTGAAATTGCGCCCTGGTCCCAGACAATTGCTTACTGTTGTTTTTTCAATGACACTTTACTTTTAAAAGTGCTTTTTGCCTCAAAATTTTAAAAATATATATATCTGGGTCCACTTATCCTATTTAACGTGTCTTTTTGCTCATTACATTTTTTTGGGCTTGTATAAATTTGTTTGGGAACTTTATTGTGTTGCTTGCATGACTTTAAAGTTGTTAGTACTGCTTGAACTTAGCACACTTCTCTGGTAATTGCCTTCTGCATCTGTCATAGCCGCTGAGCAGCGATTCTCTCAGAAATGTGTATTGCCCTAAACAGATTGTGTTTATTGAGTTGGTAGGGATAACCCCCATCTAAATCAACCTAATTTCTAACAGCATGATTAAGAATACCTGGACTGGTATTACCTCAGGGGAGATAGTGTACAGTGCAAACACAACAAGATGATGGACGGAGTGCTGAAACCTTTCAACCACTCACCCCCAGTCATGGGATCTGGGTTGAAACCATTGTCTTTTGCTCATTATGCCACCCCGGTTTGGACCCAGCCATATGTACACCAGTCTTGACCCTGCTCCTCATGAGAACAGTCCAGCCCGAACTACCAGGCCAGGTCCTCCCTGGACCGTAAATAAGCATCATGGGACCGGTTGTTGCTGTACGCCCAGACGTAGGTCCCTTGCTCCCTGCACCACTGGATTCAAGCTAGCCTGGCTGATGAGGGCGGATACCCCGAAACCAGTCCCAGGATGCTTGTTTCCGGTCCAGGGAGCACCTGGCCTGGCAGTTCGGGCTGGACTGTTCCCATGGGGAGCAGGGTCAAGACTGATTTGCATATGGCTGGGTCCAAACCAGGGTAACGAGGCAAGCAAAATAACAATGGATTCATTCTAAATACCTTGAAGGAAGAACCGTGGACTGAAAGGACAGAAATGATCAGATAATATGTATGGTGTTTAAACAAATTTGAGGTGGTTGGGCCGAATTGATTTGTGATTTACAAATGTTATGAAAAGTCAAAGAGGAAGTGTTTTCTGATGGGGATGTAGTTATGCCCGGTGATAAATTTCATTCCTCTGAAATCTATTTCAGTCCCTAATCAAAATTGCTGATAATGGCCACCCGAGAGAAACAGCTATTAAGAGAAAACTTAAATTATTTTATTTGTGGGCTCAAATGAATGAGAAGATTTGGGGAATTTGTCGATAAATATGTGTGTTTTAAGAGGTCTGATAAAGTTCTTAAACTCTGTAAAGTCAACCAGAGCAAATACATTTTTAGGTGGACTAAGCAAGAAGTATTGAGGGAGTTTTTGGGACCGTTTGAGGTTCTTGAATCCAGAAAGTCATGTGTTTTTGTTGTGATTGATTATTTTTCTAAATGAGGCAAGTATAAGTGGGTAACTGATCTATATAAGGAACAATGTTAGGTTTCTTTTAAGAGATATTTTACAGGCAAGGTTTCCTGATGCCCATTACTATGGATAATGGTGTTAACGTTGTTTTGTTGAGAATGAAAAATGTTTAGAAGGGACAGAGCTAAAACAAAAAAAGAGTGCTCCCTTCTGGTAACATGAATTGGTTGTTTGAAAGATTTAGCTAAGTGATTCTGGGCGGAATGCAACTAACACTAGGCTCTGGTTTAAATGTCAAGAAGGAAATTAAATGCAGAATGTTGGTGCGTCACTGTGATCCTCCAAATACTACAGCTAGTCTTACTTTCGATTTGTTTATTTTGCCTAGAGGCACCGAGCGGTGCCTGCACCTCCCCACTTGGATAAGGCAATAAAAACATCCTCACACGCCTTCTGTGGTTGAACACATGTCGTATTAATTACAATACAATATGGTAAAGCATACTCACTTATTAAAGAATATTATATCTGATCATATACATTCACAGAACTATTTCCCCACATATTCTATTACTCTAACATGAAATTCTATTCTAATCCTCAAGCAACCAGCCTAAATAATTTACATTATGAACAAGGACTTCACAGACCTAGATTCAATCTCTGCATTTCCATTCTGCCCCAAATCATGTGGGCCCCAAATGAGCTGTTACCCTGGAACCCTACACTACCACCAGATTGGGGGGGGGGGGGGTCCAGTCCCTCTAATGAAGGCAGAATCTGAAGCCTTGTACCCCCACAACTATCCAACTACTTGTACTTATGACCCCCCCCACTCTTTTATTGCACTGAATGAAGATGTGCAGAAACGTTCCAGTGATATCCAAACGCTAGTTCTTTAGTGACTAGGAAACATATGATACAGCGAGAAAGTTACTTTTCACCACCATCACTACTAACCACCTCTTCTTACCATTGTACCTCTTGGGTTAAGTGGGCGGGAAGTACAGATTGCCACATGATGGCCAGGCAGTATCGCATGAGGAAAAGTGCCTGATTACTCCAACTGGAGTGTCCCCGCGATAGAAATTCATTCTCCAGCACAGAACCTTGTAACACACTCAGCAGGCCCTTACATTTGCCTAAAAAGCCAGGTTTGAAGTTTCTCATGAAAGTCTGGTTCCTGTCGCAGAGACAGAGGCATGGTGTTCCACATTTTGGGAGCTAGAAAGCTAAAAGAACACCCTCCAATACGTGCTTTTTAGGTCGAGCCTGTAACAGCGCGCATGCGCTGTTCTGGCGAAGACTTCATGTAGGGGATTTCGAAAACTAACCTAAGAATGGCACACGCTCGTGCATGTGCTTTTTGTTTTGGCCCACGCTATTGGCCTTTGCATGCGTCTTTTAACAAAGACAGCACGCAATTGGCCAAAGGCGGGCGCATTGCTCCACCCATGGCCTATTGCTGTCGGTTACCCGCACGGCTGCCATGTGGTTTCAATTATCGTGCCCAGACACGGGCGCGATAATTGAAACCAGATGTCTCGCTGTGGCGCGCGCGTGTGCGCACCACTCGCAGGCTTGTTGAGGAAGTAGCGATACCAGAATAATTCAATGGTAAAAAAAAATTCCTTTATAACTTTGTTTTTATTAAGGGTTCAATGCGTGGCACCGTGTTGTCCCTTTGACTTAGTGTAAAATGTAATTTAGTGCAACGTGTCTTGTAGCAGGGTGTCAGCCTTTTATATTTACAAATAATAATGAGCTGAACAAAATGTTGCACACTTTTTATCGGCTCTCTTTCAGTGCACGTGTAAAGCGCTCTGATACCCGATTCGGGTCAAGTTTGCGCTATATAAAACTCCGAGAAAAAAAACACAAGCACACTTTACAAGCAGTTCAGAAGGGCGTTGTCAACTGAACCTTACCTGTGAGTGGCAGCTAGCGTTTCTGCTATTTGTAGCGCCTCATGAATATGAACCATATTTGAGGAGCTGCAGTATG
This sequence comes from Triturus cristatus, assembly GCF_964204655.1. Lineage (NCBI taxonomy): Eukaryota > Metazoa > Chordata > Amphibia > Caudata > Salamandridae > Triturus > Triturus cristatus. Next base: position 549,874,010 of record NC_140587.1, on the reverse strand, counting down.
TAAACATTTGGCTTGTTAGAGCTTGTGGCTCTTGTCGCGATTGTTAAGTTTACCGTATGGCTTCACACTTCTGTGTCAAGCAGTGCGGGGCAGTCCTGGCTCTCTGCAGAGCCCCCCATCTCTATTCGGCAGGTTTGCTTTGTCCCAGCGGTGCTTTCACAGCAGAGGTGGAAAGGGGGCGTGGCGTCTGCTCTATGGCTTTGGCTTTTCCAACCAAGGCTACAGCTTTGCTGCTGGCAGCTGGCTTGCATCTGACCGAATTCACTCTAAACCGTGGAAAGCATTTCAGGCCCAGCAATTAAACGGGAAATGGGTTAAACAAGCAAACCCTGGAGTCAATCGAACCCACATGCACGGCGGAGCGAACCCCAAGTCAGCGGCGTCACTATGGGGGTGCGGGGGGTGCGGACCGCACCAGGTGACACCCTCACATGGGGTGACACCAACAGGGCCGGTGTGCGCAGAGCAACCTAACCTTTTAGGAGGAGGAGGTGCCTGTGCGCAGTGCGCACTGTCTCCTCTCCTTTCTTTTATTTGCTTCCCTGTGAAATGGATCCAAAAAAGAAAATCACTTTTGCTGGAAATCAATGTCATATTTTTCTGACATTTAATTCCAAAATTCAGCATCGGGAATAAAAGTTTAAAAATTTGAAAAATAAATAACTAAATAAAGTAATACAGAGTGGTAGAAAACTGTCCAGATTGATTTTATTCACACCCAAACACATTAGCGCCACTTTTACAGAGTTTGCCAGTGAAGCGCTATTTTTGTTGTCTTGGCTTTGTTTTCCCTGGGCTTGGAACTAGTGCACCAATCCTGGAGGTACTGCAATGTGAGGATTGAAAAACAAAATTTGTACTGCTGCTCTGTATCTAGGGATGTTGTCTTTTTTTATCATACTGCTTATGTTTTGTAAGGATATAAGCAATGGCCATTGAAATGGGTCCATTCAGTGCCCTGTTGTCATGTCCTTAACTTTTCAGGCAAAAGCACTCACTGATTTCAGAACAGTGAGTGTAAAAGTGTTAAGGTAACCATGTTGTTCCTGCTTACATTTCACATGATTTGCAAAATTTTGCATTCCCTATGACTGTTTGCTCTTTCCAGGATGCTGTCACTTTTTTTTGTAGGCCATATATTGCTCTTGCCCAGTACGTAATTTAATTTGAGCCGCATCCAGGTGTTTATAGCTGGCAACAATTGGGTTGTAGTTGAAGGCAGTCTGAGTTTTTCTCAGTGGGGCAGTATGGTGTTCAGGGGAGAGAATGTGGCACTATGGCCAGAGCTGCTGAATTTGGAACTGGGGAACCAAGTTCAGCCTTAATAACCAGTCCGCCAGACCACTCTCCTGAGAGAGCACTATCTCATGCTAGACCTTAGAAGGCTTCGCAAGACATTAGAAGCCCCGGTGTCGTAGCACCAGCAGGTGGAACCTAGCATGACAAGTGTAGGTTAACCTTCAAGGCTTGTCCACCACTATTCATACTGAAGTTCACCTCCAGTCTTGCGGGCAGGTCTATGAAGCAGTACACCCTAGAACAGTGACCCTGTCACTGAGATCACAGGACACTTGAGAAGGGCCAGCTCTAGGGCGGTGCAACCGGTGTGACCGCACCAGGTGCTCACTTTAGGTGGAGGCATCATTTTTGCAAGTATATTATGGTTCTAAAAGCGCTTGCTGCCTCCTTCCTGGGCTCCAGTAATTTTCGGTAACAATAAAAATGTCATGATGACGCTGGTGATTAATGTTCTTCCTAGAGAGAGATCGGAATTTTGTCTAATGGAAGATTTGACTTATGGAAAGGTAGCTCAGAGGGTTAATGTACCTGCTGCAAATAACGTGTACCATGCAGATCACAAAGTGCACATAATGTAAATAGGCCAGTGTCAGAGAGATCCTTTGGTTACTTGCAGTTTATAAGTTAAAATCCTAACATAGAACAGTGAGCTATTAACTGTCATCTACTCCGCAGCAACACAAGTCACATTTTTTATTAACTTTTGATACGTTTGAGCTACAAACAATTTATTAGTTTAAATGGTCAGATCATGCTGAAGATCTTGTATTATGAGGCAAATATGGCAGAGCCATTATTATTTAGAAAATATTTCCAAACTAGGATTTTTAGCCATTCATGTTTGAACTGCTATTTTGGAAAAGGGAGAAGTGCTGATGACAGAAACTCCATGGCTTGGAGACAAATGGCTTGTGCTTCCACATTTTATCGTATTTGGGGACATTCTGTGATTAGAAGCATATCCCACTTTGTGAACACATTTTACTGTCAATAACTCATTATAACCTTAAATAATCATGTGTATCCATTGGTTGATAAAACTGGGCAGTGAAACCAAACAAATACAAAAAATTGGGATGTTTGCGCATTCTGGCCACGCCTCTGGCTCTGCCCACTGATCCAATCCTTGGGTTATTCCCACCCTCTGATTCTCCGCCCACAGTTTCCCTACTTTTATTCCCCCACTTCGACCACTGATATATCGTGTTGCTGGATAGTGGGAACACCACACCAGTAAAAAGTACCATACTTATGATATTATAAATTCCAATAAACTGTTGACTAGCAGGTAGCCCACTGTACAACCTGATTAATGAATCATTATCACACTGTTGTTAACAGGCACATTTTGTAAATATAGGACCTACATTTACAAACGTTACTAAGGATTCTGTATGGTCCCGTTATTTGCCAACTGTGTCCACTGGCGGACTCGGGCGGAGGAGGTCCATGCAGTAAGTCGTGAGGGGGTGACACCATGAGTTACCCGCACCGGGTGACACCAACCCTAATGACACCACTGCCCCAAGTTCGGAGATTTATGACTTTGCTTCATAAAACTGTGAGTCGTCGGTCCCCGCGAGGCTAGGTCAGGCGTCGGCGGGAAGGACACCAGCACAGCTTGCACCAGGAGAGGTGGCGTGACAAGGCCAGGCAGTTCAAGCACGCGCTCTGTATACACCTGGACTAAACCCAGCGGTGCGGCGAGAGGTCTGTGGAAAGAAAATATTCTCATCTCACCACAGAATTATTGAGAGACCCCCATCTATAGCATAAACACAAGGAGAATTAACGAGAGGCGCTAAGTAGTGCCTGCAAAACATTCAATGTACAGGGTTCCACCTGTGATTGAATTGTACATTTCCACACACCCGCAGTACTCCTGAACTATCATCCTTGTCAGTCATATGTGTTCTTTTTATCTGCTTCTGCGCACACACGCTGGAGTCTGCAATGCACTCTTGGTGTTCGGAGAGCTGTAAATACTTCTATGCAGCAACAAAACCTTGCAAGCATGTTCAGCACGCACGCCTGCTAAGTGGCCCCATGTCAAGCGTCACACCCTAAGCTACTTCCGACTGCTTAACCAACAACACTTTTAGTGCTGTGATTTTTAAACCCAAGTTAGGAATGAAAAAATGCAAATCCTTGAGTCTCATAATGAGAGGTAGTTTTGGCTAAATAAATGACAGTTATCACCATATGACTGCGTGGAGCCATCTGTTGGGACTATTTGCCCTTATTGTTACATTTCTAGGAGTTCAAAATATGCATTTTTGCAAAATAAATATTTCGAATAAAAGACCATTGTAAATATACGGTAACTTTTTTTTTCTCAAACCATTAATAACAAGCATTGGCAAAGCCATAAAGTCTCGCTTTATGAATATTTTGGATTTGCTATTTCTTGTTTAACTCAGCTGTGAAGCATCGACAACAAATAAAAAAGAAAAGTTAACAAAAACAATAGCTCTCGCATTTACGCAAGTTTAAGCTATTGGCATTGTAAATGGCAATTCCTATTTTTGTTTTTTAAAACATAAATAAAAGGCATTGTCATTCACAATACCAATAGCTTAAACTCGTATAAATGCGAGACCTATTGCATTGCAAATGCTTGTTTCACTGTGGAAATCACAGTGAGCAAGGTCCTGCAGACCTAAGATTTCTGCTGGATCGATAAGGCTTTAGCAGAAAATATATAGATATTGAGGACCTTTTCTGTTCAAATTTTCATGGCAAAAGGACATAGCTTTAAAGGACACTGTCTTGCTCAAAGGAAACCAATGTAGCTTGGCAAGAGCTGGTCCAGTGGGAAAACGCCTTGGGAGATTGAGCAGCAGACGTGCGGCCGCATTCTGCACCCTCAGGTGCTTTCTCAATCTACCTTGTGAGGCCTTGATATATAACACATTACAATAGTCCATTTTGGACATGACCAGTGCCTGGCAAACTGATTTTCTGGCAGCTTCGGGGAGAAGGCCATGATCTTGTTCAATGTTTTTAGAATTCCAAAACATTTTCCCGCTAGGCTGGAGATCTGGCTGTCAAATGATAGATTAGTGGACCAAACAGATGGTTATTTTGTTAGGATGGGAACCTCGGTTTTTCCGGCATTAAGTTTGAGGCAATTGTAATCCATCCACTGCGCTAACTCAACTAGGCAAGATCCAAGCTGAGCCACAGAGCCTCCCTCATCCTGAGTCAAGGTGATAATAAACTGCATGTCATCGGTGTATGACACGATGTTAAAGCTGTAACGCTCGATGACATCTGTTAGGGGGCGCATGTAAAGATTGAACAAGGTAGGGCTCAATGCAGAGCCCTGTGGCATCCCCTGCCACATCGAGAAAACCTCAGATGAGAAAGATTGTTGAACCAACTGAAAGGTGTGGTTCTGTAGGAAAGAAGCTAGCAAATGCAAAGCCGTGTCACAGACATCGTATTTTTATAGCCGTTCAAGCAGAAGGCCATGGGAAACGGCGTTGATTGCTTGATAATGTAACCTCTGCCATACATTATTAGGATAGTGCAAGTCATCGAGAACTTCCTTTATTTTAAGGTCATGAAACTCTGAGGAAACTTGCAAAATTGTTTTAATGGCAAGAGGCATTTTACTCCTTGTAAAACAAGGTCACATCATTATCCCACTATTACTCTTCCTCAAAAAGCTTAAATCCTTTGTCTCCTGCACTTTTATATGAAAGAGTATGTTTGCAGATATGTAGAATAAATGCAGAGTTTGTCGTGCAATAACAAACACACAAATACAAACTGGTAAGATGCCAAAACATATTTGGAGCTATTTACCAAGGTAACTCACACATGTTAGTAAGTTAATCATGTGTGTTTACTTTTACATCTTTGAGCAACTTAACTACTTTTGGCTGTTCTATATTTTATATAAAATTACTCAAATGTAGAGGTGGCTGAGCCACTGAAATCTCAAGTCAGATGCCTGACTTTGACTCAGCTGGAGGTCCTCTTGTAATCTCAAGGCAAAAACAAGCCAAACGTTCATGGGCTTCTGCCTGCCACTCTCCCACCTCTAACCTAATCACCAAGAATTAGAGAAAAACATTAATGTTTGATGTGAAACATAAGAGGGAAAGAAATACCCCTGTGGAGGTTAAATGGCACAATGTAAATCAAAAAGTCTGGATTTTTCCCAACTTCTCTGCTTGACCAACGGCAGACAAGCTCATGTTTAAGGACTGTCACTCTTAATAAATTTCTCAATGACGTGATGTAATCTGCTCCAAACACCAGTCACCAGTGTCAGCCATCTTGCCATTACTTTCCCACTCACTGTCAGGAAAGCAGAGTTCCAGTAGGGCTGTTTAGGCTGTGTGGGAGGATGAGTGTTTGCTGTAACTACAACTCCCATCAGGCCTGTGCCCACACACACCTTCTCAGCCATACCAAACAGCCTACCTGTGACTCAGCTTTCCTGAGAGTGAGTGAAACTGTGCTGGCAAGATGGCCGACGCTGGTTCCACATTGACTGGAGGGTCTAAGTTGGAATTAGGATACAAATAACTGTGGATTTACTTCTGAAGACTTCATCTACAAACACTACCAACTCCTCGCTGCACTTTGTTTTTTATGTTTTGTTGAGCACTCCCCCATTGTGTGGATTGTGATCATTATGTCATGCACTAAAATAAATCACTTTGCACAAAATACTTGCTCATGTTGTGTCTTTAAATCCCAAATGTACAGATTGAAATGACGCACACAATCACAAAGAAGAAAGTGTTAACAACATTGGTAAGAAATCCCCTCAGAAATGTTAACTACTGGCTTGTGAGTAAATGTAACCTGTCAGAGCAAGATAGATAGACACAATATGGTTCTCACACAACCCATAGTACGTGGTACTGATTCAATATATTTCTACTATCGACAAAGATATCACCATTTGCAAGCACAAATAACAATCATTGTCAGCAAACCAGATCATCATGGAATATGTTTTGTTTCAGAATAATCTTTGATGTGTTAAAACAGACAAGGCACACCTCAATGTGGAGCACAGGTTTATTCTCCTGCTACAACTTGCGCCTTAAACCAAAGTCAAATCACATTGCACAGTAACAGAATGCTCCCAAGTAAAAAATAAATGACCATCAATTCAGAAGGAATTGCGTGCCAGGGATTTCAACAACTGTTCAATGTTGGAGTATGTCACAGCATCATGTGTCTGGTGAGGTCACAACTCTGCAGTTCACTTGGCAAAGTACCCTGGTAAGGAGAAACATAGAACAGAGCCAAGAAAACAGGACTAAGGTAGTTCACTTTTGCAAACTATGTCATCTGAAGCACAAGATTTACACTGTGGAAACTAGCTAGGATTCACGGTAACTCTGTACATGTTAACATGCCCATGTAAAAAACCCATCTTACAAAAAACTCAGGACAATTTTTAGACACTCACAAGCATACATACACATTGTCCACCAGCAACACAACAACAAACAATTGGGGTTAGTCACCTCCTCTCATTGCACACTAATGTGAAAAAGTTGTGGATAAACTGTTGTCTCAAATCCATGCCATCATCAACATCACCACTGTCATCATGTCCCGGTCCAGGATCCTCCCTCGCTGGCAGGTGCTGGTCTTCGTCCTGTATGAGAGGTATTTCCTTCCATATAGCCAGGTTGTGGAGCATGCAGCAAACTGTGATGATCTTGTACATCTTCAGTGGGGCATATTGGAGGGCTCCTCCTGTGCGATCCAGACAGCGGAATCTGGTCTTCAGGAGGCCAAAAGTCTGCTCTACGACTCACTGGGTCCTACCATGGGGCTCATTAAACCGCACTTCTACAGGGGTGACAGGGTTACGGAGTTGTGTTAGTAACCAAGGCTGGCTGGGGTATCCAGAGTCTCCTACATTGAACACAGAAAAAAGATTCAGTTGTCTGATAACAGAGAACTATCTGACATACATTCAACACACAAAACAACATACACATGCCACATCACCTACCAACAAGCCAGGCACGGTCAGGTTGCAGCTGAGACATCAAATGGGGGGGTGATGCTGTTCCTCATGATATATGCATCATGTGCCGATCCAGGGAAACACACGCAGATGTGGGAGATGGACATGTCAGCCAAACATACTACCTGGACATTGATGGAGTGGTAATGTTTTCTGTTGCGATACACCACCTCAGTTGCCTGTGGTGGGATCAATGCAACGTGGGTGCCATCAATAGAGCCAATGACATGAGATATCCGTCCCAAGGCATAGAAGGCCCCTTTGATGTCGGAAACTTTATGTACTGGTCCAGGTAATGGAGAAATGCCTCTAAAACATCACGAAGGACATGGCTGAACATGGTTTGTGCCATTCCACCAGATGTTGCCACTGTGTATTGGAAAGAACCAGTGGCAAAGAAATGTAATGCTGCCATAACCTTCACTTTGGGCATCAGGGCAGTTGGATATGTCAACCTGGCTGCAAATGAGGTGACAACTGTTCAGTTATTGGCCTGGTGAATCTGTATTTCTTGATCATGTCACTTTCTTCCATGGTCTTGAGGTCTGGAAAGGGCGTACAGACTGGAGGTCATCTGCTAAACCTATGTGTAAAGTGTAAACAGTTGGTGTCAGGTCACAATGTACAAAGCAACATGCATTGAGACAAAAAGAACATGAAATGGGAACACAACTAAAACTACTGAACATTGGAAATATAAATTTCACTTAAATACATATCACAGCATCAGTACCCTTCCCAGACAGGTTACCAAGGTATGGTGACACAGCAATTAGAGTACTATAGTGTAAAAATCTCCAGTGTCTGTCACCATTAATGTGATCAAGCATCACATACTCCACAACTCCACACAAAATAAGTCAACATTTATGTTTCTGAGAACAATTAAATGTTTAAAAGGACACATAATAGAATCATGTAATACCAGAGATGTGTGACACCTGATACACACACAGCGTCTCACAATGTTAATCATGCCCACCACTGTCACAGGGTGGAGACTGTCATGTGTCATGTCTACATTACACATACAATCACATACACAAACATGTACAATGTTGGAGTTGCAAAATTATGTAACAAAATCATCCACTTAAGTCTGGGACACACAGATAGACTAGTGATTCACATTATAAACACAAGCTGATTTGGCAGAATAATGTCACTGTCTACTCATCCAAAGGTAAAAGCTTTATCCATTACTTATACACCAAACATTTACAGTCTGAAATCACACCAATTGCGCAATGGGTCACACAGTAGCCAAATACAGTGAATATGTCAAGAATGCACTTGCAGGAGGAGCCTAGCGCGCAACCAAGATGGCCGCGTAGGTGCGAGGCTCCCGAGGACCTCCGCAACCTCCTACGTTTATCCTGTCTTCATCCTGCATCGGTTGAGGGGACTGTGTCGGTGAGCCTGAGCCGAGGTGGTACCCGTTTCCCGTTTTCGAATCGGACCTCGGGTGCCGGAGTGAGCACCGATTGAAGTTTGCGGCCTACTTCTCTCCTGGCCCCGGATTCGCGTTTGGGGGCGACCCAGTGGCAAAGTGAACAACAACGGCGGGCTGGGCCTGGCGAGTCGCGCACCCCACGCTTTCACTTTCACTTTCGCGCCCCCTTGCCGTTTTCGCAAGTGGGATCACGGCGCTCTTTGTGTTGGGGTGGCCTCGCTGGGAGACCCTGCCTGCCTGCCTGCTGTGGCCCGCTCTGCCGTCCTGGGGTGGCCCCCCGGAGCTCGTGGCCTTGATTGCTTGCTCTTCACTGCGTGACTGGTGCGGGTGTGAGACCCGCGACGATGGCCACGAAGCAGGATGGGGATCGGTTGAAGGCCAAGTCAACCCGGCATGGCGCCGCACATCAGGCCAACATCATGGACCGCTACACCCTCCCAAAGGGGTCTCCCGGCGGATCGCACAAGTCCTCTGAGTGCCCCCCGGATGCCCCGGACTTGCCCACGGATCTGTCTCTGCAAGACGTCATGAGCGCCATTGCTGAGATGAAGGCCTCGGTGGGCCAGCAGTTCGACACTTTAGCGCACAAAATCGACGCGGTCCTCATTGATGTCAACCTTGTGAGAGCTGATCTCTCCAAGACTAACGACCGGGTCGACTCTTTGGCCCACACCGCGTCGGGCCTCACGACTGAGGTGGCGGCCCTTCAAACGGAGGTGCACCGGCTCCGTCAGGCGAGTGCGCTCATGGATCGGCGCCTGGAGGACTCCGAGAGCCGGGCCCGGAGGAATAATATCCGCATCATCGGAGTGCCCGAGGGACGGGAGGAGTCGGCGGCGGATCTCTTTGTGGAGGACCTGATCACTACCCATCTCCAGCCTCGAGGGCTGAGTAAATTCTTTGCCGTGGAGAGGACCCATAGAGTTCCCGGGGGCAGACCGAAGGTTGGAGCCCCTCCGCGGCCTCTTATTGCCCGTATCTTTAACTTTCGGGACAGGGATGCGATTTTGCAAGCTTCCAGACTGCAAGGGCCGATCAAGCTGGAGAACATGGAGGTGAACTTTTATCCTGACTTCACCCAAGCGGTCCAGAAGCAGAGACTGAGTTTCCTGGGCGTCAAGCGGCGCCTTCGAGGCATGAACTTAAAATACGCCATGCTCTTCCCGGCCAGGCTGCGGGTGGAGGTGGATGGTCGCACTCACTTTTTTGACCGTCCTGAAATGGCCGGGGACTGGCTGGACACTTTGTCTGGGGGTCATGATCGGGATGGCGGGGGGGGGCTGCGGGAGGAGATTGCCCACCGGACCGGGTCTGAGGTACTGATGCCGGGGCTCACTCCGGATGACGCGGCCACTTTCGGCCAAGCTTAGGGTCTTTTGTTTGTTGTACTCGTCTCCCCTCCTCTGGAGGCTGTGCGGGGTCTTGAGGGGGTACTCTTTCCTCCTCTAGGGGGTCTAGCTAGTTCCAATTATATAGGGGCGACAGGCACACTGCAAGTTGGGGGGGCTGTCTGGGCTCATGCAGGGGTGCAGGGAGGGGGGAGTTTTGTTGGGGCGGTTGGGTTGGGGTGGGGTTTTGTTCATTTGTACCACAAGGCAAAAGTATTGTTGTGCTATTCCTAAAGTGCTCTCGGGGGGACGATTGATCGCTTTCGGCTATGATGGGGGGTAGGGGACTGAGTCTTTTGTCCTGGAATGTTAATGGACTGGGGGACAGGATAAAACGGGGTGTGGTCCTGCAGTTCCTGAAACGAATTTCACCTGATATAGTTTTTCTGCAGGAGACGCACCTCATTGGCAACTTCTTTCGTGCTATGAATCGACGGGGCTACCGCCTTCTGGCCCATTCAGGCTTCACGTCTGGTTCCAGGGGTGTGGGCATCATGGCTAAAACCTCGCTCCCATTAGAAGTTGATGAGGTGCTCCATGATGACAGGGGACGTTACACGGTTCTGGTGGGTAGAATGGAGGGCAGAGTGATTGTTTTTGTTTCTGTCTATGTCCCGCCAGGGTTGCAAACGACTACTTTTGCGGATCTGGGGCGCCTCCTCCTTGGCCTTCCGGAGGGGATTCTAGTGGTTGGGGGGGATTTCAACGCGGTGGTTTCCGGAGCTGAGGACAGTCACCCCCCTAGGGATCTCCCCCGTGCCCAAGCGTGGTTATCTGGCCTCTTGGATACTTTGGGGCTGGTGGATTGTTGGCGTTTGAAACACCCTACGCAGAAACAGTACACCTTTCATTCCGGGGCCCATGGCAGTCTCTCAAGGCTAGATTATGTCCTGGTGCCGGCGGCACATGCGGGGAGGATCGGGGAGGTGCGCCACTTGGCGCGGGGTATTTCAGACCACTCCCCGCTCCTGTTGCACTTCGACATTCTCCCGAGGGGGGAGGGTAGGGTGGTCCCGATTAATCCCTGGTACCTGCGTGACCCCACCATTCGCGCTGAGTTGGTTAAATCCCTTAAGCGATATTTTGACGATAATGTGGGGGTCAGTGTCATCGGCGGTCTCTCTGTGGGAGGCTTTCAAGACGGTACTCCGGGGGGAGGCCCTGTCCCTTATTTCCCATTCCCAGAAGCGCGAGCGGGAGGAGGTGACCCGTGTTGAAACTGAGATAACCGAGTTGGAGGGTGACCTAGAATGTGGGGTGACGGATGACAAACTACATGTTCTCCGACTCAAGCAGGCGGCCTATAAGGCCCTCGTCACGGAGGCGGCCAGGGGCCTCAGTAGAGAGCAACAGGGGAGACTGTATGATGTGGGTGATAAGGCTGGGAAATTGATTGCGTGGCTGGATAAAAAGGAGAGAGCGAGTCGAGTTGTCCCGTCGATTGAGAAACTGGATGGTGTGTGTGTCACTGAACCGGGAGAAATTGTTGATTGCTTCGCTGAATATTTCCGTGGGGTGTATTCCCCGGTGAAGAGGATTCCCATGCTCTGCTCAGGGATATCGCGCTGCCTTCCCTTTCGGAGGAGGACAGAGTGTCGTTGGACGCCGCCCCAACATCTGAGGAAATTGCCCTCGCCATACGTTCGGTCGCTTCCGGCAAGGCCATGGGTCCTAATGGTCTTCCTATCGAATTGTACAAGCTGCGACCGGATACGCTGGCGCCGCATCTCCGTGCTATGTTCCTCGCGGCCCGTTCGGCGGGTTCCCTCCCGCTAGACCAGCGTCTGGCTACTATCGTGGTTATTCACAAGGAGGGGAGGCCGCGGGACCGGGTCACGTCCTACAGGCCCATTTCGCTGCTGAATGCGGAACCCAAAATTCTCGCCAAGGTGTTGGCCAATCGGCTGGTTGGCGTGGTGTGCGATCTGATTCACCAGGATCAGTCCGGTTTTATCCCTCATCGCAACACTGCGCTAAACCTGCGGCGCTTGCATGGGGTGCTCGCGCGTGTCCCGTTCATACGGGAGCCGGCCATTTTGGCGTCCCTGGACGCCACTATGGCGTTTGACACACTTGAGTGGCCATATATTTGGGCGACGCTGGCGAAGTTTGGGTTTGGCCCGGGATTCATCGGTTGGGTGAAATTGTTGTATTCCAGACCGCTGGCGCAGGAGGCTGTGAACGGTAGAGTGTCGGCTCCATTTGAGCTGGGCAGGGGCACACGGCAGGGCTGCCCGTTATCGCCGCTCCTCTTCGCGCTTGCCTTGGAGCCCCTAGCGGAGTGGCTGCGGTGGAATCCTTCTATCCGTGGTCTCCGATGGACCCCTGAGTATGAGGACCGCGTATCTCTTTACGCTGATGATATTCTTTTGTACCTGGCTTCCCCGCGTAAATCGCTGATAGTACTGGTTGATGTATTGCACTCATTTGGCCTCAACTCCGGCCTAGTCATCAATTGGGCTAAATCTTGTGTGTATGTCCTCTCTGGGGAGGCTCCTATCCTTCCGCGGGGTTGTCCTATCCAGATTGCTCCGCGGGGATTTAGGTACCTGGGTATCTTCATTACCCTGGACGCGGAGACCCGGTATAAACAGAACTTGCTTCCCCCCCTCCAGCGCCTGAAGGATGATGTCGCGCGTTGGAGGCGCTTGCCGCTCTCGCCGCTCGGCCGGGCGGCATTGTTTAAGATGATGTCGCTGCCACGTTTCCTGTACGCCTTACAGAACACAATGGACGTTGTCCCGGCGCGCTACTTTCGCGAAGTGGAGAGTTTGCAGCGCCGCCTGTTCTGGGAGGGTAGACCGCGTATCGCCCTGGCGAAGCTGACGCTCCCGTGGTACGACGGGGGGGTTGCCCTCCCAGACATCAAGCGATATTACTGGGCCTCCCAGCTGGCTGCGATAAATCACGGCCTTTACGGACCCGCTCTAAACCCGGCCTTTGAGATGGATAAAATGTTACTGCCGGGCGGCGACTATAATCGGGCGCTTGCTCGCTCGACGCACGTCTGACGGGCCCCACGCGGGTCATGGTGCGAGTGTGGCACGCGGCTAACTTGGCGATGGGGTGGAAGGATCGTTTGACCCGGGCGACGCCACTATACGCATCTGAGCGGCTGGGCTCCCTGTGGACCTCGAAGGGTTTTGAGAAATGGGACATGATAGGCATCAGCAGGGTGGGCGATCTCTGGACGAGGGGGGGATTCAAAACGTTCGATGTGCTGCAGATGGAATTCCAGTTGCAGGACAGGGAGTACTTTCGATATATGCAGATCCGTCATGCGTTGTGCTCCGTATTCCCGGACGTTGCCTCCATCCCGGAGTACTCCCCTCTGGAAGATAGAGTGCTAGATGGGCATGTACCGGACGGCACGATTTCATTAATTTATAAAAAACTCATCAATGATCGCTCGGGACTGCTGACTGGCCTTCGTGAGGCGTGAGGGGCTGATGGATTGGAGCTGGATGACGAGGACTGGGTGTCTGCGGTGGCCTCCCCGAAAGAGGTGGCCATACCGGCTCGCCTTCGCTTCGTCCAGCTCAAGATACTCCACAGGGTCTATGTTACGGGGCCGAGTCTGATGCGTATGGGCTATGCTGTGGACGGGTTGTGTAAGCGTGGGTGTGGTTCTTTGGGGACCTTTCTCCATATTTTGTGGGAATGCCCGGAGGTGGCGCGATTCTAGCGTGGTGTGCATGAGGTTTTGCAGGCAGTAACGCATGTGCCGCTGCTGCCCGAGGCGAGGAGATGTCTCCTGAATGTGTGGGAGCCAACCGACTACTCAGTGCCGCAGACGTGGTGGGTGACTCTGGGATATATGGTGGCCAAGCGTGATATTGCTCAATTGTGGGGTTCCCAGAGGTCACCGACTGTCTCGGCGTGGAAGGACAACATGGATTGGTGTATGTTTCGGGAAAAGGTGGTGTATGTTGCGAGAGGTAAGCCTGGGAAATGGGTGAAAGTGTGGGGCCCCTGGAACGCCTACCGTGGGGGAATCTGTACCCCGCCGCTGATGCCTGATCCGTCACCGGCCCCGTCTCCTTAGCCTTCTTGTCTTCCTGGTTCTGGGCATTGAGTCCACTTTGTCTCCGTCCCGACCTATCCCCCCCCCTTGATATTCCTGTGTATCGGTAGGGTCCCCCCCAGGGGAGCACATGCTATTGTTTCCGATTGTGGGTTGCCTTGTGGACTTGTTTTTTCGTTATTTATATAAAAATGAAACCGTTGTGTGGGGTCCGGATGGTGTGGCTGCCAACGCTTCTCTCAACTCCTGTGATCCCACTTCTGCCGCAGCGTGTGTTCTACTGTTTGTATTATATGCTCTTTTTGTTTGCTAGCGGCCGGTCTGAAGGTTGTAGGCCCATCTTTGTATATCTTTTGGATTCTGTAATAAACGGTTTAAAAAAAAAAAAAAAAAAAAAAAGAATGCACTTGCACGTTGGAAAACATGGCGGCTGGTTAGTACGCGGTCACGGAGGCTCCCGAGGATTGAGAGAATCATGCACGAATAGAATGCCCCCTGAACGTTTTTGTTATTATTAAATTAAGTGAATACCTGGCGAAAAGTACCTGGTGAAAACTGTGGCCGGATATCCGTGGGGATTGCTTTGCGAGATCAACGCTGTTTGGGGTGTTGTGGAGGTGATTAAAGAGGTTTGCATCGTTCGTGGATAAGCGGTCTCTCCCGTGCCCCGCGTTTCGTGGCCTCCAGCTGGCCTCCCGCTGTTGTCTGTTCCTCCGTTTGCCTATTTTTTCTTTGTTGGTGGCGTTTGAGGCAGTGGAGCGAGCGGAACCTGCGGGGCTGCCCGACCGGGGTCCTAGCTGCTTGTGAGCTCAGCAGGGGCTGGAGGGCGGCAGCACAATAATCCATCCGGAGCAGATTAGGTAGAGGCAGCACATTCACAAGAGGCACCCGGTGTGAAGGAAGAGAAGGAAGCGACAATGAGGCTTATGGCTGTTTGGAGCTGGCACAGTCAGGGGAATCAATATCTGCTTGTGTTGCAGGTATATTCTCCAAGCAGGAGGAAGTACAAAATACAGGTCATAATAAAATTAAGGAGGGTGTGCGGGGAGAGGTAGGGTGAGAAGCAGAGCAGAAAAAGGGAGTGTTGAAGAAAAAAAGGGAAATCAGGGTTTTTTCTGAAAAAGAATAAAAACAAAGGCCTGGCCAGAATAAAGACTGGTGATCAGTTGGAGATAGAGGCATTTCAGGTGGAAGAAAAGGTGGAGGGGACATCAGAGAGGATTGCTTCGCAGGGCAGGTACCAACTGAGACGTTTAGGGGCAAGGAGCTCCTTGAAGGGTGATCAGAGAAATAAGGCAATAGAGTCTGTTCCCCCGAACCCCCCGAAACAGATTGAGCTTACCACAGGAGAGTGGGAAAGTCCAAGAAGGAGGAGATTGAAAGGAAAAAAGCGGAGACTCAGGCTGAGAACCCAAAAAACTTAAAAATTACACCCTTATTACAAACCTTTTTTAAGGTGGTACCGAAAACCCTGCTGTTGTAAAATCCAGGTTGGGACACCCCTGGTGTTAGTCTGGAAGGGGGTCAAAATATCAGAACTTCAAATAGGCTTCAGGTGTTAGCAAATAATCCTGAGCCACAAGAAATAGACACGTTAAAAGAACTTAATGAACTAAAGGTAACCCAGCTTGCCCGGGAAGAGAATAAGATCTCTCCCCCCCTTCAGAACTATGGAGCCCTTCTCCTCCCAAAGAGGGTTGGTACTCCACTAAAATATGTCGCTTCCTCCTGAGAAAGGGGGAGGGGAAACTCAAGTAGAAATGACACAAACACACACACAACATCAGCCTCATTTGAAAGCTGGTCTCCAACCTCAACTTCAGTCTCAGTTAGTCAGTGACCTAATACAGCTACTTACCACAGAAGTAAGAAATAGATTTGAAACATCGGAATCAAATCACAAGGAGATTAGGGTGGCCTGTGATACTTTAGAGAAAAAACTGGATGATCTTGCTTCTAGGACAGCTCAGCTAGACACTCCAGTAAAAGATCTTACACTACAGACAAGGGCAAACACAAAGGAGATTATACTCCTAAAAGGGAACAAGGTGCTGTTGAAGGACAACCAGAGAAGATGTAATCTTCACATCCTAAAAATCCCAGAAGGGAGTGAGGGGAAAGACAATGGCATTTGTGGCAAAAATGATCAAGTTGAGTATTTACATTGATCACGCAGAAGAAGATTTAGTGAAGGATATACAAAGAGTCCACAGAAACCCATTCAGGCAGAACCCGAATAAAACAAAAACAATCCTGGTTAATTTCAACACGTGTAAGATTAAAGATGAAATTTTAACCCTGGCTCTAAAAAAGAAAACCTTAGCAGAAGGGATAAACTTTGAAATTGGATCCTATGTTTCACAGATTACAGCCAATAAGCAGTGGGAGTTTGGAAACATGATTGAGCCCTTTAAACATCTGGGCGTAACAGCCCAGTTAAGCTTCACTGCTAGTTTGTGGGTAATGCACAATAACAAGATGCAGAATTTCCGCAGTATAGAGGAGGCCAAAGAGTTTCTGAAATCCTTGTCGGGTTCTGGGTTGGAATGGGCAAGACAAAACGCAGTCTATTTTTGTATATTTTCTTCGTGATACATTGCTGAAACTCTTTTTTCTCCCTTTTCTTCTTCTTTTCTGTTAGTTCCAGGGTTAACAGCAGAATTGTTTAAAATGATTTAATGGGGGGGGGGGTACAAATTTAGAATTCTGATATCTAGTCTCTCAACCTTGTGAGGTTTCCATAGATTTAGGCCGTAAAGAAGAAGGAAGAGGTGAGTTTTCCAAGGAGGGGGGGGGGGGGGGACACGGGTTGGCTTTAGCACACGGGTGGGGGAGCGCTGGGAGAAAAAAAAACTTTGTCCTCATAGAACTTATGTGAACTCTGGTCTTGACTGGATAAAGTATTTAAGGAACAATTATGATCCCTAGTCAGAGAGAAGAGTTAGAACTGCTATCATGGAATGTAAATGAGCTCAGAATGAGAAAGAGAAGAGAAAAGATTCTGCAATATTTAAAAGATGTCTCAGCCCAGATTATTATCCTTCAAGAAACCCATTTAACTAGTAAGGAAATGTGTGATATATTTCCAAAGCTAGAAAGTGCCTACAGAAAGTGATATTTAATGACCATCATCTTACTATAAGAGGGGTAGCCATATCGGTTAAAACAAATCCCTTAATAACAATTGAGGAAAGTAGGGTGGATAAGGCCGGTAGATGGGCGATAGTAAAAATAAAATACTGTAATCAAGCCTATACTGTAGTCGGCTATTATGGTCCAAACTTGGATAATTCCAAACCTTTTGGGAGTTTAGTCTCTTTGGAGAGAGAGGAATGAAACCCTTAAGAGTTTTACTTTTAATAACAAAAAATATGGGCACCAATCAAGAATAGACCTCTTCTTAATCATTCACAGTATAAAAGAGCAGGTTAAGGGTGCTATCCATGTAGGATCACATATGTTAGACCATTCAGCCATAACTCTAGTTCTGGTTCCGCCAAATGTCCAAGTACAAAGAAGGTGGACTATGGATCGTACCATACTATCTGATGAAGACATGATAGCAATACTAGGGTTGGGATTCCGAGAGTTCTTTGAACATAATATAGATAGTGCACCATTGGGCATAGTTTGGGACACATTTAAATCCTTTTTGAGAGGGAAAATAACATCTAGCCAGTCCCACAAAAATAAAAAACGAAGACTGGAGATTACCAATATCGAGAAAAAGATTCAGCAGCTGGAACAGCGGCTACAAGAGGGCAAGATAGAACAGGGGACGTATCAATCTTCAATGCAATCTCTTAAAATGGACCTTGTAGCATTAGTAGAAGCAAGATTACAGGAGAAATGGCGAGTAAGTAAATTGCCCATATTAATTACGGGGAAGGCTGTGGTTAATTACTTGCCTGGAAAGTCAAAAATAATCTGGGACGCAATTTTATAAAATAATTAAAACATGAAGAGACAGGTTGCCTTACTGGGACGAGGGAAGGTATTGAAGAAGCTATTTTAAACCATTTTGAGAAAGTTTATTAGGAAGATTTAACTACGGTAGATGAGGAGGTGGAAGAATGGTTAGGCCAAGAACTTCCCCAAAAACTTCCAGATATACACAGGGAGGTAATAAACCGTCCAATAACGGAAGGTGAAATTAGAAACGCAATAAAATCAGGGAAATCGAATAAGGCGGCAGGAATGGGAAATATGGAAATATTTAAAAAGTAGGGAGATCCCTGCCTCATGGAATGAAGCTGTTGTATCCTTGATACTTAAACTGGATAAATCACCAAACTCCTGTGACTTCTATAGGCCTATCTTGTTGTTAAACTCTGATTACAAGATCTATACAAAAATATTGGCAGATACGCTTAATGGAGTAGTGGGTATGTTGCTTAACGAAGATCAGAAAGGCTTTATGAGGGGGAGGGAAATTAAAGACTTAACCTATAATTTAATCGGGCCATAGATCTAGCATTCACATTTAAAATTCCGTTGGCAGTTATTACAGTCGATGCGACCAAAGCCTCTGACCGGGTAATTTGGGTCTACTTTCAAAAAATCCAAATATTAGCTAATATGGGGGATAATTTCTATCGATCAATAGAATTATTATATAATAACCCTACAGTAAAAATCTTAGTGAATGGAAATATCTCAAGATCCTTTAACCCCTTCGCTGCTAGGCCTTCCCCCTGTGGTAAGCCTTTTTTGGCTATTTGGGGGAGTTCGCGCTTAGGCCCCTGTAACTTTTTGACCACATAAGGTATCCACGCCAAATTTGCATCCTTTTCTTCCAACATCCTGGGGATTCTAAAGGTACCCAGGGTTCGTGGATTCCCCAGGAGGGGACCCAGAAATTAGCCAAAATACAGCAAAATTTGTTTTTTTGGGGAAAAAAATGCTGCAACAAATGGCATAAGAAAAAGAGTTTGTGGGGCTGAAATCACCATTTTCCAAGATTTTAGGGAATGACAGACTTTTGTCAGAAAACCAAAATCTTTTACACAGCTTTGCCATTTTTCTGGGACATAGCCTATTTTTGCAATTTTTTGTGCTTTCAACCTCCTTCTAGTTAATGGTAGACATGGGTATGAAAGCAAGAATGGATCCTGGAAAGCTATACAGTTTTGAAAAGTAGACAAAATTCTGAATTCAGCAAGGGGTCATTTGTGTAGATCCTTCAAGGTTTCTTTATAGAAACTAACAGTTAAATACAGGAAAAATGGAAAATTAGTTGGAGAAAAACAGCCTTTTGTGTCAACGTTTTCACCTGTAACTTCTTCTAATTATGACAGCTCTATATACCGTTACATCCGCAAGACCTTACTGGTTGGGGGGATATATAGGACTTGTAGGTTCACCAAGAACCCGACGAACCCAGAGCCAAAAACTGAGTAGCAACTTGCAATAGTTTTTAGGTCTCACTGAGCCCAGCGCATGCGTTGGCTCGGAGAGGCATTTTGTATGTGGCTTTTTTAAGTGCTGCTGGCTGGCCTAGCGCTTGCGTGCACGTGAGCATGCACGCGCGCTGCCGCCATGCGCTAGGCCAGCCAGCAGCACTCAGGAACGCCATTAGCACGTCATCGCAATCTCTCGCTTTCACAGCGATCGTGATCACTTTCGTAGCATTGGCCACGCACGCACACAACTCCCGCTTCTCCCCCTCCCCCACCACCCCGCGCGCGGCCAATGCTTGTTCTTACTGTCGTTCTCTGTCTCTCTGTGTCCCTTTTTCTTGCTGATTTTCAATCTTGCGGTCTGTTCTTCCCTTCATGTCTTTATTTGGTCTTTTTTCTGCTTCTTCATATGGTTCTCTTACTCTTATGTTTCGGTCCCTCTTTCTCACACACACGCACACATGTACTTCTCTATCTCGCTTTATCTTGACCAATTGTTCTCGGTCTTCATCTGTCTAGCTTTCTTTGACTGACCCTTTCTTTCACTGTCTGTCATACTCTGTCGCTCCCTGACATTCTATTACTCTATGTTGCTCTGCGTCCTTGTTTGAACAGCGAGCTCTTTTCCGGGTCAGCTCGGTGATTACTGTCAGTGACTGGACCAGCTTTTCTGAGGCGGGTACTGTTGTTTTTCTTCTAACCAATTGCACCCTGTGTGGGGCGGCGCAACCACTCAGGACCAACCCACTGCAGTTCGTGCGTCAGTCAGTCAGTATTAAGTAGTTTTCCAATTGGCTATCTTTCCCTTCAGTTTTTCAGGCACCTCAGAGTCGAAAGAAAAGCGGATGACTTTTTAGCGGTAAGTCTCAGGTTCGGAATATTTTCTCCTATTCTGTTGTTTAAGTGTGTGCAACCAGTGTTCTGTGAGGTCACAACGCGTTTCTAGTGGGGTACAAGACCATTCCACTTGGCCTTCTGCTTACTTTCTTGAATAGTCACTTTACTTTTTTGTTTTCCAAAATCAAAACACAGCAAGTCTACTGAGTACATAAACTGAAGTTAGAGCACACAAACGAAATAAACTACAGTGTCTCATGTTTTTAGTTCTGGCATTAGCCAAAACCATTTGATGGTATAAAAAGTGTACGTATAATGAACCTATTTATTGGAGCTATCTAGGCAGCTATCTTTATGCGTGGCTCACCACAATTGCAATGTTGCGCTTTAAACAGTGCCAGTCACACTATGTTCGATTTAGCATAGCACTCACACACCTTTCTTTTGTGCTGTGTGGCTCGCCTAAATCAACTTTGGAAAATATTTGTTTTCAAAAGCAGAAAAATGCCAGTTTTAACATTGGCGCCCGTGTTCCCATTTTCAAAAGTTCGGTTTTGCCGCTTTTCCTACGTGAGCATGGTTGTTGTGTTGCCTGGACTTAGGTAGCACCAATATTCCTGGAGCCCCTGCAAACATGCAGTACAAAGGCAGAAGGTTTGCTCACGTAGCTGCTGCAAACCTCAAGAACAGCTGTCATTGATCGTGAGTAGCAACTGATGGGCTTATGGTTGGTGCACAGCACAGTAAACACCACTTTTGTGAAGCCTCATTCGAGTTCACAACGGCACTCGTATTAAGCACTACATGTGTTGTAACAGGTTTCTGTAGGGATAGCTTCCGTAGCTGTTGGTGATCGCAGCTCTGCAATGGCTCTTACTGTTTCATTAACTTTAAAAAATGTGCCCACGAGTCAAAGCTTCTTGGCTTCCTGTCTGCTATCTGCACGCAAATGCCAGAAGAGCTATGTCATGTTTGTAGGAAAGGTGCATTTTTTTCAGATGTGGAAGAAATGGCTTTCTTTGTCTCTGTTGCTTACAATAAATAAACAAAGACACACACTTGCATAACAGGCTTAAACCTTGTCCTAGTTTAGTGGCCCACAGCTTATTTGAAAACAGTTAATTTTTTATAAAGAACTAAACTCATATTCTTTTATAAAACTGTAAAAATGCAACCTCTCTTCCTGTTCTTTGATTTTGCTAAATATAACCCATGTTTACCTTCAAGCTGTGAAAGGGAGTCTGGAGAAGTACTGAATAGATAAATGTTGTGAAATACAAAAATAAAGCACCACTGTGAACTATTTGTACAACGTTTTTAGGTCTCGCTGAGCCAGCGCATGCAGTGTTTTATTGCAGGCAGGAGTCGGTAGGGCAGTAAGGGTGGCAGGCGCCCTTGTACAAGCAGACAAAATGGACACCCACTCTGCTAGTGGGCTATAAGAATAAATCCATAACTGCAGTTCAGGTGTCGCCTAAGACTCCTGCTACCCGGTGCCACTGCACCTGATGCACCAAATATAGCTCCGCCCGGCACATTCTCTCTCTCTCTCTCTCTTTCTCTCTTTCTCTCTCTTTCTTTCTCTCTCCCTCTCTCTCTCCCTCTCTCTTTCTCCCTCTCTCTTTCCCTCTCTCTCCCTCTCTCTCCTCCTCTCTCTCCCCCTCTCTCTCTCTCTCTCTCCCCACTCTCTCTTTCTCTCTCTCTCCCCCTCTCTCTTTCTCTCTCTCTCTCCCCCTCTCTCTTTCTCTCTCTCTCTCCCCCTCTCTCTTTCTCTCTCTCTCTCTCTCTCTCTCTCTCCCCTTCGCTCTTTCTCTCTCTCTCTCCCCCTCTCTCTTTCTCTCTCTCTTTCTCTCTCTCCCCCTCTCTCTTTCTCTCTCTCTCCCCCTCCCACAGTTGATGTTGTTGCACCAAGGATATTGTGCTGCATAACTAAATACTTATAAGGTCCCAAAAGCGAGACCTATTGGCTATGCCAATGCTTGTTTATTATGTACCAGGTATATAGCAATTATTCAGGGAAAATGTATACATGGAAAAATCGGTATGAAAGACACCTATGTATTTCTGAAATGGGAACAAAATATAGAGTTTAGAAACAGTAGATATTTGCACATTTCTGAAATTGGGAATACTCATACTAGCATGAGAATTATCGATCATTTTTCAAAATGTCTTCTTTTTTACACATTGCCATTCACTTGGAAGGTAGAAATGCATCGAAAGTCAATAGGTAATAACAGTTGCTTTACCAATCTGAATTACCCTAAGTCTCCCATAAAAATGGTACCTCACTTGTGTGGCAAAACGCAACGTGGACACACCACAATTTCACAGCGAAAAATGACCCTTTTTTGGCAAAGTACTTAGCTGTAGTTTTTTAACCCTAGCTCTGCCGGCACCTAGGGAAACCTAGCAACCCTATACATTTTTGAAAACTAAACACCCAGGGGAATCCAGGATGGGGTGACTAGACTGGCTCACAGCAGGTTCTGTTACCCAGAATCCCTTGCAAACCTAACAAATTGTAAAAAAAAACCATTTGCCTCACATTTCTGTGGTGGAAAGTTCTGGAATCTGCGTGGATCCACAAATTTCCACCCACCCCGCGTTCCCCAAAGTCTTCTGAGAAAAATGGTACCTCACTTGTGGCGGTAGGCCTAGTGGCTGCGACAGGAAACGGCGCAGAACGCAACATGGACACACCACAATTTCAAAGTGAATAATGACCCTTTTATGGCAAAGTACCTAGCTGTAGTTTTTTAACCCTAGCTCTGCCTGCACCTAGGGAAACCTAGCAAACCTATACATATTTGACAACTAGACACCCAGGGCAATCTAGGATGGGGTGATTTGACTGCCTCTCACCAGTTTCTGTTACCCAGAATCCATTGCAAACCTAAAAAATTGTCAATCATAACCACATTTTCCTCACATTTCTGTGGTGGAAAGTTCTGGAATCTGTGTGGATCCACAAATTTCCACCCACCCCTCCTTCCCCAAAGTCTTCCGAGAAAAACGGTACCTCACTTGTGTGGGTAGGCCTACTGCCCGCTACAGGAAATGGCGCAAAACGCAACGTGGACACACTATAATTTCACAGTGAAAAATTACCCTTTTTTGGCAAAGTGCCTAGCTGTAGTTTTTTAACCCTAGCTCTGCCGGCACCTGGGGAAATCTAGCAAACCTATACGTTTTTGAAAACTAGACACCCAGGGGAATCCAGGATGGGATGACTTGTCTGCCTCTCACCCGGTTCTGTTGCCGAGAATCTCTTGCAAACCTAATAAAAGTCAAAAGAACACATTTTCCTCATATTTCTGTGGTGGAAAGTTCTGGAATCTGCATGGAGCCACAAATTTCCACCCACCCCGAGTTCCCCAAAGTCTTCCGAGAAAAACGGTACCTCACTTGTGTGGGTAGGCCTAGTCCCCATGACAGGAAACGGCGCAAAACACAACGTGGACACACCAACATTGCACAGTAAAAAATGACCCTTTTTTGGCAAAGTGCCTAGCTGTAGTTTTTGAACCCTAGCTCTGCCGGCACATAGGAAAACCTACCAAATCTATATATTTTTGAAAACTAGACACCCAGGGGAATCCAGGATGGGGTGACTTGACTGCCTCTCACTAGGTTCTGTTACCCAGGATCCCTTGCAAACCTAAAAAATGTCAAAAAACACATTTTCCTCACATTTCTGTAGTGAAAAGTTCTGGAATCTACGTGGATCCACACATTTCCACTCACCCCTCGTTCCCCAAAGTCTTCCAAGAAAAATGGTACCTCACTTGGTGGGTGGGTCAAGGACCGGTGACAGGCAAGGGCCCAAAACCTATTGAGGTGACATCAAAATTACCTATCACAGAACAACCGGGTTTTGCAAGGGGGGTCCCATGAGTTTTTGTGCTCGGGCTCGACGGCCGTCTAAGGAAACCTACCAAACCCACACAAATTTGAAAACTAGACACCCGGGGGTGTCCAGCAAGGTATGGCTTGTGTGGGCCCTCTAACATTTTCCTACCCAGAATCCACTGCAAACCTCAAATTTAGCTGAAAAAAATGACTTTTTTCTCAAATTTCTGTGTGGGAAAGTTCTGGAATCTACGTGGATCCACAAATTTCCTCACACCCAGCGTTCCCCCAGGTCTCCCAATAAAAATAATACCTCACTTGTGTGGGTGGGTCAAGTACCCACGACAGGCAAAGGCCCAAAACCTATTGAGGCGAGATCAAAATTACCTATCACAAAACAACCTGGTTTTGCAAGGGGGGTCACCTGGGTGTTTGTCACCGGGCTCGGCGGCCATCTTAGGAAACCTACCAAACCCACATATTTCTGAAAACTAGACACTCGGGGGAGTCCAGCAAGGTATGGCTTGCGTGGGTCCCCCAATGTGTTCCTACCCAGAATCCCCTGCAAACCTCAAATTTAGGTGAAAAAAATCACTATTTTCTGAAATTTCTGTGTGGGACAGTTCTGGAATCTACTTGGATCTACAAATTTCCTACCACCCAGTGTTCCCCCAGGTCTCCCGATAAAAATAGTACCTCACTCGCGTGGGTGAGTCTAGCACCCGCGACAGGCAAGGGCCCAAAACGTAATGAGGAGACATCAAAATTACCTATCACAAAACAACCTGGATGTGCAAGGAGGGGTCACCTGAGTTTTTGGCCCCGGGCTCGGCGGCCATCTAGGGAAAACTACCAAACCCACAGATTTCTGAAAACTAGACACCCGGGGGAGTCCAGTGAGGTATGGCTTGCGTGGGTCCCCTAACGTTTTCCTACCCAGAAGTCCCTGCAAACCTCAAATTTAGCTGAAAAAATTGTTTTTTTCTCAAATTTCTGTGTGGGAAAGTTCTGGAATCTCCGTGGATCCACAAATTTCCTTCCACCCAGCCTCCCCCCTGGTCTCCCGATAAAAATGGTACCTCACTTGTGTGGGTAGGCAAAGTGGCTGAAACAGAATATAGCCCAAATCGTATTGTGGAGACTTCAAAATTACCTATAACAAAACTACCTGGTTTTGGGGGGGGGGGGGGCACCTGGATTTTTGTCCCCGGACTCGGCGGCCATCTTCGGAAACTGCCAAAACCACACATTTCTGAAAACAAGATACCCTGGGGAGTCCAATGAGGTATGGCTTGCGTGGATCCCCCAACGTTTACCTACCCAGAATCCCCTGCAAACCTCAAATTTAGCTGAAAAAACATATTTTCCACATATTTTTGCGTGGAATCACCGTGCTGGCACAAATGTCCCACTACCCAGCCTTCCCCTTGTTCTCCCGAGTAAAATGATACCTCACTTGTGTGGGTGTCCAAAGCAGAACTGGCTAAAAACGTATTTTTTAAAAAAATGTAGCACTTAGAATTCTCGGTGCTATACTCTAAATCCCTATGTTTTGGGCTCTTCCTAGTCACAGGCCTTTGGCCCACCCACACAAGTGAGGTATCATTTTACTCTGGAGAACAAGGGGAACGCTGGGTGGTAGGACATTTGTGCCGGCACGGTGATCCTCTCAAAAATGTATGGAAAAAAGTGTTTTAAGCAGCTAAATTTGAGGTTTGCAGGGGATTCTGGGTAGGAAAACATTGGGGGACCCACGCAAGCCATACATCGCTGGACTCGCCCGGGTGTCTAGTTTTCAGAAATGTTTGGGTTTGGTAGTTTCCCAAGATGGCCGCCGAGCTCCAGGGACAAAAACCCAGGTGACCCCTTTTGCAAATCCAGGTTGTTTTGTGATAGGTCATTTTGATGTCTCCTCAATACGTTTTGGTCCCTTACCTGGCGCAGGTTACTTGACCCACCCATGCGAGTGAGGTACCATTTTTATCGGGAGACCTGGGAAAACACTGGGTGGTAGGAAATTTGTAGATCCACGTAGATTCCAGAACTTTCCCACACTGAAATTTGAGAAAAAAGTGAATCTGGGGTTTGCAGGGGATTCTGAGTAGGAAAACGTTGGGGGATCCACGCAAGCCATACCTTGCTGGACTCCCCGGGGTGTCTAGTTTTCAGAAATGTGTGGGTTTGGTAGGTTTCCCAAGATGGCCGGCGAGCCCGGGGCCAAAAACTCATGGGACCCCCCTTGCAAAACTAGGTTGTTTTGTGATAGGTAATTTTGATGTTGCCTCAATAGGTTTTGGGCCCGTGCCTGTTGCGGGTACTTGACCCACCCACACAAGTGAGGTACCATTTTTCTTGGAAGACTTTGGAGAATGCGGGGTGGGTGGAATTTTGTGGATCCACACAGATTCCAGAACTTTCCAGCACATAAATGTGAGGAAATGTGTTTTTTTGACAAATGTTTAGGTTTGCAAGGGATTTCGGGTACCAGAACCTGCTGAGAGCCAGTCAAGTCACCCCATTCTGGATTCCCCTTGGCGTCTAGTTTTAAAAAATGTATAGGTTTGCTAGGTTTCCCTAGGTGCCGGCAGAGCTAGGGTTCAAAATCTACAGCTAGGGACTTTGCAAAAAAAGGGTCAGTTTTCACCGCAAAAATGTTGCGTTTAGGGCCTTTTCCTGTCGCGGGCACTAGGCCTACCCACACAAGTGAGGTACCATTATTCTTGAAAGACTTTGGGGAACGCTGGGTGGGTGGAATTTTGTGGATCCACGCAGATTCCATAACTTTCCACCACAGAAATGTGAGGAAAATGTGTTTTTTTGGACAAATGTTTAGGTTTGCAAGGATTCTGGGTAACAGAACCTGGTGAGAGCCAGTCAAGTCACCCCATCCTGGATTCCCCTGGGTGTCTAGTTTTCAAAAATGTATTGGTTTGCTAGGTTTCCCTATGTGCCGGCTGCGCTAGGGCCCAAAATCCACAGGTAGGCTCATTGCTAAAAACAAGTCCATTCCTAGTCTGCTTTCTGCCACCCTGGGGGGGATATTGGGCGGGGGTGGGGTTGCCGCAATGTGTCCCAGAGGGGGGCGGAAACACTGTGGCTTTTTTTGGGGGGGTGGGGGCATTGGTATGCACATTCTGGGCAGCCCCCTCACATAAAAAGAGCCAGCGTAATCGCTGGTGCCTAGTGGGCTTTCTGCCCCCCCTGGGGGGCAGATCAGGGGCCACTGCCCCATCTGCTCCCGGAGGGGGCAGAAAGACTTGAATTTCTTTGGCGGGGTATTGTCATGCCATTTTGGGCAGCCCCCACCCCTACATGAATACAAAAAAAAGTGCGTCTTAAGACTCTATCCAGTTTTGCAGAGACAAGGTACAAAGTTAGGAGAGCTTCAAACTTAACTATTACAGCGAAATGTCTCCTGTCTGGGATTCAGCGGGATCCCCGGAGTGGAACAAAGAATGTTTGGCTCTCCCAATAAGAGAAGCAGGGATAATAACTTGCGGCCAATTGATGGTCGATGGAGCCCTAATCTCTTGGGAGGAAGGTCAGGAGATCGCAAATAATCAACTGTCCAGATTTAAATATATGCAACTGAAGAGTTGGAGTCTCACCGCCGGCACCGGTAATGGGCTATCAAACGACTTGGAATCTAGCTTGATTATCAAGGCAACCCGGAAAAAAGAAGTGGCGAACTGGTATTTGCTGCTAGTAGAACTTGCAGATGAGGACTTCAATCTACCAGCAACATTGTGGGAGGAGAGCTTGCCGGGAGAGCAGTTGTAAGATGTATGGCAAGTATCTTGCGACATGCTATACTCCACAGTACGTTCTGCAAATTTAAGGCGGAATCACCTTTTTTGTCTCCACAGGGTTTATTGGACGCCTTATAAATTATGGGGAAGGGCACTGTTCCAATATGCCCAAAGTGTGGAAAGGAAAAAGGGGACAATATAAACATGTTTTTGGAATGCCCTGAGATCCAAAGGTTTTCATTGGACGTGAGTAGAATTTTATATGATATACTTGGAGAAATGCTCCAGGTAAGCAAGTCTCTTGTTTTTTTGGAATTCATATATCTCTGTCAAATAACGTATTTTTTAAAATCTTTTTTATAATTTTGCTTGCCCGGAGGGAAATATGTAAGAACTGGATTAAAGCTATCCCCCCGAATAAAATAGAATGGTTGATCTCAATAAAATAAATCAATAGATTGGATCGGGCTTAAAAAAATAAGAGAAATGATTTTTGGCTCCCATATGAGAACTGGGAAAAAAATCTGTTATATGTATATTGTCCAATGATTCGTCCTCTATACCATATTGCTTAAACACTCCTGTGGAGGTACCTCTCATGGAAAGGTTTAACGAAGCCTCCTATGATAGGAGATGGTGAGTGAGGTGTAGAGTGACCCATTCCGGGTTAAAGAACAAGAGAACTCCGGTGGGTGCTACACAAAGGGAGACCCCCTGAGTACAGTATACTATCTTTTGTTAATCTGGGCAAATGAGGGGGAAAAAAATGAATGCACTTGCACATCACCAAAAAGTAATTGACACTGTGACCAAGCCTGGGCAGGTAAATGGATTACTTTTGCATCATGCTGGTATTAGCCTCTAAATCAGTGTGTCATGTGCCCCTCAAGGTTAGCTCCTCATGGGAGTGTGTCCTATTCATTTAAAGGTCCATTGAATTTATGAAAAACGACATCTACACATGTAATGCACAAAAATACATCAATAACAGAACTGTCTGCCCTGTCGACCGATTATTAAAAGGATGCGGTTGCCGCATCCGAACTGATTCGGACACAGCTGTAGGGTGCAAGTTGTTATGACAACAGATGCGGGTGAGTATTCAAAGGATGCAGTAGCCGCATTCAAACCGATTCGGACACAGCCATAGGCTGCAAGTTGTTATGGTGACTGATGACGGTGAGTATTCAAAGGACGTGGTAGCCGTATCTGAACCGATGCGGACACAGCCATAGGCTGCAAGTTGTTATGGTGACAGACACGCATTTCGGTTTGTATCCTTATCGTGTGAAAATTGACTAGCTAACTTTCCATCACCAATGTATCAAAGTTATTTGCTGTCCGATGATGAGTTTTGAACGTCGCGGTAGGCGAGTCGTCCTTAAGCAATGTTATGCATTGGACCAATTCAGAAAATGCAACTGACGCCAACCTATCACTTTGGCTGCATGGATTTAAGGCTGCCTCTGCTGCTGCTGCTGTCTGTTCCCTTGAGACTTCACTTGCCTGCACTACCAGCATCATTCCTGCACCTCCCAATCTCTCTGCTGCTGTTACCACATCCTCTGGGAGCTACTATGGCACGGACTGTGTACAAGGCCCCCGCTTTCACCGAGGAGGAGAACCATGCCCTGCTGGGCACACTCCTGCCACTGTACAGCCAGCTGTAGGGCAAACCAGAGGAGCAGGTGAATGATGATTACATTACATTTTTATTGGACATGTTCAATTACCATGCACTACTATAAAGAGATAGGAATCACAGTTGCAAGCATGTAAACTGCTTTCTGTAAGTTTAAAAGTGTGTAGAAAACTTTTCTGGGCAGGTACACTGCTGTAGAAGTGTGTGTACTGGGGTAAACATCTTATCACTATTCTCATGGAAAGGAGTCATCACTGAACAGAGGACAACTGCACATAATGCCAGTTTCCTACTCCTTAGACATTGTTGCCAATCGGACCATGACCTATGTGTACAAGTGTCTGACTCAGAAATATGTTGCATGTGAACTAAGGGTCAGTCACCATGTCATCCTTACAGGTCAACTCCCATCCGAAGGCCAAGATGTGGAAGATCATCTCCCGAAAGGTGCGTGATGTGGGGTTGGACACTCGGCCAATCCGTCATTGCTGCAAGAGATGGCAGGACCTTTGTGGCTGGACCAAGAAGATCGCAGAAGCCCAGCTGGGCCTGTCAGCTCCAGGCAAGAGGGTCGGGCACCGAACCCTAACCTCCCACATTCTCCGCATCCTAGCAGCGGTCTTCCTTGACCTGGATGGGCAGTTGAAAGCCAAACAGCAGCAAGGAGGCGGTGAGTATGTGTCTTGTTGCACAGCTTTCTTTAACCATGCATGTTGTAGTATTTGAGCCTGCTGGTCCTTTTAAAGGTCATAAGTCAGCCAAACCCACTGTTATTTTTTAATCGATGCATATGCAGAAGGATCATTAGATGCACAGTTATGCCCCTTTCATCGGGGACATGTGAGGTAGTTATGTTCAGGGTAGTGAAAGTAGTGCCATGCTCATGTGATCAGTACAAATTACAGAAACATGTGCATGGGGATAACCTTCAGCAGTAATGTGATAGCTCGACATGTATCTGCACATTGACTAATGTGTGAGCCTGTTCTCAGTGTGGTTTCAACAAATATGTGAAGTATGTTGTCATTGGAGCACTCAAGTATGGGAAGCCCAAGCTATACATCCCGGCAGCATGTGTCGTCTATGTTGATGCCTTGGTGAGTTTTGCTTGGTCAGGGTGCCAATGTTTGTTCCCAGCCGTGCTGCTCAGTGTCATCAAATGTACCCCATGGGACAATCACAACTATGCTAACTCTGGTCACATGTCACACTGGCCTTACACATGATTATGTGGAATATTCAATTTTCTCCATTCAAAAGAGTGAGTCCATGTGTCTGACTCTGTAACAGTCATAACACATGCCATTCAGTGTGAAACACAGGTGGTCACTGGTGGAAACATGGCTGAAATTGTAAGGTATGATGTTAGATACACATTCACAACAGTTGACGTTTGTAAATGCTCCTGGCTATTCATACTTGAAGGTTTTGTAAACCATGTGTATGATGCATCACTGTCTGATTGAGAGATGTCAAATGTGCATCATTTTGGAAAAAGTTAACAAATTGAGATGGAAAATAAGAGCAATGTAAGCTGTAGAAAGTGTGCAATATGTCTAATCGAAGTGAGGGGCAATCAGACTTGGGCTATACAAATGGGGACTTCAGCAGTCTAGACAGAATTGGTACACAGTGTTGACTGGACTCCTAAAGAATATAGGTTCAGTGCAAAAAGTCTTTACAGACAATGCACCCAGATGTGCCAGTGGCATGGTGTTCCACCTAAAGCATTGTGAAGATGCAGTCATCAGACATGGAAGTGTGTTGACCATTTTTCACATCTGAAAATGGCTACCTGTTTACAATGTGCACAACATTTTGAGTCATCTTAATGACACTGTGCATAGATGACACAAGACAGTGTGCCACGTGTCTCTCACCCTAGCAATGCCTACTACCTTGGTGTCTCCACAAAAATAGTCAGATGTGTGACCTGACAGTAGAGAACCTAAGTTAGAGGACAAATGAGCACAATCCCTGTTATCTGTGTGATGCAATGACTACGCTATATTGATGTTTGACAAGAAAGACATTTGACCTGTATCATTTGAGCCCATAGTTCCAAATTTGATGAATAGGGATTGCAGAATGGATACCATTTCTCAATTCAATTGTGTGAATCCTATTCCTATTGTAAGGTCTAAACTCCCTTGCATGAGATAAGACAGGTATGTCAGGACACAAGACCGTCAGGATCAAAAGACGATACATCATCTGTTACAAAGTGAAGTGTGTCATTAGATGTTGATACACCCAATGTTGCAGATAACATCATGTGTGAGGAAGCAATGTTTAACTGGCAGACTAACAAGTGCCATGTATGTAAATGTATCAAGAGGTAATAGCACTAGACAAAATGATGTTTTCGTTTGATCTGTGAAGATTTGTGATGTTACCTATGTGTCAAGTACATGCGTATGACTTATGTGATTCTTTTTCATTCTTGTGCACAGCATCAGCACCTGCCAGCGGAGGAGGCAGTGCCACGGATGTAGGGGGAGCAGTTTGTCAGTCTGGGTCCAGTGATGAGTCGGAGGAGGAGGGACCCAGTGGGGCTGGGGGTGACGGGGTGGGGGGGTTGACGGAAGCCTCACTGAGGGCAGCTCTGAGACAACGTCAGCAGGCTCTGAATCAGAGTACAGCTCCAGTGAAGACTCCCTTGTGGTAGTGGCAGAGACAGGGACTGGATCCTCTACATCAGAGTCCCCCACCACCACTACCTTCTCTACCCTCCCAGCCGCTCCCCATCCCACTGTCCATGGCCGCTCCCCTAGAAGGGGACCCGTCTCCTTTGTGCCAGGCACCTCACCCCCTGGCAGGGTCTCCCCTGCTGCCCTGAGTGTGGAGGCCATTAGCATCCTAAGGCAGATCTCTGTGGGGCAGACAGCAGTGCTGAATATCCTCCAGGTGCATACCAATCATTTGACACAAATGGTATAATTCCTGGAGGGTATACACTCGGACATGCCTGCCCTACAGAGATCCAGTCAGGCTCTGGCCTCCACACTGACGGCAGCAGTGTCCCAGCTCCAGCAGTCCCTCCCCCTCCTACCTCTTCCCCATTCACTGTCCCAACTACCCTACCTGACCCAAGCACCCCGCAAACACACACATGCACACACCTTAACAGCCACACGCAGCACACAAACACACAGACACAAGTAGAAACCAACACACATGCACACTCAGGAGACATACCAGCAGGCGACACACATGCAATCCACAGACAGTCTGCAGACTTCAGAACCCTCTGCCTCCACATACCCAAGCCCTTGCCTTTCCAGTTTCCCCCTCTGCCCAGACACTCTACCTCTGTGACCTTAGCCTCTTCCCTACCGACACCTCCAAACTGCTCTCATAGAAGAAGAGGCAATACCCCTGCCCCCCAGATCAGGCATCTAAACCTGCCATCCCACCCCCGCTGAGAAAAAAAAGCACAAAATAACCCTCCCTTCACAAATCCACCCGGTCTCCCAAGCCCTAACCCCCCCTACCAACCCATACCAGCCCAGCTCAGCCCAGTACCTCCAGCACATAAAAACCCTCCAACAAAACCTGATCTCCCTATCCCTGTCTACACCTTGGAACGTTACACCATCCCCAAAAAGGTAAAACCAAGCCCAATCCCCCCTCTTTCAAGTCCTCACACTACAGCTGCCCCCCTCAGTCTGAGCCTACCACTGCAGTGGACCCACCGCCCCCTCAATCTGACCCAACCACTTTAATGGACCTGCACACACCTCCTGATTCCATCCCTCCCAAAGCCCAACCCAGTCCTCCCTAGTTTTGTCCCTTTGGTGCCTGGCATGCCCCCTAGATGCCCCTCCCAGGGGAGGTGACCCACTTGCAGGATTTGTGCAGGCAAGAGTCGAGGGGCAAGATGTGTGGACACTTTTTGGACTGGCCATTGGCCTTGTGTTATTTATCTGCTGATTCATGCAGAATAAAGCATGTTCACAGTTTTTTATTTCTGATTTCTGTGTCCCCCAAATAGTTTTTCAGAAAACTGTAAATCATGTACAAATAGTAGTGTAAGTGACGATGATGTTAGTATGGCATGGATTGCATACGTTCCATGGAGTATGTTCCCTTTGCCAGCATGTTGTCAATATTTTGGTGTCTACATTTAATGTGTCATCATCCACATCATTTTTGCCTATGAGTGTACCATGAAGTCACAAACCTTTACTCTTTTACATCACAATTGCACATAGGACATGCGTTCATATGTCAACATAGTGCAAGTGTCTCAAAGTGCAACAGTTTAGGAGAAGCATGCTGCATATGTTTATGATGTGCAGGCAGATACCGGTCTCATCAATACACCTGGGTACATATGGAGATTGACTACATGGTAGTGACTTTGGACGCATCCATGTACACAAAGTGATGTTACAATACTTATATGTGACTTGATAGTGGTGGACCCATGTCTCACTTCTATAGATCTGGTGGACTAGTGGCAATGTCAACCTTGCCACAGGTGGCATGCCACTGTGGGCAAATTCCCTTCATGGCTGTGTACTAATTTCATGCATTTCTGGAGCCCATGGTGAGTGTAAGGTGAGCAGTATTCTCACAGTCTTCTGCCCTGTTGCCTCCAAGGACTTCACTTTCTGCAGAGATTCATGTTTGGCAAGGTGTGTGTTCTTAATAGTCCATTGCATTCTAATTTATATGTCAGTCATGCCATCCTGCTTTTGTTTGGGGACATCACATGTATAGTGTGTTTTGTCTGTCCAAGCTTGGATTTCATATTTACAACCACAGACCAGTTGCAGTTGAGCATATGAATTGTGTATATTTTGTCATTTGTGGATGACTGACAATGTGGTCCTTTGGAGCTATGCTTGATGCTGTTCCAGATCACATAGAGCTGAACTAGGAATGCTGTTATGTCTATTGGATTGCCCAGTGTTACATGTGATAAGCTAAGGGGACAGTCAGTGCACAGAAGTGTTGTGGGTCCGTCTGCAGTGCAGATGCTACAGGAGCCATTGTAACATCCATGCTCTTAGTTGCCACACAGGGGAGGATGTGTATATTTGAATGTGAGGCCTAGCTGCATATGTGTTATCCAAGGTTCATGTTGCATGTGCTGAGCTGCTTAAACAATGGTAAAGGTGAGAGAGACTAGTGTTTCCAATTTTGAAATGGAGTGGAGATTCATACTTCATGGTAGCAGGACAAATTTAGTGATTGTCAGAGAGTGTAAGGTATGAGTTAAGTTTATAGGCAGTTATTGTGTAGGAGACATGAGGAATCCACATTCTCCCAATGTTAGTGGTTAAACATAATGGGGTGAATCAGAGTATGTGAGCTTGTTAGACTGGTTAAAACCTGTGGAAGGTATGCTAGGAATAGGTAGATGTTATTGGGGTATAAACAGTTAGACAAGGTTGGATTCTGGCAGGAGATGAGAGCTGTAGTCTGTGTCGCTACGGTGAGAGATGACTGTAAAAGGGCAGTTTCAACGAGTGAGGATAGTTGTTAATGTGCATAAGTCAATGGGGGTGTGGAGCATGGAAGTCATATGTCGGTGTGACAGGGCCACAGTGAGACATGGTTAAACTTGTCATTTGTAACAAAGTGCATAAGTGTATGTAAAGGGTATACACCAGTTGTGTATTTTAGGATGCTGAACGGTGACATATGAGGTGTTGTATAGTTGATGTATGTTGTGTTAAAATCTTTGGATGCATTTGTTTTAGAAATAACAATCTGTAGAACTTAAGCAGAGTATGATGGGTGTATGGTGATATGCAAATGGCTGATGACATATTCATTGAGCAATGTAATAACTTGTGAGATGTGGTGATGTGTTAAGTGAGCATGCCAGAGTAGGCTGTGATGCTACACGTTGTGATATGATGGCAGTCCAAGACATTACTGAGGGTGCAACTGGTGATGAGAGTGGTGTATTTGAAATGTTACGTTTGACATCTGCTGAGGAGGTGATAAGTACAGTACATTGTGTACATGTCATGTATGTGAGAGGTGTTGTGTATGTAGTGATGAAGAGTGGTTCTGTGACTGTAGGTGTGGATGTAAGATGGGCAGTGCAAGTGTGAGATTGTAAGAATCATGTTGGAAGAGTTTGAGTACAATGCTTGAGCTTGTGGGGCAGACATGCTTTTCCGTCTAGATGCACCAGAGGGTGCTTATGACATGCTTGTATATGTATGATAGTTTTGAGAGATAAACATGTACTTTGAGGTGGACGTGAGAGGGATCATACCTGCACAAGTAGAGTTCATGCAGACTATGAGGTAATGTTGAAAAGTACATATGTGTAGATTATGTGTGTGTAAGTAGACAAAAACAATTATCAGATGAAATATAAGGATATAGTGTTTCAGTGCCAAATGTGGACAAAGCAGACTTCATTCTGCACACATCCCTCATCCTCACAAGATGTACCCATATCCCCTGGCTTGAGGATGACTATGTCAATTGTGTTGGAGAGACACAGATTGAGCAACCCCCCAGCATCCTCACCAGTGCTGACAGCGTATCTTACACAATAGGCTGTGCACTATCCCCTCCAACACTGTTGGTGGATCCTACGTCCTGAGACTCATGCCTACTCCTACTACTCTGCAGGATACAATCTGCACATGCCAAATTTTTGTTTTGCGGCACACACTACAGCCTGAGAATCTAGATGCAGAATTGCTGTGAATGACATTCTCCGAAGATGACCGTGTACACATACACATTGGGAGTTGTGTGCAGCGGCCCCTGTCCACACATAGTGACTGTATCCTATATTGTTGTTGGCCCAGGTTTCTTTAAAAAACAAGATGGATCTTATCTACAAATAATTCAGTGACAAATGTGACACAACCACTTCTAGGCTGTTGTATTGGGCGGTATTGAAATCAGTACAGAGTGGCTGGGTCTGTGGAGTAGTGTTTTGTCTGGGCCGATATCCTCTGGGCTTTACTGTACACAAAGGTATCACAATGTCATACTTTTGTGAGTACATTGGAGTTATGTTGCCCTGCAATGTTTCAGTGTGTGTTGTCGTGGACTCATGCATTAACTTTGTGATGCATACACATGTGTGGTTATGGCAATTCCTGTTCCACCATCAATAGTGTATTTCTAATAGTATATGGCGGGCTAAGTGTACCTACCTGATGAATCCATTCCCTCAATGGACTTGCACAACATGATAGGAACCCATGGTCGGATATGGATCATAATGATGCTCGGGCACTCTGAAAGTGACTGGCAAACATTCTGTGATCATCTTTTTCATTGTAGCCTCTGTGCTTTTACCTGTCAACTGAGGTTTCACAAAGACACACTGCTGCTGATCAAGGGGGTGGTGTGTAGATTAGACTGTCTAAATGAGACTTGCCTCCCTGCAAGACTCCTACATACAATGCAACCTCCCTGCACCTGCCTTGACCTGAAAGTGATGGTCGGGTGGGGGAGATGACACTGCTTCTGTCAAGGTATGCAAGGCAATGCACTAAGGTGAGTATACTCCAAAAGCTGTCCCCCAGCCTCAATTTACAGCACAGCTGGAGCGGACAACATACTTGCGCCACATTAAAGTGGCCTGGTGGGCACTGGGGAAGTGGGTCAGTCTCTTGGTGTGGTTTACAAAGGCCCCAAAACCGTGGCCCACAGGTGACCCTGGTGAACCGGCCCATAGACCATTGTCCAATTGCCCGCATAGCCAATCCAAGCTTATGCTGAACACTTTCTGATCGAACTCAACACCCATATGGCTCTATGGGCTTCAGCCCCCCAGTCGTGTGTGTCAGCCCAGGCTGAGAAAGCTTCCACACACACACATACAGTCCTTGAGCTGCTGTGGGTGGCTGGTCTGTCATGTTTGTGCATCTGCACCTGAGTATTTCACAGGTTTTTAAGGGACCATTTACTAGATGATGAAGCTTTGTTTGGTTTTCAACGGTCCCTAGAGCATCAGCATCTCCACTCTGCCCATTCCTCAAAGTTAACACAAGGAGATGATGACGGAGCGCTGAAACTTTTCAGACACTCACCCCTAGTCACAGATCTGGGTTGAATCTATCATCATTCTTCAGCTCACTTTGCCACCCCAGTTCAGACACAGCTATATGCAAATCTGTCTTGACCCTGTGCCTCATGGGAACAGTCCAGCCCAAACTGCCAAGCCATGTCTTTCCTGGACCGTAAACAAGCATCCTGGGACCAGGTTCGGGCTAACAGCTCTCATCAGCCAGGCTAGCTTGAATCCAGTGGCAAAGTGAGCAAGGGACCCCCGTCTGGGCATACCCTGCCAATTTAGGACAAACAAAGCAAACACAAGGAGATGATGGACGGAGCGCTGAAACTTATCAGACACTCACCCCTAGTCATAGATCTGGGTTGAATCCATCATCATTTTTTAGCTCACTTCGCCACCCCAGTTCAGACACAGCTATATGCAAATCAGTCTTGACCCTGCGCCTCAGAGGAACAGTCCAGCCCGAACTGCCAAGCCATGTCTTTCCTGGACCGAAAACAAGCATCCTGGGACCAGTTTCAGGCTAACAGCCCTCATCAGCCAGGCTGGCTTGAATCCAGTGGCAAAGTGATCAAGGGACCCACGTCTGGGCATACCCTGCCAACTTAGGGCAAACAAAGCAAACACAAGGAGATGATGGACGGAGCGCTGAAACTTTTCAGACGCTCACCCCTAGTCACAGACCCATTGGGCACAGGGTCAAGACTGATTTGCATATGGCTAGGTTCAAACTGGAATGGCATGGTGAGCTAAAAAAAAGATGGATTTAGGTCCAGATCTCTGTACTGGGGTGAATGTATGACATGGTTCTGCATTCTGTCCATCAATTGTTCTTTTTGCATTTGTCACCCCGAGTGGGACAGGTATGCCCAGATGTGGATCCCATGCTCTCCATGCCACTGGAGTCAAGCTATCTTGGCTGATGAGGGCTGAAACCCCAAAATGGGTCCTAGGATGCTTGTTTCCAGTCCAGGAAAGACCTGGCCTGGCAGTTCGGCCTGGACTGTTCCCATTGGGCACAGGGTCAAGACTGATTTGCATATTGCTGGGTTCAAACTGGAATGGCATGTTGAGCAAAAAAACGATGGATTTAGGCCCAGAGCTCTGTACTGGGGTGAATGTATGACATTGTTCTGCATTCTGTCCATCCATTGTTCTTTTTTGTGGGAATGCATTTCCTGTTATATGAACTTTGGGTTTGTTTTTTAAAAAAAATCCTGCAGCATGTACTTGTACTCCACCTGTAGGTATTGAGGCATTTTGCACGAGCACCAGTTACATTGTTCAAGCACACATTGCTAGGGGTATTAGCCTCCCAAATTTGCCTCTACATTGCTGGGGGTATTAGCCCCCCAACCCCATATTTGCCTCTCCATTGCTGGGGGTATTAGCCCCCCAACCCCAGATTTGCCTCTACATTGCTGGGAGTATCAGCCCCCAACCCCAGATTTGCCTCAGCATTGCTTGGGGTATCAGCCCCTCCACCCCAGATTTGCCTCTCCATTGCTGGGGGTATTAGCGCCCAACCCCAGATTTGCCTCTACATTGTTGGGGGTATTATCCCCCAACCCCAGATTTGCCTTTACATTGCTGGGGATATTAGCCCCCAACCCCAGATTTGCCTCTACATTGCTGGGGTATTAGCCCCTCAACCCCAAGCTGCCTCTACATTGCTGGGGGTATTATCCCTCAACCCCAGATTTGCCTCTACATTGCTTGGGTTATTAGCCCTCCAACCCCAGATTAGCCTCTACATTACTGGGGGTATTAGCCCCCAACCCCAGATTTGCCTCTACATTGCTGGGGGAATTAGCCCCAACCCCAGAGTTGCCTCTTCATTGCTGGGGTATTAGCCACCCAACCCCAGATTTGCCTCTCCATTGCGGGGGGTATTAAACCCCAACCCCAGATTTGCCTCTTTAATGCTGGGGGTATTAGCCCCCAACCCCAGATTTGCCTCTACATTGCTGGGGATATTAGCCCCCCAATCCCAGATTTGCCTCTACATTGCTGGGGGTATTATCCCCCAACCCCTGATTTGCCTCTAAATTGCAGGGATTATTAGCCCCTCAACCCCAGATTTGCCTCTACATTGCTGGGGGTATTAGCCCCCCAACCCCAGATTTGCCTCTACATTGCTGGGAGTGTTAGACCTCCACCTCCCAATTTAGGCTGGACATTGCTGGGAGTATTAGCCCCTCAAGTCCCCCCTTTGGATCTGAATTGCTGGAAGTATTACCCGCCCCTGAAAATTGCCTCTATATTGCTGATAGTATTGCCCCCACCCAAAATGTCATTGTAGTAGCGCCCCTGCTTTCTCATGTATGGTCTTTTGCGGGGTAGTTACGTTCTTGTGTAGGGGTAGGTGTCTAACTTACCGTCTGCGACGACTGCATCGGTTGGGGTTGTAGTATTCATAGAAGATGTAGAGTATAGGGATGACATGCGCGATGGATACTTGGCTGTACAGTCTCAGTCGCAGGAATCCTGTTGTGGCGCAATTCGGAGTTGAAATACTCCCCTTTCGGACACTCTGACGTGTTGGTTGTGGCGACCGATTCGGCGCATTGGAAGTACGCATCGCACTTGGTCGTTCGGATTCGGACTGGGAAATGCCTCCGGATTACTTCATTCTGCATTTCAGGAGAGTTCTCGTTGGGAAAGTCCAGTCGGATTCGGAGTGACCGAGTCGTTCGGTAAGTAAAGGGTTTTGGACAGCGTACTGCGTCGTTTGGTAGAACCGGATCCTAGTACGAGTCAGTTGGAAGGTCCGACTCCGGGCGGCTCTGGGATGGCCTTCATGCTGACATTGAAATTGGCCCCTAAGTAGTAAGCTTAAATGTGTGATGATCTCCCCATAGAAAAAATAGGAAAGGTGGAGTTTTACAATCACAGGTTTTGTGGATAGCCTTTAGTAGTACTATTTTAGAAATACTAAACATACTACAAACTTCAGTTTCTGAATGCACCCATTTTAAGCAGGCTAAGATAAATCATATTTTAAAATGGCTGTAGTTCAGAATGTGTGCTAATGTGCAGAGAGATACCTGATTTTGTGTAAAGAACTACAGCTGTGCAAACAATAAATATGTTGTCATAAACGTATCATTTCTGCTAGTTACTGTTTCCTGCTGGCAAACAGATCAAAAGCGTTTTAATGCTGGTTCTCTTTTTCATTGTTTAAACAGTAATTTTGATTCTTCTCCATGGCCTGCCTTTCACACTATGGGCCATATTATCAAGACCGGCGATAACATTATCGCCGCTTGAGCAGCAGGAAGCTGCCGCCAAAGCAGCGATAAAGGGCTTGATAATATGCCCTTGTGAATTCCTATAGAAGCCCAGGTTCTGGTGTTAACTTGGGCTTCTATGGGAATTCACAACGGCATATTATCAAGCCCTTTATCGCCGCTTTAGTGGCAGTTATCTGCCGCTAAAGCGGCGATAATGTTATCGCCGGTCTTGATAATATGGCCCTATCTGTTTGCGCTGACAGTAGGCACTGTGATGTCACAAGTCCACTGTAATACGTTTTTACTTTCTGATTATTCTCATTACACAGCGTCCTACTCTTCCTTGTTACACCCAGGAATTCTGTTATGATGTGGGTACATTTGCATAAGTTCAATCCCTGCATTTGCCTGTGTTCTATTTATAAGGTTCTGGGTTACATTGTAAGGCGGAGGGAATTTCATTGTGGTCAGTTGATGCTGATACCTTGTTGTAAGCGTTATACAATATCTAATCGGTATTGACAACAGATGCACTTGCGGAGCCACGGGCAGGCACAATGCGCTGGGCGAGGGAGCAGCTTTGAAGGAAGTGTGACTACAAGCGCCCCTCCCCTCCCGTGGAAAGCTCATGGTGCAAGCTTAGATTGAAAATAAATTGCGGGCAGGCACAATGCGCTGGGCGAGGGAGCAGCTTTGAAGGAAGTGTGACTACAAG
Organism: Triturus cristatus; assembly: GCF_964204655.1. Taxonomy (NCBI): domain Eukaryota; kingdom Metazoa; phylum Chordata; class Amphibia; order Caudata; family Salamandridae; genus Triturus; species Triturus cristatus. Next base: position 549,832,407 of record NC_140587.1, on the reverse strand, counting down.
CGCCCCTCCCCTCCCGTGGAAAGCTCATGGTGCAAGCTTAGATTGAAAATAAAGTGCGGGCAGGAACAATGCGCTGGGCGAGGGAGCAGCTTTGAAGGAAGTGTGGCTACAAACACCCCTCCCCTCCCAGGAAAAGCTCATGGGGCAAGCTTAGATTGAAGAGAAATTGTTTTTGAGGCATCATACCAAATAGGTTGTATTGAAGCATCATACCGATTAGGTATTGTATAACGCTTACATATCATACAGTGACTAGGCACTGAGGAATACATCAAGCACTACTCAGGAGTGGTATTAGGGATCAATTGATTTTGGTCCTGGCGAAAAGCCGTGGGGGCAGGCTCGAAACATGTAGACCGGTAGTAACACACCAATTACATTGTGTAACTCTCCAACCCCTTTTTTACAATACCAGCCACAGGATTCATTAAAGTCTAGGTTCCAAGAGGCTGGGTATTTTTTAGAATTTCTTCACTATCACTCTGACCCTTCCACTCCTACTCCAACGATATAGGCCACACTTTCCACAAAAGTGCTCCCATGTCTCCGTTGGTCGTAGCACGCCCCGTCCCGCAGCGGGGCGGGAAGAACCCGATGATAAAGCATGCCACCAAGGGGATTTTTGGTGGGAGTGGGTTATTTTAAGAAAATTTATTATTTCCCATAGGGATCACTAACATTTGGAAAAATACCGTTTTGAATAAGCCTTTTCGAGTGGACTTCTTTTGATTGATTATTCGAAGGGTCCCATTCAACATGGGCCATTACAAACCATTGCAACATAGGGAAAATGGTATCCAGTATGGTGTGCGCATACTGCACCACGTGCATAGTGCTACACAGAAAATTCCCTTCCAGGTAATGTGGGGTGTTTACAGGTACCAAGTTAGTTCCTGCTTGGTTGAAGGAATGGGTAAAGAGTGGAGGAAGCGGAAGGGACAAATCTTCAGGAGTGGAAAACAAAAACTCAATGTTTGGTATTGGTGATTGGGTCAAAATTAAGTCAGGAAGGATTGTGAGGAGGATTTCTAAGTTCAGAGGTCTCTTTCACATTGCCAGCGTTGGAAAATATATTGTCATTTTGGAAAATGGTGAAAGGTGGAATTTCAGAAATATAGCATGGTATCAAAGAGGAAGATAATGTGTAAGGGAAGGGGATGATGGATGTTCAGGGTGAGGTTTCTGAAGAGTGGAGAAGTCAGGGGTAGTGGGTGGGGTCCCAGTGGTGATCCTGCTGTTGAGGAAGGTGGTGATTCCACATCCATGAGCAGAGTTCATAGACTGCCCAATTACCTTAAAGACTACGTCAGGTCGTAGTCTGGGTCATCCTGCATGGTTTTTATACCATACTCTTCCCTTTAAGACTATTTCTAGTTTTGCATTGGATCACCTTTTATTATTTTCATTTCTAGATATTTATGTTTCCTATTGTTCTATGTATCTTCTTTCTTTTTCATTCAGGAGGGAAGGGACTGGGATATGTTATGATGTGGGTACATTTGCATGGGTTCTATTTCTGCATTTGCATGCGTTCTATTTATAAGGTTCTGGGTTAGATTGTAAGGCGGAGGGAATTCCATAGTGGTCAGTTGATGCTGACATCTTGGAAAAGACCGACACCGAGATGTTTCTCCAATAAAGCTTATTGGAAAACCACCCGCTTGGCAACAGATTCCCTCACTGTCTCCCTCCCGTTTCATGTGGCCTGTGTCTTCACCCTGGTGGTAAGACTTAAGAAGAAGACTTAAGGGTCAGAGGTCCTGCATTTTGCCCACTGAGCAAGGGGAGGGTTTGAAATGTTATGTTACATTTGAAGGAGTTGCATAGTTGCCTGTTTCCTGAACATGACTCACCCTTAGAGTATTAGTTCTTTGGCAAGGAAGACCAGGACTCAGTGTAATGAAGATCACTGCAGAGTAATCCGAGCAGCACTGTTCATGTGAAACATATTCCTGAAACGGTGGGTCGTGCGATTTGTAAATATGTAAACACAGTAAGTACAGTAAACATTTTTAACTTGAGTGCCACAAGGGTGTTATAGGGCCAAACCTTTGATAATGACTTTGGTATTGTGTGAGTTGAGAAATGCATTTAATCTGTTTGTTTATGAAGCTTTGAATATGTATAGCACTGTGTATCTACCTTCACACAGTAAAATCAAATCTCCCCTTTGGAATCACCGTATCTCCTGCAGACACACGGTGAATTCCCAAGGAGGGATTGGATGTTACTGTTTAACACGGTGCTCCGTCCCCTTGTTGTGAAGGGCCCTCTCTCTTATTCTATATATCTAACTTCATACTACAGCAAACTGCTTCACATGTTACCTGGAACAACAGTGGTTTGAAACAAAGCAGGCCGGGTTGAATGGGAGGTTCGAGCGAGTAGGTGAGCGCATGCAGGTCGGACTGGCCTTAAGGGCAATGTGGCAGTGCTCGAGAGCTGGTCTAATAGGACAGTGTGCGGGACAGTTTTTGGGCAGGTTGTAGGCCTGTTTCCTGGTTTGGCGGACGAATATTTCTCTGGTATTTCCACAAACATTCCCTGCAGAAAGCACTAATACACGCAGTGGTCCATATCCTGCAAAACACACACATAGCATGTCTTTCCAAGTTCAAAACTACCCTGATTTGCAAATGTGGGACACTTTTTTTTATCTGCCCGATCTTCTAGGGGGGGGGAGACTTTTATTTTGGTGCTCAGGCCTATTTTTTGGGCCCAGTCCGACCCAGAGTACATTTAAGAAGGACGCATCTCACAATCCCTGTAGGATGTGTAGATGAGGCTGGTGGTGGTAACTTTTGAGCATGAGAAAAATGTGTTTTCCAACATTTTGTAAAGGGGAGGAGGTTGCAATAGATTTAAAAAATGCTTATCAGAAACAACGATTTAAACATGTCTACCTCTTTAAGACTGCCAGAATAGTGATATGAGAGTTGTGATAGCAAAAGGAAAATTCAATAATGTTGTTTATAGGAGTGTAAGTAATGATCCCTATTACACATTCCTGCAGATACGGTATGTTATAAACATAGAGTTTGCTTCTTTTTAAACGGCAGTGTATCTCCACAGGCTTGTAAGGATTCAAGCGGCAGCAGTGCACTATTATGACAGACTTAATGCCCTGAAAAAATGTGGTTGGAGTTCACAGCTTCTTCGGTACACTGAGCTGTAATATCCAACGGCCACAGCTGCCACCCGTCTGTGGTGTGGCCTCCTTGGAATTAATTAGCAGTAAGTGATGGGGCTTGGGGAATGTGTTTGAACAGCTAATTGGCTGTGATCGTTAAAGTACTCACTGGTTATTTTAAGTAGAACTGACAGGGTGATCAGGATGGGAATTTGGGAAGTGACTGTCTTTGCCTAAGGCTGTTGGTTTCGCATAGACTTGTTGGTTTGCACACAAAAATGTTTTCCTGTCTTGAAATGTGTGGTTATTGTTGGTGCCTCGGTTCACATGACGTATGTGCTTGTATGACGTAGTGTGATGTTGTTCTGACAAGCCATATGTCTCGGGACTAAAGACCAAGACTGCTTTAAAAAACAGAATGACAGAGTGAACAACGCGTCTCTTGGTGGGCCTGCCTGCTGAGATGGAAACACGTCAAAGCCCGGTGTAAATCTCGGTGAAGGGATAGTAGGGCTTTGACAGGTCATGAGTGAGAAGCATTCGTAGCCCGATATGATATATAGGGGCATATTTACAAAGAAGTGACAGAGCACCACTTCTTGGCTTAACGCCGTGCTCCGCCACTTCTGAAACGCAGAGCTGCACCCTATTTACAACGTTGTGAGGAGTGATTGTTTATGTGCAGAAAGGTGCCCCTTCTGCACATAAACAATCTTAAATGGCTATTTGTAAATTCTATGTGTGCTGCTTTGAGCAGCACACATAGAAGTTGCTACTTGTAAGTTTTAAAATGATTATTTATGTGCAGGAAGGGACACCATCCTGCACATAAACAATCATGCATGCCATTTTTCTGATTTTTTGCGTGCTGCACAATGCAGCACACATAAAATCAGAAAAAACGAGGAGAAATAAGGCATTTCTCCCTGTTGCGCCCTGTTAAGACCAGGTTTTCCCTGGGCTTAATTTTGGCGCTGCCCCATATTTACGCCACTTTTGTGAATATGGGACAGTGTTGGGACAGAATGCCCACCGCAGCACCCATTGCCCTCCTCTTTCACGCTAAATATAGTGTGAAAGGGTGCCTTATTTACAAGGCTTCATTGCCTTGTAAATAAGGCGAAGTCCGTATCACCACCACAATGTCAAAAAGTGACGTTCTGGTGGCGGTTTGAGCTTGTAAATATGCCCCATAGTTTCAGAATCATAGCCCAACGGAAGCAAGGAAAACGTGTCCAACTCCGGCGAGCTAAATAATAAAATACTGCCGTAACTGGGGGCCAGTAAGCCTGTCACACTCCTGACACTCTTGGGCACCTTATGCTGTAGAAATTGTACCTACTCCATTGACCGTAAACAAGTACATATGGGTCTCAGTACAGTATAACAAGGATTGATTGTTGCTGTGTTCATAAAACATGCCCAAAACAAAACAAGAATTCCTCGTACTGCTCCCTTCACACTACACAAATCATTCAAAATAGCCGGAACTAATATCTTTGTCAATCAATCCTTGTTCTTTTTCATGCTGGCAATATTCAGAGCACATATCGAATTGTACATGGCAGTTGAACACTTTTCCTTATCAACTATTGTTTTGTACAGTTACTTTTCATGTTTTCCCCTAAGCAACAGAGCTAACTCCAGCTAGAAAAACAGATTAGCAGCCAAGGTTCCGCCTGCGCGTTAGCTAGTTTCCTAGGGCCTTCCCCACAAAAATCATCACTTTCTTGATCCAGCAAGAGAAAATATGAAGTTCAATCATTGGCCAGATAACATTTGAATCAATGAAAACCTTTATTTAGAAGTTGGAGGGGCCTTTGGAAACTTCTCAAGGATGCTTTCACTCAGGAAGACACAACCACACTTGGATCATCAGGTTGTCAAGAAATGGGTTGAAGAGGGATTCCCCTGAACGCGAAGGACCCAGGATCATTCCTACTTGCTCTTGCATTCCACCTTATGTGCAGTTTCCTAAAATGCGATGTATTGTACTGGTATGCCTTTCTTCCTTTTCTGCTGCAATTTTTCTTTCCTTTGTACTTTTGTAGATTTTTTGTATGGAGTGTCGTTGCATATTGATGGCTGTGTAACTGTTCGATTCTTTAAAAATGGTAAATAAAGACTTTTAAACAAGTGATGTATTGTAACTTTACACGAGACCTCAAAGGGCATAAAATTCACAAATAAGAGTAATAATACCTTAATAGCAACTCTTAACGTCGTACCTTAACCTTAACTCCGACCTCCATCATCATAAGCCGAAGGTGGAAATTATGTTATGCCATGTTCTTTATATGGCAGCACTGAGTGTTAAAACTTTGTGTACCTCAGTGTGTTGCTAAAGATTATCATCCTTGTAAATGTAGATTTATTTTAATTTTATTTAGTTATATGGTTTTATATAGTGCAAACAAGACCTGAGAAGGTATCAGAGCGCTATACAAATGCTCGGAAAGAAGAAAAAACAAACAGGAAAGCAAAAAACAACATAGTCAAGTGAGGTATCAGCTGTGTAAGTTCACAAAATGCTGAAGGTATTGTCTCTAGGATCAGTCGACAAGAAAATAGATATGGTCGGACAGTCCAATGATAATCATCATGGGTGTAGATCTTAAGTCGAATTGTATGACCTAGGGCAGGAGTTTGTTCATAATTAGGGCTCCCGGTTTTATGGTATTTATTTTTTTAGCATTTCCGTCTGTATTTATCCATATTTATTTTTTGCCCATCTTATTGGTATTCATCCATATTTATTTTGTGTTTTGCGAATTTAAGGAGTCGTAAAATGGTATATTTCCGCATTTATTTAAATGATAAACATGCACTCATACTTTGCCTCCTGTCGCGTTTTGCTAATTAAGCAGCCAAATATAGCAAAACACTACGGGCCCGATTCACAGAACTAACTTAAGACAAAATCCTAAACTTACTACCATTTTGGTATTCACAGAAGTCACTTACTCATTTTGGTATTCACAGAAGGCACTTACTCATTTCGGTATTCACAGAAGTTAGGAGTCCTAACTTTAGGACTCCTAAATGCCTTCTGTGAATACCGAAAGTCTTAAAATTAGGATTTTTCTCAGTTTAGTAGTAGTATAGTTAGGACTCCTAAATGCCTTCTGTGAATACCGAAAGTCTTAAAATTAGGATTTTTCTCAATTTAGTAGTCCTAAGTCTAAACTTAGGGCTACTAAATTGAGAAAAATCCTAATTTTAAGGCTTTCGGTATTCACAGAAGGCATTTAGGAGTCCTAAAGTTAGGAGTCCTAACTATACTACTACTAAACTGAGAAAAATCCTAATTTTAAGGCTTTCGGTATTCACAGAAGGCATTTAGGAGTCCTAAAGTTAGGAGTCCTAAATTTAGGACTACTAAATTGAGAAAAATCCTAATTTTAAGACTTTCGGTATTCACAGAAGGCATTTAGGAGTCCTAAAGTTAGGAGTCCTAACTATACTACTACTAAACTGAGAAAAATCCTAATTTTAAGACTTTCGGTATTCACAGAAGGCATTTAGGAGTCCTAAAGTTAGGACTCCTAACTTCTGTGAATACCGAAATGAGTAAGTGCATTCTGTGAATACCAAAATAAGTAATGAGATGCAGTTGAAGGAAATCAGTTTGATTTCAGGTGGTAGGGAATTCCAAATTCTTGGGGCAATACCCGAGGAGGCACTGGTGGCAGTTTTCTTTTTATGACATTTCTGTAGTTTAAGTAACAAGGTGCTGTTGTTCTAGATGATCTGCATCCACCAGATAATTCTAGTTTTTGTGCTAAGTACCTTGGGGTGTTGTAATGTAGTGCTTTGTGGGCCATGCAGGCAATTTATAACTGTATCCATGACTCATGACTCATATGGGAGCCAGATTAGGGATATAAGATCCAGGGAAATGTGATTGTTCTTTTTGATACTGTGATAAACCTGGCAGCAGCATTGAGAGAGGCTTTTAGAGGTACCAACTTGGATCTAGGAAGACCACAGAGGTTTGCACTTCTGTAGTCCAATCTGGTAGTGACTAGAGCCTGGAGCTCTGATTTTAAGTCGTCTGGCGGGAGAAACGGTTTTAATTTCCTTAAAATAGTCCGTTGGTAGTTTGCGCACATTCCTGCATGTTCAGGTTCTTGTCAAGTGTTATTCCCAGAGATATTGTGAAATCTATAATGTGTGGTGTGCAGTTGTGAGAAGTTGGCCTGGTATATGATGCTCACTAGTTAAAGTGATCACCTTGTACCATGCCAAGCAACCCTTATGGTGTGGTTGTAAGTCAACCTTTTCGGACTAGCTACCCTAGTGGTAGCGTAGGCTAAGCAGTCTTTGAGGCTAAACTCGTGAAGCGTGTTAAGCCAGCTGTTTTACCAAATGCAACCCCCTTTTATACCAATGAAAGGACACCACACAGATATATATTCAAAATATATATGTATTTATTTCTCAAAGTAACCCCTAGTCTCTTTATGAGCACAGGAGCACAAATCGTCAAACAAGATTACAGTAGAATACACAGAAGTTGCACTTTATATGGATAGGCCCTGATGGCCGCTCAAACCATATACTAAAATAGTGGTATAAGTACCACGAACAGAAAAGGGAAAAGGCCTAGGGCCTCTAGAATCGCTGGGCCTACAAGGAGCTAACTTCAGTTAGTGACCAGGAGGTCCACGGGTGGCGTGTGCAGAGCAAATAGTCACACGCGTGCTCCCATAGGTTTCAATGGGTGCGTAAAAAGTACAAAGTTACTGCAAAAAGGATCTTCCGGATGGACTAGGAACTCAAGATTGGAAACACAGACACTAGAGATGATACTCTACACTTGGGCACCGGAGTGCCAACTTTACCTCACCCACAGGAAGCGGGTGCTAGGTGTCGACGTGCGTCGGGTTTCTTCTATCTGTTCCGTGGAGCCTGTGGACAAAGATGCTGCAGGCGGTCGGTCCGGGAGAGATGCGGTGGATCCAAGAGTGGATCGGAGATGTTGAAGACCTGTAAGCAGAGGGGACAGTGTTCACAGTCACTAGCCAATGACCAGCGTGGAACCAGGTGGGTACCAGGCAATGTCGGGTGCAAACAGGAAGAAAGGTGTAGCTTGTCTCTGCAGCCACGTGGTCCCTGGAGGTCGACGACGCCCAGGAGTCGGTTCACGAGCTGTCCCACGCAGGCTCTCGCTGTCGGCGGTGTCGGCGACTTGATCGAAGCAAACAAGCCTTGGCAAAAGCAATTGTTGTGGAGAACAAGATAAGCTGATGGTTCTGACCAGCAAGGTCAGAGGGACTGCTCCTTTGGAGGGGAGCAAGGGCCAGTCTGGAGCAACCAGACCAGTGGTGTATTTCTTGAAGTTCGTCGCCAAGATGGCTACTAGCCAGCAGGCCAGCAACCGGTTAGGCGCGTCGAGTGGCAAAATGCAGAAGGGCCCCACGCAGATCGTGGAGATGCTGGAGGGCTCACCTTTGGTGCAGATGCTGCTCGAGGGTTGGGCTTCTCAGATCCCAAAGCACAACTTGGAGGGAGCCTCGGTTGTTGCGCTTGCAGCTTGTCGTCGTCGTTCCAAGATGGCTTGCTCCACGTGTCTCGTTGCCTCCACGGGTCTCCTCTTTTCAGGGACTGTGGATCGGGCGGTGAGAGGTCTGGAGGTCCAGGTCTTGTCAGTCTCTGGGCTCGGGCTCCGGCGGGAGGCGGCGGCAAAGCAGATGTTGATTCGCTGGATGGTGCTTGCGTTAGCAAGGTGGTCACTCCCTGACCACAGGGGAGATTTCCTTTAGTCTTCTGTGCAGCAGAATGTCGAAGTTCCCGTCTTCTTCTTAGTTTCAAGTTGATTCCAGGATGTCTGAAGTCTTAGGACACAGCTCCTACCTTTAAGCGGATTCTAGGGGCCGGACTACCTGCTAGGTCCCTCCCTATGGGAGGGACCAGGAAGGGGGGTGGTTACACCCCCAATCCTTTGTCCAGCTCGCCCCAGGCCCGGGACTGGTGTGCCCCAGGACCGGATTGAACTGGCATATGCACCGAGGCTCCTTGTGAGCCACAGGCATGTCTGGTTTCTTTCAAGCCCTACCTGACCAATACACAAAATCCTGTCTGGGGTGGTGCACGCACATCCCCTGGCAGGAAACCCTTTGTCCACACCTCCCAAGCTGGAAGGACTCCCAGCAGCAGGAGGGCAGACTTGTGTCTGTGGTGGCAGCATCCATTTTGTGGAGCTGAGGCTATGTCTGATTTTACCCGGGTTTCAGGTACTGTACATGTCGTGTCCCTCTAGAAGGGTGGAATGCTAACCCCGTCGCCAGAATTGGCGAGGGGTTAGTATTCCAATTCGTATGACACCTTACTCGACATGTTTTCATAAAGCCAAACCAAAGATAGCATTTAACCGCGAGGTTCATAATGCACTTAAGAGTATATGGTATGCCGATATCTGGAAACAGTAGAAGGAAGGGGTTCCGACCACTGCAGACAGGCTCAGCTCATGCCAGAGCACCATCTCACATGGAACCAAGCACTCTGCCTTCAGGATTGTTAAGGCCTGCCATAGGAGTGACTTATAGGTTACCAGGTGTCCCATTTAAGGTTAGGTATAGGTATACTACACCTAAGTAAGAGGTGATTACACCAACTTACCCCAGCTGAGTGATCAGCCAGTTGTGTCAAATTGTTAGGCCAAGCCTGGGGAGGCATAATACATGCTTCAGCCCCTGGCAGGCCTTGGGTACACCAATGCCCTGGGTACCTAGTGTACACTGGTACAGGGGCTGACAGGGTGATCCACTTCCAATTGGTTATGCACCTAGGGTGCATAGTGTTAATTTAGTAGAGAGAACAGCAGGCTGGGGGTCTGATTGGCAGGCCCACAGCCTCAATATGTCAAAAACCAGTGAAGCAAAAAGCATAAATTTGGGGTGACCATAGGATAGCAGACCCTACTCTCCTACACAACCCCCCCCCAAACGCAGGGACATTAAACTAGCCTTGACCAGTCTCATCTTCATGTCCTAAGTGGAAGTACCTGGAGAGACCATCTGCATTCCCATGGTCAGTACCTGGCCGGTGCTCCACTGTAAAGTCCATCCCCTGTAGGGAAATGGACCACCTAAGCAGTTTGGGGTTTTCACCCTTCATCTGATTTAGCCACAAGAGGGGCTTATGGTCGGTCTGAATCTTGAAGTGAGTGCCAAACAAGTATGGCCTCAGCTTCTTCAGGGCCCACACCACAGCAAAGGCCTCCCTCTCAATAGCTGACCAATTCTTCTCTCTGGGGGTCAACCTTCTGCTAATAAAAGCAATGGGTTGGTCTTGACCATCTACATTAAGTTGTGACAGCACAGCTCCCACACCCAACTCAGAAGCATCTGTTTGGACAATAAACTCTTTGGAGTAGTCAGGACTTTTCAGGATAGGTGCAGAGCACATGGCCTCCTTCAGGTCATCAAATGCCTTTTGACAGCTTACTGTCCACTGAACCTTTTTGGGCATCTTCTTGGATGTCAGATCATTAAGAGGAGTCACAATGGACCCATAGTTCTTAACAAACTTCCTGTAGTACCCAGTCAAGCCCAAGAAAGCTCGAACTTGAGTCTGGGTGGTTGGAGGAGACCAGTCCTTGATGGATTGTATCTTACTCTCCAGTGGTTGAACTTGGCCTCCACCTACAAGGTGGCCCAAATATACAACCTTACTCTGCCCTATCTGGCACTTAGTAGCCTTGATAGTCAGGCCTGCCCTTTGCAGAGCCTCAAGAGCCTTCTTCAGGTGGATCAGGTGATCCTCCCAGGTAGAGCTAAAGACAGCAATGTCAGCAAGATATGCTGCGCAAAAGTCATCCAACCCAGTAAGGACTTGGTTCACCAGCCTTTGGAAGGTGGCAGGTGCATTCTTCAGACCAAAGGGCATCACCACAAACTGGTAGTGCCCACCTGGGGTTGAGAATGCTGTTTTGGCCTTAGACTCCTCAGCTAATCTGATTTGCCAATAGCCAGCTGTCAAGTCAAATGTGCTCAAAAACTTTGCAGAAGCTAGTTTGTCTATGAGCTCATCTGCCCTTGAAATAGGGTGTGCATCTGTCCTGGTGACAGCATTGAGACCCCTGTAGTCCACACAGAACCTCATCTCTCTCTTGCCATCTTTGGTGTGAGGTTTGGGGACCAGAATCACTGGGCTAGCCCAGGGGCTCTCTGAGGGTTCAATGACACCTAATTCCAGCATTTTATGTACCTCAGCCTTTATACAGTCCCTGACGTGGTCAGGTTGTCTGTAAAGCTTGTTCTTTACAGGCAGACTGTCACCAGTGTCCACCACATGGGTACACCAGTCAGTTTGACTAGCTATCAAGGAAAACATATGTGAAAAGGATTGTAGAACCTGTCTACATTCAGTCTGCTGATGGGCAGTGAGGTTGCCTCCAAGGGTCACTCCTTCAACTGAGCCATCTTCAGGGTTCTGAGACAACAGGTCTGGGAGAGGGTCACTCTCTTCCTCCTGTCCCTCATCTGTAGCCATGAGCAAGCCCATGTCTGCCCTGTCAACATATGCTTTTAACCTGTTAACATGGAGTACCCTGTGGGGACTCCTGGGAGTTCCTAGGTCCACCAAGTAGGTGACCTCTCCCTTCTTTTCCAGGATTGTATGGGGTCCAGACCATTTGTCTTGGAGTGCTGCTGGGGCCACTGGCTCCAACACCCATACCTTCTGTCCTGGCTGAAACTCAACCAAGACAGCCTTTTGGTCATGCCAAGCTTTCTGTAAGGCCTGGCTTGCCTCAATGTTTTTGGATGCCTTCTCCATATACTCAGCCATCCTGGAGCGGAGACCAAGTACATAGTCCACTATGTCTTGCTTAGGCTTTTTGAGAGGTAACTCCCATCCTTCCTTCACTAAACATAGTGGGCCTCTTACAGGGTGCCCAAACAACAATTCAAAGGGGCTGTAGCCAACCCCCTTTTGTGGGACCTCTCTGTAAGCAAACAGAAGGCAGGGTAGAAGGATGTCCCATCTTCGCCTGAGCTTTTCAGGTAATCCTTTGATCATACCCTTTAGGGTCTTGTTGAATCTCTCAACAAGCCCATTGCATTGTGGGTGATAAGGGGTGGTGAACTTGTAGTTGACACCACATTCCTTCCACATAGCTGTCAAGTATCCTGACATGAAGTTGGTACCTCTGTCAGAAACTACCTCCTTAGGAAACCCCACTCTGGAGAATACTCCCAGCAGGGCCCTGGCCACAACAGGAGCTGTAGTGGTCCTAAGGGGAATTGCCTCTGGATACCTGGTGGCATGATCCACTACCACCAGTATAAATCTGTGCCCAGATGCAGTGGGAGGATCCATGGGACCCACTATATCTATTCCCACTCTTTCAAAGGGGACCCCCACCACAGGTAGTGGTATTAGGGGGGCCTTTGTTGTGCCACCTAATTTGCCACTGGCTTGGCAGGTCACACAGGAGCGACAAAACTCATTTGTATCTTCATTCATGTGAGGCCAGTGAAAGTGAGGGACAAGCCTGTCCCAAGTCTTGTTCTGGCCTAAGTGTCCTGCTAAAGGAATATCATGGGCAAAGGTAAGAAGGAAGCCCCTAAATTGCAGAGGTATAACCAACCTCCTGGTAGCACCAGGCTTGGGGTCTCTAGCCTCTGAATAAAGGAGCCCTTCATCCCAATACACTTTATGGGTACCTTGAGCATTCCCAGCAGCCTCAGCAGCAGCCAGCTGTCTGAGGGGTTCAAGAGAGGGACAGGATAACTGAGCCTGCCTCAAGTCAGCCCTTGAAGGTCCCCCTGTCCCCAGAAACTCAACCTGATCAGGTTCAAGCTCTTCAGGGACAGTTCCTTCAGGGTCCTCTAGATCAGCTTCCTGGGAAGGCTGATCATCACTCTGAGGCAGGGGGGAAGGCACAGCCTTGACCCTCCTGTTCTTCTTCTTGGTAGGTGCTTGGTCCATTGTTCCAGGATCCAAGACCTGAGGTTCAGTGAGGCACTTTTTGGCCTGTGACCTGGTCACAGCAAGGACATGTGATGATATACCTAACATCTCTGCATGAGTCCTGTACTCCACTTCTGACCATAGAGAACTCTCTAGGTCATTGCCCAACAAACATTCTACTGGGAGGTCTGCACTAACCACAACCCTTTTGAGGCCAGTTACCCCTCCCCATGAGAAGTTAACAACTGCCACACTATGTGAAGTAGTGGCATTGCTGGCATTGGTCACCAGGTAGTTCTCACCTGGCATGTACTGTCCAGGGTCCACAAAGCCTGGTGTCACCATAGTGACACTGGCACATGTGTCCCTGTAGGCTTGAGCCACTTTTTCGTTAATTAAAGGAGTCTGTCTGTACTTGCCCAGGTTACTGGGGCTCACAGTCAGGGACAAATCAATGTCCCCATCACAGATCAAGACTGCCTGTGTCAGGGTTCTGTCTAAGTCAGAATCTCCTTCAGTTCCCATAGTGATTCCCACTACACCCTTTGTCTGGGGACCAACACTGCTAACAGTAGTACTGGGAGCAGGTGCCTTAGGGGCAACAGTGTTGGGGGCTCCACCCTTCTTACAATCACTAGTCCAGTGAGTTGTATTCTTGCAATGATTGCACCAGGGTTTCTTTTGACCTTCTTTCTTCTTTCCCTTGGATTGTTGTTGGGACCCACCCTCCTTAGCAGTAGTTTGGGGCCCTGTTGAAGACTTCTGGTCTTTAGATTTCTGATCTCCACCCTTTTGGTCTGTTTTCTTCTGATCACCCCCTTGGCCCTGGTTCTGGTTCTTTTGCTTAACCCTGGTTCTGACCCATTTGTCTGCCTTCTTTCCCAATTCTTGGGGAGAGGTCAGATCAGAGTCAACCAAGTGTTGATGCAGTTGCTGGTTTTGACAGTTATTTAAAATCTGTTCTCTCATCATCAAATTATACAATCCTGTAAAATCAGATACCTTACTTCCCAGCAACCAACCCTCCAAAGCCTTAGTGGCACATTCAACATATTCAGACCAGTCCTGAGTCTGTGTCTTTTGGGTGTCTCTGAACATTAACCTGTACTGTTCAGTGGTTAAGCCTAACCCATCAACCAGAACACTCTTCAGGACTCTGTAATTTCTGACATCCTCTTCCCTAGTAGTGAGGAGTCTGTCTCTGCCTCTTCCTTCAAAGGAGAGCCAGAGGATTGCTGCCCACTGGTCTTCAGGAACCTGCTGCACTTTGCAGGCTCTCTCAAGAGCAGTCAATCAATCAATCAATCAAATAAGCTTTAATTCGGTTTGTACAAATACAACCATATAAGCTGAACAGATTAAAAATACATTAAATAACATGAAATATAATTCGACAAAATCATGGACATGTAATTGTACCTATACAAGCCCTAACTTAACTGGCATTGAATGGTGAGTCATAATTAACATATCCAGAAATATACATATTTAAAAGAATAAGACATTGTAAAATTAAGTCATTTAAAATCTTTTGTCAATAGCTATAACCATGTAGGTGAGGGAAGTAGATGGCTAACATAAGGTGACTCGTGCATAAAAATGAGTCCAACTCATTATAGTAAAGTGACTGATGCATAAAATAGATTATTCCATGAATGACTTATACATAACTATAACATCAAGGTAAAATACAATTTGACATTTCTCATTTAGCAGATAGTTATGGATTTCCTAGCGGCTCTGCATTTTATAATATATAGTGCTACATGGAAACAAATGTCCCAACTCTCTAAGGAACAGAGTAGGTTCATGGCATCAGCTGTTAAGCGAATGTTATATTTTAAAAGGATCGGTTTTAGATAAAATTTCCTCAAGAATATATAAAATTTACAAAATAACAGGAAATGGCAACAACTTTGTTTGGAGACATTGTCACATGGGCATACTTTGCTAGAACCAGCCCCAATCACAGGGAATGATACGAGATGGTGTACGGTACCCAGTCTTAAACGTACAAGAACATATCGGTGTGATTTCCTGGTCACTTCCACCAAATATGTCTGAAGGCCTTTTTTTAGGTTAAGCTGCCTATAAAATACAGAAGTTTTATAGGTCTTAATCAATTTATTCCTTTCTTCTGTTTTATATAGAAGGAATGTATCTTTAATTTCCTTCTTGGAAGGTAGAATATCACCAACTGAATCTTTGGAGATCTTAATTCCAAATAAAATGTTATACCAAAAAATAATGTAATTCAGCCATTGAATGCGAAGATGGAAATCCAGTTTAAGACAATCCTTAATTACCGACTGAGTGAACCCAGTTTCCTCTTTGTTCCATATTGAACGCCATAATAGTAAAGGGCGTAATGCAGCCAGGTCCGATAAATAATTAAGGCCTGTTTCTTGGTGAATTAAATCAGATGAGGCTGCAACTGGGACACATAACAGACGTTTAAGGAATGTATTTTCATTTGTTTGCAATTGGGCCATTGGGGAATAGCCCCATAAACCTGCTCCGTATAAGGCCGAAGAGACACATCTTGCGTTATATATGGTTAACATGTCTTTTATTCTGTAATCCCCTATTTTTGAGGCAAAACGAAAAATGCCATTAGAATTTCTAGTCATTTTGTGACCAATGTTTCCTTGCTCGTTGGACCATTTGCCATTCGCATCAAAATTGATGCCTAAATAACAAAAGGTGTCAACCGCTTGTATCTTCGAGCCTTCAAGAGAAAAGGACCGCGATAATTTAATTTTACGTCCACATATCATGGTAAAAGTTTTTAGTTTGTTAATCAGCAATTTCCTGTCATTAATAAAACCAGTAAAAACATCAATTAAATGTTGTAGACCCAGAGGAGTACGTGAAATTAGGACGGCATCGTCCGCATATAACAAAATGGGCACAACAGTGTTATCTATTTTGGGGGCATCAGCAGGGGTATTATTTAAAACCTCGGCAATTTGATTTATAAAAAGAGAAAATAAAAGGGGAGCCAATACGCACCCTTGTCTGATGCCCCTGCGCACAGTGAAAAAAGGGGTTCGCTCACCCATCGGACCATAGCGCACACTACAAGAGAGTTTTTCATATATCCTAGCTAGGAAAAACACAATCTCCTTTGGTGCCCCAGATTCCAGTAGTATCGACCAGAGGAGCGAATGATCCACTAAATCAAACGCACTGCTTAAGTCGGCGAAGCATAAAAACAAATTACCCCCTTTTACCACTGTATATTTGTTAATA
Source organism: Triturus cristatus (assembly GCF_964204655.1). NCBI lineage: Eukaryota > Metazoa > Chordata > Amphibia > Caudata > Salamandridae > Triturus > Triturus cristatus. Next base: position 549,816,107 of record NC_140587.1, on the reverse strand, counting down.
AGTAATTCCAAATTGACACATTGTTCAATTGTCCCAATGCCCTTCCTGAAACCATATTGAACTGGAGTCAGTACATTGGATTCTTCGGCCCATGTTTCCAATCTTTTTAAAAGCACCCTGCTTAGTACTTTTATTGAAGAATCAAGCAATGAAATAGGGCGATAATTGCATGCTTCCGAGCGCGAGCCCTTTTTAAAAAGTGGGACAATTAAAGATTCGGCCCATGACAATGGGAAATTACCTGTAGCAGCAGCATTAAAAATTCTTGTAAGGATTGGTGCCCAGAGATCCATTTCGTCCTTGTATAGATCAATCGGGACACCATCCGGGCCGGGGGCTTTTCCCCCTTTGCTATTTAACAAACCTTCACGCACCTCCTCAACGCTAATTGATAGTGATAATGGGGGCCAAGTAAAATTATTTATTAAAAGAGGAAAAGTTAAAACAATCTGTTCTGGGTTAAAAATTTTTGAAAAGTGCTCAATCCATTCAGTGCAATTAACATGGGACGTCAACACCGGGGTGCAATCCTCTTTTAGAAAGGGGCTATTTACAGTTTCCCAAAAGAGTTTGATGTTGTTCAACTCACTGGCCATGGTTAGTTTATCCCAAGCATCTGATCTCAGTGCCTTTTTTTGTGCAAGAATTGCTTGTTTGTAGTCTTTACGTAGTTTACAGACAAGAGATTGATTACGAGGTTTAGTCCTTAGTGCTAGTTTTAATTTTAATAAAATCTTGGAGCATTCAGAGTCGAACCACTTCTTACCATTCTGCCTAGAACCTTTGGTGTTCCTAGTTAAGATATTTTTTATAACAGTATTTATGTTATCAAATTCCATACATAGCTGTCCAGGGGTAACCTCCTCACTGAGGCAGTAATTAATACTGTCCCTGCATTTACCAATCACATCCCGTTGGATCTTTTGTGGGTCCAGACCAGTCCACTTAAGTCTGCTACCGTTTGGTCTAATGGGGAGGATATCATTGATTGTATGGGTAATGCTAGTAATTCTGTTTCCCCAGGCTAACAGAACTATGGAAATACTGTTATGATCACTAACTACCTGTTCGGATATCCAAAGGTTCATATAAGGGCAATTCTTGGAGAGTAGGATATGATCTATGTTGGTACTAGCTTTCCTGCCAGTGAATGTGGGACATTTAAGATGGTCCTCATTTAAAGTGCAATCCAACAGCTCAAGATCGAATTTGGCCATTAAGGTGTTGAGGATTGTACCATATTCACAATGGGAAAAATGCAACATGTCATCTTTATTACCATCAGTGGTGGAATAGGTATTCAAATAACCACAAGAATTAGTATATATGGTGGGACAAGCTTGAATGTTAAAATCGCCGGCCCACAGAACTGCAGCCAATTTGCTGGATGAATTTAAAAGTCCGTCCAGCTCTTTTTCCAGTGGCGCTAAACAAGCTCCTCTATCTTTCTGGAAATTATTATTATAGAAATTTACTAGTACCAGGTCTTTGCCTTGCGGGAAAGATAATCGTAAAACTTGACTATAATTGTCAATAGGTAAGTGAGATAAAACTTTGCAACCAATCAGTTTGGTAGAAATTAACATCATAAGACCACCTTTTGCTCTACCCATTAGCGAGGGAGTCGCATTTACATAGTACGAGGTATAGCCCTCTACCGAGATAGGTTCTGTACTCCAAGTTTCTTGCAAGCATATAATATCAGTGCCGCAAGTAATAAAGTCTTGCCAGAAGGGCATCCCTAATTTGTTTCTAATACCTGCTATATTCCATGTAGTCAATGTGTACCCCTTTTGAGTTAAAATTTCTTCGTCATTAATCAAATTTTTAGGTACATCCTTACACAAGTTAAACTTATCAAAAGTATCAACTATAGGATTAACAGGCTCATTGTCACCATTTACCCCTGTTAACTTGGTTGTCAAAAGCAGGTCCGTACGTAATCCTTGACTATTCTCCTTTTGTATAGGGGTCAGGTTTGGTGTCCCATTTCCCTCCCCATCAACAATCTCCACAGGTTTTGTGTGTCAATCAGTGTCCTCCATTGAGGTCAGACATTGAAACCTATTATATAGTGGTAGTGGTGCACTCACATAATGGGTAATGGGTTTCATGACATGATTATTGGCTAATGGGTGTCTATAAAAGTAGGCAAGTGGCAACAGGGTAGTATTAAATTCCCAATGAGAGGGAGGGGGGGCATTACGCAGAACTTTGTGTGCCCAGAATGGTGATCTAAAACTAATAATGATACAGTCCCCATTAAAGTTCTTAGTTGTGGGGCCTATCCATCCTACTCGCTGAGTGAGTAGGATCTGTTCTGCATGTAAAATTGGCAGACCACAATTATTAGTTAACCAATAAAGAGTTTTGTTTTTCAGAATCTCATTGGTCTCAAGTTGCCCTTCCCGTAGCCTAGGGACATTACAAAGAATCGCGACATACGCTCCACATTCTGGAGGTAGATTCATTACTGGTGGTACATTAACACTTTTATAATCTATATGGTGAAAAGTACTCTTCAATTGCTCTGGTTTTTGAGGCCCATGTTTCCCAGTGTCTGCTCTTGATGTTAAAACCTTTTCCGCTGGAGCTGTGTCTTTATCTTCGCTAGTCCCTGCATCAGGGGGGCGGCTAGTACTACTACATGAGCTTATAGGTAAGGTACATGGGGCATCTAGTTGTTTATCTGACCCCCTTGATCTTGACTTTGTGCCATCAGATACGTGCGAGACAGGGGCGGGGGTAGGTGTGGGCATCCTCCTACTCTGATCAGTGTTGGGTATAGTGGCAACTGGTTGTATTGAAATCGGCTTGAGTGAGAGTATTATTGTCTGTACATGTTGATCAATGGAATTAACCCTAGCTTCAAGAGCCCGAATACTCTCGTTAATGGGCCCTAGAAAGGTTGATACAAGTACGTCCAATCTTTCCCAAAAGCCATCAGTACTGGGCTCAATATTGGGACGATTTGGCTGGACATTAGTAACCTCTGATTGATCTACACGTGGCTCTACTACAAGTAGTTTTTGGGCCGCTTTAGAAAAGCGGCCATTACCTTTACCCTTGGGTTTAGATGCCTTCTGTTCTTTGTTATTATGTTTTTGTTTATTTTTGGCCTTTTGGCCTCGTGTTTGAACTGGTGAAGTAATAACAGGGGATTGTGTAATAACAATATGTGTCCCGACAACATTATTACCATCAACATTAATAAAGTCATTAGCCAAAGGCTCTTCCTCATTTGAAACCTGCTTCGACAGTACAGGGGTGATGGACAGTCTGCTTGCCGGAGGAGTGTGATCCAAAGTCCGAGAATGGTTAGAGTTAATTAATTCCGAGTTAGTGTTAGTTCCTGGAAGTTCAGGTAAACCAGCATAGGAAATCATTAACATAGAGTCATAGGAATTGCCCAAGGTTGTAGATGCATTCTCCGGTAAAATAGGTGGGACTGATCCAATGGGAAGAGAGAGACGCCTTTCGGTAGACTCTATAGCCGAAGCGACTGCCCCTATAGTCTTTTGCAGCATTCTGTCAATTGCTGTTAGGCTTGGAAGAGGGTTGGTAGATGTTTTGTTATGTCTGGTGTTGGGTCGTGGGTGGGTAGGATTGTTTTTACCCATAGCAGACTAGCGTAACAGACAAGATGTACTAATCAATGGTAACTCTTACCTCCACCACGGGTGCTATTGATCGTAGCGAACAAGGGGGGTGGCCCAGCCCAGCCTCGTCCTGCCCCGGACGGCCACAGACGGCCCGCCCTTTGCCCGGGCTTAGCCCGCGCGCGGTCCCGCGACGCGGGAGTCGCGGCGGACTTTTGTGCGCCTCCTGGCGCGAAACCGGCAACGCGGCTCCCCTGCCGCTTGGAATGATGGGGAATGTAGTCCCGTCCCCGCTCCGCGGCCGCAGATGGTATTAGCGGCGGCGGGGGACGGAAACACAACAGGCAAAGCAAGGGAAGAGTGTCCGAGGCGTAGGGCGGCAGAATCCCAGGTACGTCCAGCCAGTTCAAAAGGAAACCCGCTCTGCCGCAGTCGCGGCGGACTTTTGTGCGCCTCCTGGCGCGAAACCGGCAACGCGGCTCCCCTGCCGCTTGGAATGATGGGGAATGTAGTCCCGTCCCCGCTCCGCGGCCGCAGATGGTATTAGCGGCGGCGGGGGACGGAAACACAACAGGCAAAGCAAGGGAAGAGTGTCCGAGGCGTAGGGCGGCAGAATCCCAGGTAAGTCCAGCCAGTTCAAAAGGAAACCCGCTCTGCCGCAGTCGCGGCGGACTTTTGTGCGCCTCCTGGCGCGAAACCGGCAACGCGGCTCCCCTGCCGCTTGGAATGATAGGGAATGTAGTCCCGTCCCCGCTCCGCGGCCGCAGATGGTATTAGCGGCGGCGGGGGACGGAAACACAACAGGCAAAGCAAGGGAAGAGTGTCCGAGGCGTAGGGCGGCAGAATCCCAGGTAAGTCCAGCCAGTTCAAAAGGAAACCCGCTCTGCCGCAGTCGCGGCGGACTTTTGTGCGCCTCCTGGCGCGAAACCGGCAACGCGGCTCCCCTGCCGCTTGGAATGATGGGGAATGTAGTCCCGTCCCCGCTCCGCGGCCGCAGATGGTATTAGCGGCGGCGGGGGACGGAAACACAACAGGCAAAGCAAGGGAAGAGTGTCCGAGGCGTAGGGCGGCAGAATCCCAGGTAAGTCCAGCCAGTTCAAAAGGAAACCCGCTCTGCCGCAGTCGCGGCGGACTTTTGTGCGCCTCCTGGCGCGAAACCGGCAACGCGGCTCCCCTGCCGCTTGGAATGATAGGGAATGTAGTCCCGTCCCCGCTCCGCGGCCGCAGATGGTATTAGCGGCGGCGGGGGACGGAAACACAACAGGCAAAGCAAGGGAAGAGTGTCCGAGGCGTAGGGCGGCAGAATCCCAGGTAAGTCCAAGAGCAGTCATCCATTTGTGGATGTCGTCCCCACTTTTGTAGGGGGGCACAACCTTAGACAGGTTCCTATTGTCAAAGACCCTATCTTTGTCCTTAGGGACAATGCTGCCACCAGTGGGTATAGACCCACTCTCTCTAGGTTGCCTAGCCTTACTCAGTTTTTCTTCCATCAGGGCTACTTCTAGCTCCTGCTTCCTGATCCTCAGCTGGGCTTCCTGCATTCTGGCCTCATGTTCCCTCGTCTGAGGGGTAGTCATCCTTTTCCTGGAGTGACCTTGAGAGCCTCTAGAGGCATGAGAAGCATTAGAGTCACCTGAGCGATTCCTTTGCCTCCCAAGCCCCTGGTTAAGTCCACTGGGGAGATCCAATGGGATGATCCCATTGTCAGTCCCCAATAGCCTTAGTTTAGCTGGGCCAAGTATAACACTTGGCACTGGGCTATTTCTCCCTTCATCCTCACTACTTTCTGTATCCTCACCACTTTCCTCCTCTGTAGTATGATTCTCATCTAAGGGATGGCTATTGGAAAGGGGTACTTCTGTAGCATCTTCAGAAGGGGGGCCTCCTGTTCCTGTCTCTAAGGGGGCTAACTGGGAAGCTTTCTTGAGCTCTCTCTGATTTTCATCATTTTGCAAGAGTTCTCTGAGCTCAGCAGAGGTAGGGTTCTTGGGCTGTTTAAGGCCTCTAAGAGTTGCCAAATGCCTGAGCTCATTCTGGTTAAGGGTAGCAAAGATGGATGGTGCCCTCTGGGGGGTCACTCTCAACAGAAATAGGTACGTTGGACCCATCTGCCCCAGCCATTGCTCTTAAGTGTGGGTGGATGTGTTGCAATCTACCTACACTTGGGTTTACCTACTAAACCTATCTAGTAGTTGTAGTCAGGGTGTGCTACTCCCTTTGCTCTACAACAACTAAGTTCAGTAGAACTTATGTATATCTAATCTTGTTTTATATGTACCTACAGGTACCTATGTGATCTTTCAATTGGTAACCAAGAGATTACAATGGTAAAACACAGCAAGCTCAAATCCAACCGCTGCTCACCAATGTGAGAAGTTGGCCTGGTATATGATGCTCACTAGTTAAAGTGATCACCTTGTACCATGCCAAGCAACCCTTATGGTGTGGTTGTAAGTCGACCTTTTCGGACTAGCTGCCCTAGTGGTAGCGTAGGCTAAGCAGTCTTTGAGGCTAAACTCGTGAAGCGTGTTAAGCCAGCTGTTTTACCAAATGCAACCCCCTTTTATACCAATGAAAGGACACCACACAGATATATATTCAAAATATATATGTATTTATTTCTCAAAGTAACCCCTAGTCTCTTTATGAGCACAGGAGCACAAATCGTCAAACAAGATTACAGTAGAATACACAGAAGTTGCACTTTATATGGATAGGCCCTGGTGGCCGCTCAAACCATATACTAAAATAGTGGTTTAAGTACTACAAACAGAAAAGGGAAAAGGCCTAGGGCCTCTAGAATCGCTGGGCCTACAAGGAGCTAACTTCAGTTAGTGACCAGGAGGTCCACGGGTGGCGTGTGCAGAGCAAATAGTCACACGCGTGCTCCCATAGGTTTCAATGGGTGCGTAAAAAGTACAAAGTTACTGCAAAAAGGATCTTACGGATGGACTAGGAACTCAAGATTGGAAACACAGACACTAGAGATGATACTCTACACTTGGGCACCGGAGTGCCAACTTTACCTCACCCACAGGAAGCGGGTGCTAGGTGTCGACGTGCGTCGGGTTTCTTCTATCTGTTCCGTGGAGCCTGTGGACAAAGATGCTGCAGGCGGTCGGTCCGGGAGAGATGCGGTGGATCCAAGAGTGGATCGGAGATGTTGAAGACCTGTAAGCAGAGGGGACAGTGTTCACAGTCACTAGCCAGTGACCAGCGTGGCACCAGGTGGGTACCAGGCAATGTCGGGTGCAAACAGGAAGTAAGGTGTAGCTTGTCTCTGCAGCCACGTGGTCCCTGGAGGTCGACGACGCCCAGGAGTCGGTTCACGAGCTGTCCCACGCAGGCTCTCGCTGTCGGCGGTGTCGGCGACTTGATCGAAGCAAACAAGCCTTGGCAAAAGCAATTGTTGTGGAGAACAAGATAAGCTGATGGTTCTGACCAGCAAGGTCAGAGGGACTGCTCCTTTGGAGGGGAGCAAGGGCCAGTCTGGAGCAACCAGACCAGCTGTGTATTTCTTGAAGTTCGTCGCCAAGATGGCTACTAGCCAGCAGGCCAGCAACCGGTTAGGCGCGTTGAGTGGCAAAATGCAGAAGGGCCCCACGCAGATCGTGGAGATGCTGGAGGGCTCACCTTTGGTGCAGATGCTGCTCGAGGGTTGGGCTTCTCAGATCCCAAAGCACAACTTGGAGGGAGCCTCGGTTGTTGCGCTTGCAGCTTGTCGTCGTCGTTCCAAGATGGCTGGCTCCACGTGTCTCGTTGCCTCCACGGGTCTCCTCTTTTCAGGGACTGTGGATCGGGCGGTGAGAGGTCTGGAGGTCCAGGTCTTGTCAGTCTCTGGGCTCGGGCTCCGGCGGGAGGCGGCGGCAAAGCAGACGTTGATTCGCTGGATGGTGCTCGCGTTAGCAAGGTGGTCATTCCCTGACCACAGGGGAGATTTCCTTCAGTCTTCTGTGCAGCAGAATGTCGAAGTTCCCGTCTTCTTCTTAGTTTCAAGTTGATTCCAGGATGTCTGAAGTCTTAGGACACAGCTCCTACCTTTAAGCGGATTCTAGGGGCCGGACTACCTGCTAGGTCCCTCCCTATGGGTGGGACCAGGAAGGGGGGTGGTTACACCCCCAATCCTTTGTCCAGCTCGCCCCAGGCCCGGGACTGGTGTGCCCCAGGACCGGATTGAACTGGCATATGCACCGAGGCTCCTTGTGAGCCACAGGCATGTCTGGTTTCTTTCAAGCCCTACCTGACCAATACACAAAATCCTGTCTGGGGTGGTGCACGCACCTCCCCTGGCAGGAAACCCTTTGTCCACACCTCCCAAGCTGGAAGGACTCCCAGCAGCAGGAGGGCAGACTTGTGTCTGTGGTGGCAGCATCCATTTTGTGGAGCTGAGGCTATGTCTGATTTTACCCGGGTTTCAGGTACTGTACATGTCGTGTCCCTCTAGAAGGGTGGAATGCTAACCCCGTCGCCAGAATTGGCGAGGGGTTAGTATTCCAATTCGTATGACACCTTACTCGACATGTTTTGATAAAGCCAAACCAAAGATAGCATTTAACCGCGAGGTTCATAATGCACTTAAGAGTATATGGTATGCCGATATCTGGAAACAGTAGAAGGAAGGGGTTCCGACCACTGCAGACAGGCTCAGCTCATGCCAGAGCACCATCTCACATGGAACCAAGCACTCTGCCTTCAGGATTGTTAAGGCTTGCCATAGGAGTGACTTATAGGTTACCAGGTGTCCCATTTAAGGTTAGGTATAGGTATACTACACCTAAGTAAGAGGTGATTACACCAACTTACCCCAGCTGAGTGATCAGCCAGTTGTGTCAAATTGTTAGGCCAAGTCTGGGGTGGCATAATACATGCTTCAGCCCCTGGCAGGCCTTGGGTACACCAATGCCCTGGGTACCTAGTGTACACTGGTACAGGGGCTGACAGGGTGATCCACTTCCAATTGGTTATGCACCTAGGGTGCATAGTGTTAATTTAGTAGAGAGAACAGCAGGCTGGGGGTCTGATTGGCAGGCCCACAGCCTCAATATGTCAAAAACCAGTGAAGCAAAAAGCAAAAATTTGGGGTGACCATAGGATAGCAGACCCTACTCTCCTACAGCAGTGAAGAGCAGTTAGATGATTTATCCATAGATTGATCTCGGGCAAGTGATTGGGTGGGACTATTAGGAGAAATCCTGTTTTGATGGCATTGAGTTTGAGGTGGTTGCGGGCTAGCCAGTTTTGGGGTGTTAGTAGGGTTCTGTTGCGGGAACTAATATCTTCTGGGGAAGAGATTTTCAGATACAGTTGGGTGTCATCCACATACACGTGGTGGTGGGTGTTGGAAGAATTCAAGATTTCGGCTAGAGGCCCCATGAAAAGGTTGAAGAGCATAGGTGAGAGAGAAGACTCTTGTGGAACCCCTAACGTAACCCATGTGGCATTGGAAAGGGACTGGTTAACCTTAATTCTGGGAGTTCTGTTGTGGAGAAATGAGGTGAACCAATTCAAAACAGACCCTGAAAGCCCCATTCTCCTTTTAGGTAAGTCTAGGAGACTTTCATGTTTAACCGTATCCAACGCAGATGATAAATCAAGGAGGATCAGAAGGCAGTATTTGTTGTGGTCCATAATTCTTAGCAGGTCATCCACTATGTGTGTGAGGGTCAATTCAATGCTGCAGCCTTGACAGAAGCTGTATTGGAATTGGTCTAGAAGTTGGAAGTGGTCTATGTGGTTGCAAAGTTGGACCTGAACGCATTTTGCAATGAGCTTAGCTAAAGTAGGGATGTTGGAAATAGAGTGGAAAGTGTTTAAGTCCGAGCATAGTGTGGTAAGTTTTTTCAGGATAGGGGTTACCTCTTCTACTTTTAGGCAGTCCGGAATAGAGCCTTGCTGAAGTGAGGAGTTTACTATCTTGGTCCAAAGTAGGAGTAAAGGGGATTTGATCTTACTGAAGATATTCGATGGTAACAGATCGTCAAAGTGGTTTGAGGGTTTAAGCGCAGTAAGGATGTTGTGAATGTCATTTTCACTGAGGGTTTTGAATGTTTCCAGGAGGCATTGTTTTTGGGGATGTGCCCTAGGGGCCCAAGTGGCCCCGGTAATCGTGAGGGAGGCTGATAGGCGGTATAACTGGAAGGAGCTTCCTTGCAGGTCCTTTTCGATTGTTTCCATCTTTTCCAGAGAAAAGGAGGTACATTCCTCGCAGTTTGGCAGCAAGTCAGATTAATTAATAGCTGGTTTGGGTTGATTAATCGATTGTTGTTTTACCAGTTCAAAGAGTCTTTTAGGTTGTTTTTTGGCTAGGTCTAGCTGAGTTCTAAAGAAATTTGCTTTCGAACTTCTGAGTCATTTATTATAGGTGTTCCCCACCAATCTTAAGCGTTTTAGGTGTTTCAAGGCCGTGAGCGTCTCTATGCTCGTTCAGCTAAACTTAGGTTGCGTCTTTCTGCGTTTAGACTGTCTTTGAACCATGCTTCAAGTCTTGAAAGTCTTGAGTTCAGGATGTTCAGTATGGAGGTATTGTAGTGACCTGTAAGGGCTTGGTCGTCTATCATGTCTATCTTGGGGGGGAGGGAGTAGGAGGTTGCTGCTGATGGAAGTAACATCATTTACTTTTATGTTGCTTATGTTTCTTTACCATAATTTGGGTTTCTTTAGTTGAGCCTTTTTTAATAATCACAGTATTTGTGATGCAGAGGGTGATACAGGGGTGGTCTGTGCAGTCGCAAGGGACTAGAGATTCGAGTTGGATGTTATCCACCTTTGCAATGATAAAGTCTAAGGCCACACCCTTGTTCGTAGACTGTCACAAAATTGGGCCAGGTCAAGGGTGTCTAGAAAGGATTTAAGGCTGTTCACTGCTGAGTCATTCAGGTAATTACTGTGTAGGTTAAAGTCTCCAAGGAAGATCTGGGTAAGGTGATGTCCTGCTTTGGTTGTGATGCTCAATGAATGATAGGTTGTCTTCCGGTGAAAGGTAGATTGCATGAAATTTGCATATGGGACGGTTATTAATAGCAATGTCAATGCTCAAGTATTTGCAGAAGGATAGAGCAGCAATATGAGAATGTTTCACTTACAGATTGTCCACATGTTTTTGTTGCAGTTGTAATTTGTGATTAATGTTCTACATTAAATAATGTGGTATTGTATGTGTGAAACTGGAAAGATGAGTTATGGTGTTAAAAATGTATGTGAAGTGGGAGTTTAAGTTAAGCAAGGACATCAGGGTTGGGGGTTAATTTTAAGGCACTTCGCCCAACCCTCCAATATTCTGCAGCCCAGTTCTCCCGCCTGAGGGGGTGTCCCCAGAACAACTTACCCATAAATGCTAAACCTGCCAAACCTCCCTGAAATTATCACTCGCGACAGACCCCTGTCAATCAGTTCCAGAATATACTGAACTACATCCTCAACCCTTGCCCGCCCATTCTCCCAGCGCTGCGCCACCAACACCAAGAAATCCCTCCAAGCATGGACATATGCCCTGCGCATTGACGCAGCTAAGGACCCTACCACCAGTTGTACAATCCTTTGTTGCCTACAGACCATAGGTTCTCCAGCATGGGCGTCGGGTCTCTGTTTGCATCCTTGGCAAACCCACGGAATCTCCCCCACTATGAACGAGACAAAGCATCCGCAATGTTATTGTCCATGCCTGGCACATGGCTCACTCTGAAAATGTTGTCATAACGCATGCATCTCAAAACAAAAACCCATAACAGCTTCAGCAACAGCATGCCCCTAGCAGACTGTCTACTCACCACCTCCACAACAGCCATGTTTTCGACACGAAATAACACTCTCCTGTGTGCTAACTCTACACCCCATAGAGTCACTGCCACCACCAGAGGGAAGAATTCCAGGAGAGCTTTAATCTTGCCTCCATTGGTCCACATGGCTGGCCATGGCTCGCCGCACCATCTGCCCTGCCAATACAGGTCAAAACCCCGAACTCCCGCAGCATCTAAAAAGATTTGCACATGCCAGTCCATATCCTCCTGTCTCACCAAAGAAATACCATTGAAGTCCTGTAAGAAAACGCACCACATTCTCAGAACCTCTTTAATCCCTGCTGACAGTCGCACATGGTGGTGAGGCAGTCCACACCCCGATAGTGACCTCTCCAACCTCCTACAGAATGACTTCCCTGCCTGAATTACATTGCACACAAAATTGGTATGTCTCAGTAAGACTTGAATCTCCTTCACCTTCACTTTTTTCCATCCCAGCATTCACAGCATTTTCTCCTTTTTGCCCTGCGGTAGCCTGGCTTCCATCAGCATAGAATCAATCTCAATACTCAAAAACGATAGCCCTGTTTTTGGGCCCACTGTTTTCTCCGGTGCCAACTGCACCCATAAGCTCTTGGAACATAGCCCACATTACCTGGCAGTCTGCCGAACCGGGTCCTCTCACAATGAAGAAGTCATCCAAATAGTGTGTCACCATCTGATGGCCCGTCTGACATGTGAACACCCATTCGAAGAATGAATTGGACCACTCAAATTAAGCACAGGAGATTAAGCAACCGATTGGCAATGCTTTGTCCATGTACCATTTCCTGTCAAACTGCAAACCCAGTAGTTGAAAATCCTCCTGGTGTACCGGAAGCAACCTAAAAGCTGACTTAACATCACATATAAGCCATCAAAGCTCCCGCGCCTGCCGCCACCACCAGAGACATGGCCACATCGACCAAGGAGCAGGACACTGACGCTACTTCCTCCTCGATTAAATCATTTACCAACCTACGCTCGGGCCAAGACAAATGTTGTATCAAATGGATTTGATCTTCCTCCTTCTTGGGGACCACTCCAACTGGAGACACAATCAAATTCTCCATAGGCCAATCGTGAAAAGGTCCTGCCATCCTGCACTCGGAAACCTATTTCTCCAGCTTGTCCCTAACTACCTGTCTATGCTCTGCTGTCGATCGCAAATTATCCACCCACCATCATGTCCGCAGACCCTCGTACCCCAACTGAAAACCCTGACGAAACTTGTCCTACAACAAATCCGCTTCTCCTGTTCACTCGTAGAAACTCAGCCAGTACTCCAATATCTTGAGGTTAACTGGAGTACGAGCCTTTCGCACCAGGTCTCTGTCCCCCTTACCCCCACCTTGTCCCTGAAAATTACTGCTTGTGCCCCCTTTGGCTACCCCTGCACTGCTGGCACTGTCCCATGCCCTGGCTGTAAGAGGCCCCCCATCCCACAGTAGTTGACAAGGGGATGTCTTCCCATGCATTTTGAACACTCATGGGGAAATTTGCAGTACTCTCGCATGCACATTCCTTTATTGAAATCCCAGCAAGTACCCCTGACCCTGGTAGTGCCTTCGCATTCCCCCCACCCCTCCCATGGTGGGACGTCCCTGAAAGGGGCGATAAACGATTGGCAGACCACTTGCCATGAAGATGGTCTTCCCCAGTTTTGCAGCCTCCATTGTTATATTTCATATAGGAACCTTAATATAGGCCCAGGGAACATCGTACCCTTCCACCTACATCACCTCCCTATATTAAACTGTAACGAGAATTTTTAATCATTGAACACCTTTTTTGGACTGATCCTTTTACCTAGTTCTAGGCCTGGGTGCAGAAGGAGGGCTTCCCTGAACAATAGTGTTCTATGACTTCATCTTTAGATTGACACAGTATGAATGAATATTCATAAGGCTACTTGGAAACCAGGCAGGAGCTATACACCACCTTCTTAATATCTACGTTCAAGGTTCATCACATACGTCATCCTCATACCCAACAATGGCTAACACAAGAACAAGGGATAAAGGGACTCTATATACTATTCTTTATAAATACAGCACCTCTTGCTCTCAGTAGTTAGAGGGAACTGAGACTTCCAGGCCGACACACTGACCAGAGACGCTGAGGCTCCTGCATGCAGACACTCCAGCTGACAGTGGTCTGACACATCCCTTGCGGGGTGTCCAAATCGAGACGAAGAAGGGTTCTCACATTTCTCACACTTCAGGTAATGGGGTTCGACTAAATCCTAGAGAGATTCTTGGCTTCACACCTACTCACATGCTTGGTACACTTAAGTACATCTAGATAGGCATCGTAGGGGTACGCGCACTTTTAGCATGCATTTTATATTCATGTATTTATTCATGCTTATTGCAAGAAGGTAGAACTGTACTATTCTTTTATATTCACAGTACGGCTAATCATATATCTCTGCTACTGTCCAATGGTTGTTGCAGCTCATATATTTTACACGAGAATAACAACTGTTCAATAAACCCTTATTGAAACGCCCAGACTGTTTATTCTGTGTATCTATGAGATAAACTAAATGAGCACGAGTGATTGAACGAAAAGTAGTACATTGTTTCCACGATCTTGAGGGATCAGGTTTGTCATGTTCTAAGGCTGCCAGAAACTAAACTCTCCCCGATAAGAGGAGACACTAGTGGCACTGTGAGCTAGCTTATATGCAAACAGGCTAACATTTCTCGGTGAGGGTGTACGGAACCAGTCTGCCACCAATCCCACAGTTTATGTTATCCAAAAACGTGCAGGTCTTGCATGGGTACTTTAGGAACTACACGCAATGGCGCCCAAAGTGGGGTGCCATGTCATGTACTTCCTAAAGTACCCATGCAGGACCTGCGCGTTTGGATAACATAAACTGTGGGATTGGTGGCACCCCCACGAGAAATGTTAGCCTGTTTGCAAATAAGCTAGCTCACAGTGCCACTAATCTCTCTCCGATAAGAGGAGACACTTGTGGCACTATGAGCTAGCTTATATGCAAACAGGCTAACATTTCTCAGAGGGGGTGTACGGAACCAGTCTGCCACCAATCCCACAGTTTATGTTATCCAAATGCGCAGGTCCTGCTTTGGTACTTTAGGAACTACACGACACCATGGTGTGTTGCCATAAATCGGAATCAAGTTCACTCCATTTTGCCTCCAGATGCCATGCGAGCTGTGCTCGAAACTCCTCGTCGTACTGTGCCCATGCATAGCCCCCCCTGTGATTTGGGATTTCCGTATTACATCCATGTACTCAAACATGGCTACGCAGCTCTCCAGATACTTCTCACAGTAAATGCTGGCATATATCAGAAACACTGCTATCCAGTTCTCTATCATGAGGGGAACCCTCGGCCATTTGACCAACTCGTATTCTTCCTCCTTAGAACCCTCCTTAGACCGCAACTCTCTGTTTAACAATTTCAGTATCTCCAACATATTCCCCTTTCCAAAGGTGCCCTTTCGTGGCCAACATCAAATGGGTCCCCAATGGTTTAGTCACTTCCATGTAAGTCAATTTCTTAATCTTCAGCTCCTTGCTGTCAGACCTTTCCTTCTTCTAAACCACTTCACCTGACCCCTCCCCCCGTAGCTACCCAGGAGCCTCTGTTTTGCTTGGGCCCCGGCAGTGACTGTCAGTGCCTTCTTTCTCGTCTGTACCCACTCCCACGTCTGTCACATACCTCCCTTTGTTCAACCCCCCCTTCTGACCCAGCAAAAGCTTCCACGCCTGTGGATACCATCTTAGGAGCAGGGTCCTTTCCCTTATTCTTACCTGGCGCCAAGGTCAGTACCCATGCAGTCTGCCTCACCAGTATTTTTTCCTCCTTCTTGCTCATGGTGGCCCGTTCTTTGCGCACCTGTAACATACTGAACAGCTCATTAATGGACCCTAACCCCTACTGACTTTCGACTTCTCATCCCTGAGTTCTCCCTCCTCCATACAATCCTCCTCGTAGTCCAAAGTCTTGACTCCTAGCAGGTCCTCCAAAAGGCCCCAACTGGGAGCCACTCTTTTTTCCTGCACTTGTTCCGATCCGGAATCTACTGTAGCATTACGACGCCTGGCGCCCAGGGGGGCTGATGTGACCCTTCCCTGCTGGTCTGCCGACGCTACTTGCCTGCTTGTAGCCTCACATGTGCCAGAGGCTGTTCGAGACCTACCAGCTGCTGGGGCCAATGAAGTCGTCCTGGACCTTCGTACATTGGCCGCGCTGGGATCCCCCGTCGGTGTCAAGCGAACCGCCCTGGCCCAGCCTTCTCATCTCCTCGGTGCTGATGAGTTGCCCCCAGCTCTACCGAGTCTGGAATGACGCGCCGCTGCTGCACCCAAAAGAAAGAAGATAGGACTGGTGTGCTGGTGCCTTGCGTCTTCCACCAAACCTCTTCAGCGCCCCATGGTTCTATCTCCCACTCCTGATTATCCACTGTGTGACCAGATGCCCCCCTGAGGGCATCCTGCCACACCGGGCCCCTCCCATAAAGGTAGGGGACCACTTACCACCCTAAAATCCTCATCCACCAAGCTGTCCTCCTCTAATGTATCTTCTCCTCGCTCCACTCCAGCATTGACGCAACTATAGCGGACGCAAGGTGCCAGCCCCACCACCCCTCCCTTCTCCTCCTGAAAATCCTCCCCTCCCTTGCCCGCCCCGGGGTACTCCAGTGCAGTGACCCTCCCCTACCCATGTAGGCATCCACCTGAGCCACCCTCTCCCAGCCCATACCCTTGAAGTCCTCCTCCCAGAGATCAGCTATGTCCAGTCCAGACCAGTCTGGTCTATCCTCCTCCAACCACAAGGCTGGTTAATGCGATCCCTACTCTTGGCCCCCCTCCCCACTGCAGATGTGTGTATTTCTCTCTCTGCCCATCCCTCTGCAGACCCCCTGCTCCTCTGTGGCTGCCCGCTGAAAGGAACTTCCTCCGTCTCTGCCCCCCACTCAGCCTTGCCCCCTCCCACGTCCCAGAAACTTAGCGGTCCCAGGGGGGCTCCAGAGAAGCTGCGTGCATGCGGGAGCCCCTCCCCCCTTTCCTCTCAAGGAATGCAGGTGGCTCCTCAGACGCTGCCCGCTTCCTTCCACCTCTCTCGCTGGCAGCCCCGTATACTGTCGACGGGCCGCTTTGTCTCACACAATCGGCCATACTACAGACAGCCGCGGGCTCAGACTCCACCTACCGTCCTTCCGCTACCATCCTTTCCGGCCGCACTGCAGCCCTGCTGACAGTAGCTGGCCCCGCCTTCACACGCCCGGCCCCCACCCCAAGAGAGGCTGTAATTCTAGTCATGGAGTAGCCCCTGCTGCTCACTTTAGTGCATGCCGCCCTCACCGCCATCCCCAATCTCGGCAGGGAGCATCCCACAACTGCCGCAGCCTCCCCCACCACAAGGTCCATCCTCCCAGACTCTTTCAGCAGCCTCATTGCTTCTGCCACACGGGGATAATTCGCCATAGAGTGAGTACTTGATCTAATTTATACAGCTACTCTCACGCTACCAGCCACCAGGTCACCTGAACCTAAAATAATGGTTGGTAGCCCAAACTGACCCCCTAAATATACTGGGGGCTACTTTTGAGCTATAACCTTGCCCAATACTAAATGGCAGTCTCTGGAATGCACCACCCTCCCTATCTGCCTGGGGGCAGACTTCCCTCCGGTCATCTGCCCCCCGAATCCCTCTTGCAGTTGTGAAGACTGCACTGGGAATTCTTCCAGTAGCCTGCTCTGTGGTCAGGCAAATGCTGCTATCCATGAGAGACTGAGCCAGCTGCAGGCAGCCCCTGTGCTTGATTCACAATTATGAATAGGGCACTATGGCAGGCTGTCAGCTGACCTGGGCCTCGTTGCTCCTCCAGGAAGTGAGGGTCAAGAAGAAATGTAACGGTTGACAATTGCCCCGGTGCTCTTTCGTTTTGCAAATAGGGGTGACAGGGCATCTGACAGCTGGGTGAGCATTACATTTGCACTGGGGCAGCAGATAATGGCCCCGGGCCAAATGATTACTCTCACATCCTTGAGCGAGGCTGGCGAGGGGTGGGTACAACATCCCTCCTTAGCCCAGAGACGAGTGCGAGAGGAGAGCAAACTAAACGCTCCACCTTCGTGCAAGGCAGGTGTGTTTTTGGAAATATTTCTCCGCGGCGTTGGTAGAAGAGGATTTATTGTTGTACACCCTCGATATTTGTAACACCTACTCCCTAGTCCTAACCAGGCCTTTGAAGTGTGTGTAGGCTCTTTTGTTTTGATCTTTCCCCTGCCTTTATAAGAAATCAGGAAGATATCTGCATAAGTGGATGGTCCCAAGGCTTGCCCTCTCATGAATCATCAGCTCTTCAGCTGTGTTGCCTTTTTGTGGCCTCTCAGTGCTCGCAAACTTTGGCAGGACGGGTGCAGTGAGTGTTAGGTGCGCAGGTGGTTAAGTGGCACATCCACCTTAAAAAAAGCAAACAGCATTTTACTATGGATTGTCCTTTTTCCCCAGAGATCATATTAATTTACGGAGGAATAGAACACTGCCCCTTGTGCACTGGAAAGTAATTTTTTTCTAATATCTGCAAATAGGTTGAACGAAAAGTCACCAAACCAAGAATGGGTACCGAATGGTGGCAAGACCACCATGCCATTAAAGCTGTGTGTTCTTTTGTCAATATGGCCAAAGTTAATAAGAGCCAAAAATGGCACTAAGGTGCCAACCTGAACCACCGAGGTGCAACTGTGCCGCTGACGAATAGGCATGCACCCCTCCTTCAGAAGAAACTTTGCTTGATCTTAAAGTCTAAATGAACATACAGGACACTGAAGCTCACCCACCCTCTATTTTTATGAGCGTCTGGTACCACAACTCTGCACTGTTTATTTTTATTTATTTATTTAATTCTTAGAACTTATAATGCGCAACAGCTACCCACAGTGGGTTTCCCGGCGCCAGGGATAGACTCAAGAAGAAAAGAGAACACAATACTATGTCAAAAACCAACTAAAGCAGCAAATAAGGCTATAGAAAAAGCAGAGTCTTAAGTTTTTTTCGGAAACCGAATAAATTGGCCTCCAATTTAAGGGCAATAGGCAGTGTGTTCCAAAATTTGGGGCCTAAATGGGAAAAAGACCGACCACCCATTTTTACAAGTTTAAATCTTGGGACAACAAAGTCGCCATTTGCAGAGGATCGTAAAATGCGATTGGGTTTGTAGGTCTGGACAAGACTCTTTAGATATTTTGGGGCCGAGCCTTGTTTAATCTTAAAAAGGTAACAAAGGGCTTTAAATTTTATGCGGCTAGGGATTCTCAACCAATGCAAATCACGAAGAGCCTGTGCAGCTGAGGATCTCCGTGGTAGCTTACAAAGAAGTCGTGCCGCCGAGTTTTGCACCACCTGAAGTTTATTCAAGGTAAAGGTGTCGGCACCAAGATAGAGAACGTTTCCGTAGTCAAGGCGGGACATAACTAACGCCTGTACAACGGTTCTCTGAGTAGAGTGAGGGAGCATCCACAAAATTTTCTGGAGCCATCTTAAGATGGCAAAACAAATAGAGGCAACCTTGATAGCTTGCTGTCTCATAGATAACTTATCGTCTATGAGAAAGCCAAGGTTACGAACTACAGAGACCGGTTGTGGAAGGGGTCCCGTATCACTTGGCCAGTGCTGAGGGCCCCACAACTCTTTATTCTTTCCCAAAATGACGACCTCAGTCTTGTCACCATTCAGCTTAAGTAGATGCATTTGCATCCACTCGGCAACACGCGATAATCCGTTCTTCAAGACAGATACACTGTTGCCTTCACTGCTGGAAAGAGAAAAGACAATCTGAGTGTCATCGGCGTATGAAAAAATTGTCAACCCTGCGTCCTCTACGATGGTGGCCAGGGGTCTAACATAGACATTAAATAGCAGAGGGCTAAGTATAGACCCCTGGGGAACGCCATGCACCGATGAACAGATGGCTGAAGCGGCCTTCGCCGAAAAGACCTGGAAAGTGCGCTCACTCAGAAATTAGGCAATCCAGGCAAGCACAGGGCCATCTACTCCCAGGGACCGGAGAGAGTTTAGGAGGATAGAATGGGACACGGTATCGAAGGCAGCACTCAAATCCAAGAGGATGAGTGCAGATGTTTCCCCTCGATCAATACCGTGCCGCAACCTCTCCGTAACCCCAAGGAGAGCGGTCTCAGTAGAATAGTGTGCTCGGAAGCCAGATTGGGAAGGATGTAAAAATTCCGAACTTTCCACTAGTTGATTTAACTGAAAGTTGACATGTCTTTCCAGCACCTTTGAAAAGAAAGGCAACAAGGATATGGGTCTAAAATTGGACAGGTTGGAGGTGTCCGCACCTGCCTTCTTTAGGAGAGGGACAACCATTGCATGCTTCCATTCTAGTAACACGTGAGACTCAATCAAGGAAGCATTGAGAAGTCTCATGAGAACCCGCCGGGGTTCAAGGTCCAGTAACTTTAGTACTTTCACTGGTATTAGGTCGCGAGGAGATCCAGATCTAACGCTGTTCAGGCAAGAGAGGAAGGAGGTGTCATCAAACAGTTGCCAGTTGGTGACCTTCACCAAAGGTGAAGGTAGTTCAGGCACAGCCGATTGCCCCAGATGAAATTCAATTGCTGTCGAGGGAGAGCTCATAGAATCATATATGCGCTCAACCTTGGCAATAAAGAACTCGGCAATGGCTTTACATTGGTCTTCCTCCAAAGCTGGGGGGGTCGGGACAGTGTCTGCTCCTGTTAGCTTTTTTTACAACAGAGAAAAGAGTGCGTGGGCAATTCTGAGCCTGCGTCACTGTACTCACAGTGTAAGCAGCCCTGGCTATTTTACATTGGGTATGATACCCCTTCAGGGCTTCTTTGTATATAGCTTTTCGAGGAGCAGAGTAGGAATGCCTCCATTTCCTTTCAAGTGCCTTGCATTTAGCTCTTAGGATCTCCAAATCATCCGAGAACCAAGGTGCAGGGGGATGATGTAATCTAGAGCGTTTAGGTGTTGGAGGCAGTAAAGTGGTTATAGCACTAGTAAACCAGTGAGACACTGCCATGTTAAGCTCTGAAACAGAAGCATTAGTATCGGGGCAAGTATTGGAGAGGTACTGATTGAACTCATCAATATCAAGTTTTCCCCACTGATGAATAAGTTCATCCTTTCCACTGCTACCCTTAACTGGGCTCTTGAAAAGGGACAGGGAAAAATGAACTGCAAAATGGTCAGACCACTCCAACGGACGGGCAGTTTGAGAGCAGTCAAAGTGTAAATTAGAAAGAACGGGGTCCAGCAAGTGACTAGCAGAATGAGTGGGCCCAGAGTTCTGTAGTGATAAATTCAGAGCTTCAAGATCATTTAAAAAATGCATACTAAGAGTACAACAAGGGTCTTTAAGATGCAGATTGAGGTCACCTAAAATGGTAAAATTTGCCGCTTTAAGGAGCAAGGGAGCTATATAGTCGGCGAAGGACAACGTCCATGTACTCGCTTTGCCAGGGGGACGATAGATCAAAAGACCCGAGAAAGTAAATTGAGGATTAATTGCCAATTTGAATAAAGCAGCTTCGCAACCAGGTAGGAGAAAGGCTTCAAGCTTACACACGTAGCTAGATTTACAAATTATAGCAATGCCCCCTCCTATTCCGGAGACTCTGTCTTGCCTTACTATGACGTAGTTATTAGGGACAGCAATAGCAACATCCGGGCCAGAACTATCCTGAAGCCACGTTTCCGTAAGAAATATTGCATCCGGCCTCTCATCGATGATAAAATCATGTATATGATATTTATGTTTCGAAAGAGACCTACAATTAATATTCCAAAATTGGAGTGGGGGACAAGTGAGTGGGGCTTTAGCAGCTCGCCGTCTCCCACGAGTTCGAGTATGAGTCGGAGCTTTACATCTAGTCATTTTGCAAGTGTAGAAGTTACAACCGGGACATTTAAAATTATGAATCGGTAAGACGCAGGGAATACAGTTGGCAAGAGTGAAAGGTCGCATGTTTTTTAAGGCCTCACCTGTATATGAGCGAATTCCTGCAAGTACATGGCAAGCTGCCATGTTTTATGTACGGAGAAAGGCCCCTGGACCCGTACAGACGTGGACGGGCGCAGACGGGCTAAACTCTGGCATGAACTCCGGCTGAAATCCGGCGTCCCGCTGTGCGTATCCGCTGCGCGTTGGTGTGGCTTCCTTTTGCAGTGGTCTAGTGTCCTTGCGACCCTAGACCGCTGCAAACACACTACAGCCACCGAACGTGATTCCCCACCTAAGATGGCCGCCAAACTCGAGTCAGGGCAAAGGACCCGCGAAACGCGGTGAATTAACAATTTAACTATGCAGGTAAGCTGAGGTGAGTGCAAGTCTGCGGGCAGCACATTTAAAACCAGGGGAAAAACAAATTAAATACAAAATAAAATATCTAACAGGATTTTTTTAAAAGTAGCACAAAATGCGCTAAAATGCTCAACTGACATAAATAGTCAGAGCGCTGCTAAAAAGATTTGCTGGCAGTAAGGCATAGATGCGTCTTCAAATGTCATGCACTGTTGACCCTCTAAAAATGCAAAGGTAATTTTATTGAGGAAGGGAATTGCAAAATTCTGATATGTGTCAGTCTCTCGTTCCGTATTCCGTCATTAACCAAACTGCCAGGCTGGGTTGAAGATTCCCCTTCTACTCATTTGACTTGTTAGTGCTCTATAAGCATAACATTTTTTATTTTTCTCCCCTTCTGTATCCTCTCCAGGCTCTTGCTTGTTCGAGGGCTACATTTACTTTGTTTTCTTGTGCTCTTGACTGTATTGACCCCTTGTTCACACAGGCTGTTCATGACGGGTTTAATTTGCGTCTTTTTGGTGATTTTCTTTAAGAGCCCCCATCTGCTTTGTCAGCAGATGAGGACATTTCTGACTGGCAGTCAAAAAGTGAATGCCCTTTAAGAAGAACTCCGCCACGTTTAGAAATAACTTTTTCTCTTGATTCTCACTAACAAAAATGATCTTGCTTCAGTGGCTTCTGCTCAAGGAACATCTCTGGCTTTGTTCCAAATATTGCTCATATTTGTCACATGGAGATGGTTGATTCACAGTCAATGGCTTCAATTTTGTAATGCCCTCCATGTCGAACTTCACTTAATTTCCTAGTGGGCTGTCATTTTACTAAGGTTTTATGAGCTGGCTGTTCTTCTCCACTGACACTGTTCAGCGCCACAGCCTTCCAGTAAATGGTTATTGCAGGAAGGTCTGATCTGAGTGTAACTGCTTAGGTATACATTTGTTGTTGTTCAGCACTGTAGTGTCTGATGCATATATAGCGCCTGCCACTAGTGTGTCCAGTTCTGGTTCTTGGGAGGTTGGTGGTCATTCATGCTTTAGCACAATTACCTCAATGTTGCATCTGTGAGTTCATAATAGGTGATGGGTGACTATAATGCTGTCTGCGATGTATGCTGGGACTGAAGGAATCTTTCATCGAGGAGCCTGCAAAGTCTGTGATCCCAGCATGAGGTCAGTCAGGCTCCTGTTGTGTCCTCTTTGTGTAACAGTATTTGCTGTTACATCTCATGTATGATGTTCACCAGGCGATGTTCATTGTCCTTGTGGTGGCTCACATCCATTCTTGTTTGATGGATCCCGACAGCCAGAAGCTGTTGTTAGATCTGGTTTTAAACCAACGTTTCAGGTGTCTAGGCAGGTTTTCATGTTATAGTTAATGTTGCTCTTTTTTAATGCAGAGGAATGTCAATATATATATATATATATATATATTTTTTTTTTTTCCACCAAATAACGCGGCATTCAGGAATACCAGTTATAGCTTATTTATTTTGAAAACAGCACTCAGACCAACGCGTTTCAGCCTTCCTGGCTTGCTGAACAAAGCCAGGAAGGCTGAAACGTGTTGGTCTGAGTGCTGTTTTCAAAATAAATAATCTATAACTGGTATTCCTGAGTGCCGCGTTATTTGGTGGAAAATAGATGAATTTGGGTCTGGATCCGGCCCCTACGCAGAGCACCCGCGATAGAGCGCGCAGGATTGTTTGGATCACTTTGTGGAAAATATATATATATATATATGTATGCATGTGATCAAGGTCCTTCCGGGACCGAAACGCGTCATGTCGATCGTGTGAGCTGAGGCTGAATAAAATCTACTAATGGCGTAAGGATTTTGTGGTCCGCACTCTGATTTAAGGCAGTAGATATTACGGCTGCTTTTGGAGACTTAGTGCGATATATATATATATATATATATATATATATATATATATATATATAACCTACTGGCGGTCGCCAGTAGGTAGTTATAGTTAGGAACTAGTTACTATAGGAAAATGGCAACATTCTATTCGCAATAACTTTGGCGCCGATTGATGAATCTTCGTGAAATTTTCAAAACAATTTCTTTGTTGAGATCAGCTCCTATGCTGAAAGTTTGGGGGTGATTCGCCAAGGGGGGGCTGAGAAAAAAGGGGGTCCCAAAACGTGTTTTTTCAATGTTAATTTCTATAGGAAACTTTAGACAAGTCTACAGGTCGAACGGGTGAACGGAATTACCCCAAATTTGGCAGGGAGAAGGGTTTTGGTCTGGAAAGCACGCTTTTGTTTATTTGGTGTATATTCGTTCAGTAGTTTTTGAGAAATATCAAAATTTACAGATATCGATATTTGGGAATTCTGCCATCTGATTGGCTGAGGCGTTACGAGCACGAGCTTGCTGCTGATTGACTGCGAGCGCTGCAAGCGTTTGCAACTAGGAAGTGTTGGCTGCCATTTTGTGATTCCGTTGAAGCGAGTAAGAGGGAAAAAGGGCAAAAAATGTGGGAAAGAGGAGGATAGGAGCACTGTAACCTTTGTGGGGTGTTTAGGGTGTGCTATAGAGGGGGTGCGAAGTGAACTAATCATACCTACTGATGTGAAAGATCTAGGCTACGAACATTAAGTGAGGTATTGGCTAGTGTGTGATGTATCTAAGGTGAGCTTGTGCGCGACTCGAGGATTAAAGCGTGAGCCCACACTGTGTGTCTTATGCTGTGAAGTCATGTGTCCTGGCCGCTGCAGTACAGTTGTGGAAGTAGTGTCAGCATGTGTTTATACCTATTAGGATGAACTACTGACCCGTAGTGGTGTGAAAGTCCTGGGTACGGAAAATATGTGAGGAATTGTCTAGAGTCTCATGGAAGGAGGAAGTGTTGGCCGCCATTTTGTGATTCCATTGAAGCGAGTAAGGGGAAAAAAGGGCGAAAATAGTGGAAAATAGGAGGGTAGGAGCACTGTAACCTCTGTGGGGTGTTTAGGGTGTGCTATAGAGGGGGTGCGAAGTGAACTAATCATACCTACCGGTGTAAAAGTGCTAGGCTACAAAAATTAAGTGAGGAATTGCCTAGAGTGTGATGCTGCTAAGGTGAGGTGGTGCGGGACTCGGGGATTAGAGCGTGAGTCTAAATTGTGTGTCTTATGCTGCGAAGTCATGTGCCGTGGCCACTGCAGTACAGCTGTGGAAGTAGTGTCAGCATGTGTTTATAACTACTAGGACAAACTACTGACCTGTACTGGTCTGAAAGTTCTGGGGTACGGAAAATATGTGAGGTAGTGTGTAGAGTCTCATGCTGCTAAGCTGAGCTGCTGCCGGACTTGGGGATGAAAGCGTGAGCCCAAACTGTGTGTCACATGCTGTGAAGTCATGTGCTCTGGCCGCTGTGCCACATCTGTGCAAGTAGTGTCAGCATGTAGTTATAGCTTCTTGGAGGAACTTTTGTTTTGAACATTGTAACTTGTGTATGGTGCTTAGGGGGTGTTATATAGGGAGTGCAAAGGTAAATTTGTGTGTATGAAATTAATTTGGTATTTGGAATGTGGAAAGCACTGAATCCCACGGGTCTGATGGCGCTGGGGGCGTAATGTGAGGTGCTGCTGGAGGTGGGAACAAAGCTGATGAACTAATGACCCCTATTGTGAACTTTTAACATGCACGTGCCATTGGGTGTTCGATAAAATGTTGCAAAAGTATATCGTTAGGTTAAAAAAAAATGATGAACTTTTAACCTGCAGGTGTCGTAGAAGGTTCCAGAAAGTGTGGTGATAAAATAGGTTGAACTTGTGACCTGTATGTGGCACGGAATAATAAGTAGCTTTCCGGAAGGAAAATTCAAAATTAACCAATGGAGGTAAGTTTTGGAATGTCGTTGAAGGAATGAAGTATTCTGATTTGTTCTTTACATGTATTTATGTGTGGAGCGACAGAGAAATTGTGCCATTCCTGGTTTCATTCTTGATGAAGTCGGAGCTTTACATGTACTATGTGAGAAAGAGAGAATTGTATGCGTGTGCCATTTGAAATCTGGATAACAACTACATAGGTGAGTTAGAAATGAACAAGGTGTGTTACGTGTTTTATAGTATTGATTAAGTATTTGAGGTGATGTTTTTAATTTTGAAAGTATTTTTTATTTCAAAGTAATATAGTGTTAGTAAAGTGTGGTGTTTGATATTGGTTATGAAATATGCATAAAACTGGAGCTGTTGTTTTGTAAGTATTTTATATATGTTTAGGAATTTTTCACAGAGAAGAAGTGTAGTTTGTCATCTTTATAGTACTGTATTGTTTTGAAAATGAGGTACAGCGTTAATTTGAGTTTGTAATGTATTTGGGGAGATAAAGAAAATGTCGCACATTTGCAACTGATACTTTTTGTGGAAATAGTGGGGTGGGGTGGTGGTGGTAGGAGACGTATGTGTTATTAAATTAAAAGCGATAAAACGAAATGCAGAAATGTTATGTGGGCAGGTTGTGGTCTCATTTTTGACACTGAGAGGTAGGTTTGAATGTAAGTCAGGGTAGGTTGTTGTACAGTGGGGCCGTGTACAGTGTTTGGAGATTACATGGAGAGGAGATGGAGATAGGAAAAGTTATACGTTCCTTTTATATGTACGCATAGTTTGAATCATGTGATCCTAAGTTGAGATAAATATGAATATGGTTTCTGGTTTGCATTTGGGTATAGTGAATAGTTTTTGTAGTTTCTGACTAGTGAATAATAAAAAGGTAGATATACTAAAATATATAGTAGTAAACGTATTAATTCTTGTCTGTTCTTATGGAATAGAAGTAGTTGGGGAGTGCTTCTTTAGAAGAGATGTTTTATAAATGTGTGAAATAAAAAAAAATGTAAATGTGCGGTATATTTTCTGTATGAGTTTGCTGACATTAGAGAACTACATGTGATTATAAGTGATACTATTTGTCAGGCTGTGTCGCTGTGGCGGATATATGTAGGTTCACTATCCCTTTTGAGACACTCATCAATTTATTCATTCCATTTAATATCTTTAATATAGATACAGTAAAGGGACTGTATATCAAAAGTTTGGGAATTAGAACTTTGTTTACTCCCCCCATGCCCTGCTATACACTCTACAGAGTGTTTAAACGACTTTCGTAACATATAGATGTCTAGCTAGTAAATGTGATGTAGTTTGACTGGGCCCATTTATAAACCGTGCTATGGGATGGTTTATGTTTTACCCGCCAATTTGCATGTTTGAATACTTATTGCTGATAAGTGTTCCGGCAGACACCTGTTAAAATTAACGTCGTATATGGGTATAGTGACACTACTGGGAATGGTGGGGGTTTCTGTTTGATTTCATACGGTTAAGGAAGGGCGGGGGTGGGTGTGGGGGAGGTGGTTATGTTGCTGATTGAAGCACAGAATATAGTAACGTGCAGATGTCGAGCTACTAAAGGTGATCTAGCACCACTGGGAGCACTTATAAAGTGCCCTATGGCATGGTATATGTTTTACCCGCAAATTTGTATGTTTTAATACGCTTTGCTCATGAGCGTTCTGGTAGATGGTTGTTGAAATTAAGTTCTTGTATTGGTATAGTGTGTTTACTAGGTTTGGAGTAAGTTTAATTTTGTGAAGTTAAGGAAGGATGGGGAAGAGGGTGGTGCAGTGGCAGTGTGCCCATTTATGAATCGCTTTATGGTATGGTATAAGTCTTTCTGGCAAATTCCCATGTTTTAATGCGATTTGGTGATGAGTGTTCCAGCAGACAGGTACAGAAATTACACAACATTTCTGTGGACAAGACATCTTCGTGCTGATAGACACTCTTGTACTGTGGTAGAAGGCTGATAGCGTTGATTGAAAATTATGAAACTTGGTGCCATTGTAGATTTTGATGGAAGGTTACACTGTTTGTTTGTTACTATGGTGTAGTTAGGGTTCAAGTGGGAGAAAAAAAGTGGGGGCAAAGCTCTTAAAGGGGTGTGGGCTATGCAAGTTGGGGCGTGGTCTAAATCAAGATAAGTATCATTGTGTGCCTTAGAAAATCCTCTCCAATTATCGTAGGTTCGGAAAAAAACATTGTTTAAAGGATTTCCCTTTCTTCTACAACGTGGGTAACCTAGCGTGATGTCTCCAGTTCTCAGTAGTGAGCAAAATAAGCATGCATACATCGATGTGCATGCTGTCACTGCAGTGTAATAAAAAAATTGACTATCTTTGAGAGGGCTGAAAACAGAGCCTGGTAGAGAGTCGTTCGGAGGCTGCCTGAAAATAAGTGCCTGTCCCCAGACCCGGCCCAATTAAAGCGCAGTATCCATGCATCCTATGCACTGCGCCATTCAACCATCTTTTAATTGATGGATATATTCCTGCTTATATATATATATACATAAATCTGTTTTTTCACTTATCTTAAGCATCTATGAGCACTCTCGCCTATAGTAAGCACTGTGCCATTCATGCAGCGATACGCCTATATATGCATAGATATATCTGTCCCAGAATCAATCCTAAGCATTTATCAGCCCACCCATCTATCGTAAGTACTGGTCTTTGCATTCATTCATCCTTCCATCCACCCATACATTGATACATTGATCTATGTATCTATCCATTGATGTATCTGACCATGCATCCACTCGCCCTTTACGTTCTTATTTCCGTGCATCGTCTGCCCCCGATCTTAAATACAACGTATTATACTCATCCAGCTACCCTCTTAAGGCATTGAAAAGGCTTGCAAAGAATCGAGGAGCCTAGCGCGCAACCAAGATGGCCGTGTAGGTGCGAGGCTCCCAAGGACCTCCGCGACCTCCTACGACTATCCTGAACTTATCCTGTCCCAGATGAGGGGACTGTGTTGGTGAGCCTGAGCTGAGGTGGCACCCGTTTTCCGCTCCCAAATCGGACCTCGGACACCGGCGTGAGCACCGATCGAGGTTTGCGGCCTTCTCCTAGCCGAACCCCGGATTTGCGCCGTGGGGCGATCCAGTGACAAAGTGAACAACAGCGGCGGGCAGGGCTTGGTGGCTCGCGTACCCCGCACTTTCACTTTCGATTTCGCACCCCCCTTGCTGTCTCTGCGAGGTTGGGTCGCGGGGCTTTGTGTGTTGGTGTGGCCTCGCTGGGGGACCCTGCCTGCCCGCCGGCTGTGATCCACCCCGCAGATCTGAGGTGCCCCCCCCCGGAGCCCGTGGACCGGCTTGCCTGCCCTTCACGGAGTGGCTGGAGCGATCGAGAGACTGGGACCATGGCCACGAAACAAGATGGTGACCGGGCAAAGATAAAATCGACCCGGCGTGGCGCAGTCCATCAGTCCAACAGCATGGACCGCTATACCCTCCAGAAGGGATCTCCCGAGGTGCCACGCAGGTCCCCTGAGGGCCCTACTGATGCCCCCGATCTGCCCACGGATCTGACTCTCCGGGATGTCATGGGCGCCATCGCCGAGATGAAGGCCTCGGTGGGCCAGCGTTTCGATACACTGGCGCAGAAGATTGACTCGGTCCTCGTGGATGTTGGCCTGGTAAGGGCCGATCTCTCCAAGACCAACGACCGAGTCGATTCTTTGGCCCACACCGCATCGGGCCTTACGACAGATGTGGCGGCCCTACAAACGGAGGTGCGCCGGCTTAGTCAGGCGAGTGCGCTGATGGATCGCCGCCTGGAGGACTCCGAGAGTCGGGCCCGGAGGAACAACATCCGTATCATCGGGGTGCCTGAGGGACGTGAGGAGGCGGCGGCGGACCTCTTCGTGGAAGACCTGATTGTTACCCATCTTCAGCCACGGGGGCTGAGTAAATTCTTTGCTGTGGAGAGGACCCACAGGGTTCCCGGGGGAAGGCCTAAGGTCGGAGCCCCTCCGAGACCTCTCATTGCCCGGATTTTCAATTTTCGGGACATCCTCCAGACTGCAGGGACCGATTAGACTTGAAAATATGGACGTCAATTTTTATCCTGATTTCACCCCAGCGGTCCAGAAGCAGAGACTGAGCTTCCTCGGTGTCAAACGCCGTCTTCGGGACCTAAACCTCAAATACGCCATGCTTTTCCCAGCTAAGCTGCGAGTGGAGGTGGATGGTCGCACGCACTTTTTTGATCGTCCCGAAGCGGCCGGGGACTGGCTGGATACTCTGTCTGGGGATCGGGATCGGGGGGGCGGGGGGGAGCGGTGGGGGGAGAGGGCTCGCCGGATCAGGACTGAGGGACTAATATTAGGCCTCGCTCGGGACAAAAATGATGCCACTTTTGACCATGCGTCTGTTCGCTTAAGTTCCCCTCCTATGGAGGTTGTGTGGGGTCTCTTGGGGGTTCTCCCTCCTCCTCTAGGGGTCTAGTTAGTTTAACTATCTATGGGGCGACAGGCACACTGCACGTTGGGGGGGCTGTTTGGGCTCATGCAGGGGTGCAGGGAGGGGGGAGTTCTGTTGGGGTGGGTGGGCAGGGATGGGGTGTTGTTCGTTTTTATCACAAGGCAAACTTATTTTTGTGTTGGTTCTAAGGTGCTCTCGGGGGGACGAATGATGGTTTCTGTGTATGATGGGTGGTAGGGAATTAACTTTGTTGTCTTGGAACGTTAATGGACTGGGGGACAGGATCAAACAAGGTGTGGTCCTGCAGTTTTTGAAGCGACTCTCGCCCGATGTAGTCTTTCTGCAGAAGACACACCTTATTGGCAATTCCTTCTGTGCCATGAATCGGCGTGGCTACCGCCTCGTGGCCCACTCGGGCTTCACGTCAGGCTCAAGGGGTGTGGGTATCATGGTAAAGAACTCGCTCCCGTTAGAAATTGATGAGGTGCTCCACGATGATAGGGGACGTTACACTGTCTTGGTGGGGAGAATGGAGGGCAAAGTGGTTGTCTTTGTGTCAGTATACGTCCCACCGGGGCTGCAGTCGACCACCTTTGCAGACCTGGGGCGCCTCCTCCTTGGCCTTCCCGGGGGGCTTCTGGTGGTGGGGGGGGATTTCAATGCGGTGGTTTCTGGGACTGTGGATCGTCACCCACCTAGGGACCTCCCCCGGGCACAGGCGTGGCTATCCGGCCTCTTGGATACACTGGGATTGGTGGACTGCTGGCGCTTAAAACATCCCACGCAGCTGCAGTACACTTTCCACTCGGGGGCCCATGGTAGTCTCTCACGGCTTGATTATGTCCTTGTCCCGGCGGCCTATGTCGGGAGGGTGGGGGAGGTGCGCCATTTGGCACGGGGTATCTCGGACCACTCCCCGCTCCTGTTACATTCCGATGTCTTTCCGAGGGGTGAGGGTAGGGTAGTCCCCATCAATTCCTGGTACCTGCGCGACCCCACCATTCGCGCTGACTTGATTAAATCCCTCCAGCGATATTTTGATGAGAATGTGGGGTCAGTGCCTTCGGCTGTCTCCCTGTGGGAGGCCTTCAAGACAGTACTCAGAGGGGAGGCCCTATCCCTTATTTCCCACGCCCGGAGGCGCGAGCGGGAGGAGGTGACCCGGGTGGAGGCTGAAATAGCCGAGTTGGAGGGTAATCTAGAAGATGGGGTGACGGATGCTGCACTACATGTCCTCCAACTCAAGCAAGCGGCCTATAGGG
Organism: Triturus cristatus; assembly: GCF_964204655.1. Taxonomy (NCBI): domain Eukaryota; kingdom Metazoa; phylum Chordata; class Amphibia; order Caudata; family Salamandridae; genus Triturus; species Triturus cristatus. Next base: position 549,784,869 of record NC_140587.1, on the reverse strand, counting down.
CCCTCGTCACGGAGGCGGCCAGGGGCCTTAGTAGAGAGCAACAGGGGCGACTGTATGATGTGGGTGATAAGGCTGGTAAACTGATAGCGTGGTTGGATAAAAAGGAGAGAGCGAATCGTGTGGTCCCGCTGATTGAGAAAACGAATGGTGTGTGTGTAACTGAGCCAGAAGAAATTGTCTCCTGTTTCGCGGATTATTTCCGCGAGGTGTATTCCCCGGTCTCTTCCTGCTCTGAAGAGGATTCCCGTGCCCTGCTCAGGGATATCGCGCTGCCGTCCCTTTCCGGGGAGGACAGGGTTTCGCTGGACGCCGCTCCCACCTCCGACGAAATTGCCCTCGCCATACGCTCGGTCGCTTCTGGCAAGGCCATGGGCCCGAATGGTATCCCTATCGAGTTGTATAAGTTGCGACCGGATACACTGGCGCCCCACCTCCGCGCAATGTTCCTGGCGGCCCACTCGCTGGGCTCCCTCCCGCTCGACCAGCGTCTGGCTACAATCGTGGTGATCCACAAGGAAGGAGACCTCGGGACCGGGTTACTTCCTATCGGCCTATCTCACTACTGAATGCGGAGCCCAAAATTCTCGCCAAGGTACTGGCCAATCGGCTGGTCGGTGTGGTGGGCGATCTGGTTCATCAGGACCAGTCCGGCTTTATTCCCCATCGCAACACAGCCCTTAACCTGCGGCGTTTGCATGGGGTGCTCGCACGCGTCCCATTTATACGGGAACCGGCCATTTTGGCGTCCTTGGACGCCACCATGGCGTTTGATACGCTTGAGTGGCCCTACATCTGGGCGATGCTTGCGAAGTTTGGATTTGGCCCAGGATTCATCAGTTGGGTCAAATTGTTGTATTCGGGCCCATTGGCGCAGGTGGTGGTGAACGGAAGAGTATCGGCCCCGTTCGAGCTGGGCCGGGGCATGCGACAGGGCTGTCCCTTATCGCCGCTTCTTTTTGCGCTTGCCTTGGAGCCCCTGGCGGAGTGGCTGCGGTGGGAGCCTTCCATCCGTGGTCTCCGTTGGACCCCCGAGTATGAGGACCGCGTATCCCTATACGCTGATGACATCCTTCTGTACCTAGCCTCCCCACGTAAATCACTTATAGTACTGGTTGATGTTTTACATTCATTTGGTCGTAACTCCGGTCTTGTCATCAACTGGGCTAAATCGTGCGTGTATGTTCTCTCTGGGGAGGCTCCTATTCTCCCGCGGGGCTGTCCGATCCAGATCGCCCCGCAGGGATTTCGGTACCTGGGTGTCTTCATTACTCTGGACCCGGAGGCCCGGTATGAACGGAACCTGCTTCCCCCCCTCCAGCGCCTGCAGGTAGATGTCGCACGCTGGCGGCGCCTGCCGCTTTTGCCGCTCGGCCGGGCGGCATTGTTCAAGATGATGTCTCTGCCGCGTTTCCTGTGCGCTTTGCAGAACACTATGGACTTAGTCCCGGCGTGCTACTTCCGTGAGGTGGAGAGTCTGCAACGCCGCCTGTTCTGGGACGGGAGGCCGCGTATTGCCCTGGCGAAGTTGACGCTCCCATGGTATGACGGGGGGATTGCCCTCCCGGATATTAAACGGTACTATTGGGCCTCCCAGCTAGCTGCAATTAACCATGGCCTATACGGGCCCGCCTTAAACCCGGCATTCGAAATGGACAAGATGCTCCTGCCAGGTGGCGACTACAATCGAGCGCTCTATTCTAGCGCGCCCGACGCTCGTCTGACGGGCCCCACGCGTGTCATGGTGCAAGTGTGGCACGCGGCCAATGCAGCTATGGGGTGGAAGGACCGTTTGACCCGGGCGTCACCACTATACGCGTCTGAGCGGTTGGGCTCCTTGTGGACCTCTAAGGGCTTTGAGAAGTGGGACATAATAGGCATCAGTAAAGTGGGGGATCTCTGGACGAGGGGAGGATTTAAAATGTTCGATATGCTGCAGACGGAATTTCAGTTGCAGGGCAGTGAATACTTTCGGTATTTGCAGGTCCGTCATGCGCTGGGCTCCGTCTTTTCGGACGTTGCCTCCATCCCGGAATATTCCCCCCTGGAGGATAGAATGCTGGATGGGCACGTCCCGGACAGCACGATCTCATTGATATACAAAAAGCTGATTAACGACCGCTCCGGCCTGTTGACTGCCCTTCGTGTGGCCTGGGTTGCCGACGGGCTGGAGTTGGACGACGAGGACTGGACCTCCGCGGTGGCCTCCCCGAAGGAGGTGGCCATACCGGCTCGCCTTCGCTTCGTCCAGCTCAAGATACTCCACCGGGTCTACATGACGGGGCCAAAGCTTCTGCGTATGGGCTATGCTGGAGATGGGTTGTGTAAGCGTGGGTGTGGTGCTTTGGGGACCTTTCTGCATATTTTGTGGGAGTGCCCGGAGGTGGAGGGGTTCTGGCGTGGTGTACATGAGGTGCTGCGACTGGTTACGCATGTGGCGCTGTTGCCTGAAGCGAGGAGATGCCTGTTGAATGTGTGGGAACCGACTGATTACTCGGCGCCGCAGACGTGGTGGGTGACTCTGGGATATATGATAGCCAAGCGTGATATTGCTCAACTGTGGGGATCCCAGAGGCCCCCGACGGTCTCGGCCTGGAAAGAACACATGGACTGGTGCATGTTTCGAGAAAAAGTGGTGTATGTGGCGAGGGGTAAGCCTGGGACATGGGTGAAAGTATGGGGCCCCTGGAACGCCTACCGTGGGGGTATCTGTGTACCACCGTTGCTGCCTGATACCTCGCCAGCCCCATCCCCTTAGCCGACTCATTCCCCCGCTGCCGGGCATTGGGTTCCCCTAGTCCTCGCTCTGCTCTCTTCCCCCTCTTTAGACTCCTGTGGATAGTTGGGATCCCCCCTCTAGGGGAGCACGTGCTGCTATTTCCGATTGTGGGTTGCCTTGTGGGTGTGGTTTTCTTGTTGTTCTTAATTTAAAATGAAACCGTATAGTGGGGTCTGGCTGATGTGGCTTTTGACGTTGTTACCTCCTGAGCATGCTCCTCTGCAACACCACGTGTTCCATAAATGTATGTCGTATGTTCCTGTCATTGCTAGCGGCCGGCCGGAAGGTTGTAGGCCCATACTTGTATACTCTTGAGACTTGTAATAAACGGTTTCAAAAAAAAAAAAAAAAAAAAAAAAAGAAAAGGCTTGCGAAAAGCATTGACAGGCAGATTTTTTAATAAAGAGTAGCAAAGCTTTGAGTTACTCTTTGTGGAGCATACTTCAACACCCTTCTCTGGTGGTGTTTTAAACAAAGGTACATCTAGTGAAAGAAATGTAAAGGAGCTTTTAAGTGTAATACGTTAATTTAGAAACATAATGTTTTGTCGAGTTGTTTATAGGTACATTGTTTTAAAGTGGCCATGACTGACAGATACTGAATATCTGTACTTCTTATATTTGAGAAAGTATACCAGAGAGCTGATTTGGGCTGGTGAGAACCTTGAGTTCTATATTTCCTTGTGAAGAACAGTATAGGAATATAAAAGTAATTGGAAAGCTTTTATGTTCATATTAAAGAGGGGGTGTGAGAACTTAGTTCGGCAGGCAAAGTGTGTGTTTTCGTAGCATTAAAACAAGACCGTGTGTAAGGTGAGAGCAGGTTCGTGCTGGAGTTGCCTTGTTGTGGTCGTTTGCAGAGGCGCAACCAGAGGGAAATTTCGGGGAAGCCTAATTCTTTCAGCAATAGGCAGAGTGGGCATGTAGGGGTTGTAAAAAGGGGTAAAAAAGAACAGAGTCTCCTTTACAAAAAAATGATGTTTTGAAGACCGGTGAAGTACTCGGGTGCGGCTCTGTGTGTGTGCCCGGGAAGCTGTGTCAGAGAGTCCGGGGCAATGGGCGTTGCGCGTCTGGTGGTCTGTCTGCTAATCACCCCACAATGATGTTGCTGGTGCGTTGCAAAAAGAGAAGGGAAATACTAAGAGAAAATTGCTCTCTTTAAAGGATTTCCCTTCTCCTACAATGCGAGTCACTTGGCATGATATCTGCACTTCTAATTAGTGAGCAATCTGCAAGCTCTCACAGTGTCACTGAAGTGCAATACAGAAAAAAAACGGATTACGTTTGTGAGGTTGGAAAATAGAGCCCTATAAAGACCCGTTTTGAGGCTCCCAAAAAAAAAGTGCTGCTGGTCACATCCCCACAGACACCCCCTCCAGTTAAAGCCCTGGGTGCAGTGTTATGTTTGCGAAGTTGTTGATGAAATTGTTAGGTAATAATGGACATTTTTATGTGTGCTGTTTGGTTGATAATATCATTCTAAGTACATAGATTAACATTTAAAAAAATACTATTTATAAAGTTGTGTGCGGTGGGTTGCAGAGAAAGTGGTATGGGGTGGTGGGGTGTGGCGGAGAGGTGAAAAGTATGAGGTAGTGCAGTTATATATAAATTGTAAAGAAGTATGTGAATAATTAAATAAATAATTGCTGTATGTTCTATGGCACTACTTGTCATCCTAGTGCTCATCTGTCGTGCTCCATCACGTTGCAGCACTGGGTCTGGAAGTTGTTAGTGGAAGTTTTGCAATTGTATGTTATTATTTTAACATAATGAAGAAATGTGAAAAGTAATTGAACCTATTTTTTGTTTTTCAGAAAATTATTTCATTTGTATTGAAATTAGGAAATGCCTAGAAGAAGTGAAAAAAAAGAAAAGAGAAGAAAAATATATATTTGACGAAAAAGAAAGATCTTGAAGTAGAAAGAAATGCGAGTAGTAGAGAAACTGTTTGTTTGAGTAAAAGCAAAGGACAATTTTTGAGAAAAAAATTACGAACATTTAATGAGAAAAACATCACACAAAGCAAAAAGAAGAATTTTTCAAGTAAGGGGAAGCAGAGTTCAACTTCAAATACGAGGAAAAGGAAAGATGATAAAGAAATAGTATCTGGTACTCGGAGATAAAAACAATTTCAAGAAATTCATCAGAGACTTTTTCGATCTAGAGTGATTCAGAATTTATTGAAAAAATGCTGAAAATATAAAAGAAGAATGTTCCAATTCAAAGAGAAGCAGCGTATTGAAAGTATAGTGGATACTGCTTTCAATTTGAAACAGAAGTTGTTCATTTTGATATTAAAGAGATTGAAAGTATTGGATAAAATAGTCAAAGTATTGAAAGACAAAAGTAGAAAAAAAAGACTTGTGAACAGAACCAAGTTTTGTAAAATCTTTAGTGGACATTGGAGACATACTTCTAGTACTGAGCCTTTTTTTAATGTGGAAAGTTACTTCCAGGAAAATAGTTTATCATTTGCAGTTGATACTGGAGGTTGTTGCTACGAAGTTCAGGATGGTGTTCCTCTTTCAAAGGAGGAAATGGTTAGTAAAAGTGCAGAAGAGTTAATAGCTGAAGAAGTGCAAGGGAAACGTCCACGAGCTCCTGTGTATAAGTGGAGTTGTAGTAGCATTTGTAGTATTCAACAGGAATCCATTGATATAATGAGAAATTTGCTATGAGAATATACCCAGAAAAGTATAAAACAGAAGATTAAGTTGTTACAAGGACTAGATCCATGTAATGTAAGAAAATGTACTGAGAAGTATGGGCATTCTCTGGCTTGTGTTTCAAGAATAGTTTGTAAAAGTGTTTTTCATCATTTGAGGATGTTAGCAGTACACCATTCAGAAATGCGTAACTTTGTAAAGAAACTGTACTATGTAAAAAGTCCTGCATTAAGTTTAAGTGAACTGAATGGAAGTCTTTTATATGGTTCTTTATCAGATGTTCAAAAAAAGTGTGATGATATTGAAATGCGATATTTTGGTTCAGATGAGCAGTTCATAGAAAGTGAAAGTTTGACAATTACAGATGTTGGAGGAGATGAGAAAGTGATTAGCACTGATCAGTTTGAAGAAGAAATTGGAAAGTTTAATGTAGTGTGCTCTTAAATACCAAACTATGTTTGTGTTTGTTGTCGATGTACTCATTATAAAAGTCAAAGTAGGAATGTTAATTTGTATTTGAAAAGTGAAAAGGAGAACAATGGTAAGTGGGAAGAATTTGCAACTTACTTGTTTGTTGAAGGTCGATTTGAGTTAGGTAGTGATCAACGTATATGTAAATATTGTTACAACAAATTAGAAGAGAACAAAATGCCTGCTAGAGCAGTGCATAATAAGTTGGAGTTAGTAACTATTCCGGAGGAGCTGGCCAAATTGAATACATATGAGTCGGTTCTAATTCAATCTGTTCATCCTTTTCAAACTATAATTCGGATGGAGCCTAAAACAGGTAAACTGCCACCAACAGACTTGCAAAGAGGGCTGAAAGGAAGAGTGGTGTACTTACATTTGGATTTTAAGAAAAACATTGAAACTATTGCTGGCGAGAAAGAGGAAGATGAGGCAGTAGTTATTTTAGTAAATGGTGTACCCACAAAGAGTCGGAAAATATGGCAAGAATTTGTGGATGTTAATAAAGTTGAAAAGGCTACCTTATATCTTATCGAGAACAATATTTATTACAAAAATGTAAATGTGGAAGAACTGGTAATACGTTTAGAAGATGATTTTGAAATTTCAAGTGGTCAAATAGAGAAAGTGGACAAGTCAAGGACTGAAGAGATTTATGAACATTATACAATATGTCATTTGCATTCAAAAGAAGTGATAGGAAGTAGCATTGAGTTATTTCAAATGAAAAAAGCACAGGGAACTCCAATGAGTTTATGGGAGAAAAGCTTGGAAGCTTGTTGTTTTCCACAGTTGTTTCCTACTGGAGAAGGTGGATGATATGATGACCGACCTGTACGGATTCCAGCTTCAGATTATCGGTCAACAAGATTATATTCTGAAGATCCTAGATTTCGACAGGGCATTCCATACATATTTCACCTTTTGTTTGAAAGTGATCTGTCTTCTCTCTTGTATGCAGTGAATCGTATACTTAAAACTGGAGTTCATGATTCACTTCTTTCTGCGAAAGAATTTGTGGAGAAAGTTCAAGAAAGAGATGAAAATTTAGAAACACAGTTAATCAATTTGATGACATATCAATGTGGAACAAATGAGTATTGGTATCGTCGTCATGGAGAACTCAAGTGTATGTTACGGAACTTAGGTACACCAACATGGTTTGTCACACTTAGCTGTGCGGATTATGCATGGGAAGATTTGCTTCAGTTTTTAACAGAAGTGAATTCTAATATAACTTTTTTTGAAATAAAGACTCCTGGTGAACTGTGTTCATTGGATCCTGTAAATGTGTGCAGATATTTTAATCATAAGTTTCAAGGTATGATGTCTTTTATCTGTAATAAAAAGAATCCACCTCTTGGAGAAGTTACCGATTTCTTTTGGAGAAAGGAGTACCAAGCAAGAGGTGCACCTTATATACATATGCTACTATGGCTCAAGGATGCACATACATTTTGAACTGATTCTGATGAAACAGCATTGTCTTTCATCGAACAGTATGTGACATGTGAGATTCCAAGAGAAGGAGGAGATAGAAGCTTGAGACAGCAAGTTTTACATTTCCAAAGTCACCGTTGTGGAAAGTACAGCAGAAGAAAATACAAGTCTAAAGGAAAATTTTACACCAAGGGGCCGATTCCGATCCGGGTCGGAAGCACTCCGACCGAGTCGGATCCAGAGTGTTTTCTGACCGAGCCGGACCCCTACAGTCCGACCGAGCGAGTACGATGCGCACGTATGCTGTCGGACTCGGTTCGGTCGGACTCCCATAGAAGTCAATGGGAGCCGGTCGTACAGCGCGTACATGGGCTCCCATTGACTGAATGGGTACGTCGCGGACAAGTGCGCCCCCTACAGTGGGTACGCGTCAGTGCCACCCGCACCGTATATGTCTGTGTTGGGGAGACCCATTGGTCTCCCCCTGTGTCCGAGTCGTAGGGCTGTGAGTGTCAGGGGGTCTGACGCAGACCCCCAAAGTCCGACTCCGGAAGCTTTTGCGAGCCACACACTCCGGCTCGCACAGGCTGTCCGACGCGTGCATCGTACTGGCTCGGTTGTAAATCACATCCATTGCACGCCACGGTTAGCTTCCGACCGGGACATACGGAGCGGTTCGGACCCGGAAACGACTCGGTCGGTAAATTTCATGTAGCTCGCATCGTACTTGCTCGCTCGTACAGCTGTACGAGTCGGCTGGAAAACACGCGTACGGCTCGTAGTTTTTCCTTCCGAACCCGATTCGTTGCCCTTCCGACCGAGATCGGAATCGGACCCCAAATGTCGGTTTGGTTTTCCCCATCCAGTCATTTGTAAAGGAAGAGTAAATTATTTTATTTCTTCTGTGAGGCACACAATAACTCGGAAATCTCCAAAGAATACCTACAACTTAAAAAGAACAGAAATGTCAAAGTATATCAATGACTACAATCCAGTCATTTTAAAAATGTTGAAGGAGAACATGGACATCCAGTATGTTGCGGATAACTCAATTGCTGTTGCACGTTATGTTACATCGTACATAACAAAATCTGAAAAAACACAGATGAAACAAATGTGGGAAGAAATTGCACAAGAGAATAGTCTTAGCAAAAAATTGTACAGCTTTAGTTTGAAAATGCTTTCCCACCAAGAAATTGGATCGTATGAATGTTCAGACTGCTTGTATTCTTCAAGTTTATATTCAAAGTCACGAGGAATCATTTGGGTAAGTTTAGGTCTTGCCTGCAAACGAAATAGAGTGTTGAAATCATTGGAAGAAATTGAACAATTAGCAGCAAATGAGCCAGATAGTACAGACATTCTTAAAACTAATATGTAGGACACATACTATCCGAAAACGAGTCAACATCTGGAACAGCTATGTCTGTATGAAGTACTTCAACATTACAGCTTCAAAAGAAATGTTAAAGAGAATTTAAAAGAAGGAAAGTTTGCAGTAGTTGGATGTCATGGTTGTTTAGAAAAACATGCAAGGGGTAATCTTATAAACCACAAGAAACTTAGTTGTGAAACTCCAGATAAGCGAGAATTTTACTATTTAGCACTTCTGCAGCTGTTTAAACCATGGCGCAGCAAAAGTGAATTACTTGGAGAGTTTGACTGCTATGAAGATTCTTTTAATGCTTGTAAAGTTAGCATTCGATGTCCAATTTTCCCTACGTATTTAAAAATGTTGAATGATGAAGTTAAACAAGAAAAGACTATTATAGCTGAAATAGCTCATGAAAGTTCTCAAGATAGTCAAAGTAGTGGTCCGTGTAGTCAAGATCTTCTTGGACAACCAATGCTGGAAAATGAAGCAGCGATTGCCATGCATGAAATCGAAATTGAAATGCAACAAGCACACAAGGAGAATATAACATTGGAAAAGTTAGAAGAACAAGTAAATGTTGAACAGAAAGAAATATATGTGCAAGTGAGAGAACGGATAGAACATGGTTTGTTGCATGAAAAAAAAGAATGTCTGTGTTCATCTTTTAAACCTCTTCTGATGTACATCAGTGGTCAAGCTGGGACAGGTAAACGTTTTTTAATTAAAGTTTTGACCAGTTATCTTAAAAAAACTACTGGTTCACATTTATGTTGTGTGGTAACAGCTCCAACTGGATTAGCTGCACACAATGTTAAAGGAGTTACTTTGCATAGATTTTTTTTTTTTTTTTTTTTTGAAACCGTTTATTACAAATCTCAAGAATATACAAATATGGGCCCACAACCTTCCGGCCGTCCGCTAGGAATGGCAGAAACATATGGCATACGTTCATAGAACACTTGGCGTTACAAAGGAGCATAAGCAGGAGTTATCAACATCATGGGCCACAGCCATAATACCCCACAGTACGGTTTCATTTTATACAAACAACAAGAAAACAACACCCACAAGGCTACCCACAGTCGAAAGTAGCAGCACGTGCTCCCCAATGGGGAACCCCAACTATCAGAGGAGTCCAAGGAGGGGAAGGGAAACAGAGCGAGGACTGGGGGAACCCTGTGCCCGGGGCTAGGGGAAGGAGTCAGCTAAGGGGACGGGGCTGGTGAGGCAGCGGGCAGCAACGGTGGCGCGCAAATACTCCCACGGTAGGCGTTCCAGGGGCCCCACACTTTCACCCATGTCCCAGGCTTACCCTTCGCCACATACACCACTTTTTCTCGAAACATGCACCAGTCCATGTGCTCTTTCCAGGCCGACACCGCCGGGGGGTTCTGGGATCCCCACAGTTGCGCAATATCACGCTTAGCAATCATATATCCCAGAGTCACCCACCACGTTTGCGGAGCCGAGTAGTCAGTTGGTTCCCACACATTCAACAGGCATCTCCTCGCTTCCGGCAGCAGCGCAACACGCGTAACCACTCGCAGGACCTTGTGCACACCGCGCCAGAATCGCTCCACCTTCGGGCATTCCCATAAAATATGCAGGAAGGTCGCCACGGCACCACAACCACGCTTACACAATCCATCCTCAGTATAGCCCATACGCTGAAGCCTTGGCCCCGTCATGTAGACCCGGTGGAGTATCTTAAGCTGGACGAAGCGAAGGCGAGCCGGTATAGCCACCTCCTTCGGAGAGGCCACCGCGGAGGTCCAGTCCTCATCGTCCAATTCCAGACCGTCGGCAACCCAAGCCTCGCGAAGGCCAATCAGCAAGCCCGATCGATCATTAATCAGTTTTTTATAAATAAGGGAGATCGTACTGTCTGGGACGTGGCCATCCAGCACTCTATCCTCCAGGGGGGAAGACTCCGGGATGGAGGCGACGTCTGGGAAGACGGAGCCCAGTGCATGACGGATCTGCAGGTATCGAAAGTATTCACTGCCCTGCAACTGAAACTCCTCTGCAGCATCTCAAATGTTTTAAATCCTCCCCTCGACCAGAGATCCCCCACTTTACTGATGCCTATCATGTCCCATTTCTCGAAGCCCTTCGAGGTCCAGAGAGAGCCCAACTTCTCAGACGCATACAGTGGTGACGCCCGGGTCAAACGGTCCTTCCACCCCATAGCTGCATTGGCCGCATGCCATACTCTGACCATGACACGCGTAGGTCCCGTCAAGCGAGCGTCGGGCGCGCCAGAGTAGAGCGCTCGATTGTAGTCGCCACCTGGCAGTAGCATCTTGTCCATCTCAAATGCCGGGTTCAAGGCGGGCCCATAAAGGCCATGGTTAATTGCAGCTAGCTGGGAGGCCCAGTAATACCGTTTAATATCCGGGAGGGCAATCCCCCCGTCATACCATGGGAGCGTCAACTTCGCCAGGGCAATGCGCGGCCTCCCGTCCCAGAACAGGCGGCGCTGTAAACTCTCCACCTCACGAAAGTAGCGCGCCGGGACTGGGTCCATAGTGTTCTGGAGAGCGTATAAGAAACGTGGCAACGACATCATCTTAAACAACGCCGCCCGGCCGAGCGGCGAAAGCGGCAGGCGCCGCCAGCGCACGACGTCCTCCTTCAAGCGCTGGAGAGGGGGAAGCAAGTTCCGCTCGTAGCGGGCCTCTGGGTCCAGGGTAATGTAGACACCCAGGTATCGAAACCCCTGAGAGGCAATCTGAATCGGACAACCCCGCGGAAGGACAGGAGCCTCCCCAGAGAGCACATACACGCATGATTTAGCCCAGTTGATGACAAGGCCTGAATTCCGGCCGAATGAACGTAAAACATCAACCAGGACTATGAGTGACTTACGTGGGGAGGCTAGGTACAAAAGGATGTCGTCAGCGTATAGGGACACACGGTCCTCATACTCGGGGGTCCAACGGAGACCACGGATGGAGGGGTGCCACCGCAGCCACTCCGCCAGGGGCTCCAAGGCCAGCGCAAACAGGAGCGGCGACAAGGGGCAGCCCTGTCGCGTGCCCCGGCCCAGCTCGAATGGGGCCGAAACTCTTCCATTCACCACCACCTGCGCCAATGGGCCCGAATACAACAATTTGACCCAACTGATGAAGCCCGGGCCGAATCCAAACTTCGCCAGCATCGCCCAAATGTATGGCCACTCAAGCGTGTCAAACGCCATAGTGGCGTCTAAGGACGCCAAAATGGCCGGCTCCCGCACGAATGGGACACGTGCGAGCACCCCGTGCAAGCGCCGCAGATTAAGGGCCGTGTTGCGATGGGGGATAAAGCCGGACTGGTCTTGGTGGACCAGGTCGCCCACCACGCCGACCAGCCGATTGGCCAGCACCTTGGCGAGAATTTTGGGCTCCGCATTCAAGAGCGAGATAGGCCGATAGGATGTGACCCGGTCCCGGGGCCTCCCCTCCTTGTGGATCGCCACAATAGTAGCCAGACGCTGGTCCGGCGGGAGGGAGCCCAGCGAGTGGGCCGCCAGGAACATCGCGCGGAGGTGGGGTGCCAGTACATCTGGTCGCAACTTATATAACTTGATAGGGATGCCATTCGGGCCCATGGCCTTGCCAGAGGCAACCGAACGTATGGCGAGGGCAATTTCGTCGGATGTAGGAGCGGCATCCAGCGACACCCTGTCCTCCTCCGAGAGGGAGGGCAGCGTGATATCCCTAAGCAGGGAATGGGAGTCCTCCTCCGAGCAAGGAGAAACCGGAGAATACACCTCGCGGAAATAATCCGCGAAACAGGCGACAATTTCTTCTGGCTCGGTGACACTCACACCATCCGTCCTCTCAATCAGCGGGACCACACGATTCACTCTCTCCTTTTTATCCAACCACGCTATCAGTTTGCCCGCCTTATCACCCACATCATACAGTCGCCCCTGTTGCTCCCTACTGAGGCCCCTGGCCGCCTCCGTAACGAGGGCCCTGTAGGCCGCCTGCTTAAGTTGTAGGACATGTAGTGCAGCAGCCGTCACTCCGCCCTCTAAATCACCCTCCAATTCAGCAATTTCGGCCTCCACCCGGGTAACATCCTCCCGCTCGCGCCTCCGGGCATGGGAAATAAGGGACAGGGCCTCTCCTCTGAGAACTGTCTTGAAGGCTTCCCACAAGGAGATAGCCGAAGGGACGGACCCCACATTCTCATCAAAGTATTGCTGCAAGGATTTAATCACAGCAGCGCGAATTGTGGGGTCGCGCAGGTACCAGGCATTGATGGGAACTACCCTGCCCTCACCCCTCGGAAGGACATCAAAATGGAACAGGAGCGGGGAATGATCTGAGATACCCCGCGCCAGATGGCGCACCTCCCCCACACTCCCAGCATAGGCCGCTGGGACAAGGACATGATCAAGCCGTGAGAGGCTACCATGGGCCCCCGAGTGGAAAGTGTACTGCTGCTGCGTGGGATGTTTTAAGCGCCAGCAGTCCACCAATCCCAGTGTATCCAAGAGGCCGGATAGCCACGCCTGGGCCCGGGGGAGGTCCCTAGGGGGGTGACGATCCAGAGTCCCAGAAACCACCGCATTGAAGTCCCCCCCAACCACTAGGAGTCCCCCCGGAAGGCCCAGGAGGAGGCGCCCCAGGTCTGCAAAAGTGGTCGCCTGTAGCCCCGGTGGGACGTATACTGATACAAAGACCACTACTTTGCCTTCCATTCTCCCCACTAAAACAGCATAGCGTCCCCTATCGTCATGGCGCACCTCATCAATTTCCAACGGGAGCGAGTTCTTCACCATAATGCCCACACCCCGTGAGCCCGACGTGAAGCCCGAGTGGGCCACCAAACGATAGCCACGCCTATTCATGGCACAACAAGAGTTTCCAATAAGGTGTGTCTCCTGCAGGAAGACTACATCGGGTGAGATTCGTTTCAAATACTGCAGGACCACACCTCGTTTGATCCTATCCCCCAGTCCATTAACGTTCCAAGACAACAAAGTCAAATCCCTACCCCCCATCACACACAGGAGCCATCAGTCGTCCCCCGGAGAGCACCTTAAAAACAATACAGAAAAGGGTTTGCCTTGTGGTAAAAACGAACAACACCCCACCCCAACTCCCCCACCCCAACAGAACTCCCCCCTCCCTGCACCCCTGCATGAGCCCAAACAGCCCCCCCAAAGTGCAGTGTGCCTGTCGCCCCATAGATGGTGAAACTAACTAGACCCCCAGAGGAGGAGGGAGAACCCCCAAGAGACCCCACACGACCTTCACAGGAGGAGACTTACTCGAGCAGGCGAACAGTCAAAAGTGACATCAATTTTGTCCAGAGCGAGGCATAATATTAGTCCCTCAGTCCTGATCCGGCGGGCCCTCTCCCCCCACCGCTCCCCCCCCACGCCCCCGATCCCGATCCCCAGGCAAGGTATCTAGCCAGTCCCCGGCTGCTTCGGGGCGATCAAAAAAGTGCGTGCGGCCATCCAACTCCACCCGCAGCTTAGCCGGGAAAAGCATAGCGTACTTGAGATTTAGGTCCCGTAGACGACGTTTGACTCCGAGAAAGCTTAGTCTCTGCTTTTGGACCGCTGGGGTGAAGTCAGGATAAAAATTTATATCCATATTGTCGAGTCTGACCGGCCCCTGTAGTCTGGAGGATTGCAGGATAGCGTCTCTGTCCCGAAAGTTGAAAATCCGGGCGATGAGAGGCCTCGGGGGGGCTCCGGCCTTGGGCCTTCCCCCGGGAACCCCGTGGGCCCGCTCCACCGCGAAGAATTTACTCAATCCCCGGGGCTGGAGGTGGGTGAGAATCAAGTCCTCCACGAATAGATCCGCCGCCGCCTCCTCACGTCCCTCAGGCACCCCGAGAATACGGACATTGTTCCTCCGGGCCCGACCCTCAGAATCCTCCAAGCGACGATCCATCAGCGCGCTCGCCTGGCCAAGCCGGCGCACCTCCTTTTGGAGGGCTGCCACATCCGTCGTGAGGCCCGATGTGGTGTGGGCCAAAGAATCGACCCGGTCATTAGTCTTGGATAGATCGGCCCTTACCAGGCCAACATCCACGAGGACCGAGTCAATTTTCTGCGCCAGAGTATCAAAACGCTGGTCCACCGAGGCCTTCATCTCAGCGATGGCGCCCATCACGTCCCGCAGGGTCAGATCCGCGGGCTGAGCAGGAGCATCAGTCGGGCCCTCAGGGGACCTACGCGGTACCTTGGGAGATCCCTTCTGGAGGGTATAGCGGTCCATGCTGTTAGACTGGTGGACTGCGCCACGTCGGGTCGATTTCACCTTTGCCCGATCTCCATCTTGCTTTGTGGACATGGTTCCAGTCCCACGGCCGTGCCAGGCACGTCGTAAAGGGCGGGCAAGCCGGTTCACGGGATCCGGGGGGGGGTCACCACAGGGCCGCGGGGCAAGTCACAGCCGGCGGGCCGGCAGGGCACCCCAACGGGGCCACACCACCTCACAGTGCCCCGCGACCCAACCTCGCCGAGACAGCAAGGAGGGTGCAAAAGCGAAAGTGAAAGTGCGGGGTACGCGAGCCGCCGCGCCCAGCCCGCCGCTGTTGTTGACTTTGCCTCCGGATCACCCCACAACTCCAATCCGGGGTCCGGCGTGGAGAAGGCCGCAAATCTCAATCGGTGCTACCGCCGGGGTCCGAGGTCCAATTTGGAAGCGGAAAGCGGGTGCCACCTCAGCTCGGGCTCACCAACACAGTCCCCTCATCTAGGACAGGATATTGTCAGGATATATGTAGGAGGTCGCGGAGGTCCTCGGGAGCCTCGCACCTACGCGGCCATCTTGGTTGCGCGCTAGGCTCCTCCCCCCTTGCATAGATTATTGATGTTACCACTGGAGCATGATAATAAATTACAATATCAGAAGTTGTCTGGAGAAGCCTCTTATGAAGTGTCAAGAGTGCTGAAGAAAATGAAACTTTTAATTATTGATGAGGTGAGCATGGTCTCAAACTTAATGCTTGCTTTTGTACACTTAAGAATGCAACAGGTATTAAAAACAGATTACGACGTTCTCTTTGGGGGAAAACATTTAATTGTATTTGGAGATCTGCTACAACTAACCCCTGTAAAAGGAGAACCAGTGTTTAAAACTCTTCTACATGAAGACACTAAGAAATCTTTGGAAAGTATTGGAAATGTGAATCTGTGGTTACATTTTGAATATAAAGAACTCACTCAGAATATGCGACAAGCAGGAGATGAAGATTATGGAAATATTCTAAAAGATGTAAGAATTGGTGTTCTAAGCAAACATGGTAAACAAGCTTTTCAAAGTCGTCTACTAAAGAACTTGTTTACAAATGAAAACACACCAGCAGAAGTAATGTACAAGAAAATGAAAGAAAAAAAGTCTATAGTTTGCTTAATGCCTACAGTGGAAGAGTGTTATACATTTAATAGAGAGCTTATGAAATTGGAAAATCAAGAAATAGTTCACACTGAAGCTATTGATAAGATAGAGCATCAAGGAGTAACAATTGTTCTTTCAGAAAAACTACAGACTAAATTGGATTCTTTGGAAAAGTCTGTACCAAAAACTGCTGGCTTAGAAAAAAATGTAGATGTATGTTTAAACTGTCGGGTAATTTTGAAGCGTAATCTGAATGTAGAAGAAGGTTTAGTGAATGGAGCAATTGGGAAAGTTGTTGATTTTGTGAAATATCAAAATAGAAATGGAATTGAATTTTTGAAAGTTAAATTTGATCAGATTGCAGAGGTAAGACAGATTGCACTTTCGGCCGCACGTTTTTTGCTTGTAAAAGACTTGTATGTTCGTAGAAAACAGTTTCCCTTCTGTTTAGCATATGCAATAACTATTCACAAATCACAAGGTTTAAATGTAGATAATGCTTTGGTAAGTGTTGGAAAAACTGTGTTTAAAGAGGGAATGGTATATGTTGCATTATCTCGAGTTAGAACGTTGTCTGGTTTGTATTTAACTGATTTTGATGAGAACAAGGTTAGTGCTGATGTTAATTGTGTAAGAGAATATAATCGTTTGAGAAGGCTATATGCTCCCCATTTAGGTGAATATCATATTTATGAGAAACGTGTTGTGTGTACAAAACTCAAATATGTTGAAGAGTTAACTATGGTTGAAAAGCAGAAAGAAAATCAACAGAAAAGAAAAGATGTAAAGAAGCAGAAAATACAAACAAGTGATGATGTTGTTGGATACCAATTAGAAAATGCTTCTGGTGTCAACTGATATGGTAATGCCATTCTAAATGTTATATTTTATCTTGAAGATGTTTGTGGTGAAATTATGGAAAGTCAGGAAAAAACTTTATGTTCTGCACTCTACACTTTATTTCAAGAATTGAGAACTGATAGAAGTAAGATTCATTCTGCTTCTGGTATTCGCCACTGTTGGATACATGTACTGGATCTTTAACGTTCAGTGCTAATATACAGCAAGATATACAAGAATTTCTGATGGTTATGCTTGGAGTACTAGAAGATGAAGGAATTTAGATTGAGAGTTTATTTGGACTCAGTTACAAATGGGAACATAAATGTGAAGAGTGTTCATTAACCTCAAGCACTATTTTGACAGAGAACGATTTTTATATTTAACAATACCTTACTGCAAATCTGTACCATTTTCCAAATTAGTTAAAGAAGCTGATCAAGAGATGATATGTTCTAATTATAAGTCAAGAATGCTATCTGCATTATGCCTACAAAGATATGGAAAATATTTGATTATAATGCTGCAACGCTGTCGACCAAATGGAAGAAAAGTGGAAACCAAAATAAAACATTTTTTTGCTAATCAAGTATCTATTTCTGGAAGAACTTTTGTAACAGTTGCTATTGTTTTCCATGCTGGAAGTACTACTACAAGTGGACATTATACAGTTTATTTAAAGTGTAATAATGGTTGGAGTCACTGTAATGATACACACTTGGAAATGAAACCGAGATTGCCTTATGAATTACCCAACTCATGCTTAATTTTTCTGAAACAAAGATTTTAGATACACTATTCGGCTTTAATGGGAAGGTGTATAGATCTTTAAGGAATTCATACTGGATGCTTTCAAAGCGAAATTTTTGATACATTATCTGGGGTAGTGGGAAAATGTGCAGAGAAACTATGTGAGATCTTTAAGGAATTCATACTGGATGCTTTCAAAGCAAAATTTTTGATACATTATCTGGTGTATTGGGAAAATTGTGCAGACAAATTACGTAGGATCTTTAAGGAATTCATACTGGATGCTTTCAAAGCGAAATGTTTGATACATTATGTTGTGTATTGGAAAAATTGTGCAGAGAAACTATGTAAGATCTTTAAGGAATTCATACTGGATGCTTTCAATGCGAAATTTTTGAAATATTATTTGGCGTATTGGGAAAATGTGCAGAGAAACTACGTAAGATCTTGAAGGTATTCATACTGGATGCTTTCAAAGCAAAATTTTTGATACTTTATCTGGCATATTGGGTAAATTTGCAAACAATCTACGAAGTAAAGGTAAGCTTTGAACATTTGAAGTACTATTGGATGTGTTATTTGTGTTGATTTTGTATTATATTTGAGAGAATTCGTTTTTTTTTTTTTAACAATGTAGTTGATTGGGTTTTTTTTGCCCTGCTGTTTATGATGAAACTACACTGGCATCACTGTGAATAGTGAAGTTAAGTAGTAGATGATGACAGCAAAAAAATGGAGAAAAATTGTTATCTGAATGTTAAATTGTTTTGTATTATTTAAAAACTCATTGTAATTTGTGAAATGTATTATGTTACATAGTACTTTTTCAGTTTATTTTATGTAGTTGAAAAGTTAATTAATGACAAATACACAATAGTAGTTCGATATTTAAAAAACCTTTGAAATTCATTGTAAAACCATAGGTTTCAGAGATGTAATACTTAGAAATTAGCATTTAAAAAACCTTCAAAATTCACTGAAAAAAACATAGGTTTCAGGCACGTTATAGTTAGAAATTAGCATTTAAAAAACCTTTGAAAATCACTGAAAAAAACATAGGTTTCAGGCATTTTATAGTTAGAAATTAGCATTTAAAAAACCTTAGAAATTCACTGAAAAAACCATAGGTTTCAGGGACGTTATAGTTAGGAATTAGCATTTAAAAAAACACTAGAAATTCACTGAAAAAAACATAGGTTTCAGGAACGTTATAGTTAGTTGGAAATTTGACTTATATAAAACCAGAGAAATTCGCCTGTTATAGTTAGTTAACTATAACTAGCGCCCCCGCAATGCACAGCTGATGACATTACATATTACATCACTCATGACATGGTCAGTGGCATCACTATTTTGTCCACAATACGTCATAATAATTTAAATGGACTTTATACTCCAGTATTATAATAGGTATTTAGAGAGCTCCACTACTGAAACACTGTAGAATTGTCTCTAAACACTACCCTCTTTGCAAAATCATTCTTTAACAAGGTACTTTTAAACAAGCCATGCCCCTTCATACTTACTCGCGGTTTCCTTCCTCCCTGCCTTTGCCTTTGATGCCAGAGCCTAGACAGATTCCCACAAGGGACCTGTCACCCCTATTGAATGGCAGTAAGGGAGACCCCACGGTTTATACGAAAGACTGACTGCAGCCGAACTTTGCTATGGCCAGTCTGATGCACTGTGAGGCAACCCTGCTGCCTTGAAGCTGCAGTGATTAAAGCTCCCTCGCTGCAGCTACAAACCCATGCGTTCTTAGCGGTGAAACACATCCAGATTCAGATGCAGGCGCTTTTACAGTATTTACTAAGTGGAACAGTTATGCAGAATACACCAAGTAAGACAAATACTCGCAAACCCTTCTTGAAGTACACTCCACCTTTTATATGGGACACTCATTGAGTTTTCTAGACTTACCTCCATGAGAAGAGGGCGCCTTTCTGCTAGAAGTTCGCCAACATTATGCAGGCCTCATGGGATCATCAGCAGAGCACCCTGTGTGATTTATAGTAGGACAGGAATGCAGGTTTGCAATCCTTTCCAGCATTAATAAGCTGCAGTCTCCACAAACCTATGTGCAGTTCCTGGAGGTAAAAAACATGTTTAACGCATTTAGTATAATTCTGTATGAATGAATCATAAATGTTTTACATAGCGTTATGGCTATAGGTTGCGTAATGTGCTGCGGAGTGTTTACATATATATGTGGTGAAGTTCCTTGGTGATGAATGAGAGAAAACATTGACCATGCATTATGCATGATAGTCAATGCATTTTTTAATGTAGCACATGTTTACAATTTAAAGCACAAGAAAACAAAGAAGTGATTGGTCCAGAATTGCACGATTGGTGGTAAAGCGCTCAGTGCCAAGATCAACAATTTAGCTTGTAAAGCACATTTCCTGCCCTGCATCACTAGATGTAACACCCAGAGTTTATACATTTTCAGTCCTCTTCTACATTATATACGTTGAGTCAAATTTTTCTTGTACTCTCTCTTTAATAGACCATTATTAAAATGGAGGAGAAGGACTATTTGCAACCAGAGCTCCCAATAACAAACCACGTGGTCTGACAATTTCTCTTTAATTATCTGTCTGATATTTATGCATGTTTCATGATTAGGATGATTAATTTAGAAATTTTAGATTACAGTGGATGGTAGGGATACTGGCACAAGACACTTGATCTTCAAACTCCTCATCATCATCAACTACACCCTGAGTGGCACCCTCATCTACCGCTCTCACAGGCCACTCACCTACTTCGGCAGCACCATTTTGGACTTCATCGCCTCCTGATCCTCAACTCCAGGGCCTTCATCTTCCTCAGTCAGTGATCCCAAAACAACCAACCTCCTCAAGGATCTGTCCAACCTCAAACTCAGCCAGTGAGTGGAAGGCTTCATAATGCTGCTGGACGCCCACTGGACCCCATTGTCACCAGCTTCAGCAACATCACAATAGGCAAGCCCACATCAATTACCTGGTACAACTACAATCTCATCAACTTCAGCATATCAATCCCCCACCACCACAGAAACACTTTCACCAAATCTTCACAATGGAATTGGAACAAGAGCTCAGAAGCATCCTGGTGTTCCGAACTCTTACACCACCAGACTTGACACAACAAAAACGTCCCCAACTCCATCTTCAATTTCAACACCTGGATTGCTTGCCTACACATATACCTTGGCTTGTCTCAAAGTCATGAGAATCAGACCACAACCATGCTGGTACACAGAAGAGCTCAGGCTCAACAAATGCCACTGCAAGCAACTTAAACGCAGATGGAGACAAAATCAGAACAACTCCAACTCCCAACACCTACAAATCTGCTGTCATACAATACCATCAGCAAATTAGAGCCACAAAACAATCTATGCTCACTGACCACACTCGATGCAGCACCAACAGCACAGAGGAAACCTTTGCCATAGTGAAAACTTCACTCTCTGGCAGCAAGCTTGACCCGTATAACCCCTCTCAAGACCTCTGTACCCACCTGTCTCTATTCTTCAGCAACAAGATCACCAGCATCTACCAAAACCTCTAGCCCCAACTGGACCCTTGCAGCCCTCCTGTCCATCTCTACCAACACCCAAAGGACGATGCTATACACCAAATCAACTATAACCACTCAACAAACCGCAATGACTATGCAAACCATACACTCCGGTGCATCCTCTGACTCCTGCCCTCACCACATCTTCATCAAAGAGCTGGATAGCATCAGTGCATCCTTCACCTCAATCCTGAATGACTCAATCATCACAGCCACCCACTCGGACGACTGGAAACACACCACAGTACTCTCCCTTCTCAAGAAACCCTCAGAAGACCCAAAGACATTAGCCAGCTACCGTAACATCTCCCTGCTACCCTTCCCAGTAAAAGTCATGGTAAAGATGATAAACAAAGACCTAGCCACCCACCTCACTGACAGCCGCCTCCTCGACACCACTCAATCCGAATTCAGACAGAATCATAGAACAATGACTGCTCTCATCACATACACAGATGACATCCAGATGATCATGGAGAGCGGTGGCACTATGGCCCTCATCTCACCGGATCTTTCCATAGCCTTCGACAAAGTCTCCCATCCCATACTTATCCAATGACTGCACAAACCTGGCATCCAAGTTCCCGTACCTCACTGAATTTGCTCCTTCCTGACAGGTCGCACCCAATCTATCAACCTGGCCCCCTTCACCTCAGACTCAGTCAACCTCATCTGTGGAGTTCCACAAGAATCCTCACTCAGCCCCAGTAGCCAGTATCATGTGTGTCTACAGAATCAACATCACATCCTATGCTGACAATTATGCTGACTAACTCTCCCTCTCTGACAAGATGCCAAACACCCAGAACAATTTGTCCTCTTGCATGAGCAATTTCGCCAGATAGATGAAAACCAACTACCTGAAGCTCAACACACACTAGAAGGAAGTAGTAATCTTTGGCAAAAACACCTTGCTCTAGGACTCCACCTAGTGGCCTGCCAAACACTGACTCACACCCTTCCCGGCAACCCATGCCAAGAACGTCGGAATAGTAATCGAAAACCAACTCACCATGACTAGCCAAGTATTCACGGTCTCTGTCTCATGCGCACATTCAAGATGCTCAAGAAGATATTCACATGGCTCACAGCCATCTCTCGCACAACCATCACCCAAACCATCATCACCAGCAAGCGGCTATGGGGCCACTCTATGCTGAAATCAACAGCACTGACCAGAAGTTTCCAGACCATACAAAGCACAACAGTAAGGCTGACCCTCAACTTTCCACCCCGCACTCACATCATCCCACACCTCAAAAAGCTCCAGTGGCCCCCAATTCATGAAGGAGTACTCTTCAAGCTCTTCACAAACACATACAAAGCCTTGCACAACATTGACCCCCAAACCTCAACAACTGTATAAACTTCCACAAACGTTCCAGAAAACTCTGCTCAGACAGACTCCAGCTCATGCACAGCCCCTGCATATGCAGAACCAGATCCCTCTGTTGAGCTTTCTATCTCTCTCCTAAAGCCTGGGACACCAGTCCTGCACATCAGAGCCTCCTCTTCAGTTCTCGAATTAAAAAAGAAGCTTAAGATGTGGCTCTTCACTGACCCAGCTCATCCCATACAGCTCCTGCTTCAGCGCCAGAATACCCTCTGAGAAGAGCTGTGTGCTATACAAATACTCAAGGAGTCGTGACACAGATACTAGAAAGTTGTGCTGCACCAATGGAGGCTGATACATTAGATCCATCACTAAACAAGCATAGTTAATCATTGTCACAGGCAATATGTCTAGCCTTGAAAAAGAAAGAAAAAACATATGTAAAGTAAATTATTGCTCCACCAGCCCTGGTGCTGAAGTGCACATTTTCTTTTTAGATAAATGTGCACGTGTGATCAGAAATGGCAGCGCTCACGGTGCAAGAATGCCAATGACTGAAGTTTGACCCATTGCTCCATTCTGAATGCTGTGGTGTTCCAAAGTAAATTGTGAATGACAGTGTACAGACCAAGAATTGACCCAAAGCCTCTCTTTGTATGTATGTATGTATGTATTTTTTATTTATGAATTCTTTTGTTTAAATGAGGTTGGCAAGACAAGCAGCTAAAGCTATCTCCAGGACAAACCTAAAAATACTTCTCAACTCTCCTGTCCACTCCATTCCGAGTCCAGTTTTTACAATTTCTTTTTTCATCATATCTCGCTGTCTACTGAGAAGACACTATGATTCGCCTTGAGCAGTATCTCTGGCTGGGATACACCTCCACAAGATTACTAGAGGTTCAGAATTTCTGCAACTGGATTTATTAGACTAGATGTTACCACCCAGAAAAGCCAATCAGTAAAATTGAATGCAAATTTGGTAGATAAGTGACCCCAAGTGCAGGAAGTCTCACGGTTGACCATCTGTTATAGCCTGTGGGAAGCATATAAGGTTACTTCCTGCCTGGTAGTGGCTTCCCCTGCCCCTGACGCCCCCTCCCTGCCTCTTGATTGCTAACTCTACCCAGAGAGATCCCCCTGTCTTATAAATAGGGCTCCCGGTTTTCCGTTTTTACGGATTTTTACATATAAATACAGACGGAAATCTATATTTCCTTTATCTGTATTTATATTTAGAAACCGTAAAATACTAGAAACCTTTGCCGGGCTGCCATGCTCGAATCCAGAGTTATCTCAAGGCCCCCTTCCTGCTGCTGGAAATTCCTTCCCGGGCACACACACACAGTGCACCAGAGTACTTCACAGATCTTTTGAAAGACCATTTACTTGTTAATGAGGCTTTATTGTTCTTTCACCCCATGCCGTAGCCCCTGACTCCTCCTGTCCCAGGCCTATACAATGCACGTTTTAAGCACTTAAATTCACAGTGCTGCAGCTGCGCTTCCTGGCACTCGGCTTTTTTAAACTACAAGAAAATTGTAATCAAGGGCGTACAGAAGTAAGGTGAGATGTCAGGGGCTCGGGAGTATTGCTTTCAGTAGAAAATATGTCTTGCACAGGTAAACCTCAGGTGTGCAGGTCTTCTATTTTCTTATCGAGCCAGTCTTAAGCCGGTGAGATTTTCATGAAAATCGTGACAGCAGATAAATAGAGCTGAAGGAAAGCTCTTCAAATTCTGAATTTATTTTCTAGTTTCCATCTATTCATTCCATTTGATGACAGGAGCAAATTCTGACAATCTCTGCACTGTATTTGTATATTCCCTTTTATACCAGCTCATGTATAAATCTTTTTGTTGCAAAGGGCACGTGACAAGATGGCTTCTGTGCACAGGAAAGCGTAGTACCTCTATTGACTATCGAAAGGAGAGAGAGAAGACCCTGCTCTGTAAACGCTAGCTCCATCTTCTGTTAACAGACAGGAATATTCTATTGCTTTTCTCGCGGTGTTTCTCCACCAGAATATTAAAAATAATTCAAGCCAAGGCTTTGGGAGGCATTTGTAGACGCGAGAGCTGCAAGTCTGTAAAATGTTTTCTTAACTACCATTTTATGAAGAGTAAACAGGATGGCACCTCGACTTGATGACGAAAAAACAAACACATTTTATAGACAATTAAAACACAGCGTGCCACAAAACATCTGCTGCTGTTTGACCTGTTCTGCAATTATTCCGACGCAAAAACATTCAGTTATCATCGTCACTTAAAATGTAAAAAACATAAGGAAAACGACTATCCTTTAGGAAGTTAACGCTATCATTTTACCTTAATCACGGTGAGAGAGGCATTTTGCATTTCTTTATTTTACCAATTTCACACCGCATTCTGTCTGTGGTTGAGAATGATCATTTTTGGCACAGCTTCATCTGTTCATGCCCTTCGAACTTTGCTGTGGGTGTGAGAAAACATGGATGGAGTGGAATAAGAGACAATTTATTCTGCTCGCTGGGATCACCCTAGAGTGGTTTAGCATCTATGTTCAGTTGGTGAACTTAGACTGAGATAGTAACTTTCAGGGCACGTGGCGTGTAGCTTGGGATCTATCCATCTGTCTATCTACACATAAACACACCACCACCAATCTAGGTAACCTTACGTACTTTCTGTGTGAAAACCATAGACATTTGAAGGCAGATTTCTAGCTGGCTTTAGATGGAAATACAGAAGCGCTGGCACATGTTTGCTCCTGATAAGTGCTTGTACTCTATCCTAAAGTGTTTTAATAGCAGAACTGAGAAGGACAGGTACTCTCCTTTTCAAATTACTCAGTACCGGACCATTTAAAGCAGTGCTAAAGCTACAACAAATCGCTAGTTTAAGTGAGCGCATGTGTGCATTGTCAATTTAAATAAATGTGGAAAAATACTAGCTGTAGCATCATCTTTTACTTGTGACAAAAATAAATGTGGATAAATACAGACGGAAATGGCAAAAAAATAAATACCATAAAACCGAGAGCCCTACTTATAAATCACTTGCTTAAAACGTGGGAATTGGAGTTGACTGGGCCCCTCATTGGAAATCAGCATGTGGAGTTTTACCTGTAAACTGGGTCCAAATGTTATTCCCCATTCCAGGCAGAATATTTTGCAATTGAATAGTGCAGTGGAGGAATAACTGCCCAGAATCTGTGACAACGGTTCCGGTAATTCTGTCCCCCTATACCGACCAAGTCGTAATCAGGTGCTATGAAGAAATGATCCTAATATAGGTATTCATACAGATCGTGTTTGTGCTCTTCTGTGTAGTATTTGCCTTTAAGGGCACACTGGGTTGTTAGTGTATGATTCTTCTCCTTCGTCTGCTTTAAGTGTAAACTGCTCTTCTGAAATTCCACTCTGGAGATTGTTGGCACAAGACGTGATAGGATAATGTAAGCAAGCCACATGGAATTTATGGCTTATTAGTAATTGCTATATTTGAAATGCTGTTGAAGGAGCTCGTGTTTGGTAAACAACTTCCTACTTCCGTACTTGAAATGCCATCCAAATTGTGTTCCGAAGGTTTATAATACGGAAACCTGAAACGCAAAAACTTTATAATTCGAAGCTGTTTTTCAAAGACTTTTCGCTGTGCCTGTTGGCTTCTATACAAGATTCTGACACTTGTTTGCACATGCATTTTTCTGTAAAGTCTTCCTAAACTTCTGTCTCTGAGGCAGGCATGAGTAAGATGTTACCGTGTTACTCTGATGAAAAACCATGCTTTTTGGTAGCAATACCTCCCTGGCGATAAGCTTCTTGTTGGACCTTCAAAAGGAAAATGCAATGATTCCTAGCCCTGGAGAAGGACATTCACATAATAAGAAAGCTTTTTCCCCACAATCCCTTGTGAAATGTTCCTGTCTGGATTCTATAGTAGATTTTACTTGGGCCCGTGTGGGGCTGCGGCTCCTTGGAGAATTTCCGCACCTGCCTTCACCCCATTGTTAGCCTAGATTACGGGTTGGAGTCACAAGCAGGGTGCAAATAGTGCTCCCTGGCATTATGCATAGGGGAGAAACCAAGGTTTACATTTGTCTAAAAGTCTATAAAGCAGCTTCACAGCGCTACCATAATGGCAGTGGCAATTAGCAGGTGTAGTCTCAGCGTGGGTATACACGGTATCGTTCAGCTATTCTTGGCTTGGAGACGAGGAAGGTTTTAGGTCTTTGCAGAGACAGCTTTTGCTGTCTGTCAGATGTCACAGCAATCTACAGAGAGAGGGGCAATAGCTCAGCCCCAACAGACATTTGTTTTTGTAGGTGAAATGATGTGCCGACATCCCAGCTGTTGGGTTTTGTAGCTGTCAGTCATGACAGATGGAGTATGTTTCTTGTATGCCATAGGCCCATTTCCCTGGTGTATAGGTGCATAAGAACGTTTGAGGGAGGCACACTTACTATTTAACATGGTCCCCCGCCGCAGCACCCCAAAGGCTGCACCAAGTGCTGGCTCCTCGCGAGCAGCACACCTTGGTGCTCATACCAGTCAGGCCACTGTCTGTCTGTTGCACTGTATGAGAAGTTCTTGACCAAGGGGTAGGGCATTCCCCATTACTGTCCCATGTGATACTTAGCTGGAGCTGTCAGGGTTCCCAATGAGATGTGATGTCATAGTTGTCTGCATTGAGTGTCCATAAGCCCCAGGAAACCTAGCTTACACCTGGATAGAAGTCCACGTGGTGCTAAACTACCTTGTGATGATCTTGGCCAGAAAAAATGCCATGTTAGAAGCATTGCATTAGCAGTTCTTGCCAGCGGAAAAGCCCTTTATACTGGGGCAGCACCCATAAGGCTTTGGGGAGTAGTGTGCTGGGACTGGATTCCTGCTCTCCTCCTGCAATCTAATCTCCCTCTCCTTATACTGTCAATCAATCAATCAATCAATCAATCAATCACATAACTTGTAAAGCGCACTACATACCCGGGAGGGTTTCAAGGCGCGGGGGGGGGGGGATGCTGCTATTGGTCGAAGAGCCAGGTCTCGAGTTGTCTCCTGAAGGTCAGCAGGTCTTTGGTTTGTCGCAGGTAGAGGGGGAGGGTATTCCAGGTCCTGGCGGCGCAATGGGAGAAGGATCTGCCTCCGGATACTGTGGCAGCACCTATGAGGCTATGGTGGGTAGTGTCCTGGTATTGGAATCCTGCTCTCCTCCTGCAATCTAATCTCCCTCTCCAGGTTTAGTGCAGCTTCCATGGCAGAAGGGTAGACACAGGACCCTGGTATACTCAGACGATCGTTTTTGTGTGTTCGGCAGTTTCATGCTCAGAGAATTCTGTCAACATGAGAAATGAAGGCATTGTCACATACTGTAGAGTTAGGGCAAAAGCTACTTTCATGTGTGCGCCACACCCCTTATGTACCCCAGCAGCCTCCCCGTGTCTGCCTCAGGAATAGTTTGGTGGCAAAATGGTGCATTTTAGCCCATTGACAGTAAAATGCGTTTAAAAAGCCAGTTGATACAGGTTGTTCAGGAACAAAAATTTCACATGTCCTACTATACTTCATAGCGTTAATGTATACTTTAAAATGAAATTTCCTATCATTTTCTTGACGCTTGTTCAAAATACATGTAGAAAATTATATATATTGGCTGATAATCTGCTCGAAAGGGGCAGGGTGGAAAAAGGCCAAAGACATTCTTCATGAGTACTAGAAGAGCAGTACATGGCATGCATTGGTTGCACTTAGCAATGCAAATGACCTATGGGTCCATCCGGGCAATAGACGGGCCATTTATTTATTTATTTACTCACTTATATTGCGCAAGAGAATCATCCCCTGGGGGATCTCTCGGCGCATAGGAGAGGAGCACTAGGCAATGAAGGACAGCTTAGAATAGCCAGGTCTTAAGAAGCTTTTTGAAACTACGGTAATTAGTACAGGCACGGAGCTCATCTGGCAAGGAGTTCCAATGGGTGGGAGCCAGATACGAAAAGGCACGACCTCCCATCCTAACCTTTCTAACTCTGAAAACGCAGAGCAGATTTCGGCTGCTGGATCTCAGCAGTCGTGTAGGATGGTACCACTCGAGCTTCCTTGCCAGGTAGGATGGACCCAGCCCATGGAGGGACTTGTGAACTAGGCATAGCAGTTTAAAAATGGACCTCTTTTTTGTAGAAAGCCAGTGAAGTTGACGCAGAAGGAGTAACAAGGGGGTCCGAGCCGGCTTATTAAGAATAAGACGAGCCGCCGTATTTTGGACCACCTGTAACTTTGCGGCCAGGTCCTCCCTCATCCCAACCAGCAATGAGTTACCATAATCCAGTCGGCTAATCAAAAGTGACTGGATAAGGGTCTGTCTAGCCGTGAGCGGAATCCATGGAAAGATCCTACTGAGCATTCGCATGGTTCCAAAGCAGGCCCCGACCACTGATTTTACCTGCTCATCCATTGCTAGATTGTTATCGATTTTTATACCCAGATTCTTCGCCCAGCCTGTGGGGGAAGGGGCATCTCCTAATTCAGATGGCCACCATTCCGGAGTCCACATCTCCTTTGCCTTACCATATAGGATAATCTCAGTCTTTGAGGAGTTAAGTTGAAGAAAGTTCTTCCTCATCCACTCCGCTATACTGATCATACATTGGCGAAATTTGGGCCTAGCTACCGCAGGACTTTCCTCAATGGGGACTATCACCTGGGTATCATCTGCATAGGATATGGTTTCAAACCCAGACTCACGGATTATAAAGGCCAAGGGGGCCACGTATATGTTAAAGGGGCTCAGAACTGAGCCCTGAGGGACCCCTTTATCAATAGTAGTGGTACGGGAGCTAAACGGCCCAAGCTGGACACATTGAGATCGGTCCGCCAAGAAGTTCTGGAGCCATTTAAGGGCCCTGCCTCCGACACCAATCTCTCGCAGCCGGTCTAAGAGGATTCGATGGGAGATGGTGTCGAAGGCGGCAGACAAATCCAATAAAACCAATATCACAGGGACGTCCCTATCCAGGGACATCCTTATGGTGTCTGTTACCTCCAACAGTGCCGCCTCGGTACTGTGTGAGGCACGGAAGCCCGACTGGGAGGCATCCAGTATATTGTTCTGCTCTAGATATTGGTAGAGGTGCTGATTGACCAAGGTCTCCATAATTTTTGCGCAGCACGGCAAAAGAGAGATAGGTCTGAAGTTCGCTAGGATCAGCTAGCGCCTTCTTCAAAAGGGGCTTTATACGTGCCTCCTTCCACTTACGCGGAACAGTAGAGGTTACAAGCGAGATATTACAGACAGATGTAAGAGACTCGGCAAGAACTGAAGATAGTGCTGACATAACAGCAGGGGCATTAAATCTGATGGGGAACCAGATTTTGCTCTAGCTATTAGAGAACACACTTCTTCCCTAATGTTAGGGATCAGTTCTAGGGTTGGCTTACTCAGGATCTCCAGGGGTGAAGATTTGTCATACACACCCTCTTCAGGGTCAAAGGAGCTATAGATCCTGTCAATTTTATTAAAAAAATGACTGCCTAAATCCTCACAAATTTCCTGAGTGGGCGGGGGAAGAGGATTATTTGCTCTGGGATTGGTGAACTCCTTTACGATAGCAAAGAGCTCCTGAGATGAATATTTTGCATTCATAATGCGGGCACCCAGATACAGTCTCCTAGCGGAATTACAACTGTTCAGACATGCTCTATGAGCACCTCGATAGAGCAGTTCATCCTGTTCCAGCTTGGACCGTCTCCATCTTCTCTCCTTAGCCCTGCAGATGGCTTTCTCCCTTCTGAGGTCATCTGAATACCAGGGGGCGTGGGCAGCCCTAGCCTGGATCTTTACCCTCTTAAAAGGGGCTATGGAGTCTAAGGCCTTGGTTATAGCTGCTTCAAAGCGATCCAAAGCCATGTCGCCATCGCCAGCCTCATTAAAAATGGGAGAAATAAAAGCCCTACTAAAGGAGTCCAATGTTACCTTTTTCCAGGATCTACGGAGATCCCTATGAGGGCGTGGGGGGCTGGAAGATTTTATAGGCACCCACGAGAAGCTAAGAGCTGAATGATCGGTCCAGCCCATGCTCCGCGGGGGTTCTACCACCACCTCCTGAATGTTGGTAAAAATGGTGTCTAATGTATGACCCGCCACATGGGTAGCACCAGTGACTCTAGGAAAAAGATCAAGAGTCTCCATTGCCGCTATCAAACATGCAGATTCAGTGCTGGATGGTGCCTCCAGATGGTGGATAAGTCCCCCACCAGCAAAAACCCAGCAGCCTGAAATGTATGAGGGGCGAGCCGTTCCATTCTCGGCATGCACTGGTTACTGGGATCCAGGATAAATGCAAACGCCGTCTCCAGATGTACAGAGGACTAGCAGATGGTGTTTAGTTGTTTCAGGCAGCAAGATTAATGCCCACATACCGTCCCCAGGGGCAAAGAGGAGCAGCAGTTGGCATGCATACAGACAATTGCTTGTTGGTTTCACCTTGGCGCTATAGAGGTGCAGCATATGATCGGCACTGGTTACAGTCAGTTTCTTTAATGCTTATTGGGTCCACCCAGGAGCAGCACATGTCTTGCACTGGCTACAAGTAGCCAGAAAAATGCCCATTCGCTCCACCCTGAAGTGGCACAGGAGCAGCACAGGGCATGCGCTGATTAGAGGGGGCTAAAAAATGTATAAATTATTCCGATTACATGAGGTTAGACAGAAAGCCAGCTAAAGCAATCTCGAGGCCAGACCTGAAAATGCTTCTCTACTCTCCTGTCCAACCCATACCAAATTTTGCAGTTTTTTTCTATCATATCTCACTGTGCTGGAAAGGTTGTATGATGTTACAATGCATGCTTTTACCCCGCATGCCGTTACAACGCAATTTTGTACCCTGACTTGCTGTCGTGGGTGCGCTGGAGTTTGGAATAGTATAATTTACTATTGCAACTCCAGTCTGTGAAACAGTAGGAAAGGTGTTGGAGTAAAATCCAACACCTTATACCCCCTACAGCAAGCCATTTTCGTTGAAATGGCATGCAGGGTAAAAGCATGCGTTGTAATGCATGTGTTGTAACGGTTGTTTCCCACCGCAATGGATGTCAGACCTGTCGATAAATGCCGATAAGATTCTAGTCACAGACACTTCTTGAAAGTGCAAAATGTAGATGATAGCACAGCAATTTATAAACAATTTAACCCTTTAATTTATGACAAAGATCTCCAACTTTGCCACCCTGTTAGAATGGAGCACAAATCAAAATTCATCAACTTAGAGCAGTTTAGAGTTCAATCAATGATGAAAGGTTTGGTACAGTTTTAAAAGTTTTATTTCTCATTAAGAGATTAGTAATAGTTTCATTATTTATTCAGATTAGTCAGATATAACCAGTCACAGGAATATCAAGGAAAATCTGGTTAGAGCCAGCATGAAAAATAACGGCATGATCCATAAACAGATAGTTCCTATCTTAATCCAAAGGACCTGACCTAATCTAACATGAAACCCATATAGAGTTTCCTGTGGAAATGAGCAAGGATTTGGAGCATCAAACTAATAGTCGCAAGAGAGCAACCTCCTCATTAAGAGCAGTTCTGGAAACTCAGCTGAGTTCCAGGGCAGTTGCAGTAGCAACTGTCTATCAGAGTTAGAAGGAAATTAATCACAGCAGTAGCTATTATTCGGCATAAAGAAAGGAAGCCTCCTCAAGAAAGGTAAGGAAAACAAGAAAATCACTGTTAGCAGTTTTCTTACAGTAATTTGGGCTAGCACAACAAGGTGCTTAGGAGCATGGCAGGGTTGGTGTGCTTAGAATGCTTCGAATGCCGTAACTCTCTAACGAGGAACATGTACTATGTAGAAAGCACAAAACATATGTTGCAAAAACAGGTGCTTAACGCATTTCAAGCCGATGAAGAATGATCTTCCGATGGTCCGTCGACTCTCCTCTCAGTTCCCACGGTAAACGTCCGTGTCGACATGATGTTATTTGAATGCCGCTACAGCTTATTACAAAGAGATACATCTAGGAAGGTTCTCATGAGAACCTTTGCAATCCTACCCTGTTGGCTGTTCAGTGTCCCATTATGTAACAATAGACTGCTGTATGAAATGAAACATTAATACCTAGTATGTCCTGGTTAGATCATGAGAAACATTTTCTTCAACAAGCCTTAATTCTACTAAACATTTTATTCATAATAACACATAGTATATGACATGATTTAATACGATGTAATCATATGGTGTGAGGAAACAAAGAAATACATTTTGTTGAACCAGCACAATTTCTGACTATGACTCATATTACAGCTAAATGTTAGAATAAATCAGCAACTCTAAAAGGAATTATTTTATTAAAGGGAAGGAGAAAAAGACAAAGAAAAATGTGGCTTTATTATGTAAGAATGATGAAAATGGGAGCTTTCTACCGACTAATAAGCTGCACGTTTGTTTTTTACACGTTTAAGAAATTTACATTTTCCTACGGTTTGTTTTTGTTTAGCATTCTCTATTTTATTGTCAAGATATATTTCAACATCCGTGTGTGGTTAATATTGTCTAAAATGTTCCGCTCTATCAAAGACATATGCCGATCAGCGCCGGCGCGCCCAGGAAACAGTCTTCACAAAAGGGACTGGGTATCGGTCAAACAGAAACGGATGCTCCATTTGCTGTCAACCCTTTGGGGGTCGTAATATGCAAAGGACATATGGTGACAACACACAGGGACATCTTAAGGATTTTGGGGGCCCTGGGCCAAACATATTTTGGGGGCCCCTGTTCAGAACAGCTTTGAATTTATGATCCAATTTGAGCCCCTCTTTCCCACGCAGTTTCTGTTTCCTCAGTTGTGTTAGCGATCCAGTTTGCATCGTAGGCATTAGCCTATATATTCCTGATGTAAATGGACGCACGCAGCTGACAGCGGTAGGATTTAGTGCTTCCTGCCCTGCTACTAGGTTTTTAATACTTTTTAATTTGTATATGTGTGGCTGAATTACTCTGTGCTTATTAACAAATTCTCCTACCTACGCGCACTTGCACTTTACTTGATTCTTCTTGCATACATCTCCTTAGCTGCTCCAATTCGCATCTCGCTTTTCCTCCAGTCCTGGTCCGCCGCAGCTGATACGCCGATTTTGCGGAGGGCTGGGGCTATATCAGGCTTCTTACTTTCGGCCACCCAGTTTCCACTTCCTCAACTGTGTTAGCGATCCAGTTTGCATCATATGCATTAGCCTATATATACCCGATGCAAACGGATGCACGCAGCTGACAGCGGTAGGATTTCGAATTTCTTGCCCTGCAACTAGGTTTTTAATACTTTTTAAACTGTATATGTGTGGCTGAATTACTCTGTGCTTTTTAACAATTTCTCCTACCTATGCGCACTTGCACTTTACTTGATTCTGCTTGCCTACACCTCCTTAGCTGCTTTGATTCGCATCTCGCTTTTCCTCCAGTCCTGTTCCGCCGCGGCTGATATGCCGATTGTGTGGAGGGCTGGGGCTACTATTGGGCTCCTCACTTCTGCCCATGCAGTTTCCACTTGATCAGCTGCGTTAGCAATCCAGTTTGCATCATAGGCATTAACCTATTTATTCCCGATGCAAACGGACACGTGCAGCGGGCGTGCTGCTGGTACGCCGAACGCTTGCCAAAGGCAAGCCTGTCTGCGCCCGGAGTTGTCTGGTGCCGGCCATGCTGTTCAGTTCCCCTCCGGTGAGTTTCTTCCACTATATTACAATAAGGAAAAACTGCTTAGCCTTAGGCGGCTACCATTATGTCAGTGTACAGCGGCTGATCCGAGCTTGGAGGTAGACTTTTGATTTAATAAGTGAAACTGGTCTCTCCTACAGCCCAGGAAACTCATACCCAAAATCCTCACACACAACAATAAGTGTAAAAACAATAAGAAAACAGAGGAATTAAAGGCCACCCTTTTAAGTTGTCGCTCTAAGCAAAAGCATGAACCACACATTTATCGCCTACTTTTAGACAAACAGACTGATCTTTTATTTATCACTGAGACCTGACTGTCTGAAGCCTCCAACCCTACTATCACCTCAGCCATCACTAAGGGTGATTAAATCCTTAGGAGCGACCGACCGAGTGGGAAGGGAGCGGTGCCACCATAATTTAAAAAACTAGACTGCTCTTCCATCCCAATGGAAAACATTGAGTGCTCAGAGTCCTTAGTCTTCCGCTGTACCTTATCCCCCATCATAGCATAGTTGGTTTTCTGATTTACAGACCTCCCAGTGCAATTGGAAATTTTTTACTACGCTTAATACAGCCACCACCTTCCGGGCCTTAAATTACAACAACTGCTTCAATCTGGGAGATTTCAATATACATATGGACAATGGAAAAGACCCTCAAACAGATTCCTTGTCGGAGACGCTGCAGGCCTGCAACATGTTCCATCTATTTCTTTGGCCACCCATGAGAAGGGCCATACCCTAGACCAAATCTTTCACAACTTTTACATATCAGTAAGCATACCTCTTCCCATTACCTGGTCTGACCACCTCCTATTAAAATTCGCCATTCCCAACTCTGCCACAGCCCCTCGGGCTAACGCAGGGCAGAGGGTCCCTAATTACACGACGTTCCACAAAATATCTATCCCGATGTTAGCAGACACTTTCGGTCGTTCCTCACCGGAGCTGTCTGGCTGCCCTGACTCGGACGCCCTCTCAATAGATTCATGGCTCCGAACCAACATTGATGCAGCGGTACCGGTTGTTTTCAACTCCTCAAAGAGGTTGGCCCCCCCAGCTCCATGGTTGAACGATTCCCTCCGATCTAACAAAATAAATTGTTGAAAAATGGAATGGAAATGGCGTAAATCCTATCTACCTGAGGACAGGAAGGTGTACATCGATAAATTATAAGCTCATTACATACTCGTGAAGGCAGCCAAGTAAAACTTCTTTCAAACCAAGATAGAAAATACCCAAAATAAGAGTAAGGAAATCTTTAGCATAGATAAATCACTTACTGCCCCGAAAGCCAGCACAAAGGAAGGGCCATGCACGGAAGAATGGTCTAAGCAAACAGCTCAATTCTCCCACAAAAAGATCTCCGTGATCTAACAGGCCTTCACTAACATCTCAGAGGAAGAACTGACCTTCTAGCTTAGTTCTAATAGCAAATTCCACCTCTTGGATCCTCCATCTCTACTAGCTTTCCATGAGTTTCAGCTTGAAGAGTCACTGACCCTTCTCCAAAGCATTAGGTCTGGCTCTCCTACGGACCCATGTCCAGCGAATATCCTGAACCTATTAGCTCCCACCAAAAACTCCACCTATAAACCAGCTCTTTATTGCTTCCCTCTCCTCAGGCAACATGCCTAAATATGGAAGAATGCTAAGATTATTCCACTGATAATAAAGGCTAATGCCAAACCGACGGACCCTGCCAACTACAGGCCAATTTCCCTTCTTCTGGCCCTCTCCAAAGTATTAGAGAAGCATGTAAACAAGGCCCTTCAAAAACACATTGAAGATGGGAAGCTCCTTCATGAGTTCCAATCCGGTTTTAGGGCTAACCACAGTACGGAGTCCGCTCTGCTGGAAGTGACTGAATTTCTCAAGGGTAAGCTGGACCAGGGAGGCAAGGCTGTTCTGATGCTGCTCGATCTGCCGGCGGCATACGATACGGTCCTACATGAAAGCATCCTGGACAGACATGCTAACATCAGCCTGGGGGACACCGCCTTAACATGGATGTCATTCTTCTTGGCAAATAGATCTCAGGACATCTGTCTCGCCCCTTTCTCATCCCCGGTTCCGGCCATGAATGTAGGTGTCCCTCAAGGCTCCATTCTCAGTCCTACCCTTTGTAATATATATCTATCCCCCATTGCATTTCTGGTAGAGGAAGAGGGCACCAAAATTGTTTCCTAATCTGATGACACTCAGCTGATTTTTACGTGTGAAAAAGGAACCAACTTTGATGGGGCAAAGATTAGGTCTTGCCTCACAAAGGTTTTTAACTGGCTTAAGATCAATCAGCTGAAGTGCAATCCTGACAAAACTGAAGTTATTTTCTTTGGTATTCCAGAAACGCCTGACTGGAGCTTTTGGTGGCCATAAGGAATTGTCATAGACAATACACTCTCATTGCACTTTAAAATCCAAAATCTAACTGACGTTTGCTTTGGCATACTCTGGATGCTAAAAAAATCCTGCCACTGTTACCGCTTGAGAGCAGAAAGACTGTGGTACAGGCTCTGGTGACATCAAAGCTTGACTATGTCAACAGCTTGTACCTCGGTCTTCCCAAATCCCTTATCCAGCGCCTACAAGTGGTACAAAACGTGGCGGCCAGAGCCATCCTGAGACCCAAACCCAGATCTAGTATGACCCCTATTCTTAAGTCTCTACACTGGCTCCGCATAAAAGAACGGATCAACTTTAAAGCGATGACCATTTTCTTTAAAGCTTTCCAGGGCGTAGGAGCCGGCTACATATATTAGCACGTTGATCACTACACAGCATCTAGCCCCCTAAGATCTTGCAATGCCAACCTGGCCATCGTGCCTAAAATATGCTGTGCCTGCACTGCAGGCAGATCCCTCTGCTTTCTAGGCGCAAAATTGTGGAATAGCCTCCCTGAGTCTTTGAGACTAACCACAGACCTATTCTCTGTCAGGAAGAACTTAAAAACCTGGCTTTTTAATAACTGATGGGTCATTTACGCACATTTTCCACCCGCTTTCACGCGTAAGGACACTCTAGTCTGAGTAGCTGCGCGCTTTATTAAATACACTATTTAATTTCATTAGGTCCCTGACAGTGCAAAGGAACACTCGTCCAAATTCTAAGGGCCTCATTTATGACGCCTTGCTTCACTTTTATGCTGCCGGTGCATCACTTTTTGTGATAAATGTGCCATGTTGCACCCTATTTACAAAGTGTCGCATCTAGGCGGATACGTCACTTTGTAAACCTCTGCACCACATTATACCTACACTAGGTATAATGTATGCTGGGTGGGTGTTGCCCTGCAAAAAGCCTAGTAGAAATCTATGAGAACTCAGTGCGCCACTTCTAGGACGCCATTATGTCAATATCTTACACCTGCCTCACAGCAGGCGTAAGACTGATGCAGGCTATTTCACTTGGGCTTGCCCCCATGTGAAAGGACACATTGCTGGAGTTGCGTCTATTTTCAGACACACCCCAGCAATGCATCACTTTTGCACTTACAGCTACGTCAGAAATACTGACGTATCTGTAACTCCTTGCGACATGATGCGTCATACAGTAAATATGGCGCATCCATCATGTCGTAAGGAGGGTGCACTAAGAAGTGACACATCCCTGTTTTCACACAGCGATGCATCACTTCTCATAAATAAGGCCCTAAATGTGTTTACATCGAATATTCAGGGATAGTTATGTGTGTTTTCAATATTATAACACAGCAGCAGCTCACCAAAATTACTGCAAATATTCTTTGTGACGCCCTCCCATTTCTTATATGTTAGGCCTTGTTTTGATGTAAAACAAACTTTTTTATGTATATTGCATGAAACATAAACAAAACATTTCTCTGCAAAATGGCTGTACTAGACTAGACTCTCACACATCGGGTACATAAAAAAAGAAATTAAATGAAAACAGTCTTTAAAACAATCTGTTTAAGAAATATTCAAGGTCATTAAAGCAAAACACTGGAAAACGGAGCTGACTCTGTCAGGGGGGCCCCCTGAAAGGCTGGGGCCCTGGGCCAGAGCCCACTTTGCCCATGCATTAAAACGTCTCTGACAACACACTGTCCTGGAAAGCTAATCACATAGAACTCATCACACTTTAAACATCTACCTCAGTGTTCGTCAGCTCCTGAGATCACATACGTGGCGACACCACCTGAATGTCAAGATTAAACATCTGAGCCTCTGTCATTGGTACAGAATCAAGGTGCACCTCAACTACCGCTTACCACCCGTTCTGGCCAACCAGCGCAAGTGCCTCAAAGACTCATAGAGGAAATATGATGTTAATGTTGTTTGTGCTTTTTAATTAACAAAGGGGGGGATGTAGTGTATTGAGATTATGTGCACTAGGACCCTTGCAGTTCTTAGCGGGCCCTAAAACAGGAAGTACGTGCCCTGCTTGGAGGTGTTACAGTGTGGTGATAAAAAGTTCTGACTCAATGCGTGCAGTGTGCGGGTGCATGCTGAGGACTAACGATATCTGATGGGGACGACGCTACAATTTGCTTTTGGATGAGTCGAACCTGAGGTGGCATGGTGGGCTAAATAACAATGGCTGGGATGCTACCCCGAGAGATTGCCACTGGTTAATCTTATTTCAAGCATTCATCCCACCACCTTTTGTATGCTTGACATAGTTTTAAGTGCACATTCCGACAAAGACTGGCCTTAATTAAACTGCAACTGAACATATTCTATTGAAAATTAGACCATCGAAATTTACCACAAAGAGAATCTGTATCAATCAAAAATGTGTCATTTCACGTAGTCATCAGGGTGGAGATCATGTTCAGGACAGAATAAGGCCGTCTCACCATTTCATCCTTCCCTTGTCGGTTGTATTTGGCCTAGTAACACCTGTTATTTACAGCGCGTAGAAAAACATGTGAGGTATGAGGCACGTATCGTGATATTATTAGGTACCAACCGTATACCCATGTACATTTTACATCTGTAGGATTCTATTTCCATGTGAGTTACGCATAATTCAAAGTAATTAATTGCGAAAAGCAACAATAAATAATGTACAACGGTATTTTGAAAATATGATCACATGCAGTTGCTTCTGAAAAGCTGGAGACAGATAACTGCAGTTTGTGACTAGAGGACTTTACCATCGAAAGCAAACACATTTCCTTGTTTTTTATGCTTCTACTATTAAGTGCTAACATAAATATTTGGTTAGCTTTTGAGGTTGACTTGGAAGGAAGCAGAATTCAAGCAAGGACACTTCTTGTTCTATGAATAGCAAGTGGGACATCATTTATAGACTGTAGATGCTTGTTTATGACTGGGATATAAATAAGGCCTGCCGTCCAGTCTGTGAATCAAAGCATATTAGGACAGATAACATTAGCTTTGCAAATGCTGTTCTTTGTTAAACACTTTTGGCCTTCAGGAGGAAGTACACTCTCTCAATCTGTTTCGTGAATGCAAATGCAGATTTCAGGCAAAGGGTCCCCTTGGCATGATCAACACACAGTCTTGGATATTGACAGGATGTTGAATTGCAGCAGGGATAAGGGTGGCAGAGTAAGAGGGGATCCTGGCTCCAGCATGAGTGCATTTGGGGTTGTGATGTACAGGATTACACACAGAAATGTGAGGTAGGTGCATTAACCCACTGAACTATAGCACAGTGATTGTGACCAATACCTCTACACAAAGCTCTGCAGTAGGGGCAGTACCCTGTGAACTTCCTTACTGGGATTAGAATCTGTGAGCAGCAAGATACAAACGTCTCTGAAGACAGTGCATTTAGTTTTTGAAACTATGTCCTGCAGGTTACAAAAAGAATGTCACCTTCATATCAAACTGCTGAGCTATTCCAGAAGAAACAGAACCAGTGATCTGCTGATTACACATATGAGTTTGCAATAGTTATATTGACCGCATGTGCTATTTCGCTGTTGACCTTCAAAAGGACTGTTTGCCCTGAATCGGTTCCCTGATTTCTGCTGCAGATTTAAGACACAGGGCCATGTTGGCGAGATCAACAGACACTAGTAACACAAATCAATGTGGGGGAGGTCCAAGGGAAAATCACTTTTTATAGACCTGCAGGTTGTGTTTCCCCTAATACTCAATATAATAAACACTATAACAACCCGGGTCTCAAGCTGAGTCAAAGATAACTGTCAGGCGAAAGTATTCCTATCTCTAATCCGACGTCTCTTTAAGAGAGTACCCTTCTAAGACAGGACCCCTCAGCTGAGATCAACAGACAGCCTTGGGTGTGGTCAGGGTATAGAGGCAGGTGGGGATTAGGGCCGTCAGAATTTGAGCTGGGGTTAGGCACAACATCAGGTCTTTTAAGACTAAACGCTCTAATTTGTTTCTGTTTTTTAAGCTTTGTCTTTTAAATTACAAGATTCTGCTTATTTTGTGGCCACACTGTCAGCAGTGCATTGCAGTAAGGAAGGTATCTCACTAGAACTAGAACCTATGTAATTGAGTTACCCATGGATTACTGTAGCAGGTGCATTAACCCACTGATCAGTCTCATTAGACCTGTGTCCACTATGTTACCCACCTATAACTTTCTCACTTGAATTAAAATCTGTGACTGGGATGATGCTCCCATTTCTGCAGTTGGTGCATTTCCCCACTGTTTCCGCCTGGTTTTGGAACCTGCATCCTACACAAAGATTTCTGCAGTCAACATATTATCCCACCAATCTATTTCAAAAGGATTGAACATCTGTGATTACACACAGAAGTCTGCAATAGATACATTATACATGAGATAGTATCTCACTTACATTCTAATCTCGAAAATAAACAGTGCGTTTACTTTATGCTATCCTTTTTCTACTCATTTCATTAATTACATTTCTTCCCCATCTCAAGTTCTCTGCCTCTCTTTTCAGGGTCTGATTCCTTTGCGACGCAGGACTCCCCTACAACACTTTTCCTGTTGTTTGTTTATATATTTTGTGATTTCTTTTTTTTCATCCGTTTCCTTTTATTTAGTTACTTTCTTTCCTGTTTATGTCTCGCCTAGGCAGCGCATGCACTGTCTCTTCGAGACATGCTGTATCTACTCTGTGGAGTTGGAGCACACCCATTGTTGCTCATTTGTTCTTTTCTGTGCCCCTCCGAAAACCTGGATTTTCATTGGTGCATTGCCCGTATTTGTCCCTCCTTTCGGTGTTTGGTTCTCTCTCATGGCTACTGACTCTATTATGTGTACTCCTCCCCTACTGTTTATTTGGGTTAGTTTGGGCAAACTATTATTTTCTTCTGTTAGTTTTTCTTCTGTTTTGGCGGTGGCATGGGAAGGCTCTCCTTACGCATATAGCTGTTCCCCCTGCCTTTCCATTTCAAGCAAGAGTGAAAACAGGCCTATAATTCTTGTCAGGGTGCCTGCTTTCTTGTTTCACATTCTTGCGACTTTTATTTGCTCAGCACGGCGCCCTACAGCTTCTCCCTCAGCCTGTGGAAACTGATTGTAGCATGTCTTGTACATTCCTTCACTCCGATGGAACATGCACTTTACAGTGCCCCCAGGGTGCAAGCAGGGATGCTCCTGTATCAGCATGCACTCTATGACCCCTCTCGGGAGCACAAGCAAGTATTTACTCCAGTGCGCCTTTGTTTTTGGGAAAACATGCATGCTGAGGGGTTTCACAGAGACCAGCATCTCTTCTAGGACTTGCGCTGCAAGGAGAGGATGCGTGCTGCATAGATTTTTTTTAAATATGTTTTTATTAGCATTTATATATTCACAGTTGTACATACGATCAGGTATATGGCATTCTGTATACATTATTATTCAACCAGGATATATCTTTTTACAAATTCTTAGGTTTGTAACTTCAGTTCGCATGTTAAACATTTAGGACTCTGAACTTTCCATCAACATTCAACTTTGTTGTCTGAACTCCTGGTTTTCTCTTTACTGTGGAAACTGTTCCCACTGATCTGTGTAGCCATATCGTGTACTCAGGGGAGCTAACCACAATCTGTTTTTCCGCTAAAGATCACTTGTCTGCTATATAAAACAACTTATCCCTGTAACTGGGAAACAGACTAACTGTGTGCTGTCCTGTAGTGCTTTGGCCCATTTTTATGATCAATAGAGGAGGATTTATTTGGTTTGTTGGGGGAGGTGTACACCCTGAGGGCTGATACACCATTTCCAGGGGCAGTCCACCACCATCTATGTTTCTTCATATCTACGTGGTTGAGTCATTATCTTGTTCTACATTCCCCTCTATATTCGCCTCTTCTCCTTGACAGTTTGGAGCTCCAGAATACCAAGCCATCATTATCTCAATCCATAAGTCTGCAATGGGGCATCTACGAAGACCTCTTTGCTCTTCTCATTGTATGGCCCTTTCCTCTGTCCTTGCCCTGCAATCTACATCCTGTTCCCACCGTGCCACTGTGGGCCCCTCGGGGCTTTCCAGGCCATAGCCACCCATCTACGTGCTAAAACCTGTGCCAGGTCTATAAACCTTGAACCCACCTTTTTTTTTTACCTTTGGTCTTGGGAATAGTCCCAGGAGACATACCCCCACTGTGTTTGGCAATTTCCTGGCCTGTGTCGCATTTATTTGGGTTAGTACTGCATCCCAATATTCTCGTAATGTCTTACATTCCCAGGTCACATGTATAAAACCCACATCTTGTTGTCCACATCTGGGACATTTCCGTATCCCTCCTCTGTACATTACATTCAGCCGGTGGGGAGTGAGGTAGACCACATGTATATAATTGAATTGAATACATTTCAGTGCAGTGTTTCTACATATTTTCCTTGCGCTCTGAAGTATCCTGGTCCATTCTTTATCTTCTAGATCTCTCTCCATTGCTTCATTCCACTTAGTCCCGACCCGCTCTGACGGTGTTCTTACCATCCCTATCAGAGCTCTGTAGTGCCATTTTAATAGGTGTCTCGCTGATCCCAATGTAATCAGGATGTGTAACATGTCATGTGTTTGCGGTTCCCTTTGGGCCATTCCCCACAACTCCCTAAATGCTTTAGCTCCCTAAATTGACCACTAGGCAGATCATTCTGGGTTAGAAATTCCTCAAGTGGGATTAGTTCACTGTTTAGGTATTGGTTCCCCTGTTTCCTGTCTCCGGCCTCAGTCCAGCTTGTCAGTTGTGTCTCTGGGAGAGGAATGGTTGGCGCCCCGTGTGGTATCCCAACCAAGGGCAAGCCTGAGAATAAAGGGGCTTACCGGCTTTGCGTCTTTGGCACCTTCTCCAACAGTAGAGCGCTCCTTGTAGGAGCACTCCCAGATGGATGTATGATGATACCACGCGTACCATCACAACGCGGTATGTTACATCGCGGTTTTGACAACGCAAGTCGTTACATCGACTTGCGTTGGAGGGCGCTGGATTTAGGAATAGTGTGAATTACTATTCCAACTCCAGTCTACGTACAGTAGGGAAGGTGTTGGAATAGTAATTCACACTATTCCTTAGTCTAGAGCGCCCTCCAGTGCAAGTCGGTGTAACGACTTTTGTTGTAAAAACCACGATGTAACCATACCGCGTTGTAATGGTTGCGTGGTAAAGGATGTTTCCCTCCCAGATGAGGAACCTCTGCGGCTGGGTGTTTGAG
This sequence comes from Triturus cristatus, assembly GCF_964204655.1. Classification (NCBI taxonomy): domain Eukaryota; kingdom Metazoa; phylum Chordata; class Amphibia; order Caudata; family Salamandridae; genus Triturus; species Triturus cristatus. The sequence continues at coordinate 549,741,020 of NC_140587.1, read as the reverse complement.
CTTAGCTATGAGTTGCCTCTGGGCAGTTGTGTGGCTCGTGACAGTCAGATGGTCAAGGTCTCCTCCATCCACCCATTGAGCCAACCATTGCAGCTGAGCGGCCAGGTAGTACAGTTCAAAATCAGGGCCCCCCAGGCCTCCCTTCTCTGGGATTTGCTGCAAGATGGCCAAGGAGACCCTATTTCTTCCCTGTCCCATGTCAGATCACGTGCCATTTTGTTAACCCCACAAACCACTATGGTGGGATTGGCACCGGTAAGTTTACAAAATAGTATAGCAATTTTGGGAGCATGATCATTTTGGTCAGCGCAACTCTAGCCATCATGGGGAGTTTTAGTGAGCACCAAAAAGGAATCGTCTTCCCAAAGGACCGCAACACTGGTGTTAAATTACCCTCTTTCAAATCTACTAAATCATGGAATACTTGGATCCCTAATTATTTAAAAGAGCAGGGCCCAATTCAAGCCCATAGGAAGGTCTGCTGGAGACACTGGCCCCTCTATCACCAGAAAAACATACGTTTTTGTTTTGTCCAATTATAGGCCTGCTAATGTGGCATATCTGTCCACGAGGTCCAGTGCCTGTACAATACCTCCCCTCCCTTGTCCCAGGTATCGTAGTGTATCATCAGCATATAGCGAGATGATATGTTCTCGTTCCCCCTTTAGCATTCCGTACAGTCTTTCTATTTGCCTAAACAACTCTGCCCGTGGTTCAATAGCCAGAGCAAACAGTAGGGGGAGACAGTGGGCACCCCTGTCTGGTGCCCCTGAAAATTTTATAGGGTCCTGATATCACCCTCCCAGTTCTAACCCATGCCGTGGGGTGGGAGTACAGTATTTTGACCCATTTTACCCACCGTCTCCTAATCCCATTTGGTCCTTGTAGCACAGAGAAAATCCCATCTGACAGAATTGAAGGCTTTTTCCAAATCCACTGACATTATCAGTGCCTCGGGGTAATGATTCTATTCGGACGGTGGTGGACATGGAGGAGCCTTCGGATATTAGCCGATGTGGCCCTTTCCGGTATGCATCCACTATGCTCATTATGTATGAGTGTCGTCATGTGAGGTAATATTCTTCTTGCCAAGACTCAGAATTTTAAAATTCATGTTTAGCATAGAGAGATGTCTAAACTCGGACACTGCTGCTCCTGCTTTTTTAGTCTTCAGGAGGGGAATCACCAAAGCATCTCTGGTAGAGGCTGGCAATATGCTCTTATGCCATGCTTCAGCATACAGAGCCTCTAACCAAAGTCTGTGCCAGTACTGAGTAAAATTCTACCAGTAGTCCATCTGGTCCTGGCTTTTCCCGGTGGCCATCTCCCAGACAGCCTCCCATATTCCATGGGCTATCAACTGATCCCCAAATCCCGCCCTCAGCTATGGGTCCAAGGTCCGCAGCTGCAACGGATCCAGACACCCCATCAAGTCTTCTGCCGGCGGTATAGGTTGGGCCTCATAAAGTTTTTGTAGTATGCACGAAACTCATCATTTATATTGTTGTGGAGGTGTAACATTTACCCCACTTCTTTTGCAATTTGTGTTTTTGGCGCGCCCCTATTCTCTGGTTTGCTACCCACACCAATAGTCTACCTGCTTTACCACCATCTTCATGTATCTGGGTGTGGTACTCGTGTATGTCTAGTGTTCGTAACCATTCGAGCGCCACATTATTTTCCCGTCTAGTGTTTTCTAGCTGTTCATTTGTGCCTGTGTCTTTCAACAGCTTACATCCCTGTTCATACAGTAGGGACTCCAGCTCGGTTACCTCCCTCTGCAGGTCTTTCCTCAATCCCACTGTTGTGCCTCAGCAATGTCCCTGTATCACTACCTTGAACGCCTCCCATTCTGTGGCTCTAGAGTCAGTCGAGCATTGATTTCGTCGGAAGTAGTCCGTTACTTTTGCCTCCAGGGATTGACTAAAGAGGTCATCTGTTAATAAAGCGGGACTGAGGCGCCACTTGGGTGTCGCCGGGGGTTTCAGTAATGGTTGAAAACAAAGGAGGAGGGGGCTGTGATCAGAAAAGGTGAGTCCTAGGTATTCCGTCTGTGTTGCCCAGGACGTCAGTTCATCTGAGCAAATAAACAAGTACAATTGTGTATGCAGGTTATAAAGATATGAATAATACGAATAGTCCTGCGTCTGTCTGTGCTGTATTGTCCAGATGTCATCGAATTTCTACTGTGGCAACCAATTCTTAAACCCCTGCACTTTAGTTTAGTTTAGTGACCACTGTGCCACACAGTGGGAGGAGGGGTTGAGCAGTCCAGGCCAATGTCCACCACACAGTTAAAGTCTCCACCCAATAACCCCTCAATCCCATGTAGGGAAGATAGGGATGCAGACAGTCTCACTAGGAATACAAGGTGGTCGTGGTTTGGGGCATAAATGCTACCCAGGACAATTTCCCTCCCTAGCAGTCTACCCCGCACCAGCAGAAATCAGCCCCCTGGGTCCACCACTGTGTTTTGCATCGTGAATGGAGTGCCGGCTCAGCTCCATATCAGCGCCCCCCTAGAAAAAACTAAATAAGAAGTTGCATAAAGTTGTCCCCGCCGTTTCCGCCATAGTTTAACCCCCTCTGCTGCTGTCAGGTGAGTTTCCTGCATCATGACAATATGAACCTCCCTTCTAGTAATGTAGCTTTTTATTTTGTGGTGTTTTAAGGGGGATGACAGGCCACGGACATTCCATACATCCTTTTGAAGCTCCTGGGAACATGTACTGTTGGATTTACAACCATATTGCTGCACTTCATTGTTATTCCTCCTCCCCTCCAAACCCCCTTCTTCTGTAACATACTGACATTAGCACCACAGGAAAATCACAGAACTTCATGAACAAATAACTCCTCCTCCCTTGGGCAGTGTTGCAACAGCTTGCCTCCCAAACCTGTAACAGAAATAAAAAGTAAGAGAAATAGATGACTCTCGCAGTGCGCATGGAGGAGTTGATCTAGCTGAGGGTGTGGCCATTCAGCCCTGCCTAGGCTAAATTTTGTAATTTCGCAGCTGTCCCAATTTTATCTAGCTCCTCAGTGAGCCATTGTTTGCTCTCAATTAAAAATTGGAGCCATAGCCCTCCCCTGTAACTCTTTTCGTTTCTCAAATAGAGCGGCTTCCATCCACACTCAACGATTGACCTCATCAGTGCACCCATGTCCCAAGTCCACCCTCAATCAATTCCCCTAGGGCCTCACTTATCTGTACTTTTCTCCCAGGACTGTTTCAAATTATTTTGTCCATAGAGCATGGCGTCACCACCTATAGTTGCAAGTCTCTCCGCGTTGACGCCCCTGAGTCCAAACCTCCTGTTTCGTGAACTATGGATACGGTTGTCCCACTTTCCTTCAGGGGTGTCAACATAACCTCTGCCACTGCCTGCATTGCTGTTTGACGTTCTCGTGCCGTTTGTGACAAGTTGGGTTTCTGCACTGAGGGTCTGCGTGTTGATCTCCTGAGTCTTCTGCACTGAGGCTTGGGGCCTGCCATCTTGACTTTCTTCCAGTGTGCAGGTTGTTCACCTGCTTTGTACATCTCCAGCCATGCCCATACTTTTTCTGGAGATTTATTGAAAAGTATTTTGCCATCAGTTTGTAACCTGAGTTTGGCCGGGTACTGCAGTGAATATTGTATGCCTTCCTCTCGCAATTCTTTTTTGATTTCCAGGAAGGAAGCACATTGTGTTTGGACTCTTGCCATAAACTCTGGGAATATGATATCTTATTATTGTCAATCACACATGGGCCAATCGTTACGGAAATGTTGGATTATGGCATCTCGGTCTCTATAGTATAATGGTCTCTCTACCACTGGGCGCGGGTTTCTGCCAGGAGCCAGAGGCTGCAACGGAACCCTATGTGCTCTTTCAAGTGCAAAGAATTTTGAAAGTGTCTCCTGTGCCACTGTTTGCCGGAGCTATGATTCTAGGTAGTTGATCATGTCTGTGCCTTCTGCATCCTCCGGTATCCCCACCACTCTGATATTATTTCACTGGTTTCAACCTTCTGCGTCCTTGGCTCTCCTCTCTAAGGTCACCATTCTGGTAGTAAGGTAAGTTAGTTTATTCAACATGCTCTTCTGTTCCAGTACTATTTCCTCTACCGCCTACTCCACGTCTTTCACTCTATCTACAAGCTTGTGGCGTTCTGCTTGTATGAGGCCCAGACCGATGGACACTGTCCCTATATCTTGTAGTAGGATAGCTTTTGTATTAGCGATAGCTGCCATTATTTTATCCAAGTGCATGTGGATTGACTGATCTTGGTATCCTATTTCTTCAGACTCCATAAGCCCCTCAGTCTGGGAGGTTACACCCCAATCTGGCAAGCTGCTCCCCTGCTTAGGCTTCACTTTACCCTTTCTGTCTTTCTGGATAGTCTGATGGTTGGCTGGACTCAGGTACCCACTTCAGCAGAGGAGTCCTAACGCATTACCACCGTGTCTTCTCTGTGGCGGTAGTTCTATTGCACCACCAGGGTCTTCCCATGGGGTCTGCTAATGTCTTCTCTGCTCTGGTTTAGCCACTCTAAATCCTCTAAGCGTGGCTCATTTTGAGCGCAGGGCCGGCTCCCCCTCAAGTGCGCATCGGAGGATCCCAGTCTCACAGCTATGAAACACTGGAGCAGTGGAGTCTACCGCTTCATACGGCCTTCTTTCTCTGTGCTGCCTTGCATTAGCGTCTCCTCTGGGGTCTCTTACTTCAACAGCCCATAGTAATTGTAGGCATGTGGCCCACTGGGTCCCTCCTTGTCAGTGCATGGAGTTGCTGCTTTTCTAGACCCGTTCAGTAGGTGGTGGTCCCCCCAGGGGCTACGTTCGCCGTTGTGTTCCCAGGAAGTGGGTCCGGAAGCATCTATTTGCCAGCTCAGTCCTGCACCCCTGCTGCAGCACTAATTTGTGCCCTATTATAACAGAGCGTCCCCCTTTACTTTTTCAATGTTTCCTCGCTCCTCTGCTCCATGTAATTCCGACGCTGCAACGGGCTCACCCACATGGCCCGGGCGCCCTCTAGAATGTTCAGATCCACTACTGCCCCATGGGTCCTCTGCAGTCAGTCCCCGGGATCTGGCACCTCCACGGATAACTGCCGGGGCCAGGCCTAAACCCACTAGACAGCACTCTCCATCATTCGGCCGTGGCATAGGCTTTTGCAGCGGGGGTTTCGCGCAGCTTGGGCCCAGGGCTGGACTGGCCGTAGCGGGCACCGGGCAATCCCCCGGTGGGCCGCAAGGGTGGGGGCCGGTTTTGGGCCCCTGGGGGCCACTTTTGTTACAGGGCCGTTTTTGCAGCATAGCTGCAAAATCGGCCCTGTAACAAAATCGGCCAAAAACCGGCCCTGGCAAAGAGCTCGGCCGCACCCTGAACCCCCGGGGGGGGGGGCGCCTGAGCACTTTGCCAGGGCCGGTTTTGGTTCCCAGTCCGGCCCTGCTTGGACTCTACTATGGCGCTAGGGCTCACCTCACATATTGAACCTGCTTCACCACCAGTGCCCGGGTCACATCGTCCCATCCCCCAGTGTGGCTGTACCGCTTGCCGTCTAGTGGAGGTCTGCTTTTCTGTCCTGAGCCGCTTCCCTTTCCAGCCTAATTCATGCCGCTGTGTAACTGCAGCCCCTGATGCTCCCACCACCGTCTTCCGATCATCACAAGGTGCCAGCTGAAAGCCTCTATTCTCCAGCGATCTTGTGGCCCGCTACCACCATGTCACCACATCTATGCAGAACGGGCCTCTGCAAACTCGCCCACAGTCGTCTCCAGAGACACCGGCAACAGTCCCCAGCTGATCGGGTCATCTCCGCTGAGCAGCAGTTCGCCCCACAGTGGCAGTTCACGCACTATCTTGCATATAATCCGCTTGTTAAGGATTATACGGCCTGGGCTGGGACGGTGCTCCTTACCGAGCTTCCACTCCGATCGTCTTCTTGGCCATGCTCCCAGGGCATGTTGAATGCAGTGTTGCCAGATTTTGAGACCCATCCCAAAGTCGCTCAAGTATAAGCCCAAATCCAGCCCAACGCAGACCAGTTTCAGCCCAAAAACCAGCCCAAAGTAGCCCGTCTCAAATGATGCAGAAATAGTCATCAGAAACAATTTTAAGGACAAATATACATTCTATTCAATATACAGATAGTGGGAGGGAGTTAACTGGACACCTGCCTTAATGCTACTCATTTTTAAGACCAGTCCTCACTGTGACTTTGTCATGTGAACCTAGGACCCATCTTAGGTTCTACTAATTGGATTTTGTCATTTTATTAATTCAAGTTCGCTCCATTTTCCAAATTGTTTTGTCATTGGAATTGTGTTTCACTTTATTACTGCTGGAGTGCTGCATAATTATTTTACACATTGCTTTCAAGTTAAGCCTGATGGCTTTTGTGCCAATCTACCAGTAGGATAGTCACAAATGTATTTATTGCCTTTTGTGGCTCACCCTGACAAGGATTGTGTTTATTATTTGAGTGGGGCTTTCACTGCTCTCAACTAATAACCCAATTTCTTACACTTTACAATATTATTTATGAAGTTTCTTTGCCCCTAGAGACAGTAGTGTATGTTTACCAAAACATATAAATATACATCCTCTGGATATGTAAGAAGAAACTGATAATCGTTTTAAACATATTTTGACACTGTTCTAGAAAATTATGCATCTCCACCAAAATCTGGGGGCTAACTGACATTGAACAATATCAAAGAGCTTGATGTGTTCAGTTTGTCCAACTGCTGGTGTGAGTGATTCAGACAGCAGATTCTATTAGTACTGCATTTTTAAGTTGCCTTTTTGATCTTGTAATTACATTACAAAAACGGTATACCTAAGAGCAAACAACAAATAGATTGTCCACCACCATATTGCCCCTTGCAAGTGGACAGAAACCGTAAAAACATGAAAATTGAAAATACCACACCTTGGCATACTGTAAGCACAGCAGTGCCAGACAGGAATACATATACCTGCCACTTATGTGTATGGAACAATAAATTAACAGTACATCACAAGACTTCCAATATTTGCTAACTAAAAGGTGTGATGCCCATCCCAGGCTCACTGGAACCACGCAATACCTGGCTGAAGAGCCCTAAGTAGGCCGAGACTCCTCCTAGGTTGCTTGGGGTCCGGTTCAGGGAGGACCTGGCCAGACAGTTCGGGCTGGACTGTTCCCATGAGGATCAGTGTGAAACATGATTTGCATATAACCGGGTCCAAACTGTGGTGGCACGGTGAGCACAAAAACGAGTGAATGGATTAATGCAAGCATTTCATTCATCACTTTGTGGACCATTTCAAGCATGGATCAACACCAGAACTAACAAACAGTAGGGGACGTTGGCAGAGGAAGATGACTCTTGGAGAAGGGAATCTAGCAATGACAGAGTGCGAGGAAGAAAGACGATTCAGTAAGGGTCTCTTTGGCAGGGATATGAGAGGCATCTGACGGGGTATCTATGGTAAGGGATGATACCCCGTTGTTTCGCGGGTGGGGCTTCACCATGTTAGAGCACGCTCCTTTGCCAATGGACCTTCTGTGCCACTGTGCTAGGCGCACGCCACGGACCCATCGTGGTCGGCGCCCACCCCAGCCAGTAAATTGCGCACAAAGGCTTAATACCAGCCCAAAAAGTAGCCCCCCGCCAGGCATGGGTTTTTCCCCCACAATTAGGAAAAATGTTACCCAATTGTGCGGGAAATAGCCCAATCTGGCAACCCTGGTTGCATGGATGGTGCGTGTTAAGCCCTCCAAGCCGCCTCCTGTCATCAGCGCCGCATCAGTGAGAAGGTATTTTTGTAGTCTGCAGTGGCTTATTTTTAGGCGTCACACAGGTCAAATTGTTCAAAGCTGGTTATGAGCTCTGAAGCAGCCTGGACTCTTCTGCAATGAGGCACCCTCCTTCATCAAAAATGCATGTAGTCATCTTTTCTAGGTCTCCTATTGATTGACCAATTTCGTATGAAGCTTGCACTGCTGCTGCTCATCTGCAACCGTCCGGTATGTGAAGCTTTCATGGCTGATGTACTGATGTGCGTGGGGAGAGATTAAAGCTTGCTTTGCTGGTTACGTGTGGAGGTTGCAGTACTTCAGTTTGCTGTACCGGTTTTGTTGGGGCGGAGCTATCACTGCTCTTTGCAAACCATCCACTTTTTAAGTGCTAAAATATGCCAGGGGTGGGGACAATGTTGAAAGTAAGATGCTTTTGACCACAATCAGCCACTCCAATCGAGACAGGCTCCTTTCATGGAAGTTTTAGATAATTGGAAAATAAACACTCTCCACAGCGTTACTTCTGCCTTTGCTCCAAACCATATGTGTCTGTCGGCGCTCCTTAAGTGTCATGATGTAATTATATCAACAGAGGCTGCGTGCGTTTTATTTTGGGTGATATTAACCTTTTTCAGCAAAGGGAATGTTAAGGAAGACTCGCGGAACCGCTAATGGGCCATCATTTTTCTTGTTAGGTCTCGCCTAGCAATGCGGCGCATGTGTTGCTCGTCTTGGCGAGACCTATTGTCGTCGGTTTCTTGGCCGAAGGGAGACAGGAGATGTGCACTTTCACAGACAGCCAATGTGCACGCTCACGGCGTGTCTTCTCTGCCGTTCTCAGCTTGCGCCCGGACACGTGTACAGCTTGCTTGCGGCATTCCTTCATTTTCTCCTCTCGGGTACTATTAAACATATCAATGTAGATGGTGAAGCCCCACCCGCGACACAAAAGAAATCGTCCGCGTGTCTTGTTTTCCTTGTGTATGTCTGGAAAATCTGTGTAACAGAAGAACTCCAGCAAACAAAGTTAATAGTTAATCTTGGCGTCTCTGCTGACGCGCCTGTTTCTTTAAATACATCCCCATTCTCTCGTTTATCATCCCAGGAACTTTACGCCAGGGCCACAAGTGCCGTGCAAATACAGAAACCTGACTCATTTTCCTGCAGCTTCTAAGCGGAGAAGGGCGAGCGAGGCGTGTGCAGTGAGGTAAGAAGCGGTGAAGTCGGTACGAGTGACTCCTCTGGATCCGAGGCAATGTAGTACAGCTGGCTGTGAGGCAGTGCTCTTGGGCTTCTCTACCTGGGCAATAAAACACAGTCCAACAAGTTGTCTAGTATCACGTGTGAATGCCTTTCTCATTGCTCGCTCATACTTTGCATTGTTTTCTTGTAACTATAGTCCTGCATGTTAGAAACAAAACAACAAGTACTTGAATGCAAAGCTAAATGGAACATTAGTTGTACACACCTGAGAAGGACACATTAAGACTCCTGGCCAGTGCATTTTTGCGGGGGAGGGGGAGAAGGGGGGGTGTAAAAAAGTGTCTACCTGTGCGCGTAAATTATGACCCGCTTCAGCTTTGATACCAAAATGAGCATGCCGATTTCCTACTATTCAGTTCCTTTAACTTACATTATTCTGTAAGGCTGCGGTAAGGTGCAGTTTCTTGGGTGGATTCAAGGTTCTATTTTGTGTTATCTTGTCAGTGACAAAGCTCACTGTGGAAAAACAAACCCATGGTACTGCACACATTAGCTTGCTACTTGCCTCAATTAGTTAAGCCCGGTGTTCTATTTGTTTTCAGCACAGAGGAATTTACTGACGCAACACACACTTGAACAATACACTCACTGCCTGGGTTCTGTGGATCCACCTAAACTGCAACAGCGGAGACTGCTTTCTCGTGGGGCGTTTTAGAAGTGAGTGGAAAACCGGTGGAGTATCTATCCCACGCTTAAAATGGGGATTTCTAATGCCATCGCCAGCTCTCTGGGAGGCAGTGACCAGAGGGTGTCGGTCAGCTTTCATCACGTATAAGTGCAGTCCTCTGCTGGGAGACTTCTTCTCTGGATGGGCAGGGTTCTTGTTGGTTCATGTAGAGGCCCACACCGTCTATACTCTAGCCTCACTGTGACCTAAACTCTTCTCTATATACTACGCAAAGAAACACAGCATGATGATAACTAAAACAAGCATTTGCAATACAATAGGTCTCGCATTTAAGCGAGTTTCAGCTATTGGCATTGTAAATGACAATGCCTTTTACTTATGTTTTAAAAACCAAAACATAAAAATGGCATTGTCATTTACAATGCCAATAGCTCAAACTCGCGTAAATGCGAGACCTATTGCATTGCAAATGCTTGTTAGAAAAGCGGATTCATTTACTTACCATTTTGGTATTTTTTTCACTTGCAACTAATTGCCAAGACAATGCAGTTTTCCACTGCCACTGATTAATCCTTTTAATGTTTAGAATATACAAAAAATACAGGTGCCTTTGGCAAGCAGATGGGGTGAAAGGTGTTTCCTTGTTTTTGTTGCTTTCAGTAGCTTTTAGGGTAACCATGTTGCTCCTGCTTACATTTCACATGCTTTACTTAATCTTGTATTCTCTGATTGTTTACTTTTCCAGGATGTTGTTACTTTTTTTTATGCAGGCAGCATATTACTCTTGTCTCCCCTTCCTCATAACCTATTTCCCATTTTCTGGTTTTCCTGTGCCACAAAGTCATATGAATTGCAATAACGCTGTGCAAATATCATCACTCCACTGAATATAAAAAAACAAAAGAAAGAAACATTCATTTTCAACACCAAGAGCATTTTTTCGTGCCACGCCCATTAAAAAGGACATCATTCCCAACATGCCCTTCACGGAGCTAATAATTTCCGGTCGCCATTCACTGAACCTTGCAGCACTATCGCAGACAGGCGGCAGCGCTCAAGTGCGTTCACGTTCTCTTTCCCGCCCGTATTTTGTGGCGAAAGCCAGAATGACGTTTATGCACGTTGAGTGCATACTACCTCCTTTTACACAGGAGCTGGGGGAGTTACGCGATCATGCTTCACAGCCTCCACACTCCGTGTCCTGTATGTGAAGCTTGCTGTTGTTGTGCTGCAAGGCGCTATGCTAAAACCCTGCTGAGTCTCCAGATAAGTTTGTGTAACTTCATATCTTGGGCATTCATGCTTTGTGGTTGAGCTGATGCAACAAGGGGTTTTCTCGTGGGAGTTGATGCTCTTGTGACCTTCATACAGAAGGTACTATTGGCTTCCCTATATTTAGCAAACAGCATTGACTGTGGCTTTACCTTCCAATGGCACTCAAGGGAACAACATACTTTAGTCGAAGGTTTTAAGCTATGTGCTTTAACAAGGGCTTAGAGACAAAGTTTACTGTATATTCCGTGGGCAACTTGTTTTTGCCCTATCATAGTGGCCTGTTTACTGTATATTCAGTGGAGAACTTGTTTTTGCCCTATCACAGTGGCCTGCCAGACATGGCACCAAGGAGCGCCAGGATGTTGGCACTTAATTCACCCAGTAATGAGGCATTTCTTCAATCCAGTAAGATGTGCTATGCACTCAACCCCTGATCTTTAAATTCCGGGCTGATGGTTTTGGGTTATAATTTAAACTTCTATGCATCTAATCCACGTGCAACACGGATTCTGTTCCATGATGAAGTCTATAGACAAGCATATTGCTGACTGTATGGTGATACCATCTTTAATCTGATAACAGAAGTGAAAGGGCGGGCGATTCCCAGAAAAAGGTGTCATAAAGAGAAGCGTAAGTGATTAAACTACGTTGCAATAATGTGCGATAGTGTGCTGCATGGCTAAATACTTATAAGGTCCTAAAGGCAAGATCGATTGTATTGCAAATGCTTGTTTTAGGTCTAGCCCCTTTGTTTTGCATTTTCTACCTCCTTTCATTTCTCAACTTTTGTGTTTCTTGTTACATTGTGTTTCCTTCTCTATCGTTTTCTGCTTCCCTTTTCTAGGTCATATCTTGTCCAGCATTTGATAATATACTATGTTGGTTCCATTTTCTATTTTTCTGCCATTACTTGCACTTTTAATTTGTGCCTTTGTCTCTTTAATGCTCAGACATTCTTTCACCGTCTTCTTCTCTTTTTTGGTGAAGTAACAATTGCAGGATGCGATTCACAAGGAAGATGATTTTGAACTTTTTTTTAACTCAAGCAATTTACAGAGGACATGACAAGCTGAGATCTCAATTTTCCCAGTTCAGTGCATGATTATCTAATCTAGCCCAGGTTTTACTTTGTATTCCTAGTGATCACGTTAAATATTCAGTACTACACATCCAAAAATGCAAGGAAAAAACTTGTCCTGAATGAGCTGATGCATGAAGCTGGGAAATGTCTATACCCGCAGTTGTGAATGAGATTCCCAATGGGAGAAAAGAACTAAGCACAGGGGCTCCTGGGTAGGCACAGAGTTGTCTTATGATAAGGCTCGGATGACATTTTAGTTATGTTGGTGAAATTTGAAAAGTCCTTAATTTTTTCATTACATAAAATTGGTGAAATTTTGTGAAAAATATTTGGAATCACACCTTTTCAACTAACGTTTTCGCCTGAGCACACAACTTGTATAAAAAATACACTCAAAATACCAGCAGTAGGATGGCTTGACCAAAAAATGTCTTGCTGAGAAGCAGTGTTTGTTCAAACCATTCTCCTGTTGGTGTGTCACAAGCCATTTATAACCCAAAATTCGTGTTCTGGCAAAAAAAGAAAGATACTGCAAACCACATTGTACTACAAAAGTGTAATTTTGTGAAATGTTTATGGAATTTTCTGACATTTCTATAGAAAGAAAACACTGTTTCGCACACTCTTACTTTGATAAGCTTTTCCTATTGTTAATACACGTGTGCATGTATGATATGTCTTAGGGCAATGCTTACACAAGACCACTAGTGGTCTGGGATGCCTTGATTCGCCAGGCCAGAATCCAAGCTGGACTGGCCATTTATTTCATTGCATATTCCCCCTTAGGGCCTGGAACAATTAGAGTTTCGAGGGTGGCAAGACCACATGCAGAAGATGACACTACTGAACTCCAGGACATGTCGAAGAGGAAGATCGGACCACACAGAATGAGGCAGATGAACATCAGCAAATGGAGGTATAACAACTAAAGCGGAAGAGAAGATATAAAGCATATCAATAATAATTATAATTATAAATATAAATGTAAAAGAAGAGAGTTGCAAGCAAAATCTTGAAATCATGAATAAGAAAAAAAGTCAAGGAGTAGAAATTCTTGACATATCCATTTCTTTATCTCTGCAACTATCCAAAACCTTCTGTAAGAAAGCTGGATCTTCATAAGTTGTGGCCTTAGTTTTATAGGTGACTTTAAAGAGACAAGGATGAAACAGACCAAATCTGGTACTGACATTCCAAAATGCTGGGCGCATATCCAGAAATGTATTCTTTCTATCGGCAGCAACCTTAGCTAAGTCCCATGAAAAGAATACGTTATTTTATGAGCAGAAAATAGGTCTTTTACTTTTAGCTGCTCTGGTGACCCTAAACAAGTCAGTACATTCTAGGAAGAGGATGATGATACCTCTGGGTTTTTGAGATGTAGATGCATTGTGAGGACTGTGACCAATTCTATGGCCCTATTGACTATTCATAGAAGTAGTTTCTGGCAACCCAAGGACTTTGAGAATGAATGATTGAAAGAAGGAAAATGGATCAGACCGTTGCAAACTGTCTGCTAATCCCTAAATGCAAAGATTATCCTGGCAATTTTGGTTTTCCAGATCCTCTCTTTCTTTCTTCAGTTAGCAATCTTCAGATTGTAGAAGAGTAATTTCTTGAATAGCATCCAGTAGTGCTCCAACCCGCAGCCCCACCTCAGTGACTGTTATCTATTAAAGTCCATTCATCATCTAAGTTTTGGAGATGTTTATTTGTTTGGCTTAAGAGCTCGTATTTCATCCAAAATAATTTCCCTGAGATAAGAGGGGGAAAACTTAATTGGAGAAGAGGGATCTTTCTATACTCTTTCATTTGAAGAAAGAGTGGAAGTAGTGCGCATCTTCTCCACGTTTGGAAGAACCTGTGATTTGACGGTTACAACTGAAGAGGTAGTTGTTAATATAGAGTCTTGATGTACACTCTCCAAGTCTTCCATGACATTAATCAAAGCAGAGAAGGGACTAGGGTCAGAAAAAGGAGGCCATTTTGGATGTGATGCTGAAGGAGGAGAATTAAATTTCAGATTTTTCATTTTCCCAACAGAAGGTTAACAGAATTTGGCTACAACAATAATAATGATGGTCAGAAATTACAACCTCAAGATTGCCAAAGTAATATTTCAGTGGGAATTAAGATTGAAAATTGTCCCTTAAAGCCATAAAACGTACCACGTGTTATGGAGATGATATGGTTATTTATAGGAGTAGACCAGCAGTAGAGCAGAAATGCAAAATGTCATACGTCACATGAATATCTCTGTAAGAGTGAAAATCAGCTGAAGAACAGAAATGCAATGTATCCTACATCATGATAAAGTGTCCTTACGAGAAAAAACCAGTAGAGTTTGATAGAATCCTCTGCAGGTGAAGTGATATAAATTTTGCTCTGGTGCTGATTACAAAATGGAGGGTGAGACTTCTTCTAGTCAGCGCACATGCTGTCATGATAAGTACGAGTGCAACACAGAGGAGGCACATGTCAAAACACAGCCCGAGAGGATGAGGGAAGCTTTACTGAGTTTACATGAATGTGGCCTTAAGGATAATATGCTGGCAGGTGGCTCACAACCATACACAACTGCAGTGGTGCTGAGCTACTAGACATCCATCTTTCGCTGTCATCAAGCCCAGCCTCGCAGCCCTAAGGCTTAGAATGGAGCTTGCAGACTGGTAAAGGTTAATGGCCAATCTACTCCTGCACCAAATATATTTTGCTTCAAGTGAATACACAAGTAAGTATGCTCTACAAATTCCATACAGTTACACATTCCATCCTTCTATCCTCCCTATCTCCAAATTTCTTCTTTCCTTGTACATTCCCTCCTTGCTTACCTATTTCTCTTTCCCTCCTTGTATCCCTTGTACCCTTGTACCTTTCTTCAACTGATCCTATACCCTGTGAATTAGTGCCAAGATTGAATATAAATCTGCTGTCATGAATATAACTTAGTAATGGAATCTGCAGTGCCAAATAGTCAACAGGTGGTACACATCCAGAATGTAATACATCTTCTTTGCGTACATCACCATGAGGGCCTGGGAAGCTTAGCAGCCTGTGCACACACAGGAGGTTATCCCCAGACAAATATTGGTAAAACCAATAGGTTTGGCATTGGCTGTGAGTATCTTATCTTTTGGCATAGTTATTGCAAAATTATTTTGTTGGGGGAGCTGCCGGTCCCTAGAATATATATGAAGAAAAAGAATTGGCTCAATGAACAAATATTTGTTGCCTCATAAATGCTACAGTATGATATACTATACTACTTTAGAGGGAGTGGACCACAGTAAAATTATGTTTTCTAAGCACATATGTTTGTGTAATTTGTCGTTAATTTGTCCTAAGCCATGTAATACTTATTTACATATTTCAAGACTGTACCATTTAGTAAAGTAAATTGATCAGCTGTTTGGTGGATAATGTCATCATTGATGTCATTTCAGATGTTATCAATTATGGTATTGAACTTGTCATGAGTGTTGAAATATGTGAGGTCATGAGCAGTACATGGTTGTATTACAAGTTATAGTAAGTTCAGTGAACTATAACTACCGAATTTTAGTGTTTTTGTGAGTTTATACCAATGCAAAAAGAATGATGTTTAATCTTAACTATAACCCCCCCTTTAACCCTTGAAGTTTTTTTTTTTATCTCAGAGAAGTATTACACAAATAATTACACCCATTGCTTATTCACTATACATTGTCAATTACTTCCATTAACATCATAATTCATTTCTAATTTTAAATAGAGAATCAAGTAATGGCAGATCAAACATAAATACAAAATTAATTGTAACCCAGTTACTTGTATTCCTGGTACATTTACCATACCACAAGCAACCAGTTCATTATTGGGAACCAAAGTTTTTCCCCCCACTTTCTAGCCTGATGACCCTTACATTAGTAAAGTGCTTGTTCCAATTTACAAATGGCATTAAACAGGCCAGCCACTCATGGAACCCAGGGGGCTCTGAGTAACCCTTTGATTTTTCAGTGAATTTCTATTGTTATATCATAGTGTTGTATATTATTTATTTATTATTCTGACTATAATGCCCTTTTAATCTTTTGTTTTTTTCCAGCAAATTTCATAGTTTTTTTTAACATAAAGTCTATTATGTTAAAAGTATAATGGTCATTTTTAAATACATATTTTTTAAATTATTTTGAAAACTATTGTAATGTAATATTTGTTGTGTGGTACATTAGTACTTTCACGCATCTACTGTAGCCAATCGCAAGCCACCGCTTGTAGTCCAATGTACTTAATACGTCCTGTTCAGGGCTTCACTGTTACATCGTGGAATCATTGGGAATGAAAAAAAAGCTGTGTTTACTATTAAACATCTTTTTTGTTTTACTTTAAAAGCAGAGGTCTTCTATCAATGACTAATTTTGTTGATCTCTTAAGTGGAGTTTTGTAATAAATGTTGTATCCTCTGGTATTCCGGCCTCACTGTACTGTTGTGGTGCGTTAAGAGCCAATGGAAAAGCTCTGTGGCAATGTGGTGAGCATTTCAATGTACAGTTCCTGGTCTTAAAAGTAGTATTGTGTGACAATCATAACATTTGTTTACTATAGTACGCACATTCTTTTTTACTTTTAGGCTAAGGTTTTGTGAATGGGTCAGATTATGAGTATCCTTACTGTGTTTTTATATTAACTCACAGAGTACTGCTAAACCAGTGTCACATAAATGAAACACATCTGACTGATTGAAATCACTGTCATCCTTTCTTTGTAGAAATACTACACTCTTTAAAATGCAATCTCTTGTATTTGTGACTTCTAAGAGGTGGGGTCATGGAAAGTTGAGCATTACAAAGCAATAAATATATTGAGAATCACTATACTTGTGCAGCCTACATTTGCCTACACTGCTTTCCGCATCACTTTAACTCTTTAAAATGCATTTGAGAGTAGCTTTTAGCTGGGAACAGTTGCTGTTCACCTCTCTTCTCTAGTTGTTTTGATTTTTCCAATTTTTTTGGGTTCAACTCATTAGCCCACTACACATCATTAGAAGAGATGGAGGAGGCAGTGGAGTAAGAGTGGAGTCCTAGGCGAGGGAAGGAGTTATTGGTATGGACATTTTTTTAATATACCATCCAGACAAAAGAAGTTTAATACAAAAATAGTCACTTATAACATCTGCCACCAACAATTCAGCAGGGGCAGTAGAAACAATGACTCCTTAGGCATAACTGGGATCCACAAACATTTATGCACAGTGCATTTATGAGTTTTTGCACAAGCCAAGCACCAACATCTAGTGCATCTAGATGAGGAGTACCGCTCAGCGTCTGGAACAGGACCATTATTGGCAGCTGGTGACAGTGCACCATCAAAAAAATTCACCACCAAAAAAGTCTGACCAAATACCAGCCTTCAAGTGCAGCCGATGTTTAAAAATAGTTGTAGTGACAGAAAAGAGCATTGCAGCAAGGAACATGCTTGTAAAGGACCACCAGGGCAAGCAGAGAAAGTCATTTTGTGTGTTACAACTCTAAGTTAGAAGCCACAGGGTTCTTTTCAGCACTGCCTATACTGTTTTAAAAATAGAAAAACTTGATGTTGTTTGTCATGTATACCTATAGGTATGTGTTTGAGTGTCTATTTGTGTGTGTGTATGCCTATATATGTATGTGGATGTGCATCAGGAAAACAGAAGGGATGCACATGTATGGATGAGTGTGTGTGGTCATTGTGAAAGTGTGTATGGGAATTAAGGGAGTGTATGTGTCTGTGTGGATATGTATGTGTCAGTATTCTGAGTGTGTGGATATTGTGTATATTCATGTGAGTGTTGCATGTGGCTGTTCTGAGAGTGTGTTGATGAATCATGTCTGTAAGTGTGGGTATGGCTGTGGATATGTGTGTCTATGTGTATGTGTGGGTGTTTTGTGTGCATGCATGTGTGTAGTGCATGTGTGTGTTTGTGCTTGCAGGTGTATGTCTCATTGCTGTGTATGTTTGTGGGCATGTGCCTATTTGTATGTGTCGATGTCTCTTCATGAATGTTGTGTGTGTAGATATTGGATGTACATGTGTGGTTGCTGTATGTGTGTGTATGTGTGCATGTCTTGGTGACAAGTGTGTGTATCTGTGTGTGAGGATGTGTTTGTGTGTGTGGATGTTTGTGTACATATGAGTAGGTTTCTGTGTGTGAGTAGCTGTTGACTGTGTGCCTCTGTGTGTGAATGTGTGTGTGTGTTTGTCTCTGTATATGTATGTTTATGTATGTCTGTATAAGGAGGTTCTCTATACAATGTTGTTCACAATGTAAACACTTTATATGGTAAAGCCTTGTTAAGTTAAAGAATCTTTCATGTTTGAAAGGATTAATGTGTCACTGAACATCTGCAGATATACAAACACGTGTAGTAGAAGCACAGCTGTCTAATAGTTGTTATGTGCTGGATGGGGTGGATTCTCTGTAAAACTTGTACACATGAGTTAGAAAGAACATTAAAGGAGTATGTTCACCAAATGGATCTTAAGTGTCTCCTTGAAGTGATTTTATTATTGAAAGCTATGCATATACTAAATGCTATTTATAGTAGGTGTTTCTTGAGATGCCATGGTACCAACCTAACATTTATTTAAAAAAACATTATTTCTCAACTTCCCCCTAAAAAGGACTCTGTGAGACATGTAATTCTGTGTGTGTGAGTGTTGGTATGTGTTTGTGATTGTGTTTATATTTGTGAGTGGGTGTCTAGGTGGGTGGGTGTGTGGATGTGTGTGTTATTGCATATATAGTTGTCTGTGTGGGTGTGTGTATGTGTGGGGTTCATGCCTCTATGTGTTCGTGTGTGTCTATGTGTGTGTTCTTGGGAGTCTCAGTGAGAGTGTATTTATATGTGTGTGTGTGTGTGAGAGAGCGTGTGTGTGTGTGTGTGTGTGTATCTATCAGACTAATAATGATGTTGGTCAGACAAGCATCAGACCGCTGTCACAGGGAGTTGGAAACCAACCGACATGTAGGCGGTGCTTCCACCCGACAAATTAAGTTGCAACCACCGTGTAGGCGGTTGGAAACATCCCCTTTTCCATTGCGGCTTGTGCTGTGGCCAAGAAAAGGCAAAAAGAACAATTGATGGACAGAATGCAGAACCATGTCAGAGTGGCCAAGAAAAGAGCCGCAGCACAAGCCACAGTGTAAAAGGGATGTTTTGAAACATCCACACACAGTGTGCCAGGCACCATGTGGTGCTTGACACACAGGGCATGGATGTTTGGGGGTCCCACCTGGGACAGGGGGCCTCCTAGGGGCTTTCCCTTTCAACAACCTTTCCATGGCGCTCTGGCCATTATGGAAAGGCTATCAGAAAGGGACATTGTAATCCATACGGTGGTGCCTGTGCTGGCACTGGCCCTATTGTAGGGATTACGATACGGACAACAGTCTGACGGGCTCCTTGAGCCTGTGGGACACGTTTGTCGGTGCCTCCGACCACAGCGGTCAGACAGACTGCATCCTAATGCGGTGGTCATATCACTATGCTGGATGGCGGTCGGACCGCCACAATGGCATGTCGTTGGCAGTCAGACCACTATCCTAATCAGGCCCTATCTGTTTAGCAGAGTGTCTAGCTATGTGTATACGTGTGTGTGTGAATGGGTGTCTGTGTGTGTATGTGTGTAGATTGGTTTCTGTGTGTGTTTGAGTATGTGTTTCTTTGTGTGTGTATGAGTGGCTCTGTTATTGTGCCTCTTTGTGTCTTAGTTTATATGTGGATGTGTGTATATATGTGTGTGAGTATGTGTGTAGGTAGGTGTATGTCCCGGTGGATGTGTACATATATGTTTGAGATTGTGTGTGTGGGATTTGGTGTGGGTGTCTAGGTGCGGGTAGGTGAGTGTCTAGCTGTGTTTGTGTTTTGACAGGTGCATAGGAGTATACACGTGTGTGTAGGTAGGTAGCTGTGTGTGTATGTGTAGATGAGTGTATAGGTGCATGTGAGGGTGGATATCTGTGTGTATATGTGTATGTGTCATTGGGATGTCTGTGTGTGTGCATATTTTTGTGTCAGTGTATTGGTATCTATGAATTTGTCAAGGTATGGGTGTGTTTCTATGTATGCGTGTGCATAACAGTGTGTGTAGATTTCAGTATGTGTGTGTATTGGTGTTGTGTGTAATTGTGTGGGTACTGGTGGTTCATGCATAGGAGTTCACTTTTTGTGTGTCTGAGTGTGGCCATGGGTGGATGTGTGAATGTGTGTGTACATGTTCAGTATGTGTGTGGGTGTTAGGTCTGTGAGAGAGTATTGGCTATATCTGTGGGTCTGCGTGTGTGTGTGGGTATGTGTGTGTGTGTTTGAGTGTGTGTTCATATGTGTGGTTACAGAAGAGTTTGTGTATAGATATTGTGTTTGTGTGAGTGTGGGTGTTTAGGGTGTGTATTTCTGGGTGTGAGTCTGTGTGTGCATGAATATGTGGATGTGGATGTGTGTGGGGGGTCTGTATATGCATGTGTGTGTCTACCTATCTGTGTCTCTCCCTGCTCCCAGTACTTTGGTACCACCGCAAATCTACAGGGGGTCACACTTGGACCCTTGGTGGTACTACTGTACTGAGGTGGCTACCAGAAAAAAAGATTTGATTGATCCCTGGGGTGGTACCTCTGTAACCCAGGTGAAGTGCCCATAACAGAAGCACAAAGAGTACCCAGCTATTTCCGACTTCCACTTGCAGTGCAAGAACAGAGACTAGTATCTCTGCCCCTTCAATGGGCTCCTTTTCCTTACAACATAAACTGCAGTCCTTACACTTCACCCCCTGCCAGTTATCTAACGGCAGTGGCAGTGAGAGTCATTTACAGCACAATGTATCTGGAACAGCCCTGGCATGTCTAAAGAAAACCTGTCTCCTCTTTCCTCACTATATCATCTGTGTTCCCCCTCTGCCATATAGGAGATGCCAGCAATTAACATATGCTGTATGGGGACGCTCTCCTTCATCTTGGACTCTGGTCGAAGCTGTGGGCTTCCATAATGGAATTTGCAGGCCTATATCATTCTTGCTTGGCACACTATTAATTCTAGCACACACACACATGTACAATGCATAGGATGTCAGTGTTCACGATTCTGGGTTCATCGTGAGCAGTAGAGCTTTAGATAAGTAAACCTGTAAGCACACATTCATGTCTCACAGGTAAAAAGGCCTGTCACTATAATTCACCAAACAGGGCATTCTGTGACCACCACACTCCACGCATGAAACCCATGACTGGCATGGTAGTCCGCGCTCACTGTTAGGGTGTGACCCTTCTGTGTTCAGAACAAGGTCCAGAACCTATCATCGTCAAAGTCCTGGCCTAGGTCAATTTGCCCGCACAGTATTTGTGTGTGACATAACAAAACAAAAAAAACAGGACCACATGTACATGCAGTTTGGGCATGCATGGCAGGGACACAACCGTATATCACGCATTGGAGATTATTGTCCCAACAGAGCTCTAAAAGAATACATTTGAAAATAAGAACAAAAGGAAATAAAGCACAAAAGCAAGTGAGGAAATTTGAACTAGGTCAGAGGCTATGTAATCTAAACTTAATATAAAACTAATTATACATTCCCTAGAGCCAACTGTGTCAGATTCTAAGAAAGAGAAAGAAAAGTATCCAATGCCATCTCCTTTGAAGGAACATTGCCTGAAGGTGTTTCTTCCTTTGGCTACCAATAAAAGGACTCCTCCATACATAAGAGCGAGGATGACAGAAGAATCATTGTATGACCCAATTAATCGGGATGACAGGTTAGCTGCATGTGAATTTGAATAAAAACAAATCTGGAGAAACCAGTTCTGCAGACCCCTTTCCATCACATTATTTTATTTTATATTGTGCTTATAAGCTCACATGCACCAGAGCAATGGAGCTGTGAAAAAAGTAAGGATAACAGCATCATCGAATGCTTAAGATGGCTGATGACACATCAAAATGTTAAGCCTTTAATGTCTTATGGAAATGAAGTTAATGTAATTTGACTTGATATGGAGGAGTTCATGGTGTTCCAAGTCTCTACCACTGTCATGGAAAAAGCTATTTTACCCATTCTTTTTATTTTATTTTTTGTACATTTTTTTTTTTTGCATTTTGTATAAAACGAAAAACAGAAAAGAACAACATTTCTTCGGTTACAGTAATACATAGGCATAAATATACATCCTTCATCTCAGCAAAACCCACATCACAGTACCCGCAGATGATAACATTTCGTGTAGACTATCCATGTGCCATTTGCCATTGTAGCGTGCCATGAGTCGCCCCCACTTGGGCTATTCGGGGATATTAGGGTTTATGAGTGCGCCTAATGGGACTGGAAGGACCTCTAGAGGTCCCGCTAGTCATCAACCAGCCCTCCATCCAGCCCATAATATGCCCCCCATTTCCCCCTAAACTTACGGAACTTTCTCGGGCAGTCCCTCGCCTTATATGTGACCCTCTCTGCTGCCATGTATGTATCCATTCCCTTCTTCCAGTCTCTGAGCTGGGGTGGGGCTGCCGCACCCCACATTCGGGCTATATCTCGTTTTGCCACCTCCAGAGCCAACTGAGTGAAAATGAGCTGTGGACGGCCCAGGTCCACATCTCCGGGGATGCCCAGTAGTATGAACTTAGGGTCTGGCGGTAGTGGTACACCTAAGATCTTAGTCAACACTCCCAACACCGTGTCCCAATATCTCTGTAAAACGGGGCAGTCCCAGATGGTATGGTAAAAGTCTTGCGGACCATGCGGTGGAGTCGGGCCCTATCGTAGTAGACTCTATGGAGGACCTTGTACTAAATAAGACGAAGACGGGATTTAATGGCCATCTCACGGTGGTGCATCAAGGCCGCCTCCCAGTCTATAATTTTAAGTGTTCCCAGATTATGTTCCCAGGACTCCCTCAGTCTCCCCAGTCTATCTGGTGCATTATTATTCAAGGTTCAGTATGTCAGCGAGACCGCCTTAGCAAGTACATGTTCTTGTAGGAGGCGTCCTTCCAGTGGTGCATATTCCGGCAGTGTGAGAGATAAGGATCCCTCTGCCTGCCAGGCATGTCGAAGTTGTGCATATTTAAGAAATTGGGAGGTGTGCAGCCCAAAATCCGCCTGCAGCGCCCGGAAACTCATGAGCTTACCCCTAGCTAGCACGTCACCTATAGTCGAAATGCCAATGACATCCCACCCCTCGAAGCCCTTCAGCTTGTGTAATTCTTTTAGCCAGGGGCAATGCCAGAGAGGCGTTTGTTTTGGGGGCTTGCGCATCCACCCCAAAGCCTTTGTTGCCCTGTCCCAGACCTCTAGCGTAACCTGTGTGGCCGGAAGAAGTCGTCCTTTACCCCGTCCCCCATAGAGATAGTATAGGTATGTGCGGTTCGACATAGTGTCCCCTTCAAGTCTGTAGGTGGGATGGTCTGCCGTGGCATGGAGCCATTAGTTTACCGAGGTTAGGTGTTCTGCCCAATAGTAGGCCTCTATATCAGGCAAGGAGATCCCCCCATTGTATTGGTTGCATTACAGCGTGGTTAATGCAATCCTCGGCTGCCCTCCGAGCCATAGAAGGGAGCACAGCTCAGCATCCATCGCCCGAAAGGTTTGCCGGGGGAGAGGGAAATACTCGCTCTGGAGGACGTAAAGGAAATGGGGCAGGGTAATCATTTTAAACATGGCCGCCCTACTCAGAATTGTGAGAGGGAGGGATTTCCATCTTTGTGCATCTATTGTGAAATTAGTTATGACCCGTTGGATGTTCTTCTGGTAGGAAAGCCGTTTGTCTGTGGTGAGGTAGATCCCTAAATACAGAAAACCTGAATGTGGTATCTGCAGGGATCCAGGGAGAGCCGGACAAATGCTCATGGTTCTTGGGCTGTAAATGACCGATTTGTGCCAATTTATGGCGTACCCAGAGAATGCCCCCTAGAAGTCCATGACTGTAAACAGAGCCGGGATCGTAACAGTCAGTTGAGTGATATCAAGCAGGATGTCATTCGCATAGACTGAGATCTTTTCTTCCGCAGCATCTGTTGGGGTGATGCGGAATCCTCGAATCTCCGAGCTCTGCCTAACTACACAAGCCACAACCTCTATTGTAAGGGCAAAGAGTAGTGGGGAGAGTGGGCATCCCTGTTGGGTGCCCCTTCTGATGGGGAAGTCATTAGACGTCTGACCATTCACCTTCACCCTCGCCCGGGGATCCTTATATAGGAGCCCTATCCATTGTCGGAACTTAGGACCAATAGCAAATTTAATTAGGGTGGCCTCGAGGAAGGGCCAGTGTACCGCATGAAATGCCTTTTCTGCTTCTAGGGACAGTAGCAAATGCGGGTCGTCCTGATCTTGAACCGCCATAAGCCAGTTGTGGGTTCTTCGTAGATTCAGCCGGGTTGCCCGTCCGGGCAGGAACCCCCATTGATCTTGGTGGACTAGGCTAGTAATGACCTGACGAAGACGCATGGCCAGGCTTGTCGCTAGTATTTTCACATCCATATTAAGTAGGGAAATAGGGTGATAAGAAGCGCAGTCCGTGAGTGGCTTCCCCTGAATGTGGATAGGTACAATCGTAGCCGTTCGGAGGTCTAGAGGTAGGATCCCCTCTTGGGAGGCATCCAGCAAAAGCTGCAGGAGGTGTATGCCTATGAGATCCACATTTTTCTTATGGAATTAAGCAGGAAGGCTGTTGCGGCCCGGGGTCTTCCCTGGACGTAGCTTACTTATGGCCATTTTAATTTCTTCCACAGTTATATCTGTGTCTAGACCCTCCCTTCCATCGTCATCCAACGATGCAGTGTGAATGCCCATCAGATAGTCGGATATGGCCGTAGGCGTCTTTATGTCGTGGGCTTCGTAGAAGCGCTAATAATAGGACGCAAACGTCTGCTCTATTTGCGCATCTTGTGTCTGCGTAATCCCTTGGGAGTCTACCACTTTCTCTACCCAACGAGCCTCCACCTCCTTCCGGCTAAGCCACGCCAGGAGTTTTCCCGACTTGTCACCCACGTCGTAGAGCCTATGCAAAGTCACTTGGGCCTGCGCCTTAGCCTCCTGCGTTGCATAGGCCCTGTATTGGCGTTGACACCTGGGGGTCCCGCTGTGCGAGATGGTGTCACTCTAGGGTTAGAATCTGGGCTTTCAGTGTGGCAAGTTCTTCTTGGGCCTTCTGTTTTTCCCAGGCTATGCGGTTCTGAGCCCTATCGCGGAGCACTGTTTTATAGGCTTCCCAAATCGTGACCCCTTACCTTACTGATCCCACGTTTTCGGCAAAAAATACCTTGGTATGTGCACGGAGACCCTGGAGCACCTCCTTATTCTGTAGGTCCCAGGCCGACAGTCTCCAGCTGTCCCGACCGACGCGGGACCTCTCCCCACCCGAACATAGAGGGGCAAGTGGTCAGACAATCCCCGGGCCATGTATTCTGCCTCATAAATGTCCTGAATGGCTCCGTGGGGGAGTAACACATAATCCAATTGTGAGTGAACCCCATGTGCCCTGGAGTAGTACGAGTACTGTCGTTCTCCTGGGTGCAAGTGTCACCATACATCCACCAGGACCACAGTGTCTGCCAGGTGGGCTAGTTGTGTAACTGGGGAGCATGGGTGTGAGTTCCCGAGCGGTCTTGTGTGGCGTGCATTACGTCATTAAAGTCACCCCCAATTATGTGTGTCGATCCCAGTGTCCCTAGCAGGATATCTGTCATATCGTCTAGGGTTCTGATCTGCAACTGAGGTGGTGCATACACTGAAAAGATAGTGACCTTTCTCCTCCCCCAAGTCCCGGTCACATCCACATAGGTTCCCTGAGGATCTATCCACAACCGTGTGACCCGGAAAGGCGGTGATTTTTTATCGGAATAGCCACCCCCTAGAACCTGAGGTACATCCCGCGTGTGCCAGTACCGTGTAGGTCCCACGTGCAAGGAACCCACATTTTGTGCCCTTAAGATGGGTCTCCTGCAGGAGCACCACATCCGGGTGGGAGCATTTTATAAATGCTGACACCAGTCCTCTTTTAATTTTGTCACCCAAACCATTGACGTTCCAGGTAAGCACTGTAAAGGGGTTAGCCTCCTGACCCATCACGTCTGATTATTACGTAGGGGTGGGCTGCATGTCGGTGGGTAATGCAATAATGGCCAATCCAAGTGATGTGGATGAATGTGTAAGTTTTTCGAACCTCTGTGACTGTACCTCAGCAAAAACAATAAGAACCATGAAAACTAAAGAAGCTACGTGTATCCCCACCCCACCTCCATCCTCCCCAGTGTCACACCATTGCCAGGCGCTCAAGGTAGCGAATAGGGCAGTAGAGGTCTGTCGCCCACCCAAGCCCAACTCACGCTACAAGTTCAAACTCCTGCAGCTACCCCAATCAAACCAATTTAAACAACCCAGAGACAACAATAGACAGGCAGGAGCCGAGGACTGGAAGTTTAGAAGGGGGGGAAGGAAAGAGTCGAGTGAGGAAAGGAAGAATAAGAAAAGAGATAAAAAGTTGGGGCTTGTAAAAGCCCAAATCTGTGGTCAGCCCCAGCCTCTCGTCTGCAATGGAAGGGAGCACGTCGAGCACTCTGCCAGACTCACAGTCTATGGAACTCGGTGTAGGGGGGAGTATCCAAGCAGCAAACTCCTTCGTATTATACAGAAGTCACGGCCAGTCCCAAAGGCCCATATTCAGGAATGCGAGTCAGTGTGATCCCTCTGCTATGTCAAAGTGTCCGGCCTGCATCTTCTTCGAGAACCCCTATGGCGCTAGCCAAGGGATGTAGAAAAGGCTCATCCTCACCATCTTCTCTGGACCTACTGCCCGAGTGTCCGACTCTGTGCCAGGTTCAGGGTGGTCAGGGAGACGGAGAGTGTGGGAACCTGCCGACAGGCGAGAGTCCAGTGAACGGCCACTCTTTTGCCAGAGCCTGTCGCTACCCCTAGGGGCATAGGGCGTCACCTCCTTCAGTCGGCTCCTCCAGGTACTCTTTGGACGTAGCGTTACATGGCGGGCCGAAGGCCGCGGGGCGCTCCCGGCCACATGTTGGCTGCGGCGTGGTGAGAGGTCTGGCCGCTGCAAGATAGGCCTTTCCTCAATCCACTGCCATGCTTCCTCCGGTGTTTGGAAGAAGTGGGTCTTCCCCAGGAAAATCAGTTTCAGTTTTGCTGGAAAGAGGAGCATATATTGGATTTAGCATTCTCTGAGTTTTGCCTTCACCGAATCAAAGGACCGCCATTGCTTCTGAACCTCTCTGCTATAGTCCAGAAAAATCATTATACTTCTGTTCTCATGCCTGATATTTCCCAACTTCCTAGCTTCTCGAAGGATCATATCCCTGTCTAGGGAATTAAAAAAATGAGCTATGAAAGGGCGTGGCTGTGCCCGAGGGGCGGTCGTGCCATCAAGACCCTAGGAAATTCAAAAAATGAGCTATGAAAGGGCGTGGCTGTGCCCGAGGGGCGGTCCCGCCATCAAGGCCCTTAGAGCATTTCTATGACGACACAGGCAGAGAAGTGATCTGTCGGGAAGGTGCGGCGGAGCCAGGTATGAAGACATTCCATCATATTAGTCCCTTCAGTGCTTTCTCTAAAGCCCACAAAGCGGAGGTTATTGCATCGTGCCCTATTTTCTGCATCGTCAACTCGCCACTGTAGATCTTTGGTCAAGGACTGGAGGTCTGTGATGCCCCTACGGAGATCCTGAAGGGCATCCTCCGCCTCGCCCAGCCTGGTCTCCGATTCTGTGACTCTGGTCGCCAGATTTCACAAGTCCTGCCTCAAAAGCGTCACCTCTGTGCCCACCTCACCTATCTTCCCCTCTAATGCCATCCAGGAGGAGTGGATTGCCTGGAGGAGGGTGTCATTGTCAGTACGGGCAGCTGGCCGATCCTCCGGGGGGGGGGTGATTACCTTCGTATACCGGTCCATTTTCCCCTGGCGGGGTGACTTAGGGTCCCTGTCTTTGCCCATATTTGCAGTTCTCCTTGCCGGGGCCCGCGAAGCAGAACGCCAATGCCAGGAACCAGTGCCTCAACAGCGGTGATGAGAGGGCCTGTTCTTCACCACCCTCTTGCAGAACAGTCAGGCCGCAGGGACTCCTTCCACTGCAACCAGGAGGTGTCTATTCCTACTAGGATACGTTTGTTCTGTCCCCAAATCAGCCAGTTGTCAGACCGCCCTGCCGGTACCGGGGAACAGAGGCGCTCCACAGGATCCTCCTTCATGCTCCCAAGGGACCAAGGCACTCAGAGCCTCCAGAGATCAGCGGGAGCACCCTCCCAGAACGGCCGGGCTGTTGGAACGGTTGTTCCGCTCTTCCACAAGTCTCCTTGATCCCATGTCGCCAGAGCAGGGTGCGGGATGGGCAGCACTACCCCTCCAGAAGCACCGAGGGCCCAGGTCGCAGCGGGCATGGTACTCACAGGGAGGAGGGTC
This sequence comes from Triturus cristatus, assembly GCF_964204655.1. Taxonomy (NCBI): domain Eukaryota; kingdom Metazoa; phylum Chordata; class Amphibia; order Caudata; family Salamandridae; genus Triturus; species Triturus cristatus. The sequence goes on along the minus strand of NC_140587.1, from coordinate 549,712,592 downwards.
GACCACCCTCAGAGCAGGCCGATGTCCATTCCCGGATCCAGTCCATAGAGGGAGCGGGGGGGCAAGGGCGAGTGAACAGTCCCCAGGAGTCAAAGGGGGCGCCCCCAGTAGGCCTCAGTCCCACAGGGATTTGCAAGTTTCAGCACTCCGCTTCAGTCCGTCGCGTCTCCCTCTTCTGCAACCCATTCCCAGGCCCCAACACCGTGCGGCGTGGATCCCCTCAGCCACCCGGCTCACCTGGGGTTACTGGATGGCACAGCGCCGCTCCGGTCTCCAAATCAGGTCACAGGCCTCAGCAACGGGAAGCGCTCTCCCCGCAAGGTCCGCCGACGGGGTGGCTCCTCCCCACGGGCGCCGCTCAGCTCCGGAGCTCACTGCGGGATAGCAAAAGACGACCTGTATATCTTCACTCCACCGGGGCTCTGGGAAGGGGGCACACACACCTGCAGAGACTGATAGTCCTCCCGAGCGGGTCTCTAGGGCTTGGCGCCTCGGAGGAAATACCCCAGCTCAGCTCAGAGTCGTGTCGGCGCCATTTTGGCAGTGCTGGCGCATTGGCTCTCCCGGACCCAAATCAGCGGTTCCCGGGCAATATCCGTTCGATGTTCATCCTCCAGGGCAGTAATGGTATCGGCTGCAGCAAATGGAGCAAAAAAGGGGATTTCTCTGGGCCTGTGGACTGCCGAAATTAGTGTTGGATGGTGCTTCTCGCCGGAGCTTGGCGAAAGCACGTCTTACTCGCCCATGCTGCTGGCCACGCCCCTATTTTACCCATTCTCATCTGTCAATTATCAGATTAAAATTAAGCCAATTTAAAAACTTAAAAAGTAACGCCTCAGGTATTGTGGCATGATGCTAGGAATATTCTCATAAAGGCAATTATGAATACTAGCATGCCTTTGAATGGAATGTGACAGGCAAGCAGTGGGACTGACGCAAGATGTTGGAAATGTAGTTGAACTTCCTCAACCCTTAAATCAACTGAACAACTACGTTCCGGACAAGTTGTAACCTAGTAAATATCTTCTCAAGAGCTGTAAGGTATACAAAATTTCCATAATACTGGTGTGATTGGAATAATGCATTAACCAGTGTTTCATATCGATGGGACTTGATAAAAGATTTTACCCTTCTCAAGTATTTAGGTGGGGACATTTTGAGCTAGCCATGCTAGTTGTTTATAAAATACAAATGCAGATAAATCTTACTTTGCCAGTGTAATAGTTGAAAAGGGCAGACACAGGTAGAGGGGGCCAGAGGGTGGTGGCCATAATGGAGAATCAGAGTTTTTGTATTATGTGTAACTGTATTAAACATTAGGAAGGTTTCTGATATCCATCAACACATGATGGCAAGAGACAGAGTAAGAGCCTTGAGACCCAGCTCTCAGCTGCCAACAGCAATAGAATATGTGCTTGTTAGCTTAAACAGGAGCTAGGTGTCATTGGCACACATCACACATATACAATTGTGACTTCATAGTGTACGTCATAGTGTAAGACATCTCAGAAGTGCTAAATATGAATGTACCAGGAGAGGGAAGAAAGGATGAATATCTGTGAGGCACTCCACAGTAGGAGCTGAATGGAATATTGGTTGAAGAACCTGCATAGATACAAAGGACTTGAAGCACTTCAGCACACAGCCTGTATTCCAGTCTCTTAAAAACACAAAGCTGTGGTTGATGGTGTTCAAAGTGTTGAGTGAGCAGATCACTAACTTACACCATTGCCATCTACCTACATCCACCTACATCTTGAGCTTGTGGAGAAGAGAAAGAACAACAAGCTCTCCGCTCCACTTTGAAATGGTTCAGAATGTCCTGTTGTAGGTAAAATTTGAACCATGGTCACCATGGTGAGCAGTTTGGGAACATAAGCGAGTACGAAATAGGTGTAAAGTTGTTTGGGGTATTTAGGTCAAGGGAAGGCACTTTCAGCAGAGGTTTGGCCAAGGCCAGCTGTCACTCATTTCAAACTATCCCTGCCTGTAGGAAGGAATAAAACAGAGTAGAAAACATACTTACTGTTGGTCCTGGCCCTCTCTGCAGGGTCACCCCCAAACCTTTTGCCTTCTTCTCTCCTGTGTTCTGATCCTGTTTTATAGGATTTTAGAACTCTGTGTACTTTACCACTGCTAACCAGTGCTAAAGTGATTGTGCTCTGTCACATAAACACGGTAAAATTGGCATACACCAAACTGGCATATTTAATTTATTTCTAAGACCCTAGTAAAGTGGTACTGGTGGGAGACTTCAGCCTCACAATGCAGGGGGAAGTGGACAGAGTCACCACAAACAAACAGACGGGCAGGGAAGATAAGACACTGTACAACTTCACGAAAGCCCTGGTATTGATGAACCTCTGAAGAGAAGCTTACCCCACCGCACAATATTCATATGTATCTAACGGCATGAAATTATTTTCCTGACTGGACTATTTTCTGGTGAGGTCGACTCACAGGGCAAGATACGGGGATACAAACTTTCTCTCAAGGGGAATATCAGACCATTCCCCATTACACACTGGGTTTTTAGCTGAGGGCAGTTAGAGAACAAATGGGTTAGATATTAGATACATGGGTCTTGAAGAAATGGGACACCGAGAAATAACTGGCACAAACACAGCATTATTTTGAGCAGCGTATGGGAAGCCCTCAAGGCAGTTATCAGGGGACAGCTCATACCTAATAATATAAACAAACAAAGGGAAAGAGTCCTAAAGGGGTGTGCCAGAAGAGGTGGAGGAGATAGAGCAGGAATCTGCATAACACCTTGAGCAAATAAACCAACCCACATTTATCTGTCCCACTGACCAATTGGAAAGATTTGTGGAGGTTGTCACGGCACAAGCCATATCCTGGCAAGACAGGGTAACACTGGACCAAGAAATAGAAGTAAAAGAAGTTACAGAGGCAATTAAGCAGCTCAGGCATGGTAAATCCCAGTGAGACTGTGGGATCCTCTTAGACGTATGTTATAAAAAGCCAGAGAGAGGGAAGCTTGCTACAGAACCTTAAAGGCAACCCCTGGAGGAGTGTGCCTCCTATAGAACTATCTTACAGCTCAATGTGGAGGTCAAAATGCTGGCAAGCGTATTGGCCAACTGTTTATGCCAAGTAATTGATTCATTGATATCAGTGGGCTTTTGGTGTTTATGCTCTATAAATCCCTGTGCCCCAATCCCAGCCGCATATGTAGTGGCCTAGCACCGTAGAACACAATAGAAGAACCTGTGGTACTATTAGCCTTCAATGCAAAGGAAACGGTTGACTCACTATAGTGGAAATATCTGCAGGCAGTCTTAAAGCAAATGGGCTTTAGCCCCTGAATTCATCATGGATTGAACTGGATATAGTAATCCATTTGCAAGGGTTTGTATCAATAGCATGATCGCAAGGTAATTTCACCCGGGTTGGGGCACGAGGCAGGGATACCCTCTGCCAGTGCTGTTTACTTTGGCAATGGAGCCCCAAGTGAATTGAATGAGGAGAGTTGCTTTGTCTAGGGGTCTTCGCTGGGACCTGAACTGGGAGTACATAATTTCCCTCTATGCTGATGATCTCCTTCTCTACCTGGTTGAGCCATGCATTTTTGATACCTGCAACCCTGACAAATACTAAATAAATGTGTATTCAGGTGTATACATGAACTGGCATAAGTTGCTTGTGTTACCCTTAATGCCTTGGCAACCCCCACCAAACTGGGAATGCAATGGACACAGAAGGAGTTCACATATCTGGGAAAATATATAACAAAAGACCAAGTTGAATTTATGCAGCAGATCCTTGCACAAATCCTTAAAGAATATAAAGTAGATGCAGGGCACTCAAGGGTGCTCCCTTTAATGGGAGGCCCACCTTATATAGGATGATTACACTACCTAATTTTATAAATACGTTGCAAAACGCACCCTAGGAGGTGCCATTTAAAGGGTGGATAATGTCACAGGGTCCCTACTGTGGAATGGGGTGGTCACCAGAATAGCTCTGGCAAGGATCCCGTAAGAGTGTGGAATCCCCCACCTGATCTGAAACTGTACTACTAGGGGAATGTACTAGCGGTGAATGATTGATCATTCACCTGGCAGCAAGAAGCCACAATAAAGGCAGACAGGAGAGACAGGGAACCAAGAGGCTTTCAAAGGATGCTCTATGATGGAGAATGATTGGGCCCGAAACTCAACCGACAGGTATAGTAATAGGTTTTAGAAGAAGGCTATTTGAAATATTGAGTGAGGAGTGATGTTACCTCTGGAAACGCTGCTGTAGGAATCCAGCGCTCTTGAGACTTGACCACTGAAAGACCTTGGGAAATAAGACCTTCTGGGCAGTGCTTAATTTGTAAAATATGCAGGTGCTGAAATGTTTGAAGGAGGCCACACCTACTTTTCGCTGGCTCCACCCTCTTATTCCATTGGCTCCACCCACTTACTATATTAGCTCCACCCACATCTTCAACTGGCACTGCTAAAAGTCAGATGTAATACTTGATCTGAATTTCAGCAAGGGAGCCTTCCTCATAGTAAAGTTTTGATAGGAGGTTCCCCTGCCCTGTGAAAATTTTGAAAAAGATTACATCAAAAGTGTATTTAAAGCACAATTTTGGAATAAAGTAGCTAAAATCACTAATGCATTGAGAAGGGACAATTTCAGTGCAGCTCTATGTGCTGATTTGGGGAAAGGACAATACTGGGGTAGGGTATGCCATCTTTATCAGAGTCTATGAATACAAAGATACAACTTTTACATAGCTTATGTGGCAAAATAAACCAAAATGTTGTGAAAACACTCTAAACAGATAAACTGAATAAAATCATGCAATACACTCCTTTAGCAGAGCACCTTAATAATGCATTGTGGAGGGAGCTGCACCCACAACTCATCAGGGCATCTAAAAAGTCCCAAACTTGAGACATCATTCTTAGTGACACAGACAGCACTACCATGGCAGTACTGTACGATGGTGCACAGCACCGAGTGGAGAATCTCTTGCCGCTCCATCAATGGCAGTGCGTTGTGTGAATGATGATGGCATGCCCAATGCATACATTACACAGTAATATCAGCATGCCCTTACGTAGAATCAGCAGCAATCCATGGGTGCCATGTGATGTGTAAAGCGCTGCGCTACTGCAGTAGTGTTATAGATAACATGGGACTCTTGCAGTCCTCCCAGCATGGACCTGAATTGCTGTATAGACCCCGAGGAAAGCTATCGTCAGTAGCATCAGCAGTCTCGGCACATAGCAAGCTGGGGTTCCAGTTCCAGCACATTTTAACACAAAAATTCCTGTGTACACTGCAGTGTGCCTGTGTATGGCCATGGGGGCTAGTACTAGGCGGCCACCGGTCAGTGCTTCTCATCATTATGCTACTACTACCACACGGTGACGTGACCTGCTGCGACCGTCATCACGCCAACACCACACTGCACATTATACCATCGAAAAGGTTACTTCCCTAGTTCGCTTCATTTCATACTAAAATAAACAACACACAAATTCACAATCTGTTCTCTTCAGTTACGATCAAAGTTATTTCTTATGACCTTCAAGATAACTAAGGACGTGTTGATTCCAGACAGTCAGTCAGGTGGGAACAGGAATGGTGTTCAGCCAAGCTGAGCTGCACAAGGTGGAAATCACCATTCCCACATACAGGAGTCCACCATTTTGTGCGGCACACAAGTAGGGGTCCGAATGAAGCCAACTATTCACATGTGGATCTCAACATACAAAACACAAACACACATGATGCATCTTACATCGATGTCCCATATAACATGTAAGTAAATGACACCAGTTATGGGGAGTGACAGACCTTTTACTGAAGAGAGCTAGTGAGCAGTCTGTCCACAGGGCACAGATAAAATGGCCTGCACTCATGCACTGGAAACTCACAGCCACCATCATCAGAAACTGTGTACCCCGGATTAAGAGGTAGGCACTCGGAATGACTGCACACTTTGGGTTTCATTACAGTCAGTCTCACTGGAGGGAAAACGCAGAGATCTCCTATAAATGTACAAAGGCAAAGCAGCACCCCTTCTCAAGCCATGCAATGGTTGCGTGTGCTAGTGGATTCAAGCTAGCCTGGCAGACGAGGGGTGAAACCCTGAAACCGGTCCCAGGATGCTTGTTTCCAGTCCAGGGAGGACCTGGCCTGGCAGTTCAGGCTGGACTATTCCCTTGGGGAGCAGGGTCAAGACTGATTTACATATGCCTGGTTCCAAACTGGGGTGCCCCAGTGAGTGAAAGAACGATGGATTAAACCCAGATCTGTGTCTGGGGTGAATGGTTGAAAAGTTTCAGCGCTCCGTCCATCATCTCCTTGTGTTTGCTTTGTTCCAGCTCTCCTTCAACAGAGTAAAACATACAACAGACCACAAACTATATTTTGAGGTTATACAGAACACCGATTATATGCATATATGCACATTTTTGCTTATGGTTTTTACACTGCTTTTTAGGATGCCTGGCACTCCTTTAAATCCATGTCTCGATGCAGTCAATGATAACGTAATATTGATTTTGGTGTATAAAGACTGCTCAGGCATAATGTATGCCCGGTTCCTGAGTGATCCACAGAAGAGCATCTTTTCTTTGGACCAGTTTCTTTCTGAGCTTGGAGATGCTCTGCAGTGGTACTTGGAGACACTCAGCTTCTGGGTGATGCACGCCCACACAGCTCAGCATCTTCTTTTGAAACAAAACCACGGTTCTTCATCTATCAGTCGGTACTTTGAGGCCAGAATAGGTTGTTTTTCCTTTATTCTGCCAAGATCAAAGACTTTGTACTGAGAAATGCACGGAGGCCCACACCTTCTTTTCAACTATTTAATGCAAAGTGTCCAGACAGCAGGACAGTGCACCGGCAGCTTGCGCTGTACCGCACAGACCGCATATTTGCGCCTAAACCGACTCCAGGCGCATGGTTGAATTTAGAGTGGGTTGTAAGTACGTAGGTCCCAACTTCCTATAGACAGCAGGACAGTGCACCGGCAGCATGCGCTGTACCGCACAGACCGCATATTTGCGCCTAAATCGACTCCAGGCGCATGGTTGAATTTAGAGTGGGCTGTAAGAGCCTAGGTCCCAACTTCCTATTTCCAAACAGGGAGTCATTTCTTCATGTGAAGCACTCAAGGCCGTGGCACGTGATTTTCACTGTGGCCCTTGCCCCGCCGGTGCCGCAGTGCTGGACCACCCAACAGAGACTCTTTGTGTCGGCCAGCCACAGTAACTTATGCTCACCCCTTACTAAGCCACAGTCCAAGATGGAGCACACGGACATCTGAGCCCCAGGCCAATGGAATTACCCAGTAGATAGATTTATTTGAGTCGGGCATGGCAGCCGGCAGGGGAGCGCCCCCCACTTCTAGTGTTCGGAATGGGTATTACAGTCAGTCATTTTTCCAAGGCCTTGCTCAAGAGACCAGTTGCTTCAGGACAGTTTGGGTGCGTGGGATAAACCACCAGTGCAGGTTTCCCCCAAACAGAGATCACTGCACTACAGGAGCAGGAAAGCTGGACATCGTGGGACACCGTAGGACTTTGCAAACTTTGGCCACAATAAAACCACGGTGTTGTCAGGCCTGGGCAGTAACCACACTGGCTCCCAAAAGGCACCGGCAGAGCTTTCCAAACTCTGTGTCGCGACACAGTATTGTGTCGCCTGCCGTGCTTGGGTGTGTGCAACGACGAGGAGACGCGCTCTATTCTTTGATTGAGCAGGACGGTACTGCGCCTGTCAGTGACGCAGTACGTGGAGGAAGGCGAGAGAGACGGTTAGGCGTGTGCGCGCGGCTTTGTTCCCTTTGCCGTGCGTGGCAAATGCGCAGTCCAGTCCGCTCCCAATTCCCAGCGCTCGGTACATTTTTCACACGATTGGTAGCCCGGAAGAACGGCGGGGAGTAGATGGTAAGGTTGTGTCATCTGCTGCAGCTGCCTCAAAATGTGCCCAATTACATTTTTTACTTTGAACGAGGTCTGTATGCTGCCGTAAAAACAGAGAGGGGCCCTGTAGAACCTATGCAACCTGGGTCCTCCAAAAAGCTTCTGAGATGCCCGATTTATTGTAGCGAAGTAAAAAAACATTAAGACGGATACCGGAATACTAATTTGAAACCCATGGGAGCAAAGTTGAGAATCAGAAATGTATTAAAGCATCAAAGATAGTGGAAAAGTGTTATTTCAGCAGCCGCCTTCTTGAAACAGATGTATGGCTTATCATAACCTCACTTGACACCTCTTTCCCTCCCAGCATGCACAGCCCCTTAAGTTTCAGAAAGAGAAACTAAGATAGCCATTTTCCTTCGGTTTCCCTACAATGCCTCTGCGCACTGAGCAGCGCAGAGAGTAAGGCCAGAGCAACGTTGGTAAAAGCAGGTAGCTTTTTTGCTGTGCAATCCTCTTCTATGAATTTGCTGTTTGTGCGCGCGTGATTCGGGCTTCCTTTCAGCACTGTAGTAAAGTGACAAAAGGACCAAAGAGTTAAACGCAAGCCTAGTTTAAGTGTTGAGGCTGCTTCATTTGCTTTGTTTATGTTCAATTATGTTTGAGCCTGCTTAGCACTAGTTTTTGGCGTGATTAGAGAAGAATTCTAATGTGTGTGATAGCATTTCAGGTTGTTTAAATTAGGGCTTACCTGCAGAGTTAAACAGGAGGTGAAACGTGTGATCTGATACAGAATACTACCTGAACCCTTCCTATTCCCTCATCCACAACACACAGTTTCCCACTCGCCAAGACATTCCACACATACTACCACTCACCAACAATCCTCATCTAACACCATAACCAGCCTCACCACCAGAAAAGATCAGACCTTCCTACCCGCACCTCTCACAATTATATTTACTCTGCACAACCCAACACTACACAAACCCGTTCATCCACGATTCTCATGCTCACGTCTCAACAGCTCTCGTCAACCATTGATTTTAGAGCACTAAAACCAGACACGCACTGTCCCCATCCCCTTTACTCATACCCATTTCAGTTTCAACAAATGCAAAAGACAAATACCAGTCACATACACTTCACATTCACAAAACTACATTCTAACAGAATACAGCTTTGTTTTACCACCTTGCTTACCAAAAACCCTAGTGTTATGGAGCATTAAGGATCCACAGAGAATATGCTCACTTGGGTATTATGGAAACTTCCAATGTATGCTAAATAGAGGGGTGGTGTGAATGTATACATCAAATATTCCCTGATAACACATTGCGCAGTATAGTTGGGCTGGAAACTTTTCACTCATAAACACTGGTACCGTGCAGGAGCACCCCGATAGTGCTGTTGTAGATTAGAATGGGAATAGATGTGCATTTATATATCATAAACGTGAGTGTAGCTAAAAGGATGGAATGCTAGACAGACACCTATGGCTCCCAAAAATGTAATGGGGGAGCGAATAGTCCCTGAATGGTTTTGGTAATTTGTGAATTCTTTACAGATGTTATTGCAAGCAACTATGCTGCAATCTTTTCCCTATTAATAGCAATATTTCAAAGGCACAAGGATGACAAATTATTGCATTTGTCTCTGTCCCACTGGCCTAAAGGCGGAACAAGTCTAATATGTTTCTGACTCTGCTGCAGCCCACAATAATCGAGCACCGTGACGTTGACGAGATGGGACAAATACATACAAAATGGGGACTTAATACATGGAGCGGATCATGGGGGAAGAGAGTGCTGCATTGCATGCATTGTGTTCACTGTAAAATAGCCTAGAATAGATAAAAGGAAGATACATGAAGACGCAACGTCAGAAGAGTTAGTAGCAGCGATAGTGCATGCCATGAAACCCCATTTCCTCCCGATAAAAATGATGAAGATGTCTGACATGCTGCCCGGCCGTGTCCCTTTAAAAACAAAATTTGATCAATACTGTGACTTTCATTTTAAACGGGCAGGGCCTTCTCTATTTAGCCCCCCCTCCTCTAATTTTGGAACCTACTATTTTGCAAATTGCATCTTAGCTAATCCTTCATAGGCTTGAAAAGGAACTTCAGACTTACTAATTTTAGGAGTATCACATTTTGTATGCCCCGCAACTAAAGCCCCTTCGAAGTACTATGGGCCTGAGTAAAGCAGGCAGTCAGTCAACACTGATTGCACAAGAGCATTACGTGGCAGAATGAATGCAATTACGCATAGGGCGACAGTGGAGCAGTCAATAAGCAGCCTGAAGTCTTTAACCAGCAGGACGTAATTACGAGGGTAAAATAACACGTGGGACATTTTTTGGTACTTTACCAGACAGTACTTTACCAAGCAGGTATTTTTTCGATGTCATATTTATGCCATTAAAAAATGGGGCGGGTTAAGGGTTCAGGTGGTGGGACGAGTAAGGTTTCAGTGTGGTAAGGGTTATAAGGGGTGTTTAGGGCTCATGGGTGGATGAGGGTAAGGGGTATTTAGGGGTTTTAAAGGGTTTAGGGATCGATAGGGGTATCCGACCTTCAGAAAGCTTTCTGCGAAGTAGTCTGTAATCATGTTTACATTTTAAACAAGCCACAGGTGGTAGCTCAGCGTTCTAGTGTTAAATGTTAATAACCTGCCTGCTGCACAGCTGTCTGTTTTGTTTGCTCATTCTTAGAAACACAGACAGGCAAAGGGCGGTCAGATGTTTTATTTTAAGAATGGGCTTGCCAAATGTGGAATGTGCGCTGCGCAATTTGCCTTGATAAAAAGAACACAGCTGTTTCGTTTCTGGGATATGAGAAATCGTACTTTTATATTCCTGCTTTTTATCGCAGTTTAGGGCTCTGTAACCAACGAAGCAGTCGCGGCTGCTGCCTGGAAGCAGCAGTGGGGTGGGTGGGGGGGGAAGGGGTGGAAACCACTGGTTTAAATTAAGCACTGCTCTTCTCCCTATCTCCATCCTCACTCATCTGTCCTTCATTCACCTGGTCTCCTTTCTATCATTTCATGTCTCTTCCCCTCATTCTTATCGCCTCCCTCCCTCTCATTTTTCCATCCTCGTTCGTCCTAAACCTAAACTCTCTTCTTTGTTTCTCTTTCCTCTCATATCCATCACTAGTCTTCTTGTTTCTCTCCATCTTCCACCGTCTTCCACTTCTTTGTTCTTTCCCTGCCATCCTTATTTCTGGTTCTTCACTATCTCCTTTGCTCATTCTGATCTCCCTTTCTTTTTCTGACACTTTTGTCTCTTTTTTCAACCTTTCCTTTCACTAATTTTCTCTCATATGTCATTTTTGATATATGAGAGCAAACTATCTTATAAATTGGTCTCAGTTTTCCAAAATGGGCTTTCCCCCTTCTAGTGTGAACTGGCTTGGGTGTGATCATCGTCACTTGCCACAATGTTGGCCTAGCAGATTGTTTTCCAAAGGCTTCTTTTGGTTCTAGATCTGGTAGTGTACATTTCTCATCCAACTTGTTTAAAGGGTCGGCAGTGCGTGCACCCGCCCTTTTTGTGCCGTAAATCACTGGGGCATGTGTCAATGTGTGCATGATTATATTCTTGTTTCAGGCACAAACTTAACCTTACTCCCAGTTTTGCCAGTCACTGTCTTTGTTAGAACAGATTCACAATTGCTTTATTAACCTTCCTGCTTTCTCAAATTTGCTTGAAAATGTACCATTTGCCCATTATTTTTTCAAACTTGTCTCTTGGGGAGACCCCCCGAACCCCTCTTAAATGGTTGGGGCTCGCTTCACTCGCTCGCATTACTGTGTCACTAGGTGGAGATTGTTTAAAAGCTGTGTCACCAACATGAAAAGTTTGGAAAGCTGTGCCATCTCCAGCACCGGCACCCGATTTTGTCTATTACAGACCTTACCATTGGAGCCGGTTTTCGGCATTTACCTACCCATCCTGCCATGTTGCCCACCTACACCCGCAGTCAGTGGGAATTGAGGACCCAGAACGAGGCTCCACTGCCACGCACCCAAACAAAAAGCAGCGTTGGTTCGTTTGGCATGGATCATAGCCCCATGCAGACTCCTCGAACATGCACGCTCTCACTGCGCTGCTATATTAAGGGATTGCTGATACGTGTGGGTGTAGCTTACTATATTTCAAAAGGCCTTCTTTGGGACGGTGGGCCTAGTGTGTAAAGTTAGTTCAAGCGTCCATAAATTAATGAGTGGTTGTGGTTCCGTTCACTCATGACCGACCAACCAAACATGCCCACGCCACCGACGGGGTGGCATGATCATGGCGGCAACACACGTCGGAGAAAGATGCGTGCACCAACCACACTGGCTCCCAAAAGGCACTGCCACCTCCAGCACCAGCACCCGATTACGTCTTTATTACAGACCTTAGCATTAGAGCCGGTTTTCGGCATGTATTTACCTACCCATCCCGCCATGTTGCCCTGCCCACTTACACATGCAGTCAGTGAGAATTAAGGACCCAGAACGCTTTATTTAACTGATTAGGCCTGCAGGCCGTGCCTCACCTGGTGGCTGCTGGTGCAGTTACTGGCCAGTAGGCATAGCAGTACTCACTGCTGGCAGTGGCTCCTTGAGTCAGACTCCAGTCCTCAACAACGTCGTCCGTCCGGCCTGGCCGGTCGCGCTTGCTGCTGGCGGCCGTTGAACCACCATGACTCGGTGGGCTGCGGCCGTGCGGGTATGCTGGGGCGTGGCAATGCAATCTGAAAAAATCTGTGCACGCTTCCTGCTGCAGCGTTCTGTGCACAGCCCCCAACGCCCAACCCCCGCAGCAGACCAAAATCCAGCCCTGCCCAACTAAGTGTCTCACCCACGCCCCACAATCACTGGGCGGCCGGCAACACTGAGCCACATCCGCGGGGCCGCACAACATTTATTGAGAAGAAGAACAGAACTTAAGAAGAACTTGAAGAGTCAGAAACAAACAGGTTCAACATCAAACAGTAATACTCTGTGCCACTGCCAAGTGCCGTAGTGAGGTAAATCTTTCAAATGAATTATGTGCACTAAACTAAATCCATGTAGACCCGGCCCTGCTAAATAAGTGCCGGTGCTAAGCACTGGCAAGCACCGGCACAAATTAAGCCCTGCTTCTGGGGATCCCGGAGGCTCATGGGATCTTATTGTTTGAGGAACTACAAAATCATTCTGAACTGACAGACAGTCAATACTATAAATACCTACAGGTAAAATATGCACTGATGAAATATAAAGACCAACTCCAGGTCGCCCAGGAGAGTCACCTCTAGAAGAGAAGGTACTGCTTGCATGACTACACAGAATTGCTGTATCACAAATATGTAAAAATATATTAAAAAAACACTCAAAAAATAGGAACCCTTAAGACGCCCTCCAAAATAGGTAGAAGCAAGACCTTGGGATACTGGAGGAGAAAGATTAGGGAGATACGTGGCCATCAGAAAGGGGTTCTGTCTAGTACAACTAAAATTCTACACCATGCTTATTATGCCATAAATAGATTGTTTAAAATGGGAAGGGACGAAAACGATAGATGCCTTAGTGGATGTAATCAAGCAGGTTCGCTGCTCCATACGTTATTGGTCTACCATCGTATCCAAAAACAGGCCTACTTATCTTCAACACCTTTGGTGAAACAATAGATTTAACTGCATAGCTTGCAACCCTGGGGATTTAGAGACCTCAATCACTATCCACATATACCCTAACATTTTGTAACAGTGCTCTCATGGTGACAGTATCATGAGACTGTGGGCTAGCAGGTCCACACCATAACAATGGGCTATGAATATGGATTGCTGTGGGCAAGCAGAAAAGACGGTGTACAAAGCCAAGGGTGCCGACATACATTTGCTATGGTATGAGGTCTGTGAGAGGATTCTGGGGACATTGACTGAGGGACCCCCAAGTTGGAAGGGGGCCACATAAAATGTATAAGTGAATATGGATTACTGCAAATATGGTGGTGCAGTAAAGCGGAGAGTCAAGGGAGGTGCTGAGTCGTGGGAGGTTGTGTGTGGTAGATGGAAATATTGTCTTTTTCCTGATGCCTTATGGCATCACAAACAATGAGAGCAAGATAATGATGTCCCTAAAAGGTGTGATTATTACTTCCTTTGTCTTTTCTTCTTTGTTTCACCATTAATACAAATAAAATAAAAGAACAGAGATAATACTTGGAGTGCCTTTATCCTGATAGATAGGAACATACATGACTTCATAAAAAAAATACAAATATAAATGGATCATTATATGTTTCAGTAATATGGAATAAAGCTCTCAATTGAGCATCAATTCACTTGGTTGAATTTACCTGCCCAATAGTCACGATTCACCTATCATCCTAAAGGGGAAGTTTGCTATTAAACTCACCAGCTAACAAAACTTTAGTGACTTGGCCAGAGAATCAGAGGAAACTATGTAGTATTCACAGTCAAGTGTGCAAAGTTAGCAGAAGAATCATCAAAGCAAGTGTTATAGAAAAGCATTGCAAATAATTTAAATCCCTGACTAAAAGTCAGTTTTAAAACTCGTATCTTTGCAGAATTTGGTCTCTTGACTGCTACCACCAAGGTTAACTTGACAGCTAACCAAACTGCCCTTTACCCAGCCCAATGGAAATGCAGTAAGAATGACACACAAAGATTGAAAACTGTTCCAAAAAATATTATCAAGTGCCCAGGTCTCTTGCACTAGAATAATATTACATAACTTTATATAATGCTGTCAATCCTCATCACCCAGTTTCTGGAGCAGGCTCACCACACACCAAGACATCAAAGAAATTTCTCTCTCAGATATGAAATTGGAAACATTACCTCTCCCACCATTAGCAGACATCCCATTTATAAAAGGCCAGTCAGCGAGATAGAAAGGCTGGAAGGAGCAACAATTTGGTAATATATGTATATTTTTTCATGTGCTTATAATTTTGGCGACGTTTGACGAATCTTTACGAAATTTTCCAAAAAGTTTCTCATTTTTGATCAGCTCCTATCTTGAAAGTTTGGGGGTGATTGGTCATGGGGGGGCTGTGAAAAAAGGGGGATCCCAAAACGTGTTTTCTCAATGCATTTTCCATAGGAAACTTTAGAAAAGGCTACAGGTCAAACTGTTGAATGGAATTACGCCAAATTTGGCAGGGAGAAAGGTCTTGGTCCAGAAAGCACGCTTTTGTTTAAATGGTGAAAATCCGTTCTGTAGTTTTGGAGAAATATCAAATTTGACAGATTTCGATATTTGGGAATTCTGACATCTGATTGGCTGAGGGGTTATGAGCACGAGCTTGCGGTTGATTGGCTGTGAATGGTTGAATCTAGGAAGTGTTGGCATCCATTTTGTGATTCAGGCCGTCAGCTCGCATTTCCCTGTCTACAAGCCATCGGGTCCGTAGTTCTACCTCTGCGAGGCAACACTGAAAATATACCGCAGCCCCTTCTGTGTGAGATACCCCTTTCATGGTCTCTCTCCCCACATCAAAGGCTCGCGGCTCGCTCCCCCCATCACCGGCTCGCGGCTATGCCTTTGAAGCCAGGGCGTCGGCTCGCAGCTCTGCGTCTGCGAGCCGTCTGGCCCACAGGTGCATATTAGTTTTGAGGAAAAGAATCTTTGTAATTGGTTACTAAAAAAGCAGTTTATACGTGGAGTACATATTATAGGATAACATTTGCTCAGATCAACCACACCTGCTAATTGTATTTGGAAGGTGCAGTTCGAGTTTGAAAGAATGGTGAACTTTTGACCTGCACGTGTCGTAGAATGTTCTAGAAAGTGTTGATACAATGAGTTGAACTTTTCACCTACATGTGTCCTTAAAAAGCTGTTTATATGTAAAGTTAAAAAATAACCAATAGAGAGAAGTTTTGCAATGCAAAAAAATCAAGAAACCATTCTGATTTGTTCTTTACATGTATTTATGTGTGGAGCAGCAGGGAAATTATGCCATTACTTGTTCCATCCTTGATGAAAGCGGTGCAGTACATGTACTGTGTGACAAAGAAAGAATTGCATCTGTTTGTGACATTTGAAATCTGCGTACCAACTACGAAGGTAAGTTAGAAATTAAGAAGGTGTGTTATGTGTTCTGTAGTGGTGGTTAAGTATATTGGGGCGATATTTTTAACTTTTAAAGTATTTTTTATTTCTAAATAACATAGTGTTGGTAAAGTCTGGTGTTTTATTTGTTCTAAAATATGTAAAAGGTGTGACTAGTTGTTAAACAAGTATTTTATATATGTTTAGGAGTTTTTCTCAAAGGAAAGGTGTAAGTTGTCATCTGTAAAAGACTATGGGGCCAATTCCGATCCTGGAGAAATCGGGTACGAACCGTCGGACGGAGCATTTTCTCCGTCCGACTCGTACCCGGCCAAAAAACACTACAAAAATGCAAGTACGATTCGCATGGAAACACTATTTCCGTGCGAATCGTACAAAACACCGACCGACGAAAATATACATACAAATGTGATCCGGGAAAGTGCCGACGTGACGTCGGGACGCATTCAGGCTGCGTTTCACGAACCAGGAAGTACGATCCGCACCGACGTCACCCCGCACGGATTATATTCTCCGGATGCCAAAAACTGCTGGGAAATCAGGACGACGCGCACAAGGAGCACCTGTACGCGACGGACAGCCATGGACCCGAACCTACGTGTCATTCCAGCCCTCATAGCAGTCCACCTGCTCTACAGGAACCGACGCAGACGCCGCAGAGGGTCAGAACAACACCCAGGGGCAAAGGGGGGGGCAGGGGCAGGACACATAACCCCCACCCAAGTCCTAAATCAGACATGCCCTGGACATACCTGACCTGCAGGACCTGGTCACCTCGAGGGGGTGGGGGCGTGTCCAGCAATGCAAGCGTCCGCCACAACGGAAGTGGATGTTGACGCGAACCAGCAACACAACAATTCCGGTACGTACCGTACCCAGGCCTTAAGAGCGTGGGTACGGGTCGTAACACGTGTACCTCTACGTCACTCCAACAATGGCGGTACGGCCCGTACCCACGCTCTTCAGGCCTGGGTACGGTGCAGACCCCCAATGGGGTGCCGTAGGGGTACGCACCGTACCCAGCCCTTCAGAGCGTGGGTACGGGTCGTACCACGCGTACCCCTACATCACCCCAACAATGCTGGTACGGCCCATACCCAGGCCTTTAGAACGTGGGTACGGGCCATACCGCCATTGTTGGAGTGACGTAGGGGTACGCGTGGTACGACCCGTACCCACGCTCTTAAGGCCTGGGTACAATGCGGACCCCTACGGCACCCCAACAATGGTGGTACGCACCGTACCCACGTTCCAAAGGCATGGGTACGGGCCGTACCCAGGCCTGCAGATCGTGGGTACGGGAATGTACGGAGCGTACCCCCACCCGTGTATGTATGGAGCGTACCCCCACCCGTGTATGAATGGAGTGTACCCACACCCCACCAGTGTATGTACAGAGCGTACCCCCACCCGTGTATGAATGGAGCGTACCCACACCCCACCAGTGTATGTACGGAGCGTACCCCCACCCGTGTATGAATGGAGCGTACCCCCACCCGTGTATGTTCCGAGCGTACATGCCCAGACACAGGAGGGGTGGGTGCAGAGTCCTCCCAGCAGTGCCCAGACACAGGAGGGGTGGGTGCAGAGTCCTCCCAGCAGTGCCCAGACACAGGAGGGGTGGGTGCAGAGTCCTCCCAACAGTGCCCAGACATAGGAGGGGTGGGTGCCTATCACTCCCAGCAGTGCCCAGACACAGGAGGGGTGGGTGCAGAGGCCTCCCAGCAGTGCCCAGACACAGGAGGGGTGGGTGCAGAGTCCTCCAGCAGTGCCCAGACATAGGAGGGGTGGGTGCCTATCACTCCCAGCAGTGCCCAGACACAGGAGGGGTGGGTGCAGAGGCCTCCCAGCAGTGCCCAGACACAGGAGGGGTGCGTGCAGAGTCCTCCCAGCAGTGCCCAGACATAGGAGGGGTGGGTGCTTATCACACCCAGCAGTGCCCAGACACAGGAGGGGTGGGTGCAGAGTCCTCCTAGCAGTGCCCAGACATAGGAGGGGTGGGTGCCTATCACTCCCAGCAGTGCCCAGACACAGGAGGGGTGGGTGCAGAGGCCTCCCAGCAGTGCCCAGACACAGGAGGGGTGGGTGCAGAGTCCTCCCAGCAGTGCCCATAGATAGGAGGGGTGGGTGCCTATCACTCCCAGCAGTGCCCAGACACAGGAGGGGTGGGTGCAGAGGCCTCCCAGCAGTGCCCAGACACAGGAGGGGTGCGTGCAGAGTCCTCCCAGCAGTGCCCAGACATAGGAGGGGTGGGTGCCTATCACTCCCAGCAGTGCCCAGACACAGGAGGGGTGGGTGCAGAGTCCTCCCAGCAGTGCCCAGACACAGGAGGGGTGGGTGCAGAGTCCTCCCAGCAGTGCCCATGGAAAGAAAAGGGTGGAGTACCCACAGATACAATGGCCACAATTGTCAGTCCGGTGCCCAAAGACCCTGCAGAACACGTAACACATGTGTGCGAGGCTGGGAGTACACACATGCATAGTGTGTAAAAGGGAACATGTCCACATGAAGTAATGTCAATAAACTCCATACACAAGTACAGTGACCACCAAGGATGCCACTAATGATGCAGGTGGAGACATTGCCCAGCATGCATGGCCAAAGTTGAACGGATCCGTCACACACCAAGGAAATGTAGACACAGCTCAGCACAACATATTGGAAACACCCTGCAGGGAAGATGTCAGGGTCCACAGAGGAAGGAACACACCTTGGGACAATTTCACCATACAGTAAGAACACACATGACCAAAGATTATTTGCAGAGCCCTTGTGATGGCACACAGATACCAGGGTCCACCCCATGAGCAGCACACCACAACATTTCCCAGACACCTAACACATTATCACCACCCCAAATCATGGAGCAGCACCACCAACAGCAATACCAGGAAAGCAGTAGTGTACAAAGGGAAAATAAAACATTGCTTTATTCAGCATGAAAAGAAAAAATTGTTAATAAAAGTTCAATATGTACAAGGCCCATAGGGCAGTTCATAGTCCAATTCCTGGTGGGGGACACATAGGGACGCGTGTCCCCTAGCTTGCCTGCACAGTTCATACCTCCTTTGCTTCCACAGGGGGGGGCATCATGTGGGGGGGAAGGTACAGGCACCGCAGGGACAGGAGGGGCAAGGGTAGGTGTTGTGGGTGCAGGGACGGAGGACTCCACCACAGGGGGTGGGGCAGCGCCAAAGGTGGTGGTGAGAATGGCGCTGCACACGGTTGCAAGGTCCCCCAGCGTCTCCCCTCCACCTGAAGGAACCACAGGCCCCAAGGAGGGGGGAGGGGTCGGAGGGATGGGTCGCAGCACTACTGGGGGAGGGTGTGGACAGGGGGGGGACTCAACCACCCTGACCGGGGACTCCTTTGACCGCTTGCGGGGTGGTGTCACTTTGGGGCTCAGGACCGAGCGGCCATGAAGGAATCCTTGTTGGAATCTTGGCCAGGAGAGCTGAGGGGAGTGGATTCGGGGGGAGTGGGTTGTGAGGAATGTGGACTCCCACAGTGGCTGCGTGTCTTCCGTTTGCCCCCCGACCCAGTGGGTGTGCCTACTTCACCCTGTGTGTGCGTGAGAGGAGGTGTGCGCTTGGTCTTCCCTGATGGTGTGGTGCCTGTGTCTGGTGGGGTGCGTGCATGGTGATGTCTGGGTGTGCGTGGGACAGGCATGGGAGTGGGAAGTGTGGATGGTGCAGGGGTTGGGGGGGACGCAGCGCTGCAGGAGATCCACTGCTGCAGTCAGTGTTGAGTCTATGGACCTCAGCAACTGGCGTTGGTCAGACTGCGCAGCTGAGATGCCCTCCATGTATGCCTCCATCTGGGTGAGCACACGGGTGTGGCCATGGAGGACATTAAACATCACAGTCTGACCAACCTGCAACTGGCGCAGGATGTCCACAGACTCGGCATTCGCGGCAGCAGTGAAGACAGGTGCAGGGGGTGTGGTGCCTGGCAAGAAGGAGACACGTGGTGACCTAGCACGGCGGGAAGGGACCCGAGCAAGTGGGAGGCCGGTGATGGTAATGGAGGGGGCGGGTAGAGAATGAGTGCTGCTTGCAGCTGTGGGAGCTGCCTCTGCCCCCTCTGGGAGCTCAGCCTCGGACCCATCAGCGTCATAGTTGGTGGTGGGACTGGACAGGTCCTCCGCCTCACTCCCCTCGGCCTCCGTGCCACTCGATGCGCCAGACAAGACAGCACTGGTGCTCGATCCCTCCTCACGGTCCGTGCCAGTGTCTCCCTCGGAGTCCCCCGACGATGCTGTGGGCAAGGTGAAGAGACAGGAAATAATCAAACACCTGTATACATATGTCACATGAGTCAAATCTACATAGGTCACAGTGCATAGCCTGAAAGCAACATGAGTAACATCTACAATACAAGGTACATATGTAGGCCCTGCAACACACAGTTGGTTGACCCACCATGCCACTGAGAAACAATGGAGAGCATGACACAATAGCAAATTACTTGATATCAAATTGGACAGGGGAGCCAGGCTCTGGGGACAATCGTGCACAGCATCAGCACCTCACAGCGTTGCCAAAAAAGGGATGAGCAGGAACCATGTCTATGAACTTTTTGCACATGCTGCAAAGCTAACACATTAAACCATGGCCAACATGACTGGGTCACTGCACCTTGAGTGTATGTCCAGACAAACATCACACACAGGCCAGACCAAGCAAGGAGACTTCAGATTTTTACATGTAGGCCTTGCCCGCACAAACCACCCCCTACCGGAGACAATGTGATTGAGACAGAGGAAGTACTTACACCTCTTACTCTGGGATCAAAACACATGGCCTGCACTAAATCCTGATTGTACACAAACTAGCCCTGGTGCGCCTGTCCACATATATCATTGACAATCAACCATCATCAGATTGCCGTCCCAAGACACACAGGCACTGTCCACGCGTGTGTACGGTCTGTATCACTATGGCGTACGCATACGCCAGCACTTCCATAGTGATAGGGACCCTACACACACGTGTACAGTCTGTATTACTATGGCGTACGCATACGCGAGCACTCCCATAGTGATAGGGACCGTACACGCGTGTGTACGGTCCGTATCACTATGGCGTACGCATACGCCAGCACTCCCATTGTGATAGGGACCGTACACACACCCTCAGTGCGTATGTACGGTGCGTTTCACACCTGACAGTGGTGACAGGCGGCACACAGACAGGAATAGAGCTGTCATACTTGGCCAAGGCTGGACATCAAGGCATTGTCTGTGCAGTACTACATGTGTCGGGCACAGGTGTGTCAGGCTGTGATGTGGCACATTACTCCTGAGGTGTGAAGCAAATAACTGTATGATGAGCTGTGTACACATGTCATGTGTGATGGTGCACTATGTGCCACACATCCCCTTCACTCCTTTGACATGTGTGCATGTAGTACAGACTTGTTGAGCCATGCGTCACTGGCATGGCACAGTCACCGACACCCGCAACTGTCCCCTGATGCCAGGTACACGGAATGTTACACCTGAGATGTGAATGCCCGCGTTGCACGCTGTAACTATGTCATGTGTGTGTCATGTGTTCCCATAGGTTTGCTGTAGGTGTTTGGTCAAATGCATCTGCAGTTGCTGCAACCAACATGTGTCTGTGTGTAGATGGGCATGGCACACTGTTACGCACACCAGCCCACATGTGTAATCCGACGTAAGGTGTGTATGTATGCACCGACACGGAGTTTCAAAACAAGGGCATATCTGCATACTCTCAATGTATGTGTGATCAGTCTTGACATGTACTCCTTAATGGCAAGGTGTGTGGTCTGTCCTTTTTATATGACATGTGACCTGTGCCTCTAGTGTTCCGCAACCTGTCTGTATGATTAACATACTTATTCTGCACATATGCGGATGTCTGGCACCCCTGTGATGCGTCTGCCTGTTCACTCACACTGGCCACCGCTAGTTTCATGCCATGTCATGTTGAGCTTTAGAATCCACGTTTGTGGCTGGCTCTTGGTAGGAGTGTCACCTGCCTGGCGTACGTGTCCAGGGAATATTGCACAGACCTGACTCTGTATGTAGCATATGTGTATTGCCTGTTGAACATGTGCTCAGTACATTGACATTGGTGGTGTACTGTACTCACTCTTCGTTGTCCCTTCAGATTCACTGCAGGGCTCCGCCTCTCCATCGACCAATTCCGGACTTGGCTGACCTGAGGAAACACGACTGTATACGACGCTACCTCTTCCCCCAACAGTTGATTGAGGACTTGACGACACGGCTGGCACCACACCTCCAACCGCTACACAGGTATCCTACTGCACTGACACCCAAGATGAAGGTGATGGCAGCCCTACATTTCTTTGCCACGGGTACCTTTCAACATACCATTGCTCATGTTGGTGGCATGTCCCAAACCATGTTCAGCCGTGTTCTGCATGATTTTTTAGAGGCCATGTTGGATCACCTGGATGAGTTTATTAAATTCCCAACTCCTGAGCAGTTGACAGGTGTCAAGCGTGCGTTCTATGCCCTGGGAGGGATGCCCCATGTCATTGGGTCCACAGATGGAACACATGTGAATTTGGTTCCCCCACAGGCACAGGAGGTAGCGTATAGGAACCGCAAGCATTACCACTCCATTAATGCCCTTGTGGTGTGTCTTGCCAACATGGTGATTTCACATGTCTGTGCTCGTTTTCCAGGATCAGCACACGATGCCTACATCATGAGGCGTAGCAGGGTGCCTGAAATGATGCTGCAGGTGCGCAACGAATGAGCATGTATTGTTGGTGGGTATACTCTGGCAGTCCTGTATTTAACGTCATCTTCCTGTCTTACCGCTTCTCCTGACCCACTTTTGTCCATGATGTCTCCATGTAGGGGACGCTGGCTATCCCAACATGCCATGGCTGATCACGCCTCTCCGCAACCCCAGCACGGCTGCCGAGCACCGCTACAACAACGCCCATGGGCGGACCAGGCGAGTGATAGAGAGGACGTTTGGCCTCCTGAAGAGCCGATTCCGTTGCCTCCACAAGACCGGTGGCGCACTCCCATATGCACCGGTGAAGGTCTGCAAGATCTTCCTCGTGTGCTGCATGCTGCACAACATGGCAGTGGAGAAAGCTGTGCCACTCATACTGGATCCAGATGAGCAGGACCATCCACCCGTGGAGGATGAAGGGCTTGGTCATGAGGCAAGTGATGTGGAGGAGGAGGAGGTGGTGGAGGACATCCGGAGTCGGCTCATACGCAACTTCTTTGCTTAGTGGTGAGTTCCAGTGTCTGAGTGTGCACGCATTGGGCCGTGTGTGGCATGTGTTGCAATGTGTGTGTCCATCTGCATGTCTGCCAAGTGAGTCAGAGGTGTGTTTGGATGTGTCACTCGAGTGATGGTGCAATAGAAGAATGTTTTTCCAGAGTCATCATTGTCACCTAGCATGTTGACAACCTTATACGTGTCGAGTACATGCACATGCATGTGGATGTGCTTCTTTTGGCTGACTTCTGGTGTGTCTTTCATCCACAGGTACTTGCGCATGCTGTCTGCTGGTGGCATTGTTGTGCTCCTGCTATTCCTCATGAACACAGCAACATGTGCTGAATCAGCGTTACATGCACGGTCAAGTTTGAAAATCTCCTTAGGGTAAGGGATGCAGCACGGCTTTTTGGGAGTGGTATTTGTTTTGAATGTGTGTGCACTGCTCCTGTGCATGTTTGGATACTTTACATACATGTAGAATCACCATGGGGAACATGACATGGAGCTGAATTCACCTGAATTGATGGTCAGACTTGGTGACAGTCATCTGTAATGGGATTGTGATGCAGCCATCAATGCGTGTAACACTGCCCTCGGAAACATACGGGTTGCACCGGGTTGACATGGTGTGTGAATTCCTCATTAGAGGCTCAATGGTGTATAGCAGCCTCTCCGTGAGCATCAGAGGGTGTTTAGCTGTAACCCGTCACTTGTGTGCCAGTTCTATGGATTTCCAGCATCTGTGGTGCAAAGGAGGGTGCCAGTGTTGGTCCCACGTGTTCATCCACATGACCTGTGTATGTGTTGACAGAGTTGCATTAGCATTCCGACACACATGACTAATAAAGGTGTCCCTTTGCCTCCATGGTGCCTCATCTCTGTCAATGGTGGTCTGTTGCCACTGTGCATGCAGCATGTCTGGCATAGTTCTCAGAGATGGTGCATATGAGTCTATGTGTAGAGTAGCAAGATGCAAGCTGTTTGTCAGGGATTAGAATCTGTATTGTGCATGATGTCCATGGCTGTGTAGGTATTGTGGCATGTCAGTCTCCACGACGGCCACTGTGCTGCATGTGCATCCATTGTGTGTGTGTGTGCCATGTTGAACCAGACATTCCTTCCTTGACATACACCTTTTGCATAGTTCCTTCCTGACATCCTTGTCTTTGTGTGCTACTTGTGGCATTGTTTTCTTGACATGGCGCATGCTGCTGCAGGCCCTGCAGCAAGGGCACCCAGTGTCCACGCAAACGAGCTGGTGTTCATCATGGATTGCTTGCTGACATGTGCTATGCTGATCAGCAGCATCTGTGCCTCATGCTGCAGCACACTCTGCATTATGCACAAGATCCCCAGTTCCATTCACCTCATGGCAAGAGAGACCATCCCCCAGGTCAACTACGACATCCGTGTCTAATCCTACCCTGCACTCTACGGACATATGCGTTACAACTCCCATGATACTTGTCCACATGCAGGGTGCATCTGCACAGCTCTGCTTCTACATCCGGCGACCAGGCCACATCAACGTCCAACAGAGATGGGGGGAATGGATCACTGCCAGCTGCAGGATGACCTTCTCAATCCACGCACACACTCAGGATGCAGCCCACAACCACAACACAACCTTGTGGCACTGTGATCCAAGACCCCATTGTGCCATCTCCATGCATCCAACCTTGGCCGGCCCACCATTCTCCACATCCACCTGACTCAAGCATGCAGGACATGGTTCTGCCACGTGTCTACACATACCTGGGAGTAGCACCCCAGGACACTCCACATGATCCCTGACCTCTGCGCATGACTGTTGCTCTTCTAAATAGGCCTGTAGGCACAGTTGTGCGGGTACCCCCTCAGCTGGTTGGGCCCATCACGGGTGAGTATGGTGCTCCATGTCTGTACTGGATGATACATTGTGACCCATGTGTGTCCTGTGCCAGACTTAGACCCCAGGGTATGGATGGTTGGAGTTACTTCTGAAATCAGGCATGGTTTGACTTTACAACACACACATGTAGTGGAATAATGCAAAATGACGGCATCATCTCGTGATTGTGATGATTTTTATTTGTGGTGGGGTACGTGTTTGGGGGGATGACAAGAGGTGCTTGGCGGGAGTGTAGAATCCAAAGTTCACAGGGGGAGTTGGTAGCCTTGCCATTGGAAGTCATCAGAGTCTATGCCACAGTCTTTGTCAACATTGGTCAGACAGTGACCAGCAAGGCCATGTGGCAGAGAATGTCATTTGCTGATGTGCTGCTGTTGGGCCAGAGGGCCAGGTGCCAGGCCAGGTGACCTGGGAGATGGTGATGTACCGCTGACTCTCACGGTCTTTTGCGTGGACGACCCACCTTCCTGCGGGGACCCTCAGACGCAGGCCGTGACGATGCTTGTGATGCTCCGTTGGATGAATCCTCCTCCTCCTGATCCCTCCCTGTGGGTGGTGATGTTCTTCGCCTGGTGGCACAGGGAGGGTTGCCCATGTTTTCGGCAATCCGACGGAGTACACCGCCACGAGCTCAGCCTGTCTCGCCTCCATCCGTACTTGGTGTCGCTGTTGACAGGCATGTTGCTCGGCCTGCAGGGTCTTCATCTCCTCGAGGGTCCCCTTGATGTCTGTGAGGCTGGACGCAATCTGGACCATGCCCCTGGCGTCTCGCCGGTATGTGTCCAGGATGTTGCTGACGTGTGACATTACCGGTTCCTGAGCCAACTGGTCAGGTTTGCGCCTCTGCCATCCTCCACTCCCACCACCCCTGCCCACTTGCGCCTGGCCTGCTGTTGTGGGCACATCGGGTCTCCGGGACCCCTGAGGGATGGCATTTGCGGTGTCGCCTGCCTCCTCCTGGGTGCCCGGAGAACCTTGTCCCTCCTGGACAGACTGGCTGTGTTGTTGTGTGCGGGCAGGGCTCCTGGGTGTCTCCTGGGATGTGGCAGGAATGGGGGTGGTGGTTGGCACAGTTGTACCTGACGCAGGTGCTGCAGGTGGTTGGACACCAGAGGGGCCAGGTTGGTCTGGGTCATCCACGGAGTGGTGAGAGTCGTCGCTGCCGGTGGGGTCCTCTTCACGCAGAGCCTGGTCCTGTGAGTCTTCCCCCCAGTGTTGGGGGGAGATCGACGACGTTGACCTGTGTGTGAGAGTGACAATGTTAATTGTGTTACATGCGACATCCATGTTTCATTCATTTTTGAGTTGGCACAGTTCCTCTGGGTGGTTGGATTTGGCTTGCATTCCTCTCACAGTGCACTTGTGCATGGGTATGTCCCTTGGCCACAGCTTTCGACACTTTACCTATGTGTGACACAATCTTAGTTGATGCATCTTTTTGGAACGCAGTCAGCAGTGTAGTGAGCGGGCGTAGCAAGCCATGCAGAGCCGCCTTACGTGTTGCACTGTACGTGGCCAAGTGGTGTTTTTTCCATGCTATTTGAGAATGCAGGTAGGTAACTTAAGCATTTGTGACAGGGTTCTGACAAACACATTGGGTGGGTATACTGGGTGTAAGGTTAGGTTTGTGCCTGCAGCACGGATGTACTCTTGCACAGATTGACACATGGCCCAGTGTTTATCAAAGGTTGAAGGGGGGTTTTCACGCACTGCCAAACATTGTCTACATGCACACAGTCCACCTGCTGACGTGCGGACATGGCCACACCACCCAAGGGTGATTTGGTCTCCCTCTGTCTCCCTTTCTCCCTCCCTCTGTCAGCCTCCTCCCTCTGTCCGTCTCCCTCTGTCAACCTCCTCCCTCTGTCCGTCTCCCTCTGTCTCCCTTTCTCCCTCCCTTTGCCACCCTCCTCCCACTGTCCGTCTTCCTCTGTCTCCCTTTCTCCCTCCCTCTGTCAGCCTCCTCCCTCTGTCCGTCTCCCTCTGTCTCCCTTTCTCCCTCCCTCTGTCAGCCTTCTCCCTCTGTCCGTCTCCCTCTGTCAACCTCCTCCCTCTGTCCGTCTCCCTCTGTCTCCCTTTCTCCCTCCCTCTGTCAACCTCCCCACTGTCCGTCTCCCTCTGTCTCCATTTCTCCCTCCCTCTGTCAGCCTCCTCCCTCTGTCCATCTCCCTCTGTCAACCTCCTCCCTCTGTCCGTCTCCCTCTGTCTCCCTCTGTCTCCCTTTCTCCCTCCCTCTGTCAGCCTCCTCCCTCTGTCCGTCTCCCTCTGTCAACCTCCTCCCTCTGTCCGTCTCCCTCTGTCTCCCTTTCTCCCTCCCTCTGTCAGCCTCCTCCCTCTGTCCGTCTCCCTCTGTCTCCCTTTCTCCCTCCCTCTGTCAGCCTCCTCCCTCTGTCCGTCTCCCTCTGTCTCCCTTTCTCCCTCCCTCTGTCAGCCTCCTCCCTCTGTCCGTCTCCCTCTGTCTCCCTTTCTCCCTCCCTCTGTCAGTCTCCTCCCTCTGTCCGTCTCCCTCTGTCTCCCTTTCTCCCTCCCTCTGTCAGCCTCCTCCCTCTGTCCGTCTCCCTCTGTCAACCTCCTCCCTCTGTCCGTCTCCCTCTGTCTCCCTTTCTCGCTCCCTCTGTCAGCCTCCTCCCTCTGTCCGTCTCCCTCTGTCTTCCTTTCTCCTTCCCTCTGTCAGCCTCCTCCCTCTGTCCGTCTCCTCTGTTAACCTCCTCCCTCTGTCCGTCTCCCTCTGTCTCCCTTTCTCCCTCCCTCTGTCAGCCTCCTCCCTCTGTCCGTCTCCCTCTGTCTCCCTTTCTCCCTCCCTCTGTCAGCCTCCTCCCTCTGTCCGTCTCCCTCTGTCTCCCTTTCTCCCTCCCTCTGTCAGCCTCCTCCTTCTGTCCGTCTCCCTCTGTCTCCCTTTCTCCCTCCCTCTGTCAGCCTCCTCCCTCTGTCCGTCTCCCTCTGTCAACCTCCTCCCTCTGTCCTTCTCCCTCTGTCTCCCTTTCTCCCTCCCTCTGTCACCCTCCTCCCTCCCTCTGTCTGTCTCCCTGTGTCCACCTCTGTCTCCCTCCCTCTCTCTCCCCCTCTCCCTCCGTCTGTGTGTCACCCTCTGTCACCTCAGCCCAGCTTTCTGGGCACACACAGTTTTCAGGTCTTTCAAAGGCCATTGGCTTGTTCATGTGGGTTTGTTTCTTATCTCCGGGCACCCATTGGGCGGAGTGTCTGAGTCTGCGCTGCTGCTGTGGCGGTGTGTGCTGACACTCGTTCAGAGTGATGCGTCTTCATTAGCTGCTGTTTATGTGCAAATTGTGCCTTCATACCCATGTCATCCTGCAACGCGGCCACCATTTGCAGGCAACACAGTACTGTGTGGGGACACACTGTTTGTATGGCTGTGCCCTAGGCCATATGGGCTGAGGGCATTGTTGTGTGCTTCAGAGTTGCTCTATGTTAGTTTTGAGGCCCACCCTCCCGGCATCGGGGACATCCTGTCTTGTGTTGGTGTTTTGTATGGCCTGTGAATTGGCATGGCCTTGCTTGGGGCATGGAGGCGCTAGTGGCATGTGTGTGTTTTTGGAGTGTGGTTGTGTCCGGTGCTGGCTTTGGGGGGGTTGCGTGCATGATTGGTATTTTGGTTGTGCATGGCGTTCCCCCCATGTGAGGTGAGTTGTTTGTGTACTCACCAGGCTCTCGGACTCCTTCTACTCCGTCTACTCCCACCGGCAGCAGCGTGGCCATCACCTTCTCCTCCCAGGGATGGTAGTGTACCGGTCTGCGGGGCGGCCCTCCTCCAGTGATGTTCCCCTGGTTGTGATCGTCCGTCATTTTGCGGCGGACCGTCCTCCGTAGATCGTAACACCTGGCTGGGCACTCATGCCTGGTCCTTCTGGTGGACCCAACAGCATTCACAGAATTGACAATCCTCTCCCACATGGCTGATTTTTCGGATATGCTGGTCCGTCTGACCAATGTTCCAAAGAGCTGTGGCTCGACTCTGACGATTTCGTCGACAAGGACCTCCAGCTCCTCCTTTGTGAACTTTGGATTCTTGTTAGTGGGCATGGTGTGGGGTGTGGGTGTGGATGGTTGTGGGGGTGTGGGTGTGGATGGTTGTGGGGGTGTGAGTGTGGTTGTGAAGGTGTGTGTGTGTGAATGTGATGAGGGGGTGTTTGTGATGGTGGTTGTGTGAAGGAGTGTAAGGTGTATTGATGGATGTAGTATGCTGCAGTGCGTTGTGTCTGTGGTCTGGCAGTAGTGGATCTGTTGCAAAGGATCATGGTTTGTGTGTGTTGGGCCTTTTTAGTGGTCCATTTGTGGGTGTGGCTGTGTTTGAACTTTGGGTGGGTGTGTTATAAGGAGTGGTTGTGTTTGGGCCTCTGTTTAGCTGTTTGGCAGTTGCAGGTCAGTGTATAGGATGTATTTGGGCTTGTTGGACATGTTTTGTGGTGTTGTGTGCATCGAATTGACTCTCCTTGTGTTGTTTTGGTTTGTCCTGGTTCAGTACGAGTGTTTTTTGCGTCTGTACGGTGCGTACATGGGCCATGTTGTTGTACAGTGCTGTCCTTTGCTATGGCTTAGTACGACTCGTACATGCGCGATGTTGGGTGAGGGTGCTGGTGTAGGGGCCTGGGGTAGGGTGCGTGCAGACACGGGCAGGGTGTTGGTCCGCACCGTCCATCGGTGGTGGTGTTTCGCACCGTACATACAGGGGGGGCTGGGTGTAAGCTCCATACATACACGGGTGGGGGTAAGCTCCATACATGCACGGGTGGGGAGTTGGTACGCTCCATGCATACACGGGTGGGGGTACGCTGCGTATATACATGGGTGGGGTTACGCTCCGTACATACACTGGTGGGGTGTGGGTACGCCCCAATCATACACGGGTGTGAGTTCGCTCCGTACATACACTGGTGGGGTGTTGGTATGCTCCATTCATACCCGGGTGGGGGTACGCTCCGTACATACACTGGTGGGGTGCTGGTACGCTCCGTACATACACGGGTGGGGGTACGCTCCGTACATACACTGGTGGGGTGTGGGTACGCTCCATTCATACACAGGTGGGGGTACGCTGCGTACATACACGGGTGGGGGTACGCTCCGTACATACACTGGTGGGGTGTGGGTACGCTCCAATCATACACGGGTGTGAGTTCGCTCCGTACATACACTGGTGGGGTGTTGGTACGCTCCATTCATACACGGGTGGGGGTACGCTCCGTACATACACTGGTGGGGTGTTGGTATGCTCCGTACATACACGGATGGGGGTACGCTCCGTACATACACTGGTGGGGTGTGGGTACGCTCCATTCATACACGGGTGGGGGTACGCTCCGTACATACACTGGTGGGGGTTCGGCACATACATCCGCGGCCGGGGGGTGTTTGACGCATACATGCGGGGGCTGGGGGGGTGTTCGGCGTGTACATACGAGGGCTGGGGGGGTGTACTGCGTGTACATACGGGGTCTGGGGTGGGGTGTTCGGCGCGTATGCGGGCACATGTCTCCATGGTTGCTATAGGAGTTCAGTCCGTACTATGTTTTTTCCATACGGTTGTAAAATCGAAAGGACGGGACTGATCGTACTTGCGCGGTCGGACTTCATTTTTCCGATTCGTACGGTAAATCGTCCGGGGATGTGTCGGACACATTTTCCGACCCGAGGACGTGTGGGGAAATTTTCCCAATGCGATTCGTATGGACTTTTTCCCATGCGAATCGTACTTGGCAGTTTGTACGCTACTTGTACGATTCGTACGGTAAAAAATCCGGATACGATTCGTACGGGGGCACCTATATGGCTTTGAAAATTTGCTATCCCGGCGAGATAAACAGATTGTCGTATGTTAGCAAATTATGCTTAGTCTGGAAATAGTGGGGAGGGGGTAAGAGTAGAAAATTAAGTGTTATTAAGTTAACAGAGATGGAACAAAAACCAGAAATGTTATGTGCACAGTTTGTGGTCTCATTTTTTACACTGAGAGGTAGATTTCCATATTAGTCAAGGCTGGTGTGGTACTGCGAGGTTTTGGATTTGGGTGTTCTTAAGAAATTCAAGTTGTTGGGGAGTGTTTCTTCAGAAGACATTTTTTTTAAATAGGTGAGAGATAAAAAGGAATGAAAATGTTCTTTGTATATTTTCTGTACGATTTTGTTCACAGTGCTAAGGTAAATGTGATTATTAGTGATAGTAATCGTCAGGGTGTGTTCCTCTGTTGAATATATGCAGGCCTTTAAGTGGTGCTGGTCTTATCGTTACTGAGCTCTGCCACTCCTTTAAGAGAACCGCCAATTTTTTTATCCCCCTTAAAGCTGTTAATATATATATATAGTAAAGGGACGATACATAAAAAGTTTGGAATTACACCTTCATTTACTGTGTCCACCTTCCACCACCATTTTGTGCCCCTAGCAGTACTGTTTATAAAAAAATCTAATACAGCTTTTGTTATTATAAAAATAGAACTTATAGATTTATTGACATATTCGTAAGATTTGTACTATATAGAGAATGTTGCAATCAGTTTAATGGTCTACAACTTCACTGTATTATGTTGGAAATATTACATATGCATAGGTTGGGATGTCATTTTTTTCACTGTGAGGTACATTTGAGTATAAGTGAAGACAGGTGATATACTGCAAACCCGTTCAGAATGTGCACAGATTATATGGACAGTAAAAGGACAAAGTAAATGTGCACGTTGCTTTGTTTATGTATACATGGTTTGAATCATTTGATGATACTTTAAGATATAATCTAAACACTGTTTCTACTTTACAATTGGGTACATTGCACAGTGTTAGTAGTTAGTGACTAAATGCTGGTAAAGGTGTTATTTATTGCTCGTTCTTACGAAATAAAGGTGGAGAGGGACGTTTCTTTACAAGAGATATTTTATAAATGTTTGAG
This sequence comes from Triturus cristatus, assembly GCF_964204655.1. Classification (NCBI taxonomy): domain Eukaryota; kingdom Metazoa; phylum Chordata; class Amphibia; order Caudata; family Salamandridae; genus Triturus; species Triturus cristatus. The sequence continues at coordinate 549,680,590 of NC_140587.1, read as the reverse complement.
AGATAAAAAAGAAATAAAAATGTTCTTAGTAAATTTTCTGTACGATTTTTTCATACTAATAAACTAACTGTGATTATAAGTGATGAAAATTGTTACGGTGTGTCTCTGTGCTGAATGTACTCAGAACTTTAAATGGGCCGGGTCTTACCGGTGCTGAACACTGGTATCCCTTTAAGACACCCACAATTTTTTTCATCCCACTGAAAACCCTCAATATACGTATATTAAAGGAGCGGTAGATTAAAAGTTTAGAAATTATACCTCTGTTTACTCTCCTCATGTGTCACCCCCATTTTGATTTGAAAAATTTGATGATAGTGTTAAATATAATATGGAATGCCCGGTGATGCAGGACAAGAGAGGGTGAAGGAGGTATTTTGGAGAGAGACAATTGTGGTATATTCTCACTATTATTTTGCAGAGAGATAGCTGCGGGCTATTGATGCGGGCTGATGGAGGCCGAAGGGGGCATCTGGTAGAGGGAGAGCTGTGATATATGTGCAGTGTTGGCTTGTACAGGTAGAGTTACGGACCCGATGGATTCTAGAGATAAACTTACGGGCCCGATGGCTCACAGACAAAGAGCTGCGAGCCGATCGGTGGTTCACAGAGGAGGAGCTGTGAGCCGACTGGCTGGCTCGTAGAGGGAGGGCTGCCTCTGCAAGCCAACACTTGAAATATACCGCAGTTCTCCCTCTACGAGCCACCCGTCTGGCTCACAGCTTTCCCTCTGCGAGGCAGCCCGTCGGCTCGCAGCTCTCCCTCTGTGAGTCGTCGGGCCCACAGCTGTAACTCTCCAAGCCAACACTGAAAATATACCGCAGTTTTCCCTCTGCCAGATACTCCCTTCACTCTTCCTCGCCCCACATCAGCGGTCGCAGGTATCCTTTTGCAAGCTGACAGCTCTCAGCTCTTCGTATGTGAGTCGGCCCACAGCTGTCCCTAAGTGAGTCGGCCCGCAGCTCTCTCTCTGTGAGCCAGCCCGTCGGCTCAGAGCTCTTCCTCTGCGAGTCCTCGGGCCTACAGCTCTATCTCTGTAAGCCAACACTGAAAATATACCTTAGCTGTCCCTCTGCGAGCCAGCCCGTTGGCTCAGAGTTCTTCCTCTGCGAGTCCTCGTGCCCGCAGATCTACCTCTGTAAGGCAACACTGAAAATATACCGTAGCTGTCCCTCTGCCAGCCAGCTCGTCGGCTCGCAGGTGTTCAGTCGGGCCTCCAGCTCTCCCTCTGCGAGCCAGGCCAACAGCTCTTGCTCTTGCTCTGTGAGCTGTTGGGTCTGCAGCTCTAACTCTGCAAGCCAACACTGAAAATATACCGCAGCTGTACCTCTGCCAGATACCCCCTTCACCCTTGTTCGCCCCACATCACCGGCCTGTAGCAGCCCGCAGCTCTCCCTATGTGAGCCGGCACGCAGCTCTCTCTCTGCGAGCCAGCCCGTCGGCTCGGAGCTCTTCCTCTGTGAGTCCTCGGGCCCGCAGCTCTATATCTGTAAGCCAACACTGAAAAGATACCGTAGCTGTCTCTCTGCAAGCCAGCCCGTTGGCTCGGAGTTCTTCCGCTGCGAGTCCTTGGGCCACAGCTCTAGCTCTGTAAGGAACACTGAAAATATACCGTAGCTGTCCCTCTGCCAGCCAGCCCGTCGGCTCACAGGTGTTTGTCTGCGAGCAGTCAGGCCCGCAGCTCTCCCTCTGCGAGCCAGGCCGTCGGCTCGCAGCTCTTGCTCTGCGAGCCGTCGGGTCCGTAGCTGTAACTCTGCAAGCCAACGCTGAAAATATACCGCAGCTGTACCTCTGCCAGATACCCCCTTCACTCTTGTTTGCCCCACATCACCGGCCTGTAGCAGCCCTCAGCTGGTGCTGTGCGAGCCGGTCCGCAGCTCTCCCTCTGTGAATTGGCACACAAATGTTCTTCTGCAAGCCAATGGCTCCCAGTTCTCCCTCTAAAAGCCGTTGGGTCCGCAGGTCTATCTCTGTAAGCCAATACTGGAAATATACTGCAGCTTTCCCTCTGCCAGATACTCCCTTCACCCTCCCTCACCCCATATTAGCAGTCGCAGGTATTCTTTTGCAAGCCAACGGCCTGCACCTCTCCCTATGCGACTTGGTCTGTAGCTGTCCCTCTGCGAGGCGGCCCTCAGCTCTCCGTCTGCGAGCGGGAAGACAGCTGTCCCTCTAGGATCTGGTGGCCCGGAGCCGGTGGCCCGCAGCTCTCCCTCTACGAGCCAGTTTGTGTGGGGGGGAGGGGACGTCTCACTCAACTGTGTGCTATTTTTATACTAGATAAAGCTCTGTTTGTTTATTTTTAAGACAGTAGTCTCAGGGGTACAAAGTGTTGGTTGCAATGGTAAAGCACACGTAAATGTAAATTAACGTACTTACAAGGTCTTCTACTGGTGTTACAGCTCCGTACACGACTGAGCTGGCACATTACCAAAATGGGAATAACATCTTACTTAATGTTTCCCCCCCTCTCCATCTCCATGTCGGTCGTTTTTATTGCTCTCTAACAGTTGATCTGTGTTTGTTTATGTACATCCACAATGAAATATAAGTCTGTACGATATCGTTGCTAATATGGTGCAGTGTTATGCTTGCTAAGTTGCCAATAGAAGTCTTAAACTAATAAGGGTAACGTTTACATGTGCCATTTAATATGAGTCTAAGTATACAGATCACAATTTTACAAAAATAGTATCTACAAAGTCATCTGTAGTGGGTTGCAGAGGAAATGCTGTGAGACGGTGGGGTGTGTGGGACGGTCGGGTGGAGCGGGGGTGAGGGGAAAAGTAGGAGGTAGTGGAGTCACATATAAATGGGAAGGTGAATCTAAATAATTCAATAAATACGTGCTGTATGTCCGGTGACACTACCTGCCACCCTACTGTTCCCTTATTCTGCTCTAGTACCATGCTGCATTTCCTCTGCAAGCCGCCAGTGAAACTTAAGTAATTGTATGTGATTATTTTGACATATTGAAAAGATATGACAAACAATTTAAACTTTTTTTTCATTCTCAGAAAATTATTTTGATTGGATTCAAAATTAAAAATGCCTTGAAGACCTGCGAAGAAAAGAATTTAAAAAAAGGCAATCTACTTAAAGAAAAGTGAAAAGTGTGAATTACAAGTAAATGAGAGTACTACAAAAAGAGTTTCCTCTGGTAAAAACACTAGACAATTTCGAAAAAAAGTTTTACGAATATTTAATGAAAATAACATCACAAAAAGGAAAAAGAAGGATTTGTAAAGTAAGGAGAAGCAAACTTCGACTTCTAATTGTAAGAAAAAAAAATCATGATAAGGAAGAGTATTTGTAACCCATAGACAAAAACAATTTCAAGAAATTCGTCCAAGACTTTTTCGAAATAGAGTAATTCAGAGTTTAATAAAAGGATGCCACAAATATCAAAAGAAAGTGCTGCAATTGAAACAGAAACAGCGTGTTGAAAGCATAGTGGATACTGCTTTAAAGTTAAAACTAAACATATTCATTTTGATTTTGAAGAGGATGAATGTGTTTAGTAAAACACACAAAAGGGAACCTTATCAACCACAAGAAACTCAGCTGTGAAACTCCAGATAAGCGTGAATTTTACTATTTAGCACTTCTCCAACTGTTCAAACCATGGCGTCGCGAAAGTGAATTATTTGGAGATTTTGACTGCTATGAAGATTCTTTTAATGCATGTAAAGATAGCATTGCATGTTCAATTTTCCCTACATATTTAAAAATGTTGAATGATGAAGTTGAACAGGAAAAGACTATTACAGCTGAAGTTGCTAATGAAAGTTCTCAAGATAGTCAAAGTTCTGGTCCATGTAGTCAAGATCCACTTGGACAACCAATAGTGGAAAATTAAGCAGCGATTGCTATGCATGAAGTTGAAATTGCAATGCAACAAGCACAAGAGGAGAATATTACATTGGAAAAGTTAGAAGAACAAGTAAATATTGAAAAGAAAGAAATATATGTACAAGTGAGAGAACAGATAGAACATGGTTTGTTACATGAAAAAAAGAATGTGTATGTTCATCATTTAAACCGATTCTGATGTACATTAGTGGTCAGGCTGGAACGGGTAAAAGTTTTTTCATTAAAGTTTTGACCAGTTATCTTTAAAAAACTACTGGTTCACATTTATCTTGTGTGGTAACAGCTCCAACTGGATTAGCTGCGCACAATGTGAAAGGAATAACTTTGTATAGAATAATGATGTTGCCAGTTGAGCATGATAACAAATTAGAATATCAGAAGTTGTCTGGAGAAGCTTTTTATGAAACGTCAAGTGTGCTGAAGACGATGAAACTTTTAATTATTGATGAGGTGAGCATGGTCTCAAACTCAATGCTTGCTTTTGTGCATTTAAGAATGCAACAGGTATTAAAAACAGATTACGACGTTCTCTTTGGAGGAAAATATGTAATTGTATTTCGAGATCTGCTACAACTAACTCCTGTAAAAGGAGAACCAGTCTTTAAAATTCTTTTACATGAAGACACTAGGAAATCTTTGGGAAATATTGGAAATGTGAATCTCTCGTTAAATTTTGAATATAAAGAACTCACTCAGAATATGCGACAAGCAAGTGATGAAGAGTATGGAACTATTCTGAAAGATGTAAGAATTGGTGTTCTAAGCAAACATGGTAAACAAGCTTTGCAAAGTCATCTACTAAAGAACTTGTTTACAACTGAAAACACACCAGCAGCAGTACTGTACAAGAACATTGCAGAAAAATAGTCTATAGTTTGCTTAATGCCTACAGTGGAAGAGTGTTATACATTTAATCAAGAGCTTCTGAAATTGGAAAATCAAGAAATATTTCACATTGAAGCTATTGATTAAATCGAGCATCAAGGAATAATAATTCTTTCAAATAAACTACAGACTAAGGTGCCGATTAGGATCCTGGAAAAACCGGGTACGAACCGTCGGTCGGAGCGTTTTCTCCGTCCGACTCGTACCCGGGACAAAAACATTACAAACATGGAAGTACGATTCGCACGGAAACACCATTTCCGTACGAGTCGTACAAAACACCGACCGACGAAAATATACATACGAATGTGATCCGGGAATGCTCCGACGTGACGTCGGGACGCTTTCAGGCAGCGTTTCACGACCCAGGAAGTATGAATCGAACCGACAGCAGTCCGGACGGCAATATTTTTACGGCACCCAAAAAGTGCCGGAAAAGCGAAGTACGCTGCGAAACGACCAGATTAGGGGGCCCGGTACGCGCCTTACCCCCCCAGCCCCCGTGAGTACGCGCTGAACCCCCGTGTATGTACACCCGTGGTCGTACGAGTCGTACCCCCACCCGTGTATGTACACCCGTGTACGTACAAGTCGAACCCCCACCCGTGTATGTGCACCCGTGTACGTACGAGTCGTACCCCCACTAGTGTATGTACGGTGCGTACACGGGTGTACATACACGGGTGGGGGTACGACTCATACGTACACGGGTGTACATACACGGGTGGGGGTACGACTCGTACGTACACGGGTGTACATACACGGGTGGGGGTTCGACTCGTACGTATACGGGTGTACATACACGGGTGGGGGTACGACTCGTACATACATGGGTGTACATACACGGGGGGGTTCAGCACGTACATACGGGGGCTGGGGGGGTGGTTCGGCGCGTACATACGGGGGCTGGGGGGGTGTTCGGCGCGTATGTGGGCACATGTCTCCATGGTTGCTATGGGAGTTCGGTGCGGACGGTGTTTTTTCCATACGGTTGTGACATCGGACGCACGGGATGGATCGTACTTGCGCGGTCGGACTTCACTTTTCACATTTGTACGGTAAATCGTCCGGGGACGTGTCGGACACATTTTCCGACCCGAGGACGTGTGTGGAATTATTCCCAATGTGATTCGTATGGAGTTTTTCCCATGTGAATCGTACTTGGCAGTTTGTACGGCACTTGTACGATTCGTACGGTAAAAAGACCGGATACGAGTCGTACGGGGAAATTTTTTCCAGGATCCTAATCGGCACCTAAATTGGATTCTTTGGAAAAGTCTATCAAAAACTGCTGGCGCAGTAAAAAATGTAGATGTATGTATAAACTGTCGGTTCATTTTGAGGCGTAATTTTAATATAGAAGTAGGTTTAGTGAATGGAGCAATGGGCAAAGTTGTTGAATTTGTCAACTATCAAAACAGAAATGCAATTGAATTCTTGAAAATTAAATTTGATCAGATTACAGAGGTAAGACAGATTGGGCGTTGTGCTGTACGTATTTTGCCGGTAAAAGACTTGTATGTTCGTAGGAAACATTTTCCTTTCAGTTTAGCATATGCAATAACCATTCATAAATCTCAAGGTTTAAGTGTAGATAATGTTTTAGTAAATGTTGGAAGAACTGTGTTTAAAGAGGGAATGGCATATGTTGCATTATCTCGAGTTTGAACATTGTCTGGTTTGTATTTAATTGATTTCGATGAAAACAAGGTTAGTGCTGATGTAAATTGTGTAAGAGAATATAATCGTTTAAGAAGACTTTATGCACCAACTTTAGGTGAATATCCTATTTATGAAAAACGTGTTGTTTGTTCAAAACAGAAACATGTTGATGAATCAAGTGTGGTTGAAAAGCAGAAAAAAACTTCAAGAGAAAAGGAAAGATGCAAAGAAACAGAAAATAGAAACAAGTGATGATGTTGTGGGATACCAATTAGAAAATGCTTCTGGTGTCAACTGCTATGGTGATGTTATTCTAAACGTTATATTTTATCTAGAAGACCTTTATGGTGAAATTATGGAAAGTCAGGGCTTTGAATGAGCCCCAAACTTCAAATTTATATTTCAAAAACACTGTTCAGATTTTCCTATACTGTAAACTACTGTTTTCATTATATACATCAATTTTTAGGTCGAGCCTCGACTTATTGTATTCTCTTCTGTGGGCTTTTCGCACACCAACCTATAGTTATTAGTTACTGCCTGTGGTATTCAGAAATGCTGGCTTGCTATTGGTGTTGTCAGTGTTGTTCCCTCCTTTCTGTGTCTGTTCCGCCCTGTGGTGATTTCAGTAATGGTTTCATTTGGTGGGCCGCAACGCTCCTACATAGCGTGCACTAATAGTTTCCATTGGTCACCCACAACAGTCCTTTATTGTGCGTGATGGCCCCTCCTCCCGTCTGGGCATGTTTTGCATGATAGTTTCCTGCCGCAGAGGTGTGTGCCCAGCCGTATTTAAATTCCTGCTTCGTTAGTCCCACACCCTCCCTTGCATCACCCAGCTTGTCCGTCGCTTCGCTTTTCTGCCGTCACTTTCTGCCCTTGTTGCTTTTTTTCCCTATATGAGTGCTTTGCACAAGCAATGTTTAAACTCGCACCTTTGCTGCTCATGCAGCTTCTCATGGACCTCTGCAAGACAAAACAAAAGTAAGGGCCATTGCATCGGTTGAACAAAGCGCTGAATTAGGAGTTGCAGCTGTCCGCGTGTACTTGGGCTGAATATCCTTTCATAGGAGCTTAACTGGGAGAAACTCAAATGCCAAGTAAGGTGTCTCGAGGCAGAAGTAGTAGAAGAAAAGATAAAAGGGAGCTAATAAAATGGGCACACTGACTATATTTTTTGTCTGACACTCTATTATTAATGGATATCAATATAGTTTCGCTTCTCGCCCCTGTGCTTCTTCCTCCTCTGTCCTTGTTAGCTGTCTTTGTTGCCTGGTGTTGCTCTTTCCTCCATGTCCCGCCAAACCCCTGCTCACTTGCCTTCATGTTTTCGCCCACTCCCATTTTTGTTTTTTCTCAGTGTTATGTACCGCAAACCCAAACGTATTGAAGCGCTTTTACATGAGCGCCATTTACATTCCTTTTTTTGTAGAAATTGAGAGATTAATTCATTTGCCAAGAATCACTGGGGGCCTTATTATGATGTCTGGCGGAATCACTTTCACCCAACACCGCATTGTTCATGGGACCGACTGACACCTGGTCGGCGGTCCTGACCGCCACATAAGGATGTGACCAAATACTGTTCAGTCGTATTCTTACATTTTACCATGGGATCATGCATTCCGGCCGTGAACCAGTAATGCATGCTCCCATAGTAAAATGGAAGGTGCGGTTCATCCCTGCACCCCGTGGTAGGCACCTCAAGGTGCCTGCCACAAGGTGCAGAGATCAACTGGGGGGCACCCTAGGTACCACCTCGGCCTCCAAGCGGAGGCCGTGTACCCAAGGGGGCCTTGCTGGGGCCCCCCCCAAAGACGCTTTCTGATATGGTTTCCATATTGGACAAGGCGGCATGGAAACCATGTCGGAAAGCATTATTCTAACCTCATGGGGGAGAAGGCCCGTCCTTGAGATTACTTGCTGCATTCCGACTGGTGGACAGGCTCTCCGAGCTTGTCGGAAGCCGACTGGAATGACTGGTCAGATTCCCTTCCGACCGCCTTCACTGTAAGGAGGCGATCGGAAAGAAATCTGACTGGCACATTACATTGTGGCTCGGAAGGCTGGGAACCTTCTGAGCTGCATTGTAGTCGGACGACTCTGAGACTCCATCTTGGTTCCCCAGTAGTCAGGTCTGATGGCCCATGTCCTCTCTCTTATTGTTTACACACACTCTGCTCCCACTGCAGGGTGTGTATTTAGATTCAAGGCATCAGCGATGAAAACAAAGCACTCGGGTAGAAAGCAATAACAAAATGTGATAACATTCATCTCATATTCATTGCCACTATTTCTATTTGCTGTATGTATTATTTTTCCATTCATGCCTTTTTTCCTAATAACTATTCTACATCTAGTCCACGCTATAGAAAACTCAAAGTAACAAAAATGACTACATAGCTATTTTCTGAAGGAGATTAATTTTGGCTCACTATGTACCAATTTTTTACTTAGTCACTTAATAATAAGAATGTCATAGTATCATCACATTCTTCCAATCTTCTTGATACAGAAGGTTACCTATGCCTCTGCATGAATGCCGTTGCCTATCAAATAAGCATTCATGGGCATTTTGTGAATTACAAATGTGGATCACTGACAGAATATCGACAACACTAATATCGACCTACAGAAATATCGGGGCATAAATACAGTTATCAAAAATATCGACCTATCTTCAGAATGGTAAGTACAAAAATATTGGGGAAAAAAATATAGGGGCTGATTACGATGGCAGGAGGATTGCCACCGCTGGCCCGGCGGGGGCCACCCGCCCGCCAGCGTACAGTGAATTACCCACTGCCATATTAAGATGGTGGTGGGTATCACGGCGGACGGAAAGTCTGTCTGCCGCTTTTCTGCCGATTGGCAATCATTACCATTGCCGGCCGGGCGGAGCTGGGGCACAAATATGGTGGCACTGCAATCCATATTAGGATTCAGGGCATTTGCAGGCTATTCCATGGAAACGCTGGCGGGGATTTGCTTTCGGGGCCCGTTGTGGGCCCCCGGGGGTTGAGAGGTGGAGGGCGGCACTTGGAGGGTTCCTATGGTACCCCCCTACATTGCCATGCACAAGGTGGCAGGCACCGTGCAGTGCCTGCCACGTTGTGCATCGCAATGCACAACATGGCATTTTAACATTGCGGCAGGTGCTGCAGAGAGCAGCACCCACCGCAATGTTAAAATGCCAAGTGCGACTGCCGCGGTGGCGGTCGCATCATAATTGGGGTGGCGGAACCACCACATGGCAGGCGGGCGGTCCCGTTACCGCTAGGGTGGCAGGCGTACTAAAGTCCGCCCGCCATCCCAATGACCCCCATAGTTGTTAAAAATATCGAACTACAAAATATTGTTTTTTTATATGTATCATAAATAATGTAAAATAAATTAAATAATACATTTTACTTAAAAAAACATTTAGATTTATTTGTAAATATTAACAATTATAAGTAATACATGTAATTTAAAAATAAATTAAACATCCATATATAAAATGTAATATATATATATTTACTTAAAAATTATTAATAAATAATTTTAATTAATTATAAAATGTGAGAAATATATTAAAAAATAAAGATACATATATATATATATATATATACATACATCTGTAACATAAAAAATAATAATATAAATGAAAATATTAAAATATGTAATATTTTTTAAACCTACATTTTACACTACATTTAGTTTAACAGTAGGGAAAGTGTAGGATAGCGGAGGGTAAAAAATTACTATTCCCACTCCAGCGAGTACAACAGTAGGGAAAGTGTTGGATCGCGGCGGGGAATAATTTACTATTCCCACTCCAGCAATTGCAACAGTAGGGAAAGTGTTGGATAGCGGAGGGGAATAATTTACTATTCCCACTCCAGCAAGTGCAACAGTAGGGAAAGTGTTGGACAGCATAGGGGTAAAAATTACTATTCCAACTCCAGTGAGTACAACAGTAGGGAAAGTGTTGGATAGCGGAGTGATAAAAATTACTATTCTCACTCCAGCGAGTGCAACAGTAGGGAAAGTGTTGGATAGCGGAGTAGTAAAAATTACTATTCCCACTCCAGCGAGTGCAACTGTAGGGAAAGTGTTGGATAGTGGAGGGGAATCACTTACTATACCTACTCCAATGAGTGCAACAGTAGGGAAAGTGTTGGATAGCGGAAGGGAGAAAATTACTATTTGACTCCTGCAAGTGCAACAGTAGGGAAAGTGTTGGATAGCGGAGGGGTAAAAAATACTATTCCCACTCCAGCAAGTGCAACAGTAGGGAAAGTATTGGATAGAATAGGGGTATAAATTACTATTCCCACTCCTGCAAATGCAACAGTAGGGAAAGTGTTGTATAGCGGAGGGGTAAAAATGACTATTCCCACAGAACAAAATTCAAATTCTAAAACAAACAAAATATCAACTACAATATAAAATATAATAAAAACCCAAAAACAAAACATATATAAAGATATAAAAATTTACAAAACATAAAAAATATTTTAATGTAGCAAAATTCTAAAATTGACATAAAAATATATATTTTTTAATTTAACAAATAATTTACAAACAAATATTTTGTAATAGAAATTAATCTTAATCAAAAAATAAAAAATTACATAACTAATATTTATTTTCCTACACTATAACACTACACAATTTACAACACACATCTAAACTAAACAAAAAAGTGTACCTCCATAATTAACACAATTAATTATCAATTAAACAAATATTAATAATTATAAAACACATTTATAAATGTAAAACTTAATGTACAAACCAAATGTTACAGCTATTGAACCTAAATCCCCAATATTTATCAATTATTACATGAATATTAATGAACAAGTAATGATTAATTAATTAAAACGAAATTACTTTCCTCCCTCTACCCCAATAAACACCAGAACACACACCCAGAAATATTTACGTAATTTCCATAACTAAGTTTGCATTAATAAATTAATATCAATTAATAACAAATCATTAATTAGTTTAAAAAAAAATACTTCACACCATTTATTACTACAGACCCCACAACTCACACATCAAAATTAATACACAATTGGCATATTTAAATTGTAATTAATTAATTAGCATTAACAATTAATTAATTATAAATAAATAAATTACTTCCCACCATATTCCCCTATAAATGCCACCACCAATTTCGTAAAACATTACACAATTAACATAATTAATTAACAGTTGATTAATGAATGAAATGAAAAATACACTTGTTAAGCGCATGGCTACCCCGGGGCATCCCAGCGCTGATAACGGCAAGTAGTAGAGAACCAACCTGGCTAGGGGGAAAGCCAGGGTTTTAACAGTTTGCGAAAGGCAAGATGGTTGGCTTACTTGCGCAATTAATAACAATTAACAAGCAAAATATAAATAATTATTAATAAATTAATTCACACAATTAACACTATAAAATAAATTAATTAAATATTATATTAAAAGATTAACAAATGTATTAAAATTAAATTACTTCCCACCCTACCCCTCTATCAACCCACAACCCGCTCCTAAAAAAATAACACAATTAACATAATTACCAATTAATTAATAATAATTAACAACCAATTAATACATATTTAATAATAAATTACTTCCCACAATTAACAATCTAAAATAAAAAATAAATAAATGTTAATTATTAAAAAATATGAATGCATTAATTATAATTAAATTAATTCCCACCCTACTCTCCTATCAACACACAACCCGCTCCTAAAAAATGACACAATTAACACAATTACCAATTAATTAATATTCATTAACAACAAATCAATAAATAATAATAAATTGCTTCCCACAATTAACTATGTAAAATATAACATAAATAAATATTAATTAATAAAAAATATGGACAAATGAATTATAATTAAATTACTTCCCACCCTATTCCCCTATAAACCCACAACCGGCTACGGAACTAAAACACAAAATTGAATTACAATTAAATTAATAACTTCTAAAGATGTAACACATATAGTAAAAAAACAAATGCAATACTTAGACAAAAAATAGAGCACATACATTTAAAATACATAACAGTAACTAAAAAAACGATATTTTTTCCAACTATGGGGCCGATTCCAATCCGGGTCGGAAAGCACTCGGACCGAGTCGGATCCGGAGTGTTTTCCGACCGAGCCGGACCCCTACAGTCCGACCGAGCAAGTACGATGCGCACGTATGCTGTCGGACTCGGTTCGGTCGGACTCCCATAGAAGTCAATGGGAGCCGGTCGTATGACACGTACATGGGCACCCATTGACTGAATGGGTACATCTCAAACAAGTGCGCCCCCTACAGTGGGTACGCGTCGGTGCCACCTGCAGCATACATGCCTGTGTTGGGGAGACCCTTAGGTCTCCCCCTGTGTCCGAGTCGTAGGGCTACGGGTGTCAGCGGGTCCGACGCGGACCCCCAAAGTCCGACTCCGAGAGCTTTTGCAAGCCGGACACTCCGGCTCGCACAGGCTGTCCGACGCGTGCATCGTACTGGCTCGGTTGTACATCGCATCCATTGCACGCCACGGTTAGCTTCCGACTGGGACGTACGGAGCAGTTCGGACCCGGAAACGACTCCGTCGATGGATTTCGTGTAGCTCGCATCGTACTTGCTCACCCGTACAGCTGTACGAGTCGGCCGGAAAACATGCGTACGGCTCGTAGTTTTTCCGACTGAACCCGATTCGGTGCCCTTCCGACCGAGATCGGAATCGGCCCCTAAATTTTTGCAAACGATATTAATGACTTCGATATTTTAGAAAACAATATTTCTTACCTGAAACTCGATATTCTTGACCACGATATTCTTGCAGTGGATATTTATGTATCTCGATATTTTGCACTCAATAGTAGTGCAAAATATCAAAGAACAGAAATACTGCAGATTTGCTGCTAGTGCATGTGCAGCTCCTTGCAACACTTGTGGTCGAGATTTTTGCTCCAATTAGAATATCCCTCTTTAACATGGACATTTTAAGGATTTTGGGGCCCTGGGCCAAATGTATTTTTTGGGACCCTGTTAGGAACAGCTTTAAATTTATGATCCAGTTTCAGCTCTTTTATGCCCTCTTCGGCCAAATAACTGACAGTGCACTGGTGCACTTGTATTTTATTTGCAATATTTGGGTAGCACAGATCTAGCCATGTAAGACAGTGGAGTGTATTACACAGCACAGTGAATGTGCAATATCATGGTGTGCGCGTTAAAAAATAATGATTAAGGGCCATATGTAGGAAGCCTAATACCGGTCGGTAACGGCCGATTTTTGGTAAATATCCCGTTACCGACCGGTATTTAGGCTTTTGGTATGTAGGGGGCACATTTCAGGATTCGGTAATTTACCGAATCTGTAAAATTACCGAATCGGTAATTTTACCGATTCGGTAAATACCGAATCCTGAAATGATATGTAGGGGGAGTGTGTCGTGGGTGTGGGGATTCGTTATTTACCACCAACTAAAAGTTGATGGTAAATGACCAATACCTGTAAAAAAGCATTTTGTTGCAATTTGAAGTGTGCAATGTGGCAGACATACATGCCCTAAGGGCATGTATGTGCGCCACATGTGCACACATGGACGAATCAGGGGTGTAACAGGGTGTCAATGTGACACCCTGCCACCCATGATGATGCCTCCCCCATTACCGATTCGGTATTTACCGAATCGGTAATGGCAACTGGCTTCCCATTCATTCCTATGGGCCTCCAGGCCCATAGGAATGAATGGGAAGCCAGTTGCCATTACCGAATCGGTAAATACCGATTCTAAAATACCGACATATACCGAATCGGTAATTATTTACCTACATTACATTTACCGATTCATAAATACCGAATCTGTAAAATTCGGTATTTAAGAATCGGTAAATGTAATTTACTTACATATGGCCCTAAATGTCTTTATTCATTCCATCTCCAATTCATTTTCCTTCATACTCTAGCATAATATCTGTTTCCATATTCTTTCCTTTTTCATCCCTTTGGTAGGTAAAAGACATTTATTTACAACGCCAATACCTCTAACTCTCATCAAGACTAATTTGCATTCCAAATACTTGTTAAGATGTGTGATTGCTTTTGCGGAAGGCTTGCGAGATCGTAGAGTTATACATTTCGTTCAGATCTACTGTACAGAGATCTTTTTCATGTGGTCAGTTATTATTGAATGCTATTTTTTAATATTAAAGTCAGTACAGTATGTATATTGTATTAATTATTTTGTTTACAAACTTACAGCTCTCGCGAGATGATTGCGGGAGTGGAACACACACTCACCTGCGTGGACTACGAGGGGGTGCTACTTCCTGTCCAGCTCTTGTGATCCACTCGCGAGATCATACATTTGAATTTAAGTTCATAAAAGTGTATTTTTGTTGTTTTGAAGAAAGTAAAACATGAGAAGTTGTGCTTAAATTAGAAACTCAATTGATGTATTATTGCATTTGAGATATTAAGAAAGTTCTCAGTTTTTATGATCTCGCAGGCCTCTTGCGAGACACCCATGAGATGCCCGGGACAGGAAAGACATCCCAAGGGAAGATTGTGATTGGTTCAGATGGATGTCCTTATTTAGTAAAGAAAGATTCCTTCCTTATTGCTTCTTTTACCTATTGGGTTTTGCTGTGGTTAGACCTTTTTGGCTACCTCTCTGGTTTTCTGTGATCAGAATGTCATCATCTGATTCAGAGGAGAACCCTACTCCTGGTCCTGCAAGTCAGCCACCTCCGCCACCCAGGAAGTCCTTGGTCTGGCAATTTTTTCAGATGGGGCCCGGTGGAAAGAAAGTGTATTCCAAATACGTAGTTTGTATCATATGCAAAGAAGAGTTCAGTAAGGGCAGCCGGAAAACAAGCAATATTCCATGAGTACCACTGGGTTAGGGCGACATTTGAGGGATATGCACCCTCAACGTCTTGCTCGGGCTGAGTTTGGCTGTGCTGCAGAGCTTGATAACTCATCAGGGGCATCCACAGCTTTACAACCTGATGACACTGTGCCTGCCCAGGTACTTACTGCTCAAGCAGATAACCACTCTGTTTATATGAACAAGGCCCTTCTTTGCTGCTTACGCAAGGAGGTAATTTTTTCTAATGAGTAAAGCAGGCATACACGGGACAGGCTTGTCCAGGATCATAAATGCCCACCTAGCCAGTAGGTGGTTTTTGTTTTTTTTTTTAATCAAAATTTTTCTCCTCTTTGTTTCAAAGGAGATTTCTTTTTTTTTACTCCTAGTGTCTTGATTTTGTTCTATCCCTTTAAAAATATACAAAATAAATTGTAAATGGTAAAAAACATTAAAAAATACAGTTGTTGAAAATGTTATTCGAAAAAGCTCTTTTCAGAGCTACTCTATTCTTTCATTATGTATATTGTTTGTCTATGTACCCATTTTATTTCTTCTTGATGACTCTCGTAGAGCCATGATACTCTCATACTAAGGAGGCCATTAGGATGGCGGGCGGACTACCCGCCACCCTAGCGGTGCTGGGACCGGCTGCTAGATGTGTGGCGGTCCTGCACCACTGAATAGGATGCAACTGCCACCCTGGCAGTTGCATTCTACAATCTTGACATTGTGGCGGGTGCTGCCGTAAGCAGCACCCGCCGCAATGCCATAATGGCATGTTGTGCATTGCCATGCACAACGTGGCAGGCACCGCGCGGTGCCTGCCACCTTGTGCATGGCAATGTAGGGGGGTACCATAGGTACCCCCCAAGTGCAGCCCCCCACCCTCTCGGGCCCCGCAACGGGCCCCCAAAGCAATTCCCGCCAGCCTTTCCATTGCGGCATCACCGCCCTGGAAAGGCCTTTGAAAACACTCATCCTAATATGGATGGCGGTGCCTGGTAGGCACCGCCACCATATTAGTGCACAAGTCCGCCCGTCCGGCAATCGTAATGATTGCCGACCGGCGGAAAAACGGCAGACGCACTTTGCGTCCGCCGCGATCACCCCCGGCATGATAATATGGCGGGGGATAAATCAGGTTGTGATGGCGGGCCAATCTCCACCGCCGGGCAGGCAGTGGTGTTCCGCCCACCATCATAATTACCCGCATAGTGTGGTTGACCCTCTGGTGAGAGTCAGGCGCACAGTCCTTCACATCAACTCTGAACATTACTGCTCTCACAAGAATGAGAAAGGCAATGAAAGTCAAAAAATAAAATGTGCCTCTCACCTTTCCCAAAGTAAAGCAGCAAGCCGGGGCTGGAAGATTAACAAAAGCAGCACTTAATTTGCAACAATGGAAATAAGTTCAGGGGTAGGAGTGGGTGATAGGCTTTTTTTCCGAAAACAGCACAAGCACATAGACCAACACTACACTGCTCATTTCATTTTCATTTTCATTTTAGATCTGGCATAGAAGCAGCTTTAGATGTTTCACCAGTATCATGTACATTTTAAAATAAACATAAATATACATTCATAGAGAAGCTTTCGGTCTGCCATCTTCATCTATCAGTCTGTTCAACTGTCATTTACATGTTCCTTCTACCCACCAAAGCACACAGCCTGGGGCAAAGGTTCAGTCCACTTCAGTCATTGGCTCACTTCCACTGTGAGTGATGGCATTTTGTCAGATAATTTGTGTCTAAAAAGAACTGCAATTCAGTGACAGGGCAGGTGGGCCAATACTTCACTCCCCAATGCATTTTTCTTTACATTCTTTATCCTTTTTTATCATTTGTTTTAATCGCCCTCATGTGTCTCTACTGTGTCTTCAGGTTACAGTAATTCAAGGCTAATAATACCTTTTATTTTGAACAATAAAAGTCCTATTTCTTGTGATGTTTAAAACTAATAGGCTTGTCAATACTATTCTAAAACACTTCTGTTACATTCCATTAAAACATATGCAATAGCTATTTTTTCATATTTACAACGTGTATTGCAAGCATTTAGCCAATGTCATGCTCTTTTCTTCTTTTGTATGCATATACATGCAGTAAACAATAAAACAAATGTAAACATCACACCAGCTTGCAAAGGCCATCGTATTGCCTATTGTTTGCAATATATGCACTCTGGAGTCCAGGGGTCATTTCAGTAGGGCATTCGTGCTCTAGACACCTGAAAAGATACCTATTCAGGGATTGTGGCCTTGCCACAATATCCAAGCAAGAATCTTTTTTGGAGTGGCACCTCTAGAAAGAGAAGAATCTCACCTTTAAAATTGTGCCTCTCCTACCTATCTGCACACCTAGGGCATTACAGTTTAATTCCCTAACTTAAGCATACTGAGGGAGGATGAATCCCTGCTGCCTTCTTTGCTTGAGCTTTCAGAGCAAATTAGGTACAAGTCATAAAAACAATGTGCCAGCGAGGTTGAGTTGAGTCAAGTTTGTGCCAACAGCGCCTTGTACCCTATTCTATATTCCCGACCTGTGGGCTTTAAACTTCCATGGGTCATTGTTAGTTGGTTTGAAGAGAATCCCCTAACCTTCTGACAGAAATCCTACCAGAAGCTGTGTGATTGGGGGGAGATGTGACCTCTACTTGGGGACTAGAATAGGACGTATTTTACCCCCACCCAACCGAGGGGCTGATTCCGATCCGGGTCGGAAGGGCACCGAACGCGATCCGGCCGGAAAAACTACGAGCCGTACGCATGTTTTCCGGCCGACTCGTACAGCTGTACGAGCGAGCAAGTACGATGCGAGCTACATGAGATTCACCGACCGGTACGTCTCGGTCGGAAGCTAACCGTGGCGTGCAATGGATGTGATTTACAACCAAGCCAGTACGATGCACGCGTCGGACAGCCTGTGCGAACCGAAGTGTCCGGCTCGCAAAAGCTCCCGGAGTTGGACTTCGGGGGTCAGCGTCGGACCCCCTGACACCCGCAGCCCTACGACTTGGATACAGGGGGAGACCTATGGATCTCCCTCACACAGGCATGTACAGTGCGGATGGCACTGACGCATACCCACTGTAGGAGGCGCACTTGTTTGAGACGTACCCATTCAGTCAATGGGAGCGCATGTACGCGTCGTACAACTGGCTCCCATTGACTTCTATGGGAGTCCGACCGAACCGAGTCCGACCGCATACGTGCGCATCGTACTCGCTCGGTCGGACTGTAGGGGTCCGGCTCGGTCGGAAAACACTCCGGATCCGTCTCGGTCGGAGTGCTTTCCGACCCGGATCGGAATCGGCCCCCAAATAGAATGAATCCAGGTGTCTACTGTGCTTCCACCTTAGAAAAAAAGGGATCCTCCCTGCGATTTGGGGAAAGCCAGGCTTTTGTCATATGGGCCGGATCCCCCTACTCATCTTATCTAGTGTCTAGTGGTCTTTCCCTTTCCCCATGGTGGCAGGTCGGGGTAAAACCCTGAACTGCGCCTCAAGGAGGGGACAAGCTGAACTGAAATGTGGCTAGTGAAGTCAGGCCCGTTTCTTGGAAGCCTTCAGACTTATGGCATATTTTAAAACTCTTAATAAAATATTCCAAGTGTCTCATGGGCTTCACTGCTGGCATGGGGTCAGAGATGGGGGCGGGTTCAAATACTCTTGATCTGTATAGACTGCCTGGTTGGCACTAACCTACACTGAAGTGCTGTTTCACTCCATATTGCATATTGGAGTCATGTGTGTTTTTTTTGCAGAACTCAGTGCTCTAATCCAGTACATGTGTTCTTTTTTGGTCTTTGACAATAATGCCTTGCCGTTTTTTAGGGGTGACAGGTGTCAGTGGGGGGACAAAAATTACAAATCGGGCCCATGGGTCTTGAGTGATATGGAAAAGTGCTGGAGTGTCCCTTTTGCAGGATGATTTCGCTCACCCACCCGTAGGTGGGTGAGGTGAGGGAAATCATCCTGTAAAAGGGAAACTCCAGCACTCTTCCATATCACTCTGACCCAGGGGCCCTATTTGTGATTTTTGTTTACAATAAAAGGGAGTCGTACCCTGCTGGTATATAAATCTCTTAAGGCCCATTTTTGTGTTTTAGTCAATGGGGGAACACAAAATGATAGACATTCTGGGTAAAAGCAGCCCAAAAGCACCTTGTAATCCGGCCACCGGATGTAGCTGTCGAAACAAAGAGCATTTGGGGCTCTCATAGAGTTTGTGTTATTATTCACCATAATACCACGATATGGTAATTGTTTTACCACACCAGTATTTTTGATAGTGCATCAATTCAGAATTTTATATTGGAAAAAAGCAGACCCTAGAGTGCAGTTAGAGTTTGACCAAAAGAGTGAATCGCTCTAAGTTAACAGTTCACCCACTTCATTGAAGGCATGTCAGTCCTAGGCAGGAAAATCATTCAGAGGCCTCAATACGTAAGGCCTACTACAGAGTCATGGCTTTTGTGTTTTCATATACAAATTCCTGCTTTGGAAGTTTGTAACAAATTAAAAAACTTTTGCTGAGCGGGATAACACAACATTGTGCCTTTTAGTCAACATTGTAACCACCACACCAGTGGTAGCACTGAACTCAGATCCCCTCCAGAAAGGTGGGGATTTCATTCTTGGGTGTGTGTCTCCTGCCATGGGAGGAGAGGCTAGACTAGACTCCAGTGAATGGACTAGGTGGGCTGACGCGCTAGCCGCCCTGCTATAAATGACTGCCATGTTTATGCATGTTTGTCTGCATAGAACAGAGCAATTTTAGCACCTTCTCTTTGCAGGTGCGAGCAGGCAGTGCCTTAATATTCACTGGAATGGTTTTACCTCACTTGTAATCGAACAATGCTGCTTTACTCTAGGCCCTCATTTTGAGTACACTGGCAAATGGGCCGGATTTTCACCACCCCTAGAGTTACTGTTACTGGTAGCTCTCAGGTGGGGAAACTGCCGTTACCGGCCCTATTAGAATTAAGTGGCCATTTGTAATGAAGAAGACATGGCTTCGGGCTGGACTGTTCCCATGAGGCACAGGGTCAAGACTGATTTACATATAGCTGTGTCTCAACTGGGGTGGCAAAGTGAGCTAAAGAATGATGATGGATTCAACCCAGATCTGTGACTGGGGGTGAGTGTTTGAAAAGTGTCAGCAATCCGTCCATCATCTCCTTGTGTTTCATTTGTAATGAGGGCCTAAATCTCAACAATGTATAAACTTCTGCACATTTAACACGATTATCTATTTTTTTCATTCTTTGACTCTCTCCGAATGAAGGTCAGCCTCACAGATGTACAGCAAGACAGAATTCTTGGTCTGAACGAGCCACCCAAACACCCTAGGGTGGCAGGGTGTGCAGGGGCCAATGTTACACACCCAAGGTATTCCATATGTAAGTGACGGTAAGTGGGGTCGTTTAGCTAACAGTACTAGGCAAACGGGTTCTCTTTTCATGAAAAGAATATATTCTCCCATAAAAGACAAAGAGAGAAGAGCACAAAAAGTCAAGTGATCTGTAACTTCTATTCATGGGAAACAGTAGATTTAGGCAATTCCTGTTAGTATTTGCAATAATGTTAACCAAAGTGCTTGATCTCTTTGCCAAATTCTAACATATAAATTATAATTACAATTTGGCAGGAAGATCAAGCATCAATGACTGATTGTTTTATATGAATTAACAATATTACTGAACATTTACAGTATACAGTGAATAATAATTATACACCCCCTGACTTTTTAGGAATTTCTGTTGCTGTCTTTCTTGAAAGCGGGTATATTTGTTATATATAAGTATAAAAAGTTGTTTTTTGTTTTCCATACAGTGATTTCTACTCCTTCCATCACTTGCAATAAGCATGCCTGTGTCTCTATTTTCTATAGTTTCTGCAAAACTATCCAGTGAAATAGTAGCATATTTAAAAAGTGATGCGTGATTAATTTTGGCATAAGTTTTAAATGTTTTTGTTAAAACATAGCAAATAATATTGTTGTTTCGTTTATACAGATGAATAATGAACAACATACATTGCATTGACAGAAAAGGTCCACATAGCATGGTTCCTGCATTTGTCGCCTTAGAATGCATTGAGGCTTTGTGGTTGTAAGATCAATGTAGAACTGTTAGAAGAACAGAAACCTTCAGCGTCTGTTGCACATGGACATGTAGTACTGAGTCCACTCAAGAAGCCCTTTTTTGCATGGCCATTTATAGGATAGTGTTATAGTGAGGCTGTTGAGGGTTAGGACAATGTTGGGAATCAGACTGTATTTCTATTGGAGACAGGTGGCACCATTTATGTAAACTGGATTGAGCTCTGAGAGCTGCATATCCGATGGACCCACAAGGGTAAAACAGATGTCTCTGAGATATCATAATCGCACCGATATTAACAAAAGCAAGTTGTAATAAAAAGAGAAACATGTGATAAGTAAAATGATACAAAAATTAAGAAGCTTGTCAAAGGTTTCGGGAGAAATTAAAGTTCCAAAAAGTTTCCATTAACAATGACCGAGATCAACCACAGACAAAATCCTTTGAAAAAAGTGAAAGCCATTTGTAGGTCTTCATTGGGACATGGGGCACAGTAAGAGTGACCTGTGAGTGCAGACTGTTGCATTGGTGATGGAGATGTGGCTGGTCATGCATTTTACTTTCAGACAATCTTTGCTATCGCTGAAACATCTGTCCAGCGAGTAAAACTAGGTGGCTGTGCAAGCCCATGTGTGCCTAAGTCAAGTGCCCTGAATCTTGGGGCACTTGAACGTTGCTTTAATTATTCTGGTCCACACTTTGCTACTAAACTAGGTAGCCTGGACACTTTTGCCACTCTTCTGGATTCATTTTAGAAGTTGACACTTTCAGTCCACATGCCTCCGTCTTTGCCTAGCTCCTATTCTCAGTCATACAACTCTGACTAGAAACACTTGTAAACACATATACTCACCTGAGGACGACAGTAACAATTTAGGATATCATTGTTTGCATTCTTTCTTGGCAGCTGCACCTCCATGGGTAGCACCTATGACGATCCTTCGTGGAGCCAATGGATTACTTGGGATATAATTGTTTGAAATCTCTTGTGTGCTGTATTTTCTGCGTAGCATCTATGTTGCTCAAGGGTGTACACTACAGATTAAATTGAATATAATCATTAATTCTCTTGCATCTGTGCCTCTGTGTGTAGTAGTCTAGATTTTCACTAGACCACATGGCCCCAGCAATTGTTGACATATTCATTTTTGTACCCTATTGTGAGCTGTATCTTCCTGATCACAGCTACACCGCTCCATGAGAGGACCTCTAAATTGTTTTTGGACTCTTCTGTTAACTGCACTTTTCAGGATTTCAACAACTCTCTGATTCACACCTACACTGCATCAAGACAAACCCATACAATCTAATTTGGAACATGTACTATTGTAATGTTGGACTTAGCCCTTTTAGCAGGGTCATCGCCAAACCTTTTGCCCCCACCCTCCTGTTTTCTGAACCTGTTTTTGTTGGCTTTTAGGACACTGAGCACTTTACCACTACTAACCAATGGTCAAGTACTTGTGCTTTCTCCTTTAAACATGGTATAATTGGCTTGCACCCAATTGGCACATTTAATTAACATATAAGTCCCTAGTAAAGTGGTACTACATTTACCGAGGGCCTGCATTTAAATGCTTGTAGTGGGCCTACAGCACCAATTGTGCCACCCACTTAAATTGTCCTTTTAACCATGTCTTAGGCCTGCCGTTGCAGCCTGTGTGTGCACTTTTAAACTGCCATTTCTATCTCGCAAGATAAACTTCTTTCCAGGACCAAACCACCCTTTTTAATACATGTATATCACTTCCAGGGTAGGCTCTTAGCCCAGAGGACAGGGTGCAGTGTATTTCAAAAGTTGAACACGTACTTTTAAGTTTTAAATGTACTGGCATTGAAAAACTTTTAAACTTGTCTATCAATTCTTTGAGGCCTACCTCTCCCATAGGATAACATTGAGTTAACTTATTACATTTTTTAAATTATAACTTTCAATCTGGAGCAGGTAGGAATGTCGAGTTTGGTGTCTAGGGAATTGTAATTTAAAACTTTCTTTAATGGAAAAGTCGGGGTTAAAGTCACAATTCTGATAATGCCACTTTTAGAAAATTATTTAGAGATATGTTTAAATAAAGTTAACAATTACTTCCTAGACTTCTAATCATGATATCCAAAAGCAATGAAAGATAAAGAATAAATCAGTACAACCAGGTGTATTTCTTAATTCATTATATATATTGTATTCAAATGACGATAGTTTCATTAGGGGTTCGAAAATAAGGAGGTACTTCAAAGGCAATGATAACAGAAATTACACATTCTTGACATCAATGCACAATAGCCCATTTCCAAAAGTATACAGGATTGAGACTGTCCTAAACATAGGAACAAAGTCTCCCAGGTTCAGTCTTAACAGAAGCTAAAAGGAAAATGGGTTAGGGTGTCGACATTACGGTCTCCTCCAAAGTAAATCTACAAGACCATCATCAGGAAAAGATGTTTCATGTGAAGATCCAAGACCCTAGGGACAAGAGTCGAAACAGTTCTGCAGAAGAAATAACAGTTGAGTTGCAGAATATGTCCTCATAAATGGCACACAAGGCACAATGTTTCATGGCTTCCAACAAGGAATAGAAAGCATATGGAGACCACTGACTGTGACTGTGCCCACGGCCACTGCCTATTGCTAATTATTTATTACAGATTGTGCCGTGTGTACCATTTATGACGACAAAGTCTGTAACTCAACTCCTATGTTTAGGACAGTCTCGATACTGTTTACTTTTGGAAATGGGCTATTGTGCATTGATGACTAGCGAAACCTAAATGTCAAGAATATTTCAGTTTGGTTATCAATGCCTTTGCAGTGACTCCTTATTTTTGAACCCTTAATGAAACTGTCATCCTTTTGAACACAATATAATGAATTAAGAAATACACTGGTTGTACTCATTTATTGTTTTTCTTTCAATTTATACAGACTGTTGTGCCTTTCACTGTTTTGGGATGCCATGATTAGATGTCTAGGAAGTAATTGCTAACTTTATTTAGACATATATTTAAATTAATATCCCTTCCTGGCACTATTCACAAGACTTATCTACCTAAGCCCACAAGGGTATATTGGATTGCCCATATTTACATATATACTTTTAGATAGATGCCATTTTCTTCTGCTAACCATTAGGTGCCTGCAGCCTGTATTCAGGGTCACGTGACAAGGTGTAATTGGCAGTTCTTCTTTGTGTATTGCTCCCAGACAATGAGACAAAGAGAATATAGGTGTTGGCAGGATGAGCCATCTCTGACTTGCTGAGGGGGAGGTGCTGACACCTACCACACTTTCACATCACAAAGCCTCTGCCTGAGCACACTCACAAAGGGTTTGACACTAGCCTTTTGTGATCCCAGACAAGCTGGAGCAAGGGCAGGGAGGCAGGAAATTCCACACATCTCTAGGGGTGGAAACCTCCAGGGCCTACTCGTACTTCAAAATGTACCCCAGGCATTTTTTTACAGAGTTTTATATAATGTGAACTTAACCCGAATCGGGTATCAGAGCGCTTTACATAGCACCAGTTGCATTACATGAGGACACATTCATTTTTTTTGTTAGGCATAAATAATGGACCTTCAGACACAACACTTCAGTAGATGTCTCGACATGTGGAAGACTAAGAAGGACTGCCATGCTGCTCTGCAAGAAGGACTGCTACTCTGCTGCCTGGCTGCCTGGCTGCCCTGCTGCCTGAGTGAATGGGCTAGGCCTGCATCTTGAGCCCAGGACCACCAGAGTGACTCCAAGCGCTAGTTGGCTGGCCTCCTGATCAAGGCATCAGGGACAGAAAAGGCTCCAACCACCTTGAACCCAGCACCTGGACTCTGTCTGCTGTGATTCCTACCCCTCAAGTGGTGCCACCTGAGTCCTGGGCCCTTGGAAGGGGACCTAAAGCTGTTCTGTCTGCCCAGCTCTGGTCCTCATGGGCAGAAGCAACGCTGTGCAATGCATCTCCTTACAGTTCCACTTCAGAACCGCCGCCGTGTGATGCATCTCCAAAGAAGGACCTCGCATCACAGCCCGCAGTCTTGTCAAAATCACTACTGCGTAACGCACCCTTGCTGAAGGCCTTCGCATCACAAGCCCTTTATTGACGGCCTCTTCGACGATGATACAGGACTCCACATTGCAGCCCTGCAGCTTCTTTGGAAACGCCGGTGTGAAATGCATTTTCGATGCTGCACTTCGCAACGAAAGCCCATCGTCGATGGCAACCTTGATGGTGATGCAGGACCTCACATCGCAGCCTTGCAGCCTCATAGCACCTTGGAACCGCTGTTGCACTACACATCGTCGACAAAGGATCTCATAACGCTCTGCAACCAGGAGTTAAGGTACAGTTCAGTAGCCCTAATTCGGTCCCTG
This sequence comes from Triturus cristatus, assembly GCF_964204655.1. Taxonomy (NCBI): domain Eukaryota; kingdom Metazoa; phylum Chordata; class Amphibia; order Caudata; family Salamandridae; genus Triturus; species Triturus cristatus. Next base: position 549,654,836 of record NC_140587.1, on the reverse strand, counting down.
CACGCGACCCTTGCTCCAGCGCAGTCAGATTTATCTTGTGACTTTGCCCTGGTCTGGCACAACCAGGTAACTACAGTTGGCGCTTTGTGTTTTTAAGTATTATTTTTCTTTAAATGCTTAAAATTGTATATCTCCGGTTCTACTGATTGGATTTTTGTCATTTTGATCTCAAATAATTTATTACATTTTACCTCATTTTTCTAAATTGGTGTGGTATTTTCTGGTGTTGTGTTTTCATTTTATTACTTTAAGCGCTGCATAAATACTTTACACGTTGCCTCTAGGTTAAGCATGACTGCTTTTGTGCCAAGCTACCCAAGGTTAAGCACAGGTTAGTTTGGGGTTTGCTTGTATCTAACCCTGACAGGGATTGTGATTGCTGCTTGAGTGAGGTCTCACCACCCTTAACCAGTAACCCACTTTCCTACATGTACCACATGTGGATGAACCCGCAGAAAAAGTATACAAACCCTGCCTTACCCTCCAGAACCATGTCTCCCTTGACACAGTACAGACAAGTCTTATCTCAACATCACTAAAAGGAGTTGGACACCTAACACATTCATACTCAAATGCAACTGTCTATAAGTAACACCATTCCTACCCAATTTCTGTGCCTTTCCACTGTTTCTGCCCGGGTCACTATCCATTTACTTATAATAACAAGTAGGGTCTGAAGGGATACCTCAGAGACCTATAAAGGGTGGAGAGATCCTTTCTAAGATAAAAGGCAAGGAGATACGTACTCCCACTAGAACAATCTTAACTCAAAAATAGTATCCTCCCTCCCAGAAGTAGATGATCAAGGGGAAAGAGGAAAGGAAAACCTATACTTCCACCACAATCAGAGGTGGGAAGAGGAAAAAACTATTTTTATATACAACCCTCACCCACTCAAATAGTGGCATGCTTCATCATTGGGTTCACCATAACTCCTAAAGGCCAGGGTGGGCTCAACCATGTTCCAGGGTGCACATTGGAATAGATTTAATTTTTTTTTTTTTACATTTAATAAAAATCCCTAACTCATCCCAAGGTATCCCTTTATTGGTGGGGTGAGCCGGGAAGGTTAAAAACTATGGAAAGGGGCAGTAAGGATATTGTGGTCCTATAACCCTAAAATAAAAGCGCCAACATGTTTCTGCCCTATTCTATTGGCCCATGTAGGTCCGTGTCATTTGTCAGGGTGGGACTGGAGAAGTGATCCCCCAGTAACGTCACCTTGCAGTTGTTACAAATGTGAACATGTGGTTCCAAAGAATTACTTTAGCATGCAAACAAAAAGAAAGAGAAAGCACTTGCTGTGTTTGAGGAATTTCCCCCAGCTGTAAACAAGAAGTACTTATCAGGGGATGGTGGGGGTATGCCCTGTAGTCACACATGCTCCAAGGGTCCCAATCCGCAGAAAAACAGTTAGTCCAGACCCCTCCCTCGGCTCCCTTTCTTCACAAAACTACTGCCCACCTTGAATTGAAAGAACTGCATTCTGGAATATAGGAATAAGAACAACACTGGAAAAAGAAATGTACATCTTTGTAACCAACAACAGAGGGGCCGATTACGATTGCGGGCAGACTTGAGTCCGCCCGCCATCGTAGCGGGATCTGGACTGCCCGCCTGTAAGGCAGCGGTCCTGCACCCCTAATTACGTTGCGACCGCCACCGTGGTGGTCGCATCCAGCAATTTAACATTGCTGCAATGTCAAATGGCCATGTCGTGCATTTTCCTGCACAACGTGGCAGGCACCACGTGGTGCCTGCCACCTCGTGCATGGAAATGACCCCCCAAGTGCGCAACTTGCTCCCCCAACACAGAGGAGCCCCTGCAATGAGCCCCCAAATTCAGCCTCTGCCCGCCTTTAAGGCTGGCTGACGCCGGCATTGTAATCGGGTGGGCGGTGCCTGCTAGGCACCGCCACCATATCCCCGATTGTATCCGCTGCGCCAGGCAATCGTAACGCCTGTGGCAGAAGTGTGGCGGGCAGTCTTTGCACCCGCCATGCTTGCGGAACGATTCCCTCCGCCATCCTAATGTGGAAGGGGGAAATGGGCATTCAGATGGCAGAGGGACCGCCACCGCCAGCCGCCATCATAAACATCCCTTAAGACTCTTCAAATCCTCCATCAAGAATGTGAAAAAGAAGCACTATGCCCAGACTGTCCCTACAAATAATTTGTCATTATCCGGTCTGAATTCCACAACCCAAGGAGTAAGCACAGCCCAATTATTGCATTTCAGCAATTCTACAATGTTTTGGATTACCGCTATGATGCATAAACTGCTGATCTTGAATTTCACTATGCTGAAACACTTACCAAACTGGATAACACACAAAGGGCCTCATGTAGGTAAATAAATTTTACCGGTTCTTAAATACCGAGCCGTACCGAATCGGTAAATTAGAATCGGTAAGTTATATGTAGGTAAAAATTCGGTAACAGTTACCGATTCGGTAACATTCGGTAAATACGAATCGGAATTCACCGATTCGGTAAATACCGAGGTGATAATTACCGAATCGGAAAATACCGAGGTGGTATCTACCGATTCGGAAAATACCGAGGTGGTATCTACCGAATCGGAAAATACCGAATCGGTATGTACGGATTCGGTAAATAACATCACATGACTTGACGAAACAGCTAATCCTGTGCAACGACAGCCCACCCAACCAGGAACTGCCCACACCCAGGCAGGTGTACACAATTAGCCGAAGTGGCCACACCCAGGCAGGTGTACATAATTAGCCGACCCTGGAGAGGCTTGGAGTGCAGAGGAGAGGCAGGGAGCAGTTGCATGTGCGAGCGGGAAACGAACAGCATGTCCAGCCAGAGAACACAGAAAGACGGAGGGGAAAGGAGGAGGAAGCTCAAATTCAGCCCCAAGGAACTCCAGGTGCTGGTGGAGGAGGTGGTGAAGCAGCACCAGAAGCTGTTTGGGAGGCAATCCCTGCAAGTGCCTGAGGCCGAAAAGCGCAACATATGGCTGGCCATCCAGGCGCAGGTCAATGCTGTGGGAGTGACCCACAGGGACATTGAGGTCCTCAAAAAGCGCTGGTATGACCTGAGGATTGTGACCAAGAGGAAGATGGGCGACATCCAGAAGGAGGCCAGCCAGACCGGAGGTGGAACCAACAGGGCACCTGCCCTCACCGAACTGGAGGAGCTGGTGGCGGCCACAATCGAGCAAGAGAGCGTTGTGGGTCTTGGGGACGCCGACAGCTCTGCCAGAGCCGCAACACACCAAGGTAAGACGAAAGCACAGCAATGTAGCCTCCCCTACCCCTATCCCACATCCCCCATTGTGAAACGAGAATCACACTGCAGTCCACACGTGTCAGTGCAGACAGGCAATGCATTCCGGGAGATGTAGTCAGGGCAACACTAACCATGACGTAAATGTTACAGGGCAACAAGGCATGTCACGCACTCGAGGCACAAGGAGACAGAGGACAGATTGGAATGTGAAATGATTTATTGTGACGCTTGCAATGCAGCCCTTCGGGGACACTGAGCCAATGTTGTTTTTCTGTCCACAGATGTGACATCATGCAGTACAGGGCATGCTGCAGGGGAGACGGCACACCGGCCACAAAAATCACCTCTAGCCAGCACGAGTTCAGACCAGGGAGCAGGCCCACTGGCAGCCGCACCACCAACACAGCCAGCCTCGCCGCACACAGAGCCAGCATCACCTCACCGAGAGCCAGCATCACCACAACCAGAGCCAGCATCGCCACTCATGTTCGAATCACCGGCCACATCTCCGCTTGCAGGTGTGAGAATGAGGAGGCGTCCAGCAGCCAGGCTACGAGCCTTCGACACCTCGTCAGACGACAGCATGGGCCCAGAAGACCGCACCGGGCCCCAGGAAGGGAGCCATCCCACTGTGCCCCACACCTCACAGGCAGCACAGACGGGAGCAAGAGGGCGCCGCAGGTCGCGTGTCCAGAGTCCACCAGCACCCACTGACGGCCATGGTGTCTTCTTGGGGCTCGAGGGCCAAATGTTGAAGCAACAGCGCCTGCAATCAAAGGCAGTTATGTCAGTCCAGAGGCACATGCGGGTGATGAAGACAAGCTTAGTCAACATGGACACAAACATTGGCGGCATGGCTGCGGGCATTCGGGACATGTCCCAGTCAATCCAGCAGTTGTGCAGCAAATTAGATGCTGACATCGAAGCACGGCGCCGGGAACGCCAGAGAAGGGACACTACCAGCAGGGCACTCAACCGTCTGGCAACTGCGACTTCCCTACTTTGCCGGCGCTCTGTGACGATGCAGGAGGGCCTAACACAGTGCTGCAGCGACCTGTCTCGGGGGATGGTGCAGGTGACAAGTGCACTAGGGGTGCTATTGACTAGTCAGGCGTCGACAACTGCTGCAGGGGATGCTGCGGAGAGCATCGACACCAGCAGCAGCATCACACCCCCCGTCCCCGAAGCACGCAGGAGCAGCAGGCGGCTTGGGGTTGGCTCTAGTGAGGATGCACAGGCCGTGCAATCCACCACTGCAGCGCGTATGCGCAAACATTGATGTGGCCCTGCTTAGCCACTTCCCATTGGGTGACGTAACCCTGGACATACTCCTTGTATAGATGGTATATTGCCAGATTGGCCTGTTCATGTGTTCATGGCGTGGTGCCACATTAAACTACGTCATGACTTCTCACAACTCGCTGTGTCCCCTCACTTACTCAGAAATAGTTGCATGTGATCTCTGCCCGTCTCTCTCTCCCATCGATTGCAGTTGGCACTCTAGCTGCGCTGCCCTCTGGCTGGCCTGACTCATCCTCGTTGTCCTCAAAATATGTTAGTTCCACATCTGTACCTTTTTTCGTGGCAAGGTTGTGCAGCATTGCACAAGTGGCAATAATCTTGCAGCAGGTGATGGGTTTGTACTGGCGTGCGCCTCCGCTCTTGTGGAGGCAGCGGAACCTGCTCTTCAGTAGTCCAAACGTGCGCTCCACCACATTGCGTGTTGTTTTGTGGGCCACGTTGTATCGTCTCTCACTCTGGGTTGCTGGGTGTAGGTAGGGAGTGAGGATGAATGAACGGCATGCATATGCACTGTCGCCTGGATGAGTAAAAGGGAACCATCAGTTACATGCCTCTATACACTCTGATTTGCAGGTTTCAAGGGGCGTCACTGTTACTTACCCAGCAGGTATCCCTCTCCGAATTCGCCGGCACTCAGTCGTGTGTAGATCCCACTATTCTGGAAGATGTAAGAGTCGTGGGTGCTCCCAGGAAACTTTGCAACAATATCTGTGATGATGTTCCCTGCATCACAGATCACCTGCACATTGATGGAGTGGGTGGACTTCCTGTTCCTGTAGATGTGCTCTGTATCAGCTGGTGGACAGATTGGGATGTGTGTACCATCAATACAGCCGATGACATGGGGGAACTGTGCCATGTGATAAAAGTCTGTTTTTGTTTTCTGCAGTGCAGCCTGTGTGTTTGGGAAGCTTATGTAGTGGTGCATTCTCTGCATCATGGCATCCAGGAACTTCCTGAAGAAACGGGACAGGCAACTCTGGGATACACCACCCACCGCAGCTATCACCACCTGATAACTGCCGGATGCCAGTAGATGTAGGCTGCAGAGCACCTGCACATGTGGTGGTATGGCGTGCGCCCTTCTTGTTGGCTGGTCCAGGAGTGGGTGCAGGTCCCTTATCAGGTCCATGATGGTTTCGGGGTGTAGCCTGTACCTCTCATGTATCTCTGCATCAGTCAGCTGTAATAGTGTGATGCGCTGTCTGTAGATTTGTTCCTCCCGTCGCCACACCCTCAGTCCTGCTGCCTGTAGACGTAGGCGCCTTGCAATGACGTACATGGCGGCCATGTTGTCCACGCTGTTGCATTTTGGGATTGCTTATGTGCATTGTTGATGGTTACCACCTGCTTTCAATCCGTGTTAATTACCGACTCTTATTTACCGATTTTCCTGGATTTCTTAATTACCGACTGCTCCTACATGTCATTTTAAATTTTTACCACTTCATATTTACCACTTCATATTTACCGATTCGTTAATTATGTATTCGGTAAATATGAATCGGTATTTTAGAATTCGGTAACTATGAATCGGTATTTACCGCCTCATATTTACCGAAAAGTGGTTTTTGGACTCCAACATCTCACTTGTCTGAATACCGGTCGGTAACGGCATATTTACCGAAAATCGGCCGTTACCGACCGGTATTTCGCTACCTACATGAGGCCCAAAGTCACTCCTAGGCTGCCCCCTCAATTTTCCATAACACCCCATTCAACTCTTTTCCCTTGCTAGTCCAACACTTACTTGTCAGCTGACAATCCCTGTACTCAGGAAGCTTATCTCTTTGAACCATCATGAATGTGTTCTTCCTGGAGGAAATATGCTCAGATTACCTGAATACATCTTGCATTATGCCACTCTAAATAGAACAAGCTTCATCCAAACATCCAAGACATCTATAGACCGATAGTGAAAGGACCATTTCATGATAAACAAATCTAAAGACCTGTATTTACCCAAACCAATCAGTAAATTGAAGACCACAAACTTTAGGCCAAATATTCAGGGCCTGATTTATATCTTGGCGGATCTGGTCCCGCTGTCACTTTTCCATTGGTTTCTCTGGAGGTGGGTCTATGGAATATAGTCCATCCGAGTGTCGCTGTCTCTGCCAGAATTTTCCTCCCACGTCAACGGCACCATAGACTGCAGTGGTTGTCGAAGGGAGTTCAGCCAATATTTCTGCCAGGCCAATCATGATGTGCCTTCCCACCAACATTACTGTGGCAGGTAAACCTCCACACCTGAATTGGCAGTTTTGAAGGGATATAAGGTAGAAGCTTACCTTTTTTTTTCTTTTTCCTCTTCCATTTCTGTCATGAACCTGATCGTCTCAGTCCTTCCTTTGCTGCTGCTACTTGACCACGAAGCAAATCAACCCTGTGTCGCCAGAACTGGAGGTAAACTTCTTTTGTGGCTTGTTATCTTTTGAATTTTCCGTTTACATTACGTCTGGACTCATGCATTTTTAAATCTCTCTAACAATCAATTTTTTTCTAATGTGTAATGCGTATGTGTGTAATGTTGTCATTTAAGAAATGTAAAGAAACACACCTGTATTCATTTTTTTCCTCCAAATTTGTTGCAAGCTGCCTTCGTGATAATGGCCCCTTAAGTCATCAAAATTCATATTGTGTTTATACAGGTGTGTTCAATTATTTTTCCTAAACTATCAAATTATAAACAAATGCATCATGCAATTTTTGAATAATTTAAATTTAATATAATTTAGTAATAGCACTAGACAAGGTGACACTTTTTTTTAAATAAATGTAAAATCTATGTTTAGTCAAATAATTTTATATATTTATTTATGTAACATTTCCCAATGTCTAGTGCCTTTTCTGCATTTTATTAAAATGTAATTTTGTTTTTTTTAGGTGTAATGTATATGTGTTTATTTTTTTCACTTATTAAGTTGAAATAAACGCACCTGTGTTAACACTAAAAACTTCAATTGTTTTTTGGGTGTAAGTGTCCCTTTTCATGATGAATGGTTGCACCAAAATTCTGATGTATATTACAAATTTTTTTCTCACTAATGTTTGGACTGTACAACTTTGTCATTTAAAAACACTTTTGTATTTTCTGTCATAAATGTAAGTAAGTATATGTATTTCACATTTTCATCATTAACATGTTTAATAATCAATGAATTGTAACTGAATAATAATGTTAGGACAAACTTTGTCAAATGAAAATATTTGAATTTATATATTAGATAAAAAGACAAATGGGGAACAAAAGGGGTTCACATGAGAACAGGCTGTGGCTTTGTTGCCCATAACTTGCCTCCTAAACAGACTCCAAAGGGTAACCTCCTCAGGAAAGTGCATCAATTGAGCACAGAGCAGGCACCTCAAGGATTTTTCTTGGGAGGGGGATTTAGGTTTGGTAGGTGTTAAGGACCGGTAAGAGGTGGATTCAGAAGGAGGAGTAAGGTAAGAAGGGGTGGTAGAGGATTGGGTCTTGGAGGTAGAGGGAGCTGGAGTGGGTGATGTGGTTGTGTCTGCATGTTTGGCAGTTGCATGTGGGTCTAGTGTTTGTTGTGTGTGTTTGGATGTGTGCTTTCGGCTGGTGTTTGATATTCTGGTGAGTGTGTGCATTTGCTTTTGGTTGGGGTTGTTTGTAGATATGCTTTTGTGTGACAGTGTTGGTTCGGATGGTGTATTGTTGTGGTGTGGTTGTGGGTGTGCTGGTGGTTGTGGGTGTGGTGGTGGTGTTTGTGGGTGTGCTGATTGTTGTGGGTGTGGTGGTCGTTGTGGTGGTTGTGGGTGTGGTGGTGGTTGTTGTTTGTGTGGTGGTGATTGTGTTAGTGGGGGTGGTTATGGTGGTTGTGGTGTTAGTTGCAGTGGTTGTGTGTGTTGTGCTTGTGGTGCCTGTGGCTGTAGTTTCAATAGTGTGTGTATGTTGCTTGTGTTTCTATGTGTGCTTGTGTTTATGGGTGTGTGTGATTGTGCTGCTGCTTGTGTCTGTTTGAGTGGGTGCCTGCAAAGATATGAGTGTACTTGGTATTGGGGTGGGAGTTTGGATTGGGGTTGAAGAAGGGACCTTAGCTGGGGCACAAGGTTGGACTGGTTGGGAGGTGGGTGCTATTTTGGCAACCAATCTCTGCATGCCAGACATTGAAGTGTGAATGGTATCCAGAAATACAACCATTTGTTACATTTGGCAGGTATGGCCCTGGAAGCCCTTCACTATCGCAGTCTGGCCTACAAAAATGCTGTGTTAGAAGTCAATAGCCTCCTCACTCAGCACAACTGGGGTGACAGGGGCAGGGGGTGTGGTGCCTGTAGCAAAGGAGACCCCAGCCCTTTTAAGGGGTTGGGTTTAGCAACGGGGGGAGCAAGAGGAAGGGTGTAGATGTGTTTCTGAGTGGTAGACAAGGATGATGTTGGTACAGTTCTGGTAGGGTCCACCACTACTAGGGACTGGTCACTTGTGGAGGCCTCTGAAGAAGATGACAAGGTGGTGGCCTCCGTTCCCATCCCCTTATCTTCCATGCCATTGTGTCCCTCAGTGTCAGATAATTCACCACCCGAAACACAGTGGCCAGCTACTTCCCTGCCTTTTTGGCCAATGCCTCCTTCCTCCTGCTCTTGAAGATATTGTAAGGACATATACAATAGTTTTATCTTTGTAAATATAAGTGATCATGACGTTTTTTCTCAAAACATTTTCAAACTTCAATTGTTTTAAGCCTTTTAAAGTTTGGTTTATTTTTATCTTTATCTCCTGCATGTAGGGAACATCTGCAGGAACCATTTGGTAACAGTTTTGTAATTTTCTATTACTGCTACTATCTTGTTTTTGATCATTTTTCTTAACCATTTTCACTTCTCTCCAGGAATTGTTTTACACCTCTGGCTAGTTATGATTTCTTGTTTTGAATAGGGAACTTATGTTACAAAAATAATTTCAAACAAAAATACCTTTGTACTTTGTGTGCACAAGGCAAACAAAACTGTTTTTTTTTAATTTGTAAAGATAAAAATATGAATCAATGTGATGTAATGTTGTACCAATAATTGTATAAATTGAAAGCCTGTTTCTTTTGTTCGCAAACAGAACAATTGATGGACGGAATGCTGAACAATGTCAAACATTCACCCAATTATAGAGATCTGGGCCTAAATCCATAATGTTTTTTGCTCACCACGCCATTCCAGTGTGCACCCAGCCATATGCAAATCAGTCTTGACCCTCCTCCTCATGGAGACAGTACAGCCCAATCTACCAGGTCAGGTCCTCCCTGGACTGGAAACTAGCATCCTAGGACCAATTTTGGGGTATCACCCCAAATCAGCCAGGCTAGCTTGACTCCAGTGCTATGGTGAGCACCGGACCCACGTCTGGCATACACACCCCACTCGAGGTGACAAATTCAAAACGAACAATTGATAGGCGGAATGCTGAACAATGTCAAACATTCACCCCCAGTACAGAGATCTACGCCTAAATCAATTGTTTTTTGCTCACATGCCATTCCAGTTTGGATCCAGCCATATGCAAATCAGTCTTGTCCCTGCTCCCCATGGGTACAGGCCAGCTCGAACTGCCCGGCCAGATCATTCTGGGACCGGTTTTGGGTTTTCACCCTTCACCAGCCAGACTAGGTTGAATCCAGTGGCATAGCGAGCACAGGACCCACGTCTGGGCTTACACTTACCACTTAGGGCGACAAATGCAAAAAGAACAGTTGATGGACAGAGTGCTGAACAAATCAAACATTCGCCCCCAGTCAGAGATCTGGGACCCAGATATATGCAAATCAGTCTGGCTGATGAGGGGTGAAACCTACCGAAACCAGTCCCAGGATGCTTGTTTCTGGTCCAGGGAGGACCTGGCTTGTCAGTTTAGGCTGGACTGTTCCCATGGGGTGCAGGGTCAAGACAGCAGATGGCTGGGTCCAAACTAGAATGGCTTGGCTAGCAAAAAAACTGTGGATTTAACCCAGATCTGTGACTGAGGGTGAATGTTTGATTTGTTGAGCATTCTGTCCATCATCTGTCCTTTTTGGACAGATCTGTTTTAGCCATAATGAAAGCCTTTCACCCATTTGGTCATAATTACAGGCTGAAACATGTCGGCAGGTCAATGGATATATGATCCACTGTACTCATAACACATTCACATTCTTTTTAATCTTGTCCACTTTACTCTTAATAAAAACAAATCATTTGGGTTTACTTGAGATAATTGTAGAAACCTGGATCCCTATGTTATATCCAGAAAATTATTTTGAAGAGCTCCCTTAGTCCGAGGTTGAGTCTGTCCTGGTAGTACTATCTTACCAGGATGGGGTAAAGTACCAACGATGAAGCATGTCACTCATGAGCGGGTTCAGGTTTCCTTATTGAGAAACACCTGTTTCTGTTGGTAATTGGCTACATGATTATCACTGATAATTATTGCGGTTGTGGTTTTGTACATCACCCATAACTGGATGTCCAGTGCCTCCCTGAAGCTCAACTCAACCAAGACTGAATTCCTTTTATTGGTCAAGTACAACAAACATGATATAGTACAAACCTGGCTTGATGACATGAACCATGATTACTTTCAACCCCAAAGTTTACAGAATGCCAAGCCTCTTGGATTCACCCAAGACACCAACCGCACACTCTAGTAACGATGTCAGAGCGAGGTGCTGAGGGCACTAGGGCCCTGCACAAAGGCGAAGGGAGGAGCTAGCTACGGGACACCACTTACATTCAGAGAATGGTGACAGGGCATTAAGTGGAGATAAGGGAAGGAGCAGGAGGTGCCTGTGAGCACGGCAAATAGGAAAGTAAATAATGGACGACGATCCCTGCCTGTATCCTGGTGTACTCCTTGGGCTCTGGAGCAGATGCAGGACATGACAAACACATTATCAAAAACAGAAAGAGAGCTGATATCAGTGCTCTCTTTTAAAGAAATTCAAACACTTTCTTCCGGAAAGTGTATTCAGAACTGCTGTCATGTACTGGTACTCTTGCATCTGGATGGTGGTAAGACCCTACTCAGTGGCCTCCCAGACTGCGCACTAGCACCCCTTGGGGGCATTCTACCTGCTGCAGCAAGCCTCATCCAGGGTCTGAAGAAATAGAATTACATTCCCTCTGTAAGACCTGGGGTCTCCAGGCCCTATGGGGCGGTAACGTGACACGAGCGGTCGGGCCACCAAAGGTCTGTGTGTAAAGCAACCATACAACACGCACCTCACATGGGACAAGGAACACACAGAATAAGTGACGCCACACGGTAGGAGTTAAGTAAATACTCAAGTTTATCCAAGCAGAGCACGTTAGATGCAGTTCATGAGGTAGCAGTACATTTCATAAGCTGGTAATACCACAAATGACATTCAGAATACTTCAGTACTGCCTGAGGTACAATTACCCTTCACCTGGAGGTACATGCGCGCTTCACTTTCCTGTAGCGCCTTAGGGAGGTGACGATGGCGCTAGGCGCGCTAACTGGTGACGACCTCAGAACGGGGCATCTAGCATAGGGCTACTCGTAATAGATGTCATTTAGCATTTCATTATGGAGCATGAATAACAGCGCGCTACTCGTAATCAATAGCACGTAGTACTTCAACATGGGCGTAAATAACAGCGCGCTACTCGCAATCAATAGCGCGTGGTACTTCAATATGGAACATGACTAACAGAGCGCTACTCGTAATCACCAATACGTAGCACTTCAATATGGCACATGGATAACAGAGCGCTACTTGTAATCACCAACACGTACCACTTCAATATGGCACATGGATAACAGAGCGCTACTCGTAATCACCAACACGTAGCACTTAAATATGGCACATGAATAACAGAGCGCTACTCGTAATCACCAACACGTAGCACTTCAATACAACACATGGATAACAGAGCGCTACTTGTAATGGTGGGCGCTGAGTACTTCAATGTGGGGTAGGACAGTCAATGCGCCTCACGGAGCTTTTAGCAGGAAGCGCCGGGACGGGAGGAGCGAGTCTCTCGGCTCCGGTGCAGTTCGTAGGGCACCTCGCTTCAGAGCAATCACGGGGACACAAGGAGAGGATCCCTCGGCGGGGTCTCTCTGTCGCGCTGGCAGGGGGAACTCCCACGGAGAGGGGACCCGGGCTGAGGGTGCGGTACGGTTCCCGACCAGTAGGGGGCGCACCAGGGGCAATCCCAGCCTCCGGGCTTACCTCGTTCTCGGCGTCCGACGGCGTCCGCTCCAGTGACGATGGGGGAACTCGGCCCCAGGCCTCGCGCACCTTCTCTCACAGCTGCGACGGCAGCGGCGGGGCCCCAGGCTTCTCACGGGCCTCACGACTCTGCAGGGCACTTCTTCCGGCCTCCGGGCCGCGGCGGTGAGCGCCCTGGCTTCCACATCACAGGGGGGGCTCAAGTTAAGGTTGGGGACTCCGCGCTCAGCGGAGCACACTGCCGGGGGTCCCGGGCCAGGTCAGGGAGCGCAGGGGTCACAGCGCTAATACCTGGTCGATCCCCGGTGGCTCTTCAACCTGCTTTGCATACGGCTTCAGGGGTTAGTCTGGACACGCAGTCTCAGTGCTTGGCATATAAGTTTGAGAGTTCAATCTGGACACGCAGTCTCAGGGCTTGGCATATAAGTTTGAGAGTTCAATCTGGACAAGCAGTCTCAGTGCTTGGTATATAAGTTCTGTTCTCAGATGTTAGATAGAGTCTTGTTGGCGCAGATGTATCTGGCGCCCTTAAAGGGTTCTGTTACAGGGGGGTAGGGATGGAGAGGGCGACTAGATCCTTCCTAGTCAGGCTGGCAGAGAGTCTCTGGGTCCTCCTACTGCTGGGCAAGATCAGTGGGTTTCACAGGGTCTCTCACTCACTTAAGAGGCAGCACCTAAATCCTGTCACTCTCAGAGGCATAAGTCCCTGGCTAGGCCCTACCGCCTACACTCCTGGTGGATTCTTCCAGCTCTGCTTCACCCCAATGGCCAACTCACCACAAAAAGTTCCCTCCCTCACTTAAGTAGCCCTAGGTCAGGTGACCTCTGGCCAAGGCGGCAAAAGAAAAACCACACCTTCCTTCTAGAAGGTTCCAGCACATTCCAGGAGCTTCCCCACTCTACCTATGGGACAAAAAGGCGGGCTGGAGTCGCAACATTGTTGTGGGGTTCCAGCCAGCTCCTGGCAGCTAGGGTGCTACTATGAAAGACCACTCTGCAGTAGCAGGGGCCTGTGGCAGCCATCGTGGGTGAAGGGAGCACCTGCACCTTAACACTGATTGGCAATGAAAAGGCGCCCGGAGACCTAGTCCAACATAAAAATGAGGGTGGAAAAAATGAGGCACAATACAAAAATAGAAGGGGAGACCACCCTAGGGCTGACAGGTCCAACATGCGTCCCCCCCAGCCGAAAGAGGGGAGAGCTACCCAACCTCTAGGGAGTTCTCATCACTAAGGCGGAAAAACCTGGAGAGACCGTCAGCATTGGCGTGGTCAACTCCGGGCCGATGTTCCACCCGAAAGTCCATCCCCTGTAGGGAAATGGACCACCTCAACAACTTGGGGTTTTCGCCTCTCATCTGCATGAGCCAGCGAAGGGGCCGGTGGTCGGTCTGGATAAGGAAGTGAGTGCCAAAGAGGTATGGCCTCAACTTCTTCAGAGCCCAGACCACCGCGAAGGCTTCTCTCTCAATGGTGCTCCATCGCCGTTCCCGAGGGAGGAGTCTTCTGGATATGAAGGCCACAGGTTGATCTTGGCCCTCGGCATTGAGTTGTGAGAGCACCGCACCTATGCCGTGCTCTGAGGCATCTGTCTGTACAATAAATTCCTTGCTGAAATCTGGTGTTGCTAGTACTGGAGCGGTACACATCGCATGTTTCAGCGTGTCAAAGGCTTCTTGGCATGCAGCTGTCCATATGACCTTGCGGGGTTGCTTCTTTGAGGTCAATTCCGTCAAGGGGGCTACGATGGTGCCATATCCCTTGACGAACCGGCGGTAATACCCAGTGAGGCCGAGGAAAGCTCGGACCTCTGTTTGGGTCTTGGGGGGCTCCCAAGCCAAGATGGTTTCGATTTTGGCCTGGAGGGGTTGCACCTTACCTCCGCCCACCAGGTGTCCCAGGTACACGACAGATCCCTGTCCAATCTGGCACTTGCTGGCTTTAATTGTTAAGCCAGCGCGTTGCAGCGCCTGCAATACCTCCTGGAGGTGTTGCAGATGGTCCTCCCAGGTGCCACTGAAGACAGCTATGTCATCCAGGTAGGCCGCTGAGAAGGACTCCAGGCCAGATAGTACCTGATTCACTAACCGCTGGAATGTGGCCGGAGCATTTTTGAGCCCAAAGGGCATCACTCGAAACTGGTAGTGGCCCTCGGGGGAGGAGAACGCTGTCTTCTCCCTTGCTCCATCGGCCATGGCAATCTGCCAATATCCGGATGTCAGGTCAATGGTGCTGAGGTACCGGGCTGCTCCCAGCCGGTCCACCAGCTCGTCTGCACGTGGGATGGGGTGAGCATCTGCCTTCGTGACAGAGTTCAACCCCCGGTAGTCCACATAGAACCGAAGCTCGGTGTCGTACCCGGTGGGGCCGCTATCGGCACCAACACCACTGGACTAGCCCACGGGCTGCTGGAAGGTTCTATCACCCCCAGCTCCAGCATCTTTGCCACCTCACGCTGGATGCTATCCTTCACTCGGTCAGAGAGCCGGTAAGACTTGTTCTTCACCGGGGGGCTGTCCCCTGTGTCCACATCATGGGTACACAGATGAGTGATTCCAGGCGTGAGGGAGAACAACGAGGCGAACTGTCCCAGGACATGGCGACAGTCCCTCTGTTGCTCTGGGGTCAAGGATGGGGAGAGGACTACACCTTCCACCGAACAATCCTTCTCTTGTACCGCTAGAAGGTCAGGAAGAGCTTCACTCTCTTCCTCTTCGCTCCCATCCGTCACCATAAGGAGAGCAAGCTCTGATCTCTCATGGTGCGGCTTCAGGCGGTTGACGTGGAGCACCCTGAGGGGCTGACGGGGGGTTTTCACATCTACAACGTACGTGGTCTGGCCTCGCCACTCCACAATGTCGAACGGGCCAGTCCACCGGTCCTGGAGGGCACAAAGCTCCCCAGGTTCCATAACCCACACCTTCTGTCCAACGTCTAACTCGACCGTCCGAGCGTTGCGGTCATACCACTCCTTCATCACGGTCTGGCTAGCCTCCAGGTTCTCTGTGGCTGCCTTCCACAGCTTGGCCATCTGGCTGCGGAACGCCTGCATGTAGCTGACAATGTCACGGGGAAGCTTCTGTGAAGTCTTCTCCCACCCCTCCTTCACTAAACTGAGGGGCCCCCGAACGGGATGGCCATAGAGCAATTCAAACGGGCTGAACCCGACTCCCTTCTGCGGTACCTCCCGATAGGAGAATAACAAGCAGGGGAGGAGGACGTCCCATTTACGCCTCAAGCCCTCTGGTAGGCTTCGGATCATCCCCTTCAATGTCTTATTGAAGCGCTCTACAAGTCCGTTCGTCTGGGGATGGTAAGGAGTGGAGAACCGGTAGGTCACCCCACACTCCTTCCACATGGCCTGCATGTAGGCCGACATGAAATTGGTGCCCCTGTCCGACACCACGACCTTGGGGAATCCCACTCGGGTAAAAATTCCCAACAGTGCCCGCGCCACCACCGGTGCAGTGATGGTCCTCAGAGGAATAGCCTCTGGGTACCTTGTGGCGTGGTCCACCAAAACCAAGATGAACCGGTGTCCCGCTGCGGTCGGAGGGTCCAATGGCCCAACAATATCAATACCGACCCTCTCAAAAGGGGTCCCGACCACGGGGAGCGGTTCCAACGGGACCTCCAACTTAGTCCCCGTCTTGCCACTAGCCTGACAAGACTTGCAGGTCTTGCAAAAGGTGTCTGATGCAATCCTCATCCTGGGCCAATAAAAATGGGGGACTAACCGTGCAAAGGTTTTGTCCTGACCCAGATGTCCGGCTAAGGGTATCTCGTGCGCTAACTCCAGCAGAAAGG
The DNA here is from genome assembly GCF_964204655.1 of Triturus cristatus. NCBI lineage: Eukaryota > Metazoa > Chordata > Amphibia > Caudata > Salamandridae > Triturus > Triturus cristatus. The sequence goes on along the minus strand of NC_140587.1, from coordinate 549,638,283 downwards.
CCCGGTAACATTGGGGGACCACTATGGCCCTCGAAAATCCATGTACCGGCACCCTGGGCTCACTGTATAGGAGACCATCCTCCCAATACACGTGATAACCTCCCAGTTCCTGACTGGCCACTTGGGCTTCGGCCTGCCGCCGCATGCCTTCAAGAGTGGGGCACGCCCTTTGTGCCTGAGAAAATTCTTCCCAGGTAGGCCCTCCTCCCACATGCCAGTCAGCAAGGGTCGGCAAGTCCTCCACAGGAACGACATCTACCTCCGCGGACTCCGGGGGCACCTCTCCGGCCTCCCCATCCATCTCACGAGGCATGTCCTCTACCACCTTCTTCTTTCCACGTTGGGTTTTGGGTTGGGCCATGATTCCAGGCTCCAACCCAGGGTGAGTTCCATGCCGGGCAGCCATGGACCGCGTGCTGACGCAAGTCCACCCTGGTAATCCCAGCATCTCAGTGTGAGCGTGAAATTCGACGTCTTTCCACTTGGTGTGCTCCAGGTCGTTTCCTAGCAAACACCCCACAGGCAAGGCAGGGCTCACAGCAACTCTCAGCAGGCCTCTAACTCCTCCCCACTCAAATGGAACACGAGCCACTGGATAGTGACTCATACTGCCGTCAGCCAATACGGCCGGATGGAACTCCTCGGGGACTACTTGGTCTGGGGACACCAGCCGCCGCACGACAGTGGTCATGCTGGCCCCTGTGTCTCTCAGAGCTTCCACCTCCTCCCCATTAATTCTCACCCTCTGCTGATATTTAGCAGTGTTCGGGGGCAGGGACACTACGGGGACCACTTCTCTATCCCCGAGTGAAACCAGCATCAGGCCTGTCCACTCCCCTTCCCTATCTAAGGGCAGCTCCACCCCAAGCGCTATACTACTCACCCCGGGACTTTTCCCGCCCGTTGGGGCTGGTGGTCGCTTGCGACACTTGGGATCTCCCCTGTAGTGTCCAATCTCCCCACTCTCGTAGCACCGCACAATCCTAGGCTGCTGACTCCTGTCAGGGTAAGTGGGTCTTGTGGAATTGGACGGGGGTGGGGTTCCTACTCCCTTCCCAAACTTATTTTGGGGACCTTTCGAGAACTCCACCTTTTTATCTCCCCCCTCTTTCTTCTGGGGGAAACCCTGTCCGCCTTTCGAGCCATCTCCCCCGGGGCCCTTGTGAGACACCCGGGTGCTCACCCAAATATCTGCTTCCTCCGCAAGCTCACGGGGATCCATCAACTTGCGGTCCACCAGATGTTGGCGCAGCTCCGGAAAGCTCTTATCCAAGAGGTGCTCCCTTAAAAAAAGATCGTACAACCCTTGGTAGTCCTGGACCTCGCTGCCACGCACCCAACCATCTAGTGCCTTCCTCGCATAGTCAAAAAAATCTACCCATGTCTGTGTGGACAGCTTATGGCTGCCACGAAACTTTTGCCTGTACCTCTCGGGGTTGAGACCAAACTTCTTTAACAAGGCCTCCTTCATGGGGGCATACCTTACCTGATCCACCTTGGCCAAATATAACAGGGTGTCCCTAACATTGGGAGGTATATACCGGTATAAACCCCCTCCCCAATTACTCTCGGGTACCCCATGGGCCGTCAAGGCTACCTCGTATGCCTCCAACCATTTCATGATGTCGTCCCCCACTGTGTAATTGGCAATTACCTCTTTAGGTAGATAGAACTTTGGCTCTTGAGGTTCCTTAGGTATGCTGCCACCATTGTCCTTATTGGACGCGTTCAATTGGAGGGCGCGTAACTCCAGCTCTTTTAGCTGAAGCTCGTGCGCAAGCTTCTTCTCCTCCATTGCCCATTTCCTATTTTCTCTTTCCTGTTCCACTCTAGCCAATTCCCTTTCTTTCTCATGTTCTAACTTGGCCAGCTCCCACCTTAATTGCCTCTCTTCCCTCCTGTCCTCGTACTCCTCTGGGGACGCGCTCCTCCTCGACCCTGTCCTACTACCAGCCCCAGAACGTCTCCCTGGGGGCACATTTTCAGACACATCTACATTCAATAGGTCGGTCACTTCTTGAGCGCTCTCCTCCTGAGGTGCCTCTGGTGCCTCCTGTCCCTCATCCCCTCTCCCGTCTGGGTGGGCTTCTACCCATGCCCTAATGGCGGTGCGGAGTTCCGGTCCTTTGGCCTTCCGTACCCCAGGCACCCCCATCCCCTGCCCGAACTCCCTTAGTTGCTTCACTGAGTACCCCTCGAGGTTCAACATGGGCGTAAATAACAGCGCGCTACTCGCAATCAATAGCACGTGGTACTACAATATGGAACATGACTAACAGAGCGCTACTCGTAATCACCAATACGTAGCACTTCAATATGGCACATGGATAACAGAGCGCTACTCGTAATCACCAACACGTAGCACTTCAATATGGCACATGGATAACAGAGCGCTACTCGAAATCACCAACACGCAGCACTTAAATATGGCACATGAATAACAGAGCGCTACTCGTAATCACCAACACGTAGCACTTCAATACAAAACATGGATAACAGAGCGCTACTTGTAATGGTGGGCGCTGAGTACTTCAATGTGGGGTAGGACAGTCAATGCGCCTCACGGAGCTTTTAGCAGGAAGCGCCCGGGACGGGAGGAGCGAGTCTCTCGGCTCCGGTGCAGTTCGTAGGGCACCTCGCTTCAGAGCAGTCACGGGGACACAAGGAGAGGATCCCTCGGCGGGGTCTCTCCGTCGCGCTGGCAGGGGGAACTCCCACGGAGAGGGGACCCGGGCTGAGGGTGCGGTGCGGTTCCCGACCAGTAGGGGGCGCACCAGGGGCAATCCCAGCCTCCGGGCTTACCTCGTTCTCGGCGTCCAACGGCGTCCACTCCAGTGACGATGGGGGAACTCGGCCCCAGGCTTCGCGCACCTTCTCTCACAGCTGCGACGGCAGCGGCGGGGCCCCAGGCTTCTCACAGGCCTCGCGACTCTGCAGGGCACTTCTTCCGGCCTCCGGGCCGTGGCGGTGAGCGCGCTGGCTTCCACGTCACAGGGGGGGCTCAAGTTAAGCTTGGGGACTCCGCGCTCAGCGGAGCACGCTGCCGGGGGTCCCAGGCCAGGTCAGGGAGCGCAGGGGTCACAGCGCTAATACCTGGTCGATCCCCGGTGGCTCTTCAACCTGTTTTGCATATGGCTTCAGGGGTTAGTCTGGACACGCAGTCTCAGTGCTTGGCATATAAGTTTGAGAGTTCAATCTGGACACGCAGTCTCAGGGCTTGGCATATAAGTTTGAGAGTTCAATCTGGACACGCAGTCTCAGTGCTTGGTATATAAGTTATGTTCTCAGATGTTAGATAGAGTCTTGTTGGCGCAGATGTATCTGGCGCCCTTAAAGGGTTCTGTTACAGGGGGGTAGGGATGGAGAGGGCGACTAGATCCTTCCTAGTCAGGCTGGCAGAGAGTCTCTGGGTCCTCCTACTGCTGGGCAAGATCAGTGGGTTTCACAGGGTCCCTCACTCACTTAAGAGGCAGCACCTAAATCCTGTCACTCTCAGAGGCATACGTCCCTGGCTAGGCCGCACCGCCTACACTCCTGGTGGATTCTTCCAGCTCTGCTTCACCCCAATGGCCAACTCACCACAAAAAGTTCCCTCCCTCACTTAAGTAGCCCTAGGTCAGGTGACCTCTGGCCAAGGCGACAAAAAAAACCACATCTCCCTTCTGGAGGTTCCAGCACATTCCAGGAGCTTCCCCACTCTACCTATGGGACAAAAAGGCGGGCTGGAGTCGCAACATTGTTGTGGGGTTCCAGCCAGCTCCTGGCAGCTAGGGTGCTACTATGAAAGACCACTCTGCAGTAGCAGGGGCCTGTGGCAGCCATCTTGGGAGAAGGGAGCACCTGCACCTTAACACTGATTGGCAATGAAAAGGCGCCCGGAGACCTAGTCCAACATAAAAATGAGGGTGGAAAAAATGAGGCACGATACAAAAATAGAAGGGGAGACCACCCTAGGGCTGACAGGTCCAACACCCTCCTTCCTGATTAACCTCCTTTGATGGTCCGCACTATCTTCAAAACCAGCTGTATCATTTATAAAGCCAGCACAACCAGCACCACCCACCTCATCATTTTTGGGGGTTCTCAGCACCCCTGCAGCCTGGACACCATCATACTGCAGACTAAGAAGTAAGTGTACAAAAAGCACAAAATGAAGCAGGACTTTTCCATATGTGCACCCAGGATCTGTAACAAATCCCCCCTATCCATCACTACCGCCCCAACACGGCTCCAAATGAGAAAAGAGCTTAAGACTCACCTCTCTAGGGAATACTACATCACAATGTATTAACGGTCCGCAATCCAGCTATAGAAATACCAGGTACATAAATAAATACATACAAATAGCTCTTACTGAAAATTAACATAACCAAAGCTGCCACAGAAGTCCTGTAAAGCCTCACCTGCGGTCTTTATAGTAAAAATGAAAATGAGTCTTTGCTGCTGGACTTGTGGTTGCAACGAGCACTTTACAGACCTCCTGAAACACCACAGTATACGAAGAGTGTTATGATTGTTGCACAAGAAAAGGGTTAGAAACTGTGATCAGAATGCCTCTCTAGTTCGTGTAAGTCAGATGTGACAGTTGACACAGGCTGCCATGCTCGAAAGAGTTATATTCGCACAGACTCGCTGTAACACGTGCGAAATGAAATCTGTTTTTGAATTGATCAAAATACCTCACACATTACAAATATGCAAGAAAGCTGTGTACCTCCACATTTGTAGTTCTGCATGTCATGTCTGTCACCAACAGAACTGGCCCCAGGCTGAGTTTAAGGCTTGGGGTCAAGGCTCAGCCACGCCGCTTATGCCATGTGGGGGTCAAGGAGGGCAATGGAGGCAGGGGGAGGTGAACTGTCACTTCACCTGAAGCAACCAGAATTCTGCTCCCGAGGATGGGCGTAGCTATCAATGGTGCAGCAGGCGCAGTGGCACCGAACCCGGGGCAGTATTATGCTGCACAACTAACGCGAATGGACCCACTTTCCAAACTAGTCACTGCCACACACCCTATTTTCAGGGGCATAACGCAGGCCCCTGCTGCCCAGAGTAGGGGGCACCCTCCAGAGGACGCCCTGACCCTTCATTGGGGCCCCATTCAGCGCAAAGTCAATGTATCTATGAGATGGAGGGACTGAGGGGCCCCTTCGTCGCATTCTGCAGCGGCTTCCCATCATTTTGCGTTACGCACCTGCCTATTTTGCCTGAATCAGCGGGGTGGATGGACTAATGAATAGATGGATGAACAAAAGTTCTTTCCAGTGGGTGTAAAAAAATTAACAAATGTGCATACAAGGACCTGCAACATAACCTGTGCCGAACAGATTATATGAACGGCCCCGCGCAAAGGAACCCACATTTCACGATTCCTGTTTTTTTCTCTTGCGCGTACAGTGAAATCAGCGCGTAGCATGAGCTATTGTATGATGGACAAGGCCTGAGCTCGAAATCTTTAAGCTGATTAAATTACCGCACAATGAGCACGTCCCTTTGAAGGTTATAGTGCCTCAAACAAATCCATGTCACGCGTGGATTATGGGCAGCAATGCTGGAACAGTTACACGAATTCACTAATAAGGTCCGAATTCATAATCGTTGTCCTTATAAGGTAATCTTTAAGATCATGGCTCAAGGAGGCACCAGCCAGGCATGCTTTTTCCAAATTGAAAATCCCTGTTTTTTACTTTAATTCATGTCCTGCCTCTGCCTGAAATAAGACACTTCATGTAGTCTGCTTCAAACTGCGGCGTGGGTGTGCAGATGCTCGCCCCACAAACAGTGCCTCTCTTCATATATCTCTGGTGAAAAAGAACAAAGCGCAGTTTCATTATTTCTGCCTTCCTGCCGACACCCACACGCGCATAGCTGAGCTCATCCTATGCCAATAGTTAGGGATTCTTGTCACCTAGTTGGAAAACAAGTCCACGTTTTGATTTAGGCTCACCGCACAGAAGACCATTAAAATAGATAAAAAGCAAGCTATAATTACAAACAGGGCAATACAACTGTGATGTAATATTGTGCCAGAATATTTTGCCATACGGGCTGCTGACATGAAAAAAGTCAATTCACAGGTCTGGCTTGCATTGTGAATCCTGACTAAACCATTTTAGAAAACCTGCTGCTGTGGGAAAACACAGATAAAAACGTCTCTTTTTTTGGGGGGGATTTAAAAAAAATCTTTATTGAGAAAGTTGCACAACATGTTACAATATATGCAGACAGAAGGTCTGCAATCAATGAAGAAGACCACATCTGTTACATACATTGTAGGGACAACCATGCATAAGCAGCCCGGTACATAACGCGGAGAAAAGCTGCGTGGAATGAAGCAGGAAGGATAGGGGAACGCCTGGGAGAGGCCAAGTGCAGATGAAAATGGTAGCAAGGAATCGGGAGGGCGTGTGAACGGAGGGGCTGCACACCATGAGCCATCCCCGGTGGCCGCCACCAGCGGAGGACTAGTGGAGGGCGCGGGAGAGGCCGCAGAGGGCTAGGCGCTCTGGCATTGGAGGTAAGAAACAAGGGGACCCCAAATGTCAATCGGATGGCTGGTTGCAGGCACCAGGTCCCAGATTTCAGACATAAGTGTCTGACAATGCGCAGCATCTCCGAGCCAAGCGCTGACTTTGGGTGCAGACCTTCGTCCCCAGTGCATTGAGACCCTACACCCTGCAAGAACGTGCAGCATGGCGGTCTACTTGCGGGAGGCATCTGGGCAGTATTTCACAAAGCCTAAGAGGCAGAGCAGTGGGTCTGGCGTGACAGGGGTGGAAGTGATATCAGTGATAGCGACACACACATCGTGCCAGTAGGCAAAGACCTTTGGGCAGAGCCAGGCTAGGTGGGAAAAGTCAGCAGCGGGAGCGGAGCAACGCAGACATCTGTCGCTGGGAATGAGGCCCATTTTGTGCAGAATGACAGGAGAGAGGTATAATCTATGCAGGTATTTAAAATGTATGAGGCGCAGGCAGTAATTGGGGGACAGGTGTTTAGCCTGATTGCAACAGTACAGCCAAACCTCCTGAGAGAGATCGGCGCTCAAGTCCTCACTCCAGGCTGCGCGGGCGTGGTCATCAGTAGTCGGGGACACTGCCAGTGCGAGGGCGTAAATCCTGGTGACCAGCTTGCGGGGGGAAGCTGGATGTGTAAGCGAAGTCGAGGACAGCCATCGAAGGGGGAGGCTGAGGAAATGTGGGGTGAATCTCCCTGCAGGACACTCTGAGTTGGTAATACAGCAGCGTGTCCATGGGGCCGGATTCGGCAGCAAGGGTGAAGAAGGTGTTATCAGGATAAAGGTCCAACACCGTGGCTAGCCCCAGGCGAGTTGCGCGCGTAACCATTCCGGCAGTCTGCAGAGGGGGGATTGCCGGGTTGTGTGCAATGGGCATGGCATTATCGGAGAGCATGCTAGAGCCACAGTATCTCCTGAGGCCGTCCTAGGCCCAACGCAAGGTCTCCACCTTTTCTATTTTGCAGCGCGGGGGTTTTACAGGGGCAATGAAAGCAGTCAGGAGCGGCCAGGGGGCAGCAAGGTCAGCCTCCACCGCAACGTGTGGTTGTAAAGACGTCGGGTGCAACCAGAAGTGAAGGAAGCTGGCTTGGGTGCTGAGTATAGTTTGAAGTCTGGGGCACCCAGTCCCCCTCGCGATAAGGGCAGTGTGAGAATGTTGTACGCGATTCTGGGTTGGTGCCCGGCCCAGACAAGGGTGATTATAAGTGAGCGGAGTCTGTGAAAAAAGTGAGCCGTGAGGGGGATGGGGATGTTCAAGAATAAGTACAGAAACTTCGGAAGCACCACCATCTTGGCGATGGTGATGCGTCCCACCAGGGACAGGGGCAATCGTCGCCAGAGGTGAATCTTGGTCTCCAACCAGTCCCCTGCTCGGCCGAAATGCGCCTTCCAAAGTTCATCCACATCCCTGCTGAGCCAAATGACCAGATATCTAGACAGTCCAGACGCCCAAACAAATGGGTAGTCCGGAGTGAAGGGGACAGTGGCGTCCGTGAGGGGAAAAAGAACGGACTTGCCCCAGTTGACCTGGATGCCAGACAGACCCCCGAAGCGCACCACCTCTTGGACCATGGGGCCGAGATTCTCATGGGGATGGCGGACGTAAAGTGTGACGTCGTCCGCATACATGGAGACGATCAAGGCACGAGCCGTGAAGCCGAGACCCCTCTGGATGTGGTGTTGCCTGAGCCTGGCGGCAAGGGGCTCCATAGCAATAGCGAATTGCATGGGTGAAAGTGGGCACCCTTGCCTTGTGACCCTTGCGACGGGGATGGTCTCCGTGATCTGACCGTTGATCCGAAGGCGAACAGTGGGGAGAGTGTAAAGAAGCTGGACTTTGCGCAGAAAAGCTGGGCTAAAGCCTAAGCGAGGGAGAAGGTAAAAGTGGAATGGCCACTCAAGAGTATCAAAAGCTTTGGTGGTGTCCAAAAGGGCAGACACGGCCGGGAGAGCGGGGTTAATTTGATGGAGGACGGCAAATATAGTCCGGAGATTGTGCGAGGTGGCGCGGCTGGGGATGAAGGAGGACTGGTCTGGGTCAGCTCTCAGGGGCATGAGAGGCAGTAGGCGGGAGGCTAGCAAGTTGGCGAAGATCTTGTTATCGGTGTTGATGAGAGACAGGGGGTGATAGGAGTCACGGAGCTCGGGGGGCTTGTCTGGCTTCAGGAGGAGTGTTATTAGAGCCTCGCAGAGCGAAGGAGGAAAATGGCCACACTCAAAAGATTAGTTGTACATTGCGGCAAGGTGTGGAACCAGGAGGGGCGCAAAAGTCTTGTAAAAGGACGCTGGCAGGCCCTCGGAGCCGGGAGCTTTGTCACCTGGTAGGCCATTAATAGCAGCCAGAATCTCCTCCTTGGAGAAAGGCTCATCGAGGTATTCCCGGTGGCTGTTACACAGCCATTGGAGCTGATGAGTATCGAAGTATTGATCAAGGATGTCGCGCGGGGGCAGAACTCCAGCGGTGTAGTGTTGGGAGTATAAGGCGGTGAATCTGGCCACCACCTCCCTGGGAGAGGTTGTTCTTTCCGGGCCTCCATCCTGGAGCGTGGTGATATAGGAGGCGGCATGAGGCTGCCATAGGAGATTGGCAAGAGTCTTGCTAGGGCGATCCCCTCACCGGACTGGCTCCCTGCCCAGAAATGAGAGTTCTCTCTTGGCCTCGTCATTGAAATCAGTGAGTTTACCCCTATGTTGTGCCAGGGCGTCGGGGCTAGGGTCCAGAGATTGCAAGGAGTCCAGAGCCTTTATCTCCCCCTCCAATCTCTCAAGAGCACCACGAATAGAGCGCAGTATGCCTGATTGCTTGGAGATGCATTCGCCCCGGATCACCACCTTAAAACCCTCCCAGAGCGTGAAAGGGGAATCGACGGAGCCAGCGTTGCGGTCAAAATAATTTGTGATTGCCGTTTGGATCTCGTCGCAAGATACCGAATCCCATAGTGCTTTGTGGGGGCAACCGCAAGGCGAACGCGCGCCGCAAGTTGCATACCAAGGCACACGGGAGCGTGGTCAGAGAGGGTGAGCGACATGTGCTCCACGGAGGTGACCCACGCAAAGGCGTCCTGAGTGGTGATCCAGAGGTCAAAACGGGACCAGCAGTCCCGTGAGCCCGTCACACACATGCCCTCGCGAGCTCCTGGGCAGGTGTGCCGCCATGCATCGAGCAGAGAATTGTTGGTATGGAGTGCAGGAGAGAAGTCGCACGTGGGTGCAGAGCATAGGGCCCAGAGCAATCTAGGGTGGCAGAAGGTGCAATATTAAAGCCCCCCCCCCAAAGCAGAGCAGCAGGGCCCAGGGAGGAGATGCGCTGCCACACCTGCGTGAAAAACTCGGGGTCATCAGACTTGGGACCACATATCGCAGCAAGGATTAGAGGTTGGGCCAGGAGAGTGCCACGCAGGATAACAGAGCGCACCCCCGGGTCCGCAATGACCTGAGAAGTGTGCCAGGGAAGCCCTCTGCGCATTAGGATGGATATTCCACGAGAGTAGATGGAGTAAAAGGAAGAGTGAGTTTCGCCCCAATATTTAGAGAGAAGCCTGGAAGATGTGGCGGGCAGCAGGTGGGTCTCCTGAAGGAAACAAATGTCTACCCTATGTCGGATGAGGTGGGCATGTACCAGGCGGGCCTTACGATGGTCGTTTAGACCCCTGACGTTCCAAGTCCAGAGTGTGGTGTCAGTCATACCGCGGCGCCAGGGTAGTGAGTGCCGGATAGGGACAGATGTGCAATTGGAACCATGAGCATTTGAAAAGGGATATGCGGTGCAGAATCTAACGTAGCAGGCGACATGTTGCGGAAAAAATCATGAAACAAAACAAACAACCATCCTCGAGAAAGAGGCAACAAGCCCAGTAAACCCATCCCCCCACCATCCACACCAACCCCCCAATTAGGTTGCGAAGCCAACCCCACTCGCCCAAGGGAGCCCCAACTGGGAAGGGGAAGATCAGAGACAAGGTAGGTAATCATCCCGTGGAGGCATGGTTCTGCCCGGCATACACCCCTGCCACAAGGACTGGGTGGCCAAGCCACAGATTATCGCAGACAGCGATGCTAAACAAAGGAGGGCGGCGGAACGGCAGAGCGCCCAAGCGCCGGGGGCGCATTAGATGGAAGCAAATATGGTATCGGGTAGCCAAGATTGGGGGCCAGTATGTGCTGTGTGAAGGGAGAGGTAAAGTTAGGGCCGTTACGTTAGGAACAGTAGGTTACCCCTCGTTTAGAGAAACCCCTGGGACCAATGGCCAGCGAACTTGAGAACAACAAATGAAAGTGGGAACAAGTGTAGCTACAGGAGCAGGTGATAATCTAGCCAGGGCCGATAAAATCGTGTCAGAGAGCACGAACAACAAGAACCCAGTAGTAGAGGCAATAATCAGTCATTGTCACTCAAATTGCCATCGGCAGCCACCTGGGAACTGGATGGTGAAGATCGTTGCGGCTTGTCTAGCTTTTTCGCATAGGCCAGTGCCGACTTTGGCTCCATGAAGACGTGCACTTGGGAGCCTTGTTTGATTCGCAACTTAGCCGGGTAAGCCAAGGAATAGAAGACGTCATGTTTCTGAACTCGCGACGGGCAGCCTGCACCGCCATCGTGTAATCAGGAAAAAAGGCAAGAGAGTTCCTCTGATGGCGAATTTCACCCTTCTCCCCTGCTGAGGAGAGGAACAGCATCACAGTCCCTAAAATTTCGCAATTTGGCGATTATTGGGCAAGCAGGCAGGCCAGGAGCAGGCCGAGGACCCAGAGACCGGTGGGCACGCTCAATGATGAAGACAGGGGAAAGAACATCGTCAAATAGGTCCCGAATGAGTTGCTCAACAAAGTTTTCCATTTTCAAGATGTTGGAGGATTTGGGCACGCCCGTAATGCGGAGGTTGCTCCTACGGGAGCACGCCTCCAAATCCTCGTTCTTGTTCTTCATCAGTTTTAAAACTTTGTCCATTTGGAGTAGTTTATGGTGGTCTCGGGTGGCGGCGTCTTCAACATCAGATACTCTCGCCTCCACATGAGTCAGCTTTGCGTCATGCGAGTCAAACCGGGCTTTGACCGTATCCAGACGGGCGGACAGTTGGTCGAGCTGGGTGGCGATGCCAGTTCCGGTAGCTTTCACGTCTAGCATGATGGCTTTTAGGTCGCCCTCTCGGGTCTGGCCAACTTCAGTAATCGCGGCGGGGGGCTCGCCCGTTTCCAAGGCTACCCCATCTTGTCGTGTTTGCCTGTGCTGGTCGAAGGCCAGTTTGGGTTGCTTGGGGTCAGCCTTCCACATGGCCAGGCCGCAGTCCACACACAAGCGCGCCACCGGAACCACCGAGGATCTAGAGGTGGAGAGGCAGCTTAGGGAGAGGCAGGAGACAGTGAGAGGGATTATGGCCGTGGGCGGCGTATTGGACGGTGCAGCAGGCACAGGTCCCAAGAGAGAGGCTGATGCAGGAAGGGCGCTGACCAGACAACACAGGCCAGCAAGGTCAGGGCCAGCGCAGGAAGGCAGCGTCTGACCATGCCCCAACGCAGTCGTGCAGATCTGGGTGGGAGGCGGCAAGGTGCTGGGCCATGCAAGTGGGGTTATAGATCGAAAAGGCGGTAGCAGGCCCCGGCAGCATAGTTCGCGGAGGAGCCAAGTAGAGCCGGAGGCAGGAAGGTGAGGCGAAAGGTCAGGCAGTCTCAAGTCGCAGGCCGGCAAGGAAAGGGTACCCCAGAGGCCAACGCCGCTCCTGGCACCAGCACAGCAGACGTGCCCTCCGGTGATGAAGATGCTGTGAAGGGCTGGTGGGCACCGCCACGCTCAGCGGCAGGCGAATAAGGGCCACAAATCAGGTCACCAAACCTCAAAAGCGGGTGGGTGATGAGCCTGGAGTGCAGGGCGGCAGTGGTGGGCCTCTCACTCCGCAACAGACAGGAGAACCGCCGCAAAGCCCCCAACCATCGCGTCAGATCAGCAGGAGTGCTGCGGTAGGCCTGCGTCTGTGGGGACATAGGCAGCGGAGAAGCACGGGAGTGCGCCGCCCACTTCGCCGGGCCCAAATGAGGCAGCGGGAGGCGATGGGCTCTTAAGGCGCCCGATGGAACCCGACAGCAGGGGGAAAGGCCCGGGCCCCGCAGTGCAGGGCATGCGTGCGCCCCCAACCCAGCCACGGATCGCCCAAGCAGCAGCGTGACCCACTGGGATGAAGAGACAGCTGGATGATGGGCGGTCATCAGCAGGGCGTCCCGGTCCCAGCGGGGTGATGTAGGCAGTCCCACAGCTTCGTAGCAGCCCGGCGCAGCCACCAGCCGCGCGCCGTCAGGTGGGCCTGACAGCCATGCCCAGGACCAGGGACGGCAGCAGAACTCAATGAGGCGCCGGTGGCGAGCGCCAGCCGGGTGATCAAACGGTGCCCCCGGATGTAGGGAGTAAGAATGGTGTAGGGTGGAGGGTCAAATCCACCGGAGTCCGCAGGATCCTGGTGAATTGAACGGCTTGGCTGGCAGAGCCCACTGAAGGTGCGGCCATCATCCAGCCGGCTAGGCCACGCCCCTCAAAAACATGTCATGATTCAGTGTACTTTTTTTTAGTTGAAAAATAAATTTTATTGACGTAATATGTAATATTACAATAGATACAGAAATAAGGGATACAATCTTAACTGTATAATCTGTTAAATAATTTGAAAAAAGAGGGGAAAAGAAGAAGTGGGATGGGAGGAAAAAGAAGGGTAATAATACTTATAAAATATTACTCTTAGCATAACCACTTATATAAATAGTAGTAGCTGTTAAAATACATAATTAAGAAAAATAGAAATTAAGCAAGAAAAAATGAGTAACAGTAAAAACATTTCATGGAGGTTTAGGAACTTCTTCAATGTGGGGTTTGTGGGTTCATGTTTCATTTGCAGAAGTATCTAGAAAATGAGTAATAAGTGACCATAAGCATTCTCGTTTAGTAGCAAGGGATATGGGATGGACATATTCTCTATCAAACCTGTGGTTGTAGCAGAACCCATACCACCAGGCGTAATAAGAGATGTTAGTGGTGTTTTTCCATGCTCTTGTAATTTGTTGAAAAGCAACCGCAAGAAGTAGATCTATAATATGAAAAGTGATTGGATATGATTCCCACGCAGAAGATACACTACCTAAAAATATGTTAACAAAAGTGAAGGGTATTTGTGTATGAAAAATATTGTTAATTTGATTCCAAACTAGCATCCAGAAGCTATGAACAAGAGGGCAAGTGAATAGCATGTGATGTGAATCAGCAGGGGATGTATTTCAGGACCAACAAGATGGAGAGAGAGTAGGATTTATTTTGTGCAAGGAAATAGGAGTTAATAATAATCTATTATAGATATAAAATAAGGTTTGGGTAGTATTCACAGCCCTAGAGGATTTCCTAATCTTAATCCAGATCTTGTTCCAGGTAGAAATAGATAGGGACAATTTGAGATCAGCCTCCCATAACATTTCTACCTCAGTTTTATCTCCAATAACTGGAGAAGAGGAGAGATGTTTATAGACTTGGGATGCAGATTGAAAAAGAGACAAGACCGAAAGAATGGTGGGGTGGGAACATGAGTAAGGAGTAATTGAATGATAAATTAATGTACGTTGACTGGATTAGCGTAATCAGGGAGGTGTATTTAGACAAGCATGACTTAGGCAAAGAAAAACGTGCTTGAGGAACTGAAAATGATATACATGTATAATTCTGGAAAAGTTGATGAACTTAGTGAAGTCCTCTAAAGTGCCAATCTCTTTAAAAAAAAGATTCTATGATTAATTTTAAGAAGCTTATTATACCACAAAGAAGATTGCAGAAAACGATCTCTAGGAGAGAGGTGATCAGTAAATAAAGGTTGAAGGATTTTGTAACTATTGTTGAAAATTGGAAGAGAAAGAGGGAGCGGACGATGGGTAAAAGATAAAAAGTCTTGGAAGGAAAAAAGGATGAAGAAATTATTTCTCGATAACAGTTCACAATGGTAGTACCGAATCTTCTCGAAGTAGAAGAGAAGTTTGTTTAAGAGAAAATGCAGTATGATAGGCTTGAAAATCTGGGAAATTGACACCTCCATATTGTTTTGGTCTTTTAAGTTTGAGTAAAGACATACAAGGTTTCTTATTATTCCATAGAAACTTTGATAGAATAGAATAAATTGTTTTAAAATGTGAATTAGGAATGTTTATGGGAAGACTGGAAATATAAAAGAGTATTATAGGGACTAACATCATCTTTATTATGTCAAGAAGGCCCACCAGGATAAAAATAATGGATTGCACCTGGACGTGGCATTTTTCAATAGTGCTTGTAATTCCTTTACATTTATTGCAATGGATTCTTTAATGGAAGATTTAAACCATAGACCTAAGTATTTGATGTTATCTGAGTTCCAACGAATACCAGAAGAAATGTAGTCCACGGAAAAATATAATTTATGTAATGGAAGGATTTCACATTTGTAGGTGTTGAGTTTATATCCAGAAACAGAGGCAAAGGAATGAACTACAGATAAGAAAGCCGGTAAAGAGGACTGAGGTTGTGATAGAAAAAGCAGATTATCATCAGCGTAAACAGAAAGTTTTAATTGATTAGAGCCATTTTTAAAACCAGTAATGTTAGAGTTTGAGCAGATCTTAATCAAAAAGGGTTTAAGAGCTAATATAAAAAGAGGAGAACCCTGTCTTACCCACCAATATAAAGGAAAAGAAGAAGATACCAGACCGTTAGCCAAAATGGAGGAACAGGGGAGGAGTAAAGCAAGGAAACATAATTTATAAATTTGTGACCAAAACCAAACCAGGACAGAGTGGAAAAAATAAAAGGCCAACCGACTCTATCGAAAGCTTTTCCAGCATGTAGAGATATAGCTGCTAAAGAGTCTCTACATAGTTTGGCCTTAGTAAGAACATTAAAGAAGAGTCTAGTATTACCGGAGAGATGTCTTCCTTTAATAAAACAACATTGTTCTCTTCTAATTAGTAGGGGTAAAAATTTCTATAGACAAAAAGCTAAACTTTTTGCAAATATTTTATAGTCCAGGGTAATTAGAGAGATGGGCCTATAGTTTTTACAAAGATTATGATCTTTACCTTCTTTGGGAAGAAGACAAATCAAGGCTTCTTGAAAGGAGCCACTGGACTTTTTGGAGGAATTAAAGAAGTGAAATAATGGATGTAGTTTTGGAATAAGAAGACGAGAAAAATAAGAATAAAATTCAATCAAAAAACCATCAGGTCCTGGCTGAAGAGGGGTGAAACCCCGAAACCGGTCCTAGGATGCTTGATTCCGGTCCAGGGAAGACATGGCTTGGCAGTTCGGGCTGGACTGTTCCCATGAGGCACAGGGTCAAGACTGATTTGCATATGGCCATGTCTGAACTGGGGTGGCGTGGTGAGCAAAATAACGATGGATTGAGCCCACATCTGTGACTGGGGTGATTGTTTTGCCAATGTGCAACATTCCGTCCATCATCTTGTGTGTTTTGCTGTTCGCCCTATGTGGGAAGGGTATGCCCAGACATGGGTCCCGTGCTCACTACGCCACTGGAGTCAAGCTATCCTGGCTGAAGAGGGGTGAAACCCCGTAACCGGTCCTAGGATGCTTGATTCCGGTCATTGAAAGACATGGCTTGGCAGTTCGGGCTGGACTGTTCCCATGAGGCACAGGGTCAAGACTGATTTGCATATGGCCATGTCTGAACTGGGGTGACGTGGTGAGCAAAATAACGATGGATTGAGCCCAGATCTGTGACTAGGGGTGAGTGTTTTGCCAATGTGCAACATTCCGTCCATCATCTTGTGTGTTTTGCTGTTCGCCCTATGTGGGAAGGGTATGCCCAGACGTGGGTCCCGTGCTCACTACGCCACTGGAGTCAAGCTATCCTGGCTGAAGAGGGGTGAAACCCCGAAACCGGTCCTAGGATGCTTGATTCCGGTCCAGGAAAGACATGGCTTGGCAGTTCGGGCTGGACTGTTCCCATAAGGCACAGGGTCAAGACTGATTTGCATATGGCCATGTCTGAACTGGGATGGCGTGGTGAGCAAAATAACGATGGATTGAGCCCAGATCTGTGACTGGGGGTGAGTGTTTTGCCAATGTGCAACATTCCGTCCATCATCTTGTGTGTTTTGCTGTTCGCCCTATGTGGGAAGGGTATGCCCAGACGTGGGTCCCGTGCTCACTACGCCACTGGAGTCAAGCTATCCTGGCTGAAGAGGGGTGAAACCATGAAACCGGTCCTAGGATGCTTGATTCCGGTCCAGGGAAGACATGGCTTGGCAGTTCGGGCTGGACTGTTCCCATGAGGCACAGGGTCAAGACTGATTCACATATGGCCATGTCTGAACTGGGGTGGCGTGGTGAGCAAAATAACGATGGATTAAGCCCAGATCTGTGACTGGGGGTGAGTGTTTTGCCAATGTGAAACATTCCGTCCATCGTCTTGTGTATTTTGGATAATATATTGGACGAGTGCTTTGAGGTGAATAGGTAATCTAAACGAGATTGGGAAGAGTGTACTGGAGAATAGAAAGAATATTCTCGGAGTGTAGGGTTACATAACCGCCAGGCATCTACTAGAGATCTTTTTTGAATAGTGGATGTGAATTGAGAGTGCATCGGAGGGGGTGAATCTAGAACGGGATTTACGGTCAATAATAGGGTCCATAACCAAGTTACAATCCCCACCAAACAACATATAATCATCATGAAAAGACATCAATTTAGATAATATTGTTGGCCATAAAGCAACATCTGGGGCAGTAGGTGAATAGAAGTTAAGAAAAGTCAAGGGAATATTATTTAATAACAATAAAAGAGAAACCCATCTACTCGCATCATCAGAATCTTGTGAAATAATTTTTAAGTCAAGACGTTTATGGCTACACCATTACGATTACCTGGAGAAGCAAAGACATGGCCAACCCATTGTCGTTTAAGTTTAGCTATTTCTTTTTCTAAAACATGAATTTCTTGTAAGAACGCTATGTGACACTTTAAATTAAAGTACCTGTTGACGTTTTATAGGAGAACCCAAACCTTTAACATTCCATGAAACAACTCTTAAAGTCATCTACAATAAACAATGGAATATAAATTAAATGCAAAAATAAAAAAAACAAGTAAAATTTAACAATACGCTATATGTGATAATGATCAGCATAAAATTTGCAATATCACACAGCAAAATGAGAAGCATAAAGAAGGAAATGAGTGGTTATGAAAAAAGAAAGAATGAGAGAAAGAGATAGGAGTAGTTGATAAGCAGGAGCTATAGAAAGATGAGAATAGGATAGAAAAGCATTAGCAAAGAAGAAGAGTTGACTGAAAACGGATAGGTAAGATAATGAGAGAGAGAAAAAAGAAATATAACACATAAAAAACATACTTCATAATTTTTAGAAATATAAGAAACTATTGCAAAAAATATGAGCACGGTGAAGAAGTCACTTAAGAAGGATGATAGAACTAACCAGGTAAGAAGATGAATAATATAGAGGAAGAAATAAATAATTGTGAAACTCAAATAAGAGAAAATGATATAAGCTGGAAGAAGGGAAATAGTATGGAGAAGGAAAAGGAGCTTACAATTGAGAAAGAGAGATAACCTGGAAAAAGATAAGGAGAGTGGAGAAAGGAAAAGAAGATAAAGACAACAAATGAAAAACATATACCATGAAAACCGTCAACATAATAATGACCAACGACAAAAAACATGAACAAGATAAGGGTGGTGAAGCCACACAAGTAAAATGGCACATATAAACGGGCAACTCAGGGCGGACTGGGGAGGAAGGACATCATCGAAGTGGACCAGGGATAAACAGAGAATATGTTATCAAAAGGAGGGACTAGTGGGCTTTTAAGAGGAGGTCCAGCATACGGGCCCGGTTAATCGTTAGAAAGAAAGAGTATGCAGTTCCTCAGAATAGAGGGAGAGTGAGAGTGTAGGGAAGAGACCGTGTAAAAGAGGAAAGGGAGTTCCTCTAGTCGGAACTAGGGTCCTCACACACCAAGCAAGCTAGGTGTCATTCTTCATCACATGGACCTGCTCCTCGTCGGGTCGGCGCTGCAATACCCGATGGGCACCCTTAAAGGGGCTCTTTAGCGGAGATCTTCTGTTCCTGGCCGTATGGTGTAGTGCGTGTGAGGGGTCTAGTGGTGTAGATGTGAATGCGTGTAGGTGATTAAGACAAGTTGGATAATCCAAAAATAGGGCTTTATTAGGAGTGGCTATCCACTTGATTTAAAAGCAAAAACAGAGTGGCAGCTAGCTGACGTGAGGGTTCAGCTTAGCTATGATCTTCTGTGATGGTCAACATGTTTCATGCCTAGTGGTCCTAATGATCCATGGCAATTCTTCAGGACCTAATGAACTGTCAACTATCTACACACTGTGGAAAGTATAATAGTTACCTGCCACATGTATTATGGAGAACGATCTCGCCATATGTCAGAGGGGACCTAGGAGGAAAAAATTATAAGGTAACCCAGACATAGGTCAGTGTGGAGTATTAAGTACTATTCGGACAATTATCACACACAAGGACTCTCTCCCTTTACAATGTGGCACCAGGCTATGCCAATTGTAACCAAGTGTAGGTAAACAAACTATAGAGTGCAAAAATCCTCTCCGTAAATGTGAGATTAAAAACAAGCACCATAATAAAAATCAGAAGACTGGATGTGCGGTATTCACTGCGGTGAAGTCTAGAGAACTAGTAATCACATTATGGAGTTACAGGGCACTCACCTAATAGGGTGTATTTCCCTGCTTCTGTCCGTATTCGTTGCGCCACCGGGACACCAAGATTCTGGTGTCCTAATGGAAGACAAAATGTGAAATGGAAAACAAAACAACACAAAGGGCAACTAACCCAACACGAGGTGTCAGTACAAGTAAAACAATATCGCCCGTAGTGCGGTCCAGTCATGCGAGCAGAAGTAATGCGAGCCATGACACAGAAAGGTGGTTGAGCATCAAGGAGACCCCCAAAGGAAACTTTATGAGAGTCAAAATGAGGCGCAAAAATGGTGATATTCAACAGCCAGCCGGGATAACGTGTGAACCAGCTAGTGCTGTACAGCCATAGATCAATGCCTAAGCACCGCCATGCAATAGCCAGAACTCCGAGTGAAGTCCGGGGTTAGACCAGTCCACAACCAATGCATCTAGGAAACCCACGTGTGGGGAGAAATATTACAGCATAGATACAAAGATGCAAACCTAGGGAAGACCCGTGACCCCCCAAATAGAGTTAAGCATCGTGCACTACAGAAATGCCTGGCAGGCAGCTGGTACAGAGCACTGACACCGTCGAGTGTTGAGACCTTCATTAGAAGGCTGAAACCACTGTGTCTCAAATGTCACTCGCGAGTTCAGTGCGAGACTCAATCTACTAAAAACCGCCGTACCCGTAAGTCACGGGTGCACATTCATACCGCTCTCATAACCCATCGCAGGCAAACGGAAACACCGCAACATTGCAGTAACACTCACGTTTAGGATGCTGCCGGGATGGGCCGTTAACCTACCCAGGCGTCACTCGAACCGGGAAGAATAGACCCGGTCTGGGTCCCATGTTGATATACACGCCGGTATCATGGGGGCGGGCCGGCTACCCGGAAGTGTGTTCTACGTCAGAGCGTGAGTGGTGAGGCTGGTTCTATGATGTGGGTATGTTGAAGGCGGCGGCCATCTTGGGATGTGGTTATTAAAATGTATAATAGGCGATTCCCAGTGATCAGTGGATGTATTAACCAGGATAAAGGGAAAAAGGGGAAGGGGAAGGATCACAATATACTAAATGTGATCAATCTGAACTGCCAAAGTATGTAGTAAATAAATGATGAATGGCAATCTTTAAATGAGTGAACCTAAACAGTGTCCACTTAGTAGAGTAAGCGAGAAATGGACAAGGCTCAACTATAATTGGGGTAGATCCCAATTCTAGTCCCAGAACGGTAAGTGAGCAAGGCTGCAAGCTCCGTGTAAAGTGGTAAAACAGCTAACAGAGTGGCCATGCATTGAAATTTATTTCTTGTCTATCAGAAAGTGCTGCCCATGGAATTTGATCATTGAGGCCTACAAGGTCTGCCCTCAGACGATGAACCCATCTCTGTTCTATCTTGAACAATGCTTTCTGTGTGATCCTAGGGTGGGCCTCAAGCACTAGCCATCTTAGGGAGTCTGGTTTGTGGTTATTCTCTTTGCAGTGAGTGTAGAGTTGAGTGGTAATCTTCTGACATCTCACATTGCTTTTATGTTCTGTTATGCGTGTCTTTACTGGTCTCAGGGTCATACCAACATATCTCTTTTCACACGGGCAGGTGATTAAATAGATACAGTGAGTGGTGTTACAGTTAGTGTGCCTCTGAATCTTCCAAGTGAAGGAGTCTGAAAAAACCACTTCTTTCGTCACTGAAGTTTGGTGACACACAGCACATGAACCGCAAGGATAGTGACCTTTCACTGGGGGAAGGTCCCATAGGGTTCTCTGTTCCTGGAGGTCAGTGTGTCTAGGTCTCGTATTGATGAGGATATCCTTCAAATTTTGTGTTCGTTTGAAAGCAAAACGTGGGGGTGGGATGGTGAGATCACCCGTAGTAAGGATTCCCCAATATTTCTTAATTATGCCTTTTATGCATGAGGAATCAGGGGTGAAGGATGTGACGCAGGTCAAAGTCTCTGTATTTGCCCTATTGTTGGGTTGTAGTCCTCAATGATCAAATTCCATGGGCAGCACTTACTGATAGACAATAAATAAATTTC
The DNA here is from genome assembly GCF_964204655.1 of Triturus cristatus. Classification (NCBI taxonomy): domain Eukaryota; kingdom Metazoa; phylum Chordata; class Amphibia; order Caudata; family Salamandridae; genus Triturus; species Triturus cristatus. The sequence continues at coordinate 549,617,010 of NC_140587.1, read as the reverse complement.
CATGCATGGCCACTCCGTTAGCTGTTTTACCACTTTACACGGAGCTTGCAGCCTTGCTCACTTACCGTTCTGGGACTAGAATTGGGCTCTACCCCAATTATAGTTGAGCCTTGTCCATTTCTCGCTTACTCCACTAAGTGGACACTGTTTAGGTTCACTCATTTAAAGATTGCCATTCATCATTTATTTACTACATACTTTGGCAGTTCAGATTGATCACATTTAGTATATTGTGATCCTTCCCCTTCCCCTTTTTCCCTTTATCCTGGTTAATACATCCACTGATCACTGGGAATCGCCTATTATACATTTTAATAACCACATCCCAAGATGGCCGCCGCCTTCGACATACCCACATCATAGAACCAGCCTCACCACTCACGCTCTGACGTAGAACACACTTCCGGGTAGCCGGCCCGCCCCCATGATACCGGCGTGTATATCAACATGGGACCCAGACCGGGTCTATTCTTCCCGGTTCGAGTGATGCCTGGGTGGGTTAACGGCCCATCCCGGCAGCATCCTAAACGTGAATGTTACTGCAATGTTGCGGTGTTTCCGTTTGCCTGCGATGGGTTATGAGAGCGGTATGAATGTGCACCCGTGACTTACGGGTTTGGCGGTTTTTAGTAGATTGAGTCTCGCACTGAACTCGCGAGTGACATTTGAGACGCAGTGGTTTCAGCCTTCTAATGAAGGTCTCAACACTCGACGGTGTCAGTGCTCTGTACCAGCTGCCTGCCAGGCATTTCTGTAGCGCACGATGCTTAACTCTATTTGGGGGGTCACGGGTCTCCCCTTGGTTCGCATCTTTGTATCTATGCCGTAATATTTCTCCCCACACGTGGGTTTCCTAGATGCATTGGTTGTGGACTGGTCTAACCCCGGACTTCACTCGGAGTTCTGGCTATTGCGTGGCGGTGCTTAGGCATTGATCTATGGCTGTACAGCACTAGCTGGTTCACACGTTATCCCGGCTGGCTGTTGAATATCACCATTTTTGCGCCTCATTTTGACTCTCATAAAGTTTCCTTTGGGGGGTCTCCTTGATGCTCAACCACCTTTCTGTGTCATGGCTCGCATTACTTCTGCTCGCATGACTGGACCGCACTACGGGCGATATTGTTTTACTTGTAATGACACCTCATGTTGGGTTAGTTGCCCTTTGTGTTGTTTTGTTTTCCATTTCACATTTTGTCTTCCATTAGGACACCAGAATCTTGGTGTCCCGGTGGTGCAACGAATACGGACAGAAGCAGGGAAATACACCCTATTAGGTGAGTGCCCTGTAACTCCATAATGTGATTACTAGTTCTCTAGACTTCACCGCAGTGAATACCGCACATCCAGTCTTCTGATTTTTATTATGGTGCTTGTTTTTAATCTCACATTTACGTAGAGGATTTTTGCACTCTATAGTTTGTTTACCTACACTTGGTTACAATTGGCATAGCCTGGTGCCACATTGTAAAGGGAGAGAGTCCTTGTGTGTGATAATTGTCTGAATAGTACTTAATACTCCACACTGACCTATGTCTGGGCTACCTTATAATTTTTTCCTCCTAGGTCCCCTCTGACATATGGCGAGATCGTTCTCTATAATACATGTGGCAGGTAACTATTATACTTTCCACAGTGTGTAGATAGTTGACAGTTCATTAGGTCCTGAAGAATTGCCATGGATCATTAGGACCACTAGGCATGAAACATGTTGACCATCACAGAAGAGCATAGCTAAGCTGAACCCTCACGTCAGCTAGCTGCCACTCTGTTTTTGCTTTTTAATCAAGTGGATAGCCACTCCTAATAAAGTCCTATTTTTGGATTATCCAACTTGTTTTAATCACCTACACGCATTCACATCTACACCACTAGACCCCTCACATGCACTACACCATACGGCCAGGAACAGAAGATCTCCGCTAAAGAGCCCCTTTAGGGGTGCCCGTCGGGTATTGCAGCGCCTACCCAACGAGGAGCAGGTCCATATGATGAAGCATGACACCTAGCTTGCTTGGTGTGTGAGGACCCTAGTTCCGACTAGAGGAACTCCGTTTCCTCTTTTACACGGTCTCTTCCCTACACTCTCAATCTCCCTCTATTCTGAGGAACTGCATACTCTTTCTTTCTAACGATAAACAGAGAATATGTCAGCAGGAAATACCGCACCTAATAAAAAAAGAAAAAACAACAGGTGAGTACAACATGGATACAACATATGGGGAAACAAGAAACTTCAGTAGACGAGTACATAACAACATTGATTGAAACAACAGAGCATATCAAATGAATGACAACATAAGATCAAACATTAGTTTGTCGGGACAGTTCCAGCTCCTCTTCTCCACATTGTTCCAAGAACCATTGTGGCAATGCAGGATCTTCGTAGTTCATGGTCTTGTACTTATATGTCACTTTAAAAAGACATGGGTGGAAGAGACCAAATCTGGCATTGAGATCACGGAGTGCTGGTTTCATATACAGGAACTTCTTCCTTCGATCTGCCGTTTCCTTAGCGTAATCTTGAGCAAAAAAGAGATTGGAGCCTTGCCATGAAATGCCATGAAATGCGGCCTTTAAGCTTAGCTGCCTGTAAAACCTTCAATAAATCGGGATACGAGGTATCCTCTCGGTTTGGCTGAAGAGGCCACGATGGTTGGAATGCGGCCTAAACGGTGTGCTCTTTGGACGTTTAGGGCAGGAGAGTTAGGAAGACCAAGTACTTGTGGAAGAAAAGATTGGGAAAATAAAATGGTGTTTCAGCCTTCCAAGCCCTCTGCCAGACCATAAATGCGTAGATTATTAAGCCTGTTACAATTTTCCAAATTTTCCTCATGGTTTTTGAGAAGTAACATCTCCGATTTCATCGAAGGAACTTGGTTTATCACAGCCTGGACAGATTGCGATTGATGTTCAATCTGTGTAACCCTACTCTCCATAGTGGACCATTTGTCATTTAGAACCTGGAGCCTTTTATTTGTTTCTTCCATGTAAGGCCGAAGGGCTCGTATCTCCTCAAGCAGTACATGCATAGTATTTGGTGGAGGAGATGTAGTAGGAGAAGGAGGGCCCTTTTTAATACGCTTTCCAGAAGTCAATGTACAAGAAGTGGTTGCTGTAGGAGTTAGTTTGTTGGTGGAGAGCGGAATATTAGATGTTTTTCCCAATGTTTCTTTGCTGGGAAGAGATGACGTACTCTCTGAGTTCTCCATAGTTGCCGAAAGAAGAGTAAGGATTGTAATCCGCTAAGGATGAGAACGGTAAATAAGAACCAGTGAGTCGACGAGTAGATTTTGTTCTCCCCATAAAATACTGAGCAGGGTGTAAGGATATTGAAACACCAGAACAGCAATCAAAACAGTGAGCAAAAACGTGAGGGTACATAGTTGTAGCAGCCAAAGGAGAAAATCTCTGTTGAAGTGACAATAACATTTTGTGGAGAATAGACAATTCAAGTCCAGCAAAATAAAGAAAATCTGTGAATTCTATAAAAATTGAACCCCCACTATAATCTAATTCCATTTGACCAAGGACTGCAGCAACATTTATGAGGCCCACCAAAAAACCCATGAGCGGAATTAGTACATCATCCATAGCATCTGCAACCGATCAAATCATTGGCAATTTAAGTCAGTTGGTCACCAAAACGACACTAGAGGACATTTGAGAATGGTGACAAATGTAATTCTCCAAAAGCAGTGGTAAAATAATTTTCTCCATCAGTGCAACTTCCTCAGAGAACTCTCCTGACTGTGGTAATTTCTTCACTTGATAATCCTCTGGTTAATATGCGGATCAAAAAATTTCCCTCACTTGTACTTTTCTGAGAGCTATATCTTACCACTGTTCTTAACATAAGGACTTTGTTTGTGCTCCAAACGGTGATAAGAATAGTTGTTATTCCCTGCCTAGAGGCATTAATGATGAATAAATGCACAATTTAAATCCAGCATCTACTTTCCACAGATACTAAGAGGGAGAGACCGACCCCCACAGTCTGTGCCTAAAGAGACAAGCCTTGTGATTAATTCGTCATGATGGGCGGCGGGATACACAATGACAAAATAATTCTCATATTGCTCAGTAATGAACGTGAGCAAAACACAGGCGCCTCCTTGAGGAAAACAAAATGGCCATCGTGACTCCCGTGAGGGAGACGCTCCAGCCGTTGTAAAAGGGGAGAGACGCTCACCCAGACAACAAAAGCAGTCAGGAAAGCAGCCAGAGCCCTTCATCACACAAAGACATCCATTGGCATGTGGAAAAATGACGGGGATCTGCCGAAAAAGCCGTCACTCCATCCGAGCCGCTTCGGAGCTCCGTCAGTCAGTGGCCATCTTCTAACGGCATCAAGCCATGCCCCGATTCAGTGTACTTTTAAGATGTAAAATAGACCCCAAGCAATACAATGCAAGCACTCCATAGGAGGCAAATAAAAACAGCAAACAGTCAATACTATGAGGAGAGAGAGGGTGTGGCCTCTGGATAAAGCCAAAGCTAACTATATGTAAATTTTAAAGAATTAGTAACAACAGGGATTGCAGAAAGCTGCTCTGTAAAACCAGACCAAAACAGTCATTGGCAATGCCATTCGGTCGGGCTTATGAACGGAAATGCCTTATGTGTCATTGGTGGTTATAGGTACTCAATAAGCCATCATATATGAACTCTGTCACTCTTCTGTGCCTCATGCATCCATTCATAAATTCCACTGACTCATTCTTGTATTCACCCTCTGAAATAACCACAATACAGCACACATAAACCCAACAATGTATCCAAGATAATTAAAAGAGTGCAAGTAGAAAAAAGAAAGCATGCTACCATCTAAATATGGTAGACATATGCTTGCAATAACAAAACTAAATTGAGCAGTGGGTTTCAGTCTTGCAAAAGTATTGTTAATAGTTTAAGGTTGTTTTAAAGCTCAAGCATGGCCTCCTCATTTAGAACCAACAAGTTGGTCATCTTGGAATGGTAAAACAATGATACACTATGGAAAGCAACCCTCCATAACTGTCTCTTTGTTTAGAGGAAATGGTGACATGGGATGCAGCGCACTGCAGGTGTAATGACCGGCATGCAAGCGACCCGTTAGCACTGCCCGGAGAACTGTAGTGTCCGCTTAAGACATGAAGGGGGAACTATAGGAGAAGAGAATTAAAAACTAAAAAACTGACCAGCCAGCACTGCAACTGAAAAACACTCATTGTTAGGTGGATGTACACGTGATCATAAAATGCCACCTTTAACAGGGCAAGAGAGCTAATGACTGATGTGTATTGAACCAGTACCCCATCGAGTTTTCTGTAATGGATATAACTGTGTGTAAATGACACTCAGACAGACCAACAGCAGAACTAGGCAGACGAAAAGACCTACTATCTATCTATCTATCTATCTATCTATCTATCTATCTATCTATCTATCTATCTATCTATCTATCTATCTATCTATCTATCTATCTATCTATCTATCTATCTATCTATCTATCTATCTATATATATATATATATATATATATATTCACTGAAAAAACCATAGGTTTCAGGCACGCTATAGTTAGGAATTAGCATTTAAAAAACCTTAGAAATTCACAGAAAAAAACATAGGTTTCAGGGGCGTTATAGTTAGCTGGACTTTTCACTCGTACAAAACCATTGAAATTCCCCCGTTATAGTTAGTTCAGCTAACTATAACTCGCGTGCCCGCAATGCACTGCTGATGACATCACATATTACATCACTCATGACATGGTCAGTGACATCACTCATGGCATCACTGATGACATCTCAAATGACATCACTGATGACATCACTGATGACATCATCCAGTGAATGTGTGTTTTTCTGAAAATTACATATGTTTTATATATGTATATCTCAAGGTCGATGGGAGAATAAATGGGTATATAAGTGTCTAAATGGATGATTTGTTTTTGAACAATTGATTGTATAATTGACTGATTAAGCGTATCTTAGTGAATACATGGCTTAGTGAGTAATGTTTAAATATGTAAATATCTATATCAGTCTCTCACTTTGTGTATAAGTGGCTGCATGGGTTGGTGAGTAGCTACATGAGTGTATATATAGGTTATTAGTTGGTTTTTTGAGTATCAGTATGAGTGTCTGAGTGTCTGTATGGTTCGGTGGGGGGTATTACATAGTGAATAGTTGCATGAATGAGTGACTCACTGTTTGTATGTGTTGAAGACAGCATGTGTGCAGGACTGTATGGATGGATGAGTGTGTGCATGGGTGTGTTAGTGAGTGAATGACTGTCTCAATTGTGTCTTTATGAGTAACTACATATGTTTTAAACTAGTATGTGTGACTATTGGTGTATAAGTGAGTATATGAGAGAGTGAGAGATTGAAAGAGTTCCTGTACGAATAAGTATGTGTTTCTATAAGTGATTGTTTAAAAGACTAAGTATGTGTAAGTTTCTGTAGAAGTAAGTGTGGTGGTGTGTGTATAACTGTATATGCAAGTAAATGGATGTTTGATTCTTTATTAGCATGAGTGACTATGTGTGTGAGTAACTCTATGGATGAGTGGCGTTGTGTAACAGGGTGGATAGGTGTATGAGTACATATGATGAGTGAGTACATGTATGAGTGACTGTATAGGACTATTGGTGAATGAGTGGATGTGTATGTGGACCTTAGAATTACTGAATAGGTTGTTGTAACTGATATTGGTATGTCCATTGTTTTGAAAATTTTAGTTTCTATTTTTGAATGTGTGTATCAAAGGTTATATTAGGGGGAGAGGAGGTCTGCCACTCTATCACAAGGATGATGTCATCAGTGATGTCATGAGTGATGTCACTGACCATGTCATGAGTGATGTAATATGTGACGTCATCAGCAGTGCATTGCGGGAGCACGAGTTATAGTTAGCTGAACTAACTATAACGGGGGAATTTCAATGGTTTTGTACGAGTGCAAAGTCCAGCTAACTATAACGCCCCTGAAACCTATGGTTTTTTCAGTGAATTTCTAAGGTTTTTTAAATGCTAATTCCTAACTATAGCGTGCCTGAAACCTATGTTTTTTTCAGTGAATTTCAAAGGTTTTTTAAATGCTAATTTCTAACTATGCCTACAGAGATAGGACATGTGAAGAAAGAAGAAAAAACGCACAGAAAGAAAAAAAGAAATGCAGAAAGAAGCAACAGAAGTCCTCAAAGACAAAGAAAAGTGCAGGAAGAAGGATAACGTGCAGAAAGAACAAACAGAAGAGCAGAAAGAAGCCTTGTTGCAAAATCATCCTGTACCCTCAACTTTTTCAGACGGATGCTGGTGGTAACTGAGTCTGACTAACCAGTCCTAGAGCCAGTGCTATGTTAAAAGACACTCAGAATACAGTGAAAACACCTACATACACTAGGGAACACTATGCGTTGGGGTCCCCCTGTGATCAGCATGACCTCCTCTGTAAGCCCCTAGTATATATTAGGACAGGGGATTAAAACTACCTCATAAAACGTGCCACAGGGCGTGTTTGCACACGTCACCTCAGGCCCCGTCCCCTCACTTCCCCACTGTGTAAACACGCCCTGTGGCCGTTTTAAGTTGGGAGATTAAGTCCCCTTGAATCCTGAGGGTCCCTAGGGTCCAACTAGACCACTAGGTACCTCCAGTAAGTGCCACAGAGCTGCGTTGCAGAGAGATGTAAAAAGGGGCACGGCCTAGACCACCTTTCTGCAACGCAGCACAGTGGCGCTTACTGGAAGCACCTGGTGGGCTAGTTGGCCCCCAGGATCCCTCAGGATTGAAGGGGATTAATTGCCCCAACATAAAACGCGCCATAGGGCGTGTTTGCACACGTCACCTCAGGCCCCGTCCCCTCCCTTCCCCACTGTGTAAACACGCCCTGTGGCCGTTTTTTAAATTGGGAGATTAAGTCCCCTTGAATCCTGAGGATCCCTAGGGGCAAAATAGCCCACTAGGTACGTCCAGTAAGCGCCATTGCAGAGAGGTGTAAAAAGGAGCACGGCCTGCACCACCTCTCTGCAACGCAGAGCAGTGGCGCTTACTGGAAGCACCTGGTGGGCTAGTTGGCCCTCAGGATTGAAAGGGAATTATTTCCCCAACTTAAAACGCCCCACAGGGCGTATTTGCACACGTCACCTCAGGCCCCGTCCCCTCCCTTCACCACTGTGTAAACGCGCCCTGTGGCCGTTCTAAGTTGAGAGATTAAGTCCCCTTGAATCCTAAGGGTCCCTAGGGTCAAACTAGCCCACTAGGTACCTCCAGTAAGCGCCACAGAGCTGCGTTGCATAGAGGTGTAAAAAGGGGCGTGGCCTCAGAACACCTGTCTGCAACGCAGCTCCCTGGCGCATACTGGAGATACCTGTTGGGCTAGTTGGCCCTCAGGGACCCTCAGTATTGAAGGGGAATTAATTCCCCAACTTACAACTGGCCAGGGGCCGCGTTTGCAGAGTGCTGCATTGAGGGGGCGTGGCCTCCGGCGCAATGCCGGTCTTTCATTTATTTTATTTTTTTAAGAAGGAGGGCTGTGTGGCCCCCCTTCTTTTTCTAATTTACTGGCCCTGGGGACCCCATCCCCCAGGGCCTGCACCCTAATTTTTTTTGTTGAAAAAAATAAATTTGGCCCTCCCAAGGCCTTAATCGGCCCCGGAGACCCCAACCCCCGGGTCATGGCCTTTTTAAAAAAAAAAAAACTTTAGGAGGGGGCTGCGTTGCCCCCCTCCTCAGGCCACTTATGGTCCCGGGGACCCCATCCCCCAGGGCCGGCCTTTGGTTTTTATTATTTTAAAAAAATATATATTTATAGAAACACCTAGGACATGCTGGACAAACCGTATGGACCTATCACCATGACGATTTGCGCGATATTCATCAAAAGGCGACTATGCATATAATGAATCCACATGGAATGTATTTACACCGCTAGTGAAGCTATGACGTGTCTGACACCCTACCGTGCCTAATCCCGGCGCTCCCGCCGGTGGGTACTCTCCAAGTAGACACCCTTGTCGTTTATTTATACAAACATGGGTAGCTATTGACGGGTACATTTAATATACACGCACACCGAGCCATTCAAAGGGGATTCGACAAAAATTCGACCAAACTATGCAAAAAAAAACCCTCACGGTTAATAAAATACACATCCACCGCCGGATGTGTAATACTTTTTATTTTACTCTCTGGAAAGGAGACGAACCTCACTTAAGAGTCACAGCGTGCTCCGGGCTGAGCCCAATGCTGTGTTACACCCACCAGTGCCCGCCGAGTGCCTCACACCTCTGTGTTCTATTCCACCAGCTAGTGCGTATGCTATGACACTCTCTAGCCCATGTGCACTGTAACACCACCCCGTGAATATGTCATGCCACACTTGCTTTCGCACGGGTTATATTGCCCCATCTAACGTGCCTTCCTCAATTCCTATGTTATAACGCACCGCGCTATGCCATACATATTACAATCTGGGATCCATATCTTTGTCACAGTGCATATGCAACGTTACACTCCCCAGCACATATTTTATATTACAACTTTAGAGACTAGTTAGGTTACACAACACTGCCCTGTGCATATTACACTCCAAGGCGCATATCGCATAGCACGAGCTAGTGCCTGTGCTATCTCGTGCTCTCCAATGAATCTGTCATTGCGCACAATGTATTGCATATTATATTTCACGCCCGGTTCATCTTATATCACACTTTTTGGTGCAAAGTTTATACCATATAATATATTCAGTTTTCAATCGTGCTCTCAGGACTATGTTCTATATAACACTGCGTCCACCTACCCTTTTCACGGGCATTACATTTTGCGATGGGGGGTGGAGGGTCAGAGGGTGTTTCTGCCAAGTGAGCCCGGAGTCACAGTCACAAACGTCCTCTTCTTCCTGAATAAAAGTGAGATTATGCTGCATACTTGTTCATATTTTAAGTAGTTCGCACAGACACACATTTTAAAAACAATAAAGTTCCTAATACCCACCTTCTCTGAACAGTTAGCTTGCTGCCCCATCCACCTCCTCCCTATCCTCTGTTGTCTGAATCCATGGACTAGCCTCCTCCCTCCTGCCATGCATGGTCTGATATGCTGTCACTGCCCTCCATTTAGCATGATGTACCAGTCCACTTCTCCTGCCCTCCATTGCCCAATTCTATGGCCCATCATTGACCTCCTGCTTAGCCTCTGTGCTTAGCTTGCTGCCCCTATTCTCCTTCCCCTGCCCTCCGATGTCTTTGTGCATGCCCCTGCTCCATCCTTTTTGCCCACCATGTTCCATGGACCTGCCACTCCTATCTACTATGAGTGTTCTGTTGAGCTGCCACTCCCCTCCCACCTGCCTGGCATTGTCAGATGACTGTAACCTGTCCCTGTCACCTCCACCCTGCCTGTCCACATGCCATGCCCCTATCCCCTTCCTCCTGTCCTCCATGGTCCATTTTACTGCCACACCCTTCTACCCTCCCTGGTCTGCTGTGCTGCAACTGCTCCTCCTGCCTGCCCCACACGGTCTGTTGTGAGGCCCCTTCCCCTGAACTCTCTTGTCTGTGCCCAGGTCCTGACCCTCCCTTCTATCCTCCATGGTCCTTTGTGCATGCCCCTGCACCCTCCTTCCTGCCCATCATAGCCATTGTGCTGCCCCTAACCCTCCCGCTTGTCATGCATGGTCTTCTGTGCTGCCATTACCCCTCCCACCTTCCCTGTGTGGTCAGCTAGCTGCCCCTGACCCCCTCCCACCTTTCCTCCATGGTCTGTGTGTATGTCATCATAGTCTCATTGTTGCTCTCCATGGTGTGTCTTGTTTCTAGTGCCCATCCTGCCTGACCTCCATGGTCATCTTGCTGCTCCTGCCCTGCCCCCTTGCCCCCAGCCCTCTGTTTCCATGTGCAGACCCCTATTCCCTCCCTCCTGGCTTGTCTGTTCCATTGTAATGCCCCTGATCCGTCCCTCCTGTCCTTTATGGTCTGTTATGCTGCAGCTTTCTCTCCTGTCTGTCCATTATGGTCAGCTAGCTACCATTGCCTCTTTCTCTTCTGTTCTCTGTTGTCCATGTGCATGGTCCTGTCCCCTCCCTATTGCTTTCTATGGATTGTTGTGCTGCACTCCCGTCCCGCATGCGCTGTGTGGTGTATTGTGCTGCTGCAAACCCTAATGCCTGCCCTGTAGGGTCAGTTTGGTGCACCTCTCCATGTCCCTCCTGTCCTCTGCTATCCGAGTCCATGTCCCTACCCCAATTCCTCCTGCCTACCATTATCCAATGTACCATACTTGCGAACATTTTGAACTTGGTAAGAGGGAGATTTTGAAAAAAAACTGGGGTATTGATTTTCCCCCTTGAGTTACATTGAAAAAGAGGAGATTGTAGACAGGAGACAGATCAAATAAAGCCCATTTGAGCTTAAAAACATTGGACGTTTCCTCGCTGAAACGGGTCTGTTGGCATGTATGGTTGTACTACCACTGCCTCTTCCTTCTGCCCACAATGGTCTATTATATTGCCACAGCCTCTCTTGCCAGTCCTGTATTGTTGGTTTGTTGCCCCTGCCCCCCTTTCCACTGCCCTCAATAGTCTGTTGTGCTGTCACTGCCCTTCCTGCCTGCCCAGTGTGGTAAAATTGTTGCCTCTGCACTCTCCTACCTGCCTTCAATTTTCAGAGTCCATGCCCCTGGCCTCTGCCTCTCAACAGTATCCCAATGAACAACCAGATTGCTAACATTCTATATTTAGTACAAAAGTGTGGAACGCCTGACGTCATCTTGATGTAATCAAAACTGTAATACCGAGAGTATTTACTTTAGAAATTACATATATGAGAGGGTCTTATTTTCATCAAAATTATGGTTAGTGCTCTAAAAAACTAAAATGAGGACATATTTTCTGAGTTTTCAAATAGCGACAAAGAACTTTTAAATTATTTGTAATCTTTAGGTTTTTTTATCCAGTTGACCACTTGATGAAATGTTGCACCTAGGGGAGAGGATGTGGTGTTACTTCCAGAGTTGCAGACTTTGCAACTGGGGAACCAGGTTTGAGTTTCTGCTTCAGCTCAACATTCTGTGATTCTGGTCAAATCACTTAATCTCCCCATGTCTACAACCAAAATGAATTTGATCTTGTGTGATCTAGCCAATGCTCATGTAAAGCACTCCAATACCTGACAAGTCTGCACTATATAAAACTGCAAATTCACAAAAAATAAGTGTTTTGCACACTTCTGTCATTGGACTAAATGTGGGCTACATGTGGGTGATATTTGTGCTGCATTTGGGCTCTTTTGTCTCTGGTGGCCATCTTGGGAGATTTATTTGTTATGAAGTTTCCTACTTTCCTCATTTACTGCAGTCTCCTCAGTAGGAAATGCTTTCAGTTTTTTACTTTGATTCCATCAAGAAGGTATTCAGATATGTCACACATTTGCCATAAATTCTGAATGTTAGCACTCTAGTTGCTCATTAGATCACTGTAGTAAAGCTACTGCTCACCACAGAAGTCTGCTGGTGGTATTAAAAGTGCATGTTTCAGTCTGCATATTAGAATTTTTTAATGAAATAGAAGAGGATTTGAGAAGTCACTCAAAATGTGCCCTAATTTTTCTTTCTTCAGCACTAATCATAATTTCTATGGCAAAATGAACCCCCTCATTGTGTTCCTTTTTAAATTAAATGTTTTAAGTGTTACCAGTTTATTCCAATCAAGATGGCTTCAGGTGTGCCATACTTTTGTCATAAGTAAGACAGTAAGCGCTCTAGTTGTTCTTAAGAACACTCTGGGACATTCTGTCATTGGGCTATACTTGGGCTACATCTGGGTGATATTTGGGCTACATTTGGGCTCTTTTGTCTCTGGTGGCCATCTTTGGAGATTTATTTGTTATGAAGTTTCCTAATTTCCTCATTTACTGCAGTCTCCTCAGTGGGAATACTTTCAGTTTTTTATTTTGGTTCCATCAAGAAGGCATTCAGATGTGTCACACATTTGCCTTAAATTCTGAATGTTAGCACTCTAGTTGCTCATTAGATCACTGTAGTAAAACTACTGCTCACCAGGGAAGTCTGCTGCTGGTATTCAAAGTGCATGTTTCAGTCTGCATGTCAGAATTTTTTATTAAATAGAAGAGGATTTGAGAAGTCAAAATGCGCCCTAATTTTTCTTTCTGCAGGACTAATCATAATTTCTATGGCAAAATGAACCCCCTCATTTTGTTCCTTTGTAAATTAAATGTTTTAAGTGTTACCACTTTATTCCAATCAAGATGGCTTCAGGAGTGCCATACTTTTGTCATAAGTAAGACAGTAAGCGCTCTAGTTGTTCTCAAGAACACTCTGGGACAATCTGTCATTGGGCTATACTTGGGCTACATCTGGGTGATATTTGGGCTACATTTGGGCTCTTTTGTCTCTGGTGGCCATTTTGGGAGACTTATTTGTTATGATGTTTCCTAATTTCCTTATTTACTACAGTCTCCTCGGTAGGAAATACTTTCAGTTTTTTACTTTGATTCCATCAAGAAGGCATTCAGATGTGTCACACAATTGCCTTAAATTCAGAATGTTAGCACTCTAGTTGCTTATTAGATCACTGTAGTAAAGCTACTGCTCATAAGGGAAGTCTGCTGCTGGTATTGAAAGTGCATGTTTCAGTCTGCATGTCAGAATTTTTTAATGAAATAGAAGAGGATTTGAGAAGTCACTCAAAATGTGCCCTAATTTTTCTTTCTGCAGCACTAATCATACTTTGTATGGCAAAACGAACCCCCTCATTTTGTTCCTTTTTAAATTAAATGTTTTAAGAGTTACCACTTTATTCCAACCAAGATGGCTTCAGGTGTGCCATACGTTTATCATAAGTAGGACTGTTAGGGCTCTAGTTGTTCTTTAGAACACTCTGGGAAGCTGCAGTAGAACACAAAGGAATCAACTGACAGTCTCTGCCCTTGTTGGATGTACATGTTTTACTGAGAATGTCAGACTTCATTCTCACATGACTGAGAAAGATAATGTGAATTTACAGAAAATATGCTCTCAGTTTAGCTTATAGATCACCTTCCAAACCTCTGTGGGAAAAGCATGAGAAAATAGTTTTCTCTCAAACATGATTCATGATATCACAGCAGAAGGCTTTTTCACATGGTAAAATCACCTTAGAACACACCACAATTCCTAAAATGAGTATGGTACCATCAACAAATGATTTATAATGTAACTAAAGTCTTAAAACTTTCTATTGACTGCAATGCTTTTTAATGAGGTGCTATCCTGTATATTGGTCCCAAGATGGCTGCCAACACTTCTTGGATGAAGTGCTGACAGCCAATCAGATCTCACGATGAGATGTGTGGTTAGGCTCCGACCAGATATATATGTGATTTTACTTTTGATTTTCTCAGGAACTACTGAACAGATTTACCCCATTTAAGCAAAAGGCACGAGTCTGAACTGAGGACTACCTCTTTGCCAAATTTGGTGTTATTCCGTTCAGCACTTCGGGCTGTAGCTGCATCAACAGGTCCTATGGGAAAATGCATGGGGAAAACGCGTTTTGGGGCCCCCCCTTTTTTCTTGGCCCCCGCTTGACGAATAACCGTTAAATTTTCAGGATAGGAGCGGACCCGAGCTGGCCAAAAGTTTGGAAACTTTCGCGAAGATTCATCAATCGACGCCAACGGTATTCCAAATAGAATGTTGCGGATTTCCTATGGAAAATAGGTCCTAACTATAACTACCTACTGGCGACTGCCAGTAGGTAATATATGAATATATATATTCCCTGAACAAACCACAGGTTTCAGGGACATTATAGTTAGTTGGACATTTCACTCGTACAAAACCAGAGAAATTCGGCCGTTATAGTTAGTTCAGCTAACTATAACTCACACCCCCGCAATGCACTGCTGATGACGTCACATATTACACCATTTATGACATGGTCAGTGAAATAACTGATGACATCACTGATGACATTGCAGGAGCTGACCCTGGGGGGTGGCGGTCCCAGGGGCATCAAGAGCTCCAGGAGGGGGGCCGTGCGGCCCCCGCTCCCTTCATTTCTAATGGCCCGGGGAGGTGGTGGTCTCCTGGACCGGGGGTCCGTAAATGACACCAAATTTGAATATTTAGTGCCCCATGGAAGTGGTGGTCCCCGGGTTATGTGGGGGGGCTCAAGCCCCCACCCACATGTTTTTTTTTAAAACAGTGCCCCGGGGAGGTGGCGGTGCCCAGGGCTGCGGGTGGGCCGTGTGCCCCTGCGTTTAATTGGCAAAGCCCCAGGGAGTCCCCCACACACATTTTTATTTTAAAAAATTAGAGCACCGGGGAGGTGGCTGCGTGCCCCCCGCAAATCATCAATGAAGCCACGGGGAGGTGGCGGTCCCTGGGGCTGCGGGGGCCCGCTATATAATTTAGGATTGCCCCCGGGACCTGGCCCACCCGGGGGCTTAACAATAAAGAAGTATGGGAGTCCGCGCTTCATTTTATTTTTATTTTCTCGGCAGGATTCGTGCTCCCAGCGCGAATTCTGCCATTTTAAAAAATAGAAAAAAGGCTTTCTTTGTCCGAGGACCCCCGCAGCAGGCCTAGGGGTCAGGGTGTTTCTACACTTCCCCTTTTCTTGTTTTGTAATATTTTTTCCACTGTTTTCTTGTGACTCGGTTCCCGAGTCACAAGATGGCTGCCAACACTTCCTGGTTTGGAGTGTTGACAGCCAATCAGAAGTCAGCTCATGCTCGGGAGGAGTCGCGACTCCTCCTCGGTGCTCCGATATCAAAACTTTTCTTTTTCTAATTTCTCAGGAACTACTGAACAGATTTACACCATTTAAAAAAAGGGCGCTTTCTGAACCAAGACCTACCTTGTTGCCAAATTTGGTGTCATTCCGTTCAACAATTCGGGTTGTAGCTTTGTCTAAAGTTCCTATGGAAATTAATATTGGGAAAATGCGTTTTGGGACCCCCTTCCCTTTTTTTTCAGCCCCCGCTTGATGAATCACCCCGAAACTTTCAAGACAGGAGCTGACCGGAGCACCCCATTGGTTTTGAAAATTTAGCGAAGATTAGTCAACCGGCGCCAAAGATATTGCCAAAAGAAAAAACACTTTTTGAATAGATACAAGGTCCTAACTATAACTATCTACCGACCGCCAGTAGGTTATATATATATATATATATATATATATATATATATATATATATATATATATATATATATTCATTGAAAAAACCATAGGTTTCAGGGACGTTATAGTTAGTTGGACATTTCACTTGTACAAAACCATAGAAATTCCCCCGTTATAGTTAGTTCAGGTAACTATAACTCGCGCCCCCGCAATGCGCTGCTGATGATGTCACATATTATATCATTCATGACATGGTCAGTGACATCACTGATGACATCATCGATGACATCTCAAATGGCATCACTGATGACATCACTGATAACATCATCCAGTGACTGTGTGTTTCTGTAAAGTTTAAAATATGTTTTATATATATGCCAAGGTGTGTTGAAGAATGAGTGGGTGTATAAGTGTCTGGATGGAGGATTTAGTAGGTGACTGTATAAGTGAGTGATTAAATGTGTCTTACTGAATGCATGGGTTAGTAACTAAGCTGTCTGAATGTCTGTATCAGTATGTCTATTGTTGTGTAAGCTGATGCATGTGTTGGTCAGGAGCTACATGAGTGTCTATATGGGTTATTGGTTGGTTGCCTTAGTATTTGTATGGGAGACTGAGTGTATGTGTGGGTGGGTGGGAGGTGTGTGACTCTGTGCATAGATGTGTGAGTGGTTGATTCACTGGGTGTGTAGGTTCAAGAGTGCATGTGGAAACAGCTGTATGGGCCGGTGAGTGTGGGTATGGGTGTGTTGAGGAGAGATTGGATGTCTCAGTGGTACATGTCCAAGTAACTACATATGTAAAAGGCAGTGTATGTGAGAGTTGGAGTATATAAATGACTATATGTTAGAGTCACTGATTGTGAGAGTGGCTGTATGGATGAGTGCTTACTCGCATCAGTGATTGTCTAAGAGAGTAAGTATGTGTTAGTATATGTTTGAATAAGTGAGGTGGTGTGTGTATAACTGTATAGGTGAGGAATTGGGAGTGTGATTGATTCTTTGCATGACTGACTAGGTGCGTGAGTAACTCCATGGATGAGTGGTGGTGTGTGAGTGTCTTTATAGGTGTATGAGTGCATATGATAGTGTTGTATTGATGAGTGACTGTATGTATGAGTTATTGTATGGGTGAATGAGTGAATGTGTGTGTAGATCTAGGACTCAGTGAGTGCGTATGTAGTAACTGGTATTGGTGTGTCGATGTTTCGAAAATGTTAGTCTGTATTTTATAGTGGGTGTATCAAAGGTTATATTGGAGAGTGAGGAGGTGCATCAGATTTTCACGTGGATGATGTCACTGACCATGTCATTAATGATGTAATATGTGACGTCATCAGCAGTGCATTGCGGGGGCGCAGAAAAAAGGGGGTCCCAAAACGAGTTTTCTCCATATTAATTTGTTAAAATGTTAACGCGTTTTGGGACCCCCCTTTTTTCTCAGCCCCCACTTGACGGATCACCCCCAAACTTTCAGGATAGGAGCTGACCTGGATAGACTTTTTTGGGGGAGAATTTCGCAAGTAGGTTATATATATATATATATATATATATATTCAATGAAAAAACCAAAGGTTTCACACATGTTATAGTTAGCTGGACATTTCACTCGTAAAAAACCATTGAAATTCCCCCGTTATAGTTAGTTCAGCTAACTATAACTCGCGCGCCCGCAATGCACTACTGATGACGTCACATATTACATCACTCATGACATGGTCAGTGACATCACTCATGACATCACTGATGACATCTCAAATGACATCACTGATGACATCATCCAGTGAATGTGAGTTTTTCTGAAAATTAAATATGTTTAATATATGTATATCTCAAGGTCGATGGAAGAATAAATGAGTATATAAGTGTCTAAATTGATGATTTGTTTTTGAAAAATTGATTGTATTACTGACTGATTAAGTGTATCTTTTTGAATACATGGCTAAGTGAGTAATGTTTAAATGTGTAAATACCTGTATCAGTCTCTCACTTTGTGTATAAGTGTCTGCATGGGTTGGTGAGTAGCTACATGGGTGTTTATATAGGTTATTATTTGGTTTTTTGAGTCTCAGTATGAGTGTCTGAGTGTCTTCATGGTGCGGTGGGGGTATTACGTAGTGCATAGATGCATGAATGAGTGACTCACTGTTTGTATGTGTTGAAGACAGCATGTGTGCAGGACTGTATGGGTAGATGAGTGTGTGCATGGGTGTGTTAGTGAGTGAATGACTGTCTCAATAGTGTCTTCATAAGTAACTACATATGTTTTAAACTAGTATATGTGACTATTGGTGTTTATAAGTGAGTATATGTGAGAGTGAGAGATTGGAAGAGTTCCTGTATGAATAAGTATGTGTTTCTATAAGTGATTGTTTAAAAGACTAAGTATGTGTAAGTTTCTGTAAAAGTAAGTGTGGTGGTGTGTGTATAACTGTATATGCAAGTAAATGGATGTTTGATTCTTTATTAGCATGAGTGACTATGTGTGAGTAACTCTATGGATGAGTGGCATCGTGTTACAGGATGTTTAGGTATATGAGTACATATGATGTGTGAGTACATGTATGAGTGACTGTATAGGACTGTTGGTGGATGAGTGGATGTGTATGTGGATCTTAGAATTACTGAATAGGTTGTTGTAACTGGTATTGGTATGTCCATTTTTTTGAAAATTTCAGTCTCTTTTTTTGAATGTTTGTATCAAAGGTTATATTAGGGTGAGAGGAGGTCTACCACTCTGTCACAAGGATGATGTCATCAGTGATGTCATTTGAGATGTCATCAGTGATGTCATGAGTGATGTCACTGACCATGTCATGAGTGATGTAATATGTGACGTCATCAGTAGTGCATTGCGGGCGCGCGAGTTATAGTTAGCTGAACTAACTATAACGGGGGAATTTCAATGGTTTTTTACGAGTGAAATGTCCAGCTAACTATAACATGTGTGAAACCTTTGGTTTTTTCATTGAATTTCTAAGGTTTTTTAAATGCTAATTCCTAACTATAACGTGTGTGAAACCCATGGTTTTTTCAGTGAATTTGCAAGGTTTTTTAAATGCTAATTCCTAACTATAACGTGAGTGAAACCCATAGTTTTTTCAGTGAATTTGCAAGGTTTTTTAAATGCTAATTTTTTTTTTTTCTTCTTTTTTTTTTACATATTTTTATTTTAATTGTCTATCCTTTTTTAAAGACTATGGTTAAATTTTAAAAATTCTACAATATGTTTTTATTTTACCATTTTTTTTAAATAAACAGGTAAAATTTATTAGTATTACATAAATTTTTTTTTTTTCCTTTTTTTTTTTATTTCTTTTTTTTTACCGTGCGCGTACGGTAAGCGCACGTCTTGCTGTAATTACGCAATTTGCGTAGACGCACGTCACGCGCGCACAGCGCGTAACGCGTACGCTGCACGCGCACGTTACGCGGAAGTGAAGGGGCGTGCCTGTTTTGCGCATGCGCGCGTGCGCGTGTCTTTTTTACGCGCATGCGTACTTTTGCCGTAAGCGCACCGTAAGCGCACCGTAAGCGTACGGTGGGTCATGTGATCATGAAACACAACTTTTGATTGGTTGAAACTACTTTCAGTTCTAGAACTCTCCTACACCACACCCATTCCCCTCATTTCTGCTTGTGATCCCTTAGGAGAAGGAGCTGGGTTGTCTTTGTGATACGATGGCAGAACAGCAGAGCCCTTCTGAGAGTGAGGCTAGCAGCACTACCTTGAGGCAGAGAGCGAGGAAACAAAAGACCTCTTTCATATGGGAGTATTTTTCTTTTCCAGAGGGCCAGCAAAAGGTAAATGCACCCTTAGTGACTTGTAAGCTGTGTGGCCGTGTACTTTCAAGAGGGAATCCCGACAGGAAGTATTCCTTCGGGAATCACACCATGTTGAGACACCTTAAGGATGTACACAGAAGGACACATGCTCGACTTACTGAAGGTAACCCTTCAGTAAATCAACCAAGCACATCCACAGCAGCTCAGCCTGGACCATCATCTGCAGGGCCGAGTCCTTCTTCTGCAGGTCAGGTGAGCCCTTCATCTGTGGGGGGAGCATCTCCTTTTTCTTCTCCTCAGGAAATTAACCCTCGGTTTCTGAGGGTTGAAATACGGTGCGCCACTTGTCATGATCTAATTTTTTATAGGGAGACCAGTATTTCCCTAGTGAACAATAAAATAGATCAGCACACTTGTCGTACCGTCTAATATTCCCATTCTTTCTTTCCTCTGTCCCTGCATGAACACATCGGCTCTTTTAAGAGCCAACCTTACCTTTCATCTATTTTTTATATATGTTTTTAAAACTTTTTTTTGTTTTTTTTTTACGCGTAATTATTTTTTTTTTTTTTAAAAAACACTAAAAATCAATTATCACATTACAAGGTCCTTGAGAGACTACAATGAAAAACTGAAAATGTGATTGTGGAGAAGTGGAAAAAAGGGACCATGATATTTTTGACTTACCATACCCACTCAAAAAAATATTTATTCATTTAAATTTTTTTTTAATTGCTTTAAAAATGGTTCTAGTTTTCGAAAATTTTCTATCTCACTATCTCAATCTGAAAAAAAAGAAAAAAGTATTAATATTTAATAAAATATTGTATAATACAGTACACATATTTACATATTTTTCCCAAAAAATTTTTGCCTTTTTTTTGCTGTTTTCAGAATATATTGCATTTCACTATAAATTGTGAAAGCAATTGCATTCATCATTTAACAGCGGGCAAAAAAAAAATTAACAATCTCAAAGATTGTTTTAAAAAAGCCCACAATCTCTTTTTGCATAAACATAACTTTATAGAAATGCATAATATTCTTAAAAAATATCATCTAATATCAATACCTATTTCTTTAAAATACCGTCTGATATTTTTGTTTCAGAAGTATAATCACAAAAATATATCTCACATAACTCCACAATACATCTGGTTCCATTTCCTTTAGGCCAAATAGTAATTTTAAAATTCTTTTTTGATTAAATTTCCAATGTTAATCCAATAAAAATCTAAAGTTTAAATTGTACAGATCTCACCGATTCTCTGTAACATTTTGGTTTCCGAAAGATTTATTAATAATTAAATAAGTCCACAATAGAATTGTTTACCTTTCTGCATGGCCAAATAGTAATTTTAAAAATCTTTTTTGAATAAATTTCCAATGGCAATCCAATAACATTCCAAAATTTAAATTGTGCAGATGTTACCGATTTTTTCAAAATTTTTGGTTTTCCAAAGTTTCATTTAAAATTGAAAAAGTCCACATTACAATTGGTTACCTTTCCATTAGGCCAAATGGTAATTTGTAAAATCATTTTTTTTGAAAATTCCACTGGTAATCCAATAAAATGGTAAAATTGTTTTGTCCAGATGTTGCCAAATCTCTCTAAAATTTAGGTTTCAGGAAGATTAGATAGGAATTTGCTAAATCAAAAGGCAAACGTTGCTTAAAAATCAATTGGGAATCATTACACAGTGTCCAGCCTTTTTCACATTTAAGATAAACTGTGTAATGTCCAGAAGTTACAGTAGGTCCATCATGGAAAATTATTGCAACTGTTACAAAAGTTTTTCCTGAAATTGATAATTGCTGTCCTGTAAACTTCTTTATTAAAGTATCTAATTTTGAACCATCAGCTTTACAGCGTTGCATCATTAAAATGACATACTGTCCGTATTCCTTTAAAATTAACGTTGAAAACATGTCAGATTGACACTCACTGCATTCCATGCTATGATTAGCATCTTTAACTAATTTAGCAAAAGTGACTGTTTTACTTTCTGGCAATGTTAAATAAATAAACCTTTCAGAATCAACATTAGAGCCACATATATTATAACAGTTTTCACAACTATGTTCCCATTTATAAGAGAGACCAAATACATTTTTAATGGGAACCCCTTCTTCTTCCAGTACCTAAAGAAAAAACATCAAGAATTCCTGTGCGTCTTGCTGTACATTTTGAGAAAACTGTGTTCGTCCTGAACATACATCTAAAAGTTTTCTAATTTCAGTAGCACTTTCTATTTGAGTTTTATCATTACTCAGCTTTTGAAAAAGGAGACTCAACTCAGAACAGAATCTTTTTCCCTGATTTACTATTATCTGCTCTTGCACACTTTCCAGATAAAATGCAACATTCAGCACTACATTAGCGTAGCAGTTGACACCAGAGCTATTTTCAAAATGACATCCTACAACCTGTTCTTCATTTTCCTTTTTCTTTTTGCTTGCAATTACATCACTCCTCTTTTTTTTCCTCCTCTCTACATCTTCATTACAGATATTCTCATTTCTCCTTTTACGAGAAACTACACGTTTCTCCAACACAGGATACTGACCTAAATGAGGAGCATAGCTTCTTCTTAATCTATTATACTCCTTTACACAATTTGCATCAGCAGTAACTTTTGAGTCATCAAAGTCTATCATGAATAAACCTGATAATGTTTTCACTCGTGACAAAGCAACATATGCCATACCTTCTTTGAACACAGTTGAACCAATGTTCACAAATGCACAATCTACAGTCAATCCTTGAGACTTGTGAATAGTTACAGCATATGCTAGAGAAAACGGAAACTGCTTCCTACGTACATATAAATCTTTCACAAGCATGAAACGAACTGAACAACGACAAATGTCTTTAACTTCTTCTATCTGATCAAATTTTATTTTTAAACATTCAATTCCATCTTTTTTCTGATAATTAATAAAACCCACAACTCTTCCCATAGCTCCATTAACTAAACCTTTTTCAACATCCAAATTTCTCCTTAAAAATACTCTACAGTTCATGCAAACATATAGATTTTTTTCTAATCCAGCTGTTTTGGAAATGTTCTTCTCTAGTGAATCCAATTTATTTTTCAGTGTGCCTGTTAATGTGACAGTAATTCTTCCATCCTCAATTTTGTCCACTGCTTCCAATTTCCTGATATCTTCCTTTTCCAATTTCAAAAGCTCCTCATTGAATATTGAGCATTCACGTAGAGTTGGCATTAAGCAGATGACACTTTTCTTTTCTGCAATGTTCTTGTATATCTTCTCTGCAACTATTTCTTCCTTTGGAAATAAATTATGTAGCAGCCGACTCTGTAATGCTTTTTTGCCAGCTTCAGTGAGTAGTCCAATTCTGATATCTTTCAGAATACTTCCATATTCTTCATCGTTTGCTTGCCTCATATTAGTAGTAAGTTCCTTGTACTCAAAGAAGGACCAAATATTTGCATTACCGATGCTTCCCAATGACTTCTTTGTGTCTTCATGTGTCACAGTATTAAACACTGGTTGTCCTTTAACTGGAGTAAGTTGCAAAAGATCTCCAAAAACAATGACGTGTTTTCCTCCAAATAACACGTCTGTCTTCAGAATTTGCTGCATTCTTAAATGCACAAAGGCAAGCATTAAGTTTGATACCATGCTCACCTCATCAATAATGAGAACTTGCATCTTCTTCAATACTCTTGAAACTTCCAAGCATGCTTCTCCAGTTAGCTTGTTGTATTGTATTTTGTTCTCATGCTCCACTGGTAACATTAGCAAACAATGTAAAGTGATTCCTTTTATGTCATATGCTGCTAACCCAGTTGGAGCAGTAACCACACAAGACAAAGTAGAATCCGTTTTTTGCTGTAGGTAGCTTCTGATGACTTTTATAAGGAAACTTTTTCCAGTTCCAGCTTGTCCGCTTACATACATCCTGATTGGATGAAATGATGTGCATGAGCACTCTTTTTTTTCATGTAGAAATCCGTGATCAATTTTGTTTCTGATCTCTTCATAAATTTGTTGCTGCTCTTCGTTCAGTTGTCTTTCCAAATTTTGTAAGTCTATAAATTCTTCTTGAGCTTGATTCATAGCTGTTTCCACTTCATTCATGGCTATTGATGCTTCATTTTCAACGATTGGTTGTCCTAGGGGATCTTGACTGAGTGTTCCTGAACTTTGGCTGTCCTGAGAACTGTCTCTAGCTATTTCTGCTGCAATTGTAGTTTCCTGTTCAATTTCTTCATTTAACATTTGCAGATAAGTTGAGAATGTACTGCATTGTATGCTGTCTTTGCAAGCATTAAAAGAATCTTCATAGCTTTGAAATTCTCCCAGTAGTTCATCCTCTGTACGCCATGGTTTAAACAGCTGTAAAAGAGCCAAGTAGTAAAATTCGTTTTTGTCAGTAGTGTCGCAACTCAGCTTCCTGTGATTTATCAAACTTCCTTTTGTTTGCTTCACCAAACATCCTTCCTCACCAATAACTTTATATTTTCCATTGTTGATGTCTTCTGTGGCTTTCCGTGAATAAATGTAGTTCTGCAGCACTTCATAGAGACACATGTTCTCCAGATGATGACTTCTCTTGGGATAATATGTGTCCAACATGTTTGATTTCAAAATATCTGTACTTTCTGGGTCATTCTCGGCCAAATATTCATTTTCTCCAACAGATTTCAGTACCCGATTTCTCATTGCTGCAAGGCCTAAACTTGCCCAAATTATTCTTCTTGATTTCGAGTAGAGACTTGCAGAAGATAACCTATCTGAACATTCGTAGGATCCAATTTCTCGATGCGATAACATCTTCAAACTGAAACTGTACAGCTTCTTACTGACAGTCTTCTCGTGAGAAATCTCTTCCCACATTTCCTTCAATTCTGTTTTTTCTGATTTCGTAATGTAAGACGTTACATATCGAGCAACAGCAATGGAATTGTCAGCTACATACTGTATATCCATGTTAGCATTCCACATGGATAAAATGACTGGGTTGTAGTCATTTATATTTTTTGATTCTTCTTTTCTTTTAAGGTTGTAGGTATTCTTAGGTGATTTTCTTGTGATAGTATGTCTCACAGATGACATAAAACTGTTTACTCTTCCATTTGAAAGAACAGGTCTAGGAAATCCAAATCGACATTTAGTGTAGTATTTATCTTTGCTCTTGTATTTCCGTCGACAGTATTTTCCACACCGATGACTTTGGAAACGTAAAACTTGCTCCTTTAACTTTTTATCTTCTGTGCTTTTTGGTATAGCACATGTTGCATATTCTTCAATGTAAGATAACACTGCTTCATCAGCATCTGTTCCAAACTTTGGGGCATCCTTGATCCACAACAGCATATGAATATGAGGAGCACCTCTTGCCTGGTACTCTTTTCTCCAAAAGAAATCCACTACTTCTCTTAGAGGTGGATTTTTTTTATTGCAGATGAACGACATCATAGCCTCAAATCTATGATTGAAATATCTGCAAACATTAACCGGATCCAATGAGCACAGTTCTCCTGCTGTCTTGTATTCGATGTTTTTAATGTTTGAATTTGCCTCTCGTAGAAAATCCAGTAAATCATCCCAAGCGTACTCAGCACAGCTTAGGGTAACGAACCATGTTGGTGTTCCTAAATTCCGTAACATGCATTTTAATTCACCATGACGTCGGTACCAATATTCATTTGTCCCACGCTGACAAGCCATCAGATTGATCAGTTGTGTTTCCAAATGATCATCTCGGTGCTGCACTTTCTCCATAAAATCCTTAGCAGACACATTTTGTAAATGTACTCCACTTTTTAAAATGTGATTTACTGCATAAGACAGTGCAGACAAGTCGCTTTCAAATAAAAGATGGAACAAATAAGGAATACTTTGTCGAAATCTGGGATCTTCAGCATATAGTCTTGTAGTCCGATACTCAGAAGCTGGAATCTGTTCCGGACGTTCATCGTATCGTCCTCCTTTTCCTGTAGGAAACAGCTGGGGAAAACATCGAGCTTCCAAGCTCTCCTCCCATACACTCACGGGAGTTCCTTTTGCTTTCTTCATCTGAAACAGATCAATATTGTCTCCCATAACTTCTTTTGAATGAAGAGGATGTATGCTAAAATGTTCATAAATTTCTTCTTCCTTTGACTTGTCCACTTTTTCAATTTGTCCAGTTGGTGTTTCTGTGTCTTCTTGTAAATCTTCTTCTTCTTCTATATAAATTGATTCATACCATTTGTTATTCCTTTTCAAATACAAATTTGCTCTTTGTACTTTCCGTACATCTACCAGCTCCTGCCAAATCTTCTTATTCTTTGTAGGTACACCATTAACCAGAATAATTAATGGTTCAGTTTCCAAAGTATCCGCATCAATAGTTTCCATATTTTTTTTCAAATCCAAGGGCAAATACACCACTCTACCTTTTAAACCTCTCAGTAAATCTGAAGGATGTAATTTACCAGTTTTGGGCTCCATACGTACTATGGTCTGGAACGGATGAACACATTGAATGAGTATAGACTCATATGTATTTAATTCAGAAAGTTCAGCAGGAATTGCATCCAATTCTAAATTATTATGTACAGCTCTGGTCGGCATTCTATTTTCTTCTAACTTATTATAACAGTATTTACAAATACGCTGAACTTCACCCAATTCAAAACAATTTTCAAGAAATATATATGTGGCAAAATCCTTCCACTTATAATTATCTTCATTTTCACTTTTTCTATAGAGATCAACATACCTGGTTTGTTTTCTATAATGAGTTCTGCGGCAACAAATACAAGTAATATTTGGTCTTTCATTATAGATTATTGCAAATTTTGTTATGTGATCATTAAATGTCTTACTTACAGAGGGTTCTACATTCTCTTCCACTTCTTCCTCATTTACTGTGTCCTTTTCTGCACTGTTTTGTTCAGGACCAAAGTAACAAAACTGAATTTCATCAACAACCTTCTCTACATCTTATACCGATCCACGGAGCAGAGCCCTATTCAATTCATCTAACTTTATTGCTGGACTTTTAGCAAAATACAACCGTCTCACAAACTTTCTCATTTCAGTATGATGAACAGCCAGCATCCTAAAATGATGGAAAACACTATTACACACTTTTCTAGATAGACAAGCCAGAGAATGACCCTGCAAACCAGTATTCTCTCTCACTCTGCATGGATCCAGACTTTGAAGCACCTTAATCTTCTGTTTTACACTTTTTTTACTATATTCTCTTAGAAACTCACAAAATTTATCAATAGATTCCTGACGCACAGTGCAAATACTACTACAATTCCAAGTGTACACTGGGGCTTTAGGACGTCTCCCCATAGCCTCATCCGCCATCACTTGTACCTCATCTCTTGGAACCATTATCTCCTTCTCCATTATGCAACCATTTTTCACTTCGTAAGCACGACCTCTGGTGTCAACTGCATGCAGCAAACTATTACTTTGAAAATAGCTCTCTTCATTAAAAAAAGGTTCACTACTTGAACTATGCATCCATTTTCCTAAAAACACTTTACAAAAGTTTGTTCTGTTCACTACTCTTTTCCTTTTGCTTTGTGATTTCAGTACATTAACCATTTTATCTAATGTACGCATCCTATTCAAAAATTTTTTTTATTTATTTTTTTTATTTTTTATTTTTTTAGACATTTATTGTGCAAAGGAAAGGTTACACTGCGTCACGCCAACAACCCGGAGGCAGGCCGCGATATCAACAAATGTTTTCAATTAAGGTGTACCATATTAGGAGTCATAAACAATGTCAGTATCCTACCATTCAGGGAGATACACACCCTTAACCCTGGTGAGGAGTACAAAGGTATAACCAGTGCAGAGTGGATGGTCTTACATTTTTGGGTGTCGTGGACTGGAAACGAATCCTAGGCTCACGGTCTCGTCCAGTCACTCCGGCGAGTACTAGGACCGCAGCTCATGGAAAAGGTAATGCATAGGTAAATCGTCCACTACCACCTTTTCGCCCAACCCCCCCGCAACAATCGGAGGGAAACAACAAACTTCGGTGCAGAGCTATTTCAAAAAACCAACAGACATCACATCTCACATACGCAGGGGCTCGCGTACAAGGACCCGTCCGTCATAGAGGGACGACTACAAGCAGCATTGGTGGCTGCAGGAGGATCGCAAGGCAGCAGCTCTGGGGCGGAGGGGGGGGGAGGGGATGCGGTCGGACAAAACAGCGGGGCGCCTGGACGGGAAGGGGGGCATCATGTCAAACCCGACAGGCACGCAGCAGGCATGGGATCCGACAATAGCAACACATTCCACAGCCCTCAGGCACATCAACCAAGCATGTATCCATCCATCCCAGCAAAATGCACACAGGGCTCAAAGGTTTCACCCCATGTCATCCGAAACACCCGTCCCAGGGGAGTCCACAGAGGCATCCGAACCCGCCCGCTCTCTAGTCCACTGCAGGAAGGGTTCCCAGATGTCATTGGGCCTATATGCGGTGGGCATCGTCTCCCAGTAGTTCGTGAGTTGTGTCTGACCATATGTAACGTCTCGAACCCATGCGGCGAACGTAGGCAAGGCTCCACGGCCCCAGTGTATCGCCACCTGGCGTTTAGCGTAAAGCAGCAGCATCGCGTGCAGTTTCCTGTCAACGGGTTCGGTGTCTTTAACGTATCCCAGGAGCCCTAAAAGCGGAGTGGGTTCATCTGATCTGTGTAATATGTGATTGATGGCCTCAAAGATGCTCGACCAGTACTCATCTAGCTTTGGGCAGCTCCACGCCACATGGAGGAAGGACGCGTCAGCTCCACCACACTTCCAGCATGAAGCATCAGTGCGGAGTCCCATGCGATGTAGCAGCACTGGTGTGCGATAGTACCGGTGCAGGAATTTAAAATGGACCAGTCGTAGCCTATAGTTCGGTGACAGCGCCGTGAGCTGCTTACAGCAGTATTCCCACACGTCATCTGTCAGGGTCCCGTCCAGGTCTGCGGCCCAAGCCTGTTTGGCCATAGGCACGGTGAGCGGGGCCTGCTCCTGCATGCAGTTGTACAGTCTAGATACCAGTTTCGCGGGGGAGGGTCGTGACAGCAAGTTCTGAAGGGCATCCAGTTGTGGAGGTTCCTCGGGGAATTGAGGCCACATCTTCTTGCAGGACTCCCGGAGAGAGTGATACAGAAGCGCGTCCGAGAACGAGGTAGGCTGGCCGTCCTCACGGACACCCAACGCTCCAAACGTCCCATCAGGGTAGATGTCTGCGAAAGTGGTCACCCGTCTCCCCTGGAGCGTGATGGTATCTCCCCTAGCGCAAAGGCAGGGCAGCATCGGATTGCTTCGCAGTGGAATAGCCGGCGCATAGAGCAAGGGAAGGCCCGCCCTCCGACTTAACTCCTTCCAGGACCAGCGGATCATCTCAACGGTGTCTACCTCCTTCGAGGGGCGGGAAACCTTACCATACAACGCCACCCGAAGTGGCAACGGGGCAACCGCGGCCAATTCCACCGCCACATGCGGCTGGTAGGGGGTGGGGAATACCCAGAAATGCAAGAATTGAGCCTGAGCGCACAGCGAGTATAGCTTTAGGTCAGGCGCCCCGAGGCCCCCTTGTCGCAGCGGGAGTGTAAGCAGAGCCCAAGAGGTCCTCGCCTGCCTCCCAGCCCACACCAGAGATACAAGTAAGGAGCGGACTCGTGCATGGAAGCATGCAGTCATGGGTAACGGAAGATTCACGAACAGATATAGGAATTTCGGGAGAACTACCATTTTCGCCAGTGCAACCCTCGCAACCAGGGACAGGGGAAGTTTGTTCCAGACCTCCACCTTCCGCTCCAGCCAGTCGACCGCTCTGCCGAAGTTGAGAGACCATAGTTCCTGCGTGTCCCGACTAATCCAGATACCTAAGTATTTGACCGCGTCAGTCTCCCAACGCAGGGGGTAGTCCGAAGGAGGTTGAGCTGTCTCGTCAGTTAGAGGGAATGCAACTGACTTGGACCAATTTATAGACACGCCCGCCAGACCCTCGAAACGTACAAATTCTCGGAGCAGTGGATTCAAATTCTCTGCGGGGCTGTTAACATACAGAGTGACGTCGTCTGCATAAAGAGAGATCAGCAGACTACGAGAGCTGAAGCTTATCCCTCTCGCCGTGTGGTGTTGGCGTATTCTGGCCGCCAGTGGCTCCATCGCAATAGCAAAGAGGAGGGGCGACAGTGGGCACCCCTGTCTAGTCCCCCTGGAGATGGGAAAGGGTTCGGACACCAGGCCATTCACTCGTACCCGAGCTCGAGGTCTGTCATATAGCAATTTGATGAGAGTAATAAAGTTACGACTGAAGCCCATCCTGCCCAAGACACGAAACAGGTACGGCCACTCTAACGAATCGAACGCCTTAGTCGCGTCTAGGAACACGACTGCGGCCTGGACGGAGGGGTGGAGATAATGTAGGATGGAGAAAAGTGTTCTGAGGTTGTGCGAGGTGGCACGGCCAGGGATGAATCCTGATTGGTCCGGGAGAGCGATGATTGGCAGCATCGGCTGTAATTTGTCTGCAATGATCTTGGCAAAAATTTTAGCGTCCACATTTATGAGAGAAAGGGGACGATAGGAGTCCAGGTATAATTCGTCTTTGTCGGGTTTTAATAGGGTGACAATGAGTGCCTCGTGCATGGAGTCTGGGAGGGAATTCAGCTCCAGCGCCTCTACGAATACTGAGTGCAGTTTCGGGGCCAGTTCTTCAGCATACGTCTTGTAAAACATTGTGGTTAGGCCATCTGGGCCAGGAGCTTTATTAGCTGGCATGCTCTTGATAACCTGAGCTATGTCTTGGACCGAGACAGGCAGGTCCATGTATTGTCTATGGTTGTCATTGAACCAGACAAGGGCTATAGAGTCAAGAAAACCGTCCAGGGAAGTCGGAGCAGCAGAGTGTTTGGACGTGTAAAGGGAAGCATAAAAATCGGCGAAGGCCTTCAGCACCGCCTCTTGGCCCGTGACCCGTGTCCCCTCACTATTATTGATAGTGTGTATATAGTGTGCCTGAGCCTGGGGAGCAATCAATCTAGCTAGGGTCCTGCTCGGTCTATCACCTTCCCCATATCTGCGGGCTTCGGCCTGTTTCCCTAAGAACTTCACCTCCCTCTGCGCCTCCTCGTTGAAGTCCAACAGTTTTGCCTTAAGACTACCTGCAATAGCCAACGTCGGGTCTCGGCAGAAGGCCAGGTCCAGATCCTTAAGTTCTTGCTCTAGCTGAGCCAGTGTCCGACGTATGGTATGTAGCACCCCTGCCTGCCGAGCTATACACTGGCCCCGTATTACCGCCTTAAAAGCGTCCCACACCACGGCCTCAGAGGAGGCCGAACCCTCGTTTTCTGCAAAGTACTTGACAATGTCATCCCTAATTTCTTCCGTGAACACCTGATCTGTAAGGGCGTGGGGTGGCAGCCGCCATGAAAACGCCCTAGGAGCCACGTTGGGTATCCGCAGCTCTAGCATGCAGGGGGCGTGGTCCGAAAGCGACCTAGCCTGAATATCCACCTCCCCCACCCATGTAGCCACCTCAGGAGACAGCAGCCAAAAGTCCAGGCGGGACCAAGCGTCATGATGACACGTGATACAGGTCCCCGTTCTCTCCCCAGGGTGACGAAGTCTCCACACATCAGTCAGTCTCCCCTCTTCCATCACATCTAGCAACGCCTGCCTCGCTTTCGCACGCGTAGGTCTACTAGCACCCCTTCTGTCCCAATCATCGTCCAACACTACATTGAAATCCCCCCCCACCACTATCAGGTTACAATCAAGCAACACAATTTGCGCCCAAACATTGCGAAAAAAATCAGGATCGTCCACATTTGGGCCATATATAGCGGCCAGAACCAGCGGCCTACCCTGCAATGAGCCATGCACCAGTACATAACGACCCTCCTTATCCAGTACACAATTATGTTCTCTCCAATCCAACCCTTTCCGTATGAGGACAGCCACCCCCCGGGCATAGTTAGAGTATATAGCTGAATATACATGCGACCACCTGTGATGTTTCAGCCTGGGCGATGGGGTCGAGTTGATGTGAGATTCTTGCAACAAACAAATGTCTACATTGTGTCTGGTCAACATATTATGCATCAATCTGGCTTTTTTATAGTCCCCAAGGCCACGAATGTTCCAAGTCCACAGTTTAACTCCCCCCATGCCTGTGGCACATCCAGGGTGACCAGGCCGCCGCCCCGCTCCCCCCCCCACACAAACAGGCCCAGATCGCCGCACACTCCCGCGCAGTACAGTCGTGAGAAGATAGATTGCAACGCGCTCCACCAGCACCGGTAACCAAACACTCAACATCCCCCCCCAACCCCCACCCACGCCAACCCCCCAATCAGGTTGCGCTAGAATCCCATTCGTGCTCTGAATCGCACTTGAGTCAACTGAGAACAAAAACAACGGGAGATACCCCATGGGGCGAGGTGCTCCTAGCTGACACCCCTGAATACACAGGGTGGCTGCACACTGAAGGATATCCGCGACACCCGAGGGGTGCCCAGCAGCATGGATCAAACAGTACTGGAGTTGTGTGCCGTCCAATACGCCTCAGACCTGTGACACAGTCAACAACCAAGACCCCCCCAGCATGAGTAGGCCAGCTCCAGCAGTTCCAGCAGTGTCCTCCATTCCACGTCTCGAGGGAACCAAACAATCCAGCAAATGTCAGCTTTAGTTGAAAGGGGCAGCACAGACCCCATTACCCTCAGTCCCTCAATCATTGTCGCTCATGCGGGCCGCGTCCTCCTCCAACCTCGGCGATTTGCGTCTGGCACCGGGGCCACTGATATGTTTAGCAAACTTTAAGGCTGACTTAGCGTCAGTGAAGAAGTGAGCAGTTCGTTCATGGAAGATTTTCAATTTGGCTGGGTATAACAAGGAGTATTGGACTCCGGCCTGCATCAGGAGTTTCTTCGCAGGTATGAACTCTTTTCTGGCAGCCTGGACGAGGGGGGTGAAATCAGGGTAAAATGAGATATGATTCCCTTTATGGATGATCTTACCTTTTTCACGGGCCATCTGTAGGATGCGGTCCCTGTCCTGAAAATTGAGCAGCTTGGCCAATATAGGGCGTGGAGTGGCGCCTGGTGGTGGTTTCTTGCCCAGTGTCCTGTGCGCCCTCTCCACCGTGAATACCTGGGACAGGTCCGGGTCAAACAGCTCATGTAGAAGATCAGTCACAAAGACCTCCATCTTTCCGGTGTTGTCCGTTTCCGGAATGCCCGTAATTCTGACGTTGGACCTCCTGGAGCGCGCTTCTAAGTCGTCCGCCTTGGCTCGCATGGACTCCAGTTCGCGCTCAATGTTGGTTATGTGGTTTTTCGCCTGCTGCTGAAACTCGGCACATTCGGTATGTCTGTTTTCTAGGCAGTCTAGCCTCGTTTCGTGTACGTCCACTTTGGACTTGACCGCCTCTAGCTGTGTGGCCATAGCATCCAGCTTTGCGTCGATACTCTTCAAGCTAGATCTGACCTCCAGCATTAAAGCGCCAAAATCAATTTCAGCTGCAGGGCTCTTGGGAGGAGACGACGCGGCTCCCGTGTCCGCTGTTTGTTGCTTGGCCTTCTGCTTTTGGTCAAATGTCAGTTTGGGCTGTTTCGCATCCTTCGTGCCCCCCATCTCGGACACGCGTGGGACGCGGTGTGCAGGCTGTGGTATGAAGCACTCACCGGTGCGCCGCGCAGGCCACCCTTTAGGACTGGCAGGCACAGTTCGAGTCGTCGCAAGAGAGAACTGGGGGGTCAGCAGCCCCTAACCACGGTGGGCTGCCCAGAGCCCTTCGGTGACCCTTCCAAGTTCCCCCCACGATCTCCGAGTGGAGGACAGAGCGCGGGAAAGGCTCTGGCAGGATCAGGCTGAGGTTTTTAGTTCGTTTCTGTGCCCGGGAGCGGAGCTCCTAGTATCAGGGCAAGATCGACACCTTCACGCCAAACGGCGATCTGCAGGGGCTCAGGGGCATGCCAAGCAAGGGGCTCTCGCAGTGTAGGCTTTAGTGCGCCACGGGTCCGCAGCTTCTCCTCTATCGACCCGGCCGCACCGCAAAATGGCGGCGTCGCGCTTCTGTCTCAGCCCCGATCTTCCCCCGATCCGTTACCTCTGTCCAATGGCCGCTCCGCTCCCTTCCTCCGTCCACAAGTGTTTCCGCGTAGCGGCCGCCGGCAGCTCCCAGCCCCGCGCCAAGGGCGCCAGAGTAGTCCCCTCTCCGCCGATCTCCTTTGGCCCAGCAATCCCCGAGGTCCGGCCAGATGTCACCGCCGCCTCGGGCTCCACAGCAGCAGGCGGGCTCTAGTGTGCGGGCCGGCGCCACCCGCGGCCGCCAGGTCTCGTCGCGCAGCCACCCGCGGGCGGCAAGGATTCAGTCGATCGTGCCTCCGGACTGCCGCATCAATTACACACAGAAGCCGGGCCCCTCGGTAGCGCTGTGAAGGATAATCAAGGATTTATTCGTGTGCAGCCGGCGGAGCTCGCTCAAAGAGCGGCCATCTCGCTGCTCGGTTAGCCACGCCCGCCCCATCCTATTCAAAATTAAAATGAATAGTTTCCTTTTTAATTCTAATGCCTTTGCTGCAATGGCTTCAATTTCTTTTTTTCTCTTATAAAACTTAGCCTTTTGCTTATATTTCTTCACATCCTTTATCAAATTGGACATAACTCTTCTCTGAAACATTTTTTAAAGGTATCTCTTTAAACGCTGTTTTTCTGTTTAAGTTTATCTTTTTAGTTGCAGAAGGTATATTTGCATTAACTAAATTCTCAATTTTTTCCTCTCCTTTTCTATTGAAAACATTTTTTCCAGTACAGACATTTTGTACATTTTTCCTTTTTTTGAATATGTTCTTTAAAAAATCTTTTGTTTGCTTACCAGAAGATTTTTTCTTTTTCCCAACATGAGCATCTCCAACTAACTTAGGTCCTCCAGTTGTCTTCAAATATAGGTTTTTTTTGTGGTCTTTCTTTACTCTGGATTTTGTAGGCATCTTAAATTTTGTTCACTGCTCTTCAGCAATACCTGAAAAAAACTAAAAAAAAATTCCTTTATTTTATTTAAATATATTACTACATTTTTTATGTTCTTTAGAAATCTTAAAATACTATAAACCCCTTTCCTATAAATGAAAATCACAATAACACCTTCACAAATTAAATTTCTAAAAATAATTCCTGTGTGCACACAAAGTCATGCTTTGAAATTAGGCAGAAAACGAAATTTCTTTGCCAATTGCAAAGCATACTTTCTACTACTTTTTAGGCAAGTGAAAAGTACTTTTACAGACTGACACATTTTGAATCCACTTTTTAGATTCTTAAAAAAGCACATGTCCAAACTGCTTTTTCAGACCAGCACCATGTGTAACCTGGGTGACTGACTACACTCCAGCAAGGGCAACCAGCCTTAGTGATGCTGAATGTATTTGCATTACTGACTGAAACCTCAAACCCCACTCGCTTGTGAATACTGTGCATGATTCCACAGGGTAAGCAGCTGGGTGTGTGCTAAGAGTCTGCTTCTGCACCAAAAAATGGCTCCCCCTTTCCATCTAATGCAACTGTGAAATCACCAGAGCAATACGCAATAAATCTCTGCCTGTAATTCCTATATGCACACAGAGTCATGTTTTCACATTAGTCACAAACGAAATTTCTTTGCCATTTTGAAAGCACACTTACTACTCTTTTTTTTGGCAAGTGATAAACACTTTTACAGTCTGTCACATTTTGAATCCACTTTTCAGATTCTTAAAAAAGCACATGTCCAAACTGCTTTTTCAGACCAGCACCATGTGTAACCTGGGTGACTGCCTACACTCCAGCAAGGGCAACCAGCCTTAGTGATGCTGTATGTATTTGCATTACTGACTGAAACCTCAAACCCCACTCGCTTGTGAATACTGTGCATGATTCCACAGGGTAAGCAGCTGGGTGTGTGCTAAGAGTCTGCTTCTGCACCAAAAAATGGCTCCCCCTTTCCATCTAATGCAACTGTGAAATCACCAGAGCAATACGCAATAAATCTCTGCCTGTAATTCCTATATGCACACAGAGTCATGTTTTCACATTAGTCACAAAACGAAATTTCTTTGCCATTTTGAAAGCACACTTACTACTCTTTTTTTTGGCAAGTGATAAACACTTTTACAGACTGACACATTATGAATCCACTTTTCAGATTCTTAAAAAAGCACATGTCCAAACTGCTTTTTCAGACCAGCACCATGTGTAACCTGGGTGACTGACTACACTCCAGCAAGGGTAACTAGCCTTAGTGATGCTGAATGTATTTGCATTACTGACTGAAACCTCAAACCCCACTCGCTTGTGAATACTGTGCATGATTCCACAGGGTAAGCAGCTGGGTGTGTGCTAAGAGTCTGCTTCGGCACCAAAAAATGGCTCCCCCTTTCCATCTAATGCAACTGTGAAATCACCAGAGCAATACGCAATAAATCTCTGCCTGTAATTCCTATATGCACACAGAGTCATGTTTTCACATTAGTCACAAAACGAAATTTCTTTGCCAATTTGAAAGCACACTTACTACTCTTTTTTTTGGCAAGTGATAAACACTTTTACAGACTGACACATTATGAATCCACTTTTCAGATTCTTAGAAAAGCACATGTCCAAACTGCTTTTTCAGACCAGCACCATGTGTAACCTGGGTGACTGCCTACACTCCAGCAAGGGCAACCAGCCTTAGAGATGCTGAATGTATTTGCATTACTGACTGAAACCTCAAACCCCACTCGCTTGTGAATACTGTGCATGATTCCACAGGGTAAGCAGCTGGGTGTGTGCTAAGAGTCTGCTTCTGCACCAAAAAATGGCTCTCCCTTTCCATCTAATGCAACTGTGAAATCACCAGAGCAATACGCAATAAATCTCTGCCTGTAATTCCTATATGCACACAGAGTCATGTTTTCACATTAGTCACAAAACGAAATTTCTTTGCCAATTTGAAAGCACACTTACTACTCTTTTTTTTGGCAAGGGATAAACACTTTTACAGACTGACACATTATGAATCCACTTTTCAGATTCTTAAAAAAGCACATGTCCAAACTGCTTTTTCAGACCAGCACCATGTGTAACCTGGGTGACTGCCTACACTCCAGCAAGGGCAACGAGCCTTAGTGATGCTGAATGTATTTGCATTACTGACTGAAACCTCAAACCCCACTCGCTTGTGAATACTGTGCATGATTCCACAGGGTAAGCAGCTGGGTGTGTGCTAAGAGTCTGCTTCTGCACCAAAAAATGGCTCCCCCTTTCCATCCAATGCAACTGTGAAATCACCAGAGCAATACGCAATAAATCTCTGCCTGTAATTCCTATATGCACACAGAGTCATGTTTTCACATTAGTCACAAAACGAAATTTCTTTGCCATTTTGAAAGCACACTTATTACTCTTTTTTTTGGCAAGTGATAAACACTTTTACAGACTGACACATTATGAATCCACTTTTCAGATTCTTAAAAAAGCACATGTCCAAACTGCTTTTTCAGACCAGCACCATGTGTAACCTGGGTGACTGCCTACACTCCAGCAAGGGCAACCAGCCTTAGTGATGCTGTATGTATTTGCATTACTGACTGAAACCTCAAACCCCACTCTCTTGTGAATACTGTGCATGATTCCACAGGGTAAGCAGCTGGGTGTGTGCTAAGAGTCTGCTTCTGCACCAAAAAATGGCTCCCCCTTTCCATCTAATGCAACTGTGAAATCACCAGAGCAATACGCAATAAATCTCTGCCTGTAATTCCTATATGCACACAGAGTCATGTTTTCACATTAGTCACAAAACGAAATTTCTTTGCCAATTTGAAAGCACACTTACTACTCTTTTTTTTGGCAAGTGATAAACACTTTTACAGACTGACACATTATGAATCCACTTTTCAGATTCTTAAAAAAGCACATGTCCAAACTGCTTTTTCAGACCAGCACCATGTGTAACCTGGGTGACTGCCTACACTCCAGCAAGGGCAACCAGCCTTAGTGATGCTGTATGTATTTGCATTACTGACTGAAACCTCAAACCCCACTCGCTTGTGAATACTGTGCATGATTCCACAGGGTAAGCAGCTGGGTGTGTGCTAAGAGTCTGCTTCTGCACCAAAAAATGGCTCCCCCTTTCCATCTAATGCAACTGTGAAATCACCAGAGCAATACGCAATAAATCTCTGCCTGTAATTCCTATATGCACACAGAGTCATGTTTTCACATTAGTCACAAAACGAAATTTCTTTGCCATTTTGAAAGCACACTTACTACTCTTTTTTTTGGCAAGTGATAAACACTTTTACAGACTGACACATTATGAATCCACTTTTCAGATTCTTAAAAAAGCACATGTCCAAACTGCTTTTTCAGACCAGCACCATGTGTAACCTGGGTGACTGACTACACTCCAGCAAGGGTAACTAGCCTTAGTGATGCTGAATGTATTTGCATTACTGACTGAAACCTCAAACCCCACTCGCTTGTGAATACTGTGCATGATTCCACAGGGTAAGCAGCTGGGTGTGTGCTAAGAGTCTGCTTCGGCACCAAAAAATGGCTCCCCCTTTCCATCTAATGCAACTGTGAAATCACCAGAGCAATACGCAATAAATCTCTGCCTGTAATTCCTATATGCACACAGAGTCATGTTTTCACATTAGTCACAAAACGAAATTTCTTTGCCAATTTGAAAGCACACTTACTACTCTTTTTTTTGGCAAGTGATAAACACTTTTACAGACTGACACATTATGAATCCACTTTTCAGATTCTTAGAAAAGCACATGTCCAAACTGCTTTTTCAGACCAGCACCATGTGTAACCTGGGTGACTGCCTACACTCCAGCAAGGGCAACCAGCCTTAGAGATGCTGAATGTATTTGCATTACTGACTGAAACCTCAAACCCCACTCGCTTGTGAATACTGTGCATGATTCCACAGGGTAAGCAGCTGGGTGTGTGCTAAGAGTCTGCTTCTGCACCAAAAAATGGCTCTCCCTTTCCATCTAATGCAACTGTGAAATCACCAGAGCAATACGCAATAAATCTCTGCCTGTAATTCCTATATGCACACAGAGTCATGTTTTCACATTAGTCACAAAACGAAATTTCTTTGCCAATTTGAAAGCACACTTACTACTCTTTTTTTTGGCAAGGG
The DNA here is from genome assembly GCF_964204655.1 of Triturus cristatus. NCBI lineage: Eukaryota > Metazoa > Chordata > Amphibia > Caudata > Salamandridae > Triturus > Triturus cristatus. The sequence continues at coordinate 549,577,944 of NC_140587.1, read as the reverse complement.
ATAAACACTTTTACAGACTGACACATTATGAATCCACTTTTCAGATTCTTAAAAAAGCACATGTCCAAACTGCTTTTTCAGACCAGCACCATGTGTAACCTGGGTGACTGCCTACACTCCAGCAAGGGCAACGAGCCTTAGTGATGCTGAATGTATTTGCATTACTGACTGAAACCTCAAACCCCACTCGCTTGTGAATACTGTGCATGATTCCACAGGGTAAGCAGCTGGGTGTGTGCTAAGAGTCTGCTTCTGCACCAAAAAATGGCTCCCCCTTTCCATCCAATGCAACTGTGAAATCACCAGAGCAATACGCAATAAATCTCTGCCTGTAATTCCTATATGCACACAGAGTCATGTTTTCACATTAGTCACAAAACGAAATTTCTTTGCCATTTTGAAAGCACACTTATTACTCTTTTTTTTGGCAAGTGATAAACACTTTTACAGACTGACACATTATGAATCCACTTTTCAGATTCTTAAAAAAGCACATGTCCAAACTGCTTTTTCAGACCAGCACCATGTGTAACCTGGGTGACTGCCTACACTCCAGCAAGGGCAACCAGCCTTAGTGATGCTGTATGTATTTGCATTACTGACTGAAACCTCAAACCCCACTCTCTTGTGAATACTGTGCATGATTCCACAGGGTAAGCAGCTGGGTGTGTGCTAAGAGTCTGCTTCTGCACCAAAAAATGGCTCCCCCTTTCCATCTAATGCAACTGTGAAATCACCAGAGCAATACGCAATAAATCTCTGCCTGTAATTCCTATATGCACACAGAGTCATGTTTTCACATTAGTCACAAAACGAAATTTCTTTGCCAATTTGAAAGCACACTTACTACTCTTTTTTTTGGCAAGTGATAAACACTTTTACAGACTGACACATTATGAATCCACTTTTCAGATTCTTAAAAAAGCACATGTCCAAACTGCTTTTTCAGACCAGCACCATGTGTAACCTGGGTGACTGCCTACACTCCAGCAAGGGCAACCAGCCTTAGTGATGCTGTATGTATTTGCATTACTGACTGAAACCTCAAACCCCACTCGCTTGTGAATACTGTGCATGATTCCACAGGGTAAGCAGCTGGGTGTGTGCTAAGAGTCTGCTTCTGCACCAAAAAATGGCTCCCCCTTTCCATCTAATGCAACTGTGAAATCACCAGAGCAATACGCAATAAATCTCTGCCTGTAATTCCTATATGCACACAGAGTCATGTTTTCACATTGGTCACAAAACGAAATTTCTTTGCCAATTTGAAAGCACACTTACTACTCTTTTTTTTGGCAAGTGATAAACACTTTTACAGACTGACACATTATGAATCCACTTTTCAGATTCTTAAAAAAGCACATGTCCAAACTGCTTTTTCAGACCAGCACCATGTGTAACCTGGGTGACTGCCTACACTCCAGCAAGGGCAACCAGCCTTAGTGATGCTGTATGTATTTGCATTACTGACTGAAACCTCAAACCCCACTCGCTTGTGAATACTGTGCATGATTCCACAGGGTAAGCAGCTGGGTGTGTGCTAAGAGTCTGCTTCTGCACCAAAAAATGGCTCCCCCTTTCCATCTAATGCAACTGTGAAATCACCAGAGCAATACGCAATAAATCTCTGCCTGTAATTCCTATTTGCACACAGAGTCATGTTTTCACATTAGTCACAAAACGAAATTTCTTTGCCAATTTGAAAGCACACTTACTACTCTTTTTTTTGGCAAGTGATAAACACTTTTACAGACTGACACATTATGAATCCACTTTTCAGATTCTTAAAAAAGCACATGTCCAAACTGCTTTTTCAGACCAGCACCATGTGTAACCTGGGTGACTGCCTACAATCCAGCAAGGGCAACCAACCTTACTGATGCTGTATGTATTTGCATTACTGAGTCCAACCTTAAATCCTTAAAGTATTCTTTATTTTTACCAGTACACCTTAATTTATCGTGAAAACATAGTCCATATTATTTTACATGTTCCTCACATTTAAATTTCTCCCAAAACAGAAAATAATAAACACAACTTCAACAAAAGGAATTCCATTTCTATTATTCATTTCTTAATTTACCATATACATCCCCTCTCAAACTCTAAACTCACCTTTAAAATTAGTTAGCTGTGAAAGAAATGTGGCACTCAAACAGCAGATTATCAGAGCCAGGATCTCTGTTCTTTACACCTCTCTCCTCTCAGCAGAACCAGATAATGGCAAACTTTCCCTCTCTTTTTCCACACATATACATGTTAATTTCAAATCTCAGTGCTTCCCCCTTTTTTTCAAATGTAATCACACATTTCTATTGGTTGAAAACCAACCCTTTTCCAAAAGTACCCTTCCCCCAACTTGACTTCTGCCTAGTACCCTTCCCCCAACTTGACTTCTGCCTGCTACCATAGCAACAGCTCATGGAACACTGCTGTGTGGAGTTAGGTCAGAAGTTCACCAAACAATGTTTCAATTCCACAGAGCAAGAGTGCTTGACTTTTCAAACCTAACAGCAAATCCATAGTACTGTTCTTTGGTAACACATTTTTCTGTACCAATACAAAACATGCTTCTATTAATTTACACATACAGCCTAGTTTTTATTCTAGAATGGTATGAAACAGCCAATCAGTTCTTTTTTTTATGAAAAAAATATGTATGCCTCCATTTCCAAACTGTCTTTCATTTCTTTTTACCATTCTACTGAATTACACCTCCTGAGTGCATCCAGTTCTCCTTTGAAGATGTTCACAGTGTGGATTGTAGGGCACAGCTATGTCTTCTGGTGTGAAACGTATGCAGAGAAAACAGGTATGGTGAGAGACCTTGCTTTACCAAATGTAGACATTAAATGGATTGGTCAGAGAGGGTTAAAGTGGCACCAATTGATGCCATTGGTGAAATCCTTCATGCAAATCCAACACCCTGACCTCATAATAGTGCACTGTGGTGGCAATGACCTAGGCACTTTGACTGGGGTAGGTCTGGAAATGCTTATGAAGGACACCTTTGCACAACTGTTTTCACTTTTCCCTAAAACTGCCTTTGTGTTTTCTAACATATGCCAAAGGCAAAAATGGAACTGGTCCAATCATTTCTGTCCACAGATTGACAAAGCAAGAAAGCACGTCAACAAATCTGTTTCTGCTTTCCTCCGTGACTATGGTATGGGTTCCATTTACCACAACAACTTGCGTTACGACATGCAAGACATTTATAGAGGAGATGGTGTGCACTTCAATGATGAAGGGAACAGAGTCTTCCTCTTGAACCTTAGACTCTGCATCGGTACTTACTTGTAGGTACCACTAAAAAATCACTTCATAAACACAACGGCTCTTTTTAGAGCCCCCTAATATCTAAACACTTAAATCTGCATTTCATTTCATTTTTTTTTTTTTTTTCTACCGTACGCGTACGGTAAGCTTACCGTACGCGTACCCCGCGATTTTTTTTAAAATCAATAAATGTTTTCTTTGTACTTTTCTGTCCTTCTTTGACCCCCTTACAAATGTTAGGGGGTCTGTAACTCTCCTCCTTGCCCCCTTTTCAAGATATCACTCTTTTTTTTCTGAGTGAAACACACGAAATGGCGGCCGCCGCTTCCTGGTTTCGACCGATTTGAATGTTTACTAAGATCTAAGAGCCAATCAGAATCGCGCTCGCGCACGCCACCGTACGCGTACGGTAAGCGTACCGTAAGCGCACCGTAAGCTGGCTCAGATATATATATTGATTTAAAGGCTATTTTCTCAGAATCTACTGAACAGATTTACACCAAACCTACAAAAGGCACTTCCTTGACCTGAGGACTACCTCTCTGCCAAATTTCTAATAATTCTGTTCAGCCGTTCGGGCTGTAGCTGTGTCTAAAGGTCCTATGGAAAAATGCATGGGAAAAACGCGTTTTGGGACCCCCCTTTTATCTCAGCCCCCGCTTGACGAATCCCCCCGAGACTTTCAGGATAGGAGCGGAGCGTAGCGCCCCACCTATTTTGAAAAATTCGCGAGGATTCGTCAGCCGGCGCAAAAGTTATTCCAAATAGAATGTTGCGGATTTCCTATGGAAACGTGGTCCTAACTATAACTACCTACTGGCGACCGCCAGTAGGTAATATATATATATATATATATATATATATATATATATTACCTACTGGCGGTCGCCAGTAGGTAGTTATAGTTAGGACCACGTTTCCATAGGAAAACCTCAACATTCTATTTTGAATAACTTTGGCGCCGGTCGACGAATCCTCGCGAATTTCTCAAAATAGGTGGGGCGCTACGCTCCGCTCCTACCCTGAAAGTCTCGGGGGGATCCGTCAAGCGGGGGCTGAGATAAAAGGGGGGTCCCAAAACGCGTTTTTCCCATGCATTTTTCCATAGGACCTTTAGAACGAGCTACAGCCCGAACGGCTGAACAGAATTACTCAAAATTTGGCAGAGAGGTAGTCCCTAGGTCAAGGAAGTGCCTTTTGTAGGTTTGGTGTAAATCTGTTCAGTAGATTCTGAGAAAATAGCCTTTAAATCAATATATATATCTGAGCCCGCTTACGGTACGCTTACCGTACGCTTACGGTAAGCGTACGGTGGCGTGCGCGAGCGCGATTCTGATTGGCTCTTAGATCTTAGTAAACATTCGAATCGGCCGAAACCAGGAAGCGGCGGCCGCCATTTTCTGTGTTTCACTCTGAAAAAAAAAGAGTGAAAACAAGAAAAGGGGGCAATGAGGAGAGTTACAGACCCCCTTACATTTGTGAGGGGGTCAAAGAAGGACTGTAAAGTACAAAACAAACATTTATTGATTTTTAAAAAAAATCACGGGGTACGCGTACGGTAAGCTTACGGTAAGCGTACGGAAGAAACATGGCGTGCGCGAAGGAGATTCTGATTGGCCCATAGATCTTAGTAAACATTCGAATCGGCCGAAACCAGGAAGCGGCGGCCGCCATTTTGTGTGTTTCACTCAGAAAAAAAACAGAGAAAACAAGGAAAGGGGGCAATGAGGAGAGTTACAGACCCCCTAACATTTGTAAGGGGGTCAAAGAAGGACAGAAAAGTACAAAAAAAACATTTATTGATTTTAAAAAAAAATCACGGGGTACGCGTACCGTAAGCTTACGGTAAGCGTACGGTAAAAAAAATAAAAATAAATAAATGAAAAGCAGATTTAAGAGTTTGCTCATCATATGTCCTCCATGTGCGCACGGTGCGCGAAGCGCATCGTGCGTTCATGGCCCATCTAGCGTAATGTGGGCACGCGGTGCGCGAAGCGCACCGCGTGCTCACTGTGCGCGCACGGTGCGCGAAGCGCACCGTGCGCGCATGGAACGAACTGCGTTAAGTGGGCGCGCACGCCACAAATGGCGTAAAGTAACTTAGCATTTAAAAAACCGTACAAATTCACTGAAAAAACCATAGGTTTCACACATGTTATAGTTAGCTGGACATTTTACTGATAAAAAACCAATGAAATTCCCCCGTTATAGTTACTGTAGGCAACTATAACTCACGCGACCGTAATCCTCTGCTGATGACATATGTGTCTTTATGAAAAAAAAATATTTGTAATATATGTATAGCTAAAATTTAATGGAAGAAGACATGGGCAAATAAGTGTCTAAATACAGTATTAGCATCAGCAGAGGATTGCGGTCGCGTGAGTTATAGTTGCCTACAGTAACTATAACGGGGGAATTTCATTGGTTTTTTATCAGTAAAATGTCCAGCTAACTATAACATGTGTGAAACCTATGGTTTTTTCAGTGAATATATATATATACATATATATATGTGATCTTGTAACCTCTGTTTAAATATGTTTGAATACTTGCGACTACCCATGTGAACAAGGCAGGTGTGCCGAAACGCATCAAGCGTAAGAAGAATAAACCTAAGCTGGATAGCAAAACCATACTCCTGTGTCGGTGTCCGATTTTTAATGAAGTCGTGATTGGTTGGAATACTGAGCCGCTAAATTGCTGGGATAGTGGCAGAACCGACGCAACCTCGATCTGGTGTTTTCTCGATATTCTGGCAATCTTTGGTTTCAAGTGTTGTGTGACACGACGAGAAAACCCCCCCATGCCAGTTTAAGAAGTTTTGATCCGTATACTGAGTGATGATGACCTTGGTTGCAAGCCTCCTCGGAAGCGGAGCACCGAAGGAACACGCCACGGAAGGGAATGGTCTGTGATTAAAGGCAGCGGGGAGAGGAGTCCGGGTATACAAAACCCGGCGGAGTATGTTGAGCAAGCTGAAGGGTTTATTAAGCTAAATTAGATGTGGCAAGTAGTTGCTCCTGCAAAACGAGAATATACATAATGGATACCTTAATGCAGCAGCATGAAGAAACTGCCGACTCCGCATTTAGCGAAAGGAGTGATGTGGCGGCAGATCCAAAACATGGAGTGGAATCCACGGCAAGATGTGAATGCGTTGAAAAGAAAGATTGAAAAACTACATCGCAATGAAATTTCTAAATGGTGGGAAGTGAAGTCATTGAGTAAATACCTGGATGTGGGGAGGATTCCTCGAGGTTTACGAGTGTTGACAGCCCCCACGTACGAAAACCCCGATCCCGAGATGCTTGTTGAATGGGCAGCCAACAACGTGCATGCGTCTGAAAACATGATGAAGATTTTGATTAAATATGCGTCAAAAGATCGAGAAAAAATATTGGTAGAAATTGTAACAGCAGAATTGGACCTACTGAAATGCTTGGGAGAGGATGTAATGAATAAGTTTAAATCTGATCTAAACACCCGTCTCACGAAACACGAGCAAGTAATCACGGAACGTAAGGCGACCAAATTCCAGCGAGACAGGCAAGATTATATGCGAGGCCAAATCTATACATTAGCGCGTCGTTTTGACAATATTCGTAAACAAAGGCTTTCAAAGGTGAGTGGAGTAAAAAGCAAACAAGCAATGAACAGTATGGTACAGACTGATCAAAGTGATATATCCGAAATCAGTTCAAGAGCAAGTTCAGATATTGATTCAACTTCAGAAGACGGAATGTCACAACCAACTGCCATAAACAATCCACCTTCTATCATTGAAGAATTCGGTTTTTTATATCAGGACCGGACTCAAAATTTAAGGCTGAACTTTCAAAATCAAAGAAAAGAAAATCACGGAAACAAAAAAACAGACGTGGCAGGCATGGAACTGTGATCAGGGAGGAAGAAGAAAGAATTCTATCAGCGCAAGGGTTGGAAGAAGTAGCAATGACTGTAATAAATCTGACGGATTTGATCCTAACGGATGAGGAAACAAAAATCTTGTCATTAGGACTCTCTTTCTGTAAGCGCACAAACTTTAATTACACGCAAACGCGCATTGACTTCTTTAAATATATACGAAAATTGAAACTTAAAAAAATTCTTTGATATGAAAACCACTAATCAAAAAGAAAGCAGATTGGTGACAAGTGAAGATCCTGGAAATCTTGAAGTTGGTGATATGCAGGTACTATTTGATTGTCAGCAGTTAATCAGGGAGGGTGAAGGATCTAGTTTGGAGGAACACATTAGTCAAACTGATGAGCTATTTTGTTTAGACGTGTTTGATAGTTCAGCCACCATATTTAAATCTAAATCTACCTTCACACTGAATACACCAAAAGATGCGATAGATATGTTTTCTGATTTGGTGATAAAGGATTTGAAGCAGCTTTCTTTAAGTTCTAGTAAAGATTTTTTTTTAAATGAGATGACCTTTGGGAAGAAATACCAGTCTGTGATAACAAGGATACAGAAGACATGATATAGTGGTAAGGCGGGCAGATAAAGGTGGCAACCTTGTTCTCTGGTCTTTAGAAGCGTACAATTGTGAGGCAATGACACAATTGCGAGATAAAGACTGTTATCTGTTAGTCCCACACAGTAATTTGATTGAAATTAAACACAAATACCAAAAGGACCTGGCGAGATGGCGAGGTCTTGGTTTAATAAACCAATCAGAATACTCTTTCCTAAAAGTGAAGAACCCTGTAGTGCCCATACTATACTTGATACCAAAAATTCATAAGCATAAAGAGAGACCACCAGGGCGGCCTATTATTTCCGCCGTAGGCAGTCTCTTTGAACCCACTTCTGGATACCTTGACTCATTTTTACAAATGTATGTAAGAGCTCTACCTGCATATATTCAGGACTCAAGAGATTTTTTAAACCAAATAGATAATGTAAGATGGGAAGATTCTTATCTTCTCATAACACTAGACGTTGTAAGTCTATATACGAGTATTGCCCATGAGGATGGTCTTAGGGCAATTAGGCACTTCCTCAATTTGAGACCAATAAACCTATATCAACACACTAATATGCTAATGGAGATGTGTAGATTATGTCTCAACAACACTTTTTATTTGGAGGCGAGACTTACAAACAATTGAAGGGCACGGCGATGGGCACCTGCTTCGCCCCCAGCTATGCTAATTTGCATATGGGCTGGTGGGAGGAGCAGGTGCTCAGAGTCAACTACATTAGTGAATGGAGGGATCATGTTATTAAATGGATTTGATTCATTGACGACCTTTTCATTATATGGAATGGATCTAAAGAGTCAGCGCAACAGTTTATAGACATAATCAATGTAAATGATCTCAACTTAAAATTTACGGAACATATTAGTGCAACTAGTGTGACATACCTGGATCTGGAGGTATACATTGCACAGAGATCTATCCAGACACGTACATACAGGAACCCTACCGCAGGAAACACAATTTTGCACGCGGCTAGCTTCCATCCATCAAGATTAAAAATGAGTATCCCATATGCAGAAAACTTAAGAATGAAGAGAAACTGCAGTGAAGCAGATATGTTGAGTCAAACTCAAATTGCCTTAACTCAGAGATTTCTGCAAAGAGGATACAATTCTGAAATACTAAAACAAGCTAAGTCAAAGGTAGTTCTCTTAGAGAGAAATGCACTGTTGAAACCAGATGTAGAGAAAGCTGAAGAAAAGAAAAAGCATACTCAGAATGAAATTCCGATGATCACTGGGTATAGTGCATACCAGGCTAAGGTGAGAGATAGCCTGAGTAGACACTGGTACCTAGTTAAACAGGATCCAATATTACAAGGGAAGGTCTCACGCAGACCAATGGTGACATTTAATTGGGCTAAATCAATGAAGGATGACTTGTTTAAAACCAACCTGGAAACCAAGAAAGGAGGTGGTTGGCTAAAAGTTAGCCCCGGCTTCCATAAATGTTTTAAATGCAAGGCTTGCAGGTATGGTAAAAATGAACAACAGGTCATCTCCCCTTTACTTAGTAGCCCGTGGAAGTTAAGAAAACCATTGAACTGTAAAAGTGATTTTGTTGTCTACATTCTGAGATGTTCATGCCCTAAAATGTACATAGGCAGTACAATCCACATGGTCCATGTACGCATTTTACAACACCTAAGGGCGATCAACAGTAACGATAAGAATTATGTGGTAGCACGTCACATTAATGAAGTACACAAAGGCAATGGCAATGAATTGGTATATTTTGCCATTGATCAGGTCCCCAAGAATCAAAGAGGGGGGGACAGAGAAAAGAAATTGCACAAATTAGAGTCAAATTACATACTAATGTTTAATACTAAAAATCCACATGGATTAAACGCTGAAGAAGATCTACATGTGCATTTGGTATAAATTGGTATTCCGTTATAAAAGATTTTAAAGTTTTTAATTTTTATTTTAACTTTCAGAGGTGATAGGAAAAAGACAGTGTTCTCTATATCTAAATCCGTGAAATTTTTGTCATGATAGACTTCTTGTGTTTTTATCAGTTGGGGAATAATAGGTCTTAAATAACATCTTAATAAGCTGAAGAAGTGATTTTAAAAAAAAATATATATATATATTGTGGTAATTATGATGTTGCATATAAGAAGTACTGTGAAGCACTTGGGGCCCGATTCACAGAACTAACTTAAGACAAAATCCTAAACTTACTACCATTTTGGTATTCACAGAAAGCACTTACTCATTTCGGTATTCACAGAAGTTAGGAGTCCTAAGTTTAGGACTCCTAAATGCTTTCTGTGAATACCGAAAGTCTTAAAATTAGGATTTTTCTCAGTTTAGTAGTAGTATAGTTAGGACTCCTAACTTTAGGACTCCTAAATGCCTTCTGTGAATACCAAAAGTCTTAAAATTAGGATTTTTCTCAATTTAGTAGTAGTAAAGTTAGGACTCCTAACTTTAGGACTCCTAAATGCCTTCTGTGAATACCGAAAGTCTTAAAATTAGGATTTTTCTCAGTTTAGTAGTAGTATAGTTAGGACTCCTAACTTTAGGACTCCTAAATGCCTTCTGTGAATACCGAAAGTCTTAAAATTAGGATTTTTCTCAATTTAGTAGTAGTAAAGTTAGGACTCCTAACTTTAGGACTCCTAAATGCCTTCTGTGAATACCGAAAGCCTTAAAATTAGGATTTTTCTCAGCTTAGTAGTAGTATAGTTAGGACTCCTAACTTAAGGACTCCTAAATGCCTTCTGTGAATACCGAAAGTCTTAAAATTAGGATTTTTCTCAATTTAGTAGTAGTAAAGTTGGGACTCCTAACTTTAGGACTCCTAAATGCCTTCTGTGAATACCAAAAGCCTTAAAATTAGGATTTTTCTCAGTTTAGTAGTAGTAAACTTAGGAGTCCTAACTTTAGGACTCCTAAACTGAGCAAAATCCTAATTTTAAGACTTTCGGTATTCACAGAAGGCATTTAGGAGTCCTAAAGTTAGGACTCCTATCTTCTGGGAATACCGAAGTGAGTAAGTTTCTTCTGTGAATACCAAAATGAGTAAGTGCCTTCTGTGAATACGAAAATGGTAGTAAGTTTAGGATTTTGTCTTAAGTTAGTTCTGTGAATCGGGCCCTTGCACTTTATTCAATGCGACATTTGCACATGATAAAGCACTAGCACTTTACTTAGCAGCATTTGCACATTTATTGAATTTTTGTATCTTGTTCAGCTGTGTAATTTTATAAATATTGTCTTATAAAGTGGTTGACCTATATACATTTTAATATATATATTTTTTTCAACTTCCCTTGATAAGGGTCTATTGGCAGATTGACTGGGATATTTTTGTAATGAAACTCGCCTGATTGAACAAATAAACAAATGGATTCCAGGCAGGGGCACTGGCCCAGGAGATTGTCTATGAGACCATTCTGTGTGAGAAATACAAACACAGAATATAAAGACAGAGTAATGAGAATAAAATTGTACGATTACATTACAATGGAGTAAAAATTCGCATGATGAGAGTAATTGCAAATGTATATTGTATTTTTGCATGATTATTAATGCAAATGTGATCGAAAAAAATTCCTCTTTTTTTGTCACATTGGAGACTTATGAAGTTATAATCTATAAAGTCATATAAATTGAGAGAGATAAAGAAAAGAAAGAAAAACATGTGTGTAATAGAAAAAATGTATTTTAAACAAAACTTTATTTACTCTCTATGAGAAGCGTACAAGCAAATTGGCAGTCTTTTTTCCATGTCTACTCTAGAAGTGATCATGTGATCTTGTAACCTCTGTTCAAATATGTTTGAATACTTGCGACTACCCATGTGAACAAGGCAGGTGTGCCGAAACGCGTCAAGCGTAAGAAGAATAAACCTAAGCTGGATAGCGAAACCATACTCCTGTGTCGGTGTCCGATTTTTAATGAAGTCGGGATTGGTTGGAATATATATATATATTACCTACTCGCGAGTATATATATATTACCAACTCGTGAAATTCTCTCCAAAAAAAGTCTATCCAGGTAAGCTCCTATCCTGAAAGTTTGGGGGTGTATCGTCAAGCGGGGGCTGAGAAAAAAGGGGGGTCCCAAAACGCGTTTTCCCCATGTTAATTTGCATAGGAAATTTTGGGATGCGCTACAGCCAGTAGGTAGTTATAGGTAGGACCTATTATCCATAGGAAACTCGTAACATTCTTTTCCCAATAACTTTGGCGTCGGTTGACGAATCTTCGCGAAATTTTCAAATCTAGTTGGGCGCTCCGGTCAGCTCCTATCTTAAAAGTTTTGGGGTGATTCGGCAAGCGGGGGCCGAGAAAAAAGGGGGGTCCCAAAACGTGTTTTCTCCATGTTAATTCCTATAGGAAACTTTAGACACTGCTACAGCCCGAACTGCTGAACGGAATTACACCATATTTGTCGAAAAGGTAGCCATTGGTTCAGAAAGATCCCTTTTTGTTGTTAAATGGTGTAAATCCGTTCAGTAGATCATGAGAAATTAGAAAAAGAAAAAGTTTCAATATCTGGGCGGAGCCTAACGACACATCTCATCGTGAGAACTGATTGGCTGTCAGCACTTCATCCTGGAATTGCTGGCAGCCATCTTGGGACCAATATACATGATAGTACCCCATTGAAATGCATTGTAGTGAATCGAAGATTTTGAGGGTTACCAAAAGGAGAACTATAAAGGGTGATAACAGACTTTAGTTACATTAGAATTCATTTGTTGATGGTACCATACTAATTTCAGGAATTTTGGTGTGTTCCTAGGTGATTTTACCCTGTGAAAAACCTTCTGCTGGGATATCATGAATCATGTTTGAGAGAAAACTGAACCTAAAATGAGAACATATTTTCTGTAAATTCACATTATCTTTCTCAGTCATGTGAGAATGACGTCTGTCATTCTCATTAAATCATGTACATCCAACAAGGGCAGAGACTGTCAGTTGATTCCTTTGTGTTCTACTGCAGCAGGTTCATTTTGTCATAGAAATTACGGTTAGTGCTGTAGAAAGAAAAATTAGGACCTGTTTCAAGTGAGATCTCAAATATTTTCCTGTTATATTTCAACAGGAGCAGCCTGTCAGTTGATGCCTTTGTGTTCTACTGCAGCTTCCCAGAGTGTTCTAAAGAACAACTAGAGCGCTAACAGCCTTACTTATGACAGACGTATGGCACACCTGAAGCCATCTTGATTGGAATAAACTGGTAACACTTAAAACATTTAATTTAAAAAGGAACAACATGATGGGGTTCATTTTGTCATAGAAATTATGGTTAGTGCTGTAGAAAGAAAAATTAGGACATGTTTCAAGTGTGATCCCAAATGTCTTCCTGTTATATTTCAACAGGAGCAGCCTGTCAGTTGATGCCTTTGTGTTCTACTGCACCTTCCCAGAGTGTTCTAAAGAACAACTGGAGCGCTAACAGTCTTACTTATGACAACATTATGGCACACCTGAAGCCATCTTGATTGGAATAAACTGGTAACTCTTAAAACATTTAATTTAAAAAGGAACAAAATGAGGGGATTCATTTTGTCATAGAAATTATGGTTAGTGCTGTAGAAAGAAAAATTAGAACATGTTTCAAGTGTGATCTCAAATGTCTTCCTGTTATATTTCAACAGGAGCAGCCTGTCAGTTGATGCCTTTGTGTTCTACTGCAGCTTCCCAGAGTGTTCTAAAGAACAACTAGAGCGCTAACAGTCTTCCTTTTGACAAACGTATGGCACACCTGAAGCCATCTTGTTTGGAATAAAGTGGTAACACTTAAAACATTTAATTTACAAAGGAACAAAATGAGGGGGTTCATTTTGCCATAGAAATTATGGTTAGTGCTGCAGAAAGAAAATTGAGGGCATGTTTTAAGTGAGATCTCAAATCCTCTTCTATTTCATTAGAAAATTCTGACATGCAGACTGAAACAATCACTTCCAATACCAGCAGTAGACTTCCATTTAACTCCCTGGTGAGCAGTAGCTTTACTACAGTGATCTAATGAACAACTAGAGTGCTAACATTCTGAATTTATGGCAAATGTGTGACACATCTGAATGCCTTCTTGTTGGAATCAAAGTAAAAAACTGAAAGCATTTCCTACTGAGGAGACTGCAGTAAATGAGGAAATTAGGAAACTTCATAACAAATAAGTCTCCCAAGATGGCCACCAGAGAAAGAAGAGCCCAAATGTAGCACAGATATCACCCAGATGTAGCCCACATATAGCCCAATGACAGAAGTGTGCAAAACACTTTTTATTTTTAGTTTTTCTGCAGTTTTATATAGTGCAGACTGGTCAGGTATTGGAGCGTTACATCTTACTTGGACGCCTTATTGCGTATTTTGCACGAAGTACATGAGATTGATCTTGCGAAACATTGAACTTTATGATTCTGTTAACCTGAAGTTGCTCTGAACCGGGCTTTGTAACACCTGTTTTTACCTACTGGTTTTAATTAATTCTCACTGTATTGTATTGGGAAAGAGGATTTACTGTTTTTATGTACACTTTTATGATCTATGTTTCTAAATCAGATCGAATAAAGTTTAATGAATTCTATGGCAGGACGGAGGCGAGGATTATGCATATCTTTCCTCACTTTATTTGCATAGCAGTTCAAAGAAAACATAACACAACAATAATTAATCAAAAGACTACACAACCAATGAACCATTAGGGGGGTAGTCTCCAAGGCAACTATAGTCCAATCATATCAAAGTCCATTGTATATAATATTGTGACGTCCCTTCCGCTTCCTCTTTCTTCACTGCTCGTCAGTTAAGTGCATTCCTTACATTCTTGGCTTAATCTGACGTTGTTGCTATTTGTATAGCGGCTTCTTGTGCACGTTATTAGCATTATTGCCTTGGTATTGTTTCATATTCCCTGCGCAGCAGGCTGTTGCCCGAGAGTGTTCTCCCCCTCGCAGTTTCTCCCGCTGTGCGCTCTGCATGCAGTGAGATCCTGTCAGGCGCGTCTGGTCCGAGCGAGGCAGCTCTGTCGAGCGCTCCCGCTGGTCTTTACGCGCGTTTGGGAATCCGGTCCCTCCTTTAGTGTCCGATTGATTCCCGACCAACCCGCGCCTAATTTTGACACCACTACGCGGTGATTTCCCCACACGGCCACGTCAGTTACCAGCGCCACCTGGTGGTGGTAATTGGTGTTGCGCCTCAGTCTATTCTCATAACAGCTTTGGGGAAAGCCCAGCTGTTGGAGCACCGGCGAGGGGGATGCCTTAAGGATTTTAATGGCATTTGTTCTGTGCTCACACCCTCTGCTATCATGTCTTCTCCAGAAGACCATTTTTACTCCACCTACCAGGAAGTGGAGGAGGAATGGCCCCCCAACTTCTCCCTCCAGCAGTGGACCAAGCCCTCTCTCTGGCTATTTCTAGGGCGCTGGGTCCTCTTAGGGATCAGGTTGATAAGCTGGCGAAAAGCATCCCTGGGGTGTCCAGTGACCCAGATCTGGTAGTGGCGGGTCCCAGTAGCTCCCAGATGGGGAATAAAAGGGCCGTTAAGCATAACGCGGGGCACTTGGAAGGATTTGATACACTTACGGAGACCTTCCTCAAGAATGCACGAACGCTAAAACATGCACCCTGCCGGGAGGAGGAGGGGTCCGCAGAAAATTGTGACGTTGTCACCACTATTGTAGACCCCGACGGCGGGCTTCTTTTAGAGGGAGAGGGTGTATCGGAGGATGATTTCTCCTCCAATGAGGATAAGGACTCGGGCGTCCCTGGCATCCAGAGTCCCATTACTCTCAGTCCCGGGTTGGGGACGGGTTCCACTCGGACATGTTCAAGCCTACCCAAATTTACCATCCTAGGTCGGCGGAGTGAACCCCTGACACCAAAGTGGCAGAGTATGTGGTGGGGAAAATCCATCAACCCCTTGAAAGGGAGGTCAGGAATAGGATAAGGGGAGAATGCTGCAAGCCCTCACTGAAGGGGAAGGTTGCACACATGCCTGAAATTGATGAGAAACTATGTACATTTTTCTCCAAGTATATGAGGGATCCCAAGAAAGGAATTGATAGGTCTTGGACGTGGTAGGGCCCTTGACCCAAATTATTCAATTGGCGGAGCGTTCAAAAGAGTCAGGATCCCCTTTGTCCTCGGATATTGTGGCTGGTTGGGCTCACTACCCTAAACCCTAAAACACTAGCCCCTCCACTACCCAACCACCACTGCACTACCCTAAACCCTAAAACACTACCCCCAGCACGACACCCTACACTACCCAAACATAACTGCACTACCCTAAACCCTAAAATACTACCACCAGCACAACTCCCTACACTACCCAAACACCACTGCACTACCCTAAACCCTAAAACACGACCCCCTTCACTACCTAAACACAACTGCACTACCCTAAACCCTAAAACACTAACGCCAGCATGACCCCCATCACTACCCAAACACCACTGCACGGCCTAACACCCTAAAACACGACCCCCTACACTACACAAACACCACTGCACTACCCTAAACCCTAAACCACTACACCCAGCACTACCCCCTACACTACACAAACACCACTGCACTACCCTAAACCCTAAAACACTACCCCAGCAATACCCCCTACACTACCCAAACACCACTGCACTACCCTAAACCCTAAAACACTACCCCCAGCACGACTCCGTACACTACCCAAACACCACTGCACTACCCTAAACCCTAAATCTACCCCCAGCACGACCCCCTATACTACCCAAACACCACTGCACTACCCTAAACCATAAAACACTACCCCCAGCACGACCCCTACACTACTCAAATACCACTGCACTACCCTAAACCCTAAAACACCACCCCCAGAACGACCCCCTACACTACTGCACTACCCTAATCCCTAAAACACTACCCCCTACACTACCCAAACACCACTGCACTACCCTAAAACACTACCCCCAACACGACCCCCTACACTACCCAGACACCACTGCACTACCCTAAACCCTAGAAGAAAAAAAACACCCCATGCCCAATCCCCCTTACCTCTCATTCCTCGTGGTTCCTCTCTCCTCATGGTTCCTGCTTCACGTCATCTCTGAGGGGCGGTGCACGTCGTGAGGAAACGGAACAGCCTCTGTTTCCTTACAACAACGTGGATCGTCTACATGTTTTTTAGAACACATGGTCACTTACCATACATACCTTTACAACAAAATTTGTTGTATAGGCATGCATGGTAAATGACCATGCGTTCTAAAAAAATGTGTAGTAATGACTTCGCGATGTACAATGCATGCATGGTAATGCATGCATTGTAATGGTATTGCGAAGTAAAAAATGTGTTGTAACGGCTGTTTACCGATCGAAGCTGGCCCCTTTTCTTCAGTGAGATGTTTATTTCATTAATTAGGAGGAAGAAATGTGGGTTTTTTACCGAAAAGTGCATTCCCAGCTGTTGTATTGTGAAAGTGTCCGCGTGTCCTGGTTTCACTTCCGGTGAGAAAGTGAAAGAGTCTGTTTGGATCTAAAGGAGTTCTGTTGTTGGGCGGGGCCAGCGCGACACGTCATCAGAAAACATAGCTAATGGAAAGCGTCCTCCCTTAAGTGTGTAGCAGTGCCATGTGAGGTCAACGAGTTAGTGTCCCACCACAGTATGATCGTACCGCGTGACCCATGTACCGCCTCCAGGGTACTGGAGGCAGAAGCGGCATCGCAGGTCCGCATCGCAGGTCCTCTTGAAGACTGTTGTAGCACTAAGCCTACATTTTGGTACTAGGGCATTTTAACTTTGTTGTTCCTGCCAGATACAAAGAGAAGATCCTGTGTTATTCAGTGCCCTTGTTACCTTTTTTGTGGGTTGTGGTGCTTGTCACTTTGCTGCCCCACCGGTGCACACGACTGGGCACCCCACCTTGTGTGCCATCTGCAGTGCCTCTGATCTCGGATCACTGGCAACATAAACATTTCCCCCCAACAGGACTAGCCTGAACACTTAGGTGAATATCCCCTGCACCAGCATTCCATGGAAATTCTTTCCTAGCTCTCCCATGTCGACGAGGACGTCATAATAGCACGGCTCCACTTGCGACACCATATGACGTCATCGGAGCCATAAGAGAACCTCGTCGACGTGCTGACGTCAGTTCCACCCATTTTTTCTTTGCCACGAGGCAAACAGGTGGACCGAGACATTTTCACATGTATACATAGTATAATAAATATATATATATTCACTGAAAAAACCATAGGTTTCAGGCATGTTATAGTTAGAAATTAGCATTTAAAAAACCTTAGAAATTCACTGAAAAAACCATAGGTTTCAGGGGCGTTATAGTTAATTGGACATCTCACTCGTACAAAACCATAGAAATTTCCCACTTATAGTTAGTTCAGCTAACTATAACTCGCGCGCCCGCAATGCACTGCTGATGACGTCACATATTACATCACTCATGACATGGTCAGTGACATCACTCATGACATCACTGATGACATCTCAAATGACATC
This sequence comes from Triturus cristatus, assembly GCF_964204655.1. NCBI lineage: Eukaryota > Metazoa > Chordata > Amphibia > Caudata > Salamandridae > Triturus > Triturus cristatus. The sequence continues at coordinate 549,559,704 of NC_140587.1, read as the reverse complement.
ACTGATGACATCATCCAGTGAATGTGTGTTTTTCTGAAAATTACATATGTTTTATATATGTATATCTAAAGGTCGATGGAAGAATAAATGGGTATATAAGTGTCTAAATGGATGATTTTTTTTTTGTAAAATTGAATGTATGACTGACTGATTAAGTGTATCTTAGTGAATACATGGGTTAGTGAGTAATGTTTAAATATGTAAATATCTGTATCAGTCTCTCACTTTGTGTATAAGTGGCTGCATGGGTTGGTGAGTAGCTACATGAGTGTCTATATGGTTATTAGTTGGTTTTTTGAGTATCAGTATGAGTGTCTGAGTGTCTGTATGGTTCGGTGGGGGGTATTACTTAGTGCATAGATGCATGAATGAGTGACTCACTGTATGTGTTGAAGACAGCATGTGTGCAGGACTGTATAGGTGGATGAGTGTGTGTATGGGTGTGTTAGTGAGTGAATGACTGTCTCAATAGTGTCTTTATGAGTAACTACATATGTTTTAAACTAGTATATATGAGTATTGGTGTATATAAATGAGTATATGTGAGAGTGAGAGATTGGAAGAGTTCCTGTACAAATAAGTAGGTGTTTCTATAAGTGATTGTTTAAGAGAGTAAGTATGTGTAAGTTTCTGTAGAAGTAAGTGTGGTAGTGTGTGTATAACTGTATATGCAAGTAAATGGATGTTTGATACTTTGTTTGCATGTGTGACTATGTGTGTGATTAACTCTATGGATGAGTGGCGGTGTGTAACATGATGTATAGGTGTATGAGTACATATGATGAGTGAGTACATGCATGAGTGACTGTATAGGGACTGTTGGTGAATGAGTGGATGTGTGTGTAGATCTTGGAATTACTGAATAGGTGTGTTGTAACTGGTATTGGTATGTCCATTGTTTTGAAAATGTTAGTTTGTATTTTTGAGTGTGTGTATCAAAGGTTATATTAGGGTGAGAGGAGGTCTGCCACTCTATCACAAGGATGATGTCATCAGTGATGTCATCAGTGATGGCATTTAGATGTCATCAGTGATGTTATGAGTGATGTCACTGACCATGTCATGAGTGATGTAATATGTGACGTCATCAGCAGTGCATTGCGGGCACGCGAGTTAAAGTTAGCTGAACTAACTATAACGGGGGAATTTCGATGGTTTTCTACGAGTGAAATGTCCAACTAACTATAACGCCCCTGAAACAAATGGTGTGACATTTCATGTAACAAAATCCCCATCTGTAGGCTTTAATACAGAGGAATACAATTCCACTCTTAAATAACAATTGACGTTAACATATGCTTTCCACAATCAATATGTCAGGCCAATTGGCTTTATTGTACATTTTCATTATGAACAATGATGTCTATGACCTTAAATATTGGCTTGTCACCATAACCAACTCAAGCCTACTGTACTGAGAATAAGCTTTCCACAGGGCAACTATTAGGCATATGGCCATAAAAGTAGAAATGTATACAAAATTACAGTTGGCAAAGCAAAACTCTATCTCTCCTAGGAGAGCCTAGCAAGGATTATTTTAGTGTGTATCTTCTATCCTCACAGTTTGTTCAGGTGAATCACCAACCCCAAAACCCTTTCTGTGAAATTTCCATCTAACAAAATACCTGCCTACAGGTTTAACACAGTGTAATAATAGTCCATCCTTAAAAGCCTTCAATATCCACAGTTTGTCACATGAAGTAACTGTTAGACATGGGTGTCTCTAGTGGGCAGGTTTGTACTCTGTCCAAGTAGGGAACCTTCCTTCTAGTCACGATAGGGGAGTTACACATCTAAAATAACTCCTGCTCACTCCCTTGGTAGCTTGGCATGAGCAGTCAGGCTTATTTCAGAGGGAATGTGAAAAGCATTTGTGTACAGCGCACAGTAAAAGTGAAAACACTACAAATGGACACCACACCAGTTTAGAAAACTAGAGTATCTTTATGTAAACAAAACAAGACAAAAACAACAAAAATCCAATATACAGATATCAAAATATAACTTTTAAAAGGTAAAAACAGTTCTGTCCATAGAAAACTATGGATGCGTCACTTTTAGCACAAAGTACCTTTATGTGTCAAAATTACAGGACGAAAAACAGGTGCAGGGAAGGTGATGCATCAGTTCCTTGCTCCAGAGGAGGTGAGGTGTCAGTTCCTTACTTCCACACAGGGGAGATGATTCATCAGTTCCTTAATGGAGAGGAGGTGATGCATTGGTTTCTTACTGAAAGCCCTACATCGATGTAGATTTGGCTCAAAGGTGCGATACATGAGAAAATCCAGGCGCAACGGGTCGATACAGTGGCGATCCAGGTGCTGCGTCATATTTCTGCAGCCGCAGACAAGTGATGCGTCGATTTTTCCAGGTGCATGAAGGGCCTGTTTCAGAGTCTGATCGGGAGTTTCAGACTTTGGAGACTTGGTGCTCGGGACTCCGGATGTGTCTGTTTCTTCAGCTGCTAACAGTCGCTGCACCAATATTTTTTCGGACGCAGCAATGCATCTGTTTTTCAACTGCACAGCAGCTTGTGGTGAAAAAAGTGGTGCTGGAAGGGAGATGCGTGGATTTTTAGCAACAGGAGCAGCAAAACAACCTCTAACGGCCCAGGACTGTAGTTTGCACCACAAGGCAGGTCTGAACTTCCAGCACAGTAGTTCAGGGATGATGCAAATGGAGTATTTGTGTCCCTGAGACTTCTTCACAGAAGGCAAGCTCTACACCAAGCACTTCATCTTAAGGAGGATACCAAAGTAAAAGTCCAGTCCTTTCCACTGCCCACAGACAGAACCAGCAACTGCAGGCCAACCCAGCAAAGTATCACACAAATCTGCAGTACTCCTCCTGGTAGCTCTTCTTCTTGGCAGGGTCCTCTTAATCCAGAAGGGTTCTAAATTTTCTGGGGTCAGGGCCCCACTGCTTATACTGCTGTCAGCCTTTGAAGTGTGCAGGTTTCAAATAAATCTCTCTTGCTTACTAGAACCAGCTCTGTCTTACCTGGGCCAGCCACACTACAGGGGGTGGAGACAGCATTGGGAATGGCAGACACAGCCCTATACAGGTGCAGGTGACAGCTTCTCCTACCACTCAGCTCAGAAAGACCCATCAGGATATGCAGGGCACACATCAGCTTCCTTTGTGTGAGTGTCTGGAGTAAATGCACAAACAGGCCCTGTCAGTCTAAACCAAACGTTGATTCCACAAGCTGGCAGAGGCACACAGAATGGTAAAGCAAGCAAATGCTCACTTCCTAAAAGTGGCATTTTCAAACATACAGTTTAAAAAACATCTTTACCAATGGGTGGGGTTTTTAAATTCTGAGGTCTGAGAGCCCAAACTCCAAATCTCTAGCTGTTCCCAATTGAACGTTACACTTGTAAAATGTTATGAGGCAGCTCCATGGATAGCCAATGGGAGAGCTAGCCCTTGCAATAGTGAAAAAACGAAATGGGAAGCATTTCACTATCAGGATATCAGGACATGTAAAACACACAAGTACATGTCCTGCCTTTCACATACACTGCACCCTGCCAATGAGGGTACCTTGGGCCCACCTTAGAGGGTGCCTTACATGTAGCGAAAGTGAAGGTTTAGGCCTGGCAAGTGGGTTTACTTGCCAGATCGACATAGCTGTTTAAAACTGCACTCACAGACACTGCACTGGTAGGCCTGAGACAAGCTACTCATGTGGGAGGCACAACCAGTGCTGCAGGCCACTAGTAGCATTTGATTTACAGGCCCTGGACACTCACAGTGCACTTTACTAGGTACTTGTCAGTAAATTAAATATGCCAATCACGGAGAAGCAATCCGAATTACAATTTGCACAGAGAGCATATGCACTTTAGCACTGATTAGCAGTGGTAAAGTGCTAAAGCCAACAAAATGAGGGTCAGGAAAATAGGAGGCAAAAGGCAAAATGTCAGGAGATAAACCTGCAAAATCGGGTAGGTGCAACACTAACCAACACCAAAACCATTGCCTACTACAGTAATCTGAAAAGTCCATGTAACAATAAACCCATCTGTAGGATGTATTTTAGAGTAATAACAATCCACATGTAAATGCCTATGGACTTTAACATATACTTTTAACAATAAATATGTCAGGCCTAGTGGCTTCATCATAACGTTTCACAATAAACAGAATAGGACTGTAGCCATGATCATTGGCTTTCCACCAGTCCTGCTGTATCATGTACTAGCGTTGGCAGTAGATAGAAGAGTACAATACAAGCAGTCTTTTTAGTAGAAGCTCACAAATTCAGCCTAATCAAATCTTATACTCAAAGGAACAAACCAGGTGGAGCATAAGCTTTCTCTCAGAAGTACTCTGAAAACCTTTTATGTTTTATGTTGATCGCATGTTGAGATGGTTTCAAATTTTTATTGGAATTATTGAACCAAATACAAACGCAAGGAATAAAGTTTATTGTTTTAACTTTCAACTTTTGTTGCTTTTAAAAAAAATATTATTTCCTAATTTTGAAATTCAAACTGAAAAGCCATTTATCTGCAAATGGTAATATGCTAATTTCGACTGAGACTCATTTTCTCATGTCTATGATAGCTAACCATATAATCAATCTATGCAAAAATATGTTTTTTGTAAAATGTGCTATGGCATCTCAGAATGAGTTAGGTTTTGAAATAAATGTTATTGCCTGCATTAAAATGTATTTGGCCCAATGATTCAAATATAAATTTGAAACCATCTCGAGATGCGGTTTCAAATAGAAGATGTTGTCTTGTTTAACACCAAGGTTGGCTCACCGATATTAGCACTGAGACTGCACCTTTATATCGTAACCGCGACAATATAATTACCAAAGTGCTGTGTTCTGACCGGTACTGAAAAACAGATTACAGACTAACACAAATATATTAATTGATAAAACATTCGGGATCTGTGAAAAGGATGTGACACACATTAAGTAAATATGTACGTTAGTAAAACATTAAAATACAAACTTGCTGTATTCAAATACCAAACAGTCCTCTCAGAGATAAATTAAAAAAAATCCCACATATATTTTTTATAGAGCCTTAATTTCCTTTTCTTCACAAGAGGCCAATTGATTCATTGTAATTGTAAGTATCACAGATCTGGTGATAGTAACAATCTGTGGCAGTCCTTGTTTCTACTTTTTAGTAATCCTAATTTATTTGATATAGGCACATATCAGCTATTTGAAGACATTTTTCTAGAAAAAAAGGAGTCTCTGCTCAATCCCTTAATCAGTGAGTTGCCCGTAAAACTTTTTGACACTGGGACTTTGTGGTGGTCTTTATTTACTTAATTTAAAGGCTCACTCGCTCTTCATTTAAGGAATGGAATCTGTTTTCAATAATTGGGATTTTTATAATTGGGATTTTCATAGTTCTTCACGTTACTGTGGAATTTCTCTATAGGGTGTGTGTTTTTTTGATCTGCTATTATTATTGCAGTATAGACAAATACATTACATTATTGTTGTTTTAAAAGGGTCAGGAAACTTCACAATATTAATGTTTGTCCTGAAGATAGTTTTGTTGACTTGACACAACGGAGACTGAAACGTCGATGTCTATCCCATTCTTCTTCCTTAGTCATTGTTAATCAACATAACTTGAGTTCTGAATCCTATGTTGAAGACAGACTCATTATACTGTTTAATGAAGATGGGCTGGTATACACTGACAATCAAGATACCTTTATATGTCTAAATTATATGTTTTTTGTATGTATATATGTGTGTTCTTATATAGCGCTCGACTTACCCTTGGGCATCTCGGCGCTTGCATTGGGAACCCGTCCTGGCTTTTCCCTGTGAGATAACCCGTACTGGGCATCCCCAAGGTGAAAGCCAGGCATCCCACCACGGGGGGGCCGTAGTGGAGATTAAGCAAGCTATTGCCCAGAGTTGCAGAGTGTGAACCCATGATTTGAGTAGGCACCGAAGTGAGAATTATCAAGTCCGTGGACACTTGGGCTCAGACCCTGCCGCGTCGGGAATTGAACCCTGGTCCCGGGTCTGACCTCTGCTTCAGGGTATGCCTCCTCTAACCAGTGAGCCACACTTGTCAATGTATGTTTAAATTGTTTGCTGTTTTTTCCATATCCTTATTTTTTTTAAATATAAAATTAATTCTTTCCTTTTTGAAACACCCAGTTGTAATTTTTTTTCTTTAATTTTGTTGAAATTAATTTGAGTTATTCCTAAAAGTGTCATTGGATGTCACCATATATATATATATGATAAAGCTACTGAAAACGATATCCCCCAAATGAATCCCTTGTAGGCACTTTGACCTTTCTTACTTTATTACCCAAGCCCACAAGGATAGATTGGGTTGCCCATAATTCTTTGTTACTTTTAGAAATTTGGCATTTTCCTCCCCTTAGCCCTTTGTGCGTGTTGCCTGTCATGGGTCACATGACTGGGTGTAGCTGACAGACTTTGTGAATTCCTCCCAGACCGTCACACATTAGAGGGATTAGGAGTGCCTCAATGGACCATCTGCTGGCAGGATGGCGGCAGAGCTGAGCACAACCCCACTTACAACTGAATAGCCTGTGCTCTGCCATTACACAAAGGGCCTAACACCCTGCGCTGAATCACTCACGTGCATAAGGCAAAGAGCATAATACACTATAGGTAAACAGCTTAGCGTTACCAATGCATGTTTTCAGGGAAAGAAACTTCAGAAGTGAAACAGATCTGAAAACTTTGATCCCGCCAATTGTTTGAAAGGCAGGTGTAGTTTAACTATGTGAGCTTCTTTTCACAATCGACTTATATTGGTTGATGATCATTTGATAGGGTCAATTGGCACACACACACACTGCCAGAAACTGCCTAGTGAGGTCCCTGCCTCAGCGGTACAGGTGGGTCTATTAATCATAGTAGCGCTAGTGAGCTACCAATGACCACTTGCAAAATGGATTATTAGCCCGTCCCTCCTTGGCGTTGAATCGTCAAGTCTATTCTCCTGAATCGGATCAATGCAGAACATGTCCCCACTTTTCGCCCGCCCCAGCATACTGCATAGCGGCAGCGCTAGTCAGTCTACAGAAGAAGCAAGTAGCATGTTGCACTGCAGCAGGCCTCTAACTAAAGGCAGTAAGTAAGTAATGATTTCGAAAGAAGCCAGCAACATGTTCGCTCTGGCAGGGGAAGTAATCAACTCTTGCAACATCACTTCACATTTGGTCAATATGCACACAGATCCACGTTACTCACAGGTTTGAGCCAACAGCGGCCAGTGGGACAGGGTGTGCAAACACAATGATTCCTCAGTGGCACACTGCACATGCTTGGAGTTTTCGCAGCAGTGAAGCCAGGGCTGGACCTGCAATGGCTGCTCGTCATGTTGCATTGGGGAAGCTGTTGGCATAGGTGCATCCGCAATTTGGTTCTGATGTAGAGGAATAATGCTGCATGTCATCTCGTGCCAGGCCATGCACCCATTCGTTCTTTCATAGCATCTAAATCTGGGAAAATGTATCTGGGACATCTATTCCTGTCTTACATTTTTGACAGGGGTCCTTAGATTGCAATCATGCTACCTTTGACCTGCTGTTATTCACTTTGACCATAGCTGCCATAGGACATTTGACTGTAATAGTGTTGTACTAGACTATTTGACATGATTGTTTAAGCATGAAATGCACTATGGGCACGAGGCCTTGGATAGTGGAGCTGGTGCCTAAAACTTACAAATCTGTTTAAAACATTTTACCTGTTGTCTTTCATGGAACTGTGCTGTTCTACTATTTTGACATGCTACTTAACATATTTGTTAACAATGCTATAAACGTACTGTAAGAACACATTTGGTGTTTTGCAAATAACCTAAATACATAATAAATGATTCTTGTTTAGCGCTGACATAGCCACTTGGTCAGTGGAGCATCTTGCATGCTTCTAGAGGAAACGGAACTACATCACAACCACAGTTTATAAAAATAGATGATAAAGAGTATTGATATTTTGGTGAACCTTGAAATTGTGAATTTTTTATTATTTTCAGAAGACTAATTTTGAGCATTGTATACTGCCTTGGAATGTGGGAACGCTGACTTCGAATTTGGATAAGTTGTCTGAAATTTGTGACATAGCCTCCCTTTTTAATTCATTAGTCATTTTAGCTAATTTATTCCAAAATTGTGCTTTAAGTGCACTTTTAATTTATTTTTTTCAAAATGTTCACGGGGCAGGGATACCGCCTATCAAAACCTTACTTGAGGAAGGTTCTCTTGATAAAATTCAGATCATGTATTACATCTGGATTTCAGCAGTGCCAGTTGAGGATGTGGGTGGTGCAAATAGAGTAAGTGGGAGGAGCCTGTGGAGGAAGTGGGTGGAGCTGGGGGACATGGGTGTGGCCTCCTACAAAGATTTGAGTACCTGAACTTAATATTTTACAAATTAATCACTAAGTACAGTATACACGCACTTTCCATAAAAGTCCCCTGCAACCTTGTGAGAACTCCTTACCCTATCAGCCACGGTAAGTAGGCACACCACAAAGCAAGTCTACAAAGCCGGAGGTCAGAAAGGGAAAAAGTGGGAGTTTTACTAGGTTGAAACCCATTTTCTCATCAGTAGCCCTGAAAAAATAATCAAATAATGTAAAGTAAATTACACAGGATAGTTCTTTCCCCAAGTACATATGTAACACAAGGCTAGTTAGATCAGAAATTGAAAGTAGCAGGGGCGTAATGAAGGCCCCCGCAGCCCCCGTGGTGCGAGTGGGCCCCTAGAGTTCTTTGTTTTGGATGGGTCCCCCTCACACTCTAAGTCATGCCATTGTATGCCTTGCAGAATACCTGCAATGGCATGGAATAAGGAATAGCTAAACACCCCAGGAAAGCCATCTTGCTTTCCCAAGCAGGACACTGCACCGTGGGGGGGGGGGGAGGATGCGCCCATTGAGCCCAAGACCAATGAATGTCTGTGCGATCTGGGAGGTGCCAGGGTACCTCATCGCATTCTGAAGGGGGGGGCTTATTAGTTTGTGTTACGCCACAAGAAAGTAGAATGAAGACTCAGAACTAACCACCTATATTGTCTGTGGAAATTGTAAACAAATTAAAAGCCAGGAATAAGAATACTGGGATGGAAAAGTCCTCTGCATGGTAAGGGGCATGTACCTCTGCCCTAAGTGCTGAACTGTACTGTTTTCTGGATCCCTTATGCTGATTCTTTTCATAGGCAAATACGGATCATGCAGGTGCACCATGACATATGTCTGTTTGATGGATTGCGGTCTGATTTGGTCCTAAGGGTGTCCAAAGCACTACCCTCAGAGTGGAGGAAGGCTACCACCTTTACCATGAGTTAAGCAGCACAAGTGCGATGGTGGCAGCATACGTGTAGTGAACAGTAGTAGTGAACAGGTCCTTTTTACCCTGTGTCACTGGAGTGAGGCTTAGAGGCTCAACCACCTTTTTAAAAGTTCCGCTGCTGTTTCCTTAACTCACCCGTGGCGTACATCAGGTAGATGTAGAGTGCTGCGCAGGTCAGAAGTAGTGCCTCTGCGATGGATGGATGTGTGCCTGGGAAGGGTACAGTACAGGGATAGATCAATACTGTGTCGTACGTGTGGAATTAGTGCATGTGTTGAGTGTATGTATTCCTGCGAGGAATACTTGACATGAAAGATGAAGTGCCATGGAATCATGTGCTAAGTGTATGTGTGCTTTTGTGATGTACAATACATGAAGGGTTGTGTAGAATGCACATGGTGAGTGTGTGTGCTGGCAGTGTATGTGTTTGCACACAACACCCTCTAGTACAGTATAGAAAAGTTTCAGTGCTGAACAGTGCACACATACTGAATGTGTGTACTGAATGTGTGTGTACTTGTAATGGTACAGTACATGGAGGTAACTGTGCTGGATAATAAGTGTGCTGTGAATGTACACTGAGTAAGTATGCCAGAATTGGTACATTACATGGAGGACCCTGGGCTCCATTTTGGGAAGCCCAGGCCCACCTGGTGAAGACATGACAAGGAAAGGAATCACCCCAGATAGATCTGTGCATTGCTGAATTCCTGTGAGATGGGTGGGGCACAGTGGAGTAAAGGAGGAAGGAACGCTCGCTTTATACTTCAAAAGGTTGCTCTTAGATTCAATGATAGTTCACAGGCAAGGGGCCTGGGCAGATTTCAGGAAAGGAGATGGGGCTAATAAGGGACTCATAAAGATTAGGCTGGGAGCCTGGGATTAACCTTTTGATGCACATCTCACTGTGGCTGACATCCACGTGTGAACTCTGGTCACTCCCATGAATTGTGTTGTGGGTCAATCAGCTTTGGAATCATGCCTGCTGTGACAAACATTGTTTCAAGGGTAAAGAAGAAAAAGAGAAGTGGACACTCTGGAAGACGGTTGCCTGTGACCAGGACTGGGGGCCAAGGCCTGCAAGTCTCTATGCTGGGTGAGAGGACATCACATAGGGAAAACCAAGATCACCTGCCCTGGAGCCTGGAGCACCAGCGCCTGCCAAGACCGGTGTGCCCTGTGAGGAAGAGAGCATTGGAGGGAGCAAGATCCAGTGGGAAGACATACAGAGAGAACTCCTTGAGCGAGATGTACGGAGAACGACTGCGCACTGCTCAGATGTTGCCCATGTGCAGGAACGGTCCCGTGACCTTCCATATACCAGGAGAGGAGAGAGCTGCCAAGATCTCAGCCGTGTGAAATGCAGGGGTGGGCGTAACTCACAAGGTTTCACTCCATGGAATTCTGTGGAGTTTCCTAAAAATGGAGAGATATTCCAGGGAGTTACATGGGCGGCAGAATTTGGTATGTCGCACTGCTGCCACTGATTTTTAGCGCTGGGAGCTTGTCCCAAGCTGTACAATCTGCGCGAACAGCATCACAGCACGCACAAGAGGGCGCTGCTTTTTTCTGCCTTTAGCGACTTGCTGCAATCACCCACATTGAGAAATCTTGCCGATTGATGGTCTAGCGCTCGCTTTTCTAACTGGTAAACTTAACGTTGGTGAGACACGCAAGAAAAAAACTCCGCCACTCCACAGTTGGCTGATTTTTTCCAGAACTCCGCACTCCATGCATAGCGTGGAGTCGGCAAAACTCCGTGAACTCCGCCGGAGTAGTGGAGCTTATCACCCACCCTTAGTAAGGAGCACCATGCAGAAGGCACCAGGCATGCACTGCCATGTTTCAGTGCCCCTGTGTGTCAGAAGGGGGCCACCATTTAACTTATTTGGGCCAGGAATGTGAGACTTGTGACTTCTGAAGATCAGGGAACCTGTACGCCAGGAGGAGTCGCTGTAGTGAGGGGGATCGCACTCAAAGAGTCAGCGCCAGATTGTGAGTAACGTGGCAACCTAATAAGCCAGGAGGGGCTGCCTGTACTATTTTGCCCAAGTATTCTGGTCGTGGCCTGGACGAGAGTATTACTGCTATGACCGGCGGGTCAAGCCCGCCAACAGCATCTGACTGCTTCCTCGAGAATCACAGGATGCCGCCAAAGACATCACACCCTTGCTGGAGCTCCACTCGGTTGTCAGAGAATCTCCACCTTTGTTAGGGGAGGAGTAGTTTACCTCATGTCGACTGAGTGGGAGCAGCTCTGATTGCTGGACGAGCCAACAGAGCTGCTAGGAAAAGAGAGCCTGCGACTGCCAAGTGCTTCCGTTGGAACTGTGCGCACCCGTCATCGCCAAACGGGATCTTGACTCAGGAGCGCCCACAGAGAGGGCCCTACCTGCACCGCTGAACACTTCCATGCTGCTGGCAAAGGTAAGACTGGATTTGTGGCTTTGGGGCCCAGGAAGACTTTCTGCTAATGGTGCTGCGGCACTAGAGACACGTTTGACTAATAACTAAAGAGTCAAAGAGGGACTCTTAAGTATGGCCTACTAGTGCACATTCTCTCGATGTGGCCACCAGTGAATGGGGAATAACCCGAACACATTACATGGTAGAGGATGGGACAGGGTTTTGCCTGACAACTACTAGATCCCTGACTTCAGGGGAGGTGTGCTATTACACATGTGTATCATTATTCCTTTGCATGTTTGGTTAGAAATAAAATACTTTTGTGTCTTATAAAACTAGGTATTGGACTATACATTGATTTTTTGTTCACACATTATGCACTTTGAATTGTGAGTCGTGTTTACTTACCTGTATCTATACTTTCTCTCCAAGGGAGCCTTTGACTGCTCGTCCACATCTACCACTGAGAATCAAGTGTTGAAGGGCTACTTGGCCCAGTTGCTCAGGATCCATAGTAGGTCAGCCCTGGCACATCTGGAGTAAAAGGCCTCAATCACCATGGTTGGGCCCAGTAGTACCTGCGTGCCCCGTGGCCCTCTGAAAGTAGTTTTGACAAAGAAACACACACCCACACAAGTTGGTTCAAAATACCTTTTTTTCTGAGCTGCTGCACTATGCAACATAAAACTGCTCACCCAATGTCAGTTTGTCATGGAAGTTTGACTTCTCAAGCTGTTAACATAACTTAGTTTAGTGGTTCTTAACCGGTGGTCCACTGACCCCTGGGGGTCTGTGACGCTTACTTGGGGTCCACTACTGCATAGAAAATGAAATATTCCGGGTTATTAAAATAAATAAAATAAAGTCACACAATTTTAAATTTACTTTTTTAAAATGTTCTGTAAACATGAGAGAAGGAGGCTTAAAATGCAGTTTGTATCTTTAGCTTAATTCATTGGAGCAGCATAAGAACATCAAATAGAATATAGTATAGATAAAAGGTGGTCTCAATTGAGACGTCGACAAAAAGAGGGTATGAACTGGGAGCAAAAAAGTAATATCCTAGAGCTTAACATCTTCTTTAAGAATGGAAAACTGAATTTGGAAAAACTCCACCCTTCCCATCAAAATTTAAATGTAGATTTTTCTATATTTGATTGTGAATGAAATTAAATATTTTAACATTTGTGTACGTATTTGATGCATACCCGTTTCTCTATTTTTGTGTACTGACTCCAGTAAATAAATTAGTGATACTAACATCTGTTACCTACAGAGCCATTAAACAGCAATGCAAGTAAACTAGTTGATGTGGAACTGAAATTAGGACAGCAGGTTCTGTTGCATGCTATAGCAATTCTGATGTAAGCCGACCCGGAAGTAACTTGAGTCTCTAGGTCCCGTTAATTCTAGTTCCACTATCGAGGGCTTAAACTCGTAAGGATGAGTGAATCACACTTCTCTGCTGACACAGTGCTGCTATGGCCACCGGAGGCAAGTTCGACAGATTACATGGAATACACCTGTGTCTACTACTGGTGAATTATACAAATTGGTCAACGATTAGGTGGCATAAAAATGTATGCTAAATGAGATATTTCCTAATTGTCTGCATAATCGAGTCGCTGTATAACATTCAGAAACGGTCAGTAAATCTGCATTTCTAAACTATACAATTCACCGGCTAAACTGTACACCAAGCAGTCAATTACGCAGTAAACCAGGGTAAATGAAATGAGAAGAATGTTTGGATGTCATCTATGGCAGAAACATAATATTGTGCATGTACCAAACTTTACAAATGCTGCATTTTTGTACATTAGTATCAAAAGCAGGGGCTTCCCAATAACCACCTGGAACCAGGGTCATACACATATGTACAATAATGGTTCCACAAAGAACAATTGAATCAAAGAGAAGGATGTACAATAATCATTCAATAGAAAAACAAATCAAAAGGTTTGAAAAAGAAAAACAGAAATACTTGTAGATATAACCAAAATGATGCCTTTTATAATTTAAAAGAAAGAGAAGGTGCTCAGTTCTTAGGTGAGCACACAGTGAGTGATAGAAAAACAGTGTAAACGTTCGTGTAATATAATTTAATGGGCAATAGAACAGTAGAAGGTTACAAATATTTCTGTCCAAATGTTGGGTCCTTATGATTAATAAGCTCAAACATTTCATCGCATAATTAATTTCAATTGCCCTTATCCTCAATGGTGTTTCGACCCTTGTCAATTATAGGATCATAATCAGGATACAAAATGTTCCCATGATGCAAGAGCAAAAGAACGTCTGCAATAAAAAATATATATTACCTGGGTATTTTTTTACTTAATAGCTACGTTAAAGGGGTGCCATAGCCTGAAAAACATGCCCCCTATCTATTATTCCTGTCCTGCACCTTCCCACTCTGTCTTCCGCTAATTCCCAAAAATAACCCAAACCCAGTATTGCGCCCCACCCTACCAGAGTCCAGGAAATGCCAGGAGTCCACTGGAGCCCCTAATTTACCAAAAGCTCTTTTGGGGCCCACAAAAAACACCTTTCCAACGAAACCCTGGAGCCGCCTTGTCCGTGTCCTGTCCATTTTGCGTTTTACATGTGGCCTGGCAAAATCTAGTAACGTGATGAGGCAGCCATTTTGGATGGCACAGCCTATAAGAGTCACGCCTTGAACATGTGCAATTGCTTGGCTATCTTTGACCGCGTATGAAGCTGCTCCTCGCTCAAGCACTTGCCTGAATCTATGATCTGGAAATCCTCACGCTTTCCTGCAACTCTGTAACTGAGGAAGAGAAAGACAAGAAACAAAAGAATTAGAGGTTAGTTCGGTTTACCTCTTGCACTAATTATAGAGCATCTAAAGCTTGCTAGCCTCAAGCACCGAACTATAACTAATATACACAATCTCAAACATTTTAAAGACGCTTTAAGACAGAAATTGTTACAACTAAAAAACTGTGATTCATTTAAAGCAAATAAGCTCCAACCCATTCCAAAAGGAGTTGCAAGTTGGATAGGATCCTAGTCTTCAAGAAACCAAAGAAGTGTTTGGTTGCTTGCTGGATTCGATACTTACCTGGGAATTTGACAGCAAAAGTCACTGAACAGTAGAGATTTTAAGTAAGTAGGAGTTGATTAATAAACTAGATGAATAGGTTAAGGAGTATATGTAATATTGTAGAAAAATTCTTGCATTATGTTAACTGTGTTTTGTACTCTATGCAGCACTGACAAAACTGCTGAAGAACAGTTGAGTAGATTAAAGGCAGAAATAACTACAGGTAACATAGGAACAGCAGAGAAGACTCATTCCTCTACATCCCCATTCGAAGCTACATCCCAGGTATCATCCACACACCCTTTTCCCTGGTTGGGTGTTCGCACCAGTGCACTCTTAGTATTGGTGGGTGTGTCCAACAGAGGGATTGGTTGGATCCACTTCTCTTCTTCAACTACTGGTGTTCTTGGCTGGATAATCAGGTTAGTCCATGACAAGGGGGAGGTTAGTGCCCACAAATTATAGATAGACTTACTCACATGGTCAAAAGTCAAAAGTACAATTGTAAAAAACTGATGTTGGAACTGCCACTTTCTGGTTGGTTGAGGCAATGCCCCAGCCGGCCACAAACTACCACTCCTGTCAGGGGTGGTTTATTACACACACTGTATAAGCTGCGATCTCCCTTGGGTAGTTGGGCATTGAGCAGCCAGGCTTACCACAGGGGCAATGTGTAAAGCATTGGCATAGCTCTTATCCACAATAAATACCTTGAGCATCACAAAAAAGACTTCACACCTGATGTATGTAAATAACTTTTGTATTTAACACATATTATAATCAACACAACATGAACATCATGTCTTTCTAGACATAAAACACATTCAGAATTATCACTAGCAGTTCTAGGCCCAGCCGTGTTCAAATGAAATCAGCAATATGCACACTTGGGGGAAAGATCCTGATATACACCCCACCCCCCAGCACCCTTATGCGGTGCAACACATTGTCCACCCCAAGCTTACCCTAGCAATTCTTATAATTCAATACCACACAGTTAGAGGGTGCATCCTGGGTCACAACACAACAATATCAGAAATATGTACATATACAAAATTATCCAACTTTTTAGCAGTACCGCGGGCTGAGGATGTATGGGGAAAACCAATGTCAAATGTAATGCTTTTCTGGCAAGGAATCAACATATTGGGCAAATTGCCGTTGTGTTGTGAATCAAGGGTTGTTTCCCACTGTACCTCCCACACACAATCTCCACACTGCTACGCGTTGCAACAGATATCAGACAAGCCTACACGGAAGCGTTCGCACACATACGTACTCAGCACCCTGATGGTGTGCAACGGATACCCAGCAGGTCAATTGTTTACACTCTGCAGACCCTGTGGCCCCAAGCCTTCTTCTGCCCTCCAACTCACCCCGACTATCCGACACCCACAGATTGGAGACACCCCTGTTCCCCCCGCCCCGGGCACTAGGCCGCACGGAACTGTAATCACTCTTAGTGAGGGTCCCAGGAAGCAGGTGGGGTAGGCAACAAGGTCAATTAGGAGGCAGTTGGCAAAAGTGGTTTGGCAGCCACTCGAGAAGTTCACCCACAGGATGTGCAGCAGAAACGGGCCGATGGCAATAGACAGTCACACCCAAGGGCGTCATTCAGGCCTTCCAATGTCAGCCCAGTTCTTTGAAGCACGGGGGGGTCACAGAGTCTCCTGACCCGCTTCCGATAGTTCAGGGAGGTGTTCCTCCAGCCCCGTCAGCCACTCTCACCACCTAGGCCCGAGCCAGCAATACTACCTGGCAACACGGTGTCATCAGGTAAGGCCGGGTGAGGAGAGGGCAATTGGTCCGCCACGCTGAGGGCCAAGTAAGAGAACAGTAGATTGATGGAGAATGAAGCAGGGGGCCTCTTGGAAGGAGGAGGCACCCTGTCAGGTACACGTTGATCAGACTCGCATCCGGGCAACACTTTGGTTGCACAATGATACAGGTAGAACCAGACCGTTCTGGTCACTCACGATCCAAGAGTTGCAAATTCCGTACCTTCCTGGAAATGAGGCACAGCATCCGGTACAAGTCGATATTGGTCACACCAGACAGTTCTGGTCGCACACATAGGCGCAAGTTCAGCAATGCCTCACAAGGTAGAATGAAACACTACTACAGTTACAACCCCACCTCTGAGTGTTGAAACCTATGAATCAGATACCGCACGCAATGAGCATGCAGTCGATGTGTCGCACGAGAGAGATGTGGCATAATCGTTGAAACAGGCCATGCTGGGTCCCGCAAATGGTGAATCCACTCACCTCCAACTATTCGCTTATGCATGCCAAGGCCCCCACGATGAGGGGGCCACAAGCCTTTAAATGCAGGCCAGACTTTGTGCTCCGCACCAGACGATCCGGTCTCCAAGCACAATTCTTAGTTCCACACCTATGCCGGACCACCAACTGGAATCCAGCAGATTATGTGGGCACTTAAGAGGGCCCAGCGCTTCAGGTGTCACAGCTAGATGGTGTGGTTGCCTCTTAGGAGAACTTTAATGTCCCTGAGACCTCAAAAAGAACAGGTAGCAACCTTGACAGGCCCTTGGAGAGCACACTTCAGGGAGCCACACTGTAGCAGGTAGTCGTCCCAGGACAGTCACTTTTCAGGAATGGCACGCGGTCTGTTTCAATGGCAGTAATCCTCCCTGTGCACAACAGAGTCCTCTAGCAAAGTGCACCATGCAGTCCAAATTCCCCGGTCCCAACTTCTCACAAGCGTATCCCACCTTTTGCTGCAGTATGGCACCAGTAGTTATACTGGAGTGTGCCCTGGAGTGTGCCTTTGAAGTTGGGGTTGTTTCAAAAGATCTCCCTTTGAACCACTGAAGTCTCCCCTAAATTTCCATCCTGTCTGCCATGAGGCTGTGTAATGCAGATCCTAATCTTTAGTGAGTCCACGATCTGGCTCTGGAGGCCACGTGTCAAAGCCTCTTCCTACAATCTCTGCAGCCTGGCCCGCAAAAGACAGAGGTCGGTCAATCCAATTGAATGCCCAGTGTTTTATAGCTGTAGCAGGGGAATGCCCAGATGTGCTCCCCCAATGTCCAGTGTGGATTGGTGCCAAGCACCAAGGCACACAAAGATTTTCTAGTAGTATTTCACATAACAGGAATGTGGGTGAGATTATTCAACCTTCATCTTTACCAGGTCAAGTGAATGAATTTTCTTGGCCCATGTATTTATTTTACTATTGATTCAGTAATATTTTAAACGGCATAGTATGATATTTAGACATATTATGAAAAGGCCACTTTTCAACTTTTTTCAATGAACAAAGATACACCACAGGACAAGACAAGATCCAACAAATAGATCTGTGGAGCCAAAGTAAAGTAAGTGCCTGAGTGAACCATCACCAGCAGAGGATGAAAAAAAACAAATAAAAAAGTAACTTCCTACCCAAGTTAGGCATAAAAGAAATTGGGGAAGTGGCAAACCAATTGCATGAAGTCTCAGGAATCCAAATGGATCTAAATCAAAGAGATGTATATATGTAAAAAAATGGTTTTAAGCAGTGGAAAATCGAGTGAAACAGTGCCTTTGTTAGGCAGATATGTGAGAGGCAGTTGGGTAAATACAGTGACTGCTTTATTAAGAATGTTTTACCCCTTACGAAGAGTTATATACACAACAGTGGAGATTTGATAAATCAGTTTGAGGGTGCCATCCTTTACCCCAAAAGGGAATTTCTGGAATTCTTGGATATTTAATCTTTGTTAATGAACATACCCTAACTGGATGATATTAGGGTGATCACTGAAGTTCCTAACACAAAACAGGTCTAGTAACGGTCTCCACTGAGTTCATCATAGAACTACTGCATTTGGCTTTGACTAAGAATTATCTTGTCTTCAATGGTACATTCTACCTAGAGACCAAAGGCACTTCGATGGGTGCCTCTTTCACCCCAAATTCTGGCAAACTTTATGTCAATGACTTTGAGTGCAGAATTATATATCTTTTCCACCACATATGTCCATGGAAGAGGCTCATAGACAATATATTTTCATTATCTGGAGCAGGGACAAGGAGACCCATCTGGTCTTCATTGATTGGATAATTTCCTTATCTAGATGCTTGCATACCATTCTCACTCTCAAACAATCTATATATGAACTCCTGGTCCCTATTTTTAAGTTATATGCAATCATTTGCCAGCAATATCCAAGGCCAATAAAGTCAAACCTGAAAGTCTGTATTTTTAGAACTAACAGAGACAAATTGGAATCTCAAGAGAGGGGAATCGTACTCGACTTTCCTCGACCGTTCATTGATTATAACTGTCATTCATAAAATGTGAAGTTTTTTCCTTGCACTACAGAACATGGCCATTTCATTGGGTCAGCAGTTAGAATGTTTCACGTGGAACGGAAATATTCTTTTTTTTTTTTATTTGTAAAAAATTGCATATATACAACAATGGTTCCGCATGGAACAAATGAATTAAAGAGAAGGATGTATAACCATCATTCAACAGAAGAACAAATTAAAAGCTTTTGAAAAAGAAAAAATTGACTCTTCTAGATGTAAATCAAAACTGTGCCTTGCATAATTGAAACGAAAGAGAAGGTGCTCAGTGCTCAGATGAACACACAGTCATGTTAGGAAATCGGTGTAAAACTGTGTGTAATATAATACTCAATGGAACAATGAGAAGGTTCAGAAACTGTTTGCTCAAATTCTGGGTCATTATGATCAAGGAACACAAACAGTTAATCAGCACATTTAATTTCCATTGCTCTTGTTGTCAACAGCGTTTCGACCCATGGTGATTAGAGGGTCATCATCAGGATATAAAAAGTTCATACTATGGAAGAGCCAAAGAATGTCTGAAGGTTGTCAATGCCCCAAAAAGTGTATAGGCTTACATGGCTAAAAGTCAAAAGTACAATCTGTGAAGAAAACAGATGATCAAAATGAGTTAAAAATGAGTTCGACGAGATCATACTAATAGATCCATACAACCGAAGTAAATGCTTGAGTGAACCATCACCGTCTGAGGATGAAAAATAGAAATAACAAATTAACTTTGAACCCGTGTTAGGAATGACCCTTTTTTTTTTTAAAAAGGGCAACCCATTTGCATGAAGTTTCAGGTATCCAAATGGTATGCATATATACCAAAGAAATTAGTTTTAAGCAGTGAAAAAATGAGAGTCACATCTGCTGGAATATTTTCCTTTTGTGATATGGTTTAACCCCTGGTGCTTTTTACACTTGGTTGTTGTGAAACTTCTCTGGTTAAATTGACTCAAGACATACCAAGCGTACCTTCGGTCTAATACAAACAAGCAAGTGTCAGTCTGGCCTAATGCAAGCAAGAAAAAAGTACCCCGCCACAATGTGGGCAGTAAGTTTCACCCTTAGTTATGGTGCAAAGACCCACTCACTGTTGCCTGGTGCTCCCTACTGTACTTTCTATAGTTGAGGAGCCACTGAGTGAAATTTGTATTTGTGTTGGGGTTGAAGTGTAAGTACACCTGAGACATTCTTAACACTAATCATAAACCAATGCACAATTCAAAGGCAAGGGGGGGATTGATAAGTACGGAGCTACGTTTTCACAGCTTTTCTAAATTTCAGTAAGTATCTGTGTAGAGTGGGACTGGGACAATGCCTAGAGATGATTGTCATGTTATCTGTTAAGAAAGTGTCTTACCTCAATTTCAACGGCATGCAAATTCTTGCCTGGCACACTCAGGGCCGGCTTTAGGGCGGTGCGACCGGTGCCACCGCACCAGGTGCTGGCTTCCTGGAGGCGCCGTGCTTGAAAGTTTATTATGCTTTTGAAGCACCTGCTGCAGCGTTTCTTTTCCCCGGCAATTACCAGACCTCACATAAATGTCACGATAACTCCTGTGATTAATTATCGTCCTGGAGAGAGATCAGCATTTTGCATAGTTGAGGTTTTGAATGATGTGAAGTTAGTGCAGAGGGTTAATATGCCTGCTGCAAAGAACGTGTACCAAGTTGATTACAGAGTGCGTATAATGTAAACAGATCAGCAGGTTACTGCTTTCAAAAAAGCCATCCTTTTGTTACTTGCAATTTATAACAAAGTCCTAATATAGAATAGTGAGCTATCAACTTTCATCCTAGAACTGCATACACACTGCAAAGTATAAATTATTAGAACATTGATTAATGTTGCAAAAAGGATTAATTTGGCTAGAAATCGATTCTTATTATTAAAGAAAACTCGCAACTATGCTGTTTCTTTTTCTAGTCTGAGTTTGTGCTTCTCCACAACAAGCACTCTTAAACTATACTGCCTACCAGTATGGATGACATGTGATTCCTACACTCTTAGTCCTTTGGCTTATGTAACATTCCCTATACACTGATTTACACACTTATGATTGATTGTCTCTGTGTAATGTGTGTGTGATGCAAAGTACTCGGTCACCCTACACTAGTATGAGTGGCGCTATATATGCATCTGAGAGAGAGTGCTATATATGCATCTGAGAGAGATTGGCTATGGAGACTTGGGCACTGTTAAAGGGTGCTAGTGAGAGAATCCATGGTGGAGGTGGTCATTGGGGGGGCGCCAACAAACATTGTCGCACCGGGCGCCACCAGCACTAAAGCTGGCCCTGGGCACACTTAACACTTCGGTGCCTCACTTAGAAAAACAGAAATCAGTGGTGGGTGGAAATGGAATGCTTCAATTAATCTTTGCCCCTGGTAAGTACCGGGGCAGTCTAATTCAAGCTACTAGGCCAGGTCTATTCTACATGACTCCAAAGGAATCACAGTTTCTGCCTTTTTGTGCCTCTTCTTTGACATTCAGCTTAAGTCCAGTGGCACAGGTACAGGGCATGTCTGGGCATACCTCACACATACAGCATCGTTCTAACAAAAACCAAAGTAATGAGTAGAATGCTTGAAATACAGTGGCGTGTACTTGCTTGGAGCTGCGCTGCAGTCCCTCACATTTTGTACCCACTATGCCACTTTTAACAGAGATCAGCCATATGCAAACCGAACTTGGCACTTCTCCCACAAGAAGAGTCCAGCCCAAAATGTCCGACCAGGTCCCATCTAGATAAACTCAGCAATACATTCTAAAGTTAAACAAGCATTTGCAATGAAATCGGTCTCGCCTTTGGGACCTTATATGTATTTAGCTATGCAGCACATTAGCCTGGGTGCTGAAACATCTACTGGTCTTTAACATGGAGGGAAAGTAAGCACCAAACTGCGTGACATGCCTTAGCAACAGTTGCATAGCAGTAAAAAGTGCTGCACAGTAGTCATTATTGAATCAACAGCTGCCGGCCATATCAAATGCCTGACCGACCGGGTGCATCATCAATGCACCCCCTCCCTGTTGCTGATTATGGTTGACGCATGCAATACTCAATTTAGCAAGCAGTTGCCTGCAGCTGTAGGCATTAGAGTATGTTGTGGGGTAAATATGGACCTCTAGTAAACCAATTTGTGTAAATCCCAAGTTAGTACTGTGGTTAAAACTCGGGCATTTAGCAATGTTTAAACTTTCCATTCATGTGTATTAGGCCTTTCGACATTTTCTTTATTTTATTTTTTAATGTTCTCCCTACGTACCTCCTCACACTTTCCCGCTTCTCTACGATTTCCAGCGCTTTCCCCTATGTTCTCTCCTTCCTCACCACTCCTCTCCTGCTGGCCAGAGTTGTTTGGCTTTGCTGCATTTAAAAAGCATCCATCATTAGAAAAGCCAACACCTGCGATCACAAAGCATTGGCAGAAGGCAACAGGTTGGCTTTGCCAATGCTGGTTTTATTTTGCCATCCGGTGCCTGAGCCGCTGCACATCAGAGCGACGTGTTGCAGTGGTTTACTTCCTGCAACTGAGTCGTTCTATTTGTCTTTTTCTAACCTCTTTCATGGTGGTTGCCTATCCCCAATCCTTGCCACTTGCACGTGTGCCTCTCAGCCTCCGTGTCCTATCTTGGCCCTTGCTGCTTACTGTAGTGTCCTGCGAGACATGTTCTAGTGTCCCGCAGGAAGCTGTCATACCAGCCACTCCCTCGAGGGCTGGACACACTGCACCCCCACACCCATCCATCACGGGTGCCACGAATGTGACGTGGCCCCGTCAATAAAAGGGCCCGAGTGCACGTGCTCGTGGCCAGTTACTACACTACCTCGCCTGGTGTCTGTGTCTACCAATCATGTAATGCGGGCCAGAGGCCCAACACCACATTGGCGACGAGGCGGGTAGCTCACCCCGCATGCCCGCTACCCCGCGATTCCTCGTGGAAGAGGAAATGAGCCCGGCAGGCAGTACCCCTGCATGCCTTTTACAGCCATCTGTGACTGCGGTGATGACTGTCTCCCGATTGCCGCCTCCCCGTCTGATGGCTCAAGGTGGCCGGCCTGTGGGGCCCACTCGTGCCCACTGCTAGCACCACAGCCGAGACTGCACTGATGAGTCAGGTGGACCCCCAATGCATGGACCGACGTCACGAGGGATGTCCTGGCAGATGCCTGCGCACGACCGCCGCTGCAGCCCTGCCGCCGGCCAGCTCGACAACGGAAGGTCAGTGATCCAGAAGGCGGTCAGACAGGGAAAGAATTGCCACTGCGCTAGAGGTGCCTGGGGCCCCGACTCTTGAGTACCCCGTCCATGCCCAGACATGTCCACAGGCTGTCTCACCCGCCGCTCCTGCACTGAGCGCACAGGGTGCAGGGACGCGACTGCCCCCAACAACCACCCGAGGAAAGCGCCTATGCGCCTACACCCTCCTCTGCACTGCCTGATAAGCGCCCGCCGCTGCGCTCGAGCAGCGGCCTCCGCAGTCGAACGGGCCTGCGGCCCAGAATGGAGGAAGAGTGAGAGAGAGATTCCAGCCCTGGCCCCGCTCCCTCTCACCGTACTGCCTGATGCACCGGATGGCTCGCGCACTCCGATGGCTGCCCAGCGCAGAAGTGCCATGGAGAGAAGAGCTATTCACGTCATGGGAGGCCCTGCACCAGCTGATCGCAACGCACCTCACAGCCCAGCCCGCGAGCACCAAGGAGGCCGCAGCAGCCGATGAAGAGGAGCACTGGAGGGCAGCTCCACCTAGCGGCCGCATGCCCACTCTGCAGGCTGAAATCTGCAGAAACACACGCGGCAGCAATATACCCTGCCGATCAACCCGAGCGGAGCAGCACTGCTACCGCAAGCCTGCTCCTCCACAACTGACCCGAACACCTGCTCAGGGAAGCAGGTGAGTCCGCGCTTCACATTTTCCCTGGTCTGCCCGCAAACCTGCTCCTCCACAACTGACCCGAACGCCTGCTTAGGGAAGCAGGTGAGTCCGCGCTTCACGTTTTGCCTGGTCTGCCGCACTCCACAAAAGGGCAAGGAAGGAGCCATCAGCCAGCAAGGGTTACGCCACCACGGACAGCCTTGGCACACGCAGCACCACTGGGGGACCTTCCCCCCCTCACGCACAAGTCAAGCCCAGGGAAAACGCAACTAGTGCTGCAACAGCTAGCAGCCCCCCTGCATGAGCCTCCAACCCAGTGTCATAGTTGTCGGGTTGCATACCTACAAACCGCTGTGGCTTCCCCCCGTCAGCCCGATAGCCGGTGAGCGATTCCCGTTTGGCGCGCATGCGCAGGGTTAGGCAGATCAGTTAAAGCACTGCCTCTACCGAACGAGAACGCTTCGCGTTCTAGTGTTTAATGGCCTGTTCCGTCACTTCCGGTGTGTCGCGGTCCTTCATTTCCACGTTGTCGGTGTCCGGAGTTCTCGGCGGGGCATTTGCTCCTGTTCTTCAGCCAGTATAGGGGGGATCTTCACCCAAAAAAGCTGTGAGGGTGCAGAAGCCGCAACTAATCCGCAGTTACGGTATTCAGCGCTTTGCGCTGCCTTTATGTTCTTTGTATTTTGGGACGAGCAACCAGTGCACTCAAAAAGCTGTGAGGGTGCAGAAACAGCATTCAAGCCGCAGTTACGATATTCAGCGCTTTGCGCTGCCTTTATGTTATATGTGTATTGGGGCAAGCAACCATTGGCTATTTTTTATATTGCTTGAGCACAGTAGATTTCCTCCTAGAGTGCTAACCTTTGCCTGCCATGATATTTCGTTTATGTAAAGAGGGTGCAAGACGTATTACAGGTAGGCATTTGACAAAAAGGGGCATATGGAAAACGTCTAATGTTATATGTTATTAACAGATTGTACTTTGCATTTGCAGCCTAGTCAAGATTTGTTCTCATTTTACACCTCCCCGGTAACGCTGGTCCACAAGGGATACCTAGGTATATATATTTCTGTTGATAGAGTCACAAACATTAAGGAAGTTGATAAATGGTAGTCTCTTACTATATTTATTTGCCTTTAGACTGTTTTTGCCTAGTGGATCATTCACAGAACTTTCCTGATACTGAAGTTTCGTCGCAGCACCTGGGTTCACCGAGGAGTGTCTCCCCATCCTTCCCTTGTTTTGTTTCCCCTCTTCCCTAGATTACCTAGTGTGGCCTGTTCTCATATAGGCGCAGGAGGTGATTGGGGGAAGTCGTGGAGTTTATCTGCAGTTCCGTGGCGTTCCTGTAGAAACACAGGTGAGATTGTGACACCCAGGTGCTGAGTTAGACTTTCCACAAGGAGGGTGTAATAGTGCCACCTAATGTCCATTGGGAGACACTGCCACAGCAGCAGTAAGACTATCTTGGACTCACATCACAGGTGGCGCCACCTCACAACTGTTCAGGAGCTCTCCAAAACCCATGCCTGGGCACTGCGGCCAACAGGAGGAAGAGTCCTAGCATGCAAACCCACGAGAAACAGGATAGTGCCTCCCATCACAGCACCCATCCCCCCAGGACAATTGCCGTTGTTCACTGCGACAACCATACAGCACTATAGTCACCCACCAGAAAACGACAGGACAGAGGTAGGGTCACATACACAGTGCACCCTCTGGTAGTCCCCGGCAGCCGCAGCCACAAGAGGGGTTGCTGCCGGCTACAAACACCCTCGCCAAGTCACAAGCAGGACAGGAGTGACACCCATGGTCACCAATGGGGCCCACAGCCCCAATGTGCAGCAGAAAGAAGACCACAAACCTCATTCCCAGGCAAGACAAGCCAGAGACGGAGCGCTGCTCCCAGCGCCACTGCAGAGGTCAGCCGAAGAATGCTCCCAACAGGAGAGCAACTCCGAACCCACACCCAGAATAAAGGTACCAGGGGCCCAGGTCCACTCCATCCCAGGAAAATACCAAGACGTAAACGGACGGCAAAGCCCAGTATGGCAGCAAGCCCCAAAAGGAGCCCCAGCGACGCAGGAGAAGTAGCCAGCAGCAAAGCGAATACTTCCAGGTCCACCCAAAGGCCCCAAGACACAGACACTCATCGCAATAGGCGCGATACTGTAGATTCCACGCTACCACAAGACGCAAGCAAGCAGAACAGACTACAACGTCTCAGGGGAGCTGTCCCCATCGACAGCGCAAGAAAGACCGGTGCAGAGCACGCACCACACACGACTGCCCAAAGCCACCGCCAGTGAAGATGTCGCATCACCCGCCCCTTCTGGTGAACAGGCACAACCACCAACCACACAGGCACACTAGTGCCAGAAGGGAGCGCCCAAGGCGAAGACGGAGCACGCGTAGTCCGAAGCGCGCAGAAGACCACACCAGTTAATCCGACAGCACGGGCAGGCGCCCGGTAGATAGAGACATCTCCGCAAAGAAGCACTGCTGAACGCAGTTAGGAGAGCACCCACGTCTCCACCGCCACAGCGAAGCCCCACAGTGGGCCAAAAGCAACACAGTGTCCTCCTCAACACTGCCTCAAGATGGAGTCAGCGGTGACCCACGACAGGCAAGAGAGGAGTCACACCGAGACATCTCCGCAAAGAAGCACTGCTGAACGCAGGTAGGAGAGCACCCACGTCTCCACTGCCACAGCGAAGCCCCACAGTGGGCCGAAAGCAACACAGTGTTCTCCTCAACACTGCCTCAAGATGGAGTCGGCGGTGACCCACGACAGGCAAGAGAGGAGTCGCACTCGCAGCGGCCCAAAAGCAACACAGTGTCCCCCTCAACACTGCCTCAAGGTGGAGTCGGCGGTGACCCACGACAGGCAGGAGAGGAGTCGCACACACCACGTGGCAGGCTGCCACAGCAATAGGCGCTCCAACACCAGCGACACGCGACTGGATGTCACGTCGCCCAGCAAGCAAGGAGCGCACCAGAGCGAAGGCAGAAGCCGGCGCTATGACAGCGCTGCCTCGAGGTCCAAGCGCAACGCCCTCGAAGAAAGAGGAGTGACAGCCCTGTCACCCTGAAGACCGGATAAACACAGGTGGGCTGAATAGACCAACAAAAGGGAGAAGACCAAGGACTCGCCCAGCAAGCCAAGAGCACACCCTGACTCACCAGAGAGCCACCGAGGCGGACCGACATCCCTGGATACAGCTGCACGGGTGAACCGAACATAAGCCGCAGCAAGCGCAAGCCGCGTCTCATCCCTACGCTTCCCCAGGCGACCGTCCATCCCCAAGCGTCAGCAGTCTAAGTCAAGTGGCATCCCTGCTCCTGTCCGCAGATGCCACGGGTGAAGATCAGCTCTGAGTGTCCTTCCTCACACCGCCTCAAGATGGAGTCGGCAGTGGCCCCAAGCCAGGCAAGAGAGGATCCACACAATCTACATGTTAAGCCGCCACAGACCCTCAACATCAGCAAGGCGGAGGCACGTAGCTGCCAAGGTCCATCCTGACATCCAAACTCTCCCAGCAAGTCACCACCACCTGTCATTCCGACTCACCACATGGCTGGCAACCATCATCACGCCAGCCATCAGCACATGCGTCAAACACCACTCCCCGAGTACCGATGGACTGGAGTCCGACACCGTTGCCACACCAACCGACTAAAGGAGATCAGAAGCCACCTGTGAACCTAGCCTACCCCGGAACTGCGGCAGCAAGTGCAAGTCTTGGCCAAGACTCATCCACCCTTGAGGGTTGTGCGTGCGACTAACTAATGGCTCCTTGGCGGTCCTGCAGCTGCCCCCACACGGCACACGAGCAGCGGCCCCAGCGCAGCCTTCCTACAGTCCTGCAGCAACCCCACGACGGGCCTCCCCAGGCAGGAGAGTGAGGAGAGACATTGCCCCACCGACATGGTACCGGTCGCAGCCAAGCGGTTCAACAGGGATAGTCGGTCTAGCAACACCTCTGTGAATTCTCACTTGAGACTCCATCCATGGTCACGACGCAGCACACTAAAAAGAACTGTTAGAACTCACCACAGACCATCACCGACGTCAGCCAAGAGGAAGCCATGCAAGACAGCAAGACATGGCATTGTCAGCGAACTGACGGTATGCAGAGGACGTCTCCAAGCCAGCGGTCGTGTCCTGAGTCCCTCAGGTTAACTTACGGGTGCCCATCGAGAAGGTCCTGCTGCAAGCCAAGTTCACCAGTCCATGTCTGATGTCGTCCTGCCACCTGACTCGAGAGACTGATGGACCCTGTGGTATTTAGTTAACTGGTTGTTTCTTCCCCACAGGTTGGACTGACACTTTGTTTGTCCCTCAATAAAGTTGGGGAGGAATGTAGTGTCCTGCGAGACACGTTCTAGTGTCCCGCAGGAAGCTGTCATACCAGCCTCCCTCGAGGGCTGGACACACTGCACCCCCACACCCATCCATCACGGGTGCCACGAGTGACATGGCCCCATCAATAAAAGGGACCGAGTGCACGTGCTTGTGGCCAGTTACTACACTACCTCGCCTGGTGTCTGTGTCTACCAATCATGTAATGCGGGCCAGAGGCCCAACACCATACTTACCACCAGCACCCTAATGCTTGCGGTGCTAACCAGCTTGTTCATGAATGTTACACTCAGTGTAAGCAACAGCGCTCTCCAGGCACCTCTGGGGGCTCCATGCTCATGATTACCCATAGGAATGAGTTGCATGGAGCACCATGCTTAAAGGGCAGAAGAGGGACTTTGGATTCGGCATTGGATAAAGGATGTCAAACGTAGACTTATTTTTTATTTACCAAACAAACTCCATAGCTTTCTGACTATAGGATGTTGCCAAGGTTCCGAATCAAAGACAATGCAGAGTCTTTCCTTGTGATGTCAGCTCCTGTTTGAATCATATATAAAGGAGGCAGTCATGAGAGGAAGACGTGTTGCATAGAATTTGTACATTATTTATTTTCACTACATTCTTTGCGTACTTGCTACTATTCTCGTCTGAGATTTGTGTTTCATGCAGTTTGATCTTCTGGATTTGACACCTGGAATTCATAATTGCTTCTTTTTCTCCTTCCAGATGTCAGGGATAGTTTGCTGCCTTGCTGATTTCTTCAGTATTAATCTTCACGCTGCTGCCACATTACCTCTCACTAAAAACAGTTTACAGATCCGTACTCCCATAGTGAGAGCCACATCAAACCCAGATGGCACCTTAAGAATCACTATTCGTATGTTGCAGTTTTTATTATCTATCATTTGGGTTAATGTGGGAACCGCAGCAAGAGGTTCACACTGAAAATAGTAAATACAATCATGAGTCTAATATGTTAGTCAAAACACTGGCCTATAAAAAGCATGTACAGTATCTAAAGCCATACAGTGTTTAATGCAAAACATGTGCAGTGTAATGTTCAAAGCATACATATGTATATATATATGTGGTATTTTTGGTGCACATACCTAGCCAAAAGGCAGTGGCACACTCTGCATGGTCAATGGCAAGCATACATAGAGATATAGGAGAAAAAGATGGATTCTGGGATCAGAAGTGTACGGGTACTGCACGGTGAGTGTTCTTTAAAAAAGTATGACCTCAACTCTTTGCTATACAGGATCACCATTGGGGAGGTCCGGAAGGCTACTGGGATGTTGTTCCAGATCCTGCATGCATAGATGGAAAAGACATGCTTCCTTATTTTTTCTTTACTACACTCCTTTTTTTCAAATCAACTTTATTGTCCTTTTTAGGTCGAGCCGGGGCAGCGCGCATGGGTTGTCTGGAAGACCTTCTGTATTCCAAAAAGGACTTTGCTCCCGCTTGTTGTCTTCCCATTGGTTCAGTGGAGTGTTACTCTTTTTTGCTGCTTCCTAAATGGTTAATTCTGCCAAATGCCACTTCTGTTTTTTTGCACATGAACACCCCCCCCCCCCCCCCCCCCCAAGTACAGTTTTCTTCCGCTTCTATTGTTTATGTGGTGTTTCAGAGAACTCTTGTACCTGTTTCCGGTGCGCCATGACTTCAGGGGCAGCCGCTTTACTTTCCACCCGTTGCTGCACTCAGCCTCCATCTTGCTTCAGTGTGAGACTGCGGAATCCCTCTGCTGCACTGAGCCGTGTAAGCACTTGAAAAAGTTACTTAGAAGGCCTGCTAATACATTTCCTTTACCCGCTGGCTGCAGCTGTAGGGGAGGGTAGGACAACGTCTGACTCCTCACGACAGAGCACCCATGCTTTAATTTCTGAATCATACCTCTGCTAGCCCTTTGCTGTGACGTCAGCTGGCTCCTCTCAACCAGCGTCTTTCCTCTTTCTTTACCACTTACCAGGTGTGGGTAGCATGTGGCGGTTATGTGCAGTCCTCTTGCTCCATGGGGCTGTGATTGGTGGACACCAGACCCTGCCGCTGGTAGGGATCCCAGCCTACCAGCTGTGTGGCGCCAGTAGCAGAAGTGAAGCAGCGTCGATGGTGCCGGGGAAGGGCTGTCCTCCTGTGCAGGATGGATACAGGAGGGAACGCCGCACAGTTCCTCTGTCACGTAAGGCGAGTGACACGATGACAATGTGTCAAGCCATCGCCTGCTGACACGCTCACAGGGAGAGGAGGCTGCCGTGCTCTCCATGCGCGCCTCTCATGGTACTTTCCAATGTTTTTTCGTTTTTCAAGTATAACAAACAGACAATAGTCGCAAGCTGTTAAGCCTGCCGATGGGTTTGTAATAACTTCAGTGCAGTTTCCTGTTACTGCTAATACAGTTAAATGAGCATTGTGAGTTTATTTATGTCATTTTATATAGTGCATACATTACCAGAGGGTCAGAGCACTTTACATGCAGTGAGTATGACATCAACACTTCATTTCCCTCCGCCTATTTAAGCTCTTACTCTGTGCTTGCATTAATGTGTACGTTTATATTTAAGGCTCCAGTTTCAACACTGAAGCTTTGCAAAACTAAAAAAGAGAACTTAAGGGCCAGAAACAAGTGATGTTTTGTCTATTTATAGCACACAGTTGTCTTTTCTTACAAGATGGAAGTGAAGACAGTTACACATAGCGAGAAAGCTATTGCATAGCTCTGTGGGAAATTAGCTTGCTTACCAGTTGAGCGTCCTACCTTTGAAGGTCACAGGTTCAAATGCTTTCAAGGTCACTTCATGTTTGCAAAATATGTAAAGTGGGTGTATGGAGTGGGGTAATAGTTGAATGTTTTGAAGCATATGGGTTTGATTGGTTAACAGATAAATGATTAATTCATGTCTGGGTCACTGAAAATCGAGTTGAGCGGTCACAAAGTCAGAATGTTAGAAATTTGACTTTACTCCCTAGCTCCCTTTCACCCTATCTTTCATTTTTAACAATAACTATGTTATACTTGCTCAGAGCTTTGTTGCTCCATTTCTATAAACAAGGCTGAAATTCTTGTTCTTTATCTGGTCAGAAAGTGGCAGCTGTGTCTCTTCTTAGTGGTAATTTCTCTTTCTTAGTCCTCTAGACAGTGCTGTAGCTGTGTCTCTGTTCCCAGTAGTAATTCCTCATTCCTAATCCTCTAGCCAGTAGTGTTAGCTGCTTCTCTGGTCCCAGTGGTAACTCCTCATTGTAGGTCTTCTACACAGTGCTGCAGCTGCTTCTCTGTTCCTAGCGGTTATTCCTCATTCTCAGTCCTCTAGGCAGGGCTGGTGGCTTCTTCTCTGGTCCTAGTAGAAATTCCTCATTCTTAGTCCTTTAGACAGTGCTACAGCTGCTTCTCTGGTCCCAATGGTAATTCCTTATTCTTAGTGCTCCTGGCAGTGCCGCTAGCTGCTTCTCTGGTCTCATCAGTAATTCCT
Organism: Triturus cristatus; assembly: GCF_964204655.1. Lineage (NCBI taxonomy): Eukaryota > Metazoa > Chordata > Amphibia > Caudata > Salamandridae > Triturus > Triturus cristatus. The sequence goes on along the minus strand of NC_140587.1, from coordinate 549,527,869 downwards.
CATTCTAAGTCCTCTAGCCAGTGCTGCAGCTGCGTCTCTGTTCCCAGTGGTAATTCCTCATGCTAAATTATCTAGGCAGTGCTGCAGCTGTGTCTCTGTTCATACATCCACTACACTCCAAACCAAAACACATAGGTAAAAGATATTGGGGCAGATTTACAAGCCCCTTGCAACACTTTTGCACTGCCGTTGCGTCATTTTTGTGACTCAGCGGCGGCGCAAACAATGTGGCCAATTTACAACATGACGCATCATGCGTGTTGTGACAGGATTTCACTGCGCCACTTCTAGGACGCCACTGCGGCAAAATCTTACACCTGCTTGAAGCAGGAATGACCATGGAACACCTCCACTTCCAGATCCAGACCAACCCCAACACCACCCTCTGCAGCCCCCTCATCTACAGGCCCCCCTGGCCCCTGACTGCCCCTCACCGACACCATCATAGACCTCATGGCACTCAGGCTGTCACATCCACAGACTACATCCTACATCCAGATCTCAACTTTCACATGGACAACCCCATCGACAAGAACACCACCTCCCTACTGGAGAACCTCGCCAACATCAGTCTCAAGCAGCTAGTCACCAAACAACTCACACAGCCTGCCACACGCTCGACCCCGTCTTCTTCGACGCAGGAACATCAGTTACGGCCACAGCTACAGCCACACCACCGAACTCCCCTGGATCAACCACCCCTGCGTGCATCTCACCTTCACCACGCCCACCATACACCTCCACTCTCACAGCCCTCCCATTGCAGCTGGATCAAGGCCACAAAGAACTTCTCATCGACTCCCTTAGCATAACCACTCTGCCCATGACGAATGTCAACACCGCAGCACGCAACCTCAGCAAATGGATCTCCAAATGAGCCTACACTCTTGCATCCCACAAGAAAACACCAGGCAAGTAACACTCCAAGAAAGACAGCTGGTTCACTCACGCCATCCACAAGTCCAGATGCACCTGCAGACAACTCGAGAAGAGATGGAGGAGCAACAGAACCCCAGAAACCCACTCTACCTTCAAATCTGCCGTCAACGCACACCAACTCCTTCTCAAAACCACAAAGAAAACGGCCTTCCAAGACACAATCTGCTCCAGTGCACACAACCGCAAAGAACTCTTCACCATCATAAAGGAGTTCGCCAGGCCCAACAGAGAGACCACAGATGCCCCGCCCTCCCAAGACCTCTTCAACAAACTCGCACCTTCTGTCACCACAAGATCAGGCAGATCTACAACAGCTTCGACACCCTAGACCCTACCACTACGCCCAAAACCACCACAGGCAACAACGTCGCACCCCAACAGACCGCGTTCTGTTGGACCACGCTCACAACAGAGGACACACTCAAGACAATGAAGAGCATCCAAGCAGGAGCCCCATTGGATCCCTGTCTGTACCACAGCTTCCACAGAGCAGCCGCTGCCATTGCCCCCCAGCTTCACCTCACCATCATCTGCTCCAGCAAAACTGCCACATTCCCCGATAACTGGAAACACGCTGAGATCATCCCCTGCTGAAGAAGCCTTCCTCAGACCCTAGAGAACTCAAGAACTTCAGACCCGTCTCCCTCTTCCCCTTCCCAGCCAAGGTCATCGAGAAGGCCATCAATGCCCAACTCTTGTGTTCATAGAAGTGAACTATGTCCTCGACCCCTGACCAATAGGGCATCTGAAGCAACCACAGCACTAAGACCTCACTACTTGCTGCCACCGAGAACATCTACTCCCTCCTCGGCCAGGGCGAGACCGCTGCCCTCATCCAACTGGCCTCTCGACCACCTTCGACACCATCTCCCACCAAAACCTAATCACAAGACTCCACATTGCAGGCATTTGCAACAAGGCAGTGGACAGGATCCACTCCTTCCTCACTTGCTGGACTCAGCAAGTTAGACTACCCTCGTTCTTCTCAGAACCTACAGAAATCAGCTGTGGAGTGCCCCATGGTTCCTCCCTGAACCCCACCCTCTTCAATGTCTCCATGGCCTCGCTAGCAGCCATCGTCAGAAGCCACATACTCAACATTCTCTCCTACGCCGACGTTACCCAGCTGATCCTCTCCCTCACCAATCAAACCACAACTGCCAGAACCAACTTCCACAGCGGAATGAAGGCCATTTTTACTGAATGAAAAACAGTTGCTTCAAGCTCAACTCTGACAATACCGAAGTATTCATCCTGGCACCCACCCCTTCAGCCTGGGACGACATTTGGTGGTCAGCTGCTCTAGGACCCCCTCTGACCCAGACAGACCACGCACACAACCTTGGCATCATACTGGACTCATCGCTCACAAAGAAGCGGCAAATCAATGTAGTGTCCTCAGCCTACTTCCACAAGCACTGCCTGCTTCGATAGACATTCAGATGGATCCCCACAGAATCCAGAAAATTGGTCATCCGTGCACTCATCACCAGCAGACTCCCCTACGGCAACGCACTCTACACCGGCGTCACCCAGAAACAGCTCAAGAAACTATAGAACGTTCAAAATGCCGCAGCCAGACTGGTCCTTGACATCCCCCTCCACAGCCACATCACGGAACACCTTCGACAACTCCACTGGCTCCCAGTCACCAAGCGAATCACCTCCAAGCTCCTCACACTTGTCTAAAAAACTCTCCACGAAGAAGGACCAGCATACCTGAACAACCGCCTCACATTTCACATACCCGCCAGACAACTCAGTTCCACCCAACTCCCCCTAGCCTCCGTCCCCAGGATGAACAAGACCAGAACAGGAGGAAGTTCATTCTCCTACCTTGCCATCGGGACCTGGAACACTGCCACTCTACCTACCTCAGGTAATTCACGTCTATTCAAATGAACCTCCACCCAGAGGGACAAGTAGTACCCCCCCCCCCAGCGTCTTGAGACCCTCATGGGTGAGTAGCCATGCTTTATAAGCCTCTGATTGATTTATTGATTTAATAGGGTTGTCCATTTCTTCCTCTAGCTTGGAGGTTACTCTAGGTAGGTGTGTCATTCAGGAAAGCTCCTTCTGCTGGATTAAACCATGTGGGTCTGTTCACTTGTAGCAAAAATGAACAAAAACATATAGATGTCCTGTTGGGAGTAAATGGGGATACCCAGTGACAATATTGGTGCATGCCTATTCTGCCAGTTTGCAAGATGTGCTAGCAGTCTATCGGCTTTATCCCCTGCAGTATGGGCTCCTGTGATATAGGCGGTGTAATCTATGCACCCATAGCCTCACCATTAATCTGGCCTTCTCCTAGTGCAAAACCCAGAGGAGTTCTCGGAGGGTCAGTCATCAGTTTTCTTCCGAGTTGTACATAGGAGTCTTCTACTTTCCTTAAGTCCCTCTCCAAGGTCCCGCATGCACCAACTATGGCGTGTGTACAATGGTCTCTTATTAACACCTTAAAAGCCTCCCAGTCTACTGTTTGAGAAGAATCTGTACCAGCATTATTTTCAAAGTGTTCCTGTATTCTTTCCATCATCTAACATGATGCTCTGTAGAAACCATGATGGGATGGGGAGGATTTTACTCCAATCTAGAGTAAGTCATAATAGATTGTGATTGTATATGTCCATGCCTAGGTAATCAAATGAGAAGAAAAGTGGAGTCAACTGGGTAGAGAAGACTATTCTGTCAAAACGGACAAACAGGTCCTGGGTAGGGGAATAAAAGGAGTAAAGATAGGCATCAGGATTGTGGTGTTGCCGACCATCTATTATGGACTAGTGCAAGAGCCAGTGTGACAGCATCTTTGCATTCTGAATTGTTTAAGATTGTGGGAGAGGTTGGTGTGTTCTATCAAGTGCAACGCCCAAGAAACAGTTGAAATCTCCACCCAAGATCCATGGTGAATGTATCCACCTTGCCAGCCTGTCAGATAGGTGGTTAAGGAATGACTATTGATCTGTATGTGGGGCGTAAATGCTTCCCATTACTATCGGGTCTCCATCCATCTACCGCAATATAGATGATTTGGGCTGATGAGGCAGGGTCTTTTTTTGTATGTCAGTAGCAACAGGTCTAGAGCTCACTTAAGATGTACACGCAATAATGGCCATCCTGTCCATGCCCCTCTTATTTACACTCTTAGTTAACAGTTTGATGGTGTGCTGGCTGCAGGTTTGGAAAAAGCCACCGGAGATGGTGAGCTTGTCTACAAAATAAGCAGGGTGTTGGTTGTGATGGCTTTTTAAATGATGCAGCTGGTTTTGAAGATGGTTCAGGATCGGCAAGAGGAGCCAATGGAGTTCCATCATGATGAAGTTAAGTGATCATATTTCTTAGGGCTGCTGGAGCCCACAGAGCATGGTGTTACCATCCAGATGGAAGAGCATGAGGGCTTGAATCACAGTTATGAAGTTGCTTCTCAGAAGAAACAGTTTTAAATTCTTTGGAAGACCAAGCTGATACCAGTCTTTTTTTTTTTTTTTGGCACTGTGTTCCTTGAGGACGAGGTTGGTGTCCAGAGTGAATTCAAGTGACTTGACATTTGGTGAAAGTTAGAGTTGAAAGCTGTCAAGCTTCATGTCCTTGAGCTATGTTTGTATTATTTCTTGCTTGTTGTTCTTGACAAATCACAGGAATTCTGTCTTGATGCAGGTGGGCACTGGTGTAGGAAGGTGGGTTTCTGTTGCAGTAACCCCCGCACTTTTTGTCAGACTACTGATGCACTTTGACTGTGCCCTGGGTCCCTGCCAATCAGGTTTCCAGGGCCTTCGTTCGTTCCCAAAACTGTAACTTGTACCCCCAATTGGCACCTCTCTGGCCACATGTCAGTCCCTTGTAAAAGGTACCATGGGCACCAGGGGCACTGTGGCCAGCAAGGCCTCTAAGGGCTGCAGCACTTATTGTGCCACCCTTAGAGGCCCTGTACCTTTACACACACACACACTGCCATTGCAGGCTGCGTGTTTTGGTGCACAACAAAGTGAAGAGTCGACATGGCACACATCCCTGTGTGCCATGCCTACAACCCACTGCCCTGGCATTGGTCAGCCACCCCTCTAGCAGGGTGCACTATACCAGTGGTGAGGGTACAGGTGCATGAGCCCTGTACCCCAAAGTGTCTAGACCAATTCTTAGACATTGTAAGTGCAGTAATGCCATTAAGAGTATATGGTGCTGGGAGTTTGTCATTACGAACTCCACAGCACCATAATGTTTTTTCTGAAAAGTGGGAAGTTTGGTATCAAACTTCTCAGCACATTAAACCCACACGGATACCAGTGTGGGACTTAATGAAAAATGCACTCAGAAGGCATCTTAGAAATGCCCCTTGATAAACGACCAGCCTCTGATGGGATCCCTGACTGGTACACACCAGCCTGCAACCACGAGACATGTTTCTGGACCCCTGGGATGGGTGCCTTCGCTTCCTGAGCCCAGGAACAAAGCCTTTCCTGGGTGGAGGTGGTCACCCCCTCCCAGGCCAGGAAGAACCATCTGTGGCAGGGGAGCTTCAAAGGCCTTGCCGCCTTTGTAACACGACCCCCAGCCTCTCCTGTTATCAGGAGCAGGCCCCCTTCCTGTCTTTTGGGAAAGAACGCGGGACGACAGGCAGGAAAAATTAGCACAGCCCAGAAGGTGTGCCCACCACTGCCAACCCCACCGCTCAGGTGGGGGAGGTGAGGTGAAGCCCACTTTTCAGTGCCTGCCATGTTGAAGATGGCAGGCACTCTCCAATCAGGATTAGGGATTGTGCACACTTCCCCACGTGGGGTGAGCCCACCAAGGGTGTAGTCACCCTAAGGTCAGTAATCCATTGGTCTTCTGACCTCATGACCCCTAAAACGCCCACTAAATACAGTATTTAGTGGGCAGCCCTGAACCAAGATTCCTGCAAAGTAATCTTCCTACACCTGGACATCTGATCTAGATGAGATGTCGGCAGCGTTTGAGGCACTTGGTATCTGGAGCAGAAGAGACTTTCCAGTACAGATGTATATTGCCTGCATATTTGTGAATTTCGATACTGCTATCTGTGAGTAGAGCCCCATAATGCTCCATGTAGAGGTTCAAGATGACAAAAGCCAGCATCTGGGGAAGGGATCTTTTTGGATCTGGAGGTGCCCATGCGAACAAACTGTTTTTGTTGCAAACATAGGATTGGAACCAGTGAAGATATTGCCAGTGAATCCCGTTTTAGACTCCAGGGTGTGGATGAGAGTGGAATGGTTGGCTGTTTCGAAGGCAGCTGCGATGCCCTGCAATATCAGGAGATAGGGGTCATATTTATATCTGTGGTCAGGAGGGCGTCATCTGCAAAGTGTAAGTTAGCGGTCTCCGAAGCATGAAATGAGTCCAGATTGGTAGTCACCCAGATCATATTTACAATAACATACATTGTATCCATATAACACATGGGTTTTCTCATACAACTAAAAGGAGAATAAATAATGGGGCATATTATCAAGCACGGCGTTAAAATTATCGCCGCTTTAGAGGCAGAAAACTGCCACTAAAGCGGCAATAATGGGCTTGATAATATGCCCTTGTGAATTCCCATAGAAGCCCAAGTTAACACCAGAACCTGGGCTTCTATGGGAATTCACAAGGGCATATTATCAAGCCCATTACTCAGCATTAGCGGCAGTTTTCTGCCGCTAAAGCGGCGATAATTTTAACGCCGATTCTTGATAATATGCCCCGAGCTGTATTTGTAACAAAAAAGAGTTGAGGCTTATCATACACTGCAATCGTTATTTTTTTCCTTTGGTGGCGGCCAGAGATCTGTGCCAACAGTTAATAATGTGTGTCTGTGATGGCAGGCTGCACTGTGTCTTGGCACACAAGTACTTGCGCGCTCAGCATTGCAGCTTCAACAGTCCATCACAGCGCAGTCCATGCGGGACGGTTTTGTTATGGGTGACCAAGCGCACATTTCCTTTTCAAAGCACCTTTTAATACACATTTGTAAATTAAAAAAAATAAAGCACAATACCGTCTGAAACTTCCAGTGCTGTATAAAAATACAGAAGTTCTCTATAGAAAACGAGATATTTGGAAATCTTGCAACATGATGTATGAGAGTTTGACAAAGCACAAAGGTCGTGCGTGGTACGTGAAAAATAATGTACTGCTGTTAAAAGCTCTGCGCCAAGGGGCCAAAGGAAAATGCCACTTTCTGACATACAGGTCATGACAAAATGCTATTCTGCCACTCCTGTTCTGGCTGTTCGCGTTGCATAGGTTTGCAGCAAACCACAGCGTAATTTTGCAACGAGGCAAAATGGCATAATTCTGGAAATTTTCACATAACTGAGGTATCCCGTGATTATTTTACCCAGTCCTAACTAGGACACTCCAATGTAAAAACAACAACAATGATTGCTGGAGAAAAAAAATCACACTATCCTAATCTTCTTTATCTGCTTTCAATATATATATATGCAGCATCTGGTCTTTTCAAGCCTTTAACCAGCTCCCCATGCACAATGGTGATTCATTTGCTGTGGAGAAAGTAAACAATTACTATTGCAGGCTTGTGAAGCCAGACTTTCTTTCGGCTTTGCAAATGAAATATATTCATGAACAGCAGTCAGCCAATTCACTTTTTTTTTTTTGTTGCTAAACGTTACCTGTCAACACTACTCTGTGGATTTCTTAGCTAGCTTGTGTTTGCAGAACATATTCTGAAATGTGGCATTGGAGCAGGGTATACAGCACACTATATTCACAGTGCGCCATGCAAAGTTACAACTATCGTACTGTCATATTACCAAGCTTCTTTACAATGCCCCTGTGTCCACCAGGTAGTTTGCATAAGAAATATTCTGCACCACCTTGTTCTTTCTACATCACTTACCCATCAGAGCTCAGATGAAAATGGACATAAGCACCAACACCTGACTCTCCTGTCATCATTGCTTTTTGACCATACCACCCCTTCATCAGCTGTTGGTCTGCCTGTTTTTTTTTCTCGCCTGACCCATGTATTAAATATCAGTTTCCTGAGGCGAGTCAACCACATACTCCTGGGGTGTTTCTTCCAAATCTTCTCTGATTAAGGTGAGCAGTCCAAAGGAACTTAATCCAGCTCCCTTCTGCAAATATTCCCTATAGATGAATAGGAGGGTTGGCAGGAGAAAATCCCTCTGCCTCCTGAGGTTCTGTGGCAGAGTTACGTATATGTATTGAGAGGGTAACTGTTCCTAAAGAGGGTCGTGTGTACTCTCGAAGTGTAAACAGATCGGGTAGAGGATGGGGAATTTCTCCTTTTGAATATAGTGCCCTCACACACCCTTTCGAGTGTCTTGCTTCATCATGGGGCGTTGCTCCTCGTGGGGGTGGCGCTGCAGTCCCCCACGGGCCCCGCAAGAGGGCTCTTTGTCGGAGATCTTTTATTTGGAGACGCCGCAGTTGTGCATGGGGGTGTGTGGGCCTATCTAAGGGGTGGTGAGTGGTGTATTTAAAAATTACTGGATAAAGTATAAGACCTTTATTCGCAACTCTACCTAGTAAGAGTTTAAAATGGTGATCCTGGAGCTCCTCTTGGAAAAGAAATAAAGAGGGCAGATGTGATGATTACTGCTGCTCTCAGGACGGTGCATGTGAGTCCTAATAAAAATTGGTCAACATGTTTCGCGCTTCAAGGTGGGTCCTTAAGGGATCCCGATGCGCTTCGTCAGGACCGAACTATAAATGGGTGAAACAATAGTGAATGAAGGTGAACAGGTTTCAAAAAAGGTTCTGTGTTGTAAACCTGTGATACCTTAATAATAGGTAAATCCAGCGTCCACGCGCTGGTAGGTACTCCTTCTTGTATGGATAACCTTTACCCAACCCTGAAAGTATAGGGAATGGGCTCCATCAGCAGCGCGGAGTAGGCAAAAAGAGAAAGGGTGCTCTTTCGCCAAGGGTGAAGTAACCTACCCCTCCTCCGGACAACGCTGGGATGGAGTTCCCATCATGAACTTCAGCATCTTATTAAAGCATTCAACCAACCCATTGATCTGTGGGTGATCATTGTGGAGAAATGGAAGGGCAGACCAGCTTGCCCTACGTCTCGCTCATGTAAAAGAAAATGAAATATTCTCCTCTGTTGGAAATTGCCATCTTGAAAAATCTGGTCAATTAAAAGATCTCTAGGTGTGCCCTTACAAATACCTTGACAGTGGTACTCCTTGGAGATGCCACCTCTGAGGGCCTCTGAGATATCTAGCAATGCCAGATTCCATTTACTACAATTTAAAATCCCTCACCATGTCTACCTAGCTCCAAACATCTTTGGCATAATTTAACAGATGCAAATTGGGGATGGTCTCAGATGCAACTAGGCTGTGGCTGACCTCCTCCATGTGCCATGGTCATGTCCAGTAATTAGAGACGGTTGGAGAATGGTCACAGGGGCACTTTTATCATTTAAGATAGACTGCTCTTTCAAACATTGTATACATTGTAGCCTACATCTTAAATAGGCCTGGACGGTGAACTCCGCTCCGTTCGCGGAGTTTGCAGAGTTTTCCACACTCCACAGAGCACGCAGAGTTCCAAAAACCTGTTCCCCAGTTTTTCCCTCGCTTGAGCTCACCAACTTGAAGTTGGCGAGCAACGAAAATCCACCTTCCGGCTAGATTTCTCAACGTGGGTTGGCAGATTTCTCAATGCCGGAGATCGCGGATAGTCACGACCGCTCGCCTTGAGAAACCTTCCGTTCACGTAGAGGAAGCTGCCGCTCAGGTAGGAAATCTACTCAAGCGGCAAGAAAAGAAGCAATGCCTTCTTGCACTGCAAATGTTGCCGTTCGATGATTTTACAGTGCGGGACAATGCTGAAAATCAACATGAACAGCATGACTAAACGCACTCTGCCGCTTGCGAAACTCTGCATAGCGCAGCAGAGTTTGTTGGTCACTTCGCGAACTCTGCCCAGGCCTAACCCGAAATCAAAAAAAAGTAAAACCTGATAAAGGTTCACATCCCTGGTGATGCTGTTAGCAAAATTTAGTATAATTATTCACTGGATCCTACCAACCTAGAGGTCTCTCAATAAATTGGTGGTACAAAGATGTCTGGGAATGGCTGTTGGCTGAATACATTTGGTTTAAGATGGTGTGAATTTATAGAAAGGCATCTGACGACATTCAGGACTGGCATGCAATGAAAATCGCATGCCTGACGGAATCTGAGCCACCCCTGATGCAATCCTCCAGTGAGGTATTATCCTCAAGTCAATTGCTTGGCTGAGCAGTTTACGTGTGGGACACAAGTTATGCATCTGCTGCAATGTGTATTACAGTTAGTGAAATAGGAATGTCTGGGATCATTACCTGCTTGTTCTTCGGTATTGAGATCTCAAAAAAGTGTTTTAATCAAATATTTGTTATCTGTCATTGTTCAAGAATACATAAAAACATGTTAAAAAACAAGAATAGAATGAAAGACCATGTCAAAGACCACGGACAGGTCATGAAGGATCAAAGCATTGACTAGACACTGGTCTAAATCTATTTCAGCAACGTTTATGCAGTTTAGTAAGGGGATATAAAGTTCCAATATTGTTGGCAACTTATTCTAAAACAACAAGTGTTTTAATGGCCCATCATCCTCACAGTATGTTTCTTCCTTTGCTTACTTCTTTTGTTATCATCCTTTCTCACCCTCTTCTCACCTTCTCTCGATTCTTCATGTTTTCGCTGTAGATCATCCTTTTTTCGTTCACCCGTCTCACACTCCAGTCCCTCATATTCTCTATACTTTCTTTATCAGTTCTCCACCTCACACCCTCATTCTCCGTCACTTTGCTCTCTCTTCATTCTCTGTTCTATGCAACCTCCTCCCAACACATTTTACTCAAATATCAGATTCTCCATTCCTAAGCCTTGTTTTCAAAAAATTATTTTTCTCACTCTTTGTTCTGCTCTCTTATCATTTCTTTCTGCTCTTATCCTCCTTGGGGCTCAATTTTCCTGCTCCCATTTTCTCACTATAAATTTCCACTCTCATTCTTCCTTTATCTTTTTCCTTTCTGTTTTCTGTCCCAGTTTCCTCCCCATTGCCTTTTCTTTTATACCCTAAGGTAGGTTCTCTCTTTATTTCCTACCCTGATTAATCCTAGGTCCATCTTCCTTTCCATCTCCCTCCTTTATCCCTGCTCCTCCTTTCTTTTGCGCCTTTGGCTTGCTTCCATTCCTATTCCCTCTTCTTCCCCTCATATTTTATGCCCTTTACCCCTTCCCTATCTCCTCTTTCACTCCCTTCTTCTTTCTATCTATGTCCTTTCTCTCTTTACTTGCTTCTACTCCCTTCACTCTTAAAAGCACAAGAAAATGAGAATAAATTTGTTATACTTAGGTGGGAAACGTTGAATCTGGAGTCCACGTATGGTCTGAGAGTAATGAAATGCCTCGGGACATAGGTTAGGAATAGAACTGGACAAAGGCGAGATTAAAGATGGGGATCACATATGGTTGGTAAATAAACCATGGGTATCAAATGTCGAGCTTGAATGGGGGCTGCAGTCCTTATCTGCTGGTATGTTTCACTGGGTCTCAAAAAAATACCTATGAATTAAGCCTAGCTCTTCCACTCACTGAATCAAAGGCAAGATAGTCTTTTCCTGTGGTGTATTCCAGGTCATGTGTTGTATGATAATTTACAGTGATTGCATGATCAGGTTAAAAGCCGTGTGATGTCATTTCATTTAATGTCATCATTATGCAAAATAGCATGTGAGAAATCGAAAAAATGCTACCTCTTTTGGTCATGGAATGTTGGCAGGTATACCACAGCCTCATAAAGGGCTGCCCCGTGGTCTGCTTCCATGTTAATCTATGTGCTGTTGGTGGATCAAGGCAGTCCAAGGGCAACTCAGGAAAAGCAAGGATGGTAAAGGGTACATGTGTTGTTTATAAATAAGTAAAGAAGGGTAGATTGTGCACACCTGCGCGACATTCTGCTTTGTCAGAATAAATTTCCTTAAACCGATATGCGTGCTACGCTTGACAAATGCCTGCCTGGGATGTGTTGAAACATATGTTGTAGCTAGGTTTTGCAGTAACCTGGACTTAAGCATGCACTGCTCTAGTGATATACAGCAATTATCTAAGACTAAAGCATACACAAATCGCTATTTAACAATGTTTATTTTCATACATTTTTATCAAAAAAGAAAACAGAAACTTTACATATAAACTTGGATGTAATAGACAGTTAAACAACATTCACTGTCAATGATAAACAATCATTTTATAAAAACATAATCCTAACCCAATGCATTTCGGGACAGGCTGTCCCTTCGTCAGGGGCAAAACCTGTTGATAAAAAAACAACATCAGCAAATCATGCTCAATAGTGGTTAAGTGTACAGCATTACAAACAGATTACCATCTCTGAAAAACCAGCAAAGAGGATCAGAAAGAGACCTTAGTGCTTATGAAACGACATAGCTTTTTTAGACCATAATGCATTGCCTCAGCGTGCCAGATGTCAAATAAGACCATAGATAGATAGATAGCGCTACTACTTTCTTAGCCAAAAACGTGAGAGGCCATCATAAGTTAGAAGAACGATTAACACTCACAAGTGGATGCCGTTATCGCACCATTTTCAAACACACCAGACACGTCGGTTTCTGTAGGGATGTAAACCAAGATATCATATATCAAGGTATTGTGCCAAATTATATCATATATCAACGTATTGTGCCAAATTAACGACCAACAGAAGACACTGGGTCACAGTCGAACAACACCATACCTGTTTCCTGTGCAATTCAAAAACTCCTACATAGGCTCAAGACGCGGACTTATTCAGCCGCAATACGGAGTGTGGGTCTGTGAAAACAAGAACCCGCGTTAGAAAAATTGCACAATGACTCTTGGTCATAAGGTGTGCAAACATGTAACGGCGAAAAAAACCCTCAAGCGGGTCTTACCTAAGGTCAACTATGTTTTTCCCACGTTCTCATGGTGCCGAAGTGTTGCAGACTTCTAAAGTCCCAGCGTACTTCCTATATCAAGAACACAATCCCGCGAAGCTTCATTCGGGATTCTGAAAATAGACGCCATCTTGGAGTGTCTTTTCTCCAACAACCATCCAGATAGTCATAAAGGTTGTCAAAATGCATAATCCTTACAAGTAAGTTGTTGAAAGATTATTCAAAACCCTCGACATCGACGACTGAGTAATTATTCACACCAAAATTGATATATATTGAAATCATAATCTTATTGCCATCCGTTTCAATAAGCTTGTATGCCTAAACGATTCTGCTACTAGTTCACAACGAAGCTCCATCTGAGATCAAGGTCAAATACCTCTAGCATTCAAGATGCTAATACTACCAGACGCTCAGAAAAGAGTTTGACAACAGAGAGACGTATATGCAAGAATGACGTGGTAAACAACCACAAAGATAATAGAGATAGCATGATGAGTATCCTATACAGATATGTTAGCTGCCTTGACATGTAGTACAACATCAGATGAGAATACATGCAAGTAACTGTGGCTCAGTGATGTACATACAACGAAATGATACTATCAGTTAAATTGTATAGCTCAAGAATGTGACATTCATTTTAAGATACATTATATATAACCTACCACTTCAAATGATACCTACAACATAACATTACCCTACAAACTAAAAAAGTGCATTTCTATGGATTTTGTATGTGTTCATTTAATGTCATGTGAGTGTCATGTAAGTCATTGAACTACAGAAAACATGCCATTTCAAATTTGTCGTTGAGGCCTAACGGCATGAGAGATTTCAATTTCTTAATCCAAAATGCTTCTGTCTGTAGAAGTCTCTTGGAGTCATCTATTCCCTCCTGTTATGGTGTTTGCTCTATGATCTAAAATTTAAGTTGAGCGATAGTGTGACGATGTTGTTCCCAATGGGTTGCCACGCTGTAATTCTGATATCTGATATCAATTGTTTATATTGATTCTATGTTTTTTCCTTTCCTCCAATCTTTTCCCTATTTAAGTAATATTGTTGATATTATTATTCATGTTACCAAGATTTTAATCAGTCCTATGTAATCTGAACTCTTTATTAATTCCCTTTTATACCCTTTACCCTTGTTAGTTCTGCTTGTATTGTACTCACATGTTTATAAGATGTATATATGTTTCTGTGTTTAAGGGGAAAGATGTGTTATGGTCTGTATTAATCTTGTGATGTCATCGGGTGGAATCTTGTGTAAGATGGATTCTGGCTGGGACAGTTGAAGGAGAGATTTGTAATCGGAGGCTGTGACTGTACTGGTTGGAGGTGGATCCAATAAATTACTTGGACCTGACAAGCGGAAGAATACTACTTGTCAGAGTGTAATACAAGAGGTACTGTATATGCTGCCATTTGCACCCTTACTCATGGTATTGCATCAATTGCAGTTTTACCTGAATTCCTTAAATAGATTCATGCTAAACATGAGGTGGCCCCTGCCCTGGATTTGGGGATGAAACTTATTGGCAACTTTGTCACAGTGCTCTCAATAATTTTAAGGGATATTAAAGGGGAAGAAGCTTCTATGGTGATACGCCAACATCTCTCTTTAGTTCCCAATGCAGATCAGGAACAAGAGCTAACTAACTTCAGGCCTGGGCATAAAATTCCGCTCCACTCGTGGAACTTGCGTAATTTGAGAACTCTGCGTTGCACAGAGCAGCATTCTGTCTTGTATCAGGACTTATTTTTGGTTGGCGCGCTCAAACCGGGTTTTTGTGAGTACTGTTGAGTGCGATGAGGCTTGCTAAGTGCTCGCGAGCATTGGTGAGATTTGCCAACTGCCCGCGAGCACCAGCGAGAGTTGCCGACTTCCCACTAGCGCTTGCGATACTTGACAACTGCTAGCTTGACTTTAGGCAACAACTGCAATATCCGGTGCCTTTTTTCTGAAGACAGCAAGTGCAAGACTCGGCTTTCATTTTTCTAAGAGTTGTGGAGCGGCACACAGAGACATTTTACAGCGCGTTCCCCGTTCAAGTGCTACAGCTGGGGTGAGGAGCATTCTAGAAACTGGAAATCGGGCTGTGGGAGGTCGCATGTGTCAGCGCTCTCACTCTGGGGTCTGATCATTTTCAAATTTTGGCAAACATGGAACTGATTTCACGCTTTCTTTCGGATATTTCATTTGACTCTCTTTGGTCTGAAGAGGCCGAGCTGGTCTCTTTGAACAGAGATTTGGGATCTGAGGCGGGAGGACACAAGCAGCATCATAGCAGCGAACACCGCAGGTAGGGCATCCGACTACAGCAGGCACTAACTTAAATATGTAATGTTGTCAGTGTTTTATATATTCATAAATAATTGTTCAATAATCAAAGCTATTGCATTATACGGAGCACTATACAGTCTACGTCATGAACTGCACAGCAAGACATAATAGCAATACAACATCCAAACAACTGTAAGCAGCAAATGATAATTGCATTAAACTCAAAAGTACATTTTACCCCCCAACGTGCGCTATTGAATCCTCATTTTACATTCAGTGACACTCACAATAATGCCTGACACTCATGCTCACACACACACTTTCTTATGCTTTCTTGAACACAAGGATTTCAGCCGACTGCAAGGACATTTATTTTTATCCTACAAATACAAGCAAGTCTCATTGCCTCTAATGCTCAGTAATGCTCACTCGGGTTTCAACCTCAGACATGTTAGTCTCGCTGCACGATGCTGTGCAATCTTTGAAGAGTGCAAACCTTAGTCTCGAACAAAAGGTACTGCAGTCAGATTTCCTTTATAAATATGTTTTAATGTAAAAAAAATTGGGATGGCAGATTTTCTATTAAACTCTCTAGAAAATCAGAGAGTGCCCCTTTCGGGCCAAATCCATATTAAGAAAAATTTGTTTTAATTTGATTTAGCAATTGATATAATCAATGCAAAAACTGAGAACAGATGATCTATAAAATATGTATATATAGAGAGAACTTGTCATAACAAGTATTGAGTATTGAAATTGCTAAACACTTGTTTTTTTAGTATATTTATTTTGATATTTTTTGTTTATTTTCTATACATTGACAATGAGCTTGAATGCTTTTTAAATTTGAAGTTGTATCGTGTTTCTACTGCACTGTACATATATTGATCTATACACAGTGTGTGGAATGATATGTGCTTGAATTATTGTAATAAATATACACGTTTTTATATAACTGTGACAGTATTTGTTAGTATTCTTTGAAGTTATTCTTTGATGTTATCTTCTGATGTTGTAGTCTATATGGTTCAATATGGAATTTTATCCAGTGCAGACTGATGGACCAAATGAGGAATAGTAGTTAAATGCAAGCACAAAAAGGAAGCTTGTTGTTGATAGATTTTCTATTAAAGAAAGCTGTCAAAGTAATGTTTCCATTTAGGTCAGTTTGAATGTTTTTACAATACCACTCCATATTGGTCAGAAACAGATTGTAGCGTGCACAACAATCTAGTACAACTTTGCGAACGCGGCTCCTGCACCTCAGTCAAAATGTTAGTTCCAGTGACAGCTGCAACCATGCAGCATGCTCGGTTATGAAAATGAAAGTCTCTCATGCCCAAAAATTGAATGGGAGCTTCCAGTACACAAGCACACCTGGTGCCTTTGAGCAAACAGAAGGGGCAGGCCATGCAAGCTTTACATGCAGAGCTCAGGGCTGCATTCTTGCGCAGTGATTACTATGAAAAGTGCAGGAAACAAACACTGGGTAAGGAGAGCAGAGACAAAGCAAATTGCAGTTGTGAGTTTCCATCTGTGCCCCCGTCGCAGTTGCTTTGACTTTCTGTTTTTGTTAATACTGTATTGTGATTTATATATGTGGAAATCTATTTACTTATTTTAAATCATATATGGTGACAGGCATTTATGCGACTAAGCAGATCATCTACCCAATGCTTTCTCACATCCGGATATACACAAGTATTATTTTTAACGTTGCTTTCATCCTGCGATGTATTGGCCGCCTGTGCCACCTTTTGGTGTAAAGATGGAATGGGTGAATTGCTGTTATCAAAAGTTGTGTCAAGTTGTGTTTTCTGACTTTTGTTTTGAAATGTAATACTCTGCCACGGAATTTGTCGAAGTTTTTCGATAACTACCCGGAATTCTACAGAGTGAAACGCCGCAAACTCTGCCCAGACCTACCTAAAATAATTTCTAAAACCTATACATCTATAGGTCGTAATAATTTGGGCTCAAGGTCTAATAAGCCACAAATTAAAAGCAAATCTGATGGCGATAATGCCAAACATACACCTAAGTCTTCTAAAAAGTGCTGGGAAAAAGACAGAGCTAAAACTAAAACACAGACTAAACCTCCGCAACCAAAGTCTTGTGAAAAACGTTACAATCTACATAGCTGTGGTACACCTACACATCCTGGTAGGTATCAGTATTATGATACGGGTCATTCTCATTCCTTGCAGGACTCTGTGATATTTTGCCTCTAGATGAATATGCTTTCATAATCTATACTGATGGCTCACCCCACGGTTGGTACTAAGTACAAGTACTCGGCTGCATGTGCTGCAATAAAAGGTGTTATGAAAGATGGTGTATTTCAGTCACAAGAAAAATGTACAGAAACTTTGGGTGACTGTACCGCTCAGCTGGCAGAATTGAAAGCTTTGGTTCTGGCTTTGCAGAATACGGATTCAGAATTCCCCACACTTATAGCGTGTTATTCTTTTTACTATGTCCAGTCCTGTAATGATAATTTACCTTATTGGAGCTTGAATGTATTCAGATATTCTAAGGATAAGGCTATCAAGTGAAGCAAGGTCTCGTTTTTACCATATCGTGCCCCAGGCCCATTTTTCCACATCTGAAGCATAAGAGTCTAAATTGTCCCTGCCAGCCCATAGACAGAGTTGTTTTAAAATTGTCCACACTGCATTGAGCGTCTAGGAGGCAGTAGGCCCCTTGCCCTCCTATATACTCAGATTTACATCTTTCTGAACATCAAGATGTAGCACTAACAGGATGTGTCTGTCATTTAGGAGAACAAAATTGGCCAAGAGTAGGAGTGGGGGCCAACTGGGCCAACTGGGACTTTCCACCTTTTGTATTTTTCTGCTTTCTTATAAAAAGTTTCCGAGAAGTGACGCAAATCCTTTTAGATACATGTTCAATTTCATTATGATTTACGGTCAAACATCAATTGACCATTTGGTAAACTTTTGTAATGTAGTGTCACTTCTGTTTTCCTAATATTTCCAAGAAGTGACCAAAGTGTTCCTTCTAATATTTCCAAGAAGTGACCAAAGTGCATCATGTTCTGCGATCAAAGCACCTGATAAAGTTGTGATTCTGTGGTCGATTGTTCCTCATTAAAAGAGTATAAAGATCTGCTCTTCAGTCCATTCGACGGACTACCTCGCACAATTGATCCCATGGGTCATGACGCATGTGTGTGTGCCCCTCACCCATCTTCTCTAAGCATCTTCTCTAGCATCTTTGGCTGAGGCTATAATCCTAATATATCTTGAAACTGTCTCTTTCTCTCTCCTCTGCATTTGCCGTGATGTTTAAACTTAAAAAAATTGCATGATTTACTTTTTCATCTAGGAAGGTGTCTCTGAAACTTGTTATCTTCTAGATTACACAATGCTATTTTTGATTAACAATGTGCCTTTGACATTTCGGGCCCGATTCACAGAACTAACTTAATATAAAATCCTAAACTTACTACCATTTTTGTATTCACAGAAGGCACATACTCACTTCGGTATTCACAGAAGTTAGGAGTCCTAACTTTAGGACTCCTAAATGCCTTCTGTGAATACCGAAAGTCTTAAAGTTAGGATTTTTCTCAGTTTAGGAGTAGTAAAGTTAGGACTCTTAACTTTAGGACTCCTAAATGCCTTCTGTTAATACCTAACGTCTATAAATTAGGATTTTTCTCAGTTCAGTAGTAGTAAAGTTAGGAGTCCTAACTTTAGGACTCCTAAATGCCTTCTGTGAATACCGAAAGTCTTAAAATTAGGATTTTTCTCAGTTTAGGAGTCCTAAAGTTAGGACTCCTAACTTTACTACTACTAAATTGAGAAAAATCCTAATTTTAAGACTTTCGGGATTCACAGAAGGCATTTAGGAGTCCTAAAGTTAGGACTCTTAACTTCTGTGAATACCGAAATGAGTAAGTGCCTTCTGTGAACACCAAAATGAGTAAGTGCCTTCTATGAATACCAAAATGGTAGTAAGTTTAGGATTTTGTCTTAAGTTAGTTCTGTGAATCGGGCCGTTAATGCTTAAAATTGTTCTTTAATAAAGTGACTCAGTTCTTGCATTTCACATGTGTGTCTTATTATTATAGATAGCACATTTAAAGGGTGAAAAAACCACCCTTCAACACAAGCATAAGCTTCTTTGAGGGGAGGTGGTGGTACTAAAAGATGATTTGCCATGGGTGGGCTAATGTGATTCACACATTGAGTCATCAGCATGTTGGTGTACACGTTGCAGGGAATTCGTTGGATGATGAAGCTGCCAAGGTGCCTGTTCAGACTGTATTAGTAGTTGCGATTATTCATTCATATATGAAGATTGATGATGACATCCCGGCTGCGGTCACTGCTTTGGCTAGTGTCGAGCCCCTATCTGGCTGAATTCTACTTGGACCAGGGAAGCGCTTTTGCCTCAAAGTCATTCCGGAATACTGGGTGTTGCTGTGCATTATTCCGCCCCCTATTATCGTAAGGGAAATTCCATAGTGGATTGGAAGAACCATGACTTAAAGCAGTCTTTAACAACTAGAGTATTAGGTTCAGGTTGTAGTTGGATTCATCACCTTTATGGTGTCCACAATGCTCTAAATAATCTGCCTACCCGGTCATTGGGTGGTGGGACTTCCTACAATACATTATTTGGGATCCAAATGCTTGTTTCAGATCTTGATTTAAAACAAAATATATATTAGGGAGTGCCTTTATCGCTGATTTAATTTCGGCCTCCGTTATAGGTTTGTCCAGTTCTTCCCTATGCTTCTCTAACAGTTGTGGGAGGTGTAGTTCATCAAAAAAAATTCATAGTCACTGTCAGATAGCGCAGGGGGTGCTGCATATAGAGTCTCATAGTACGATTTAAATGCTTTGTTAATGTCCAGCTGAGTAGTTACAGTTGCCCCCTCTAGGCTGGTTATTGCTAGCATAGGAGTCATTGTCTGTGGATTTCTTATTATTCTTGCCAGTAGGGGCCCAGCTCTATCCGCCTCCGTGTGTTGCTTTTGTGTATACAACCGATGATCCAGCAGTCATAAGTCCTGTAATAGTTCTGCATATCGTATATGTGCGTCTTGTAACTCATCCTTACTTTTAGCGTCTGTTTGTGCTATCTTTTCCAGCGTGCCTAATTTATTTTCTAATTCTGTGAGCTTATCTATCAGGGTTGAGCGTTCCCCTATTCTTGTACTAATGGCTACCCCCCTTATTACTGTCTTGAATGCATCCCACTCCACCTGTCATGAGCTAGCGGTGTTGGCATTTTCAGTAAAGTAATTGTTAATTGCTGCAGCTAGTGTGCTATGGAATACAGAATCCTCCAATAGTGAGGGTTGTAATCGCCACAGAGGTATTGGAGTGAGTATTCTACCCCATGTTAGAGTAACTTCCAATGGATTATGATCTGATAGGGATTTTCCTAGGTATGTCGTGTCTATCACATTAGGGAGCAGTCTCACTGATTGGAAAATCCTATCAATTTGTGTATGTAAGCCATGTGGGGGAGAGTAGATAGAGTACTCCTTACTATCCGGGTGCATCATTCGCCAGGCATCTCCAATATTCCATCCCAATGCCCAAGTCCGTAATGCCTCCGCTTGCTTCCTGCTACTTGTACCCTGTAGAGGTGGGTGTGATCTGTCCAAGTCTTCATCCATTATAGCGTTAAAATATCCCCCCAATACCCAGGGGTAATCATCCCAGTCCGTCAACATCGTAGACAGTGATTCTAGAAAAACATTCTGATCTATATTTGGGGCATATACACTACCTATTACTATCTGTCGCCCATCCAGCCTACCAAGCAACAAAACTTATCTACCGTGTGTGTCTATTTTTTGTTCCAGTAGTTCAAAGGGGACACCATTCCTTATCCAAATTGCCGCACCTCTTGCAAAAGCCGAATAAGAGGTGTGGAACAATTGCCCTCTCCATTTCTTCTGCATTTTACCTGCTTCCATCTGCGTGAGGTGAGTTTTTTGGAGGAATGCGATGAGTACCTTCCTACAATTGAGTTGTGCTAAAGTCCTATGTCGTTTGTGGATAGAACCTAGCCCTCATATATTCCAGGACACATAGATAAATTTGTTAGACAGTGCCATGCTTCTGATGTCGGTGCGATCCAATGTATGTCAGTAGCCTGCTATCGTGTGAAAAGAAAGAAAACAAGCATTGGCCATGCCAATCAGTCTCGCCATATTAGTGTTTTGTGAAAATATGATAGTAATAATACATAATGTTTAATATATTGCGCTGAGAAAATATTGATTACAACACTGTCAAAGGGAGCACAGTTGGATTTCCATATAGCTGGTTACAATACCTGCTCATTAACTCTTTGGCATGTTTGCTGAGCGCACAAACTGATGTGGGCTGTTTTGTTTGCTTACACTAACAGCATAATGAGTACAACAATGTAAAACCGAACGCAGTTGGATGTCCATATAGATGCTACAATATATGATTACTAACTCTTTTGTTTTTTTACTGAGCGCACCAAGTGATGCAGAGTGTCTAGGTGTTATCAATATTTGCGTGTTACCTTTTTGCCCTTTGTGCTGAGCGCACTAACTGACATCGCCTCACGCCAAAAGCAAAGCTGATGCTGTCCAGTTTTTGTAATAGGAAACACCACATAAAATTTAGCCACCGCTGTCAAACAAGCATCAATGAAAATGGCGCGGGAGCTGTAGCTGAAACCAAAACATTGCCTCAAACGAAATGCCAATGTAAAGCAAACTTCTGTTTTAAGTCCACTGGCTATGTCCATAACTATAGAAATAATATCAGCAAACACACAACAGTCTATAATAACTTCATTGCCACATAGTATCAATAAGACGGTCGAACAACGGAGGTGAGGGAGGGCTGTAGCTAAAACAAAAATAAAAACATCTCCTCAGAAGAAACGCTAAAGGGTTGATGCAGAGGCACGGAGCACTAATAATGTGGTCTGGCAAATACCAGGGAAGCTGTAGCGAAAACGAAAACAAAACCATTACCTCACACCGAAAGCAAAGCTGTTGCTGCACAGTCTTTCGCAAAATTAAGCCACCGCTAACAACCAAGCACCAATGTAAACAGTGGGGGAGCTGTAGCTGAAACCAAAACATTGCCTCAAACGAAATGCCAAAGTAAAGCAAGCTTCTGTGTAAGTCCAATGGCTGGGTCCATAACTATAGAAATATTATCGGCAAACACACAGCAGTCTTTAATAACTTCATTGCCACATAGTATCAATAAGGCAGTCGTACAACGGAGGTGGGGGGAGGGCTGTAGCTAAAACAAAAATAAAAACATTGCCTCACAAGAAACACTAAGGGGAACGAAATGCCAAAGTAAAGCAAGCTTCTGTTTAAGTCCGCTTGCTGGGTCCATAACTATAGAAATAATATTGGCAAACACACAGCAGTCTATAATAACTTCATTGCCACTAAGTATCAAGAATGCAGTCGTACAACGGAGGTGGGGAGGGCTGCACCTAAAACGAAAATAAAAACATCGCCTCACAAGAAACACTAAGGGGTTGATGCAGAGGCACGGAGCACTAATAATGCGGTCTGACAAATGCTGTAGCGAAAACAAAAACAAAAACACGCTAAAAGCAAAGCTGTTGCTACAGCAGAAGAGCTGTAGCTGAAACCAAAACATTGCCTCGAACGAAATGCCAAAGTAAAAAAAACATTGCCTCACAAGAAATGCTGAGGGGTTGATGCAGAGACACAGAGCACTAATAATGCAGTCTGACAAATGCCGTAGCGAAAACGAAAACAAAAACATGCCGAAAGCAAAGCTGCTGCTACGGAGGAAGAGCTGTAGCTGAAACCAAAACATTGCCTCGAACGAGAGGCCAAAGTAAAGCAAGCTTCCCTTCAAGTCCCCATGAAAAAAAAGAGAGCCATGCACAAAAGACAGACACGAAAAGGATGCAAGAATCCCATGTAAAGGGGCCAATTGCCAGAGGTGTGCCCAAGAAGGAAAAAGGAGGGACGTAACACACACATAACAAATAGCAAGAAGCCGATTTAAAAAAAACAACTGAAAAACTAATCGGAAAACGGAGGCGGAGCCTCCCTCACTATACTGTACACAGCATCTCTCGACGAGACAGCGCATGCGCTGCCTAGGCATGACCTAAAAAGCATGTGGCTGAGTTCATACTAAACTTTCCCAATCCAACTCTCAATACTAGGTTCCGCAAGCAACAGTAGAGGACCAAACAATTAACATTTGTATAACCAGTACACTAAGGAATATAAAACATAGTACAGTCGCCCATGGGGGGTAGTGACCGCTTCACCCTGGCCGTGCATCTCACACTCCTGATCAATACATTTCTGCATCCCCAGCCGGAGTTCCATCAAATTACAATAGAAACATGAGTGGCAGGTAAATAGTTACAAGTCAACATCTACCATTGATATACTTATCTGTGGTAGACCATATCCCAGGAATATCAAGTACACCAAACCAGTGTTAAAAGTCATTTGCAGTCTGTGGGGTCACCACGGGGAACAGTGTCAAGCTGCTCTCAGAGTCTGAGTGTTCCTCAGGGTCTTCTGAGGAGCCCACAGTTTTAGCAACGGAAGTCTCATCATTCTCTATCAATGCCGCCGCTGCCAGCAGGGACTGGGTCTGGCTCTCTGTAATTTGTTCCAGTGTGGGGTCCTTTTCAGAGAGGGCCCCCGTTTCCCTGTACCTGCATATTTTGAGTTTGCCACTATTGCCTTGTTGTGGTGTTTTTCTCTGGTTGTCTTGTGTTGATTTTTGCGAAGGGTGAGGAGTTAATGTCACTTCGGCCCATTCCATGGCATCTTCCAGGGTATCAAAGAACAAAGATTTTTGCTTCAATCTCACCGGGAATAGCATTGCATACTTTAAGTTGTGGGTTTGAAGTGTCTGTTTTACCTCTCTGAACGTGTTCCTTGCTTTCTGGACAGCCATTGTGAAGTCTGGGTAAATGGAGATATGTTTGTTCTCAAACAGTAGAGGCGCATTTTCCCTGGCTGCACGCAGTCTTGTATCTCAGTCTTTATAATTTAAAATTCTAGCAATAATTGGTCTGGGCGGTGCGCCAGGATGTGGGGGTCTCGTGGCACCCTGTGTGCTCTCTCTACAGCGTACATTAGTGACAGTCCCTCTTTTGCCACATGATCTCGCAGCCAGACTTCCACAAATTGTGTAGGGTTTGTCCCTTCGCTTAGTTATGGAACACCTAGTATCCGTACGTTGTTTTGGTGGGACCTACCTTCTGCATCGTCCAACTTCTCTTGTAAGTCTGTCAACTGGCGGTGCACCTGTTCCATATGAGAGGTTGTGGCCATCTGTTGGGGCACCAGATCATCCAACAATATTTTATGATTTTTAACTTTATCTGCGAGTTTTTCATGGTCTACCTTCAGTAGTGTGAGATTAGTGGACAATGTACCAATTTGCGATTCAATAGCGGCTCGCGAGTCTCTAATTTCCTTCAGTATTAAATCCAGTTTGCCACCTCCAGTTGCTGTGGGCGGTATCATATGTTCTGAGCTTTGTGTTGGGTCCGTGTGTGGTGTGGTATCAACGTCCCCTGATGATGGGAGCTCAGTCTGCTTAGCCCTCGTTCTGCCCATTGTAAAGAAGAAGTAAGGAAGCAATAGTAAGAGGTAAAGAGTGTATGGTCAATGCCAGAGGTCTGCAATGTGTATCTGATTTCGCTCCAAGGATATGTTGTGGTGTTCCAGATCTTGATAACTCTGTCACAGTGGCAGTGGATGCACCGTTTGACATCAATGACCATTTCACTGTATTTATAAAATGTCTGAGATGAACACTTAAATTTAAATTTTAAACATTTTGCCACTGGGGAGGTAAAGCAGCAACCAGTGGTTTCTGGCTGGATTCCAAAAGTTCGAGATCTAGTCTGAGAGAAGATTGCAGATAAATATGTTTTGTCCACCTTACCATGCACTGGTGCCTGTGCATGCCATCCAAGGTACTCGAACTGTGACTTTGCTACCACTTGCTGGTTGTAAACAGAAACAACAAGTTTCCATTGATTTAATCAAGTTACACCATGTGGCACATTCTCAATAGTAGGCCACGGGGCTTCTTGATAGTTCCCTGTCACCTCTCACTATCCTGCATGAAATCTGTTTACAGGCTATAAATAGCCCTGATCTTTCTACTCCCCAGCTGGGGTCTTCAGTGAGTTTGCAGTTTTCTGCTTCTGCTCCTAGCATTGAAATTATATACTATCAACTTCCTTTGGAGGTGCCAACTTGCTCTCCTTTACCTGATGAGGTCCCTGTTTGAACTCAGACTGCCTCTGATTCTTTTATCGACATTGACAATTTTTCTTCAGACTCTTCGCATACCTCCTTGCATGGTGCACGTGCACCATCCTTTTGGCTCAAACAGACTTATCTGATTCCTCCGTAGTCCTACTGTTGGATTTGTCTTTCACAATTTTTTCACTTCCTCTGGATTGGATTTGTTAGTCTTTTCTTTTTACTATTAAATGGACACTATCTCCCTGATCATAGTTCTCCACCCCATTCTTCATCACATAAGGTCCGAAGAGACTTATCCTTTATGAACATTACTGCATTCCCTATCCATGATGGTATTGTTTGGGATAAAGTACCCTATGACATTTTTGGTCTTCCAGAAACATTGCAAACTCCGTACATTTTTTAAATTCAATTTCTGATGAATGGGATGTTATAACTGTTACTAATATGTGATCTGAATTAGAATTGTACACAGTATTCGTAAATTAAGATTTATATTTGAATTCTGCAAATTATGGTGAATTATTTTGTTACCATCATTTTGCACATCACTAGTTACACAGAGCTAGTACTCCATGTGCTGTTTTTAATTATACATAATGGGAACACTGCCTGACAGCACCTATACGTTGTTCTAAAACATATTTAAGGAAGTAGCTTTATTTTTCTGGTCATGTCACTACAGACCCAGTTTCATGTTATTATAAATTTACATGTTGCCCACTGAAGTGAAATATGCTCACACAAACAAAATTGATATATTCTGAGTCAATTCAATTTCAATTCAAAAAGCTTTATTCGGTTGGTGAGATACAACCATATAAGCAAAACATATAATAAAAAACGATAAAATAAAATTACATAGCATAAGAAAAATGCTATCTTCAAAATGCACACAGTATTTATATATATATATTTAACCATTTTCAATACCAAACAAAAATGGCTTTAAAAATATGGTGCAAATTTTGCATAAAGTGACAAATGTGCATTAACAGTGCATGTAAAGTGCAAAAACGCAAAAGAGGAAATATTAAAATGCAAAATGCATCCAAAAAGTGCTCAAGGTATAGGATACATATAAGAATTACCAACAGTACATGATGAAATATGCAGATCAATGGGAGCTTACGTGAGCCAGGTTACTAACAGTACATAATAAATGTGCAAAAATACGCAGAGCAATTAAAACTACACAGGACACATTAAAGATTTCCTTGTAAAAACACATTTTAACACGTAGGATGCGGTTATAAAACAGATATCAGGGCTTTCCAGAGATGTTAATAACTTCAATGCTGAATTTGTGGACCGAACATTATATTTTAAAAAAATAGGTTTAAGATAAAACTTCCTAAAATGACTATAAAATTTACAAAACAATAAAAAAATGGCAACAGCTTTGTTTCGAAACGTTATCGCAAGGGCACATAATATCAGATCTAATTTTCATATGTGGGAATGAAACTAAATGATGGACAATCCCAAGCCGTAGACGAGTTAAAACAAATCGATGAGAATTACGAGTAACAAAAGTAAGGTAGGCTTGGAAACCAATTCTCAGATTCAAATCATTATAGAATACAGTAGTTTTTAAATTACTAGACTGCTTCTCTCTGGTTATGTTCTTCTATGAGAGAAACTTCAATTTTAAGTCTTTCTTGGGTATCAAAGCGGAGGCCTCAGGGTTCAGAAGGATATTACAATCAAATAGAAGATTAAACCAATAATAAATATAGTTCAGCCAGGGTATACGTGATAGATTATCAAACCTCAAACAATCTTTAATAATCAATTGTGTGAAGTTTGTTTCGTTTTTGGACCAAATGGAGCGCCAAAGTAATAGTGGGCGTAGGGCAGCCAAATCCGCAACATGGTCTATACCGACTTCCTTATGAATTAGCAGGGTCGATGCTGAGGCGGGGACGCATAATAATTTTTAAAAAAACGTCTTTTCATCATTCTGTAATGCATTCACGCAATGGTGACCCCACACACCCACTCCATATAATGCCGATGAAATACACCTGGCGTTGTAAATTGCCATCATTTCTTTTATCCTCCTTTGGCCCAGTTTAGCGGCAAATCTAAAAATGCTATTAGTGTTTCTACTCATCTTCATTCTGACATTTTCGTCCTCGCGTATCCATTTCCCATCTCCTGAAAATGTTATACCTAAGTAACAAAACCATTTAACCATTTGAATCTTGGCTTTGTCAATATAAAAAGTAGTGGTAGATAATTTAGCTTTCCTACCACAAGCCATTACAAAAGTCTTGGACTTATTTACTACCAGTTTCCTATCATTAATAAACAACACAAATCTGTCTATAAGGCGTTGCATTCCGACCTGTGTTCTTGATAAAAGTACGGCGTCATCGGCATACAATAAAATTGGAGTAGCGCTCCCATCTATAATAGGTGCATCCGAGGGTAGCTTACATAGAATTGAGTCAATTTGATTAATAAATAATGAAAATAAAAACGGTGCAAGTACGCAACCCTGTCGGATACCTCTCGCAACTTTAAAAAAAGGTGTACATTCCCCCTGGGGTCCGTAACGGACCTTGCAGGATAATCGTGAGTAGAGCCTTGCCAGAAAATATACACATTCCTTTGGGGCATCAAGTTCTAACAAGATGTCCCAAAGGATTTCGTGATCCACAAGATCAAAAGCGCTGCTCAGGTCAGCGAAGCAGAGGAACAGACTCCCTTCCTTGGCAACAGTATATTTGTTGACCAGGAGGTCAAGATTAACACACTGCTCCAACGTACCCAGACCTTTCCTAAAACCGTATTGCGCCTTTGATAAAATTGATTTGTCTTTGGCCCATAATTCAAGTCTTTTTAACATTATTCTGCTCAAAATTTTAATAGAGGAATCCAATAAAGAGATGGGACGGTAATTACTTGCCTCAGACTTAGAGCCTTTTTTAAAGAGAGGGATAATTATAGACTGGCCCCATGAAATAGGTAACTGACCCTCCGCAGTTGCATTGAAAAATTTTGTTAAAACAGGGGCCCACAAATGCAGTTCGGATTTATACAAATCCAGCGGAACCCCGTCTGGGCCAGGGGCTTTGCCTCCTTTACTGTTATTTAATCCCTCATAAACCTCGTCAAGGCTTATATCTAACGGTAGCCTGGGCCAAGGAAGATCCTTATCCAATGATAAATCTAAAACAATCCCACCAGCGTTAAAAATATTTAAAAAGTGTTCGATCCACGAATTACAATCTACATATGAAGATATCTCTGGCACTCTATCATTTTTTTAAAATGAGCTGTTTATAGTGTCCCAATACAGTTTGCTATTTTTTGTAACTGCAGCTAAGTTGAGGTCATCCCAGGCCTCTTCTTGGAGTTCTCTTTTCCTCTTGGCAAGGGATAGTTTATAATTAACTCTACAACTTTTAATATTAATGGGATTGCGAGGTTTGTTACTCAGAGCAGTTTTTAGATCATGCAAAGTACAAGTGCAACTTTTATCGAACCAGCCTAAATTAATTTCTTTTCTCCCCTTATAATTCTTGGTCAATAAACTATCAATCATTTCATTGATCGTAAGTACATTATTCAATATGTTATACGAATCAACTTCCTCGCCAAGGCAATACTCTATTTCCTTACTGCATTTTACCAGCAACTCCTCCAGTAATTTATGTGGAACAATCCTAGACCACCTAATCCTCATTCCATTTGGTCTTGTAGCTTCAACAGAGTTAATACAATCACTGTCATTTCTTAATTGATTACCCCAACAGTGCAATGAAATAGAAATACTATTGTGGTCGCTTAATGCTTGCTCATTAACCCATAAGTTGGAGTAAGCGATATTGTTAGAAAGCAAAATGTGATCAATATTGGTGTTAGCATCTCTTCCTGTAAAAGTAGGGCAATTAGTATTTCCTCTGTTTTTCGTGCAACTTAACAAATCCAAATCGTACTTAGCTATCATATTGTTTAAAGCCAAGCCATAAGCACAATGTGGAAAGTGTAAGTAGTCAACATCGTGTTTATTTCCGCACTCCCTTCTTAACCCACACAAGTCACTCATGGCGAAAAGGCAAGGGCTTATATTAAAATCGCCCACCCATAAAATGACCGACTGATTACCTAAAAGCTCCAATGCCCTCTCGAATTCCTTATCCAGTGGGGTCAAGATTTTACCTCGCTCTGCAGTAAAGATGTTATTATAATAGTTAATCAAAACTAAATTTTTGCCTTTGTCGAACTCAAGACATAGCACCTGAGAGTGGACGTCCACTGAAATACAACTTCTAATTTTACAAGAGTTGAGTTTAGTCGATATTAACAGTAGGAGCCCACCCTTTGCCCTGCCAGTGATTGAGTTAACTGCATTCAAGCAGTATGAGGTATAACCCTCAATAAAGATAGGCTCCTCTCGCCAGGTTTCTTGGAGGCATATTATGTCGTATCCTGTATTAATAAAATCTTTCCAAAAGGGGGTGTCCAGTTTCCTATTTATGCCTGCAATATTCCAGGTGACTACGCTAAGACTTAAGACCAGAACGGGGCTAGCAGTTATGCAACCGTTTACCACATCTTCAGAAATTACTAAATTAAGAGGGGGATCTTCCACATTTCCCATGGATGTGGTACAAGTGGACTTAAGATCGTAAATTACACTGCCAACTTCCATTATAAGTAATTCAGGGCCAATGGGTGATTAGGCGGCTTCTATTGTATTAAATATATGGCGAGTATCCTGATTACCACAGCTCATCTCACCCTTTTCAACACTGGGAACCTCATTAGTTATAAGAATTACACTGGATGCTTCATTTATAATAGGAGTAGGAGAGTTACTATCGTGAACAGAACCTTTAGGAAAAATATGCCAATCATTGTCCTCCAAGGATTCGAGGGCTGTAAATCTATTATGTGTGGGAATATAAAAAATGTAGCATGGTCTTGCCATACTTGCAAAATTGGGATACATTGTGTAGCTAGGTTCCAATAGGTGCCTATAAAAATAGCCTAAAGGTAAGAGAGTGGTGTTACATTCCCATGCAGAGGGTAACGGTGCATTATTAAGAGTATTTTTAGCCCAAGAGCAGGTTTTAAAATTTATTACAACACAATTCCCCTCAAAACATTTTCTGAGGGGGCCTACCCAACTTACTCTTTGCGCTAATATGATCTGACTGGCCCCTTCCATAGGGAAGTTACATTTATTGGCCAACCAGTGAAGCGTTTTATTCTTCAGTGTCTCATTATTCTCAACTTGCCCGTCTCTTAGCTTGGGGATGTTCACAAGCACAGCTACATATGGACTGCATTCTGGGGGCAGATTAATGCAAGGTGGCAGCTTTCTAGCATTTATTGAGGTCGTATAGACTTCCTTCCCCATACATGCTTGGTCCGAGGGGGCAATTTTTCCATTAGGTTGTCCTCTCTGATTAACTCTTTCTATTAGATTCCCTTCCGCAGATAGATGGGGGCTAATGGGTGAGTCCCCTCGTGGCTGACTTGTGGGGGTCTTGCCTTTAGTCATATTGGGGGCACCTACATTCCTTTCAACAATACCCATTGATATAGTAGATACTTCTACTCCCGTTTTTTGTGAGTCTCACTTTCCAACTTTATCAATAGCTCCTCTTAATTTGTCAACCTCTCTGGCCAAATTGTCCACTTTGTCAAATAATGGCCTAAGAAGCTTAGCTAATTTGTCAAAAATTGCCTCTGGATTAAAAGTTTCCGTAGAACTTTGAATGGCCCTTGTGCGTGTAGTGACCTTATTCTCAGTAGTAGGAGGTTTTTTCCCCCTTTTCTTAGGCCCAATACCCGGCCCCGTAGTTTTTTTCCGTGCCCCCCTTTTGTTTCCCGGTGGTGATATTACTGAGACGGGGCTGATTTCTGTAGCGAACAGTCTAGGGGAGTTTGAGATATTCAAGGGAATGCTATCATTAATATCGTCACCTTCGGTGATAGTCGAGGCTATGGGTACTTCGATATTACTACTTAGATTGCTTTGATTACCTTGGTAATTTAAGGGTAATGCGCTTGTACCCATGGACAGTCTTTTTTCTGTGCGATCTATTTCCTGGGTAAGAGCACTGACCGCTTTGACTAAATAGGTATCAATAGTGTTACAAGCTAGATCGGCTGATGCCTTGGCTCCACGTCTCACCATAATTGGGTATATTGTGAACAGCCCTCCTTTCTCCTAATTAGCACATATATTACAATAAGATCATAAATAGTCAACAGTGCATATGGACCGCGTATACAAAGGATAGCACAATACTGTCGTTTTCAGATATACGGTGTCTGACCACGTCAAGGGGGGGTGGCCCGGCCCGACCTCCTTCGTCCTCTGACGGCCTCAGACGGCCCGCCCTTTGCCCGGGCTTAGCCCGGCGCTGCCCGCGCGCTGTCCCGCGACGCGGGAGGTATGCTTGTTTTTATAGCGCCTCCGTGCGCGTGATTATCATCAGCTGTTCCGCTCTCCGGAGCTGGGGATTCTGGGGACTATAGTTTCCTCCACACAGCGGCCGCGACATCAGCAGAGCGGCGGCGGGAGGAAATGAGGCCAGCAGCACCCACAGCGTTCACCAGGAAGGGCAGGTAGGATTTCTGTAAGTCCCCCAACTTCACCACCACATCAGGGCAACACCCGCTCCCCCGGAGGTATGCTTGCTTTTATAGCGCCTCCGTGCACGTGATTATCGTCAGCTGTTCCGCTCTCCGGAGCTGGGGATTCTGGGGACTATAGTTTCCTCCACACAGCGGCCGCGTCATCAGCAGAGCGGCGGCGGGAGGAAATGAAGCCAGCAGCACCCACAGCGTTCACCAGGAAGGGCAGGTAGGATTTCTGTAAGTCCCCCAACTTCACCACCACATCAGGGCAACACCCGCTCCCCCGGAGGTATGCTTCCTTTTATAGCGCCTCCGTGCGCGTGATTATCGTAAGCTGTTCCGCTCTCCGGAGCTGGGGATTCTAGGGATTATAGTTTCCTCCACACAGCGGTCGCGTCATCAGCAGAGCGGCGGCGGGAGGAAATTAGGCCAGCAGCACCCACAGCGTTCACCAGGAAGGGCAGGTAGGATTTCTGTAAGTCCCCCAACTTCACCACCACATCAGGGCAACACCATATTCTGAGTCATTTATTTCACAACTAGCCTGAAATGGTTATGAGGATTAAAAGGAATGAATGAATGTGAGTTCTTATATAGCGCTCGATTTACCCTTGGGCATCTCGGCGCTTGCATTGGGAACCCGTCCTGGTTTTTCCCTGTGAGATAACCCGTACTGTGCATCCCCAAGGTGAAAGCCAGGCATCCCGCCGCGGGGAGCCGTTGTGGAGATTAAGCAAGCTTGTTGCCCAGAGCTGCATAGTGTGAACTCGTGCTTAGAGTGGGCACCGAAGCGAGAATTATCGAGTCCATGGACAATTGGGCTCCAGACCCTGCCGCGTCAGGAATCGAACCCTGGTCCCGGGTCTGACCTCTGCTTCAGGGTATGCCTCCTCTAACCAGTGAGCTACACTTCTCCATAGGATAAGGATAAGTTTGACCTTAAATCTGTTTGGAGTACATGATGCTGGCAGGCCTAGGGCACTGTTACTTTATTTAAGGCTTGCCTGATCACTTGCCAAATGATCTTTTTAAACAAAACAGCACAACAGACTGCATGTCTTGGCTTGGGAAATTTAAAAAATGCAAATACTCCAATCATTCTTTTTGTGGCAAAATGTGATAACTGGCAACATGTAATTAATTTCACAGAAGAACAGCTTAATAAAATGTGCTGAATGGCACGTACAATTCTTCACTTTCTGTTGCCGATGGGTAATTACTATGGCCAGTAGATACCAATGGGTGTAATTCTCAGTTTTTAACTCTTACACAGGGTGTAAGGCAAAAAAAACAGACCCTCATTTTTGGTTAGAACAGCAAACTTGTCAGCAGTTAAAGACCACTTATCTCACCTTTTAGTTAATATGGATATACAGGATTTTTTGTTGGGTCCCAGATCTCTTCGTTGTAAACATTTTATATATGCCACTTATAATGAAATTTGGGAAATTTCTCAACAAGAAGCTGCTGACGGATAAGACAAATTGATAAGGAAAACTTGGAAAAGGCTTTGGCTGTTGACGATAATCGAATGACGACACAGTCAACTCATATTTATTCATTGAATAATGTTGTTTCACCTGTATTTGAAATTATACAAAATGACATGTCTGTGCTCCAACATAGCCAGAGTCAGCTAAGATCAATTTTGCAATTGAGTTGGACATTGCAAGTTTTAAAATCGAATAGAGTGTCGGGGAAATATTTAAATGCAACTGAATTGTTTTTACCTTATAATTTGACAGGCATGCAAAAAATAATGGCTAGAAAATAAGAAATCCAAACTATGTTTAATATTGAACATTTAGAGAAGTTGCTTTTTACTGTAGCTTAGACATTTTCAAATAGGCAGATATGAAGAGAAAAGTTGCACATTTCTGATACATGGTTTCGTTTTCCTTTTTTCAATAGAGATGTATGCACGGGAACAAAGAGGTTTTTGTTAGTCTTCATGAGTGTGGAACTTCTTTGGGTCACTCCTTCATCTGTAAAGAGATAACACCTCATGAAGTTTGTAACGCTTCCATGGCTAACCTTGCATGTTATTTGAAGGGTATTCCAGTACCATTGATAAAGTCAGAATTTTTGGTGCTTTCTAATAGATGCTGCTTAATTTTAAAAGATCAGAGTTGCTGTGGGATGAAACTAGGTGCCCCTTATGTAGTCACTGTTTTCAAGGTTATTACTTGTTGCATGAATATCTTTTACCCTGCCACACAATCTACTGGGGGAAGTTACTTTGTGGCCGAAAGTCCCTGTTGCTCAAATTAACTTTGACTAATTAAGCAGACTGAAAGCTTAGTTGTTTCAAAAAGAAGTGGCTCTTAAATCTTCCTGGAAAACCTTTGATCTCTAAGTTGCACATTCTTCGTCTGAAGTACAGTCACTTTTATGTACTCAATTTCCACAGCATTTTGGTGAGCTTCTAACCGTATTTGTAATGCTTCTAACACCACTGGAGTGCCACACTTTTAAGTGATTGCGTTTGGATTGTGTTGTTTCTTTTGGTTGCTATTTTGAATATATGTTTGTTGCTCTGCAATGGATGTCCAACAACAAGGTCTAAAGGTGATGGAATTCCCACACGTCCTTCAGTGTCATGAACGCATAATACAGTATTTTGGAGTATTTTTGTTATTGGAACTGAACGAGAACTGGTCTCTGTCCTTCTAGCCCATGTGGTTTCAGACAGTAAAACATATGTTTCACTGTCTATGGTGCTCTTTTGAGTGGGTACCCGAATTATGCCTTGCTACACAATTGTCACAGTCTCTGGATATAAATCTGCTTGTTCTCCCTTTCCGGAAGCATCGGCTGTGGTGTCCTGTGATATTGCTCCCTTTGCTGCAAGATGCCTACTATGAGCCGCCTTCATCAATGCCAGATCCTCCTTGGACTTCAGGATTGCTGTCATCTGAATACTCTTCTGAGGCTGCATTCCTGGCACTGTTGCCTTCAGCGGCTTCTGCTTCTTCTTCTGCGCCCTTGGATCTTGCTCTTCAGGCCTGTTTTGATGTGTTGTTGTGGATGCAGGTTCCTTTCTGAGCCCCAATGACCTTCAGTTTGGGTGCCTCCTAGACTATTTAATTGACTTGGTTTTTTGCATCTGCTTATGCTGTTTAAGCGTTTATATGAAATGCAAGGATTTTTTTATTTATATTTATTGCTCCTGCTTGTTTCTATAAGTCGTCTCATCCGACCAAGGAGAGGGTGTTGTAGAGCTTCCATTGAGCCTCAATTTTAGCTTTTCCTTTCAACTTGCTCTCTTTTTCAAATGGTGGTTTGCACGTGTTTTTACCCTGGTTTGAAAAAGTGCCATGCACACATTTATTCTTGGTAGACATTGTTACACTGTTTGTTCCAGTGTCACACATAATAGAACGCAATGCCCTTGTTATATTTTTGTGCTCGTAGGAGACTCCTCTTTCTTCCAGATTAACTAAAATTGCTGTTCTGCACCTCTGGCACAGTACGATGAGGATGATGTTTTATTATATAAACAGCATCCGTGCTGAATTTGGTGAGGGTCACTTGAAGCCGAGGCTATCATGGAAATTGCTGTGAGCTGTGAAAGAGATGCAGCTCCGCCAGCCCAGACCTTCATCCAGAGAAGGAAAATAGCCATGCAAGAGAAGTAGACAGGCCTGTACACTTAGGGCCTGATTATGATGTGGTTAGAAAGGCCTCCTAAAGGCATTTGCTCCGTCCAAATCTGATCGGGAACGTGTCTTTCCGACCGACTCAGAAAGGTTTGTGACCGACCGAGTACGATGCGAGTTAGGCGTTAAGAATATCCCAATCTGAACCCGACAGCATTTGGAATGACTGAGCCGTACGGAGCAAAATCATACGTCTCTATGAGCCGCATTTCCAAACTACTGAGTACAATGCTGGATTTGGATAGCCTTTCCGAATCGTGCCGACCGACTTAAATTGGCAGTCAGAATCAGACTTTGGGAATCCATAGTGGCCCCCCCCCCTGCACCCAGAGCCTTCCCAATCGGGCCAGTGGGGGTACCCATGGCTCCCCCCTTACCAGCAACGCATAGTGTGGCAGGCACCAGGGGGTGCCCGCCACAGGGTGCGCAATTTTCCCCATACACCCCTTTCTTCAATGGGAGCCTATGCATTCGGTCAGAACAAAGGCTCCCTTTGAAAGTCAATGGAAGTCCAACCAAATCGTATCTGGAAGCATCCGGATGCCTCATACTCGGGCAATTGGACTCTCCCTATCCGATTCTGTCGGAAACCATTCCCAAAACCATTCAGTCAGGAAGCTTTCCAAAGCGCATCAGAATCGGACCCTTAGTAGGGTGCATACGTTAATGCACCGAGGCCAGCTTCCAGACACATTATACCAAGCTATGGGGTTAGATCATCCCAACAGGTTCGGCAGAAGGGTACTCCTGATATGCTCTCACTAGTGTAGAGGTATTAGATAGGAGTAACATAGGAACAATTAACATGGATAAATGGTTTGTGTTATTCACCATTATAATGATGCTTATAACAATGATATGTTTCATCTGCTTAATAATCGCAGCTCATGTTTTATTTACAAGGATTAGATCTTTTTAACAAACATTTGAAAATGTATTTTCATACCTTTTCTTTGTTGCCCCTTGGGCATGCAAAAGTGTCAAATGAAAGGTTTAGATCTGTTTCCATGAATTCCTTGGGAATTGGAGTGGTCATGTTCGAGGTTACCAATAACATCCATATATCTGAAAGGTTAGGGGTTTAGATGTGGTACTGTGAGCTAGCCAAAAAACAACATTTACTGATGATATTAGTGGACTCAGTCTCTATCTTGTGAAGTTTTGTTGACATAATACACAGTCCTCCTCAATTTGTAGGAACTGTATAAAATTACTTAAAGAAGGTTTCATCATCTCTCTTCATCCATTGGTCTTTTGTTGTGTCATTCACATTGTGCTTCTGCCACTACAGCATATAGCATGGGGTAATGGATCAGCCACTGGTTAACTTCACTTTGAGTGACCATATTTTGCTATTTCACAATGAGCACATCCGTACACAAGGTAGTTCCCTTCAGTGCCAGTGTTTTAGTTTTAATTTTTAAATTACTGTAGTGTTGCCTTTGTGTTAAGAACCTGAGGTGCAATCAGGACCTTTCTATTAGATGTAAACTAAGGCCACATTCCATGCTTGATCAGTTTCTCTCTCCTGCCAATGGTGTTGTAAATTCCTTTTGAAGTGTCCTTTGTTTATCTCATTGCTGGTATTTCACAGCAAAAACAGATTGCATACATTTGAAACTGTTCAGTTTTAAGTTATTCTTTTTCCTATGCATGCAGTACCCAAACTGAAAGCTTCAATAGTATACATGGAAACTCATAAGCAGACAGTTCTTCAGAACATGTTTATTCTGCACTCAGTTTCACCAATGGGTCTTTAATAACCTTTGCCCAGGAAGAAAATCTGCCTCTGTTGCGTAATACTTTTTTAAATGCATGTCCCTCTTCCTCCTTTTTTTGGATCTGTGTTTCTTTCCTTCTTTCTTGCTTCCCTTCTCTCCTGTCTTCTTTCTTTTCATTTTCCTTCTTTCCTTCCTTGTATCTAGCTTTCTTTTGTCTTTCTTCCTCATCTTCTTTCGATCTTTCCTTCCTTCTCTCTTTCCATCTTTCTTGCCTTCTTTCCTTACTCCTTTCTTGCGTTCTTTCCTGCCTTCTTTTTCTTCTTTCTTTCATTTTCTTCTTTCTTTATTTTCATCTTTACTTCTTTCTTTCCATCTTTCCTTCTTTCTTTCCATATTTCTTTCCTTCTTCTCTTTTTTAATTTTTCCTTCATTCTTTCTTCCCATCTTTCTTTTTCCTTTTTTTCCTTTCTTTCTTTCCTTCTTACTTACCTTCTTTCCTGCTTTCTGTCCTTCCTTCTTTCCTTCCCTACGTTATTTCATTTCTTTCCTTTGTTCCCTCTTTCCTTTCTTTTTTTCTTGCCTTCTCTTTTTTTTTAGTTCTCTCTTTCCTTTTTGTCTTTCTTCCTATCTTTCCCTTTTTCTTTCTTTCCATTTTTTCTTTCTTCTTTACTTCCTACCTGCTTTCTTTCGTTTTTTCCCAACTTTCTATCTTTTATTTCCTTTTCTTTCTTACTTTTTCTCTCCTGCTTTCTTTCCTTCTTGCCTTCTTCCTTTCTTTGCGTCCAGCTTTCTCTCTTGCCTTCTTTCTTGCTTTCATATGATGTAAATGTACCAGTTTGCCATCGATGATGCTCACATATGCCATAGCTATGTCTCCATGTCTGTGGTGATGACTACTTTTTAGTCCAGGGCTGCTCATTATTCTAGTAGGCTGCTCATGAGGTCACAGGGTTTGATCTGCATGCTGGGATTATGAACCTGCGTATGGAAAGCTCCTATAGCCTGCCATTTCACATGCCTCATCGCCTTCTTGTACTTACCAACCCATCACCATGATGCATAGCCATGCTGCATGCCACCTTGCTCATCCCAGCTGCCAGCCACAGCCCACATATTTTTTCTGGGCTTTTCTGTTGGATCGTCCGGTCTTTCGCCCATTATACAGGTCATTATGCACAAGCACATGCTATGTTAAGGAAGTAGCTGGGATTCACACATAGCCTGTATTGTCTAAGTGCCGCATTGCATGGAGATGTGGCTGGCTGATCGTCGTGCAATAGGCTAGGCTGCAGGCTAAGCTAGAACGCCCCCCTAGGGCTGCTTTCGAAATTTAATGGTCAGCCCATCTAGCCCTATAAGCAGCCCCACAGGTTACAGGGGAATACAGTTTGGCACAACCCAGCGATACAGCTGTTGTAGGTGCGATGATGAGAGACAGATAGGGGACGACGGACAGGCAAGGGATGTCTTTATCAGGAGATAGTAGCTCTTAAGGGCAGATTTGTAGGTGTAATTTAAAAGGGTAGTTCAAAGACCAAGAAGTAGGATGTTTGAGTAGAATTATGCCAGGGGCGTGGGTGACTGAAAACAGGAAGGAACAAATGGGGTACGGTGTCATATAAAATTTATAAAAAAATAGACTATTGCCAGCAATTTAAGATGCCATTTAACACAATTACATATATGTGTATTGCAATTGTGCCACCGAATGAAGTATATACACGCCCCTCACTCGCAAAACAAATTCTGCAACAGCTGTAAAGACTATGGGCTAAAATGTTGAAGCAATCATCGGTTATGATTTTTAGTAGGAAATAAAACTACTAAGGGAATGTTTACTGCATTGTTTGCTCTGGACGGGCAACAAGGTACTTGAAGACATTTTTTTAGATCTGGCCTTTGAGACAGTTTTAGCTGTCTTGCCAGACTATTGTTTTTCCCAAATATCATACACAATCATACATAATGTACATATATGAAGGGACTTTTAATCAGCAGGTTTCATCCATTGATCTGTTACGTTGTCAATCACGTTTTGCTTCCACGCATCACAATATACAGCATGGGGGCCTTCAACCCATCACAGCATGGGGCAATGGACCAAACCACTTCAGCAATTTGTTCCCTTCACATTGATTGACAGCACAAAGCCTGTGCACATTGTTAGCATCCACCTTAAAAAGTCCCTGTCTCTTCAGTTCCTAAGCTAGCTCAAAGTGATTTAAAAAAAAAAAAAATGTTACGTATGTTTTATATTACTGTTAATTACTGGCTATTTATTTTGCCTTCGTCCTGTTTCAAAGTTTATCTAATAAAGTGAGGAAGACGTCACAAATAATAATATTAGAATGCATAGCACAACAGAAAGGTATGTTGTTTAAAAACATCTCTGGTAATACGGCTGCATTTTAATTTTATAATTTGTATTGCAAGCATAAGTCAGCCACATTTAGTTGATGGCATATTTTTTTTCTTTTCTTTTTGCGGCCTTACATTCCCAATAAAAATATAAACAAATAACCCTCACACATGCTAAGGTCAGACCTATTGCCTTTGCCAGTGCTTGTTACTGTTAGTATTAAACCATGTGTAAATCGGCCTGAATTTAAAATGGTTCACCTCTCTGTAAACCCTCCGCAGCCCCAGGCAGCAAAGGCTCATGTGATATCGAATTGTGTGTGCTTAAGGTTTAATCCATAAAGGGAAGTGCGACAGTGTGTGATGATTATACGGATTGCGAGCATTTCTCTTTCTGGCACTCCACCGAGTCTAGCTGCTGCAGCAGGCAGTGGGAAAGGGTCGGCGCGGACTTAATTGTACTTTTTGTAAGTGCGCAGATCAGTCAGGCAGGAGGAACAGTATCAAACGGGATTGCACATTAATCTCCCTTAGGCTGTTTGCCTTGAAGCAGATGGGGTTGGTTCACTTTCATCCGCATGGCTGCTGGGATGATGCATCTGTATCCGCCTCCCATCAGATCTGTGCTGCAGACACTCTCCAAGGTAGGAACAAGGACACAAGGCAGCTGCTCGTTGGTATACTTAGAGTTTATCTCGCAGCTCGTTTATTACAGGATTCCTGCTATTGCTTTAAAAGAAGTCAGAGAAGAGTTATTAAGCGAGCTGTGGAAAATGAAGCACAGGAAGGCTTTGGATGCTACTGTTTAGCTTGCTACTGCTGGAAGCTTCCTGCCCTTTTAAGGTGATGTTCCCGCTCAATGCCTGGCCTGTCGTGGAAACTACAAATCACCATTTACGTCCAGCAAGAGGAGAACTGCCTGCGAGCCCACCTCTACCCTCCACCGGCCTGAGGCCTCCCATGATTGCCTGGCACAGTTTGGTCCCAAGAGATCTGGGGGTGCTAAGTACTGCGGGGGGGGGGGGGGGGGGGGGGTTCCAGATTGGTTCTACACTATAGGGCCATCGTACTGTTGATGTGTGCACTGAGCTGCTGTGCATCTTTCATGTTTAACATTTTGTAATTAAGCTTACAAATCTCCATTGACTAATATTACCTCAATACAACGATAAACACTATACATGTAAATGAACCATGAGCATGCTCAGTGATTCAGGTTAAATTAAAGGTTTATCAATTATCCTGGAGTAAACACTGCTGAGTTCATGCTCCAAGTTCCTGTATGTTATGCAGTTTTTGTATATCTTAGTGTTTGCCAATTACTGCCCTCTTACCACGCCAGGAAGGCAGACTTTCATCTGAAGATGTTGGTTTAGCCACCAGAAGATGATCAAGCGTGGGTGTTGTGATCTTGGCTGGGAGTGTTTTCTCAGTTCCTCGTGCTGTTTGATATGCTTTGGGACATTGTGTTGTGCAGTGTTGAATCAGATATGGCACATGGCCTTGTTAGATGCTTTGAAGCAAACTATGGCTGTGATAGCTGTGTGTTGTGTTGGTGTATGTGCTATAGTTAAAGAGTTATGTGATGTAGAGTTGCTGTGAGGTGGTGTACATTGTGTGGAAATCTGTGGAGGTTTAAGACTGGAGGTCCTATATTGTATCATGTGGGTATGACAAGCATGGCGGGATGTTATTTAATTGATGTGGAGCAGTGTAGATTATTGTGTGCACTTGGGAAGTGAGGCATGCTGTGGTGTTGACAGAGGGAGGTGGTGTTTTATGCAGAGAGGTTGTGTGTGAAACTTTCATGTGGTGTTATTGTGTAGCTGAAACATATATTGTGTTGCAAGGTGAGATTTTCTGTGTTCAAGAGAGATGTTGTAGGAAATTAGGTTATTAGTGAGGCCTGCACAAGGAATAGGTCTGCAATTCTTACAAGCACCCCATTGTAGCACTTGACTTTCTCAGGGTAGCGAAGCATGGCAATCCAAGGTCTACTCAGGGAAGGCGATGTGGGCTAGTAATCGCCACCATACAAAAATAGCAATCCATAAATGATTGTGCAGTCAGTGCTTTTTCTTGAGAAAAAGGAAAAGTGCACTTATTACACACACACTGCTAAATACTAGGCAGTAATACACAAAAATGTACATTGGTAGATGGAAAATACCATAGATGACATCACATAGTTACCTGTGATCCCCCAAAAGGGAAATACAAACATATAAGTTCAGTCAACCGGCTTAGCCAAAAGTGCAAGATCAAAAAAGCACATGTTAAAGACATCATTTGGTATGTAAATGTAATCATCTATAATAATAATAACTGTGTAAATGCACTTATTACTGTTTATAAAGCATATGCACTTTGATCAGTGTTTTATCAATAAAACATT
Source organism: Triturus cristatus (assembly GCF_964204655.1). Classification (NCBI taxonomy): domain Eukaryota; kingdom Metazoa; phylum Chordata; class Amphibia; order Caudata; family Salamandridae; genus Triturus; species Triturus cristatus. Next base: position 549,485,700 of record NC_140587.1, on the reverse strand, counting down.
TGAAATGAGCAAAACATGTGACTTTGTATCTTTTTATAAACTTTCCAACCATGAAAATGCAATCATAAAAACAGCCCAAAGTGGCATCTTATTTTGTTCACATGTGTCACCATAAACAGCCCCCAGAGGATAATTTCCAAAATGCACTTTCTTTAGATTCCTTCAAACCACAACATCTGCAGCCATGGTACAATTCCATAGAGAGCACAGCACCCCCTGCTGTAGATCAGGAGCCAATAGGTGCAGTCGTGATTGGCTCATTTTAATTATTGAAACTGCGCAGGAACTTCTAGATATAGAAAAACGAGAGATAGAAAATTTAGAATCTCATCTTTAACAAAGTTTGGCATTAGAAGAAGCCAAAAACAAAATTGAAGAACTAGAAAGAGATTCACAGGGATACAGAGAATAGCTCACCAATAAAAAAAATGAGGAAATTGAGAAAAGACATAGAGAAATTTAGTGTTGAAAACATTTATCCATACACAAAAAAAGATTACTTCGAGAATAGAAAAGATCAGAGATGGGAAAAACCCCAATTCCTTAGACCAGTATACTCTAGAGGAGGTGAGAAACACATAACCTTCTCCGAGACCTCGGGATCAAGTAGTGATGAGGAACAGATAGGGCCACAAAATTACAAAGGAACACCAACATACGAACGGGATAATTTTTTAGGGAAACGACAATTCCGGGGACAAAGGGGCTACAGGGGATACAACCGGCAAGAACCCCAGAGAAACCATCCACCTCACAATGGAGGCCAGGAGTACCTCACAACGAGGAACAAACAATATTGGAGGTAGATGAACTCCCTATTTTTTATTTGTCTCACAGAACTCTTAATAAACATGAACAGGATGTACTCAAAAAGGGCTTTAGTTTTGCACCCACGGCTCCATACAACATGTTTGAACTAGAGAGTGATCTAAAAAAAATTCTTCAGGAAAATTCCTCTAACTAGATTTTTTGAAGATAAAGTGTATAACACTGCTCCTAATGTTTCCGGTTTCAAACCGGAATCAAGTTTCACTCCCAGCTTGGCACATGTTGATAAAAATGTAGAAATGTTTGAAAAAGTAGTTGAAATGGAGATAAAAAGTATGAAAAAAATGAAGAATAACAACTTCCATAACAACATGAGCAAAGATCAGAGGATAGCCTTGAAAACCTTACAGGACTGTGACGATATAATAGTGAAACCAGCTGATAAAGGTGGAGGGGTTGTAATTTTAGATTCTAGAGACTATGAGACAAGAATGAAAAAACTATTAGATGTGAAAGACCATTACCAGCGCATCAGAAATACTAGTATTGAGGTCCTAAAAAAAGATGTCGACATCCTTCTAACTAAGGGAAAAGAGGAAGGATGGATTTGTGAGAATGAATACAAATTTCTCAAAAATTTGCATCCAGTCATCCCGGCAATCTATGGATTGCCCAAAATCCATAAAAGTATACACGACCCACCCATGAGGCCTATTGTAAGAAGCATAGGATCCGTTCTGGAACCACTTAGTAAATATGTCGATTTCTTTCTGAGACCGATCGTGCAGAGACAGAGGTCATACTTAAAGGATACGGCGCATGCCATTTCTATCTTTGAGGGGCAGGGCTTCAACAGGGTGACCCAACTTTTGGTCACCCTGGATATTGAAGCTCTTTACACCAATATCCCCCAAGATAGTACAATAGAAGTCATCTCTACCATATTAGAAGAGGAAGATCTCAAAGGAGGGAATAGAGAATTTATTATATCATGTATAAGGATGGTACTGAAAAATAATATTTTTCTCTTCAAAGATGAACTTTATTTACAAACAAAAGGCACCAGTATGGGAGCAACTTGTGCTCCTAGCCTGGCTTGCCTTTATGTGGGAGAGTTTGAACAACAAAATATATTTAATGAGATGGCCCCATTTTTTGAAAATGTTGGGCACTGGCACCGCTACATCGATGATATTATTTTCATATGGAACGGTTCTAGCACATTACTAACAGAATTTTTAGAATGGCTCAAACTAGCGGATCCGAATCTTAAGTTCACAGCCCACTATAGTGATCAGAGTGTAGAATTTCTAGACATAAAGATCAAGGAGTTCAATGGCGAATTACAGGTAGAACTCTTTACTAAATCCACTGATAAAAACACTCTCTTACAGTATAATAGCAACCACCCCCATTCACAAAAAGATAATATTCCTTTTGGGGAATTTCTCAGACTACGCAGAAACTGTACCAACGTCTCTGACTTCTACAAACATGCAGAGATTATGAAAACCAAATTCAAAGCACGAGGGTACCCCAATAAATTAATACAAAATTCATTAAAGAGAGCTAGGTTTTATAACAGAGAGAGTCTTTTGGAGCCCAAAGCTAGTAAAAATAATCCAGCAACGGGAAAGGTGATTTTTGTAACTCAATTCTCTAACATCAGCAACCAAATTAAAAACATTGTTAATAGAAACTGGAAAATTCTTAATTATGGTACACAAATCCAGTTGCCTAAACCCCTTTTCTCGTTCAGAAGAAATAAAACCATCAGAAATTCATTAGTAAGAACATATCCAAAAACAGGGGAGAAGCAAACTACCTTAGAGGGTAACAAAGCAAAGGGCAACAATAAATGTGGCACATGCTCAGTATGTGCCCAATGCCTGGAAGGCAAAAACATAACATTTGCAGGCCAAAATCTGAATACCACAACATTAAACAATTGTAGAAGTAAAAACATTGTGTACCTTCTTGTATGCCCCTGCAATCAGGGATATGTAGGGGAAACCAGTAGAGAACTACGTGTGCGTATTTTGGAGCATAAATCTGCTATTAGAACAAAAAAAGAGAATGCTCCCTTAGTTGAACATTTTTGCAAGATGAACCACAACTGTGATGAGTTTAAATGGTTCATATTGGAGAAAATCACCATGAATAGACGAGGTGGTGACATGGATTCAGTGAGAAAGAAAAGAGAACAGTGGTATATATGCCACTTAAACACAGTAGACAAGGGATTGAATTCTAGAGAAGACTGGATGAAGTTAATCACGAAGTATTGAGGAAGTATATCTATAGCTTTTCTGAGCAAATAGAAAAATTCAATGTCGATAGGTGGATACGTACCATGAATGGAATAATATGTGATATGCTGTAATACCATGTTGTGTATAGAAAGAGACGCATCAGTAATATAATAACATGTTAGATACATATCGGAGCTCTTTATGCTTGATGATAAAACAATGAATATTCTAAGAGTGCTTCACTATATAATACCGAAAACTCAAAGAGTCACAAAAAATTCTCTAGAGTTGGTCCTGATATATGGAACATACTATGATAATGTAAGACAATAGTACTCCTGTTAACATTATTGTGATGACTATGTATAAAATGTCGATAGGAGGAGATGTACCATGAATAGAATAATGTGTTATATGTAGGAATAATGTATTATGTATAGGTGTAGATGCACTAGTAATAGAATTATGTCAGACGCATATTGAAGCCCCCTATGCTCTATGATATAAAAACGCACGGTATTTATATTCTGATGCTATATCGCATTTATTTTTATTTGTTGTATAAAGAGAAGTATACTGATTGTTCTTAATATTAGGGTACATATGCATGAAACCAAAAAATGTTTTTTACATGTACGAAACCATCTTCAATTTAAGAATAATTCAGGTGTCAATACAAAAAGTTGCACCACGCATAGTATGAGGTCCTGCACGTATACCAGTATCCTCATTGTTGTATTATTGAATTATCGGACAGATGATACAACCACACCTGCAATTCAATTTGGGTACTGACATCACATTAAAACATATACTATAGTCTAGCTAGGACACAGTAACAAGGCAAACAAAAGAAGGTAATAACCGTTCACGATGATTATAGGTCGTGGTTATTCACAATATTACATTTGGGTTTAATATCCAAATGTAACGAGACACGCGATCAATAAAGTTGCGATTTTGGCAACAGGGATACATTTTTTGTATTCATTGTGTTTGGACTACGTTAAAAAAAACATGTTAGCATCGGCCCAATCAGATGGTTAGACCAGTTTGACTGACATGATTCAGCGCGAACAAGAGAAATAGGAGAGTGAGAACTCATTTACGACACTCTCCTCTGATTGGTCAAATGAGATAGCTTAACCAATCATCCTTAACTTTAGATGAGGAAACACAACTGGTTGCACCGGTTGTTACGTGGCGAGTGTTATCCAATCACCGTCATACTACGCATTACGTGTGTTTTTTGGCTACCAATTAGAAGCCAGGACTCATAGGCTAAATATGCGTGACGAGTCTCCTTTTGCTGGTAATTTTTTGAACCAGACACGAAGACTGCAACCAGACCACGTCGGATGCATCATTAAGGTATGAATGGCTGTTAGCACTAGGAATCTTCGTTATCACTTTGTGCGCTATACACACGTGACCCTGTATGTTCATTATTTTTTAGACCCACCGGAGTCACAAGGAGGACAATAAGCCTCGAGCGGTTGGGCGTCGAGTTGGTATTTCCACTCGTTATCACGAATCCCAGTTAAAGAAAAAGGATTAGAAATTATTAATTGGTGTTACACTCAAAGTGAGGTAAATTGTTATTTCTGGCTTATATTAGAAGATCACTTAGATCCCAACTGCTAGAAAACTAACATTAAGTTCTTTAAAACAGGACTATCAGGTTCATTCTTCATATATTTCTCTTATCTCTTTTTTGGACGGATAGAACGTAACATTACAGATAGATACGCCTTTTTTCATCTTTACAATTATCGGGAGATCGCGGTTCGTTTGGAGGATATCACCGGCCCGCCTACGTAAATTATACCCGACTCCCAATAAATAATAAGGTGAGCTAGTAGCCATTCTATGGTCAACAGACGCTTTTCTCAAAAAATTTAATCATGTGCTTAATGAGAATCAGCTTGCCATACATTAGACATTTCTCGGCCTATTTCTTTAGAGAGAATTTTGACCAAAGTACATCCGTAGTAGACCAAATTTGTAGTGTTCAGTAAAAAGGAGGTTATTTCAAGTACCATCCTCAGATAATAATCCTTCTTGAGTATAATTATAGAATTCTATGCACAAAATATATTCAGATAAATAATATCCTCATATACTCCTTTTCTAGGGAAAGCAACGTAAGAAAATAGGAGACAACAACATTTCCGTCTTGATAAAGATGGCAGTATCAGTATAAAAGCCATCGAAACGCGTCGACGCCAACATCTTTGGAAACACAATCCCATAACCAGCACAGAATAACAAGCACATAATTGGAAATATTACTTTCTGTATTGCTGAGTCCAATGGATGTGTAGTAGTAAAGAACATAAATGGTGTCTTACTTTCATGTTTGTCTCCATGATGCTGGTCATCATTCTTGGATGTCTGTAACTGTGTAAATTTTGTAATTTGTGTAACTCTTTATTTTTAATATTGATTGTGTTTTTAACATGCTCGTTTAAATGAAATTGTATTATGACCAGATTTTTAAGATTATAGAATGATCACTGTGACAATAAAATTCTTTTTAAATAAATTGAGACAAGTTTAGAAAAACCTTTTTCTTCCACCAGATAAGTAAGTGTAAGCAAGGGAATTTCTCCTTTTTCTTATGTAGATCAGGAGCTCCAGCCTTGTGAGTGTTTTAAAAAACATTAAGCAAAGTTCCTTAGGTCTCGGTTTCCTTCCCCCGGCAGACATAGTGTCAGTATCTTTGTAGAAACTCTTTAGGGTGAGCTGCTGCACTCATGCATCTCCCCACTCTTCCTTTACTTTGTTGGTGGGGCCTCTGTCATCCTGGGGTCACCACAAGTGAAGAGATATATGAAAACAAACAAGTCCTGCAGGGCATTATGGGGCGCTTCAGGGGGAGCAATGAATACAAAATGAGCTGCTTTCAAGCTGTGCTGGGTAAGATGCTGCCTTTACTTTTCCTCCTTTTGTTCTTTTTTGGGGGGTGCCCGGTTCCACTTGGGCACCCCTATGCCTCCCAAACATTGGGGGCAGTCGAAGGAGCCAACGCCTCACTGCACCGCTCCTCTGCATATGGCAGTGGGAGCCAGAAACTTCTCTTTCCCTGCCCACTGCTGTGGGCAGGAACCTCCTTTGTTGTCCCAGTGGCCACCTGCTCCTCCCAGATACGGGGATGGGGAGCAGGGCAGGGCCACCGCTACTGGGGGGATGGGCATGACGGCACTCCCCCATCACTTCAGGCCTTCAGGGGTTGGGTTGGGGTCCCAGTCCTCTCTTTGATGGTTACACCTGGGGGATGGGTCCCCAGATGATCTAGAGAGTCTAGGGTGGGGACTCCACGCATGCCCCCCTGGAAAACTTGGATAAGAACATTGTGTGCTAACCCCTCAGGCCCTGGTCTACCCCAGGGTAAGTTGAGAAAAGCAGCGGAGCCACTCGTGCTCCTCGGTAAAAAAGCTTGCCAATCTTCAAGACGCCATATTTTGGGCCCCGTTGGGCCGATCTGGATGATCCTTGGCTTATTTTAGTCCTGGTGGCGAGCTCTAGTCTCCGGGGGCAGTTTCAGCAGACCTCATCATCTCCAAAGAAATGTAATCTATAGAGAGCTGGCTCCCTGCACCAGCCTTCTTCCTGGTTTTTGTCTCTGGGTGCAGAAGTCCAGGGCTTTCCCAACAGGTGCTGACCCTTGGGGAGACCGACTGTTCCTGCGGTAATCTGTGGCAGAGTTTTTAACCCTTTGTGGGCATCAGGGGGTTCTACCTCTCAATTGTCCATTGTGGCCGCAGGGTCCAGCAGCAAAGCTCAGAAAAACACTGAGCAAGAGAGAGTCTCCCCCTTGTGCAAGAGTTTGTAAAGAGGTGTGGAAGGTTCCAGAAGTCAGGCACTCCTGACCATTCCTAGGGCACCACGTCACCTCTCTACCCCTTTCCCAACCCTCCTGCACAGCATCCTGGGACAGTTCAAAATGTCACCATCCAGGAATCACCAGTCACATCTCTTATGGGGCACTCAGCTACACCTCTAGCTGACATCACTGCCAGGGCCTTTCTCATCAAATGTTCAAAGGTGAGTCCCCTTCTGTGTTGGCTCCAGAGGTCCGGGCTACCCTTTGTTCAGTGGACTTGGGCAGGCCCACCACTGGTACAGTGTGACAGCTGATTGATTGATGCCAATCCTTCAGCCCCACCCCTTTGCTCCTCAGGAGCTGAGTGAAGCACTATAAATTGATCCCTTTCTGTGAGGAGGCCTTTGTTCCTGCTGTTGGAGAGAAATTTAATTGACCTGGCATAGCATGGTGACAAAAGGCCTGAGCTATGATCCTGAGCTGAGTCAGACAAATATGACAATTCTGGGTGCCCCATAAGTTGTATAAATATATTTGTGGAACTTGCAGATTTGATTTTGACACACAAGTTACACCCCATTTTAGTATGTTACTGGTCTCTGTAGGCCAAAGGGAAGCAAAACTGCACTCTAAGGAAGTTTTTCCCCCATGTGTATAATAGGGTGTCACTAAAGACAAAACAGCTAATCACACTGGCTTTCCCTATTAGTGTACACTAATATTATAAGGCCTCCCTCAGGTCAATATCTACCCTGGGGGTGACACTGTTTCTCTTTACAAATGCTAATTGATTGATTGATCTACTCCTGCAGAGTCCCCACTGCACCAGGCTACCTTTGCCAAGTTAATGGGCTGCCCACAACAGTTGTCTCCCTTGTGCACACACGCGTTTACACCTGTAACCAGCCAAATGCCCCTTATACTTGCTGCGTCGCAGAGCCCTTATCTTAAAAGGCGGACACTGCCGGTAAACACACTCAGTCCATTCGCCATGTGATTACCGTGAGTGTGACACATAGTGAGACTCACCCACAGTAAAAAGTTGGAAACCGGGTAATCCAAAAAGCTAAAAATCTAGCTGAATGGGTGAAACCCAACTACAACAGATTTCATATGGCAATGTCTGGAATGGTGTGGATTTATCGTCATGTATGGTTTGATGTGATAGCCATAGAAATACAGGAACCAGAATATGCAGCTATGCAGCAACATAATGCAAGCATACTGCTTTGCAAAACATTTTTTTTTAGGTAAGGTAATACTAAACAGATGCAGATGAGAACACATCCTGGGAACCTCTTGATTTCGGCCACTTGCTGTTCCCTTTGATGAAGCACACAGTACATTTGCCATTATAGGTTCTCCAAAGTCTGATAACATTTGGATGTACATGCTACTTTTTCAGGGAAGCTTGAAAAGGAGCACCTTCATGCAATTGGTACATTTCTTGCCCTTTCCATGAAAGGCCTTGCCGCATGTATCAAAACACGGAGATTGAAGGTGAATGAAACAGCATTTATTACTCCCGTCGGCCACCAGATAATCCTCACAGAGAATCCCCATAACTGCCTCATTCTGAATCCTGCCACATCCAACATTCGAGTGATGTACCAAAGCTCCACGTGAGAAGGGGTAAAAGCAGTGTAAAGAAAAGAGGGAAGAAAGGGGAAGGAAATGAGAAAATGGTATAACTTTACTCATCTTACTAGGATCAACAGTTTAAAACATGACACATCTCTTTTTATTTCCAGAAAACATGACTTTTACAACCCTGCATTAGTTTACAAGAGAGTACCCTTGAGCGAGGAAGAATCCTGACCCTTTCTGTAATGGACTCAGAATTCTTTAAACGAGATGGGGGAACCAACTATTCCATGGGAAGATTGGGAGAAGGTTTTCAAATCTTACCTAGAGGCAATAGGAGGGGAAAAATTCAGTGCTTTCAGGAAACAACATATCTTGCTACACAATTTGGGTTCAAATGGTAGGAAAATCTTCGAATCTCTGCCGGAGCCTGAGGGAGAGGAAGAAGATGACGGTGCATATGATACAACGCTAACCAAATTGCGGAATCATTTTGGGGACAAGATAAACGTAGTCTTGGAGCGACACAAATTTTTCAGTCGTACACAGGGCAAGCACGAAAACGTTTCAACATACGTTGCGGTTCTCAGAGGTTTAAGTAAACTGTGTGTTTTCAATGAACTCAATGATTCACTGATCAGAGATCAGTTGGTACGCTGTACTAACAGCAAAGAAATACAAAGAAAGCTATTGGAAAAACAGCCGGACCTTACAGAAGCTATTACAATCGCTAAATCGATTGAGCACACTGCAATCTGCATGAAAGAAATAAATTCAACGGACTCCACTGGGCAGGTTGCTGAGATAAATAAACAAGAAGAGGAAATAGAAGTGTGCAAAATTAAACATGATTCGGCAAAGAAGAACGAAGGATGGCGAGGGCAAACGGCAAGCTCAGAGAATGGAAAATTCAAATGCTACCGTTGTGGAAGCAACAACCATTTGGCGAATGATCCTAACTGCCAGGCAAGGCATGCTTGGTGCAGGAAATGCAATAAAAAAGGGCATCTCGCAAGAGTTTGTGGATGCTTCCCGAAGACATCGGGGGGAAGCCCAGCCACCACGACGCCGACACAGGTGAAGAAAATAATACTACAAGTGAAGGAGAATGAGGTTCAAGAGCGCCAAAGCTATCCGGTATTCGAGGTGACCCTCGATGGGAAGAAGGTGAAAATATTCGCTGATTCGTGCTCACCTTTCACACTTGTGAATTTTGCAGATTGTGAAGCGATCCTAGAGAAAGGACAAGACAAACTGGATGAAGCCGACATAGCTCCTAGTGGCTATAATAGAGATCCCATACCCATGAAAGGGATGTTTAAGTCACTCATTTCGTTCAAAGGAAGACGGACGGTAGGCAAAGTCTACGTAGTAGAGAACGGTTCGAACCTACTGGGGTGGCAACACCAAAGGGAGCTGGGGATCAAGTTGGACCCGAATAACCCAGAACAAGTGATGATAATAGAACCCCCAGGTCAGAGTGGAGACATTGCTAACGAATTCCCGGAGGTGTTTTCTGAGAATCTAGGATTACTTAAAGACTTCCAGCACAAAATTCAACTAAAAAAGAACGCCAAACCAGTGATCCACAAAACCAGACCCATCCCACATCTTATGTGGGAACCGTTGAGGAAGGAGCTGGAGAGGTTAGAAAAGATGGACATCATCCAACCAGTAGATTGCTCGGAATGGGTTGCCCCGATTGTAATCGCAAAAAAGGGGCATAATCAGGACATTAGTATATGCATTGATCTTCGCGATCTGAACAATAGCATATTAGTGGAAAAACATCCTTTACCACGCATACACGAGATGTTAAGCACCATGGGAAGGGCGAGTTACTTCAGTGTCCTGGATCTCTCCATGGCATATCACCAAGTGGAACTACATCCGGAATCCAAGGCACTCACTGCATTCACCACACCCATGGGCAACTTCATGTTCTGCCGCATGCCGTTTGGATTGGCCTCTGCGGCAGGGGTTTTCCAAAGAATTATGCAGCACATCTTGAAAGGGGTACCGAAAACGCTTTGTTTCCAGGACGACGTGCTGATATATGGGGCGAGCAAGGAGGAGCACGACAAAGCGTTAAGACAAGTGCTAGCTAGATTCAGAAATGCAGGACTCACACTGAAAAGAGAGAAGTGCCAGTTAGGGGTGGAATCAGTGGAGTACTTAGGACATTGCATTTCAAAGGAAGGCTTCAAACCCAAGCACTGCCTGGTGGAGGCGGTAAGAGACGCACCTGCACCTACAAACAAAGATGAGCTAAAGTCATTCTTAGGATTGGCCGAGTACATGGCAAAGTATGTAGACCACTTCTCAGATCTGACGGCCAACCTGAGGGACCTCACAAAGAACAACACGCAATTCACGTGGGCTGAGGAACATGAGAAGTCATTTTCAAAAGTAAAAGAAGGTATTCTGTCGGCTCCATTCTTATGCAACTTCGATCACAGCCGAAAGACTTTCCTCACAACGGATGCCAGTGGGAAAGGGTTAGGTGCGACGCTGTCACAAATCATTGAGGGAAAGGAGAGAATTGTCGCATTTGCGTCAAGGTCACTCACAAAAGCGGAACAGAACTATTCTGTGGGGGAGAGAGAAGCGTTGGCTTGCTTTTGGGGGGTGAAACATTTCAGATTCTTTTTGTGGGGCATCCAATTTTGTCTGCGCACAGATCATAAGCCTTTGGTTTTCATGTTCAATACAAAAAACAGTCCATGTAACACTCCCCGCATAGCGAAGTGGTTGTTAGGATTGGAAGGGTTTTGCTTTACACTCAAATATGTACCGGGAGTTCAAAATGTAGCAGCCGACTTCTTATCTAGAAGCCCCATTGACAAGGAAGAACAATTTGAAACACAGGAATACCCGGTTTTCCAGCTCAACTTAGACACCATCACCACACAAGAGTGGCTAGAAGGCATGAACTCTGACACCAACATGACACAAATCATTAATTACACCATACAAGGTTGGCCCGAGTCTTCAGACCACATTAGCGCAGAGTTGAAAGCGTTCTGGGAGGTACAGGTGGAGCTTAGTGTAGACCAAGGCGTCCTATTCAGAAATGAGAAAATAGTCCCACCTGAACCCATGAGGGGTAAGATAATCGATTTGGTACACGAGGGCCACTTGGGTAGAAGCTTGACGAAAGCAAGGTTGTGAGAGAGGTATTGGTTCCCCAAGATGGACTCCCTGGTAGAGGCAAGGGTGAGAAGTTGTACCATTTGTTCCAACAGTGACAAGTCTAGACTAACAAGGAAGCCACCTTTGTCACCCGTAGCGGTACCGGACAGGCCATGGGAGAAGGTTGCATTAGATATAAACGGCCCACTCAACTGGAAGGGGGTTGGAAAACCGTTTGCATTGGTCGTAATTGATTATCACTCCCACTGGACAGTAGTCAAAATGGTCCATCAGATAATGACCATATCGGTAGTCCAATTTCTGAAGGACACATTTGCACAGGAGGGTATACCGTCCTCAATAGTGACGGATAATGGGGTCCAATTCACATCCCATATCATGACAGAGTTCTTGAGTAAACTCGATATCACACACTTAAGAACAGCATTGTACTGTCCCAGGGCCAATGGACTGGTGCAGAGAATGAACCGAATGGTTAAAGGGTGCATTCAGCTAGCAGTGGTGAACAGAATACCAACCGAACAGGCATTACAGGAGATGTTATGGGCGTATCACACCACTCCTAATTCGGTCACGGGAGTTTCCCCATTTGCTGCGCTGAGAGGGAGGAAACCAGGCACCAAATTCTTCCCATACTGGTTAGGAGGGGGATCCCAAGTCACAAGGAACAAGCACATTTTCAGGGAAAGAGTAGACGCTCACCAAGGCAAATACAAAGCCCAATATGACAACAAACATGGGACCAAAGACTCCCAGTGGAAAGTGGGAGACTGGGTATGCGTCAAGGTGCCGAGGAGGTACGAAGGTGAGACAAAATTTATAGGACCCATGCGCATAAAGGACGTAAGAAACAACACAGCCATACTAGATAATGGCCAAATGTGGAGCATGGACAGTTTAGCTAAACCACAAAACACACACAGCCAACCTAGTGCAGAAGTGCAACATAACCATGACATCGAGGGGCTACCTGTCACACGTAGATCATGCGGGGCTCCAGGTTGGCACAAAGACTTTATTATGTACAAGTAGGAAATTAACTGTTAGAAACTGTTCATTTTTCCTCAACGTTAAGGGGGATGATGTGTTGCGATGTACTTAGTTGCTATATGAACTCAATGTTAGTTACCCAGGGTAAGTTACCATTATGACCTATGTTGGTACATTCCGGGACCACCCCTCTGCATTTGGTTTGCCCCATGTCCCTGAAGGCGACTTTAGAATGTTGGTGTGACAGAGCATTGATGGAGAGAGGAGTGAGCAATAAAGGACTGGAAACTCACCTTCGTGTTGGTCTTACTTTATATCATTGAGCATTTATGGTGTAATGATCGTCTTCTCTAGGGCTCAAGGTACTACCCTCTCCATCAAAAACGGGACCACTGTCCTTGTCGTGAGAGGTAGTGTTACCTAAATGAAACATCTAGTCATGACTATCAACATTCTCATCACACATCTATGATCTTGTAATAGGGTATCAGAATATACACATTTAGACACCCATTTAAGATTCCAGTACTCTCCGTCTTACATGATAATACTTCCTTTGTTGATCTTTACCACTCTTAAGGGGCTAAAGAATTCGTTTTTACCTTTCTCCACTGTCCTAGATTTATGAATTCCTACAAACTCTCCTATCTTAATGTCTAGACTTTTGACCTTATGGGAAACATCATAATAGGCTTTGAGTTTACGCTGATGTCTTTCTAGTGAAATGTGAGTACTATGTGTGTGATCTGTGGCACCTCCGGTTCTAGAAAATGGCAATTTGTTTGTGAGCCACATAGGCAAATGGCAAAGGTGGACTTTCTCCACTTAAATAATAAAAATGGGGAAACGCTAGTAACAGAATGTGGTGCAATGTGGCAGGCCTACAAATGTTTCCTAGTGGCCAAGACGGGAGGCATTTTACTGACAGTTGCCAAATGAATACCATACTTCAGATACTTATTAAATCTCTCTACCTGTCCATTGCATTGGGTATCATAGAGTGCTGTCCTAATGTGTTTGATTTTGGAAGTGTCAAGAAACTGAGATAACTCAAAGGATGTAAACTGAGCTCCATTACTGATGATAATTTACTACTGGGAAACCCTCCGGATTAAACACTTCCATTAAGAATTCTAAAACCACTGATATAGTAACATTCTTAGTCATCAAAACTTCACGCCATTTAGAGTGATAATCAATCTCGACAATTGCATGCTGGGTAAGCATTGGACAGGTCCAGCAGTATCTAGGCCGATCTTCTGTCGAGCACAAGAGGACCAAGATACACTCTGCATACGCATTCACATTGTTCTGCAACTCTAATCAGAGTTGGAGGAGATTTCACATCTCTCACTCACCACTATAATTCAGCTTTCATGGAGGGTCACCAGGAATATTATCTTAATACATTTTTCAGAGAAGACATTCCTAAGTGGCATTGAGGGCCTTGGTTAATCAAAACACATTGCCCCAAGGCGGAATGTATGTGTCTACATAGAACACCAATCCACTATTGATGGACAACTCTGAGGGTACTTGATGGAAAGAAGGGAGACTTCCCTTTAGTGATTAAAGCTCAGGCAAACCCCTTTGATATATTCCTTTATTTGGCACAAATTTTTACCTTTACTTACTCTTCAGGACCAAACCTTTTCACTCACGTTCCATCAGCTGACAGCAGACACATCTCCATGCACTTTTACACATGCATCTTGTTTACAAGGCAATCTGGAGAAGAAATCAGCTGGTTGATTCAATTTCCCTAAAATTTGTATCACATCAAAGTTATACTTTTGCAAACATAAGTTGATGTAGGAATACGGGCTGAAGATGTTGCCCCAGCCTTTGGAGAAAGACTGGTTACTAAAGGGTTATGAATAATAAACCTGGTGCCCCACATAAAATGGCAGAAATGCTCAACAGCCCAAACATATGCAATCAACTTCTTTTCAATAACTGAGTATCGTCTTTCAACTTCTGTAAGGGTTCTGGATCCAAATGCCGCAGTCTATTCCACTAAGAATGGCACCACAATCTGAGGTTTATAGAGTCAACAGCATCTCATTCTTTTCCCCACACAAATTCAACATCCTGTCATAAAAGCTTCTGAAGGGGTTTCATTTGGGAAGCAAATTTCTTGATGAATTTCCCATAATAGTCGAACAAAGCACCTCAACTTTTCACAGTGATCTGGAGTAGGAGCTTCACTTATAATTTCAACTAAAGAAACTTTGGGTGTCACACCTTCTGCTGAAATGGTATGACCAAAGTAGTCCACTTTTGAACTAAATAAATGTAATTTGTTAGCACTAAGGACAAGTTCTGCGCTAGACTTTGGCAGAATTCTCCCAGTATCTAATCATGCTGGCAAGCTAAGGAGGCTGCTCTTGCTGCAAAACTGATGTTTCGCCCTTCCAGTGCCTGTTTTTCTGATGCAGCACCGGCTTGCGGGAGACATTTCCACGCACTTCCGCCAGGCGGCTAAAGAAATTGATGCAGCACCTGTTCACGGCCTGATCCAGCTCATCGTGTCTCCGACGTCTGAGACCACCACACTGACTCTGACGCAGGCCCTGCTGTGCAGCGGAAAGAATTGATGCATCACCGGTCTGCGGCTGAAAGGATCGATGCAGCGCCTGTTGCTCCCGCCACCTCTACCTCCAGCACGACTGGATTTTCACACATTGCACCTGTACTCAAAGTTTTCCATCGCGCCACCCGCAGATCAGAACTGTCTTCGGATTTCAATTCATCACTTCTCCTTACAGCCTGGAACTGAAGAAACACCCTTATGTTAGATCGGTTAGGAATGAGAAAGGAAAATAAGTTTTGGGCTCCTGTGTTGAGATGGTTAGAGCTAAAAGGGAGAGGTATTTACTTGGAGGACACTCATTAGGGAATGGTCCAATGATTACGCCTGCTTTTTGGTCTCAACATCTCTCTTCATGCTTTACGTTTCGGTCTCGATCGCCGTGTTTTAAGATTAAGAAGAAGAAAATGTTATTTTTACGCCTTAGGTGCGGTCCATCTTCCAAGACAAGGGCGCACACAGTTGAAGATTTCAGCGGGTAAACCTAAGGAGAATGAGGACATTAAAATACCCTCTTCTCCTGCGTGCAGTAGAACTGAAGTCTTGCTTCCCCAGGGACTCAAGAACCGATGCATCGCTGTGTTTAAAGACTGCTTCCCTTCTCTGCGGCTGTTTTTTACTTGTGGATTTTAATGCATAAAAGGCGCTTTGTGTAAAATCACAGCATTCATAGGGCTCAATGGACAAAATTGCTTAAACCTTTTTAAAAGTGATATTTTGAGTTACGTTAGTTGGGTTTTTGTCGTTTTGGTGTATTTTTATTTAGATAAATATTGGTTATTTTTTCTAAACTGGTGTGGTGTCCCTTTGTAGGGTTTTCACTGTGTTACTGTTTGTGTTTTGTACAAATGCTTTACACATTGCGTCTAAAATAAGCCTGACTGCTCATGCCAAGCTACCATGGGGGTGAGCAGGGGCTATCTTGGGTGTGTAACTCCCTTACCCTCCCTAGAATGAAGGGTCCCTACTTGGACAGGGTGCATCCCAATGCCAACTAGAGCCCCATTTCTAACACTGATCAAGAGCATTGAATGGACGACTGAAATAATCACAGCCACAAAACTTTTGTTTTTGTCCCTTGAAGACAGAGAGCATCAATTGAAATGATGAACATCACTTAAAATGGTACACTGGAGAAACTAAGTGCATCTAATCTTTTACTTCTCATCCTTGGTTTTGACTCATAGATCGTCCAGTTGTGCCTGATTGTGCCCAAGCAGCCTGACCCCACTGACTATGTGATATTGCAGGGTGTAATTCGAATAAGATAAGCATTCAGCTAAATTTGTGAATAGAGATCTTCTACATTGACACATCTCTCTCTCTCTTGGAGCCAAATATTCCGGGGCTAATGTTCAGGATGATAATCAGGGTGCATCCAATCAGTGGTCATTAACAAACTTGGTAATTTGTATGGTTCAAATAATGGGTTACGATAGCACAGTAAGGAATCAGTTTGAATTTAAACAAGCATTTGCAATGCAATAGGTCTCGCATTTATGAGAGTTTGAGCTCTTGGCATTGTTAATGACAATGCCTTTTTTTATGTGTTGTTTTTAAAACAGATAAATAAAACACATTGTTATTTACTAGGAGAGAGCGTGGCCTGCCTGCAACAGGCAGGACAAAGCTATTTGAGAAAATAGTGTTCGGAGGCTGTAATTAAAGCTTACCAAGCAACAACATATGTAACAGGGGTTGTATAGGGACTACTAAGCCTATTGACCAATGAACAGCCACAGCTTACAGGGGACAAGGAGGCCAATGAAAAATGTGGGCGGAGAGTGGGCGGGGCTTCAAGTCCATGCTCCAATACAGCATGCCTCGCAGTGCATGCACTGCTCAGGCTCTACCTAAAAATGTGAATTCATTGGAGGGGACCACCCCTCTTGTGCAAACATTCCTGCCAATGACACTGTAATATTGCCACTACTACTGCTGTTACTACTTAGAATAACAACGTTTTATGATTTCATAGTGATGCAAATAACACACATTCCTATTGGTCAGTATAATGGTCCTTTTTTATTGACCTTGGATAATGAAAGACCATGTCTAACTGTGAGACTGTATGAGGAGAGAACAGGAAAGAGAGGCAAACTGACGTATCTCCTTCGCATTCGTTGCATAACAGCCAGATGGCACAAATGTCACATTCTGTGACATCATTTCATTTGATGTCATAGTGCATTTGTAATACTAAGTAGTGCCCCCCACTTATATTTTTTGCGACTCGCGCCCTAACCCAAGTGCTCTTTGAATTTCTACACTGGTATTTTCTTATACAGTTTGGGCCAATATATGATCCTAATAGTTCCTAGTTTTCTCACCTAAAAATCGAAGACTTGCATGGCTGTCACACTTGACATAGGGCCACTTGACAGGCCTAATATTAGTTTTTAAATGAAGGGTCAGACTTATGGGATTTTTTCCCATTTGAAGCTAATGTAGATCGGAAAAGGGGCATTTTGTTCAGGCATATTGAGCATTTAAATGAGATGCTTGCAAACTGCGCCCAGAAGCCTTGCGCTTTTGTAGATATTGCAAAGATCCTTACTCACAGATAGAAACTGCACTTGACACACCTGTTGCCCCCTTGTGGCTGTTATAACCTAACACAAGGATGCCAATGGGGGAAGGTGCGTTGTTGTGGAAAGGAAACTCTCTCTGCGGACTCCCTTCTAAATGCACACAGCACCACCAGATGCAACATATACTTTATACCATAAAATATGCAATATAAAATAGAATTTGTAGAAATATTAGTGTTTTACAAAAATTGAAGCACTGATAGAGTTAAAACAAGGCGATTACACACAAATTATGGAATCCCTATGAAATATTTAAATGCATTCTACTTTACTATGCATTAATACGAAAGAGGAGGGCCAGCTATGGAATGGTGCCGTCCCCGGGTCCCTAATGCCCCCTAATGAGGCTGTTGCTGTGACTGCAGTTCAAACAGAAAGGTGAAGGGATAGAAGGCGGAGGGGTCCTGCCTTCACCTTGGCAGCACAGAGCAAACATTCCGTGCGCCAGCTCAAATTTATGGGTCACTTTATAGATGTATTGATTTTTGTTTTCAAAATGGAATAAATTATGTGCTCGACTGGCATCTCCTAAAAAGAACTGCGGCAGGTTGGCGTGCAGGGGCCCCGGCTCGTGCCTGAAAACGTGCAAATGCGCAGGCCTCCCTCTCACAAACGATTAGGCGCAGACTTCTGGAATGTTACGAAGGGGGCAGAGGAGATCCTCCCGTGAGCACATATTTCACGTTATCACTGAACTCCCCAGGCAAAATACCCACACTGGAGCATCACTTTCACTCCCCGTAAAGCGCTGCCATTGATATACGAGAATCAGATTACAAGCGGGCGATGCCAGGTTGTTTAACACAATGTTTTTGATTCGCTTTTCCGATTGCTATATCACGGCGGCTCGGGCTATTTTTCAGCCGGCAGTTTAAGCGCATGTTAGCTGTCACGTTGTTGGTAATGTATAATGTTGGGATGGCAGGCATGGGGCAGTGCGACCAAATGGAGCATTATTCTGACAAGTGCACAAGTGGCTTTTGAGGGCACAATCATGTGACTAATGCACCAGATCAAAGAAAACGAGTCACCATAGTTGCGCCCCAGAATCATGCAAAATCAATAGCCATTTAACAAGCCCGCTAGTGGTGCGCGTGCGCGCACCACAGCGAGCGATCAGTTTTCAATTATCGCGCCCGTGTCTGGGCACGATAATTGAAAACAGATGTCGGCCGTGCGGGTAACAGACACCAATAGGCCATGGGCTTATTGCGTGTGTCTTTCTGAAAAAGACGACCACAAACGCCAATCCCGTGGACCAAAAGGAATCGCACACGCACGAGCGTGTGCGATTCCAGGCTCCGTTTTGGAACCCTTCACAAAAGGACTCTCACTGCGCGAGCAGTGCTGTGCGAGTAGTTGCTGCGCACTGCATCGCTAGGCGCGAGACCTAAAAAGGAGTTTGAGTAAGGTCGGGGGTTCTCGCACAATATGCTTTACCACACCGTTGCTTCTCCAGAAAACATATCGGTGAACGTGTGCACTTTCCCCATGCAGGCTTAATGAACATGCATGACTACGCACGTGCAGCAAGATGGAGTCCATGCTAGACTTTCAGCGAAAGGAAGTGTGTTACCAGATTTTGGGACACCATTTCAGCATCCGCCAACATTTGCTGCAGGAGGTAAAGGAGACTGAAAGAAGATAAGCATTTGCAATGTAATAAGTAGTACATTTACGAGAGTTTGAGCTATTGGCATTATAAATGACAATGCTAATAACTTATTGCATTGCAAATGCTATTTTTGGAAAAGTGCCCAATGCCGCGCTTTCACGTTAATGGCGGCTGCGCCCTTTCCTTTAGACCCAGCTCGTCTACAGAAAGGAGTGCGGCCACCATTAAAGTGAAAGTGCAGTATGGGGCACTTTTACAAAAGAAAAACATGTTTGTCAAGTTGACAAGTGCTTTGAGAAAAAAAATAAAGCATTGGGGGAGAGTGTGTCCTGCCTACAACAGCAGGCAGGAGAAAACCATTGAACCAAATAGTGCTCGGAGGCTGTAATTAAAGCCTACTGAGTAACAACACATGTAACGGGGGATGTTCTGATAGGATGTTACACAATGAGACAAGGCGGTACTAAGGAGGGACTACTAAGCCTATTGACCAATAAAAAGCCACAGTTTCCAAAGGACAATGACACAAGACAATGAAAAATATGGGCGGAGAGAGGGCAGAGCTTCGAGTCCATACCTGAATACAGCATACCTGGCAGAGAAACGGGGAACAACCTTTACAACGCAACTTTTACAACGCACTACACTTACAACGCATTTTTTACAACGCACAATCCATTACAATGCATGACATTACAACGCAGGACACTACAACGCATTTTTAAAAACTACCTTTACAACGCATTCCATTACAACGCATACTACCATTACAACGCATACCATTACAACGCATAATATAGTAATTTTTACCCCTATACTATCCAACACTTACCCTACTGTTGCACTCCCTGGAGTTAGAATAGTAATTTTTACCCCTATACTATCCAACACTTACCCTACTGTTGCACCCCCTGGAGTTAGAATAGTAATTTTTACCCCTATACTATCCAACACTTACTCTACTGTTGCACCCCCTGGAGTTAGAATAGTAATTTTTACCCCTATACTATCCAACACTTACCCTACTGTTGCACCCCCTGGAGTTAGAATAGTAATTTTTACCCCTATACTATCCAACACTTACCCTACTGTTGCACCCCCTGGAGTTAGAATAGTAATTTTTACCCCTATACTATCCAACACTTACCCTACTGTTGCACCCCCTGGAGTTAGAATAGTAATTTTTACCCCTATACTATCCAACACTTACCCTACTGTTGCACCCCCTGGAGTTAGAATAGTCATTTATACCCCTATACTATCCAACACTTTCCCTACTGTTGCACCCCCTGGAGTTAGAATAGTAATTTTTCCCCTATACTATCCAACATTTACCCTACTGTTGCACCCCCTGGAGTTAGAATAGTAATTTTTACCCCTATACTATCCAACATTTACCCTACTGTTGCACCCCCTGGAGTTAGAATAGTAATTTTTAACCCTATACTATCCAACACTTACCCTACTGTTGCACCCCCTGGAGTTAGAATAGTAATTTTTACCCCTATACTATCTAATACTTACCTTAAATGCAATTTAATATTATGCGTTGTAATGGTATGCGTTGTAAAGGTAGTATGCGTTGTAATGGAAATGCGTTGTAAAGGTAGTTTTTAAAAATGCGTTGTAGTGTCCTGCGTTGTAATGTCATGCGTTGTAATGGATTGTGCGTTGTAAAAAATGTGTTGTAAGTGCATGCGTTGTAAAAGTGTGCGTTGTAACGACATACATCCCAGAGAAACACATGCGCTACCCAGGCTCAACCTAAAAACGATGAGAGAATTGCAGCTTTCTGACTTTCTGTGCCATATAGTAGATGTATAAGTCTTCAAAAGCTTCAGATTTCATAGACTTTGCTTTTCTGTTTTTTATATCTGACTTAATAGCAGTGTGCCTGCAAGACCTATTGTTCCCAGTAAACAGATAGTGGGCTTGGGTTACCCTCCTTCAGCCATTAGCTTAGCTGGCTCAGCCCCTTTCAGCAATTGCTTTAAGATGGCCAATCACACCTTGAATCCGCCCAGAGGAGTATACCTTTGTCACCTCATGTGATTGGCTGTTGGGTGTGTCATTCTTCCTCTACAGAAGTGTTTCCGTTGCAATGCACTCAATCATGGAAGTGTGGTGTCACGTTGCGCAGGCTGCACAAGGAAGATTTGCAGGTGTCTTCGTCTATGTGTGTTATTTGTAAACAGCTGGTGGGTGGTCCCTTGCACTGCCTGCTGTGGGGACTCGTCTTTCCTTATAACCTAGGTTTTGCAATATAAAGCAGAGGTCTGTCTGCCCAGGTCATCAAATAACGAATACATCTGTGTTAATAATTAAGATACAAAGACCATATCCTCGGGCTGAATTTTGCAAGGCCGTTCCTCATAAAAAACACGTTCCTGTGTTTCCATCATTAGTACACTAAAGCCAGGCCTATTAGCTTTGCCAATGCGTGACATCTATATGAAGTTAAGAGAAGCATTTCGTTAAAAACTCCTAAACGTTTACTGAAAACATTGTCACGTATAGGTCACCCGAATCTGGGAGGATGCAAGAGAAAATGTTTGACAATATGAGGAGAGCAGTCAAATGAGATCCTACAGGAAGAAAAGTGGCTCCTTTGAATTAGATTTCTGATTTGGCGAAGTTTTTTTAATCACTTCATAGGTTTTCCAGTGTCTGGAATGTGCTCTGCGGGCACGGTTCGTTGGGGGTGCATTAGTCTATTCTAGATGTTAGTTGCTATAGGTAAATAAACAAAGATTTCTTAATAAAATGGACTGTAGTCAGAATGCTCATTCTGATTTGAAGCAACATTTGAACATTATGTGGATGCTATGACTAATAACGTCAAAGATACTCTGAATATCTACAAATAAGAAACTATTAATTTGCTGTGTTATATTAATTTGGTCGCAAAGGTAATTTGACAGTTCTCAGCACGATGACTCGTGCCCCTAGGTACAATTTCATTGTCTAATTTGGTATATTTTAATTTCCAAGAAAAGTACCCTTCCAAAACTAAAGACTTAATGTGGCTGGGAGCCACAAGAAATGGAAACAGCAAACATATATTTAATTTCACACAGCATTGCTCCCCTCTCTAGCCAAGTCCTAGCTCATAAATAGATGCTTTGTCTGTATGGAAGCCCTCGAGCCAACCCATTAATGTGATAGCCAGCACAGGCCTGCCCGCCCTGATGTACTTTCCTTGTCTGACCTAATTAGAAAGGCTAATTTCACAAGAAAGGCATACATCAAGCGCATAATAGTTCTTCATGCTTGCCTAGGCTTGGTGTCTGTGCTTGCTGAAAGGTATTTTTGAGGCATATTGGGTGACTAGCACTGGGATAATTGTTTACATTGAGTGCTTTGAAATATTTTGAGAACAGAGAAAAACAAAATTACTTGTTACCGGTAACTTAACGATTAATCAAAAGTGCATTTGCATTAAGTACATAAATAAATCGTGCCATATAGAATTCGTTAAATATATCCACTTTGGTTTCAACTTTTGTTTCAATAATGACGTAGTAGTATACTGCTTAATTTCTTCAAATTGGTTCATAGGGTGAGCATGTCACCGTCTTAAATACTAACGTTCACCTTCTGAGATGTTGTAAATGAGTTACTGCATATAAAAGTGCAAGGAATACATCTGACCTATAGACAATGAGCATGTGGACAAGCAAACCACAGTGGGGCTAAGCAGGCAATCCAAATATGAAAAATGAATTTGTAATGTGTGAGAACAGTTCCCTGGGTCAAAGGGAACTCAGGACCCGCTTTGCAATCCTTTCCGCAAGGACTGACAGTTGTGTTGAGTACTTGAGATACCCGGTTATACTGCAACGTCACCAGGGTGCCAATGGGTGCATATTGACACTTTACTACTCAAGGGATGTTGGTGAATAAACGCCACAGGAAAGTAGTTCAAAACTGGTATCCAAAGAATGTACTGAACATTTAACGACATATATGCAACAATTGGGACAGATAAACAAACTGGCAATATTAACAATGTATCTTTCTTACTTTATTCCCAATGCCAGTCAAGCCTGTATTTCTTTGTCAACTGGTCCTCTCTGACCCCAAGACCTGCACCTGCCTTGAATACAGATATCATTTGGGGTTCATCTGTCCCATGTTAGTAATAGGCTCTCATGGAGGGCGTGGGAGAGTGCTCACTGCCTGTCCTCTCCATCCACTCCTACACTGCTTATACGGGTAGGAAGCCAGGGCTGCGTGCGACTTACGGCCAGACCGCAGAGCAACCACCACCAAGGCTTTTCTTTCTGACACACAAAACAAAGAACTGCCAAATCACATCAATCTTAATGCAGAACTCCGTCAGTGCACCTAAATTGTGATCTGCATCTGTAAGAAACTGGGTTACTGGGTGAGGGGGGTGAAACCCTATTCATGCAGCAACCACAATCATTGTCAAGGTGAGGTACAAGCAATTCCCAAATTAACCTGCGCTCAACCCTCTGGTAGCATGGCACAAAGCAGTCAGGCTTAACTTAAAAGCAAGGTGTAAAGTATTTATGTAGCACTTCAAACAGTAATAGAGGGGCAACATAGCACAAGAAAAATCCGACACAAATTTAGAAAATAGATGACATTTTAATGAATACAACAAAACAGCAAAGATCCAATGAGTAGAACCGGAGAGATAAAATTTTACAGATTTCAGTGAATACTGCGCCAAAAAGCAGAATGGGACAATGTCACAAGTTCAGGCAGACTGCAATGGAGTGTGGGCCAGCATAGGGGCCCGGTTAGGCCCGCTACACAATAGTACCGTAAATTCTAATTCAATCAATCAAGGAACTATGAAGCACAGCAAAACAACCATGATGGTCCCAAGGCGCTGGAGTTGCTAGCTGCTTCTTGGTGATCTTGTTCATTTGAACAGCCAGGTCTTGAGTCCTTTCCTGCAATGAAGTGGTCCTGAGGTGCAGGGAAAGGTTGTTCCATGCTTTGGCTGCCAGGTGGGAGAAAAGTGTCCTTCACTGTTGCCTCAGCAGATCCAGGGGGTGTCTGCGAGGTAGAGGGAACCATTTCATAGAGGTCTGGTTGGTTGGTGGAAGGTCATTCCTTTTTTTACTTTTGCTGATCCTTCACTGTGCAGGGCTTTGTATGCATGGGTCAACATCTTGAACTGACATCTCTTCTGGATGTTGTAAGTTCCCTTTTGGACCCACTTTGGGTCTCCCATAGTTTAGCGTATTACACGTTTAAGCTGCCTTTGCTTTGCACAGCCACACATAAATACATTTGTTTTTGTGACATGATATTATGTTTGGAAACACACTGCATATGTTATTTGTTATTCTTCTTATGATTCAGTCTGAACATTTCGTACAAGGTCAAACAACATGGTGTACTGTTTTCTTGTGCCTGGTCAGAAACATCTCCTAACCTTTTAGACACAAGGTCAGGTACTTATCAAGCATGTCTCCTGAGTGGTACATGTGCATGTCCATGATAGCCCTTATGCCTACCACCGGAGACATCTGCGGTGTTGAGGATAAATCCTCCATAGTATTTTAGGAAGCACCTAGTTTTTTCTTTTTGTTGTTCAAGCTTGTATCTTTAAAAGGATAACCCATTTTTGTGTTTGCATTTTGTTTCTATTAAGTTATGTTATGTTAAAAATATTTATAAGTGAATAAGCGGTTCCCACTGATAATAACCGACTCCCGAAAAGACGACCAGGGACGATTTGCTGCAATGACCTGCCAATGGGAGGGGAAAATATATAACTTAGTGACAGTGTATATCCCTCCGACACTACATCAGACTACCTTCCAGGCCTTGGGGGAATTCCTCCTGTCGCTTTCACACGGAGAGCTAATAATGGGAGGGGACTTCAACGCGACGATGGATGCATCCATGGACAGGCAGCCCCCTAGGGATCCCAGTAGTGCGAATCTTAAACTGTTTGAATTCACAGAGGCTCTAGGCCTAATAGATATATGGCGAGTCAGATGTCCGACAGAGCGACAGTATACATTCCATTCGGGAGTACACAATAGCCTCTCTAGACTGGATTACATTTTTACATTGGCGACGGGGATTGTGGGTGCTACAGAGGTGACACACTTATCCAGGGGTATTTCGGACCATTCTCCAGTCCTTATCACATACGCAGCCTTGATCCCGCAGAGGCGTAGGGTGTTCCCGCTATATCCCGGATACCTTAAAATACCAAAAATTAACAAAGCTCTTCTTGTGACAACTGAGCAATATTTTGCAGAAAACAAACATTCCGTAGCATCCCCGACGACACTGTCGGAAGCCTACAAAACAGTCCTTCGAGGACAGGCCATTTCGATGGTGACTGATCATAAGAGGAGCCAGCAAAAAGAGATAGATAGTCTTGAACAGGTGGTGTCCCGGGTAGAGGCGGAATATGCAGCGCATATAGATGAAAATACGACACACCGGGTACACATGGCACAGCTAGAATATAAGTCCTACGTCTGGGAAGCGGTGAAAACTAGACACACCAAAACACAGCACACTATATACGAACTAGGTGATAAAGCGGGAAAGTTATTGGCCTGGCTGGAACAAAAGGAACGGGCTACTAGATGGGTGGCGCAGATCCAACTTGTCGATGGTAGTTTCACTGCGGAGCCCCGGCGGATCGCAGAGGCTCTGGCGGTGCACTATAAAAAAATATATACCCCAGAGGCCACAACTACCATAGTGGACAATCTGGACTCCCTCAAAGATATCGCTATGCCCACACTAGACCCATCCGCGGTTACAGCCCTCGAAAAAGATTTGACTCCTGAAGAACTCACATTTGCGATAGCCGCGCTTCACACAGGGAAAGCAATGGGGCCAAATGGAATTCCGGTGGAATTATACAAGAAAGCGACAACGCAAATTGTTCCACACTTATTAAACATGTACACTGACAGTTTAGAGAAAGGGATCCTACCCCGAGATCAGAGACTGGCCACAATAGTGGCCATTCACAAACCCAATAAACCACCACATTAATGCATGTCCTATAGACCGATCTCTTTGATCAATGCCGAAGCAAAGATCCTGGCAAAAGTTTTGGCAACGAGACTGCAGCCGTACCTAGCCCCAGTAATACACCCAGATCAATCCAGGTTTATGCCAAATTGTAATACCGCCCTTAATGTTAATGTTAATGTTAAGGGGGATTTATTAAGCGCACTGTCACCATGAGTTTCCTGGCGCTGATAGACTACCAAGGTTGTGCAGGAAAGACTTAGCGGGGATGTGAGAAGAGCAGAGTTTTCAAAGATTTCCTAAAAGACAGACGAGAGGACTCAGTCTTGAGGGAGAGTGGGAGAGAATTCCACAGCTTAGGTGCCAAGTGGATAAAGCTGCGGCCGCCTAATCTAGAGAGTTTGAAGCGAGGGATGACCAGAAGCTGGAGATTAGTGGACCTCAAGGTACGGGAGGGACAGTAAGGGGTGACCAAGGACTTCACGAAAGCCGGGGAGGGGCCAGTCCGGGCTTTAAAAACCAGGCAGCAGACCTTAAAGGCTATTCTTTCACTGATAGGCAGCCAGTGTAATTGGTGGAGCAAAGGTCTAGCCGACTGCCATCTTGAAATTTTAAAGGCGAGTCTTGCGGCCTGGTTTTGAATAAGCTGTAGCCTGGATAGCAGGGATTTTGGAAGACCGTGGTAAAGGGAATTGGAGAAGTCCAAACGGGACATCACCAGTGCTATTATGACCTGTAGCAAGGCTTCCGGGGTCAAAAGGTGGGCAACTTTCTGTATTCTGTAGAGCTGGAACATGCAGGTGGAGGTTACAGCGCTCACCTGAGCCTTGAGATTGAGCTCAGAGTCAATGATGACCCCGAGACTCTTTACACAATCAGCTGGGAGAGGCGAAGGACCGAGCTCAGAGGGCCAGAACTGAGGGCCCCAGTGGGAAGCGCTCCTCCCGGGAAGGAGGAGCTCGGTTTTCCCAGGATTGAGCTTCAGTTGGTTTTGATTCATCCAATGCTGGATGTGTATCATGACCGCCTGGAAATTGATAATGGCGTCAGGGGAGGTGAGGGGAAAAATAATTTGTAGGTCGTCCGCATAGTTGAACACGGTGACGTCCCACCTACCCAAGGAGTGAATAAGGGGTTGGAGATACAAGTTAAAAAGGAGGGGGGACAAAGATGATCCTTGGGGGACGCCGCAAAGTGACGGGGCACTGGTAGCTCTGAAGGGGCCCAGTTTGACAGCTTGAGATCTTCCCTCGAGGAAAGACCTAACCCAGGTCAGAGCGAGCCCACGGATTCCAGCTGACTCGACACGGTGGAGTAAGATGGCATGATCCACCGTGTCGAATGCTGCTGACAAATCCAGAAGGACCAGTGCCTGGGGGAAACCTCTGTCAGCATTACTTCTGAGGTTATCCAGCACGGCGAGAATGACAGCCTCGGTGGAATGGGCTGGTCTAAAGCCGGCTTGATTTGTTTCTAAGAAATTGGATTCCTCAATGAATTGCGAGAGGCAAGCAGTGACATGTGCCTCTAAGATTTTAGACAGGTAAGGCAGGAGGGAGATGGGCCGATAATTTGCGAGGACCGCAGGGTCCGCGCCAGGCTTTTTCAGCAAAGGCACCAGGATAGCCTCCTTGAACGACCTAGGAACTATTCCGGAGCTAAGAGAGGCGTTAAGTAGAGATAAGATGCTGTGCGGGAAAGTGCGGCAGATCTCGCGAAACACAGAAGGGGGGCAACAATCTTTGGGGGAACCAGATTTCACACGCGTAGCCAATTTGGCTAGGGAGTCGGAATCAAGGGTCGGGAAACAAGTCAAGGTGGAGGTATTGATAGAAGGGACAATAGCCAGAGAGGGAGAATGAGGAATAGAATTTTTGATTGCCAAGATCTTATCGATAAAGAAAGAGTTCAGGGCATTGCATGACTCGGCAGAGGGGGCCTGGTTGGGGAGTGTCCTGGCGTCTGATGTTAATTCAGCCAGAACCTTAAATATCTCTTTGGATTTATTAGGGGCAGTTAGTATTCTCTTAGAGACAAAGGCGGCCTTAGTGGTGGTAATGGCGTTTTTGTATTCCTTACGTGCAAGCACGTACGCCTCCCTGTCGGTGCTAAGGTAATTACGTCTCCACCTGCGCTCCGCTTGACGTAGCTCAAGATGTTGAGATTTCAAAGCTGAGTTAAACCATTTATGAGATTTACTATGTTGGGAGCGAGGGAACCGAGAAAGGGGGGCAAATTGGTCGCTAGCCGTTGTGAGCCAGTGGGTGATATTAGCATCCAAAGCATTGACGCCTAAGCTGTTACTAGGAGGGGGTTGAGTCTCTGCAAGAAGAGAGAGGAAGGCAGGAAGATCAAGAGCATTCCATTTCCTAGTGGCCCCGCCCTCCAACGGCGGGAGTCTAACCAGGCCCTTCACCGAGATGGAGGACTCCATCAACGAGTGATCTGACCAGACGCATGGGGAAATGATCGGACAAGAGAGAGATACCCCCAGCGTCCAGATGTGATCCAAGATGTGACCCCCGATGTGAGTGGGAGTGGTAACATGCTGGGTCAAATTTAAGCTGAGGAGTGCCTTGAACAATTCAGTAGCATGGGGGCCGGCGTCAGCCTGATCGTACCAGTAATTAAAGTCGCCGAACATGGCGATACGGGCAGAGGCAGTCATCAGGGCGGCAAGCTGTTCGCTGAGAGCAGCGGGGAACAGAGGCATAGGGGTGGGAGGACGGTACAGAACAATGAGAGTCAGGGCTCCAGCTTCAGAAGCTAGGCTGATGACAAGATTCTCAGCCTCAGGGAGACAGAGCGAAGAGGACGCAATAAATTTGAGATCTTTGCGTATGATTGCTGCCACGCCTCCACCGCGACGAGCTGTAGACCGGTTGGCATTCAGCATATAGTAGCTAGGTGGCAAGGCTGCCAGAATATCAGGGAGGGAGGAGTCAGACAGCCAGGTCTCGGTGAGCAGCAAGACATCAGGGTTCTCAGCTGTCAGAAGAAGAAATATATCCGAGTGATGTTGAGGGAGGGAACGTGTGTTAAGATAGAGTATGCGGATGCGGGACTCAGGCGGGGACGGGGCAGACAGAACCTGATGTGTAAGTCGAGGTGAAAGTGTATCAGCCGAGATGCCGAGAGACACTAGGCGATCCCAAATTGTAGAAGAGAGAGCACAGGGAGGGTGCTGCAGCGCTCTAAGTGTGGTAGCTGAATGAGTGATAAAAGGAGCAGCATTCCAGGGCCCTGGGCCCGTCAGGCCGCGGACGGGCGCAGACGGGCTTAACTCAGGCGCAACTCCGGCGCGCCTACGTCGCGCCCGCTGCGCTCGTCCGCTGCGCTTCCGGGAAGGGGGAGCCATTTTGTAGGGCTGAGGGCGGGAGGGGCCGAGCGCTAGTCCGCTCGCCTCGGCTCCACTACAGGCTCCTCACCCAAGATGGCGGCCAAAGTCGGGTCCCGGGCAGCGCTATAATCGCCTGCCACGAGACAAATCAAGGGCAAATACACAGATAAAGGCCCGGTAAGTACATGCGATCAACCTGCACAACAAAAAGGGGGTTAGCAGGCAAAGTACAAATACAGTCTAAAATACACAGTTCAATTTTTAAAATAGCTTTGTGGCATCTAAGCGTAATCACAGGGCCCGGTAGAGCCTCTGGCAACCGTGAGCGTCTATCAATGGACCGAAGCACAAGAAAGGCTTTTGTAGGGCTGAGGGCGGGAGGGGCCGAGCGCTAGTCCGCTCGCCTCGGCTCCACTACAGGCTCCTCACCCAAGATGGCGGCCAAAGTCGGGTCCCGGGCAGCGCTATAATCGCCTGCCACGAGACAAATCAAGGGCAAATACACAGATAAAGGCCCGGTAAGTACATGCGATCAACCTGCACAACAAAAAGGGGGTTAGCAGGCAAAGTACAAATACAGTCTAAAATACACAGTTCAATTTTTAAAATAGCTTTGTGGCATCTAAGCGTAATCACGGGGCCCGATAGAGCCTCTGGCAACCGTGAGCGTCTATCTGCGGCGGTTGCATGGGGTCATCGCGCCCCGCTCCACTATAGAGGAGGAGGCCGTCATTTTGTCACTAGATGCTAGGATGGCATTTGACTTGGTGGAATGGCCCTTCCAAGTTGCAGTTCTCCGCCACCTAGGTCCCAAGATCTGCGCTTGGATTCAGCTATTGTACACACAGCCATTGGCGCAGGTCCTGGTGAACGGTCATATATCGACCACCTTTCCGCTGGGACGGGGGACACGACAAGGTTGCCCTCTTTCGCCACTTCTTTTTGCGCTGGTGCTAGAACCGCTGGCGGCCTGGATACGCCAAGACCCGGTTATCCGTGGCTTGAAATGGGCAATGGGATGGGAAGACCGCATCTCCTTATACGCGGATGATATCATGTTGTACTTAGCATCTCCAACACGCTCAATTAATTGTCTCCTAGATATATGTACGTCATATTACGGGTGCCCGGATATACCATCAATTGGGAGAAATCCTACCTCTATGTGCTCCAGGGCTCCCCACCACGGCTTCCAAAGGGGTGTGTAATACAGATAGCGGGGAGTGGTTTCAAATATTTAGGGATATATGTAACAGCGGACAGAAAACAATTCGTCGCTGAAAATCTTACACAACCCCTAATCCGGTTTCAGTGTGACGTCAAGCATTGGCGCTCCCTACCACTGACGCTGCTGGGAAGAGCAGCCCTCTTTAAAATAATGGCACTCCCTAGGTTTCTATACATGCTGCAGAACACGCCCTTCCCAGTCTCCCCCACATACTTTATCGCAATAAACGCAGAAGTGACCAGTTTATTATGGGAGGGGAAAACATCATGGATAGCACTCCATAAACTAACAAGAAGCTGGTATGACGGTGGCATCGCCCTCCCCAACATCAAAACATACTATTGGGCCTCACAGCTCATGGTCATAAACCGATGGCTACACGTATCCGGTGACGACCCGGCATACCGTATGGATAGACATTTGCTGGGTGCTGTGGGGATTATGGGGGCGCTGTATAACAAGATCAGGAGACATGACCTTACGGGCCCAAGGGCACATACTATACAAGTATGGTTTGAGGCACAACGAACGCTAGGATGGGAGGGAAAGATAACACAGGCCATACCATTATGGGACACTAAAACACTGGGTATGATGCGAAATACTAAGGGGTTCCAACAATGGGATCTGATAGGAATCTCGCGAGTCAGAGATCTCTGGAAGAAAGGGGAAATAGTCACATTTGCTCACTTACAGACTACATATGGTCTGGCAGATACCGAAAAATGTCGCTACCTACAAATTAGACACGCACTTATGGCAGCGATCACACCGGGTACACGGCTGGCGGAGTCCTCACCACTGGAAGATAGACTCCTCACAGAACATTTGACTAAAAAAGCCATATCCCAAACGTATCGAAAAATAATAAATAACCAGCCAGACCCCTTAAAGCCCTTAAATCTAAATGGGAAACAGAAATAGGAGAATTTGACGAAACGGAGTGGCAGGAAGCACTTTCATCCCCCAAAGAGGTTGCGATACCATCAAAACTTAAATTGATACAGATAAAAATTCTACATCGCACTTATTATACCCAAACACTCCTAGATAAACTTAATCGGACAGATTCATCGCTCTACCTCAGACACTGTGGTGAAGAAGGGACTCTCTTTCACACCCTCTGGCTATGTCCCGTAATTGTCCAGTACTGGAAGGCGATAATGCGTACACTCTCTCAGTTGACAAAGATCACGACTCTCCCGGAACCGAGGAGATGCCTACTTAACATTTGGGAACCCACAGATCTTAATCGTACGGCACAAACTTGGGTGACATTGGGCATGATGCTGGCAAAGCGAAACATAGCTCAGCGATGGGGTTCCCGACAGCCTCCTACCCTTTCCCAGTGGTGTAGGGACATGGATACCACAATGATCGTCGAAAAGACAGTGTATACACATAGAGGTTGCCCTAAAAAATGGACTCAGATATGGGGAGGATGGAACACCTATCGAAGGAACATATGTGAACCCCCGAAAGAAAACTCAGACTTAGAAGTGAGTGACTGAAGGATTAAAGGGGATACATTGTAGAATGCTGAGCAATTTGACTGTCCACGATAAAGCTCGAGTGCAGAAAGGGATGCAATGTTACTGTCATGTTAATGTATTATTTTATCAGATGTCGAATGAGTATGCGCAAGTAAGTGGACTGATTCTCATCATAGTCAATGCCGATGATTATATCTCTGTTTTGGAAATGTCAATAAAAAATGTCTTTAAAAAAAAATATTCTTATAGAGCGCACATGCACCAAACGGTTTCTTGGTACTAAATATCAAAGTAGCTTGCTGCTTAGTTGGTCTTTCATATGCCTGGGAAACAGCCAGGCTTTTAGGAGTCTCCTGAATATAGGATAGTTTGTGCAAGATCTAATCTTAAGAGAAAGAGCGTTCCAAAAGTGAGGGGCTAAGACCGCAAATCTAAAACCTCCTTGTCTTTTCAGTTTGTAAGTAGGGGTAGCCATTAGGTTAAGATGGATTGAATGTAAGTTGCAGACAGGTCTATATCTCTGGATAAGGTTAGAGATTAATTCTGTACAAGTGCCATACAGAGATTTGAAAATGAAACATCCAATTTTAAATGCACAACATTGTATAACAGGGAGCCAGTGGAGCCTACTCATTAGAGGAAAGGCATGTTGCCATCTCAGCTGATGATAAATCAATTTAGCTGCCTGATTTTGCACCAACTGTAATCTTTTAGTTAAGTACAGCAGGAGACCAAATAAAATGAATTGGCATAATCAATGTGAGAAATGACCCAAGATAAAACAACCTGGAGAAGAGCTTTGTGGTGAGAAATCTACTGATTTTCTTGATCTTCCGAAGCTGGAAGAAGCAGGTGGAGACTTCCGTCCCAATCTGGGACTTCAGGAAGAGGTCACAGCTGATAGTAACACCAAGACTCTTGGCTGAAGAAGATGTTAAAGGAGTGTACCCAATTCTGCTGGCCAGAAATTCGGGTTCCAAGGGTTGTGGGAGCCACCTACCAAGATCAGTTCTGTTTTGTCAGGATTCAGCTTTAGATGATTATTATTCATCCAGTTGAGTATATGTAACATAGTAGTCTGGAAGTTCAGGATAGAGTCAGAGGTGTTGTTGATGGTAAAAATCAATTGTAGGTCATCTGCATAATTAAACGTTCACACATTTTTATCTCCTAGGGATAGAATCAGAGGGAAAAGGTACAAATTGAACAAGTGCAGGGATAACAAAGATTCCTGTGGCACACCACAGGTTAGTTTGACATTAGGCACTGTAAAATGGAAGAGACGAACTGACTGGCACCAGCCATACAAAAAGGACGTGAGCCAGCTGAGAGCAGATCCCTGAATTCCTGCGTCCCTGACACCGTCCACCAGAATTCCGTGGTCGACCGTGTCAAAAGCCGCAGATAAATCAAGGCACATCAAGGCTTGAGTGGTACCCTTGTCTACTTCTTTCCTTAATTCATCTAAAACGGTCAGGATTACTACCTCAGTTAAATGGGAGGGGCGGAAGCCTGCTTGGTGAGAATCAAGGAATTGGGACTGCTCAATGAATGAGCAGAGAAAGTTTTCTACATGAGTTTCCAACACCTTGGCCAGAAAAGGGAGCAGAGAAATGGGACCATAATTAAGGGGATCAAAGGGTCTGCACCATTTCGTTTGATAAGGGGAACTATTACTTGGTCTTTAAAGGCTCTGGGAACGCAACCCTGAATTAATGAATCATTCATGAGAGAAAGGGCAGGGTCAGGGTTTGCAGAAAAAGCTTCCCTCAGAATATGAAGGGGACAGCTGTCGGCAGGTGATCTAGACTTAACTCGGATCAGGAAGTTCAGGAAGGCTTCTCTGCTGATTACAGAGAATTGATACAAAGAGTGAGGATTTCTTAAAGCTGTCAGCGGAGCATCACAGGGAAGGTTAACAGGGATGCTGGCTTTAATAGTAGTGATTTTATCAATAAAAAAGTGTTCGAAGAGTTACAAAGTGACTGGGTGGGAGCTAGCTTTATTGTAACTCTGTCTGGACTGAATAGCTCAGTGACAATTGCAAATATTTCGTTGATTCGTTTGTGGGATTCAAGATCTTAGTAGAGAAGTAAGTAGCTTTAGTATGTAAAATGGCTTTTTTGTATTCTTTAAGTTGGGCTTGATAAATGTCTTTTTCGTCAGAAGAGTAGTTCCGTCGCCAGATCCGCTCTGTTCAGTAAAGGGCTAATTTTTGAAGTTTTAGGTCCTCTGAAAATCATCTCTGGACATCATGACGCCTGGCTGGTTTGATTTTCCAAAAAGGGGCATGTTTGTCGCTAGCTGCTATTAGCCATGAAGTAATATTTTTCTTCACTTGGGTCAACAGAAGGCTGATTGATGGGTACCATAGTCACCAACAAGTTACAAAAGGCATTATTATCGATGAGGTTGCAGTCCCTTGCCATTAGCCCTCCTAGCCCTCCTTGGCTAGGGGGTTTGGATATTTTCAGATTATTAAGAGAGAACTTTATTAAAAGATGATCCAACGATGTGCATGGGGACACAGTCAGTGTGGACACCGTAAGGTTGGAAGTCCACATTTGACCGAGGGTGTGACCTTTAATATGGAAAGGGGATGTCACATGTTGGACACATTTCAGCTCATTAAGTAAACCGGTCAATTTAGATATGAGCATGGACCCACCCAATCAACATTATTTGAACATGGTTAATTATTAAGTGTGATATTTATTACCCCAATAATTAGGGGGAATAAGGCATATTATGGGAGGCCTGTACAGCAGTACACAGATTAGGGGTGTAGAAACGGAGCAAGTTTAATAACTAGGTTTTCCACAGAGGTGATGTCTAACGCAGTGAGTTTAGTAAATTTCAGATCTTGGTGGATTATGGCAGCCACCCAAGCCCCCATTTTCCCAGAAGACCGATTGTCATGGAGAATATAGTAATTGTTGGAAAGAGCAGCCAGAATATCGGAATAAGACTCATGTGAGAGCCAGGTTTCAGTTAATAAAAGTATATCTGCTTTGGTTGAGTCCAGTAAATGAAATATATCCAATTTATTTTTTACCAAGGATCGAGTATTTAGCTATATTATTGTTAATTTGGATTTCCTATGGCGGTCCTGCCACTGAGTGAAGTCTGCAGCAGGAGGCGACTGACCGAGTTCAGTGAAGGAATCCCTGGTTTTCATAATCCTCAATTTAACTAATCTGGAGCAAATGAAGGGATTAAGTGGGTGGACTTTAGAATGCAAATGCTTTAATTCAGGCAACAAATAGCTTAAAAATTTGGGCACAGTGACTGGCCACTGGCCCCGGACGGACGTGGACGGGCGCAGACGGGCATTCCTTTGGTGCGCCACTGCGCGCGTCCTCTGTGCTCGTACGCTGGCATTCAATGGCCGGGTGCAACTTTAGCTCCTCCCCCACCCTCCGTGATTGGATGCCGCTTCTGGGCTTAAACAAGTTAGTAAAACAGGCATGTGGCCGATGCGAGCAGGTAGGAGAAACAAAGTCTTTACAGTCTTTAAAAAGTCTTTAAAAGTTAGCAGCAAGGCAGGTCAGATTCATACAGAACATAATGTAAAATAGGATAAAACAATACAACCAACACAGGGCAGCCGCGCACTGTGCGGCTGTGCTCGCTCCCGCACTGCGGCCAGTATTAAATGGCTGGGTACAGCCTTAGTTCCTCCCCCCACCCTTCGTGATTGAATGCCCCTGCTGGGCTTAATCAAGGAAGTAAAACTGGCATGTGGCTGATACGAGCAAGTAGGAGATACAAAGTCTTTACAGTTTTGAAAAAGTCTTTAAAAGTTAGCGGCTAGGCAGGTCAGATTCATATAGAGCATAATGTACAGTCTATTACTGTTGTAATAATGACGCAGCCGCAACCTATCCCTATTGCTGACAGTTGCAAACCTGCAGTCCATTCACATGTAACTTTACATGGCCTTACAAATGCAGGAGGCGACTTTTTCTACGTGGTTGAAGCCCATGATGGCTATTGTTTAGATGTCTTTTATTCTTGGGTCAATTTTCCGGCTGGGGATGCTAATACTAACCCATTTCATGAAAATACAAATGTTAATCCACTACAATTATACAGAGTATATATGCCTTAGAAATAGCATTATCACATTGCGAACCTCAAAATTGGTTCCTGAGGTGCCCTAATACATGTACTTGTACCAGTACGCACAGGTTCCCTTAGTTATGAAGGAGCCATCTGGCCAGTGTTATCTGGTTATACACCATTCTCCAATATAGCGGATCCTAACGATCGAGAGCTACAACAATTTAACACTGATCAGGTTAGACTATACGGACACTTTACACATCTTGCACCTTGCTGGCTGTCCCCGCAAGGGCCGGCCTGGCAAGGCAAGCCCAGTTGCCTGTAGTGCCAACCATAAGTCCTGTGATTGAGGAAAAGTAGGTCGCACACCGCTCGTCACACCAGCAAGTTGCCCCAAAGGACTGTGGGAAATGTAGTGGCGACGGCAGGTACGCCTATGCCACAAAATGTAAATAGAACAGTATGTGTATGCGTTAGCCATCCCTGGACACGTGTTTCGAGGTAGTTGCCTCTCGTCAGCAGGGAGCAGGTCAGTGTAAAGGGGTGCCGCGTGGACTGCCAAATGTAATTAAAAGCAGGTCAAGTACCTCTCCTGGCGCGCAGGTGCAGACTCAAGGCTCGTCAGCCCGTTAGCTTAAGGAAGCCATTTAAATTGAGGAAAAGTAGGTCGCACACCGCTCGTCACACCAGCAAGTTGCCCCAAAGGACTGTGGGAAATGTAGTGGCGACGGCAGGTACGCCTATGCCACAAAATGTAAATAGAACAGTATGTGTATGCGTTAGCCATCCCTGGACACGTGTTTCGAGGTAGTTGCCTCTCGTCAGCAGGGAGCAGGTCAGTGTAAAGGGGTGCCGCGTGGACTGCCAAATGTAATTAAAAGCAGGTCAAGTACCTCTCCTGGCGCGCAGGTGCAGACTCAAGGCTCGTCAGCCCGTTAGCTTAAGGAAGCCATTTAAATTGAGGAAAAGTAAGTCGCACACCGCTCGTCACACCAGCAAGTTGCCCCAAAGGACTGTGGGAAATGTAGTGGCGACGGCAGGTACGCCTATGCCACAAAATGTAAATAGAACAGTATGTGTATGCGTTAGCCATCCCTGGACACGTGTTTCGAGGTAGTTGCCTCTCGTCAGCAGGGAGCAGGTCAGTGTAAAGGGGTGCCGCGTGGACTGCCAAATGTAATTAAAAGCAGGTCAAGTACCTCTCCTGGCGCGCAGGTGCAGACTCAAGGCTCGTCAGCCCGTTAGCTTAAGGAAGCCATTTAAATTGAGGAAAAGTAGGTCGCACACCGCTCGTCACACCAGCAAGTTGCCCCAAAGGACTGTGGGAAATGTAGTGGCGACGGCAGGTACGCCTATGCCACAAAATGTAAATAGAACAGTATGTGTATGCGTTAGCCATCCCTGGACACGTGTTTCGAGGTAGTTGCCTCTCGTCAGCAGGGAGCAGGTCAGTGTAAAGGGGTGCCGCGTGGACTGCCAAATGTAATTAAAAGCAGGTCAAGTACCTCTCCTGGCGCGCAGGTGCAGACTCAAGGCTCGTCAGCCCGTTAGCTTAAGGAAGCCATTTAAATTGAGGAAAAGTAGGTCGCACACCGCTCGTCACACCAGCAAGTTGCCCCAAAGGACTGTGGGAAATGTAGTGGCGACGGCAGGTACGCCTATGCCACAAAATGTAAATAGAACAGTATGTGTATGCGTTAGCCATCCCTGGACACGTGTTTCGAGGTAGTTGCCTCTCGTCAGCAGGGAGCAGGTCAGTGTAAAGGGGTGCCGCGTGGACTGCCAAATGTAATTAAAAGCAGGTCAAGTACCTCTCCTGGCGCGCAGGTGCAGACTCAAGGCTCGTCAGCCCGTTAGCTTAAGGAAGCCATTTAAATTGAGGAAAAGTAGGTCGCACACCGCTCGTCACACCAGCAAGTTGCCCCAAAGGACTGTGGGAAATGTAGTGGCGACGGCAGGTACGCCTATGCCACAAAATGTAAATAGAACAGTATGTGTATGCGTTAGCCATCCCTGGACACGTGTTTCGAGGTAGTTGCCTCTCGTCAGCAGGGAGCAGGTCAGTGTAAAGGGGTGCCGCGTGGACTGCCAAATGTAATTAAAAGCAGGTCAAGTACCTCTCCTGGCGCGCAGGTGCAGACTCAAGGCTCGTCAGCCCGTTAGCTTAAGGAAGCCATTTAAATTGAGGAAAAGTAGGTCGCACACCGCTCGTCACACCAGCAAGTTGCCCCAAAGGACTGTGGGAAATGTAGTGGCGACGGCAGGTACGCCTATGCCACAAAATGTAAATAGAACAGTATGTGTATGCGTTAGCCATCCCTGGACACGTGTTTCGAGGTAGTTGCCTCTCGTCAGCAGGGAGCAGGTCAGTGTAAAGGGGTGCCGCGTGGACTGCCAAATGTAATTAAAAGCAGGTCAAGTACCTCTCCTGGCGCGCAGGTGCAGACTCAAGGCTCGTCAGCCCGTTAGCTTAAGGAAGCCATTTAAATTGAGGAAAAGTAGGTCGCACACCGCTCGTCACACCAGCAAGTTGCCCCAAAGGACTGTGGGAAATGTAGTGGCGACGGCAGGTACGCCTATGCCACAAAATGTAAATAGAACAGTATGTGTATGCGTTAGCCATCCCTGGACACGTGTTTCGAGGTAGTTGCCTCTCGTCAGCAGGGAGCAGGTCAGTGTAAAGGGGTGCCGCGTGGACTGCCAAATGTAATTAAAAGCAGGTCAAGTACCTCTCCTGGCGCGCAGGTGCAGACTCAAGGCTCGTCAGCCCGTTAGCTTAAGGAAGCCATTTAAATTGAGGAAAAGTAGGTCGCACACCGCTCGTCACACCAGCAAGTTGCCCCAAAGGACTGTGGGAAATGTAGTGGCGACGGCAGGTACGCCTATGCCACAAAATGTAAATAGAACAGTATGTGTATGCGTTAGCCATCCCTGGACACGTGTTTCGAGGTAGTTGCCTCTCGTCAGCAGGGAGCAGGTCAGTGTAAAGGGGTGCCGCGTGGACTGCCAAATGTAATTAAAAGCAGGTCAAGTACCTCTCCTGGCGCGCAGGTGCAGACTCAAGGCTCGTCAGCCCGTTAGCTTAAGGAAGCCATTTAAATTGAGGAAAAGTAGGTCGCACACCGCTCGTCACACCAGCAAGTTGCCCCAAAGGACTGTGGGAAATGTAGTGGCGACGGCAGGTACGCCTATGCCACAAAATGTAAATAGAACAGTATGTGTATGCGTTAGCCATCCCTGGACACGTGTTTCGAGGTAGTTGCCTCTCGTCAGCAGGGAGCAGGTCAGTGTAAAGGGGTGCCGCGTGGACTGCCAAATGTAATTAAAAGCAGGTCAAGTACCTCTCCTGGCGCGCAGGTGCAGACTCAAGGCTCGTCAGCCCGTTAGCTTAAGGAAGCCATTTAAATTGAGGAAAAGTAGGTCGCACACCGCTCGTCACACCAGCAAGTTGCCCCAAAGGACTGTGGGAAATGTAGTGGCGACGGCAGGTACTCTTTGTGGCACAGGCGTACCCGCCGTCGCCACTACATTTCCCATAGTTCTCTGGGGTAACTCGCTGGTGTGACGAGTGGTGTGCGACCTACTTTCTCTCAATTTAAACGGCTTCGGCTGGCGGGCTGACGAGCCTTGAGTCTGCACCTGCGCGCCAGGAGAGGTACTTGACCTGCTTTTAATTACATGGCAGTCCACGCGGCACCCCCTTACACTGACCTGCTCCCTGCTGACGAGAGGCAACTACCTCGAAACACGTGTCCAGGGATGGCTAACGCATACACATACTGTACTTTTGACTCTTTGTGGCACAGGCGTACCCGCCGTCGCCACTACATTTCCCATAGTTCTCTGGGGTAACTCGCTGGTGTGACGAGCGGTGTGCGACCTACTTTCTCTCAATTTAAACGGCTTCGGCTGGCGGGCTGACGAGCCTTGAGTCTGCACCTGCGCGCCAGGAGAGGTACTTGACCTGCTTTTAATTACATGGCAGTCCACGCGGCACCCCCTTACACTGACCTGCTCCCTGCTGACGAGAGGCAACTACCTCGAAACACGTGTCCAGGGATGGCTAACGCATACACATACTGTACTTTTGACTCTTTGTGGCACAGGCGTACCCGCCGTCGCCACTACATTTCCCATAGTTCTCTGGGGTAACTCGCTGGTGTGACGAGCGGTGTGCGACCTACTTTCTCTCAATTTAAACGGCTTCGGCTGGCGGGCTGACGAGCCTTGAGTCTGCACCTGCGCGCCAGGAGAGGTACTTGACCTGCTTTTAATTACATGGCAGTCCACGCGGCACCCCCTTACACTGACCTGCTCCCTGCTGACGAGAGGCAACTACCTCGAAACACGTGTCCAGGGATGGCTAACGCATACACATACTGTACTTTTGACTCTTTGTGGCACAGGCGTACCCGCCGTCGCCACTACATTTCCCATAGTTCTCTGGGGTAACTCGCTGGTGTGACGAGCGGTGTGCGACCTACTTTCTCTCAATTTAAACGGCTTCGGCTGGCGGGCTGACGAGCCTTGAGTCTGCACCTGCGCGCCAGGAGAGGTACTTGACCTGCTTTTAATTACATGGCAGTCCACGCGGCACCCCCTTACACTGACCTGCTCCCTGCTGACGAGAGGCAACTACCTCGAAACACGTGTCCAGGGATGGCTAACGCATACACATACTGTACTTTTGACTCTTTGTGGCACAGGCGTACCCGCCGTCGCCACTACATTTCCCATAGTTCTCTGGGGTAACTCGCTGGTGTGACGAGCGGTGTGCGACCTACTTTCTCTCAATTTAAACGGCTTCGGCTGGCGGGCTGACGAGCCTTGAGTCTGCACCTGCGCGCCAGGAGAGGTACTTGACCTGCTTTTAATTACATGGCAGTCCACGCGGCACCCCCTTACACTGACCTGCTCCCTGCTGACGAGAGGCAACTACCTCGAAACACGTGTCCAGGGATGGCTAACGCATACACATACTGTACTTTTGACTCTTTGTGGCACAGGCGTACCCGCCGTCGCCACTACATTTCCCATAGTTCTCTGGGGTAACTCGCTGGTGTGACGAGCGGTGTGCGACCTACTTTCTCTCAATTTAAACGGCTTCGGCCGGCGGGCTGACGAGCCTTGAGTCTGCACCTGCGCGCCAGGAGAGGTACTTGACCTGCTTTTAATTACATGGCAGTCCACGCGGCACCCCCTTACACTGACCTGCTCCCTGCTGACGAGAGGCAACTACCTCGAAACACGTGTCCAGGGATGGCTAACGCATACACATACTGTACTTTTGACTCTTTGTGGCACAGGCGTACCCGCCGTCGCCACTACATTTCCCATAGTTCTCTGGGGTAACTCGCTGGTGTGACGAGCGGTGTGCGACCTACTTTCTCTCAATTTAAACGGCTTCGGCTGGCGGGCTGACGAGCCTTGAGTCTGCACCTGCGCGCCAGGAGAGGTACTTGACCTGCTTTTAATTACATGGCAGTCCACGCGGCACCCCCTTACACTGACCTGCTCCCTGCTGACGAGAGGCAACTACCTCGAAACACTTGTCCAGGGATGGCTAACGCATACACATACTGTACTTTTGACTCTTTGTGGCACAGGCGTACCCGCCGTCGCCACTAC
This sequence comes from Triturus cristatus, assembly GCF_964204655.1. Classification (NCBI taxonomy): domain Eukaryota; kingdom Metazoa; phylum Chordata; class Amphibia; order Caudata; family Salamandridae; genus Triturus; species Triturus cristatus. Next base: position 549,443,593 of record NC_140587.1, on the reverse strand, counting down.
ATTTCCCATAGTTCTCTGGGGTAACTCGCTGGTGTGACGAGCGGTGTGCGACCTACTTTCTCTCAATTTAAACGGCTTCGGCTGGCGGGCTGACGAGCCTTGAGTCTGCACCTGCGCGCCAGGAGAGGTACTTGACCTGCTTTTAATTACATGGCAGTCCACGCGGCACCCCCTTACACTGACCTGCTCCCTGCTGACGAGAGGCAACTACCTCGAAACACGTGTCCAGGGATGGCTAACGCATACACATACTGTACTTTTGACTCTTTGTGGCACAGGCGTACCCGCCGTCGCCACTACATTTCCCATAGTTCTCTGGGGTAACTCGCTGGTGTGACGAGCGGTGTGCGACCTACTTTCTCTCAATTTAAACGGCTTCGGCTGGCGGGCTGACGAGCCTTGAGTCTGCACCTGCGCGCCAGGAGAGGTACTTGACCTGCTTTTAATTACATGGCAGTCCACGCGGCACCCCCTTACACTGACCTGCTCCCTGCTGACGAGAGGCAACTACCTCGAAACACGTGTCCAGGGATGGCTAACGCATACACATACTGTACTTTTGACTCTTTGTGGCACAGGCGTACCCGCCGTCGCCACTACATTTCCCATAGTTCTCTGGGGTAACTCGCTGGTGTGACGAGCGGTGTGCGACCTACTTTCTCTCAATTTAAACGGCTTCGGCTGGCGGGCTGACGAGCCTTGAGTCTGCACCTGCGCGCCAGGAGAGGTACTTGACCTGCTTTTAATTACATGGCAGTCCACGCGGCACCCCCTTACACTGACCTGCTCCCTGCTGACGAGAGGCAACTACCTCGAAACACGTGTCCAGGGATGGCTAACGCATACACATACTGTACTTTTGACTCTTTGTGGCACAGGCGTACCCGCCGTCGCCACTACATTTCCCATAGTTCTCTGGGGTAACTCGCTGGTGTGACGAGCGGTGTGCGACCTACTTTCTCTCAATTTAAACGGCTTCGGCTGGCGGGCTGACGAGCCTTGAGTCTGCACCTGCGCGCCAGGAGAGGTACTTGACCTGCTTTTAATTACATGGCAGTCCACGCGGCACCCCCTTACACTGACCTGCTCCCTGCTGACGAGAGGCAACTACCTCGAAACACGTGTCCAGGGATGGCTAACGCATACACATACTGTACTTTTGACTCTTTGTGGCACAGGCGTACCCGCCGTCGCCACTACATTTCCCATAGTTCTCTGGGGTAACTCGCTGGTGTGACGAGCGGTGTGCGACCTACTTTCTCTCAATTTAAACGGCTTCGGCTGGCGGGCTGACGAGCCTTGAGTCTGCACCTGCGCGCCAGGAGAGGTACTTGACCTGCTTTTAATTACATGGCAGTCCACGCGGCACCCCCTTACACTGACCTGCTCCCTGCTGACGAGAGGCAACTACCTCGAAACACGTGTCCAGGGATGGCTAACGCATACACATACTGTACTTTTGACTCTTTGTGGCACAGGCGTACCCGCCGTCGCCACTACATTTCCCATAGTTCTCTGGGGTAACTCGCTGGTGTGACGAGCGGTGTGCGACCTACTTTCTCTCAATTTAAACGGCTTCGGCTGGCGGGCTGACGAGCCTTGAGTCTGCACCTGCGCGCCAGGAGAGGTACTTGACCTGCTTTTAATTACATGGCAGTCCACGCGGCACCCCCTTACACTGACCTGCTCCCTGCTGACGAGAGGCAACTACCTCGAAACACGTGTCCAGGGATGGCTAACGCATACACATACTGTACTTTTGACTCTTTGTGGTACAGGCGTACCCGCCGTCGCCACTACATTTCCCATAGTTCTCTGGGGTAACTCGCTGGTGTGACGAGCGGTGTGCGACCTACTTTCTCTCAATTTAAACGGCTTCGGCTGGCGGGCTGACGAGCCTTGAGTCTGCACCTGCGCGCCAGGAGAGGTACTTGACCTGCTTTTAATTACATGGCAGTCCACGCGGCACCCCCTTACACTGACCTGCTCCCTGCTGACGAGAGGCAACTACCTCGAAACACGTGTCCAGGGATGGCTAACGCATACACATACTGTACTTTTGACTCTTTGTGGCACAGGCGTACCCGCCGTCGCCACTACATTTCCCATAGTTCTCTGGGGTAACTCGCTGGTGTGACGAGCGGTGTGCGACCTACTTTCTCTCAATTTAAACGGCTTCGGCTGGCGGGCTGACGAGCCTTGAGTCTGCACCTGCGCGCCAGGAGAGGTACTTGACCTGCTTTTAATTACATGGCAGTCCACACGGCACCCCCTTACACTGACCTGCTCCCTGCTGACGAGAGGCAACTACCTCGAAACACGTGTCCAGGGATGGCTAACGCATACACATACTGTACTTTTGACTCTTTGTGGCACAGGCGTACCCGCCGTCGCCACTACATTTCCCATAGTTCTCTGGGGTAACTCGCTGGTGTGACGAGCGGTGTGCGACCTACTTTCTCTCAATTTAAACGGCTTCGGCTGGCGGGCTGACGAGCCTTGAGTCTGCACCTGCGCGCCAGGAGAGGTACTTGACCTGCTTTTAATTACATGGCAGTCCACGCGGCACCCCCTTACACTGACCTGCTCCCTGCTGACGAGAGGCAACTACCTCGAAACACGTGTCCAGGGATGGCTAACGCATACACATACTGTACTTTTGACTCTTTGTGGCACAGGCGTACCCGCCGTCGCCACTACATTTCCCATAGTTCTCTGGGGTAACTCGCTGGTGTGACGAGCGGTGTGCGACCTACTTTCTCTCAATTTAAACGGCTTCGGCTGGTGGGCTGACGAGCCTTGAGTCTGCACCTGCGCGCCAGGAGAGGTACTTGACCTGCTTTTAATTACATGGCAGTCCACGCGGCACCCCCTTACACTGACCTGCTCCCTGCTGACGAGAGGCAACTACCTCGAAACACGTGTCCAGGGATGGCTAACGCATACACATACTGTACTTTTGACTCTTTGTGGCACAGGCGTACCCGCCGTCGCCACTACATTTCCCATAGTTCTCTGGGGTAACTCGCTGGTGTGACGAGCGGTGTGCGACCTACTTTCTCTCAATTTAAACGGCTTCGGCTGGTGGGCTGACGAGCCTTAAGTCTGCACCTGCGCGCCAGGAGAGGTACTTGACCTGCTTTTAATTACATGGCAGTCCACGCGGCACCCCCTTACACTGACCTGCTCCCTGCTGACGAGAGGCAACTACCTCGAAACACGTGTCCAGGGATGGCTAACGCATACACATACTGTACTTTTGACTCTTTGTGGCACAGGCGTACCCGCCGTCGCCACTACATTTCCCATAGTTCTCTGGGGTAACTCGCTGGTGTGACGAGCGGTGTGCGACCTACTTTCTCTCAATTTAAACGGCTTCGGCTGGCGGGCTGACGAGCCTTGAGTCTGCACCTGCGCGCCAGGAGAGGTACTTGACCTGCTTTTAATTACATGGCAGTCCACGCGGCACCCCCTTACACTGACCTGCTCCCTGCTGACGAGAGGCAACTACCTCGAAACACGTGTCCAGGGATGGCTAACGCATACACATACTGTACTTTTGACTCTTTGTGGCACAGGTGTACCCGCCGTCGCCACTACATTTCCCATAGTTCTCTGGGGTAACTCGCTGGTGTGACGAGCGGTGTGCGACCTACTTTCTCTCAATTTAAACGGCTTCGGCTGGCGGGCTGACGAGCCTTGAGTCTGCACCTGCGCGCCAGGAGAGGTACTTGACCTGCTTTTAATTACATGGCAGTCCACGCGGCACCCCCTTACACTGACCTGCTCCCTGCTGACGAGAGGCAACTACCTCGAAACACGTGTCCAGGGATGGCTAACGCATACACATACTGTACTTTTGACTCTTTGTGGCACAGGCGTACCCGCCGTCGCCACTACATTTCCCATAGTTCTCTGGGGTAACTCGCTGGTGTGACGAGCGGTGTGCGACCTACTTTCTCTCAATTTAAACAGCTTCGGCTGGCGGGCTGACGAGCCTTGAGTCTGCACCTGCGCGCCAGGAGAGGTACTTGACCTGCTTTTAATTACATGGCAGTCCACGCGGCACCCCCTTACACTGACCTGCTCCCTGCTGACGAGAGGCAACTACCTCGAAACACGTGTCCAGGGATGGCTAACGCATACACATACTGTACTTTTGACTCTTTGTGGCACAGGCGTACCCGCCGTCGCCACTACATTTCCCATAGTTCTCTAGGGTAACTCGCTGGTGTGACGAGCGGTGTGCGACCTACTTTCTCTCAATTTAAACGGCTTCGGCTGGCGGGCTGACGAGCCTTGAGTCTGCACCTGCGCGCCAGGAGAGGTACTTGACCTGCTTTTAATTACATGGCAGTCCACGCGGCACCCCCTTACACTGACCTGCTCCCTGCTGACGAGAGGCAACTACCTCGAAACACGTGTCCAGGGATGGCTAACGCATACACATACTGTACTTTTGACTCTTTGTGGCACAGGCGTACCCGCCGTCGCCACTACATTTCCCATAGTTCTCTGGGGTAACTCGCTGGTGTGACGAGCGGTGTGCGACCTACTTTCTCTCAATTTAAACGGCTTCGGCTGGCGGGCTGACGAGCCTTGAGTCTGCACCTGCGCGCCAGGAGAGGTACTTGACCTGCTTTTAATTACATGGCAGTCCACGCGGCACCCCCTTACACTGACCTGCTCCCTGCTGACGAGAGGCAACTACCTCGAAACACGTGTCCAGGGATGGCTAACGCATACACATACTGTACTTTTGACTCTTTGTGGCACAGGCGTACCCGCCGTCGCCACTACATTTCCCATAGTTCTCTGGGGTAACTCGCTGGTGTGACGAGCGGTGTGCGACCTACTTTCTCTCAATTTAAACGGCTTCGGCTGGCGGGCTGACGAGCCTTGAGTCTGCACCTGCGCGCCAGGAGAGGTACTTGACCTGCTTTTAATTACATGGCAGTCCACGCGGCACCCCCTTACACTGACCTGCTCCCTGCTGACGAGAGGCAACTACCTCGAAACACGTGTCCAGGGATGGCTAACGCATACACATACTGTACTTTTGACTCTTTGTGGCACAGGCGTACCCGCCGTCGCCACTACATTTCCCATAGTTCTCTGGGGTAACTCGCTGGTGTGACGAGCGGTGTGCGACCTACTTTCTCTCATAAGTCCTGTGATTGTACATTCAATTATGAAAAAAGAATTACCTCAAATCGCGAGGAAATTCCTTTTTGTATCACCCAAAAATGTGATCAACTTGAAGCAGTGTTTCCTCTTTTGGGACCACAAGACAAGTACAGAATATTGACTATGTGCTTACCGCACGGAATGGTTCCCAGAATATGGTACTGCGCCACTTGGAGCACAGTCTTGGCTGCTGTCTATACCATCTGTCTATGTCAGTCTTGCTGGAGGTGTTAAAGCAAATACAAAATGAACACAGGGAAGCTGCTGCCCTGAATTTGGGAAAAAACACAAATTAGAATTTTCTCTGTGGTGTCCGCAATAATTCTGTCTAACGTTAAAGGCGAAGCAGCTACTCTGGCTATACCACAGTAGCTTGTGTGAGTTGCACCAGACAACCATTAAAGTGAGCTACCTATAATTATTGGCGAAGTATATACTTCTACAGATCGCAATATTTGGGAACCAGGCCTAATAAACCGCAATTCAGCAAACCTAGTTCTGACAAGGACACTGCGAAGCAGAACCCTGAGTTTGTTATAAAAGCAATGGGACAAACCCAAACCTAAGCAACAAGCTAAATCTTGGAGAGCTTCTCCGCTACCAAAACCCTCTGACAGATGCTATCATTTGCGTAATTGCACAAAAATAAAGGTACCAGAAACTATCGTCCCTAAAACCTAGCGACCCCACCCCCCTAGCGACATTTGTGTGAGTGAAAGGCAAAAGCCCAGGTCTGAATCCTATACTTCTGGGGAGAGCCAGATAAGTGGGTGGGGGGTGGGTAGTTGATAAATGTTACGTTACTTACTTGTGTTACTGAACAACATATAACTGTAATAACTAAAGCAAAAGGTAGATCCTGAAATGCAAATACCCATAAAGGGTTACCATGTATATGTGCTAGTTATCAGTTGTCAGGACACTGCCGGCACTATTTGTACACAAAGCTGGAAAATTGTATCACTGTACTGTAGTGAAGATCATTATCTATATATGTACAATGCTAAGTTAGCACAACCGCGTTAGATGTTAGAAAGCCATCTTGCCGCTTTTGCTGCTTTTGCACACGACACTGTTGTCACATGTTAATACATTGAGAAATGCTTGCTCGACTTTGCTTCACATGAGAACTGTGTGTTGTTCACATCCCAAACAGTGAGCAGCGACCTTGGTCTGTACACCGTGTAAAGAAACAGTCTGGGTCGCTAGACGGTGCATGTTGTTGGGTTCAGGTTGATCGGCCCACTATTTAGCCATAACACGCACGCAGCTGCAAATACCTGAAAGTCGGGTGCTTTTAATATTGCAGTGTTACATGTTTTCTTTACATTCGGAAGAAGAGCTTTCCCAGGAGCAGAGCCTAGCTGATCCTGTGATGTGATTGCCCTGAGCTGATCTTTACGGTATGGGGTTCCCCATTCAGGCCTAGAGACCTTTTACTAGTCTAATAATAATACTATTAGTTTGCTAGCGAAAGGAAGGTGGCTTAGATCCACTGTCATTTTAGTATGATTACTCCTTTCATTTTCTATTGTATTGTAACTATGCTGATGGTTTTGATATTAATCATTTGTCTGCTTATGTTAGCCAAACTGCTGCATCTTAGGACACGAGGTTTATAAAATAAACTCTTTAAACTTTTACTGTGTCTCTGTTTATTCTGTTGTGGACTGATATGAGAATAATTACGAACAGGTATTTCTGATTCCCACCATTCCTGAGAATACTCTAAGTCGCTTGTTCTGGGTTGTCTATACATTGGGACCGCCGAGATAATACTCGGATAACGAATGGGACACTGATGCTGGTAGGATAACGGGTTCTGGGTTCTGAGGTGAGTTTTTGGTACACCACAATTCACTGAGGTCCTGGTTTCCTGCGCATAGTTCTGTGCATAAGCAGAATCCTTGCAACGTGGCGCACCTAACGTTTGGTCTATTGATTTGAAACGCCTTAGTAGTGCTTGCATTAGTCCACAACACCCTCACTCTGGTTTCCGGTTGACGGGAGTGATGGTTTAACCTACCTGTGTTTCGACTAATGGGTTCCTTCAAGCTTGATCATTAAAAAGGTTATTTTTTCTGAACCCTAGTGCTACTGTAGATATCGTTGATACTCTTTAGTGTGTCCTAATGGCGGTTGACATAGCCGAGCATAGTCCTGCTCCTCTATGCCGTTATTTGATGACGTATGGGGTGCCGGATGATGGGATGGCTGTAATTTTTGTGGTAAGCGCTGATGAGTCATACCCGTATGAGTTGTTTTACTCATGGGTGACTTTTCCGGCGGTAGATGACGATGATACGTTTCATACCTATACTGCCACACAGCTGCCTGCGGTCTATACCCCATATAGGACACAAGAAATTCCAATCTCTGCCTGGCAGCATACTATTTGGTTTAATGGCACCCTTCCCCATGCGGTTGCACCGGCGAGAATGGGCCCGTTGTCTATTGCAGGGGCCCCATGGCCGGTGCTGGCTGGTTTTACGCCTCATCCCCGCTATCTCACGGTGGCGGTGGCTGAGTTGCGGGTACTTCACACAGCCCTGATTACGGTCCATAGGGCTTTAGTGCAGTACGTGTCACGCAACGTGCAGGTGGGGGCACCTGCTGCTGCGGGACAACCTACGGACCACCATGCGGTGGTTATTAGTCCTGTTATGGTTAATTCGGTGGTCGGCAAGCGCCCCCAGAGTAAGGATGAATTTCCTTATTGGCTTGCTGAGAAATTTGACCAACTGGAAGCAGTTTTTCCAAATACTACTCCTGTGGAGAAACACAGGATTCTCACCATTACTTTGCTTAAAGACCTGGTCCCAGATATGGCCGATTGTGACAATTGGGGTAAGGTCTTTGCCGCGACCTATTCGAAGTGCTATGGCACTCCGTCTATGTCTGTACTGCCATCCGTCATCAAAAAAGTTCAAGAGAATCATGGTGCGGAGGCAGCTATTGAATTGGGAATGAGGCTTGTCGACCGCTTCGATGTGGTATGCTCCATGGTAATGGGCAACCTCAAAGGAGATGCCATGCAGTTCCAAGTAGCAAATATGATGGACCGCGTGGATGACGTCGACAAGCCCAAAGAGTTCGCTAAAGTAATTGCGAAGGCATATAGGACCGTGGGTCGTAGTGCCTTAGGTGTAAAACCGACTGTGATCATTCCTGATATAGTACAGCAAACTAAGGTGAGCTCGTCTACAAAAGACGAACGCCCCAATTTTCCTAAACAAAGTTGGCGGGCTAACAAACAGGGGAAGCAGCAACAGAAACAGGGGTCGCGTCCTGCCTCACCGGTACAGTCGTCTAACGAACGCACATTTGATCTGCGCGATCGATCTCATATTAAGTCACCTGATGGATTTCAGGTTTCTGAACAACGCTCTCCTCGTTCTTCACAGGAAACATCGGCTTCACAATCCGGTGGAGGAGACCGTGGGAAAGGAAGGGGTGCCCAAGGTCGTGAGCAACCCCGCCAGTCAGACAGCAAAGGCAAGCAGGACGAGTCTGCGCGTCAGAGACCCCCGTTTCAGAAGAAGAAAGTTGCTGCGCTGACAGCCAGGTATGCCTCAGATGGTACGGACGCAGCTTCGGAACCTGACATGGGCGCTAACGCTGCTAGACAGCGCGGCGAAAGTTACAGTAGTGCGACAAGCACTGCGTCCATATCTGGTGGCGACAGCAACTGATATATTCGTGAATATTGAAACTGCTGATACTCGGGTGTCTCCCCCTGATAGACTATATAATATAGTCATTCAAATTGAAGGTGTCATTCAACGTACAATTCAAGGGGTTTTTTGAGATAATCTGACCACTTCCTATGATATTCTGTTGGCGGAGGCAGATTGGCCCCCGGCTTTCGTTTTAGATGCTCCTAGAGGGGAGGAGGTAATCCTCCCGTCCTTTGCGCACACAGTGCCGAAGGTCCAAGCTAAAAAGTACGCCGAGGAATGGGCTCAGGTGTTAGCACCTGCGTTATATCGAAATCAGGTGGGCTGGGATAAATTGTCTCCCAGCCATGAGATTCCGTTACGGACTACGCCCCAACCTCAACCCCAATACCCCATGCGTCGCGAAGCTAGACCTCACGTCGCGTCAATCCTTGAACAATTGGAATATCAAGGAGTAATCGAAACATGTGTGTCACCTATGAATAATCCTTTGTTCACTGTGACGAAGCCTGACGGGTCGTACCGCTTAGTTTTGGATTACCGGCACCTAAACTCTCATTGCCGGACCTGTGCAGTACAAAATACCCACAGTTCGCCTCTCGTCGATAGTCTCGTGAGAAAAAGGTTTAGAACCACACTTGACATTTCCAATGGCTTTTACAGCCATAACCTGTCCTCTCTTAGTAGTGAGTGGACGGCGTTCACCTCAGGTGGCAAACAAAAACAATTCAAAAGACTACCAATGGGCTATAAGAGCAGCCCTGGAGTCTTTGCGGCTCGTGTGGTCTCTCTCTTGGAGGGCATGGACCAGGATGCGTACTCGTATGTGGATGACATTTATCTCACTGATGATGAGTTGGATCCGCATCTCCGTCGCGTTGATCGCATTATTGTTTCGTTTGCAGACTTCGGTTACAAATTCAACTTTGCGAAGTCACACATTGCGGAATATACAGTGTTGTTCTTGGGGTAAGAACTCAACAATGAAGGTCGAGGATTGGCTCCGCACTTCCTAGAGAAATGCGCATGCCTACGTGCTTCCACGACACTGAAGAAATTACAATCTCTGCTGGGCTTTCTGAATTTCGGTCGAACGTATATTCCTGATTATGCCCAGCGTATCAAGCAGCTTTATGCCTTGGTACAACCTACTTTTTCCAAATCTAGTTGGCTGCCGGAGCATTCAGCTATATTGCAGTCATTGCAAGCTGATCTTCTTGCTTCAAAATACTTACTGACGCGTGATAACCACACTAACCTGGTCATAAAATTGTGCCAGGCGCAGTTGGTTTCACATACTTAACGTTCAATGAGGGCGACACCGTCCCCATTGCCTACAAATCTCACTTGTAGACTTCGGCTGAACTGCGATTTTCTGCGGTCGAGAAAGTTCTGACAGCGGTGCAGATGGCGATTCTGAAAGAACGAGCGCTGTCGCAGGGTAAACGCATGTTGGTGGTAACACTATATCCTGCCCTTGAGGCAGTGACAAAAGCTAGTGTACCAAATTCTAAGGCTTTGCATCCTCGGTGGATACAATGGGCTACATCCTTGACATCGCCTGACGTCACATATATCTTTGACGCGGCACTTCAGACTCAGGAGTTTTTGCAGTATGAATTCGTTCATTCAGCTCCTCCGTCCTTGCGCCCGCTTGAGGATTACCATTGTGTCATTTACACTGACGGTTCGGCGCAACCGGCTATTGGATCGAAGCATGCCTAATCAGCGGCTTGCGCAATTGTTGTTGGTACTTTCGTAAATGGTGAATTCCAATCCGATGTCGTGCACACGCAGTCATTGGGTGATTGTACCGCACAGTTAGCGGAGCTTCGTGCTCTGGTGCTTGCACTGGAGTTTGCTGATCCACGGGTCACTACTCTTATAGTAAGTGACTCCTTTTATTGTGTTCAATCTTACAACGACAATCTCCATTTTTGGTCTCAGAATGACTACCATGATTCCAAAGGTAGCACGATTAAGCATAAACTGCTTTGGGTTCGAGTGGCAGATCTTAAAGAACGTCTGCCTCTCGTGAATGTAATTCACACTCTTGGTCACTAACGAGTTGGTGTCCATGCTGTCGGCAACAGCCTAGCTGACGAGGCAGCAAAAACAGCAGTGGCGACATACTTAGTAGCAGCAGTTACAAGATCCAAAAGTAAGATCGATGATGACATCTTGGCAGCTATTGCTGCTACAGAGCAGGGAACCAAATTTCCAAGAGGTTTCCCTTCTTGTTACCATTATCGCTTAAGTCCTGATAACGTCCCATTAGTGAGGATTAATGACGTTGGTGACAGATTGATTCCCAACGCGGACTGCAGACCATCTTTGATATTAGCGGCTCACGAGGGCATGGCGTCCGCGCATGCTGGCGTTGCAGCTACTGTATCTCTGTTACAACAACGTTACTGGTGGTGCGGTTTGTATAAACAAGCCAGAGCTTATGTTCTTAATTGTGACATTTGCCAGCAGATTAAACCTTCAACTGCGGCGCGCCCACCACAAACTCAGTTGTACATATCTAATAAACCAATGGGTTGTGTTTATTTAGATCATTGCGGTCCATTTATCACTGATACTGCGTACAAATATATCTTGGTTGCAGTAGATTCGTGCACACGTTTTCTGTGGCCACAAAGGAGTGCTGATTCCCGTACTGTCATAAAAGATTTGCGTGTCTTTGTTGGAAGTTTTGCATGTGGTACCTTTCATTCTGATCAGGGCCCTGCATTCGCCTCTAAGGCGTACAAAGAAGCCATGAGAAATTTGGGGGTCCAAGTCAAATTTTCGTCTTCATACCGACCTGAGGGTAATAGTGTGGTGGAGCGAATGAACCGTGACTTAAAGCAATCTTTGACAGCCAGGGTTTTAGGTACTGGCCGGAACTGGCTAGCCCACTTGTATGACGTGCAACATGCACTAAATAATCTCCCTAGAAGGTCTCTGGGTGGGCGGACCCCATACATGATGCTCTTTGGCATACGAATATTTGTCCCGGACCGTGATGGTCTAGACATGGCGGCTGTGCTGTATTGCAGAATCTTCAAGAAGCCAGAGACAGTCTAGCGAAGGAACACGTACCCTCCTCATCTGATGCTGCGCTTCAGGTTACGGTAGTCGGCTGGCTACCTCGAGTTGGTGATCTGGTCCGTGAGAAAGTGGAAAACAAGTAGGAGTTCGGCCCGTCTTATCGTGCACCAGTTCCAGTGCTTGGAGTACAGGGTACTCGGACAGTCATTTTACCCCCACTTCCTGGTCGCAAGGATAACAGGTACATCTCTATTGACAATGTCAAGCTACAGCGAGTGGCCGATTCTTCTTAGTATGACACCGGCGGTTTCTTGCCCTTCGATGCTGAGAAATTCTGTTGTGGCCCGAGCTCCGAACACCGTGCCTGATGTTGCCGTCGAGATGCATACTGTTACTGGTCCTTTGTTGCCACCGACGGCTGGTGGTCTACCTGAAGATAATGAGTATGCTTATCCTGCGGATGTTACATTGCCTGTTTTACAATCCACCACAGTTGCCCACTCACGAGACTCTTTTGACTCTAATTCAATGACTTCCATTGCCCCGTCCAAAGTTTCGATATTTGTGGCCTGGTTCAAAAGACATTTTTTAATTCCCCCTTGGACTTACATTTGGCTAGTACTCATATGTATTTTTTTGTTCATGTCCATCGGCTTTGTGGTAGTGTTTTTTAGACTTATCAATGGACACTACCTGAAAGAAAGAGCTACACTTCGTCTAATTGATGGAACTTTGGCCCCCCACTCCTCATCACATATCATGAAAAGGGACCAGACTTTTGTGAACATTACCGCCTGGTCTGTACGTGATGGGATCGCTTGGGATGCTGTAAAATTTCAAATTCATGGCCCCACTGAAGTAATTAATGTGCCAAATGTATTTCGTGTATCTATGGGTGATGTCGTTAAGCAGAACATCCATTCAGATGACTGGGATGTTTAAGGCATCGAAGCACTCTTTTCTGATTTAAAATATTGTTGGAAAGGCGTTCGCCGGAGGGGGTTTCGATACACGTCTTGCCCACCCCTTTGACCCACCTCTCCCAAGTAGGCCGAACCAGGCGCGCACACCCTGAGCTTACACTACAAACAGAGTGACACCACACGTATTCTTTGTAGGACGATAGGTTCTTTTATCGAAGGTTTCAAGGGATCTTTATGATCCAAGGTTTAAGTAGTACATCAGCGGCACAAGAGATTACCAATCGGTGGTAGGGAAATGGGGGTAGCGGGACAGTCTGTGAAGGTAGTGTCTCTGCAAAGTATCCTGCGGATAGCTCACAATCCTCGAGCTGGAGGGTGTTGTTTCTCCGGGCGATCTCTTGCCAATTCGTCCTCGAGGGGAGAGCCGCGAGTCACTCAGCAGGCACAGGTGGTTCGGAGTTCGGGAGCCGCGATCTCGTCAGCAGGGCTCAGAGGGTTGAATGGCTGGGGGCCGCGAGTCACTCAGCAGGCCCAGGTGGTTCAGAGTTCGGGAGCCGCGATCTCGTCAGCAGGGCTCAGATGGTTCAATGGCTGGGGGCCGCGAGTCACTCAGCAGGCCCAGGTGGTTCGGTATTCGGGAGCCGCGACAGCGTCAGCATGCTTCGATGGTTCCAGGTCTTCTCTGCCATTCGTTCCTCCGGCACCCCTTATTATACTCCCCCGGCCCTTTGAAGTCCGGAGTCCTCGCAGAGAGGGGCCTTGGGTGACTGAGGGGGTTCGGCGGGATTTCCTGCCGCTCGTTTCTTTTGTCCTTTCAGGTGGGTCTGGGAGGGACCCCAGATGCTCGGCAGGCGAGGCGCCTGCTCCCCAGGGGCCTGGTGGCCGATCGAGTCCTCCCGGGGGAAGGCGACCCGAGGTGTGACTGGGCTGGCGCCTCTGGGTCTGGCTCGGGGGTTCCCGCTCCCTCGGTCGGACATGCGTGGTAGGGTGTCGAGTCTGTCGGGGGCTCGGGCCGGCCATCGGGTCTGTGTGGTTGGGGCGGCCGGAGTCGTAGATGCCGTGTCTTGGGGGTGGTTGTAGGTCGGCTGGATGATAGGGAGGGCCTACGCCGTGAGGCCGGTCTCACACGCGTCCCCCCCAGCTGAAAGGCGAGGAGAACTACCCATCCACTGGGGGGTTCTCCTCGCTGAAGTGGAAGAACCGGGACAGGCCGTCGGCGTTGGCATGATCCGCCCCGGGGCGATACTCGACAGTGAAGTCCATCCCTTGGAGGGAGATTGACCATCGTAATAGCTTGGGGTTTTCTCCCCTCATCTGCATCAGCCACCGCAAGGGCCAGTGGTCCGTCTGCACTCGGAAGTGGGTTCCGAACAAGTAGGGCCGTAGTTTCTTGAGGGCCCAGACTACGGCGAAGGTCTCTCGTTCTATGGTACTCCAACGCTGTTCTCGAGGCAGCAGCCTTCGGCTGATGAAGGCTATGGGTTTATCTACGCCCTGGTCGTTGAACTGCGAGAGGACGGCTCCGATGCCGTGTTCGGATGCGTCGGTCTGGACCACAAACTCTTGGGAGTAGTCGGGGGCCTTGAGTACTGGGGCGGTGCACATGGCGGTTTTCAAGGCGTCGAACGCCTGCTGGCACGGGGGGGTCCACTGCACCTTCTTCGGGAGCTTTTTGGAGGTCAACTCCGTGAGAGGCCCTGCGAGGCTACCATAGTTTTTAATGAACCTCCGGTAGTATCCTGTGAGACCCAGGAAGGCCCGGACTTCCGTCTGAGTGGTGGGGGGCTCCCAGGACTTGATGGCGTCGATCTTTGGTTGGAGGGGGGCGACCTGCCCGCTGCCCACCTGATGCACCAGGTAGACCACGGAGCCTTGCCCGAGCTGGCATCTGCTGGCCTTTACTGTTAGACCGGCTTGGCGCAGGGCCAGCAGTACTTGCCGGAGGTGCTGGAGATGCTCGTGCCATTGAGAGCTGAATACGGCTATGTCGTCAAGGTACGCTGCGCTGAACTCCTCGAGTCCGGCCAGGACCTTGTTTACCAACCGCTGGAAGGTGGCCGGGGCGTTTTTCATCCCGAATGGCGTGACCCTGAAGCGGTAGTGTCCATCGGGTGTGGAGAAGGCGGAGCGTTCCTTTGCTCCCTCCGTGAGCGCAATCTGCCAGTAGCCACAGGTCAGGTCGAAGGTGCTGAGGAAACGAGCGGCCCCCAGACGGTCGATGAGCTCGTCGGCGCGGGGGATAGGCTGAGCGTCCGCTCGGGTGACCGCATTGAGCCCCCGGTAGTCCACACAGAATCTTAGTTCGGGGGCGACCCCCGGGGCGGCCACTTTCGGGACCAGGACTACCGGGCTGGCCCAGGGGCTATCGGAGGGTTCGATCACTCCAAGGGTTAGCATCTTCTGTACTTCGGTCTTGATGCAGGTGCGGACCCAGTCAGGCACCCGGTAGGCTCGGTGTCTCACAGGTGGGCTGTCACCGGTGTCCACGTCGTGGACACACCAGTCGGTGACTCTTGGGATGAGGGAGAAGAGGTCCGCGAATTGTCTGAGCAGCTGGTGACAGTCGTCGGACTGTTGGGGAGTGAGGGTGGTCGACAGTTTCACTCCCTCCACGGAACCATCCAGTTCTTTAGCGCACAGGGGGTCGGGCAGGGGTTCAGTGTCTTCTTCCGCCCCATCATCGGTGGCCAGTAGCAAACTCAACTCCGTTCTCACAAAGTGGGGCTTGAGACGGTTCACGTGGAGAACCCGGAGGGGGTTCCGTGGGGACTGTACATCGATCAGGTACGTGACCTGACTCTTTCGCTCGATCACCTTGAAGGGGCCAGTCCATTTGTCCTGTAGGGCGCAGGGTTTCACCGGGGCCATGACCCAAACCTGCTGGCCCGGCTGGAACTCGACCAGGGTTGCGTTCTGGTCATACCAGCGCTTCATTTCTTCTTGGCTGGCCTCGAGGTTAGCCTCCGCGAGTTCTCTGAACTTCCGGGTCTGGTTGCGGAGCGCCAAGATGTAGCGGAACACATCAGGGGGGGTCCCCCGGGGGCTTGTCTCCCAGCCCTCCTTGACCAGGCTCAGGGGCCCCCGGACGGGGTGTCCGTATAGTAGTTCGAATGGGCTGAACCCCAGGGACTTTTGGGGAACTTCTCGGTACGCGAAAAGGAGGCAAGGGAGGAGGACGTCCCATCTTCGGCGCAGGGGCTCCTCGAGTCCCAGGATCATCCCCTTCAGGGTTCGGTTGAAGCGCTCCACCAGGCCGTTGCCCTGGGGGTGGTAGGGGGTCGTGAACTTGTATTTTACTCCGCACTGCTGCCACAGGGACTTCATGTAGCGGGATATGAAGTTCGTGCCGCGATCACTCACCACCTCGCGAGGGAATCCGACACGGGAGAAGATCCCCATGAGAGCCCGGCCCACCACGGGAGCCGTCACGGTGCGGAGGGGAATGGCCTCGGGGTAGCGGGTGGCATGGTCCACCAGGACGAGGATGAATCTGTGGCCCTGGGCGGTCTTCGGATCCAAGGGTCCCACGATGTCGATGCCGACCCGCTCAAACGGGGTACTCACAAAGGGAAAGGGTTGTAATGGAGCCTTGCGCTTTCCGCCACTTTTCCCACTGCCCTGGCACGTGAGGCAGGATTTACAGTGGACTTCGACATTTGCTCGCATCTTGGGCCAATAGAAGTGGGTAACTAATCGCTGATATGTTTTGTCTTGGCCTAAGTGTCCTGCCAAGGGTACATCGTGGGCCAGGCCCAGGAGGAGGCTTCGGAAGCGCAGGGGTACTACCAGTACTCGGGCTGCGCCTAGCTCGGCTGACTTTTGTTCGCTGTATAGGAGGCCATTGTCCCAATAGACCCAGTGGTTTCCGGTCCGGTCACCGGTGGTCTGTGCTTCGGCTTGTTGTCGGAGTCCCACGAGGGAAGGGCAGGTGGCCTGTTCCTGGCAGAACTCTTCCCGGGAGGGACCTCCCTCACAGCGCCACTGGGCCATCTCGGGCAGTTCTCCGAGCTCAGTCAGGGCCTCAGGAGCGGAAGATTCCGGCCCTTCTTCCGGGTTAACGTCTTCTTCTCCTTCCGAAGCAGGGTTGTCTGTTTCTGGTAGGGTGTCCCGATTCTCGGGGACCGTGTTCGGTGGGAGGGCCTCCCCGCCCTCGGAGTGAGGAAATATGAATTTTTATGGTCAATTGTGTCCCCTATCTTAGACCCCAACGACTCCATGTACATGCTACAAGTACATGTATTTTCCCTCCAGTTCCAGCTATGAAGACGCAAATACATGTGCGTCCAATGTCAACATGCCCTCTTTCAGATCCGCCATGAATGGGTCGAATATTCCATTCCTAAGTATGAAAGGCCACCGACTTTATGTGGTTCACTTTTCTAGTTTTACAGTTCAGGCGAGTAGGCCCTGAATTCTGTCATCGAGCCTTTTCCTGCTTCTGCCTCTGAAATGCTCCAGCTTGGACCTGCATTCGTGTCCATGAACTTTGTCTTACTCCCTGCGCGGCTAGCGGTGCCTGACGCGGCCTGTTGCCTGCCAAAAACTGTATTCAGCCTTCAAAGTTATCTGCTCCGCTCCTCATCCAATACATTCCTGTCTAGTAGTTTAGGTAAACATCCTTCTAGCTACCGAGCAAAGGGCCCGGCCTCGCTGTCTTTATGCAAGTAATTCATAGGCCCATGGAAGATTCCTGCCCCCTCGCATCGCATGTAGACACATAGACGCTTGTACACGCACTAACAGTCAGTGTAGAATAGGATCTGTCCGAGAAGACCTTTCCTTCCAGATAATATAGTTCCTTAAACACAAGATATTAGATATGATTTAGGACTAGGTTGTCCTGACACCCCAGACTTCTGTCTCCATATGTAGAGCTAAATGTCAATTCCCCTTCACCCTCTAGTTGCACGTCAATCACACGTCATGCGGCTGCGCGCGCATCTCTGCCAAATATTTCTGCTGACACTGCAGGATTCTCTTATGGATCCACCCACTTGTGACATCATTTTAAAAGACGTTTCTAGTATACGCCTGTATTACGCCTATTTTTCATTACGTATGTGTATTCTTATCTGTATTATCAGCTGTTACGCCTCCTGCATCTGTCCTAATGCAATGCTTTTCATATAAATATTGTTACTTGTCAATAATGTATTGCTGATCCCTTCCTGAACCTTCGTGGTGATGGAATATGATTGCCTAGTTCGAACTATAATTCCTTTGTAAGGAATAAAGCCCTTTTCAGAACCTCTAATACCACGGATTCTGCCTCTTATTTTGACTGAGTTATTCTTACTAGACTTTACCGCATAAAAAATAGTACAGGTAATTTAAATATTTACCACATAAATTGGCGCCCGAACAGGGACACTTTCTCATCTCACGCGCCGGAAGTGCGTTGCAGGCCCGGTCCCCTGCCACAGCTGAACGGACAAAAACGCGTACCCGCAGGATTTCCTGTATCTCCCTCCGGCCAAGCGGGGGTGACTGAGGCTGCGATCAACACCCAGACGAGGCGGTGAGAAGTGCGAAGTATCCCGACCAGAGCCTAGCTGAGAGAGCAAGATCCGAGGTATACAGAGGCCCACCAGGTTCCGAAGTTCCGAGTCCAGTCGAGTCCAGTCCGGTCCAGTTCAGTTCAGTTCCGAGGCCTTCCGTTCCGTGCTACCCGGTGAGTACCGTTGCTGGGGAGGCAGTTAGACGTGCACATTAATTTGTGCCGGTCCTGACGGGTTTGGGTACACAGATCCGGTCTGCACTGTTTTAGCAGTGTATCTGTACTGTTTAGCAGTATATCCAGTATGTTCATGTATATAATTCAATATCATCTAGTATTAGTATTATGTCAGTAACTAGTTTTCTTCTAAATTATCATTGTTCGTTAAAAGTTAAATGTTAAATGTTAAATGTTTACTGTGTTCAAAAATTGTGGTATGAATGAGTGTTCATTATTGTGTTTATCGTATTAATTGTGTTCAAGTCCAGTTCGAGTAAGAACCAAGTAACAAGGTTTAAAGATGCCGTTCTTTTCAAAATTAAGACAGATCAAAACTAGAAAAGGAGTACTCGAAGAAGCCGTTCCCATTCCACCGAGGGACACTCCAGGGTATTTTATGTATCATAAACATGGTCTAGATGCCGTATTATATCTTGACTTATGGGTGGACTACACCAAGGATCTGGCAGAAAGTCAGAGGTGGCCCGCAGCTGGGACATGGGATGCAGACTGCATCATGAGAGTAGAAGAAGAATTATGGAAAAAGAAAGCCAGACAGTCACAGAAAGATGCCATTGAGTTATGGCGTAAAGAATCGCATAGGCGCACAGAGAAAGCGCTCAGACTGGAAGAGAAAAGTAGGGAGAACTCAAATAGAGCCCGAGAAAGCGTATTAGTTGAGGAAGGTATTCGAGTAAAAACAGAACAAGTAGACAGACAACGAAACACTCTTATGAATGGTATGTATCCTCTTTTGGCCGAAGGTTTACCTAAAGCCACCCCGGAAATACCGAAAGATTTGCCACCCCCATTACTCCCGACTAAAGCACATCCCAAGACCGCAAAAGATATTTTCCTTTCCTCCTATTTAGACGATGTAGCTCCCGAATATGTTAATGATCCACCACACACGCCACCTATCGTTGGAGCTCAACACCGAGATCATCTGCCCCCACCTCAGCAACCACAAACTCCTCCGCACAATCCAACAGGTTCATCTGCTTCCACCGCTTTTCCTGCATCCACAGTCTCTACCTTACATCCCACGAATCCTTTCGTGCCTAGCACCTCAGAAGGTGCGACAGCAATTTTTGCCACACCACATCAAGAAGCAAATCGTCTCTTAGAGATTTAGCCAACCAACGTACACCCCAAATAGCAACGTCCGACATGTTTAAGGAACATCTTGTAGATTGTAGATATGATCCAGTGCCCGGTAAAAATGATAGAATGCTGCTATCATCACTACGTATACGACGAGCTTCACTATATTTAACGACGCTACCAGGAATGATTAAACATTTAGACAATATATATCGCTTTGTCCAAACAGGGCAAGGCCCTGAAAATATTGACGAAGCCATGGAATACCAGAAAGCGGATATACAGAGACAACTGTTACGTTTCTTCATAAACTGCTTGATCAGAGACAGAGATAGGTCCGAGGTAGACCAGGATGAAATGCAAGTACTTACCCGATGGGGTCAGAATATATCAGAGGGAAAACATGATAAACAGACATGCATAGTAGTTATGTGCCGAAAGATCCGCAAAGAAGTAGAACGAATACATAAAGCCAGATTAGAGGCAGACAAAACTGAGTCAGAGGGAGAGGAGGAGGAAGATTCAGAAATGCCCACAGGACAATTAGAAACGATAGCTTATGTAGGTAGGGGAAGACCTTGTAACAATATCCGATACTTTAATGACCCGATACGTCCGATACGTCCAGAATGTAATAGACATTTTCAAGTCCCTATGTTAAATACGAAGTCCCCTGAACACTTATTCCAGGCTGCTGATAAATTACTTCGAGACCGAAGGGGGTATCATATGCTCGATTCTATGGATGAACAAGAATTAGCCAGGTCAGCAGTACAATGGGCTGACAGTTTTGAAAAATACAGTGATGATGCGCTAGCACACACGTTTTTGAATCTCACCCCAGACGAACAGCGTTTAGCTGGTATATACATGATACAACACCTCCTTATATTATATAGAAGCCAACACTCCGATCCTGGTCCCCTACCTGATATACTGATAGAATTACTCACGAATAAATGGAGAGGTTCAGGTACTGATTTAATTAAAGAAATTCTGGAATATCGACACCAGTACATTGTCTTCATATGCCCAGAACATGTTTCAGTTCCCCCCAAGGAAAGAAAAACGTATCACATAGAGAGACAGAATCCCTTACGCGAAGTGCACCCAATCAGAGGTGAGGACAATATTTTTAAACGCGTGTTTGTGTACGCGCCCATAACTAAAATTGAATTATTAGAGATGAAGAAAGTAGTACCTAGCCATGACAAAGACCCAGCAGGTTTCCACCGTGAGATAAAAGACATGTTACTCATGGGAGAGTATACTTACCCGGACATTATGAAAATATTAAAAGTCCTATTACCCGCCGGTATTTACGAGAAACTCAAAGAAAAGGAATGGGAGGTGGGAGACCAAAAGATAGATTGGACAGTATTAGAAAACGAAGAAAAGGCCCGAGCTGCAGGTTCAGGGCTTGGGGAAAGGACTACAGCATTACCAGGATTATTAGTGCAGGTACTACCACGTTTATTAACTACGAAAAAGGAAGACTGGGGTGCAATTTCAGCCTGTAAACAAAAACAAGATGAAGACACTAGTGATTTCTATTCCCGATTTGAAAAATGTTTTGGTATTAATAGTGGCATAAAAGCAAGTAGTGAATCGTATCCACATCTGTTTGTGACAAAATTAGTTGAGAATTCCCTGCCCCAAGTTAAGAGTAGAGTATTAAAATTCGAGAGTACTTGGCAAGGTAACACACCGTCACAGATGTTACAAATGTTACAATATCATCACAATAGAATTAGAGAAGAACAAGAACATGAACAAAGACGTATGAAAGACACGAAAATGAAAATGCTTGTTGCCCAGTCAGTTCCAGCTGACGGTCATAAAAAGGGTACGACACAGTCAAATGATACAGTAGGTCCCGTTAGAGGGACATGCAACTATTGTAAACAGCCAGGTCATTATATACACGATTGCGCAGTTCTAAAACATAATATCTCTACGGGTATAACGAAAGAAAGACCACGTCCGCCTAGACAGGATCAGATCCAACAACAAGTACCTCAGAATATACAGCCTATGCCAGCTGTACAACAGACCGCACCACAACCACAACAACAACTACAACAACAACCACAGCCTATTGCTGCAACACAAAACACGACACAACAGATGTACCAGTATGCACAAAATGACTACCCAGAGTATCAGCGCTACATATGAAATAGCCTGGAGAGGGAAGTTGGCCTACCCCTTATCGAGGTTCCCGTAGATCAAGAGGGTCCTTATGTACAGAGTCAAGTATTAGGGAAGGACCGAAAGTTTTTACTCGATACAGGGGCAAGCAGAACCACTATCAGTCACAGCGAAGTCCCAGGGGTACCCCTCTCAGGCTCACAAAATATTTCCCTTGGTTTTTCAGGAAAGCCCACTATTAACGAAGTATCACAACCACTTGCATTTACAGTTGGTCCATTGACACGGACTACAGATCTATTACTTACGAAATCATGTCCAGAAAACTTGTTAGGTATAAAACATTGAAAGCTCTAGGAGCTGTAATATGTTGTTCTCCGGAAGGAGTACGACTATTTTTGCGTGACTTTAAAGGTCACTACGTGTCTAGAGACATGGATCACCGGTTACAGAATCTACCTGCACATTTATGGGCGCAAGGCCCCACTGATGTAGGTTGTATGCACATTACACCATATCGAGTCACAATAAAAACTGGAGTGGTACTACCACGAATACGACAATACAAATTACCCCCAGATGCTGTTGTGGCTTTACTGCAAATCATTGACGAGCTCATTGCACAAGGAGTGGTCGTGGAAACCGACTCCAATGTATGTAATTCCCCGATAATTCCGATTCTTAAACGAACTGATCCAAAAGCACCACCAGTATATCGATTAGTTATTGATCTGCGAGAATTAAACAAATGCATTGTACCACAATACCCCGTGGTCCCGGATATCTCTTCATTGCTAACAGCCATAGATTCAGAAGCAACGTTCTTTACTGTAATTGATCTCAAGAACGCTTTCTTTAGCGTCCCAATCGATCCGGAAAGCCAATATTTGTTCGGATTCAGTTTGAATGGACGAAGTTTTAAATTCGCACGCGCACCTCAAGGATTCACAGAAAGCCCCAGCATCTATAGCCAAGCACTGAAAAGAGAACTTGACAGTATCCACATGCCAGCTAACACTGCCCTGCTTCAGTATGTCGATGATCTGCTGATCACCGCCCGAAGCGAACCTGAATGTGAGAAAGCATCACTGACGGTTTTACATTTCCTAGCCGACAAGGGGCACAAGGTGTCCCCTTCAAAGCTGCAATTCTGTGTCCAGCAAGTTGTGTACCTTGGGCACTTGCTGTCCAAGGGGGGAAGACAGCTTACACCCGACCGTATCCAGTTAATTGTTAACATGCCGCCACCTAAGACACAAAAGGAGGTACGGGCATTCATAGGCCTCACTTCGTACTGTAGGCAGTGGATCCCTCAATATGCATTTCTAGCGAAACCACTCATTCAGTTGACAACACAGGAGGCAGCGACATCGACTGTCCTCCCTTGGACTCAGGAACACACACAAGCTTTTGAAAGCTTAAAGAAAGCTTTATGCCAAGCACCTGTTTTAGCAACGCCATGTTACAGCAAACATTTTACACTTTTTGTTACAGAACGTGAAGGTACTGCTTTGTCAGTACTCACGCAGGAACAGGCAGGATCACACAAGCCATGTGCTTATTTTTCTAGTACATTAGATCCCGTAGCTCAGGCTCTTCCTGCGTGCCTGAAATCAGTCGCAGCAACAGCTTTAGCAATCAGACAAAGCGATGCCATAGTGTTAGGACATCAATTGACAGTACAAGTACCACACGCAGTAGAGGTTCTCTTGAACCGGACCCAAACACAACACTTGACTATAGCAAGACTGACGGGTTATGAATTAACATTGTTCCAGCCACACATAGAAATCCGACGTTGTAGTACATTAAATCCTGCCACACTTTTGCCATTAAGTGGAACAGACCCATTGGCACATGATTGTATTGAAGTTATTACTATTACGACGAACCCCAGACAAGACTTGACAGATATTCCATTATCAGATCCAGACCTGACATTGTATGTAGATGGTTCATGCATGAGAACAAATACAGGAGAGTTAGTGGCCGCTTATGCAGTCACAACAGACACTGAAATTATTGAAACAAATTGTATCGATACCTTGTCAGCTCAAGCAGCAGAGCTCATCGCTCTGACACAAGCCTGTATTCAAGCCAAAAATAAGAAAGTCAACATATACACAGATTCACGTTATGCATTCGGAGTCGTCCATGACTTCGGCGTGCTGTGGCGAGAGAGAGGTTATTTAACTTCTCACGGTGCCCACATCCAGCACGGTCCCCTTATTCAAGCTCTGTTAGATGCAATACATCTGCCTACTGCAATATCGATTATGAAGTGTAAAGCCCATACAAAAGTGACTGACATTATTTCTCAGGGTAACGACCTAGCTGACAGAACAGCTAAACAGACTGCTCAGAATCAGACTCATCCAACTGACACGACAAAGACAATAGTTCCGACACCAACACACTGCATGACAGTTAAGGATCCCGCCCTTGATGTAATTGACATACAGACACATGCTACACCAGAAGAAATAAAGAGATGGACTGAATTAGGAGGGATCCAAACGGATCAAGGATGGATGACGAAGGGAAAATCTATATGGTTTCTCCCCGACTCGATGGTTCAGATCATCATTAACACAATACATAGTCCAGCGCACCTAGGAGAGAAAGCTATGCTAGACAGTATTCAACACATTTGGTTCAATAAACACTTACGAGCAGCAGCTAAACAGAAAGTACGTACCTGTATGATTTGTTGTCAGTTCAATCCAGGAAAAGGCGTACCTGTAGAACAGGGTGGATTTCAACCCCCCGATCACCCTTTTGAAGTCCTCCAGATGGATTATATCCAGATGGAACGTTGTCGAGGATTCAAATATGTCCTCGTAGTTGTATGCGCTCTTTCCCGGTGGACAGAGGCGTATCCCGTCTCAGATTACACTGCCCCGACTACTGCCAAACAGTTAGTTCGAGAATTCTTCCCACGGTATGGTTTGCCCCGTATCGTGTACTCAGATAATGGCCAGCCGTTCTCATCCGAGCTAATGAAACATGTTTCACTTCTGTTAGGCTACCAATGGAAATTCCACTGTGTCCGACATCCCGAGGCAGCAGGTCTCGTGGAGCGACATAATCAAACTCTGAAAATTAGACTGTCCAAAGTATGTAGAGAAAAAGGTGTCGACTGGATAGTAGCCTTACCAGTTGCGCTCTTTTACATGAGAATGGTAGCACATTCTCGAACAGGGCTATCCCCGTATGAGGTGATCTTCGGTAGACCACCAAATATGTGGGGGACGCCTATACCTCGTAAAATCACTGATGTTGACTGTAATATGCTGACAGATTAACTGGCTTCCTTGATGTCTGCACTACAATCTTGTCGTTCACAGGTAGCTGCAGCTTTTCCCGACAACACTGAGGTGAAGCCCCACGACGTGGTTCCGGGGGACCTCGTGTTTGTGAGGAATTTTGACAGGAGGAGCCAGCTGGAGCCTCGGTGGCAGTCGCCGAAGCTCGTCTTATTGACCACAAGGACAGCCGTGAAGATTGAGGGACGTAAAGGGTGGTTGCACTCGAGCCACATCAAAAAATTTTATGGACTACCGTCCGACGTGAACCCTCAGCCCTGCATTCCCTCACAGACTGATTCAAAACTACACCTGGTTGAAAAGACCGAGAGTGAAAACTATAAAGTAAAACTAAGGTCTAGCAAGTCAGACAATTTGATTGTTTAAGTCCTCTCCAAGGTGAATCGGTTGAATTTGTCTCTGACATGTATCCTCTAGACCGAAATAGAGAGAGAAATAGACAGAAACATGCGTACTGTAAATCACTTCGTAGTCACTGCATAGTGACATTGTTAATTATGTTTTTCCTAAGTCTTCTGATTATTATTTCCGGTATATTATTACACATGTATTATCCTATTTTCAAGCGTGCTTCCAATGCTACTGCCGAACACTCTTTTAGCGAATTACCCCCACATGAGTTGTCCTATAGATTTGCGCTGCGCAACAACACATTCATTAGTATGCTACATCATTCTCATCAGACCAGCAATGCTACAAATTGTTGGATATGTGGCCGACTCCCTCCCTATCAGAAATACAAGGGAGTTCTGCCTCTCTTTCCGTATCCGTTCACACACAATGGCTCCTGTGGAGCATGGTTTAGTTTGATTAATTCCCTAGATTCAAATTCAGTAGTTTATCAAGACAACTGGGTTTGGGGAAACCTGAACCTAGTTTTACTTAAAGTCTGCTACCCTAACAAGGAGGGACTTCCCAAAAGAACAGGAACTGATCTAGAAAATGAAGTATATGGATTAGGTAACTTTACACTTAATCTTATGATCCTGAATATTGAATCCGAAGCTACACCAATCTTGTCCGCTATGTCAGTATTTCCAGTAAGAGGCGAATTATGTGTAAGAAAGAATGGTTCAATACACATGGGCCATAGTAAATGTACCACTGTAATAGAATTCAGTGATAAAGGCAAGTCTACATTTAGAGCTTCTCGTCACTCCTACTTCATTTGTGGTCACACCGCATACATACGCCTACCCTTAGATTGGGATGGTACCTGTTACATTGCATTCCTTCTACCACCTGTTTTCCTAGCCCCGCCTGATTACCATAGGAATACCCATTTAGTACACAACAGACAACAGAGAGATCTCCCGATTGTCGATTACACCGAAACAGCATGGGAGCAATACACAGATTTCAATAAAGGTTTCTTTCCCTACATAGGTACAGTCACTAATAGTAAGCTGATACGTAGATTAACTAGAACCCTTGAAGCAGTAGTGAATGAAACTACTTCCGCCTTAGGCAACTTAACAGAGGAGCAGTCTGCGATGCGGATTGTTGTTCTTCAAAATCGTCTTGTCCTTGACGTCATTCTGGCCGATAGGGGCGGAGCTTGTAGGGTCATCGGATCAAGTTGCTGTGTTTTCATACCAGAAAACGCGCCGTCAGTATATAAAGCCATAACTCGACTTCATAAGATCGTAAGCCAGATACACCAGAATCCAGGCACCTGGACTTGGTCCGGTTGGTTCTGGAGCGTGTTGTCAGCCTGGGGATGGAGGATCCTATCCTTCCTAGGTATTGGCTTTCTCATACTATTCAGTTGCTGCTTGTGTCTACAATGTGGGCCAGCGATTTGTGGTCTGTGTGCCACATCGTGTATCTCGCCTTCAAATTTTCATTCAAGATCCCGGAAGAAGAAAGAAGAACAAATGATGCTATATGAACAGATTGATGGATTAATGAAGATGGATATTTCATGAGGGTCCGTAGGGGACAAGGAGGGAATGAGGAAATATGAATTTTTATGGTCAATTGTGTCCCCTATCTTAGACCCCAACGACTCCATGTACATGCTACAAGTACATGTATGTTCCCTCCAGTTCCAGCTATGAAGACGCAAATACATGTGCGTCCAATGTCAACATGCCCTCTTTCAGATCCGCCATGAATGGGTCGAATATTCCATTCCTAAGTATGAAAGGCCACCGACTTTATGTGGTTCACTTTTCTAGTTTTACAGTTCAGGCGAGTAGGCCCTGAATTCTGTCATCGAGCCTTTTCCTGCTTCTGCCTCTGAAATGCTCCAGCTTGGACCTGCATTCGTGTCCATGAACTTTGTCTTACTCCCTGCGCGGCTAGCGGTGCCTGACGCGGCCTGTTGCCTGCCAAAAACTGTATTCAGCCTTCAAAGTTATCTGCTCCGCTCCTCATCCAATACATTCCTGTCTAGTAGTTTAGGTAAACATCCTTCTAGCTACCGAGCAAAGGGCCCGGCCTCGCTGTCTTTATGCAAGTAATTCATAGGCCCATGGAAGATTCCTGCCCCCTCGCATCGCATGTAGACACATAGACGCTTGTACACGCACTAACAGTCAGTGTAGAATAGGATCTGTCCGAGAAGACCTTTCCTTCCAGATAATATAGTTCCTTAAACACAAGATATTAGATATGATTTAGGACTAGGTTGTCCTGACACCCCAGACTTCTGTCTCCATATGTAGAGCTAAATGTCAATTCCCCTTCACCCTCTAGTTGCACGTCAATCACACGTCATGCGGCTGCGCGCGCATCTCTGCCAAATATTTCTGCTGACACTGCAGGATTCTCTTATGGATCCACCCACTTGTGACATCATTTTAAAAGACGTTTCTAGTATACGCCTGTATTACGCCTATTTTTCATTACGTATGTGTATTCTTATCTGTATTATCAGCTGTTACGCCTCCTGCATCTGTCCTAATGCAATGCTTTTCATATAAATATTGTTACTTGTCAATAATGTATTGCTGATCCCTTCCTGAACCTTCGTGGTGATGGAATATGATTGCCTAGTTCGAACTATAATTCCTTTGTAAGGAATAAAGCCCTTTTCAGAACCTCTAATACCACGGATTCTGCCTCTTATTTTGACTGAGTTATTCTTACTAGACTTTACCGCATAAAAAATAGTACAGGTAATTTAAATATTTATCACAGGAGAGGGGCAACCGCGCGGTCATGGAGCGCGTGGTGGCGCAGACCCATTCGGGTAGGCCCATCATCTCGAGATGGGCTCTTCGTTCCACTTGCCCCCACGGAGAACTCTCAAGGTCGTTGCCCAGGAGGCACTCTACGGGCTGTGATGTTCGGACGGCTACCTTCAATTCTTCGGAGACTCCTCCCCACTCGAAAAGCACCAGAGCCATCTGGCAGAGGCTCTCGGAATGTCGGAGGATATGACCGGACAGAGGGCACCGGGTAGGATCTGGTCTTCAGAGATTAGGTTGCGGTGGACTGTGGTGACACTTGCCCCGGTATCGCGGAGGCCCTCGACTCGGTGGCCGTTGATGGTCACCTGCTGTCGGTACTTCTTCGTGTTGGCGGGCATGGGTGTCCCGGGAACCATTTCTCGATCACCAAGGGAGACCAGGGCCATGGCAGCTGGTTCCCACTCTTCGGAGTCCTCCATCTCTTCCCCTAGGGCCACGGAGGCCATCTGCCGGGCCGGGGGGTTGGTCGTTGTGGTTCGTTGATACTGGGGACACTGGGGGTCATTGGCGTAGTGTCCGGGCTGTTGGCAGCGGAAGCAGGTGATCCTGGTTCGTGGCCCTAGCCTCCCCGGGGCTCCGGTGCTGGCTGGGGACGGGGCTGGACCTGCCGCTGGTGGGCTGCTGGAAGGGCTGTGCGGGGGCCCCCCTGGGAAGTCTCTCGGTCGGCCGTGGTTTCCTCCGCCCCTCTGGCGGGGGGGTCCTTGACTGTGGCGACCGTAGTCTCCCACGGGGCCTCGGGTGGCCCGGGTGTTCACCCAACGGTCAGCCTCGGCGGCCAGCTTCCGAGGGTCGGTGAGTTTACTGTCCAGGTGATGTTGGCGCAGTTCTACAAAGCAATTGTCCGCTAAATGTTCCCAGGCGATCAGGTCAAACAGCTCCTCGAAGGTGGAGACCTTGCTGCCCTTGATCCACCCGTCCAAGGCCCGGCTGTAAAAGTTCACGTATTCTACCCATGTGGTGCCCGGTATCTTTTTGCAATCTCGGAACCGTTGCCGGTACATCTCGGGGGTGAGTCCGTACCGGCCCACGAGGGCTTCTTTCATGTGGCTATAGGAGTTCATGACCGTGGAGGGCAGATCCAGCAGGGTATCTCTTCCTTCGCTTAAGAACCGGCCCCATAGCCCAGCCCCCCAATCCTTCTGTGGGACTCGGTGAGAGGTCATGGCGACTTCGTAGGCCTTAAACCACTGCCGGATATCGTCATTTTTGTAATACTCCTTTACCACATCCTTGGGGATGTGGACCTTGGCCTCCACGGAGGGAGCGGATGGTAGATTCCCGGAAGGTCGTGACTCTTCGCTTTTAGCCCTCAACTCGATCTCTTTCAGGCTGCGTTCATGTTCCAGCTGGAGTTTTTTTTCGTCGTGCTCTCTTTGGCGTCTCTTTTCCTCGAGTTCCCCTTGTAGCCGTAGCTGCTCGACGGCTAACTTTTTCTCGGCCAGTTTTATTTCTCCCTCGATTTTCAGCTTGGCCAGTTCAAGTTCGTGGTTGCGGCCTCTCTCTCGGTCTGCTAGTTCCTCGGGGGACAGGTTCCCCTCTGGCCCGATGTTTCTCACCGGAATGCTTTGTGGTTCATGGGCGGAGTCTCCTTCCGTTTGGGTCGGGGGCGCCCCCGTCTCGACCCAGGTCTTCAATACTTTCTGGAAGTCTTCCTTTGTGCTTAATCCGGTGGTAGCGATTCCAAGGTCTTTGCAAAATTGTTTTAATTCTCTAAGCGTATAATAGTCCAACTGATCCTCTCGGAACGTCGAGCTCATTTCGGTACCTGCGGCACCCAGGGAGGTTTCTCCTTCCATCTCTGTTTGGTAGTGCATCAGTCGTTCACTGCACGCTCTCTTTCGGTGTCGGCTCGGATCCCGTCGTCTGCCACCAAATGTTGGAAAGGCGTTCGCCGGAGGGGGTTTCGATACACGTCTTGCCCACCCCTTTGACCCACCTCTCCCAAGTAGGCCGAACCAGGCGCGCACACCCTGAGCTTACACTACAAACAGAGTGACACCACACGTATTCTTTGTAGGACGATAGGTTCTTTTATCGAAGGTTTCAAGGGATCTTTATGATCCAAGGTTTAAGTAGTACATCAGCGGCACAAGAGATTACCAATCGGTGGTAGGGGAATGGGGGTAGCGGGACAGTCTGTGAAGGTAGTGTCTCTGCAAAGTACCCTGCGGATAGCTCACAATCCTCGAGCTGGAGGGTGTTGTTTCTCCGGGCGATCTCTTGCCAATTCGTCCTCGAGGGGAGAGCCGCGAGTCACTCAGCAGGCACAGGTGGTTCGGAGTTCG
The DNA here is from genome assembly GCF_964204655.1 of Triturus cristatus. NCBI lineage: Eukaryota > Metazoa > Chordata > Amphibia > Caudata > Salamandridae > Triturus > Triturus cristatus. The sequence goes on along the minus strand of NC_140587.1, from coordinate 549,412,991 downwards.
GGAGCCGCGATCTCGTCAGCAGGGCTCAGAGGGTTCAATGGCTGGGGGCCGCGAGTCACTCAGCAGGCCCAGGTGGTTCAGAGTTCGGGAGCCGCGATCTCGTCAGCAGGGCTCAGATGGTTCAATGGCTGGGGGCCGCGAGTCACTCAGCAGGCCCAGGTGGTTCGGTATTCCGAGCCGCGACAGTGTCAGCAGGCTTCGATGGTTCCAGGTCTTCTCTGCCATTCGTTCCTCCGGCACCCCTTATTATACTCCCCCGGCCCTTTGAAGTCCGGAGTCCTCGCAGAGAGGGGCCTTGGGTGACTGAGGGGGTTCGGCGGGATTTCCTGCCGCTCGTTTCTTTGGTCCTTTCAGGTGGGTCTGGGAGGGACCCCAGACGCTCGGCAGGCGAGGCGCCTGCTCCCCAGGGGCCTGGTGGCCGATCGAGTCCTCCCGGGGGAAGGCGACCCGAGGTGTGACTGGGCTGGCGCCTCTGGGTCTGGCTCGGGGGTTCCCGCTCCCTCGGTCGGACATGCGTGGTAGGGTGTTGAGTCTGTCGGGGGCTCGGGCCGGCCCTCGGGTCTGTGTGGTTGGGGCGGCCGGAGTCGTAGATGCCGTGTCTTGGGGGTGGTTGTAGGTCGGCTGGATGATCGGGAGGGCCTACGCCGTGAGGCCGGTCTCACAAATATTATGCTGCATTTGATGCTGAGGATTTGTATTTAGACACTGCTAATTATGATGAGCAATTCTGCTATCAACATTATGGCACGCATTTCCTACACAAAGCAAATACGTTTAGAAATTTTGTAAATTATACACAATGGGAACACTGTCCCGCCCCTAGGCTGGGCAGCTCCGCCACATTAGTGGACAAATTCACCTATTTTTCTGATTTCAGTGTGTCAAATCCGGCCTCCTTTTATTTTAAGGTTGCGCCTGAGTCTGCTTCTAAGGTTAGGCTGACACACACCAAATTGTTATATTCCAAGTCCTTCATGGAAGAGTTGGCAATTGGAGGATATGATCTGTGGAAAGCTACTATCGATATTAAATCGGTTTGGGGTTCTAAACCATGGCAGGTACAGGGAAGAGAAGCTTTGCACCGTGCCTGTCTAATCCCGAATCACATGTTGTTTTTAAATTCGTCAATTTTTCAGACCACCTGTTTTGGATTGGCTACTACTAAAAAATTAACTTCACCCTCCATTACGGGTCTGGGTGCTTATCCTGATTGGAGTAATCATACAGATCTGTCCCTTGCTAAGTTGCAGACATACGTTTCCAACACATCCTTCAATATTTCTGAATTGAATCCAGAAGGGTGGTTGGTGTGGCAGACAGGTGCAGATTCCTGTCAGCATCGGTTTCTTGGTTTAAAGCAGGGGTATACACAAGTTCGTGAGGACCCCCGTTTTGAATCTTCTCACACTGTAACTACCTACTCAGTAGGGAAGTTATGCCAGTCTTGGCTGCAACATTCTACTTTAGCATCTGTTAAACTTCATTTATCCAAATTAAACAACAAAATAGATTTGAATGATTTTGTTGAGGCTCCTGCGTTTGGCAGGTCCAAGAGATGGGTGTATGCTATTTACAACGAAGTTTGTAAGTTATCGCAAATTGAGGCTGCTTCCCGATTACGAGCTATTGACCAAGCCAATATGGAGAAAGTATTGGCCGTTATAGATAATAGCATTAATACCCTGTCTTCCAGAATTTATACTTTAGATAATATTGTATCATCTGTGGTAGACATTGTGCAGGATGATTTGTCCGTATTGTATCATGGTCAAAATCAATTGCGTTCTATTATGCAGTTTGCATGGACGTTGCAAACGTTAAAGGCAGGGAAAGTCCCTTGGGATTACATGAACACTTAATCTTTGTTCCTTCCATTTAATTTGACTGCGAAACAACAGTTCATGTCCATGAAAGATGCTACATATTCATTACTAGACATTGAAAAATTAGAACCTTTGCCTTTCTCAGTTGCCGAATTGAATTCTGCTGTGTGGCTTATACATGGGTTGATCACATTACCGTTCCCTCTGTTTAAATTCAGTTCGTGCATGAAACATTAAGCCCTTGTCAGATATGAACAACTTGGTACTGCCTTCCTGCACGAAGTGTGGTCACTCCCATTCACGTATAGATGTGTGAGAGACGGTAAGGAGGTATACTTAAAAGGTGAGGAGTGCACATCCACTCCGGATCACTCGGTAGTATGTAGGCACATTCAATTGCATGGTGCATGTAATGTGCACGCCCCCAATTTAGCTTGTGTCCTGAAAGGGATCCCTGTGCCAGTTATAACACCGTCTTTTACGCTGCTTGCTAACTGTAGTTATTTGCTATTAAATAATGAAGCTTGCTGTGGGATGTTAGTGGGAATTCCCTACATAGTGACTGTATCACAGAGAGTAGTTTGCTGTAATAACGTCCTTTTCCCGCCCCCGCATGGAAGGCTTGATGTATCCATCTGGCCTTCCATTCCAACCTTGAAAGCAGAGTTCAACAAGATGAGCAGAATAAGGGCTCTATTGTCTCAAAAAGAAGTCGCGTTGACTTCATCCCGGGAAACATTTGTCCTTCACGTGGCAAACACCCGCACTGAGGTGCAAGCGCTTTTAAATACTGATCTCCCACTTCATTTTGGGACCCTGATTCAAACTATCTTTAATGCCTCGTCAACAAGTGGCCTGGCTCATTTTTTTAAAATTGTGGGCTCCGGCCTCGTGACCTCCTTTCAAACTATTTTTGGTGTGATCCCGGCATTTTTTCATTCTATTTTTTCCAGCGTCTTCGGAGGTCTCCCTTTACTTCTCGCCCTCGTAGCTGGGGTACTTTTGTTGATCTGCGCACTACGCTATGGATGCACAACTTGCGTCTCACGACAGCAGGTCTCGGCTGGTACATCTTCGTAACCGGATGCTTGAGTACTATGGCACTTTAACACTGGCGACTTTAAGCATAGCCTATGGATTGTCCTTCCGGTTTCCAGACTTTACTTGTGTACAGCCTGTCTTTCATTGCCTAGATTATCCATTCCAATGGGCTCTGGATTTGTGTCTGTCGAACTCGGTGTCTCCTGCCCCGGATTATGATCGGCTAATGGGCCCCTTAGTGGCTCATGAGTTGGACTGTTCTGGAGTCGGGATTATGGCCTGTGGAGCAGCACATGGAGTCCTTGGGAATTGGGACATCGGAACGGCTGCAATTGAATTCTTAGAGAGAAGTTATCTTGAAGAGCACGCCAGTTGTCCTCAAATGGTGCTGGAGGCTCCGGTGATTGAGGAGCATGTATGTTCCTTCCCCGTGCTGAACTGGATGGCAGATAATTTTGCGGAACGTTCCCAAGATTTTCTCTTGGAAGCTGTTGCAACTTATTGTGCTTATACATTGATGGATTGACTATTGTTGCCACATCATGTCGTCATACGTCCTTCAATTATGTTTTTTTAATCCCTTAAGTGGTTTTTTTTTCATTCCTTTTTAATTTTTTTCTTTATTTTTTTCTTCGAACTTTTTCCCTTACCTTATTTGGACTTACAGTTCATGCCCTTGGTTCCGTTATATCAAACTTGAACTCTGCGTTCTTGCAAGTGCGCCCCTTTGTTAGTGGTCCGATCAAGGGGGGGTGTAGTGAAGATTGTTATCTATATATGTACAATGCTAAGTTAGCACAACCGCGTTAGATGTTAGAAAGCCATCTTGCCGCTTTTGCTGCTTTTGCACACAACACTGTAGTCACATGTTAATGCATTGAGAAATGCTTGCTCGACTTTGCTTCACATGAGAACTGTCTGTTGTTCACATCCCAAACAGTGAGCAGCGACCTTGGTCTGTACACCGTGGAAAGAAACAGTCTGGGTCGCTAGCTGGTGCATGTTGTTGGGTTCAGGTTGATCGGCCCACTATTTAGCCATAACACACACGCAGCTGCAAATACCTGAAAGGCGGGTGCTTTTAATATTGCAGTGTTACATGTTTTCATTACATTCGGAAGAAGAGCTTTCCCAGGAGCAGAGCCTAGCTGATCCTGTGATGTGATCGCCCTGAGCTGATCTTTACGGTATGGGGTTCCCCATTCAAGCCTAGAGACCTTTTACTAGTCTAATAATAATACTATTAGTTTGCTAGCGAAAGGAAGGTGGCTTAGATCCACTTTCATTTTAGTATGATTACTCCTTTCATCTTCTATGGTATTGTAACTATGCTGATGGTTTTGATATTAATCATTTGTCTGCTTATGTTAGCCAAACTGCTGCATCTTAGGACACGAGGTTTATAAAATAAACTCTTTAAACTTTTACCGTGTCTCTGTTTATTCTGTTGTGGACTGATATGAGAATAATTACGAACAGGTATTTCTGATTCCCACCATTCCTGAGAATACTCTAAGTCGCTTGTTCTGGGTTGTCTATACATTGGGACCGCCGAGATCATACTCAGATAACGAATGGGACACTGATGCTGGTCGGATAAGAGGTTCTGGGTTCTGAGGTGAGTTTTTGGTACACCACAATTCACTGAGGTCCTGGTTTCCTGCGCATAGTTCTGTGCATAAGCAGAATCCCTGCAACAGTACCACTGAATGCAGTGCTTTTCTATGGCGCCATAATGTATTTTAGAAGTTATTAAAAATATGTTTAAACAATAAAATAAAATAAAGGCACCAGAAACTTATCAGATTTCTGATAATCATCCTTCTCTTCCCTTTCAGAACTCATCTGACAAGCAATACAAGAGAGGAGGGCGATCTGACCGCAGACAGGAAGATAAAGAAAGAGGAGAAACCTCCTCAATGTAAGCCATAATTTCAGAAAATAAAATTGCGTCTATAACCGCATAATAAGCCATAACACATAGAACTCTCCTCCTGAACAGGAGGTGGGCAGTGACTTTCCTTGACTATGTGGCAGAGGTCACTATAGTGCGCCAGAATCTCCAGGAGTTTCTGGCGGTTATACCAACTGATAACATAATTGATGTTAAAACCCCAGACATGCGCATTGACCCTCCAGACAGATTATATGATTTGGATATACAGTTTGAGGGTGACATACAGCACTCTATTAGAGTAATATGTTGGGAAGGTTTGACATTGTCATAGACATCCATTTAGTGGAGGTCAATTGGGCCCCGAAATTTGTCTAATTATCCCCACAAGATGAGCATGTACTAATGCTATCATTTTATGCACTTGTCCCTGATGAAGTCAAACAAGCTCATGCAGTGGAATGGGCTCTTGTACAAGCCCCAGCTTTATTGTGCAATCATGTCAGCTGGGAAAGGACTCTCCTCATCATATAATACCCATAAGGTCCAGCCCAAAAGTGCAACCACAATACCAGGAAAACCGGGTGCTAAAGCACCTGTTATAGGAATTCTCACCCAATTGGAGTACTAGGGTGTTATTGAGCCCTGTGTCTCTCAAATGAATAATGCCTTTTTTCATGTCTTAAAACCAGTTCATTCATATTGCATAGTATTAGACTACAGCCATTTAAACAGTCATACATGCACATTTGCAACACAAAACACACACTCAGACACTTATTAATAATATTATCTGTAAAAACTGCAAAACAATCTTGGATGTTTCCTATGGTTTTTTTGCCAAAATATAGAGCCTGAATGTAGAGAAAGGACTGCCTTCTTGGCGCTTGGCTTTCAGCGCCGCTTTTCCCGACTCCATATGTGGTATAAGAACAGTCCTGGACTGTTTGTTACCAGCATGGTATCAATTCTATATGATGTTGCCCTGACGCATTGTCCGGAGGATGAGCTTAACATACACTTAGCCAAAGTAGATCGCATAATATTGGAATTTACTCAATCTGGCTACAAGTTCAACTTTAAGAAATTTAATATAGCATTTCTATGTGTCCTCATTTTGGGATATGAACTTACCCATGAGGGAAAAAGCCTTGCACCACACTTCTTAGAGAAGTGTGCTCTAGTGCTACCTTCACTCTCAAGAAATGGCAATCCTTGTTAGGATTCCTTAATTATGGCAGAACTTATATACCTGATTATGCACAGTGCATCAAATTGATATATTAACTAATACACCCTGATTTTTCCAGTTCACATTGTACATCAGAACATCCAGACCCACTCAGTTCATTCAAAACTGACTTGCTTGCAACATGTCACTTACATACACGTGTATATTCCACGAACCTAATCATCTGTAATTGTGGGTGCTATAGGCTTTATCTATATCACCTTTAACAAATGTGAAACTGTGACAATTGCATATAAATTGTCTTTATATTCCAGTTTGGGAATGAGTTTTGCATTCACTGAAAAAATACTGACTGCTGTGCAGATGGCTATTCTTAAAAAGCAAAACTACACTAACAGAAGGTCTTAAGTCCAACAATGACGAACACAAAGTCGCGTGATGCTGCAAACACCGTGCAAACCTCTTCAGATAGTTAATACATCACTGAGCCAGAAGATTAAGAGTCCATCAGCCCACCCTTGTTGGCGGAGCTTCGTCATCTGAGACTCTCAGGGGTCAAGGTCTGGGCCCACAAATTCGAGCCAGCCGGCCCTACTGGGTGCCCTAGCTAAAGATCCCAAGATAGAAAAATCTCCTGCCACAGTGTGCAATATAACTTTTGAAGACTCAAAAAAACTTTTGAAGACTCAAAAAAACATATGCAGTGCTCTAACATGAAAGTGCTTAAAAATGATTACGTGGTCAATAGTCATAAACAACTCCGACTATTTCCTGACTTGACTCACGAGACCAAGTCAGGAAATAGTCGGAGTTGTTTATGACTATTTTGGTTTTTAGATATGACACCTGGTCAATTCCTAATAAACATATTTTTTGACCACGTAATCATTTTTAAGCACCTTCACGTTAGAGCACTGCATATGTTTTTTTGAGTCTTCAGAAGTTATATTGCACACTGTGGCAGAAGATTTTTCTATCTTGGGATCTTTGGCTAGGGCACCCAGTAGGGCCGGCTGGCTCGAATTTGTGGGCCCAGACCTTGACCCCTGAGAGTCTCAGATGACGAAGCTCCGCCAACAAGGGTGGGCTGATGGACTCTTAATCTTCTGGCTCAGGGATGTATTAACTATCTGAAGAGGTTTGCACGGTGTTTGCAGCATCACGCGACTTTGTGTTCGTCATTGTTGGACTTAAGACATTCTGTTAGTGTAGTTTTGTGTCCTTTGGGGATTGAAGGTGCTGTAGTCCTTAAACTAGTTCCCCTAGAACCCTTATATATATTAGTGTTGTGAAGTATTCTTAAAAAGCAGTCATTTGCACAAGGGAAATGCCTTATTGTTGTTACTCCTGTTCCAGCCTTAGAGGCTGTCACAAAAGCTAGCATTCCAAATGCAAAAGCCCCCCATCCTAGATGGAATCAACGGGCAACATTCTTAACAGCAATGAATGTGGACTTCGTCTTAGACCCGTCTTTACAGATACAAGAATTTCGTCAATATGAGCATGTTTGTCTCATATCCAACAGTGTTTTGCCTCTTGAGTAGTATAAATATGTCATTTATACTGATGGTTTAGACAAGCCTGCTATAGGCATCAGGCACCAACATTCAGTGGTGTGTGCCACTGTTCTTGGTGTGATGTTAGACTGAAAATTCCAATTACACAAAACTCCCACATAGTCCTTAAGGGACTGCACGGTACAGTTGGTTGAACTGAAAGTATTTTTCCTTGCACTAGAGCATACGGATCCCGAATTCCCCACACTCATAGTGTGTGATTAATATTCCTGTGTCTAGTCTTTTAATGGCAATTTACATTACTGGTGCTGAAATGGATTCAGAGATTCTAAAGGCAACACAATAAAGCATAAAGTGCTTTGGGTGAAAGTAGCTGACCTGAAAGATAGGTTGCCATGGACTCATACCATACATACGTTGAGTCATCAACGTGTGGAAACACATGTGGGGAATTCTCTGGCTGATGAAGTAGCCAAATCTGAAGTTGTGACTGCAAGAGTTGCTGTGATTACCTGTTCTCATATGAGGATAGATGATGACATACTGGCTGCCGTTGATGCTAACCGAGACAGCAAACCTTTACCTAGGAGCTTTCCAGCTAAATATACATAATATTTAAGTGAACAGAAAGTTCCCTTTGTTACAATTCCAGGAGTTGGTGATCATTTGATTCTAAGCCACAGGCTAGCTTTAGGGATAGCTGCGCATGAAGGTGTTGCATCTGCACACGCAGCTGTGGCGGCTACAATTTTGTTGCTACGTCAATGTTATTACTGGCATGGCTTATATCAATAAACCAAAAAGTATGCTGTTTGTTGTGACATTTGTCAACAAATTAAAGCATCTACTTTGCCTCGCCCACCGCAGACACACCTGTTGATTTCCAACAAACCTTTTGGCTGCATTTATCTGGACGATTGTGGGTCTCTTAATTTGGATGGACCGTTTAAATTTATCTTAGTTGCAGTTGACTCATGCTCAAGGTTCCTCTGGCTCTCGCCACAGCATTCGGTTGATGCTTTAACTGTTATTAAAGATTTGCAAGTCATTATCAGGACACATGCATGCACCTCATTCCACTTGGACCAGGGCTCTGCTTTTACCTCGAAAGCGTATAGGGATACAATGGCTTTCCTGGGTGTAGAGGTGCATCACTCTTCTACATATCAGCCCAAGGGTAATTCTATTGTGGAGATGATGAACTATGACTTAAAGCAGTCCTTAACAGCTAGCATATTAGATACAGGGCATAGTTTGGATCCACCACCTATATGGGGTACAAAGAGCACTTAACAATCTCCCTAAAATATTGTTAGGCGCTCAAGTACAAGGCTGCATACGAGGTCCTTTTTGGCATCAAAATGTGCATTCCAGACCTTGACGGTCCAGAAATTGTGGTGGCAGCCATGCCCTTTGACGTAAATAATTGTGCTGTCTTACAGGATCTACAGAACCTCTGTGACAACCAATGCAATGAGCAGTTGAAGATGTCTGCCTCTACAGGAATCAAGGAGAAGCCACACGTTAGGGATCTTGTTTGTGAAAAGGTTGCAGTGAAAAAGGGGTTTGTCCATCATACGGTGCACCGCTGCCAGTCTTTGGTCTTCAAGGTACAAGAACTGTAATTTTGACAACGCTTGCTGGCTTTAAAGACAATTGTTTTGTCTCCATTGTTCTCATCATGTGACTGTTTCTAAACAGTAGGCCACGAGGACTTCTTGGTAGTTCCCTATCTCCTCTTGCTACCATACAGTAAATTCCTCTGCAGCTTGTTAGCACTGCAAAGGCTGATTCTCCCCAACTGGTGGGGGCAGAGAATGAACTTCATGTCATTCCTAATATTGCTACAAATGCCAGCAACATGACTGAAGTAAGTACTGTAATTACTTCTGTGTCTTCTGCAGCTGATTTTGTTTATACTGATCCACCTCTAGTGGAAACTTTACTACATCTATGGCTCCTGTTTTTCAACAAACTGCTTCTAGTTATTATTTGTAACAGATAATTTTTCATCTGATTCTTTTGATAGTCCTATGTTTTAGACACTCCACGTACATAGGCCTGTGCTTTCTTTTCATGGCTAAAACACACTTATCTGGTGCCTCCTTGGATATATGTTTGGATAATACTTTCCTTGGTTTTTTGATTTCTATAGATTGGACTGTTTTCTTCTTGCTGATAAATGGCCATTACCTTCCAGAACGCTCTGCCACAGAACTGGTCGATGAGGTATTGATGCCTCATTCATCCTCACATAAGGTAAAAAGAGACTTGTCCCGTGTGAACATTTCAGCTGTTCCAGTAACCGATGGAACTGCTTGGGATAAAGTAACATGATATATTCAGTCCTACACAAAGGCTGCAGATTCCTTATGTTTTTAGGGTTTCTGTGGGTAATGTAATTGTAGCTGGGTTACATTCTGATAATTAGAATGTTAAGACTGTAAACTCCATGATCTTGGAGCTGCAATGCTACACTGTTTTTGAATCAGTGGATCTGTGTTTAAATTCTGCTATGATGAAATGTTCATTAAGGAGATCATTATTCACATTGAGCTAGTGTTCAAATCACAATTTTAAATTACACACAATGGGAACATTGTCCAACTCCCCCAAAAGGGAGCTGAAAAATATTTGGGATAAATTCACATATTTTTTAAGGATATGACACTTAAGACCCGAGATCTTTTTATTTTAAACTTGTCCCTACACCACCAAAGAAATATTTGGACACACACACCAAACTAATATATAAAGATTGTTTTGTCACACAATTAGCTGCTAAAGGATATGCCCATTGGAAGGATACTATTGATACGAAATCAACTTGTAGTACCAAATCCTGGCAGGATCAGGGTACAGACACCTTATTTCGAGCCTGCTTGATACCATCATAAATAACTTTTCTGAATCATACAGTTCAGCAGACTATGTCTCTACGACTGGCTAAAATGAAATCCATGAACTCGCCCAACATTGCTTCCATTACCTGTTTTGACAATTGGCAACATTTAATAAATTACACTGAAGAACAACTTGATAGTATGTTGCAGAATGATACATTTAACTCCACACTTTCAAGTCCTGATGGGTTGTTATTGTGGCCAGTGGACGCAAATGATTGTTATGCCAATTTTTTTAATTCCACACCGGGGTTTAAAGCCAGTAGACCCGAACCTCAGTATCTCCAATCTCAACACTCAGGAATAGTCACAACCTATTTGGTGGGGAAACTGTGCCAACAATGGTTGGAACATTCCACACTGTCTGCAGTAAAACAACATCTTTCCCTCCTGTTAGAAAACATGGACTTATCTGATTTTTTATCGGGTCCTAAGTCCCTGCATTCAAATAGATTTATTTATGCCACATATAATGAAATTTGGAATCGATCACAAATGGAAGCTGCCACACGTTTAAGACAAACCGATCAAGATAATATGGATATAGAGCTTGCTGTTGTTAATTAAAGTATTGATGTGTTATCTTCTTGCATTCACACACTGAATAACATTGTTTTGTCTGTTATTGATATCTTGCAAAGTGACATGTCTTCATTGTACCATGGGCAAAGTCAGCTTAGATCTATCATAAAGTGCTGCGTTAATTTGACGCAGCTATTCTTACCTTTCAACCGGACATGTAAACACCGTCTCGTAGCCAAAAAAGATGCCACATACACAATGTTACATCTCGAGAAGTTAAAACGGCTCCCATTCACAATAGCAGAGATACCCTCCACTGTCTGGTAAATATATGGGTTAATATCTTTGCCAATCTAAACATTTCAGTTAACAGCTTGTATGAAACATTTCCCGGTGGGTAGGTATGAACCCCTAGAAGGCAGTTTCATTCATGAATTATGGTCAATCCCATTTTCTTGTTGTTGTAAATGAGCCATCAAAGAGATCTTCCTTACTGGAAAGATTTTCGACTCTTTTGTCGGGATTCCATATATTGTATTGGTTTCCCAGATAGTGACCTGCTGCAATAACGTTCTATTTCCTCTGACACATACAGCTTCTGATAGCATATTGTGGCCTTCAATTCCAACTTTAAAGGTGGATTCTAACAAGCTAAGCTGACTCAAAACCCAACTGTTCCAGAAAAATGTAGCATTAACATATGCTCGAGAAATGTTTGAATTGCAGGTTGCAAGGACGTCCAGTGAAATACAGTTCTTGTTAAACACAAATCTTCTATTACATTTCTGAGGGTTAGTGCACCAAGTTTTTAATGCATCCAATACCGCTGATATAGCACACTTTTTTAAAGTTATTAGGACTGGCTTATTCAGTTCTTTCCAGAAAATCTTTGGAGTAATACCGGCCTTTCTGCATTCACTATTTTCAAGTGTATTCGGGGCATACCTTTGGTGTTATTCCTCATTTGGGTTTGTTCTGTTTCAAAGCCCTCTGGTAATGGAACTACAACCAGTTTAGCAGTGCCGTGAGTGCATGCTATTATCCTTTAATCCCCTTGCTCTAGGAACTGAATACTTTCTGGTCATTGTCATTCCAACAATGTTGTTAACCTGCATACAACCTGTGTTTCACTATCTGTGGTGCCCCTTCGAATGAGCACTGGAAGTCCGTGTAGCTCTGAAAATGTCAGTTCTTGTAGATATGAACCTGTTGATGAGTTCTATAACGTCTAATTTTTTAAGTTGTCCCATGAACTTGTGGCTGCTTCAAGATGCATGGTACGAGCCAATCCCTCCAGTGGAGATGGGTGCTTTAACACCAGGATTACCGAACTTTAATAACACAGATGCAGAGCAGCAGGCTACTTCCTCAGCATCGACTGATAATAAGGAATCATGTCTGTTCTTTGGAGCTTTTAAATGGGGCAATTGTGGAATCATCATCTGCTGGGACAGAATAAGCTATGGATTCACTAACCATTGATCTTGTGGACGGAATCTTGGGTGCCTCCGGATCTACTCAATTTGACCATGTTTTTGAAATTGTCATATTGCATTTTTTATAAAGATTATAATTTTTTTTTTTTAAACATTTTATTGATTTTATCAGTTGCACATACAAGATCACATTAGCATCAGCAGCAACGTAGAACACATTTCTGAGTAACATACAGTGAATTACGTTCTTTGCTTCAACACATCCTTAAAGTCTTTACGTCGCATTTTCAAATCCACTAACGGGGACGTACATAGGGAACCTCTGTACCTATTCCATGCTTTCCATTTCTTTTCCCACTTCCTAGGGCACCCCCGGGTTATAAAGACTTCCTTTTCAGCCACCATACACCTGTCTAGTTCCTGAACCCATGTGCGTACAGATGGCGCCCCCACGGCCCCCCAATGGTGTGCTATTTCCCGCTTGACCAGGGTGAAGCCCAGCATTACCATCTGCTGCTCTATTTCCGTGAGGTCTGTATCCTCCCATATGTTCAGTAGGCCCACCCAAGGCGTGAGGGTCAGGGTTTTCCCCAGTGCGGTTTGGAGCTTAGTTGTAGCCCCCTCCCAGAGCGATCGGATCGCGGGACATTCCCATATTATATGATAGAAAGTGGCCTCCTGGTGACACCCTCGAATACAGAGTGAGTCCACCCGAGCACCTATACGGGCAAGAACCACCCCCGTGATATAGGCCCTGTGCAGAACCTTCAGTTGGATCAGTCGATATCGGAGGATGATTGCCGCACCCCTAGGAGACATCAAAGCCTCCCTCCAGTCTACCTCCTCTATGGGTCCTATGTCATGTTGCCACGTCTCTCGAAGCGCCTCAAAGGTATCAGGGAGGTTGTTTTGTATGTTAGAGATATGGCCTTCGAGTGCAATTGCCCAGCCAACAGTCTGTCCTCCAGGGGTGAGGAGTCAGGGATATCGTGCAGGGTCGTGAATGCTGTTTGAAGGGCATGCCGAACCTGGAGGTAGCGAAATATTTCACCCTGCGCCATATGGTAAGTAGCCTGCAGTTCCTCAAAGCTAAGGCCGGCCCCTTCCTTTATCAAGTCCCCGACTTTTGAAATACCGATTAGGCCCCACTTGTCGAAGCCTGGCTGAAAACACAGCAAACCAAGTCTTTGGGCCTGCCACAGTGGCGTCACCTTCGTGAGGACATTTGCCCACCCCAATCTAGAATTCGCTCTGCGCCAGATGTCAATGGTATGGGACATGGGGCCTATATATGCCTGCTTTTTCCCCGTGGAGTAAAGCGCTCCCAGATATCCCGCTCGACCAGTCTGGTATTTATCAAGCCCGAATGCTGGGTCGTCAGGGGGTCGATACAGCCAGTGATTAATCACCACCAACTGTGAGGCCCAATAATACAGCTTCAAGTCTGGCAAGGCTATGCCACCATCATACCAGCCTTTAGTGAGTTTTTTCAGCGATATTCGGGGGGCGCCTCCGTTCCACAGTAGTGAACGAACCTCACCTTCTACCGCCGTAAAGTAGGTTCCGGAACCCTGTGTGGGCAGTTTTGGAGGATATAGAGGAATCGTGGGAGCGCAAGCATCTTGAAAAGGGCGGCTCGACCCGCCAGGGAGAGCGGCAGTGTCCGCCAGTGTTCGACATCGGATCTCAGTCGGGCCAGCGGGGGGGCCAGGTTGCGGCTGTAGAACAGGGCCGGATCTGCGGTAACATATACTCCCAAGTATCGAAACCCTTCCTCAGCCACCACTAATCTGCAACCGGGGGGGAGGGGGGGCAATGCCCTTTGAGCATATATAGTGTAGATTTGGTCCAATTAATCGCGTATCCAGAGTATTTCCCAAAGTTGGTGAATATGTCAAGAACTGCCCTGATGGACCGGTATGGGGATACAAGGTAGAGAAGGATATCATCTGCGTACAGTGATATTTTGTCCTCCAGATCCGGCGCCCACCTCAACCCTCTCACCATTACATCCCGACGAACCCAGGCCGCCAGTGGTTCAAGCATGATGGAGAACAGCAGCGGCGACAACGGGCAGCCCTGCCTGGTACCTCTTCGTAACTGAAAGGCTCGGGAAGTGTGGTTGTTGACCCGTATTTGGCCCCATATGTCCTCGTAGAGGAGGTAACCCACGCTAGGAACTTAGGACCAAACCCAAACCTCGCTAGCACCTCGACTAGGTATGGCCATTCTATAGAGTCAAACACCATTGAGGCGTCTAGGGAGATAATCGCCGCGTCTTCCGCTATGTAGTTTTGTCGGGCCAGTATGTTTTGGAGACGGCGAATGTTCAGCGTCGTATTTCTGCCTGGCATAAAACCGGACTGGTCCGGGTGTACCGAGGTAGAGATGACCCCGACCAACCTTGCGGCCAGTATTTTCGCCAGTACCTTAGCCTCTACACTGATTAAGGAAATTGGTCTATATGATCCGCAGCGGTCACCTGGTTTCCCAGGCTTACGAATAACCACTATGGTGGCCAGGTGTTGATCTGAGGGGAGTCGGCCAGTTACATAGCTTTCATTGTATATGGCTCGAAGGTGAGGGGCTATTTGCGAGCCCATCACCTTTAGGAATTCAATAGGGGTGCCGTTGGGCCCCATCGCTTTGCCCGAGCGAACATGGGCTATCGCCTTGAGAATTTCCTCATCTGAGAGGTCGCTATCTAAGGCCTGCCTATCGTGGTCCGAAAGGGTGGGGAGATCACTGTCTACAAGGAGCTGTCTGGAGTCCTCCGCTGTATACTGGGTAGATGGGGAGTAGACTCCCTCAAAGTGGTCTGCGAATGCCTCTGCTACGTCCTCGGGGTGCGTAGCCGTCTCCCCGGTGGCCAAAACAATTCGCTGCACCCATCTGTCCCCCTGATCCCGTTTCTCGAGCCACGCCAATGTCTTTCCCGCCTTGTCTCCTAGTTCATAGAGCCTGTGTTGCGTGTTGAGGTGTTTGGTCATCATGTGTTCCCTCGCCTTTATCCTCTACTCCCTTTGCTTGAGTGTGAGGCGGTGTAGTGTCTCGTCAGTGGGCTCGGCTGCATACTCAGTTTCCCAGTGTCGAAGCTCATCCTCCAGCTGGAGAATCGTTTTGCGCTTATTACTAGTATAGCCAGTCTTTAGTGCCAAGGCCCGCCCTTTTAACACCACCTTGAATGCCTCCCATATAGTACATGCCGAGTCTACCGATCCTAGATTTTCGTCAAAGTAGTGCTTGGTATTAACGCGTAGGTCTTCCTTGATATCCGGTATCTTTAATAGCCAAGGGTCTATTACAATCGTGGGTCTAGGCTGCCGTTCCCAATGCGTGTATTCAATCCACACCGGGGAGTGATCGGAGATCCCCCGTGGAAGGACCCGGGAGAGAGAAAAACCCCCCTGCGTAGCCGCGTAGGTCAGGAAGTAGTCGATACGGGACGAGCTCTTGTGGGCGTTAGAGTAGTAAGTGAACTGCGGTGTGGCCATGTGTGTATCTCGCCCAATGTCGATTAGGCCCATAGCAGCCAGAAAGTCCGGCATAAGCCTGCTCACTTTACCTCCAATCCTTTGTGGGTGTCTGTCCGTGGAGTCGTCAACCGTGAGGTTATAGTCCCCGCCCATGATCAGGGTGCAAAGATTATAATTTTTGATAACATGTTTATTAGCATTGCATTGCGTTGAATTTGGCTAGCTTGTGTCTTTTATTATTTTGTTAGGTGCTACATTACTTACCAGACCAAGGAGGATGTGTAGTAAGCTTACTTTTAGACCCACTTTAGTCTCCAATAGTTTAGGGTGCCTTTGCTTTGCACAGACACATATGATATATTTGTTTTGTGACATGATATTATTTTGAAACTCACTGCCAATGTTATTTGTTATTCAGTTATTCTTCTCGGGATTTAGTCTGAACAATTTGCACAAGGTCGAACAACCGGGTGTACTGTTTTCTTGTGCTCGGCCAGTAACATCTCCTAACGTTTTAGACACAATACAATAGCACAGCGGCTGCTTCCCAACACAGTAGTTCTTATCATATAAACTGTGTCTTTCTCCCTTGAAAAACAGAGAGGAGAATTCCAGCAGAGGGACCAGGTCTTTGAACAGGTGCACCAGCCTTGCGTAAACTGAGTTTGCAATCATGATGCAGACCACCTAACTACAAATACCAGTTAGGGGTTCTGGTACTATTCCCAGCAATCACTGATATATCCCTGTGCTCACATAGTGAGGGTAGGCCATAACAGATACATAATTTGCCATTATAGGGCTATTCATGTTATACATTTGGCTTGTAATGTTGATTACTCTGCTTAGTTGTATATGTTTTCTAATCACAGCACAAGTGCTTCACAATAGACTATGATAGTTTCAATAAATATTTGAAACGTTTGTTGTGTCTTTGTTTATTATGGACATGCTTGAGTGAGAAATGAAAGGTGATGATATGTTTCCATGGTTCCCTTGGGGACTAGAGGGTCATGTTCTAGGTTGCCAAATCACCTGTTACTCTGGGAAGGTTAGGAGTTCAGGTGAGACACTGTAAGCTAGTCGGATTTGGGCCTACAGGTAATGATGTGCCGGAGAGACTCAGTTACTACATTCTGACATCCTGCTATCTTCAGGCACAGTTCTGTTTTCCTGCAAAATCCCTGCGACGCAAACAGTAATAGAGTGAAAATACAGCGCAAGCAAAATCCGGCACAAATTATAATACATTTTAATAAATTAAACAAAACAGCAAAAATCTATTCATTAGAACCAGAGATATGCAATTTTAAAGATGTCAGTGACTATAGCGCTGAAAAGCACTAAGTGCCAACTGTGGATAGCTAGTTGCGCTAGACAGGGACTAAGTCACAAGTTCAGGCTGACTGCAATGAAGCACGGGCCAGATACAGGGACCCATTTAGGCCTGCTGAACAAGAGTACCTTACATCCTGGTTCAATTAACCAAGGATTTATGAAGCATGACAAATCACCCTTGAGGGGCCCAAGGCACTGGAGTTGCTAGCTGCTTTGTGGTGATCCTGTACTTTCAAACAGCCAGGTCGTGAGCCCTTTCCTAAATTTCCAGAACAATGAGGTGGTCCTGAGGTGCAGGGGAAGGGCGTTCCAAGCTTCGCTGTTGCTTCGGTGTGGGCGCTTCTGTGAGGAAGAGGGAGGTGGATCATAGGTGTCTGGTCACTTGGTGGAGGGAATTCATTTTTTGATGTATGCTGATTGTTCGTTGTGCAGAGCATGGGTCTGCATGGTCTGCATCTTGAACTGGAATCTCTTCTGGATCAGGAGCCAGTGCAGCATCTTGAGGTGAGGTGTGATGTGGGTTCATTTGGGGAGGTCAAGGATGAGTCTTGCCGCGGAATTTTGTATTGTCTGTAGTCTTTTTCGGAGGCGCGTGGTGATTCTTATGTAGAGTGTGTTCGCATAGTCCAGTCTGCTGGTGGCAAGGACATGTGTGACGGTCCTTCTAGTGTTGACTGGTAGTCATTTGAAGATCTTGCAGGGCATACGTACGGTGTTGAAGCAGGTGGAAGAGACTGCGCTTATACCTTTTAGCTTGCTGTCCAAAATTATGCTGAAGTTGTGGGCGTGGTCTGTCGGGGAGGGGGATGCGCTGAGTTCAGCAGGCCACATGCATCGTTCCAGGGCGAGATATTGTTTCCAAAGATGAGGACTTCATTCTTCTTCGTGTTGAGCTTGAAACAGCTGTCCTTCATCCAGTCAGCAATGTTCATCATACATCTTTTTGGAAGTTGGCTCTGGTGGTGGAGGGGTCTTCTGACAGTGAGGGGATGAGCTGGGTTTTGTTGGTTTAGGAGATGATGTTGAGTCCATCAAGAAGCGTTGTGAGATCCCTTGATGAGGATGTGTTATGCAGCCGAGGTGATAAATTCATTCTGAGGAGCATGTGAAGCAGGGACCTGCGTCGTCATCATAATCCTGTCAACGATGGCTTGTGATGTGAAGTCCAGCATCAAGGCTGCATTACACAGATGACGTGATGCATTGGTTCCAAAGGGCTGGGTGCTGCGATGCGAGAACCTACGCTGTCATCAAGTCTGCCATCGATGAGAGATTTGAGATGCGAGGACCTGCATTGGTTAAGTTTGCACAGCGGCGGTTCCAATACGGGCTGTGAGGTCGATGCGGAGTCCTTGCACTGAAAAAATCCTCGCAGCGAGGCGATGTGTCTATTCTGCTCAGGTATGCGCTGCACAGCAGAGGTGATACATCAGTTCTGCTGGATCCACAGATGGGCTGGCAGAGCACCTTCAGGCGCACTTCCAATAGTCCAGGCGGCACCACTTTTTTAGGGTAGGACTCACAAAGTCCAGTTGCTTGGTTCAAGGTTTTGGCGCCTTCTGTCCCTGAGACTCTAGTGAGGAGGCCAACCAACTCGCCCTTGGAGCCACTCTGGGATCCTGGGTTCAACAGATGCATGTACAGTCCTTATCAACCAGGCAAGAGTACAGCAGGTCAGCACAGCAGTCTTTCAGAGCAGCAGTCCCACAGAGTGGCAGTCCTTTCAGCAGCACAGCAGTCCTAATTCCTCGCAGAGTCTCCACAGGTTCAGATGTGTACTTATGAGTTGGTGTCTAGTGTCCCATATTGATAACTGGGCCTTTCTTTGAAGTGGGAGAAGGTTATAGAGTTTTCCCTTTAAAGTAAACAGGTTTCCTGTCCTGGCTACAAACTGACTACAAGGGGTATGCAATCCTTTGTGAGGAGACAGGGCACAGCCTATTCACCAAGCTCCGTTCTCCCATCCCGCAGTGATGGCCCATCCTAGCACACCTAAACTGTCTATTTTGTGTGGCTGGTTAAGAGGAATAAATAAAGCCTAACTGTTAGCTATAACCTGTCATGTGACCCAGAGACAGGCTGCAGGCACTAAATGGCTAACTTGCATATCTTTGGTTCTACTGATTGTTTTTTTTTCATTTTGGTCTGAAGTTATTTATTAAAATGTACTCTATCTTTCTAAAAAGAGGCGCCCCAACGGAGATGTACAATATTACATAGATGAAAGATACACGTTTATACTGTTAAGTTACAGTGCGTCTGATGACCTGTCAGTCTGATGTTGAAATCGAAAAACCATCAACAGAATCAATAAGGAAGAAAAAACATAACAATAATGGAGCATATGCAGTCAACTGTACAATATATTACAGAACGTACCTCATAGAATATAACATTCTAGTTAGTGTCTACGAGTGTGCAGGATCCATAATGAAACATATTGGCACCATATAACAGATTCCTAGTTGTCCGACTGAGCAGAGTTTGCCAGCTCCCACGTCGCCCCATATTTCATGTCTCCCAGTGTTTCATCTAAAGGGTGAATCTGCAAGTAGTCTTTTAGTGGCTGCCAGATATCTCGAGGGCGGGATGCAAGTGGCAGCAGCGTTGCATAAGTGTCACTAGTTGTATTGCAATACCTAAGGTCCCGAACCCAATCTTTTATAGTTGGTGTTTGTGTTCAGCCCCAGTGCAGGGATACTTGACATTTAGCCAGGAGGAGCGCGAATGCTGCAAATCTTCTAACGCTCCTCTTGAGAGGTTTGACATAGCCCAGTAATGCCATCAGTAGGGAGGGTCGTTACGTGAATTCAATCATAAGGGATAAGTGGTGGAAAATGTCTTCCCAATAGTCCCAAAGGGGCACGCAATTCCACGCGAGGTGCGCAAAATCTGCGTCTGGCATTGCGCATCTGGAACATGAGCTCGAAACAGTTGTGTTAATTCTAGACATCAGTGTTTTGGTAATATATGCTCTATGAAGATACTTAAAATGTATCAGTTTATGCCTATAGTTATTTGATACACATCGAGTTTGAGCACAGCAGTAAGCCCATACTGCACCAGTCAAAGGTTCGCCCAAATCTTGTTCTCAGGCCATTCGAGACTTGAGGCCCACTGGAGGCCGTAAGGATTGCGACGTATGATAGAGACGGGAGACAAGATGCGTGTTATCTGTGGATTTAATAACTAGTGTGAGAGGGGGAAACTCGGCTGGTTCTACAGCAGCATCAGGCAAAACACTCATCAGGGCGCCGTGTACTCTATGTAATAGAAACCTATCCGTGTATGTAGCAGCACCCCTTGCTGCCAAGTCAGATACAATACACAGTCGCGAGTCTTTAAATAAGTCTCCTACCGTAATAAGCCGCAGCCCATCTAACGTCCGATTAGTAAGAGTTTCGGTGGTAGGGGGTATCCAAGGATTATCGAGCAAAGGTATGTGGGGGGAGTACAAGATAGCATATTGCAAATACCGACACAGTTTGGTCCATGCCCAGCAAGCTGTTGATAACGTCTGTATTTCCGTAGGGCAACGCAGGAACCCCCGCGGTAGAATCGACGAGAGTGAATTCGGTTAGGCCTGAGATCGTTTAGGTCTGAGATACTGTATACGGGCATCTGGGTGATACCAAAAATAAGTGAAATGGACCTGAATTACCAGGTAGTACAGATAGAGATCTGGAACATCGAAACCCCCTTGCTCGTATGGGATTGTGAGAGTATTCCATCCAATTCTGGGCTGTTTGGCCGCCCATACTAGTCGGATTAGAATAGAGCGCAAAGTGGTAAAAAAAGGCTTCTGTCAATGCAATTGGAATATTCAGAAATAAATATAGCAGGCATGGGAGTACAACCATTTTAATAATTGCTATCTGGCCAGCCATGGACAAAGGGATTTTAATCCAGCGGTCAACTTGCAATGTGAGGTGGTCAATAGCCGGCCCATAGTTGATGCGAATGACTTCAGCCGCGCTGCAGTGTAAGTAAATGCCAAGGTATTTAGGGGGAGAAATACACCAACACAAAGGGAATTCAATGTCCACTTGGTCGGTGGCAGGTGTCAGCGGAAATATCTCCGAATTTCGTCCAATTTATAACCAGGCCTGAATGCACTCCGAAACGGACTACCTCCCTTAACAATGGGGGAAGATTTTCTGACGGGCGAACAACATTACGTCATCCGCATAGAAGGAAGATATGAGCAGACCAGTGTGTAACTGCAATCCTCTATGGAGGTGACGTTCCAGTATATGGCGGGCCAGTGGGTCCATGGCCACCATGAACAGTAGGGGAGACAATGGGCACCCCTGCCGAGTGCCGAGTGATAAAGAAAATGGTGCTTTAAGTATCCCATTCACTCTTAGCCGGGCAACGGGGTTAGAGTACAATAGGCAAACCCAGCTCTCAAATCCCTTGAGAATCCCCAATTTCTACATCACTGCATATAAGAAGGACCATTCCAATTAATCGAATGCTTTGTTGGCATCGAGTACCACAGCAGCCGCTGGGATCGTGGGCTCCACCTGGTTCATCACCAAGAATACCGTACACAAGTTGATAGTCGTGGATCTACTGGGGATAAACCCCGTCTGAAAAGTGCATAATATGGTGTTCACCAGTAGAGAGAGAGACGAGTGGCTAACATTTTTGCAAGGATTTTATAGTCGAGGTTTAGAAGCAATAGTGGTTTGCACGACTGGCATTGGGTGGGTGATTTGTGATAGTCGGCGAGAGGTAACCACCCTCGAAAGCTTCTGCATATACCTCGATCAGTCGAGGTGCAAGTATATCTTGGTACGCTTTGTAAAATTCCACGGTGAGACCGTTGGAGCCAGGAGCCCGACTGCTGGCTAAGTCCTTTATTGCTTGTCGCACTTCATCAGCGTCAATGGGGGAGGCTAAGAATTCACGCTGCCCATCTTCAAGCCAGACCATAGCAATTTCTTGTAAGTAGTCTCTTAGTGCCTGCCCACCAGGGAGAGCTCGTGTCTCATACAGTCGCGTATGATATGTGAGTAGGGTTTGAGTTATATCAGCGTTAGTAACCAATGGAGACCCTCCTTCCAAATCTAAGTGTGTGATTTACGTTGACTGATATGGGGGATGAAGAAGTCTGGCAAGTGTCCTACCCGGCCTTTCACCCTGGCTCTGGCATATTTACCTAGGTATTTGACTTCCCTGATAGCTGCATCATTGAATTGAACCATAAGTGCCGCGCGAGTACGAAAAGATGCTGATGAGGGATCCGAAAGTGAACTAACGTCCACATCTTTCAGTTTTTGTTCGATTGCGCTCAGTTCATTGCGTATTGAGTGAAGTACTCCCGTATGTTTGGAGATAATAACCCCACATATCACCACATTGAAGGCGTCCCAGAGCATTAGTTGGGAATCTACTGTGCCTTCATTGAGCTAAAATAATCCTTAATGGCGTCACCCACCTCAGTGCGAAACACTAGGTCTAGAAGAGCAGAGGAGGGGAACCGCCATAATGGGCGCTGCTTGGGGAGTAAGGAAAAATCTAACACAAGGAAGACTGTGGAGTGATCAGATATCATGCGCGGTAGATAGTCAACATCTCGTACGTCAAGCATCAATTGTGGTGTAAGGTACCAGTGGTCTATCCGAGACCAGGACCCATGTGGGGCTGAGTAAAAAAAGTATGTGCGGGTCGACAGGTGGTGTGTGCGCCAGGGATCCTCCAGTAGTGAGGCGCGTAAGAGATTCGAAAGGCCTAAAGTGGAGTGTGGTTTTGTATTACATCCCGGGCCAGTAGTGTCAGAAGCAGTGTCAAATGTAAGGTTAAAATCCCCACCCATCAAAATAATGTCAGACCATAGTCTGTCAATACATGCAGAAAGTGTAGGAAAGAAGTCAGTGGAATCTGTATTCTGAGCGTAAACATTTACCAGCAAAACAGTTTCACCTCCCAGTGTTCCCTTTGCGAGGACATATCCACCCTCGGGGTCAGTAACTACCACAACTGATCGGAAAGGGAGGGAGCGATGTACCAAAATGCAGACTCCTCATGAGTAAGAGCTATAGCATGAGAAAAAGCGGTTTCCACCCCACGTGGATGCAAAACTGTGCGTGGGGAGAGGTGCATAATGGGTCTCCTCAAGAATACAATTTGGACAGTATGTCAATTTAGGTATGCCAATATTTGTCTACTTTTTGGGGGATTGGCCAAGCCCCGAACATTCCACGAAAGGCCCCTAAGTCGGAGCCCAGGACCAGTATCACTAACAGTGGTCATTTTCACACACTTATGAGCCAGATCTGGAATCAGAAGTGAACAATGTATATAATCCGTACTGTGAAAAATAAAAGTGCTCCATATCACCAACTAACTGAACGAATAAAATCGTAAACAACAACACCCCCTCAACCCAATCCCACCCCCCAGCCCCATCGGATACACAACATCAAGGCACCCAGTGAATCCCAATACAAGAAGCACAAAGAGGAATAAAAGGAAAGAAAAATAGAGCAAGAAAAAGAAGAAAACGGTTAGTCATCTTGCGGGGGATGGCAACGCTCCGGGGAGCCACCAAGTTGTATAAGAAATGATAACAGTGATTACCACCAACATAGGGCGGTCTATCTGCCCCATCAAAGTACCTAGAAGGCGTATCAAACAATCAGAGAGTTATGTGGGATTGAAATATGCTTGTGAACAAGTAGCCCGTCTGCCTCCAACAAGCAAGAAAAAAAACTAATTCACGTTGAACACAAAATAGGTAAAGCCTGAAAAGATTGGTCCATCATTAAGCAGATATTCAAGGGTCAGGCACTGTGTCATCCTCCCGTCGCTGCGGGGATGCAGATGGTTTCTGCTTCTTCCAAAACTTCTCCGCCTCATCAGGTGTATCGAAGATATGAGTCTTACCACCTAACTGAATGTGGAGTCTGGCGGGATAAAGCATTGCGTATTTAATGTTCACCTTTTGGAGGGCGCGCTTCACATTAGTATACTTGCGTCTGGTAAGTAAGCGTTCCTCGCTCCCTGGACAGCCGAATGGCCACATCTCAATCGCTGTCGTTGAGGATTTTCGTGATTATCATCCTTGGAGGAGCTCCAGGAACTGGTGGGGGACCCAAAGTCCGATGGGTTCGTTCAACCGCAAATGAGGCGGAGAAGGCATCCCTCCCAAAGATATTCACCAGAACAGCTTCGATGAATTTCGCCATAAGCCCAGTGTTTGTGGATTCTGCAATTCCCACAATTCGGAGATTGCTCCTGCGCCTCCAAATCCTCAGTTTTAGCAGGTAGCTGCTGGAGGAGGGATTCCGTTCGTTTGAGCCGTTGCTGCCAGGAAGGCTGTGCATCCTCCAGGTCGGAAATTCGCTGCTCCGCACCTCCTATTTGCGTGTCCTGGGCCTCCATGCGGCCATGAATATCATCCAGCCTACTGGTTAATGTGTCTAAGTGGGTGTCAATGGCCCGGAAGCCCGGTTTGAGTTCAGCCATTATGGCCGCGGTGCCCTCCAGATGACTCTCCTCTTCCCCAGCAGCATTATCGGCTCCATCGTTCCTGGGAGTTTTACCCCCATCGAGGGTCAGTTGGCGCTGTTTAGGGTCAGTGCGACCCATTTTTAGGTTGTCGCCTGACACAGCGCTTGCGCTGGTCTGGCGAGACTTATTGAGAGGGCTCCAAAAAGTGCTACCATGCCAGCCTAGAGCCACAGTGCATGTGCGCGGGCGCGCGCCGTGCTTTTTCCGCGATTACTTTCACTTTCGCGGCCGCTTGTTTTTTGCATCGAGTTCTGTATTTGTGTTAACGCGTTTTGTCGTGGCAGCATTTAACTCAGCACGATATACTACAGTGTGACTACTCCACGGCTCTGAAACAGCACAACAGACCGAAAAACCGATCGTCTGCCGTCATACCGGGTAGGCATGAGCAAACGGGTTTCTAAATAAAATAACTCCACATTTCTTTGTGACAAAGGATTGCACATTTCAAAGAAGTTCCAAATGCCGATTTTGTGCTGTAATTACTTGCCAGGTAATACTGCTTTGAAATACGAAACATTAGCTTTTGGGCAGAGTCTGTTACCCTATGGCACTTACAGTGAATAGTATATTTAAATCCAAAACATTTCCCTCATCGAGCGTTTCCTCAAAGGTGTTTGCACTAGTGATTTCATCTTACTACCACATGTAGCCTTTTTTTTAAACATTGTTTTTTTACAATTTTTATTTTGCTATTCACAACACATGGATTTACACCTATAAAAGATTTACACGCAGATTTTGAGTGGTCAGAGTCTTAAAAGAGGTGCTCATGTAGACTTTCTAAGGTGGGAATGCCATGAACATATAGGAGCACTCACAAACATCCTTGCTTGCTGGTATTCACAAATTATTTCCAAACCTGGGAAAACATCTATGATATTCTCCCATAAAAGGCAAAAACATATCCTTTTGCAGAGTAGTAATAGAGAACAGGCTGCGGTGATAAACACACATGCAAATGCTTACCAACTCAGGGGGCACTTATGCATCCACTGCTTACATTTCAGTCCGGTAAGTGTACCCTGGCTCTTGATACAGAAGAAATTAACTAGTGCCAATAGCTGTGCGCCTTCTAGCAAGCCACAGGCCAAGCATGAACTACAAACAGCTTCTACAAGGAAGGAAGTGCCATGTACTTTCGGTCTGTACATTTCAAATCAAAATAATGTGACATGAAATAACATTCAAATCTTCTGTGCCATGGGAAGTGGGTGGTGAACGGACTGGCCAACTGAGTGTGACATCCTTCATCTAAGGTAAATTACCAGAATATTGAGTCCCAAATATCGGGCTATAAAAATATTAGGGTTGAATATAAACTAAAAAAACATTGAGAAAGTAAGTTTACATTGTAAATATAGAGTTACTTAGCTCCACATCGATACCTAGACAATATACATATACCTTCAAGGTACTTTGATGTGGAATTAAAACCAGTAAATCTATTCTTACCTGTATCTTCTTACCTTCATGATATTCTGGTAATCGATATTCTGGCTATGATATGTTTGTAGGATGATATTTTTGGTGTCTGTATTCTGTCATACCATCTCGAATATACATATGGAAGCAACCAATCGACTGTCCCCTGCCTAGACAAAAGCAGTGGGCTTGATGCACTTAGCACAGGTCACAAACTGTTCTACAGAGATTAGTTTGTGACCCGTCATTCATTTTGAGATGTAATTGTTGTATTGATCAGTGTATAAATACATCAATGGTCCCTTAGGAGGAAGTGTGAGCCTCAACTTCATTGGCCACCATACATAACCATCAATAGATTGGTTTAAACAATAATCAAATCAAATGTATGCAGTTAGTTTAAAAACAATAAAGTTAAAGTTTTCTTTCCATACACTTTATGGTAATATGGTGCTCCCAAATATACCACTTCACAGTGAAAGTGAAATAGGTGAATTTAAAGTGTGCAAGTGCTATACAAAAAACATATCTACAAAACTTGTGACTGATATGGACACAATTGCTGTTGAACAACACTGAATCATGTATCTTGTCGACATTTCAACCCCATAAAATTAGTTATATAAGGGTCGACATCATCAGGACGAAGAGAGATTAGAAATCGTGATAATCCCTATGTAGGTTTACAAGGGGGAACTAATCATCATCAACGTCAGTAAAGCACGCCAGCAAGATGTAATGAATGACTAATTCTAAATGATGTAATTATAGCAAGCGCCGTCTGCAAATGATAAACATATGTACAGACACCATTGGTAAGAGTGCTTGTACATATGATCCGGTGGAACAGAAAATTTGTTTGGGCGTGCGTTTTAGATTAATGCATTAAAAAAACCACTTTGACAAGTAGAGTGGTATTGGTGTCTTTATTACACCTTTTCTTTGTTCATTTACTTTTAGAACCTATGCGGTCAACACTTAACCCATGTCATAGAGAACAAGCATTTGCAATGCAATAGGTCTTGCATTCACGCGAGTTTAAGCTATTGGCATTGTAATAGACAATGCCTTTTATTTATGTTTTAAAAACCAAAACATAAATAAAAGGCATTGTCATTTACAATGCCAATAGCTCAAACTCGTGTAAATGCGAGACCTATTGCATTGCAAATGCTTGTTTGACTGTTAGTGTGAGGATGTGGTCTCCCAATCAGTGCACAGTTAAAGTGCGAGTCCCCATCACAGGTGAGGCAAGGGAGGTGCCCTAATCAGTGTTCACATATGCGTTGTGGTGTGTACCCTTCGCCCAAGCAGGGAAGTTGGGTGACCGTCTACAGCCAATATGCCGCTTGATTAATGCTGGATCACTATACTGTATGTGGCTGTCAAGGTAGCAGTAGCATGACTGAACTGTTGCGGGGCAAGGGGGAGCAACCAGCGCTCTCAGCCAGAGTGTTGTTGTGGGGTCAGAGGCCGGAGCAACTGTACGGTATGATGGATATAAAAATGGCCGCTAGCAGCATGGGGGCCGATCAGCAAGTAGCAAGGGCTGAGATTCCTGGCGTGGGCAAGCGGTGCATTAAATCTGGGGGCCGTACTTACAGTGCCGGAGGAACAGATTTGGGGTGTTGAGGACTGCAGTAGGTAGTCGGCCTCTCCAGATCACCATGCCCGAATCGGAGCTGAAGAAACAAACTCCGCCTCCCGCAGTCTGCGCGAGTCAGGAGCACCCCAGCGGGTGTCAATGGTGCAGCTTTATCTTTCTAAATTGATGTGCGATTTCTTTTGTGTTGTGGTTTCACTTTATTAATGTTAGAAGCATTGCATGTAGAATTTACACATTGCCTCTATGTTAGGAATGATTGGTGTGTGCTAAGCTACCAGAGGATTGAGAACAGGTTAATATGGGGTATGCTTGTTCCTCACCCTGACAAAGATTATGGTTCCTGCTTTAGTAGGGTTTTACTCCCCTCAACCAGTGACCCATGTTTTCACATGCTGATTCACTGAGCTTACCCATTATCAGCCTGAATGGGAAGGCTCTTAATAACCAGAAGGAAAATATTGGTGGCTAGGTTAGAGGATCAGGATCCTTTAATTATATTCCTTCAAGAGACTCATTTCAAGAGGGAAAAGGAGAATAGGTGTTAAATGGGGGGCTGGTGTGAGATTGGGGAGGCAGAGGATGCTGTGAGGGTAGGAGAGAGAAATCTCATAACAAAAGGAGCTCCCTCCTTTCAATAGAAGGCGGTTGGGTGGGACTGTGGGCCAAGGCCCTACTTCTTATGCAGCCCTAGCTAAAAGATATTATGCCAGTCTGTTTTTCTGGCCAGTAAAATCAGGTCTGGTCTGTGCCCGCAAAAACCAGG
Organism: Triturus cristatus; assembly: GCF_964204655.1. NCBI lineage: Eukaryota > Metazoa > Chordata > Amphibia > Caudata > Salamandridae > Triturus > Triturus cristatus. Next base: position 549,384,537 of record NC_140587.1, on the reverse strand, counting down.
TGAGGAAACATCAGGCCTGTTGTAATCGGGAAGAGCGGTATCCCACCCATGGATAATGTGCCACCCAACTCACATTCGGTACCTGTGTGGTTAAAAGGGTCACATTTTTCATCTAGAAGTGTTACAGACCAACACTTTTATGCTATCAAAGATTCCCAGGTTTGATTCTGTCAACAAAAGTAGTTCAGAAGGCTCACTAACTTATTGTACAGTGTTGCATAGATGAAGAGGTTTTACAATTAGTCAGTTACTACTGGCTCTGTTCCCGATGAATATGCACTACTTTATAATTTAGCCACCGGACAACTGTTCATCTCGCCTACGATTATTATTGGAGGAGATTTCCTTCAATATGTTATCCTTGATTCTTTAAATAGGCTGTGAGTACAAAATTAACCTCATTCTGCAGATGTTTTAGCGATGTTATCTGGTGAATTTGAATTCGTCGCTCCTTTTTCTAAGTTTGAAAGAGAAAAATGTATTGAAATAAAAATGCAACAGAGCATATACAGTCAATTAAAACTTGGATGCAATTATTAACAATGAATTTAACTAGTAATCGAAAGAGTTGCAAATATGGGAGAGATTACAGCAAATCTAAAGAAGGAGAGAAACAAAAGGGGGAATAATGTAGTAATAATATGATGCTAATAATAAAGGAGAGTACAAAGCATAATCAAATTATCAATATTGTAAGAAGGAATAGCTGTAACATGGAATTTAGAAGAGAAAAGTAGAAATAAAATAAATCATAACAAATTATCCATGGTGGCTTGGGAACTTCTTTCACCAAAGGGCGATGGAGGGTAAACTTTCTAACAGAAGCATCTAAGAAAATAGTTATAGGGGACTACATGCATTCTCTTTTAAGAAGCAGAGAAAGAGGAGAAAGTATGCACAATCAAGCCGGTGATTATAGCAGACACTGTACCACCAAGCTTGAAAAGAAAGTTGTGTGGATTGTTTCCAGTTTTTTAGGTTGAGCCTAGCGCAGCACGCATTCGTTTCTCTAGGAGAAGTCCTCTTGGAATCACTCCAGACTTCCTAGTGACTTCTCCATGTAGGTCAGACTCCTCCCACACATTCCAATGGCCTTTGCGTGTGACTTTCAATAATTAAATCACGCAAATAGCCAAAGACGGATGCATGTCCCACCTTTTACTCCCATGGCCTTTGGGTATCGGAAGAGAGCAGTGGCACGCAGGATGGCAGCTGGTTGTGGATCAGGTTACTAATTGATATCGCGGTCGCTTTCACTTTCGCATCTGCGCGTGTTTTATGTTTGTTTTTACTTTCTGCCACCACTCAACGCAAACCAGGTGAGGAAAAACGTGTTTTAATTTTACAGAGCTCCTTATAATTTGAGTTGTATGTGAGCATGGTAGGTTGTGTGGTGGTTCTTCACATATTTCTTTTATGTTTACTTAGGGTTAACTTTCACAGTCACATGTTGTTAAAGCTCAGCTATGAGCACAGGCAGCATGCGAGGCAAGGAGGCACCATGCATAGCTCTTACTCCCCAGCTTCTTATGGCCTTTTCACACAATACCAGTCAGTGCCACACAATTATACGGCACATTTACACTCTACTCAAAGCAACATAAAAACTCCACATAATACCACTCAGTGCCACATAATTACGCACCACATCGTTACACTCTACTCAGTACAATACAAAACACTCCACATGATGCCACTCAGTGGCACATAATTACACTCTAATCAATGAAACATAAAAACACTCCACATAATACCATTCAGTGCCACATCATTACTCTACTCAATGCAACATAAACACACTCCACATAATACCACTAAGTGCCACATAATTAAACGCCACATAATTACACTCTACTCAATGCAATATAAATACACTCCACATACTACCACTCAGTGGCACATAATTATATGCCACATAATTACACTATACTCAATTAACATGCACTCCACATAATACCAATCAGTGCCACATAATTACATGCGCATAAATACACTCTACTAAATGCAACATAAATACATTCCACATAATATCACTCAGTGCCACATAATTACATGCCACATAATTACATTCTACTCAATCCAACATAAATACACTCCACATAATACCACTCAGTGCCATATAATTACATGCCACATCATTACACTCTACTGAATGCAACATACACTCCACATAATACCATGCAGTCTCACATAATTACACGCCACATAATTACACTCTACGCAATGGAATATAAATACACTCCACATATTACCACTCAATACCACATAATTACACACCACATAATTACACTCTACTCAATGCAACACAAATATACTCCACATAATACCACTCAGTACCACATAATCACACGTCACATTACAGTTTATTCAATGCAACATAAATACACTCCACATAATAACACCGTGCCAGATAATTACACGCCACATAATTAGACTCTACTCAATGCAACATAAATACACTCCACATAATACCACTCAGTATGACATGGTTACACGCCACATAATTATACTCTACTCATTGCAAAATAAATACACCCCACAACCCACTAAGTACCGCATAATTACAAGCCACATAATTACACTCTACTCATTGCAACATAAATACACCCCACATACCACTAAGTACCACATAATTACAAGCCACATAATAACATTACTCAATGCAACATAAATACACGCCACATAATACCACTCAGTGCCACGTAATTACACGCCGCATATTTACACTCTACTGAATGGAACATAAATACACTCCACATAAAACCACTGTGCCACATAATTGCACGCCACATAATTACACTCTACTCAATGCAACATAAATACATTCCACATACCACTCAGTACCACATAATTACACACCACATAATTACACTCTACTCAATGCAACATAACCACACTCCACATAATACTACTCAGTGCCGCATAATTACACGATACATAATTACACGCCACTCAATGCAACATAAATATAATCCACATATTATCACTCAGTGTGACATACTTACACGCCACATAATTACACTCTACTCAATACAACATAAATACACCCCACATATCACTCAGTACCACATAATTACAAGTCACATAATTACACTCTACTCAATGCAACATAAATACACTCCACATAATACCACTCAGTGCCACATAATTACACGCCACATAATTACACTCTACTCAATCCAACATAAATACACTCCATATAATACCACTCAGTGCCACATAATTACACGCCACATATTTACACTCTACTGAATGCAACATAAATACACTCCACATAAAACCACTGTGCCACATAATTACATGCCACATAATTACACTCTACTCAATGCAACATAAATACATTCCACATACCACTCAGTACCACATAATTACACGCCACATAATTAAACTCTACTCAATGCAACATAACCACACTTCACATAATACCACTCAGTGCCACATAATTACACGCCACATAATTACACGCTACTCAATGCAACATAAATATTTTCCACATAATACCACTCAGTGCCACATATTTATATGCTACATAATTACACTGCACTCAATGCAGCATACACTCCAAATACTACCACTCAGTGTCACATAATTACACGCCACTATTTACACTCTACTGAATGCAAAATACACTCCACATAATACCACTCAGTGCCACATAATTACACGCCACATAATTACACTCTACTCAATGCAACATAAATACACTCCACATAATACCACTCAGTGCCACATAATAACACTCCACATAATTACACTCTCCTCAATGCAAAATAAATACACTTCACTTTATACCACTCAGTACCACATAATCACACATCAAAATTACACTCTATTCAATGCAACATAAATACACTCCACATAATAACACTCAGTGCCACATAATTTCACACCACTTAATTACACTCTACTCAATGCAACATAAATACACTCCACATAACACCACTCAGTGCCACATAGTTACATGCCACATAATTACAGTCTACTCAATGCAACAGAAATACACTCCACACAATACCACTGTGCCACATAATTACACACCACATAATTACACTCTACTCAATGCAACATAACCACACTCCATATAATACCACTAAGTGCCACATAATTATATGCTACATAATTACACTGCACTCAATGCAGCATACACTCCAAATAATACCACTCAGTGCCACAAAATTACACGCCACATAATTACACTGTACTCAATGCAACATAACCACACTCCATATAATACCACTCAGTGCCACATAATTACATGCCACATAATTACACGCTACTCAATGCAACATAAATACACTCCACATAATACCACTCAGTGCCACATCATTTCACACCAATTAATTACACTCTACTCAATGCAACATAAATACACTCCACATAATACCACTCAGTTCCACATAGTTACATGCCACATAATTACAGTCTACTCAATGCAACAGAAATACACTCCACATAATACCACTGTGCCACATAATTACACGCCACATAATTACACTCTACTCAATGCAACAGAACCACACTCCATATAATACCACTCAGTGCCACAAAATTACACGCCACATAATAACACGCTACTCAATGCAACATAAATACACTCCAGATAATACCACTCAGTGCCACATAATTATATGCTACATAATTACACTGCACTCAATGCAGCATACACTCCAAATAATACCACTCAGTGCCACATAATTATATGCTACATAATTACACTGCACTCAATGCAGCATACACTCCTTATAATACCACTCAGTGCCACATAATTACATGCCACATAATTACACTCTACTGAATGCAACATACACTCCACATAATACCACTCAGTGCCACATAATTACACGCCACATAATTGCACTCTACTCAATGCAACATAAATACACTCCACATAATACCACTCAGTGCCACGTAAAAACACTCCACATAATTACACTCTACTCAATGCAATATAAATAAACTTCACATAATACCACTCAGTACCACATAATCACACATCACAATTACACTCTATTCAATGCAACATAATTACACTCTGCATAATACCACTCAGTGCCACATAATTTCACACCACATAATTACACTCCACTCAATGCAACATAAATACACTCCACATAATATCACTCAGTACCACATAACTACATGTCACATAATTACACTCTACTCAATACAACATAAATACACTCCACATAATACCACTCAGTGTGACATAGTTACACGCCACATAATTACAATCTACTCATTGCAACATAAATACACCCCACATACCACTAAGTACCACATAATTACAAGCCACATAATTACACTCTATTCAATGCAACATAAATACACTCCACATAATACCACTGTGCCACATAATTACATGCCACATAATTACACTCTACTCAATGCAACATGAATACACTCCACAAAACACCACTCAGTGCGACATAGTTACACACCACATAATTGCACTCTACTCAATGTAGCATAAATACACTCCACATACCACTCAGTACCACATAATTGCACACCACATAATTACACTCTACTCAATGCAACATAAATACACTCCACATAATACCACTCAGTGCCACATAATTACACACCACATGATTGCACTCTACTCAAGGCAACATAAATACAATCAACATAAATGCACTCCACACCATGACACAATTTCACTAAGCATAAGTTCACTCAACACCACAGTTCCAGGCCATACATTTCCAATACACAGCACATAATTACACACCAAACAACATATTTCAACTCCACAACGCCACAATCCACAACATACCTCCAATCCACACCATATAGTGGCACTACCTGAGCACCAAACATCACTCACCACCACCATTTTGCATCAGCACACCACCTAAACATCACCTAAGCATCACGTCAGTCTGCCCCTGGAATCTGGCATCTGTTGATTCTCCCCTAGTGTCCATCCGCTGCTCGTGTTTTAATTAAATTACTGTCTTCCAACCTCCACTCCCCCGTTATTTATGTCCCGCTCCCCCATAACAAAAACAATTATAACAAAATAAGCATGAGAGCAGGCAGGAAGAAGTTGCCAGCAGTGCAAGTACAAAAAAACTGGAAGACATTATTTATGGTAAAATCTTTTTTTAATCAGGTTGTTCAGTTGTATATAATATCGTCTTGGTTTGTATAAAGGTAACAAAAATGCTTAACACTTTTTATTATAACTTTTGAACATGATGCACAGCAGCCACAATGCTCTCCAACATAGCCAAAAGTTCTGGCTAAATACATAAGGTCCCAAAAACGAGACCTATTGGCTATGCTAATGCTTGTTGTTATTTGCTGGAAAGCAACTGCAATTAATAAATCTACAATGGAAGTGTTAGATGTAAGAACTGCCAACAGTTAGAGGGTACCTAGAAAAATATTCATAGGAGAAAATGGAAATTGGGTGTGAAAAATGATATTAATTTGAGACCATACCTTCAACCAGAACTGGTGTGTATAGCGACATGAAAAAAGCATTTGAAATAAGCCAGCCTTTAACAAATGAGGAAAGTTGAAAATAATCGTGGACCTAGTCCGGGGATGGAAAGAAGAGTCTAGGGACCTAAGCGGTACATCTAGCCTCTGGTTCAAGGAGTTGGTGGTGGTGGATGCCCCATCTTCGCCGCAATACGTATCTTTTCCGATACGTATTGCGGCGAAGATGGGGCATCCACCACCACCAGCTCCTTGAACCAGAGGCTCGATGCGGAGCCCCGGAATCTGACCGAGCCATCTGTAGTTTCTAGGAGATTTTCTTACCTCCAGATCAATCCAAATAGACGCAACATCGTGAGCCTATCGTGTTCCCCCTACCTCGTCCGCATATATATCATTGCCAGTTACCTTCTATTGGCCCCATATAGCAGCCTGATATTAAAATTACCCACTGTATCCATCAGCAACCCACGACTTAAACACACCCTTCAGGTCCATTACGGGGACTGGCAGATTCAGTGGACCCACCCTGACACGCTGACCAAATCCGGTGTCTTCACCATATACTAGCTTGTGGACAACCTTGGATCCCATCAACTGTACCGCTTAGGTCCCTAAACTCTTCTTTCCATCCCTGGACTTGGGTAAACTATACGAGAGAATTCATTACACCACGGCAGTACCGTGCTCTACATTTCCATAATCTTAGAAGTCAGACCATCTGCAATACCTGACGAGGTCTCATTGATTGTGTACATGGCTTCCTGATGAAGGCATACAACCGAAACGCACGTAGGATACAGATTTTCAAGAGCCATGCCAGAAATGAATGTCCTCTAAACAGAATGGAGTGATCATTTTTGCATTACCTATATTTCTAGATTAATATTGAATCATTTGGAATATCTCCATACATAAAGACGTGTACTGTTGACACTGCAAAAAATATATTTAATAGTGTCTGGATTCAATATAGGAAACATGACTATTTAATGCAATTTAAATGTGTAATTATAGTGCAATATTGACAATAATTTCTCTTTTTTCTCCTTTTAATTTGTACATGAAGAAAATTGTCTATATAAATAATAACAAATATTTTTGATACCTAATACTAGAGGGTGTATGTATATTATATATGTTGTCTAGGTCCACGATTATTTTCAACTTTCCTAATTTGTTTCATTCACACTCGACTAACACACCTGGAATTAGGAAATTGTGTCAGAGGTACCCTTATCTTTACATACATAAGTCAGCCTTAAAAGCATTATATGACCAACAAGTTGAGGTAACTGTAGATTTACATTTATGCAATGAAATTGGAGTGATCATAAGTCAATTATATAGAAAGAAAAGGGTTTGAGTAGTACTAGCCGCACTTGAATTCTTATGAATTTTTAACCACAACGTATCCCAAAGCTTGTAAGGCCATGAGATATGAAAATCTGCTTCCCATTGTAATTCGATGTTGGTCTTAGTTTTTATGATTTGGAAGTTTATTGAGGAACTTGTAAATAGATGAAGCACTCGACTGGGCACTTAATAAAGGAAGGATATTGTTTTGAGATAATAAGGAGGAAGAAATGGAAGATAATGAAGCCAAAGAAGTGGATATGGTTTAAAGCAAGATCTCAAATGTATTAGAGTATGATTCGGTAGTTTATAAAGTAATTGTGCTTGAGGAAAGGTAAGGAATCTATCATTTGAATAAAGTTGATGAACTCAGAGCAAACCTTTATCTCACCACGTTTTCCAGTAAATGGGTTTATCGTTGATTTTTATTAGGTGATTATGCCAGAATGAAGAGTTAGGAAATCGGTCGCTATCTGAAAGGTGTGAGATAAGTGTTAAGTGAAAGAGTTTGTGTGTAGTTTTATGTATAGGTGAGGAAAGGTAGTGTGTCTAATGAGTAAAAGAGAGAGATTCTTGGAATGAAAAAGGGGAGAGAAAAGAAAGTTCAATTTCTTTACAGAGTGGAGAGAGGTCCAAGACTTGATGTAAACATTTAGAAAGTTGTGTAAGGAGAAAAGCATTATGATAAGATTGAAAATCTGGAAAATGTACACCCCTATAAGATTTATTGCGTTTAAGCCTGACTAGGGACTTACGTGGCCTTTTTTTTGTTCCATAAGAAGGAAGATAAGATAGAGTAAATTATTTTGAAGAAGTATGAGGGAATAGTGAAAGGAATGGCGGAAATAGTACAAAAGACAACAGGGGCAAGCATCATTTTATTAGTGTCAAGTCTACCCCACCAAGATAGACAAAGAGATGCCATTTAGAAATGGAATTAGATAGAGTGGAAAGAACTTGAGTCATATTTAAAGATAAAGTATGTTTTATAGATGGAGCAAACCAGTCCTAAGTATTTGATATTCTGGGAATTCCATGTAAAATTGTTAATGTGTAAATTTGTTTAAAGCAGAGAACATTTAAGGGAAGGATCTCACATTTATCACGATTCATCCTATATCCACAAAGTAAGGAAAAAGTATTTACTTCTGAGGTGAATACTGGGAGAGAAGATTCTGGATTAGAGAGATATAATAGGATATCATTTGCATAGACACTTAATTTGAGATGAGATTTCCAACGTTGAAAGCCGTAAATATGTGAGTTTTGTTTCATTTTAGCAAGACAAGGTTCTAATGCAAGAATAATAAGAAGTGAGGAAAGAAGACATCCTTGACCAACTCTTCTTTGCAAGGGAAAATGAGATAGAACCATTAGCAAAAATAAAAGCTTTGGGTGACGTGTATAGTCTGCGACCCTTGACCTTCCTGGTAGGTCGCTCCCCCCGCTGCAGCTCCGCCTGCACCCCCGCTGTCCCTGCTGCCACCGGTGATATCGAGGCCCTCCACCACCCGCAGGCTTCCACCTGCGCCTCATCCCTGGTGGCCAGTGGTGGCCTTAGGTTTGTACCCGCTTTGTGCCTGTAACTGTCTGTGCCCCCTGCCCCCCGCTCGCCGCTTTGCTTCTGTGCCCCCTTTTATTCTGTACCCCTCGCCAACTTCTGTGCATCCTTTTTATATTGTACCCCTGTGCTGACTTTTGTGCCTTCTGTGCCACTTTGATTTTGTACCCCTTGTGCTCTTTTCTGTCCGTGCCCCGCGCCGGTCTCCTTTCCCCCGTCCCCGCTGCTGCCTCCCCTGTGGCCCCGCCCCCTCCGCACACATTCGCTCCACCCGTCCCTTGCCTCCCGCCTCCCAGCTGCTCCTCCCTCCCCACCTCCCCATATATGGCAGCCGCTGCGCGTTGAGGTGAGCGACCCTTGACCTTCCTGGTAGGTCGCTCCCCCCCGCTGCAGCTCTGCCTGCACCCCCGCTGTCCCTGATGCCGCCGGTGATATCGAGGCCCTCCACCACCCGCAGGCTTCCACCTGCGCCTCATCCCTGGTGGCCAGTGGTGGCCTTAGGTTTGTACCCGCTTTGTGCCTGTAACTGTCTGTGCCCCCTGCCCCCCACTCGCCACTTTGCTTCTGTGCCCCCTTTTATTCTGTACCCCTCGCCAACTTCTGTGCCTCCGTTCATAATGTACCCCTGTGCTGACTTTTGTGCCTTCTGTGCCCCTTTGATTTTGTACCCCTTGTGCTCTTTTCTGTCCGTGCCCCGCACGGTCTATTTTCCCCTGTCCCCGCTGCTGCCTCCCCTGCGGCCCGCCCCCTCCGTGCCCATTCGCTCCACCTGTCCCTTGCCTCCCGCCTCCCAGCTGCTCCTCCCTCCCCACCTCCCCATATATAGCGGCCGCTGCGCGGTGAGGAGAGCGACCCTTGACCTTCCTGGTAGGTCGCTCCCCCCCGCTGCATCTTCGCCTGCACCCCTGCTGTCCCTGCTGCCGCCGGTGATATCGAGGCCCTCCACCACCCACAGGCTTCCACCTGTGCCTCATCCCTGATGGCCAGTGTTGGCCTTAGGTTTGTACCCGCTTTGTGCCTGTAACTGTCTGTGCCCCCTGCGCCCCGCTCGCCGCTTTGCTTCTGTGCCCCCTTTCATTCTGTACCCCTCACCAACTTCTGTGCCTCTGTTCAAATTGTACCCCTGTGCTGACTTTTGTGCCTTCTGTGCCCCTTTGATTTTGTACCCCTTGTGCTCTTTTCTGTCCGTGCCCTGCGCCGGTCTCCTTTCCCCCATCCCCACCGCTTCCTCCCCTGCGGCCCCGCCCCCTCCACGCCCATTCGCTCCACCCATCACTCGCCTCCCGCCTCCCAGCTGCTCCTCCCTCCCCACCTCCCCTTATATGGCGGCCGCTGTGTGGCCGCACCGCTGGCGAGCCAAAGGCGCGCCTAAGGCAAGCCCGTCTGCGCCCGTCCATGCCTGGACCGCGCCCAGCGCCTGAACACCTGGCCCTCGCAGTAGCCACGAAGACCGCCTCCGCTACGACGCCAACACCCTCGTCGCTCTCAACCCAGGAAGGACCCACACCTGCTGCAAGGCCACTCCGAGGCACACCCACGGCCCCTTCACCTACCGTAGCTGCAGCTTCTCCTGCCGCGAAAGCACCAAGACGCCTGCCACGACGGAACCCAACCAGCTTAGATGCATCCTGATCAACACCCGCTCCGCACACAAACACGCCGTCAAACTCTGAGACCTACTCGACACCGCATCACCGGACGTCGCCTTCCTGACCGAGACCTGGATGAACGAAACCTCCTCGCCAGACATCGCCATAGCCATCCCAGACGGGTACAAGATCACCCGCAGAGACCGCACCAACAGGGCCGGAGGAGGAATCGCCATCGTCCACAAAAACACCATCAGGGTCTCAACAAACACCAACGACACCCTCAGCACCGCCGAACACATGCACTTCCAGATCCACACAGACCCCAATACCACCCTAAGAGGCACCCTCGTCTACAGACTGCCAGGACCCCGGCCTCAATCCAAGCGACCTCAAGATCTTCCAACCCATCTCCCTGCTTCTGTTCCCAGCAAAGGTCATCGAGAAGATAGTTAACACCCAGCTCACCCGTCACCTCGAAGACAACAACATCCTGGACCCGTCCCAATCAGGATTCCGCAGCAACCACAGCACCGAGACCGCCCTCATCGCCGCCACAGACGACATCAGGATCCTGCTAGACAACGGCGAGATGGCGGCCCTCATCCTCCTGGACCTCTCCGCCGCCTTCGACACCGTCTGCCACCGCACACTACACACGCGCCTCCACGACGCAGGGATCCGAGACAAGGCCCTGGACTGGACCACCTCCTTCCTCTCCGGCAGAACTCAGAGAGTCCGCCTCCCCGTTCCGATCCGATGCCTTCGAGATCATCTGCGGCGTCCCTCAAGGATCTTCCCTCAGCCCGACGCTGTTCAACGCCTACATGGCACCACTAGCACGCATCGCTCGACAGCACGGCCTCAACATAATCTCCTATGCCGACGACACTCAGCTGATCCTCTCCCTCACCAAGGACTCCCTCACCGCCAAATCCAACCTCCACCAGGGAATGAAGGCCGTTGCAGACTGGATGGAGGACAGCCGCCTCAATCTGAACACAGGCAAGACAGAAATTCTCATCCTCGGGTCCAACCCCTCCGCATGGGACGACTCTTGGTGGCCCACGTCACTGGGGTCCCCCCCGGTCCCCACCGACCACGCACGCAACCTGGGAGTCATCCTCGACTCGAAACTCTTCATGACCAAACAAGTCAACGCAGTCTCCTCCACCTGTTTCAACACCCTCCGCATGCTCCGCAAGATCTACAGATGGATCCCGACCAACACGAGGAAAACAGTCAGCCAGGCCCTAGTCAGCAGCAGACTCGACTACAGAAACACCCTCTACGCCGGAGCCTCGTCCAAGCTCATCAACAGACTACAGAGAATCCAGAATGCCTCTGCATGCCTGATCCTCGACGTCCCACGCCGCGACCACATCACCCCCCACCTGAGGAACCTGCACTGGCTCCCCGTCAACAAAAGAATCTCCTTCAAGCTCCTGATCCACGCACACAAGGCACTCCACAAAACCGGTCCATCTACGTACCCAACAGGAAACTCCACTCCGCTGACCACGCCCTGGCCACGGTCCCACGCATCCGGAGAACTACTTCCGGAGGCAGATCCTTCTCTCATCGCGCCGCCAGGACCTGGAACACCCTCCCCCTCTACCTGCGACAAACCGAAGACTTGCTGATCTTAAGGAGACAACTCAAGACCTGGCTCTTCGACCAATTTCGGCAACACCCCCCTCGCCCCCAGCGCCTTGAAACCCTCTTGGGTATGTAGTGCACTTTACAAATTATGCGATTGATTGATTGATTATAGTAAAGATATGTAAGAGATAAATTTAGGACCGAAGCCAAACCAGAAAAGTGTATGGAAAATAAAAGACCAGTCCATACTGTTGAAAGCTTTTTCTGCATCAAGAGAAATAGCTGCAAGTGATTGGGGATATTTATTAGGTGCATGTAATATCTTAAAGAAAACTTGGGTATTGTCCAAAATAGTTCTGCCTTTAATAAAACCGGATTATTCCTTACAAATAATCGAAGGCAGATGAGGTTCTAAACGAAATGCAAGAATTTTAGCAAAGACTTTGTAGTCGGAGTTAACTAAAGATATTGGTCTATAATTTTTGCAATATTGAAGGTCTCGTCCCTCTTTAGGTATTAGGCAGATGAGAGCCTCTTGAAAAGTACCACTAGACACTTGAGATGAGATGAAATGTGTAAAAAGAGAATGAAGGTGAGGAAGAAGAGTTTTATAAAAATGGGAGTAGAATTCAACAGGTAGACCATCTGGGCCAGGAGCCTTCCCTGTTTGAATAATTTTTAATGCATGAGAGATGTCTTTGATGGTAATATCTCTTTCTAGAGATGCAAAACCCAGGTCAGTAGGAAAGTGTTTTTGCAGCGAAGAGAGATAGTTTTGTATATCAATAGGGTTCAGGATGGTTTCAGGGGTGTAGAGAGTAGTGTAATATTTTGTGAATTCTTCTAGAATATCTAGATTGTTTACTACTGGAGTTAAGTTAGAGTTTAAAACATAATCAATATTCGTATGTTCTTTCTTGATTTTAAGGTATGAGGCGAGAAGTTTGACTGCTCCTTTTTGGCCTCCATAATGGGTGCTACCTCAAAGAAGATAGGAATTACCATTTTCTGTAGAAACTTTTCTTCAAAGTTTTTCTACAATAAGATTATTGAGATCAGATTTAGAATTAGTAGTTGTATATAGTGTTTCTAATGACTAGCAACATAGAATATGATAAAATCTCTAGCTGAAGCTTTGAAGGCATCCCACACAACAGAAAAAGAGGAAACTGAGGAGATGTTACAAGTAAAGTAATCTGTGATGAAAGTTTCAAAGGTAGAAGTAAAAGTTTGATCAATTAATAAGGAGGCGTTAAAACGCCATCTTTTGTTGGTCATGGGAACAGGTAGTAATTCCAAATCTACAAAAACTGGAGCATGGTCAGAAATTAATAGGGAACCAATGTTTGCCTGTAATATGTATTGTGATAATGATTTAGAAACAAATAAATAATCTAAATGAAATTGGGAGAGGTGTGTGGGTGAGAAAAAAGTATATTTACGTAATTGCGGATTACAAAATCTCCAGGAATCAATGAGAGCTCTATGAGTTATTAGGGTGGTAAAGTGTTGGTGCATTGGAGAAGGAACAAAAGATACTTTGGAAGTGCGATCTATGTATGGGTCAACAACTAAATTATAGTCACCACCGAAAACAAGATATTGTGTAGAGATAGACATCAACAAAGTAGATATAGCCTACCAAACAATGTTATCGGGTTTAGTGGGAGCATACACATTAAACAAAGAAATAGGTATATTATTGACTTTAAGGTCGCCTGGTTATCGTGTTATTAACAACGCTAACCGCCTAGGCGATAAAAAATCCAGTGATAGCGGCATTTTGGGAGTTTATCGCTGGTAATGCAGCGATAAAACTACAAGGATAGGAATATCTTTGTTGATAGCCCATGGTGGACTTAGCCATGTAATCCACCTCCCATTGGATTACATGGCTAAGTCTGAAAATTAGCAGATGTAAAAAAGCAGCGTCAACCGTGGTTAGCGCTGCTTTTTTTGTCCCTAACAGGGTTAGCGTGAAGCTTGATAATAGGAGAAATGTCGCTTACCGACATTTCTCCCATTATTTTGCTCTGGAACGCCCACTTTGCATCTCATTAGAGATGCAAAGGGAAGCTTAGTGAAAAAGGGTGCTAACATGCGATTTTGCATGTTAGCACCCTATTGTTGATAGGGTGATATTTTTATCTTCGCTTCTTTGGCTTTTAAAGACAAAAAAGCGTAGATAAAGCCCTTGTTAATATGCCCCCAAGCTTTTTGTGACAAAGAATCATAACTCCATTTCTTTTGCCCGTACCTGTAGAAGAAAAGACATTTCCTACCCATTGGCACTTAAGCTTTAAATCTTCTGAAGCAACTATATGAGATTCTTGTAAAGTACAATATCTGATTTAAGATTAGACAAATGGGTAAGAACTCTTTGCCTTTTAATAGGCGTACCCAAACCTTTAACATTCCAGGAAACGATACATAATGTAATTTACCAAAAAATAGAAAAGAAATAGAAAAAATTACAGCATAGTCATTGGAAAATTTGAAATAGACAAGATAGTCGGAAGTAAAACTCTCTGGCAAGACGAAAGCAAGATAAGAAATAAAGGCAAAAGAAGAAGTAATAAAAGAAAATAGGAGAGGAAAGAGAGAAAAAAATGGAAAGGGAAGAAAATAGATCAGAACAACAGATAAAATAAACAAAGAAACATATCAAAGTCTCAAACATGGGTGGAGGATGTTGAAGCCACAAGGAGAAGACGGAACAACTGGTCAACAACTCCGAGACAAGCAACGAGGAGGGGGATAATCCAGATGGACTATACGACGATGGGAGACACAGAGAAACGGCACCTGATATGAGAAGACATAAAGGAGAAGACAATTATTCAAAAACATGTTATAGAAACCAATAAAAACTTAGCATAATTAATGTTAAACACAATAAAAAGGGAAAAGGTTATTATTATTAAGTAGAAGCTGATGATCTTGCAACTTCCATGGTTTCCTCTCTGCAGCTGTCAATAAATTGTTGAAGAAGGGCTGGGTCTTCATAAGTAGTCTTCTTTTTTCTATAAGTCACTTTGAAAAGGCAAGGGTGGATTAAACTGAATCTGGCGTTTAAATCTATCAGTGCTGGGTGCAAAGCTAGGAAGCATTTCCTTCTATCTGCGGTGACTTTAGCATAGTCTTGTGAGAAGAATAATGGAGAGCCTTGCCAGGATATACGACGTTTAGATTTACCTGCCTGCAAAACTTTCAATAAATCAGTATATTCAAGAAAGTACAAATTGATTCCTCTTGGTTTGTGTGAGGATGTTGAAGCTTGAGGGGCATGAACAAGCCTTTGTGCACTTTGTATATTTAATTGCGGTGATGTGAGAAAATCTAGGATCTGTGGAAGGAAGGTCTGAAAGAAAGAAATTTGATTGGAACCTTCCAAACCTTCAGCTAAACCATAAATTCGTAGGTTATTTTGTCTACTTCGATTTTCAAGGTTTTCCACTTGTTTCTGTAGCTGAGATATCTCTACCTTCATAGGAAGTATCATTTGAGAAGATGTTTAGAGAAATTCCATTTGATGTTCCATTAGATTAATTTTGTTGTCAAAAGTAGACCATTTGTCCACCAAGCCTTGCAAACATAAGTTTGTTTCCTCCATATAGGGATTGAGAGTCCGTATCTCATCTAAAAGTAGGTCCAAAGAAGTTGGCAGAGAAGAGATAGCTGGTGAGGGAGAATCTTTTTTAACTCGCTTACTAGATGGTAGTACTGAGGGAGGTATGTGCTTAGCAATGTTTTTCCCATTTGATGTAAAGGCATGCGAAGCGAGGGTGGAGATGGATGTAGAAGCAGACGTGGATGTCCCCGTGAGGGGGGTCGAGATAATCTGCTCTGGGTCCTCCATCTCGTTTTGTAATATTGAAAAAGGATTTGAAGTTGCAAAAGCTGGGGATTTAGGACGCTATACAAAAGTGGAGGTAACACACCTGACAGCCTTGGTTCTCCCCATAGACATGAATGTCACAGTACCAAAAGAAACAGTTCTTGTGAAAAAGATATGAAAGAAGTTGCACAACGTAACACAACGCAGCAATTGCAGGAAACAGATGTGGAAATCCTCAAGCGTAACTTTATACTGATAGAGTATATTGACTGACCCAGATATCAGTAATGCAGTTTGTATGTTAAAATAGAAGAAAAATCTATTAACTGCTAAATAACAAGTAGCTGAGAGAAGAAAAACCAAGAGCATGTTATTTATTATGCCATTAGTTATCTGTAGAAAGTTGTAATGACGCTCGCAGTAGGAGCTTTGCAAGGATAGAAAATGGTGGCAGCGAATCCCGTCACGTAGACGCGCTGCAATTATTATTGAAAGATAGACCTTGTAAGGTCCTTACCGCAGTGGAAAATCGGCATCCTAGGAAGGAGTGCGGTCATTTCAATAAAGTCCTCGGGTTAGCTTATGTGCCGAGGCATTGTCACTGAGATATGTATGTCACAGTACCAAAGGAAACAGTTTTTGTGAAAAAGATACAGAAAAAGTTGCACAACATAGCACGAGTTGCAGGAAACAGAGGTGTGGAAATCCTCAAGCACAGCTTTGCACTGATGGAGTACACCGATTGACCCAGACATTAGCAACGCAGTCTGCATGTCAAAATAGAAGAAAAATCAAGTAACTGCCAAATAACATGTAGCTGAGAGAAGAAAAACCAAGAGCATGTTATTTCTTATGTCATTAGTTATCCGTAGAAAACTGTAAGGACGATGCCGGTAGGAGCTTTGCAAAGATAGAAAATGGCGGCCGCGAATCCAGTTATGGAGCCGCGCCGCAACTATTACTGAAAAATACGCCACGTCAGCTTCTTACCACAGTGGAAATACATCATCCTAGGAAGCAGTGCAGTCATTCCAATAAAGTCCTCAAATTAGTTTGAGTGCCAAGACGCAGTCACCGGGTAAAACAACGTTCCTTCCCGGAGTTCAGCGCAGAGCGGCGTCAACCTGCCGGCATCTTGTTCGGCGCCAGACCACGCCCCCAATTAGTTGCTCCTTTGCGACATGATTAGCCACAGTTTAGGTAACTAACTGTACTCTGCACAAACAGAGTATTTGTTTGCATGTTTTTATGGCCACGCCACAGTGATTTTGTGTTTCTAGTTAAAATGAACAGAGGATTTTTTACTAGACCAGTTTGGAAATTTCAGAAAATATTTCTGTTATTAATGAATTTTGTGATAGTATTTAAAGGGCCATTCCAGGGCATTCTCAGGAAAACAAGAGACTACTGATCCAGCACATACCTGTGAATCTTTTAAGGTTACAATTTGGAGACAGAATATTCCCTTCTCTACCTAAATGAATGCCTTAAAACAGTTACATTGACAAAAGCTGCTGGAGAAGATAGAACGAGCCATGGATAATTTTCATTCTATGCCTTCCTCCTCCTCGCGAGTCCCTTTATGCCCTAGAAACAACTCAATTTGCCTTGAAGTGTTTACATTGTCAACAGGAATTGCTTGATTCTAATACCATATGTTGGTGGGTTTACGAAGAAGATGAAAGAAGAATTACATTACTGGCACAGATGTCACTGGATAATAAAAATGCATACGTTAATATAGATAGTATTTAACATCCCGTGATTTGGATCTATACTTATGACACAAACAGGGTTAATGAAATAGTTTTTATCACTATATTGAAATCCATAGAGAAGGCCATCTGGTTTTCTTAGAAGGAATGGAGAGTTCTTGGCTCTGCTTGTAACCCTAACTTGTATTGTACTATAACCCGTTTAATTTCTTGTTAGATCTGGCCCTTTTTCCAGGGTTAACCCCAAATGTTTTGCCTTCTATCTCCTATTTTTACTGACCTGTTTTTGTTGGCTCTAGGACTCTGGGCTATTTACCACCACTGATCAGTGCATATGGTCTCTGTCTAAATTGTAATGGTTATTGGTTTATCCAAGATTGGCATATTTGTTTTACTGGTAAGTCCCTAGTACAGTGCACTGTATGTGTCCAGGGCCTGTAAAACAAATGCTAGTAGTGGGCCTGCAAAAAGAACAATTGATGGACAGAATGCAGAACAATGTCATGCATTCACCCCAGTACAGAGATCTGGACCTAAATCCATCATTTATTTGCTCACCATGCCATTCCAGTTTGTACCCAGCCATATGCAAATCAGTCATGACCCTGCGCCCAATGGGATCAGTCCAGCCCGAACAGCCAGGCCAGGTCCTCCCTGGACTGGAAACAAGCATCCTAGGACCGGTTTTTGGCTTTCAGCATTCATCAGCCAGGATAGCTTGACTCCAGTGGCATGGAGAGCACGGGACCCACGTCTGGGCATACCCGTCCCACTCGCGGTGACAAATGCAAAAAGAACAATTGATAGACAGAGTGCAGAACAATGTCATACATTCACCCCAGTACAGAGATCTGGGCCTAAATCCATAGTTTTTTTTGCTCACCATGTCATTCCAGTTTGGACCCAGCCATATATCAAATCAGCCTTGACCCTGCACCCAATGGGAACAATCCTGCCCGAACTGCCAGGCCAGGTCCTCCCTGGACTGGAAACAAGCATCCTAAGACCGGTTTCGGGCCTGCAGCACTAATTTATGCCACCCTCATAAGTAGCCCAATAATCACATCTCAGGCCTGCCACTGCAGTGTCTGTGGGTGCAGTTTTAAACTGCCATATCTACCTGCCAAGTGCACCCACTTGCCAGGCCCAAACCTTCCCTTTTTCTACATGCAAGGCATTTCTAAGATAGGACCACGGTAGACCCATTTGCAGAGTGCAGCGTGTGTGAGGGGTAGGACATGGTAATGGTGTGTTTTACATGTCTTGATAATGAAATTCTGCTAATTTCGTTTTTCACTATTGCAAGGACTGTCTCTTCCATAGGTTAACATTGGAGCTGCCTTGTAACAACTTACAAGTGTAACTTCCAATTAGTAGGAGTCTGAGATTTTGAGTTCGGGTCCCTGAACTCAGGATTTAAAAATACATCTTCTAGTGAAGTTGGTTTTTAAATTGTGTGTTTGAAAATACCACTTTTAGAAAGTGGGCATTTGCTTGCTTTACCACCCTGCGCCTCGGCCTGCCTGTGGATTCAACGTCTGGTTTAGGCTGGCAGCTGGGTTGTTTGTGCATTCACTCTAGACGGTCACACAAAGGGAGCTGTGGTGTTCCCCGAATATCCGGATGGTCCATCTCTTCTGAACTAGAGTGGAGTTGTCACGGACACCTGAAGAGGGCTGTGCCTGGACAATCACAATGCTGTCTCCACCCCCCTGTAGTGTGTCTAGAGCCACAGCAGGGCAAGGCAGGATTCTGTAGACAATAAAGACTTTCTTTTTAAGTATGCCTGCTTCAAAGGCCAGAAGGGGTATTAAGTATTGCACCTGTAACTCCACATTTTCAGAACACTTCTGGACTGAGGATCCTGCCAAGACGAAGAGCTGAATCAATCAATCAAATAATTTGTAGAGCGCTGCTTATTACTCATGAGGGTATCCAGGCGCTGGTGGGGGGCTGCTGCTGGAAGTTGGCAGTTGAACATACAGGTTTTTAGGCCATCTCTGAAGTTCTGCAGGGTAGGTGCAGTATGGAAGTGAAGTGGGAGGCCATTCCAGGTCTTGGGGGGCCAGGTAAGAGTAGGTGCAGCTGACGCTCCTGCTTTTGTGAAAGCACAGCATGTGGACGAGGGATGTGGAGGTGGAGCGTAATTGTCTGCCCGGTTGGTGGAGTTTCAGACTGTGTTTGAGGTAGGCTGGTGTTTTGTTGTGCAGTGCCTTGTAGGCATGGGTCAGCAGCTTGAACTAGCACCTTTTTTTGGTGGGGAGCCAGGTGAGCGCTATGAGGTGGAGAGTGATGTGGCTCTTCTCGGGTGGTCGAGGATGAGCCTGGCTGCAGCATTTTGGATGGTTGGAAGTCTGCTCAGTAGTTATGAAGTGATGCCCACATAGAAGGAGTTTCAGGAGTCCAGGCGGCTGGTGAAGAGGGCTTGAGTGATGGTGTGTCTAGTGTGGATGAAGAGCCATTTGAATTTTGTCCAGAGCATGCGGAGGGTGAGGAAGCAGACTGAGGAGACCGCGTCTATCTGCTTCTTCATGGTGAGCTTGTTGTCGAGTAGGATACCATGGTTTATTCTTTTTTTAAATAATTTCCTTATTAAATTTTGCAGTCAAATAAGACAATACAATTGAAATCAATTTTGACTAAAGAAAGGAAAATGTGAAAATAAAACAATCACAATATACATACATGCTTGATCCAGAGACCTTCTATGTGGAATGTACAATATCAAAGGATTTTACAGTAAGAGGTAATGACCAGCACGGGAGACAATTGCATTTGTCATTAATATACATTAAAACATCGTAGGGAAACAATGTCTTTAGACAGGTCCTCAGAGGGCACCATGAAAACTGACCTTTGGTGCTATATCCCAAGTCACAACACAGTAACAGTGCCCACCAGAAAAACCAACAGCGAGTCGCCACCGCCCCCACCGCCAGACCCATCTGGAAAAAAAAAGAAAAGAGCAACTTGAGAACCAAATATGACTTAGTGGCAAGATATTCTTGATATTGACTCCAGAAATTCTTAGGACGGTTCCGCGGAGGGAGCAGTTAACTATATAATTCAGTTTGTGTATTGCAAAAGAACATATCACGGGTCCACTGCACTATTGTGGGGGGACCTTTGGCCCAATGCATTGCCACCACCCGCTCGGCCAACAGTAGCCCCATGCCAACTAAACACCTAATGTTTTTACGAATGTGTTTGAAATAGACAAGCAGCGCAGCAGCTGATCCGGGTCTAGGCTCTCTCCAGTAATTTCACTAAGTTTCCGGACAATGAACAACAAGTAATCGGCTACCTCTGGGCACAACCTAGCCATGTGAATGAACCCTATAGGGTCAAGGCTACACTTCTCACACCTCGCAGAGTCCCAAAGCCCACATCTATGAAGCCGGAGCGGTGTGTAATATACTCTATTGATAAATTTAAAATGTATGAAGCGATGCCGGCCATTCAGGGAGACACGCCGTGTGGCCTCGCAGCAGTAGCGCCATGTGGCATCATCTAGGGCTCTATCTAAATCAGTCTGTCAGTCAAGTCTGGCCTTAGTAAAGTGGTGCCTCCGCTAGTCCTGGGTTAGAGAATAAATGTTTGAAACCACCTTACAGGGGGATTCCACTTTTAGCAAAAGAGTAAAAGTTGCAACCTCCGGAGGCTCAGACAGGTCGTCACCCAACATACTGCGGAGAGCATGGCGCACCCTGTAATACTGAAATATCATCAGAGGGTTAACCTCTCGCCCATCCGAGACGATGTCCTCCCACTCCCACCCAACACTATTCACAAAGAAGTCGCCAATACGAGTAATGTTGAGTGCTGTAAGAGCATGTTGCACCTCTGGATCCATAAGGACCGGCAGCCAAGCACACAACTCAGTAGGGGCTAAAGGTGAATATAATATGGTCGCAGCCTGCTTCTTCAAGATATTAGACCATGCATGTGTAGTAGTGTTAATAGAATCCAACACTCCGGAGCATCTGTGAGGTGCGTTGAACAGGAATGAAGCCAGTGAAGAGGGCGCAGCTGCAACCTTCTCTATATGCAAATGAGGCCAGGAGGCTTGCTGATGCAGCCAATAGAAGGCAGGCATACATTGAGCTGCATAGTAGTAAAGTTCTAAGTCTGGGGCACCCAGACCTCCCATAGAGTAAGGTAGTGTTAAAATCTCCCAACTAACCCATGGCTGTTTACTGGCCCAGGCAAGTTGAATCAGGAGTGATTTAATACGCTTAAGAAGGGGGAGGGAAGTATCATCTGTATGTTGCAGAACAGGAATAGAAACTGAGGCAGGACTACCATTTTCATCAAAGAGACTCGGACCATGAGGGATAAAGGCAAGCGTATCCATCTGCCGACGTCGTCCTCAAGTCTGGCCACAGCCCTACCATAGTTATCATTGAACACCACTTCGGAGTCAGTGTGAACCTGTATGCCCAGGTAGCGCACCGAGTCAGTCGTCCACTGTAACGGAAAATCTAACTCAATGGGATCCAACGCCGGTGTGAGAGGGAAATTAACGGACTTAGCCCAGTTAACTCAGAGGCCAGAGAACTCACCATAACGCACCACCTCCCTGAAAACTGGAGAGAGGTTAGATTCGGGATCTCTAATGTATAGCAGGGAGTCATCTGCATAAGTGGAGATGATTAGATTGTATCCAGGAAATCAAATCCCGCGATGGCTATGATACTCCCGTAGAGCACATACCAAGGGCTCAGCTATGATAGCATAGAGGAGCGGCGACAGTGGGCACCCCTGACTAGTGCCCCTGGAGATCCTAAAGGGGGGTGTGATTAAATTACCAACCCTAACCCTTGCAGTGGGGGAGTTGTACAGGATGGATACTAAGTTGGAAAATAGATCTCCCACCCCCATTCGCCACACGACTAACATCATAAAATCCCACTCGACCGAGTCGAAGGCTTTCTCGGCATCTAAGAATATCGCAGCTGCTTTAACTTCAGATTTAGTATGCTGGATAGCCCCAAAAACTGTGCGCAGATTGAGGGTGAGTGTGCAACCAGGAACAAAGCCAGATTGTTCAGAACTGACCAGGGCTGAAACTAACAGAGCCAAGCGATTGGCGAGTACTTTTGAAAAAAGCTTTGTGTCCACATTCAATAAGGAGAGCGGTCTATACGATGAGCACTCATCCGGGGGCTTGCCTGGTTTTGGAAGGGTGTCCAGCAGAGCCTCCCGCATCGATTGCGGCATCATCCCACTCTCTCCCATCTCCTCAAACTAGGATATCAGGTGGGGGACCAGGAGATCCCTAAACTCCTTATAAAAGGCAACAGTGAGGCCATCTTGCACGGAACACTCCCTGCTCTCAAAGATTTAAGTGCCTCATGGATTTCCCAGGCCTCGAGGGGTCTCATCAGGTATTCCCTATGTCCGTCTTCCAGCCAGGGGAGCTTGATATGTTCCAGATGATCTACCATTCCGTCACCTCCTTTCGATATGCGGGACTGATATAGCTCAGAATAATAATCCCTGAAAACCTATTTGCAATGGCCTCGGGGTCGTGTATGAGTTTGCCTGTGTCAGTACAGATTTCTGTAATTTCAGTAGTCTCCCGTTGACCCTTCAGGATTGCCGCTCCCCTTCACCGTATGTTTTGACAACAGCGTATTTGCCAAGGAATTTGACCGCTCTGTCCGCCACTTCGTGATATTCTACTAGTGTGACTTTTAATTCTGCTGTCGCCCGCTCGGCATCCCCCTTCTGAACCTCTCGCTCAAGGGTAGCAAGTTTCTTTTCCAGGGTTATCAGTTGATTCCTGATAGACCGGACCACTCCTGAGGGGTTAGACATAGTGATCCCCTTATGTACACTTTGAAGGCTTCCCATGTCATGGAAATTAGTGAGACGGAGCCTATATTAGTGTCGGAGAAAACCTCTGTGGATTCTGCTAATTCTGCCTTGAACACGGTGTCGAGCAAGGCATATGGCGGGAACCGCCAGGTAAAAGGTAAAAGGTGTTGGCCATTTCAACGGCGTCTCAAGCCATAACTGAACCGGGGAATGGTCTGAGTATGAGCGTGGGTGGAGTTCGCAGCTTCGGATAGCTGCGGTAAGGAGACTGGAGACAAACCAGTAATCTAGCCTGGTATATAGGTTATGTGGGGCAGAGTAGGGTGTAAATTCCCCAGGTCCTCTATTTCTGGAGCGCCTGACGTCAAACATATTGAGCTCTGCCAGAGCATCTTCAACTGCTCTAGCGGCGCTTGACGGTCTCCGCTCTGTACCCCCAGAGTGGTACAGTGTCGGATTGAGTACGCAATTAAGATCATCACCCCAAACTAGTGGAAGGGATGCTCAGCACCGCAGGTGCATCAGCAAGTCTCTGAAGAATTGCAGGTTCTCAAAATTCGAGCCGTACACATTGATAGTTATAAACTCCAACCTTCTCCCTTTGACTTTAGAGATAACAAACCACCACTTCCTGTCGATTACTAATGCTTCCAGGGATATGCCACCTTTAGTGTTGACCCATGTCAGCACCCCATGGGCGTGTGTAGAAAAACAAGCGGCATGAAAGGCGCCATGAAGACGCATGTAGGTGAGCATCTGTGAGTCAGTGGGCAGACGGATCTCTTGCAAGAGTGCAACATCTATGTTATGTCTGTTGAGGTAGGCAATCACTTTTCTGGTTATCCGAAAATCATTGAGACCCCTAATGTTCCAAGTTAATAGTTTCAAACCATCACCTTAGCAACCATGTATAAAATTGTGATGGCATAGGCCCAACGAATCATACTTTGAAGCAGAAACACTGTTACTGCATTATGAAGGTACCATTTGTATACTGTGTCCAAAAGGACACAAACAAACAACAAACATTGCTTGTTAGAAAGACAACTGAAAAAACAACAATTCTAGACATGCCCTGCCCCCACTCAAGCCATGCAATCCTCAACTTAGCCCGCCACTCTCTCCAACAAAACCCATACGTAAGTTAGACTATTTCGGTGAGCAACACACAGGGGCGGATGTCACCTTTTACTGCACAATTCGAAGGGAAAAGGAATCCAAAAAAAAATGCAAAATAGAACTTCCGTAGCCTCCATGCTGAACACTTACAAAGCAAGAAATTTGGTTGTGACAGCATGCCACCCCCCGCCCTTCCATTCAGGGTGTAGAGATTCTCCTAATCACCTTTAGAGCCTCCCTCAAACTAGAGCCCTTAGGTCCTCGTCAGCTAACCTCCTCAAACCCCCCAGTTTGAGATGCAAACAAAGGGAGGGAAAACAATGGCTGTATTAGGTACCAGAGCTTGGAACCTATTGCCAATGCATCTGAGAATGTTAAAAACTGAAACACAATATAGGAAAGCACTGAAAACTTGGATTTTCGGATCCTCAGTTGAATTTTGTCTCTCACTCATTTAAGAACGCCAGGGCTTCTGCCCACCTCCGTACCAGCGCCAGGATGCTCCTTTCAGAGTGGCAGTTAGTGCTTTATATATACCTCATTTCATTTCATTTCAGAGATAACTTTGGTGTATAGGAACAAAAAGGTCAAACCAATCCCAATCACACATAATAACAAGAGAAGCTAAACATACTTGCGGTACACTGGATACGTGGTTGATATAGAGCAGGCACAGGGATTCAGGCATAAAGTCTCGGATCAACCTGGTCAAAAGAGGGAGAAGAAGAGAGGGCAGTGCCAGTCCAAGCCTTGCAGTGAGTTTCATTCCAGCAGGGAACGGTGGGGGACACTTCAATCCTCGTCCCCGGCAGCACCACCAGACGCATCACCCAGCCGCTCGGAGTCCTGACTGTGTCTAGCTGTTTTGGGAAGGTCTTTTAATGCCTTCTGGAGTGATTTGGGATCTAGGAAGATTCTGGAATGTCCATTTAAGTTGACTCTCAGTCTAGCAGGGTAGAGCATTGCGTAGTCGATGTTTTGATCACATAGTCGCCTTTTTAGAGGAGCAAATGGATGTCTGGCTTCCTGCATCTTCAACGTGAAGTCCAGGAACAGGCAGATCGCGAAGCCTTCGAATTGGAGGGCACCTTTCATTCTAGCATGCTTCAGAGCTGCATCCCTGTCCCTGTAGTTTAGGAGCTTAGCAATTACTGGTCTTGGAGGTGCCCCCGAGGAAGGCCTAGGGCCCAGCGATCTGTGTATCCACTCCACGAACATATCCGAGAATATCTCACAATCCAGGAGTGTGACCAGCAATTTTTCGGTAAACACCTCCATATTGCCAGTAGGCGTCGTTTCAGGCAGCCCCGTGATGCGTGAATTACTCCTCCTGGACCTCGCTTCCAAATCCTCTGCCTTCTCCTGCAGGGCAGCTATCGTCTTAGCAAGCTGTTTTTATGTCTTGTTGACCTCCGCCTGCGCCTCCTCGACCTCGGTGACTCTCCTTTCAGTCATATCAATTAGTTCACCATGTATGTCGAGGCATTCAGACATTCTATCCATCCGGTATGCGAGAGTGTCAATCTTGCCGTCGATGGTGGAGAGACTTATCTGTTGACTTTTCTGCATTGCCGCGAGGATCTGTTTTAGATCACCTGCTGTCTCCTCCAACACTTCCTCACGGTCGTTGTGGGGGGACATCCTCTGCGTCCTTAGTCCTCGACTTGCGCTGCTTGAATTAAAGCTTCGGCTGCGTCTTGACTACCCTGCCCATAGTGTGTTGTGGAGTCAACGTGGATTGTGCTCTTGAGGATCAACTGTTCCACACCCCGGGCAACCAGGACGAGATGTAATACGACCGTCCCCCCAGCGCTAGTTAGGAGCCCCTGACACAGTGGGGAGACCAGATCGCTGGGTCTCAATGTATCTGGAGTGCAGAGTCCACCGGGGCCCCACCCCGTATTTTCCAGGTATTGCGGACTAGGCGAAGAAGACGCTAGGGCTGACAGTAGGCAAAGGATGTGCAGCTCGGGCTACGATGTCAGACCGCAGATTGGAGGTCACGCACCAGAGACGATAGAGGATGTGCCGTGTGGGCTCACTCTGCCAGAGTGGGCAGAGTGAGCAAGAGGAGTGTTGTGCTGAACTGTAAGGGCACAGGCAACCTAGTGGGCTTTTCCAATGTATGGAGGTCTTAGTGAAGTCTGCAGTAAATCCTTTGTGTGGACCCTCAGGCAGACCTGGGTGGCGTCTCAGCTGCCCCAATTGACCTCAGCCGCCTCTGGTAACTGGTAGATGTAGGGGGTAATATGGTCCTTATTTTCCCATTTGAGAATGAGCGCCGTAAGGCCGCAGCCCCTTTCCCCACCAGCGTAAGCGAAGAAAGATTGCAGGCACTGGGGGGGATTCCGTCTCCTCTCCTGTGTGATGTAATCTCTGCACGCTATCAGAGATCTCTCCACTCCAACCCCTCTAAATATGGCAAGTGGATGTCCAGAAATCAGATTGGGCCACTCAGGTGTGTGCCAGGAATCCACTCATCGCCAAATGGCCACCAGTTCAGGATGCTGCACTCCAGGTAAAGTCTACAGAGCCCCCCCTCCACTCGCTGATAAATGTTGTGCAGCGGACCCCACCCCAACCTATCACCTTGCTGCAGGGTCTAGTGCACGGCAGGCGCCGAAGGCCGGCCGCAGTGCTTCCAAGGACAGCAGCTTCAGAGCTAGCCCTGCTGCACGCGACCCAGGGCCGCCATCGCACCTCACCTCCAAGCCTCCGCTGCGTTCTGGAGTCCTCCAACTCTTCTCGGCAAGCAGCGCGGCCCACACAGCACTCAACAAGGTCGGGCCTTGCAACAGCGCAGCGCTGCGCTCAGCCTCTGGACGGGCCCGCAGCTCAGTCAATGGCCTCCGAGTCGCTACGCACCACCGGGTGTGCCGGGCCCCACACTGGGATAGTATTTCTTCCGGGTGAGGCCCTGTTCCAGCACAGGTCTCCTGGGGCAAGGGCAAGTCCGCAGGCAGTATACCCACTGGGCGCTGCGGTGCAATCCCAGGCACAGCTCGGCCCAAATCAAGCAGCCCCCAGGCGGGCGAAGGCGGGAGAGGCAGCGAGTCGGACCAGTGTGCAGAGCGCGTATGTAGGCCCAGCGAGTTACAGCGTCAACAGAGCCACGGTCTTGAAGAAAGTCACCCCAGATGTTGTCGGTGCCACAAGCCGTCCCCTGACGTGGTTCAGGGTTTATTTATCAGGCATGGACGCAGGATTATTGAAAGATAGTTGAGATGGCACACGAGGCTCGCTCAGTGTGTGCCCATCTTCGGCTCCGGCAAGCTCCGCCCCCCTGAGTATGATACCAAGGTTTCTGGTGTGGTCTGTGGTATTGGATGAGGAGCGCAGTTCCTCTAGCCACCAGGAGTCATCCCATGGGGAAGTGTTGCTCCAGAAGATGAGTACCGGTTTTGTCAGTGTTGAGTTTGAGGCGTTTGTTTTGTATCCAGCTGGCTATGTTGGTCATGCACCTGTGGAAATTAGTTTTGGTGTTAGTGAGGTTTGAGGATAGAGATAGGGTGAGCCGAGCGTCAACAGCATATGATATGATTGTAGGAAGGTGGAATCTGACTATATGGTTGCCCGCACTTTTTTCCTGGTGTTTTGCTGGTTTATGACTTAGTTGGACTGGGACCCTGCTATTCAGGGCCCCAGTCTATCTGCTTTCTCTGTAAAATGGTTTCCATGTACATTTCTAATTGGATTCTGGAGTGCCTTATAAGCCCCTAGTATATGGTATACTATGTACACAGGGCATAGGTACCTCAAAGGCCTACCAGGGGCTGAAGCATGTATTATGCCATCCCTGGGAAGCACTCCAAAATGATACCACAGGTCTGCTACTGCAGCCTGGGTAAGGTGGTGCTTTCACCCCTTACAGTGGTATAGGTTACCTATATCACTATCATTGCACACACATATAAAACCTATAAGTCACTCCTATGGCAGGCCTTAACAATCCTGAAGGCAGAGTGCTTGGTTTTTATGTGAGAGGGTGCCCCTGCATGAGCAGGGCCCCTCTGCAGCGTTCAGAGTACCTCCTCTGATGCTGTTTGTGGTGCAGCCTGACCATATACTCTCAAGTGCATTACAACCTCGCGGTAAATGCTAACTTTGGGATGGCTGCACGGAAACATGTCGTGTTTGGTGTCAAACGCTTTGGAATACAGTTCAAACCGGTTGCAGGGGCTACCTGCCCCTGCTCTGGCGCGAAACTGGACAAAGGAAATGGGTGTAACCACCCCTCTTTCCAAACCCTCCCATAGGTGGGTCCCTAGAGTATGTCCAACCCCCAAACTTAGTATAAGTATGGGAACCCAGTCCTTGTGACTTTAGATTACCCTGGACGAAACTCTGCAACATATATCCTGGACCTTCGTCGTTCTACTTTAACTAGAAGACTGAAGAAATCTCCCATGGGGTCAAGGAGTGACTCCCCTGCTTGGCAGGCACCAAAGAAGCAACTGACCGGTCTGCATCGCTGAAGCTCCTGCCGGACGCCGAAGTCTCTGCATCACCAAGGGTGGATTTCCAGACTCCCCCGAGGCTACCCTGAGTCCACAGCAAAGCTGAGGCCCGTGGCTATCGTGGGTGATGTGACCCCTGGACACCGTGAACTTTTGCAGCAACACTATCTTCCTGGTCTTCCTCGAAATTGTGCTTTGGGCTCCGTGTAGCCCCAGCCTTGAGCACCTCCTGCACCAAAGATTGCTGGCCTCCACTCCACGAGTGACCCGTGGGCCAGTTTCAAGTGCGACCGCTTGAGGCTCCTTTGCGATCGCTAGCCCGTTGGCTAGTAGGTCCCCACGAAGGCAACTCCTCTTCTAATTGGACTTTCCTGGTTGCTCCAGATGTGCCCTGACTTACCCTCACTGGGTGAGTCCCTCATACCTTGCTGGTCTGCACCGCAGTTCTTTCTCTGATTTCCAGTGACTTGTCGTTGCCAAGGCTTGTTGTGTCCATTCTGGTCGCCGACACCGCAGCACTCAACAGACTTTGTGGGACAGCTTGAATCTGGCTTGTGGACTTCGTCGACGTCTCCTGGACCTCGTGGCTGAAGAGTCAAGACACCCGTCAACTCACCTGAAGCACCCGACATCTGTGGGCATTGGTCCATCCTGCCCTCGGTCACTGGCTAGTGACCCAGACTCTGTCCCCTCTGCTTTCAGGTTCCTCCCATCCTAGATCCAGCCTTGGATCTCTTCAGACACTTCTCCTCTTCACGGCAGCAGCAGTTCTTCGCCAGCTTCATTGCAATCGACGACGCGACCCGACACCAAAAGACACCTATGCACCCGGCTTCCCTGGGTGAGGTAACTCGAGTACTCTGGTGCTCCCGTGGGTGCTAGCCCTAGAACTACTTAAGTCCAAAAGGGTTTGGTCCTGACTCGATTCTAAGTGTCCCTAATCTTTAAATTTCCAACCGCGACATTGCCCATAGAAGCTAACGGGAACCCGCGGTTGTGTTTACACACTGCACACGGCCCCCGTGGGTCGCCTGTGTCACTACCTTGGGTGGTTCCTTGGGGTCCCAGCGATTCTACAGGCTCTAGGCCTTGTGTCCAGTTCAGTCGTGGTTCTTATACCACTTTATTGGTATATGGTTTGGTACGCCCCTAGGGCCCAAACGTGTATTTGCGCTATTACTGTTGATTGCTAACTTGTAAATTAAGTACTTCGAACTCCAGTCTCATAAAGAGACTAGGGGGTGTGTTTTATCCTAAATACATATATTTTAAATATTTACCTTGTGTGGTTGTCCTTTCATTTGATCATTGAAGAGATTAGATTATAGACTGGTAAAACAAGCTGCTTTACATTCCTTCAAGACTTAGCCTGAAGGCTGCTCTCCATAGCTACCACTAGGATAGCTTTCAATGAAGGTTGTCTTTAACCAATTCACCATAAGGGGTTGTTTGGACTGATACAAGGTGCCCACTAGAACTAGTGGACAGCATATATCAGGCCACCTTCTCACAATGATGTTCATAAATAGGATTTGACCAGCATCGCCCGGGGGCTATATATGTGTTGAACAGGGTTTGACTCAGTGAGGACCCTTAGGGAATGTCACAGATGATGTTTTATGGGCCTGAGGTTTAAGGCGGGAGGTGGATATTCTGGGTTCTTCCGGTGAGGAAAGAAGCAATCCCTTTAAGGGCTGAAGAGCTGTCAGGAGGAAAACTGCCCCTTTGCTGTGTGTTGCTTTGCTGGGTTGGCCTGCAGTTGCTGCTTCTGTCTGTGGGCAATTGAAGAACTGGACTTTGCTTTCTTTTATCCTGCTTTTCCAAAGTTCTCCAAAGGCTTGTGTGTGCTTGCCTACTTTTGGAAGTCTCAGGGTTAACAAAGACTTCATCTGCAGCATCTCTGAACTCCACTGCTGGTAGTTCTGACCTGCCAAGTGTTGCCAATTCCAGTTCTGGGCCCTTGGAGGTGGGTCTGCTGCTTCAAGACTTGAGAATCCATGCATCACCGTTCCAGCACTGTTTTTCCTGCTGCAAGCTTGCCGTGCAGTCGAAAAACGAATGCATTTTCCGCAGTGCGGCTGAAAAATCGGCACAGCACCTCGCCCAAAAAGCCGCTGCAGCCCGAGTCCGGGGCACTGAGTCGCCGACATCCGAGACCTTTGCTCTGACTTCGGCGAAGGCCCTGCTGTATGGCTGAAGAAATCAATGCATCACCTGTCTGTGGGAGTGGAAATCGACGCAGCACTTGTTTCACCACCGCATCAACCCCCAATGCCTGGATTTTCTCAAGCATCGCACCTGTGCGCAAAGTTTCCAATGCATCGCCCCACCGAAAGGAGTTGCCTCCAGAAATTGATGCATCACTTCTCCTCACAGTAAGGAATCAACGCAACACTTCTCCTGAGTGCAACCAAACTGACGCATTCATTCCCCTGGGACTCCAGAACTGATGCATCTCTGTGTTTTCTGACACTTATTTTCTTTGCAGCTGTGTTTTTATTTTGATGCATCAAAGGTACTTTAAGCTAAAATCGACACATTGATAGAACTCTATCAACAGAATTGCTTAAATCTTGTAAAAGTGATATTTTGAGTTATGTATGTTGGATCTTCAGCGTTTTCATCTTGTTTTGTTTAGACAAAGATTGTTTATTTTTCTAAACTGGTGTGGTGTCCATTTGTAGGGTTTTCACTATGGTACTGTGTGTGCTATGTACAAATACTTTACACAGTTCACTGATAGAATATCGAATACACAAATATCGTGTGGACAGAATATTGTGTCAAAAATATCGAGGACAAGAATATTGAGTAGGTAAGTGCAAATAGATAGGTATAAATGTACTATTCTTAACTCTAGATCTACGTACCTTGAAGATATATATATCGTCAAAGTACATATATGTGGAGTTATATATAGTAAAACGTTACTTACCCATAAGAATTGACCTTCACGATAATCTTGTCCTCGATATTTTTGATACGATATTCTGTCCCACGATATTTGTGTTTTTGATATTTTGTCCACATACCCTTTACAAATTGCCTCTGAGATAGGCCTGACTGCTCAACCCAATCTACCAAGGGAGTTAGCAGGAGTTATCTTGGGTGTATAACTCCCTTACCCTGACTAGAAGGAAGGGTCACTACTTGGGCAGGGTGCATACCAATGCTAACTAGAAACCCTCCTTTCTAACATTTCTGATTTTAAAACTTTGACCAAGAATGCTACTAATAAGCTTATGCTCCATTCTGCACAACTGATCCATCAAGGTCAGACAAGATTTACCCTTGGCCGATACATTGTTTCTAATACCACCTATATTACTGCGGTAACAGACCTTCAACCTTCTGAAGTAGGATTTTTTGGTTTGGAGTTCTTACGTTGTTTACTTTACTTCCCAGGTCATAAGTTTATTGGCCTAGTATGTGAATTCTGAAACTAACATCATTGTCTATAACAGCTTGGTAGGTAAAATCTTGGTAACAACTGGGGCCCAATAGTGTTGTTAAATGTTGCTGATTTTATTTGGTTTATTTATCCACAAGGTTCAAACACACATAACATGGTCTCAGTCTGAACCCAGCACACCCGCATCCTTTACTGCCCATTCATCTACCTGATTATCTACTTTTTCCAAGCCTACTCTAGACCAGATATCCACACCCCATATCCATTATTTAATGACGTTTACTGCCTTCTATGATCAACCTCCATCAAGGTCACAAGGAACATCATGCTTTGGGAAGACCAAACAATAAAAAAGTGGAGGTCATACATTCTAGCTTCAGGGGTCAGTCTACAAGAGCTTTCATATCATCTTCCATACTACTCCCATATGCAAGAATGAAAGAGAAAAGCAAAAGATCCTCACGATAAATTCATTCTTCATTAGAGATACATACAGAAATCTTGAGACAGCAATAACAAAGACCAACTTCCTATTCTCTATGGATAACCTGCAAGTAAATATGTCCCATTAAAGAAAACACGTATTATTACAAACGTTTAGCAACCAAAGGAAGCTGTAGCATTCGGTATAAAAAGACAGAAGACTTGTGAAGAATGTAGCTGGAGTTTATTCTCATCAAAGGATCCCATCCACCAGCTGGGCACGCAGTGCCAACTGTCCTCACATCCAAACATTCACTAAGCAACAACTCTATGACATATTAACATTCCAATCAATGATGTAACTGGAGCAAACAAGAACAGTGGGAAATAGGGACAATAGCCATAGAGAGGAGAACTAAGAGATATCACACATCTCCCTCCTTTGACAAACTATATACATGACACAAAAGCAATGAGAACAGCAATTATACATAATCGTTAAGATAGCTGGAACGTTTGATCAATCTTGAAGATCGACGAGCATGTTCCAAGACATCCCTATTTTGAGAAATGTTGTTACTAGGAGAAGAAGCAAGATCAAAAGCATTTGAACAACTCTTACCATCTTCAACACGTTCATCATCGATTTTACCCTTCAAAACCACCGCTCTGTTGAGGTTCCATATGCGATGATCCTGTGTTTTCACAGCATTGTTAAAAACCTTGATGACCAACATAGGCTTTAGGTACTTGGTAGTATTGCCACCAAGGAAACCAGGATGATTAATGGACACCCAATCTCCCACCTTTACCACTGTTTTCTTTACAGACTTTTTTGAATCAAAATACATCTTTCTTTGCAGAGCCTTGAGCTCCTCTCTCGACTGCACTTCCTCACCACTAAAACCCTGATCTCTACCTTTGACATGCAATAGTTGTTTATCCAAGAAGGTTCGAGACGAGTGTTGGGAACTCTACCACGAAAGAGTAAGAAAGGAGTCTTTCCAGTGGTGGAATGAGGAGTCAACCTATACTACTCAATCTTCTTGAGAACTTCCCCTTTCCTTCCAAGAAACAAGGATTTCGCCAAGGTAATGGTCTCTTTCAATACTCTGTTAAACCTCTCTACCATTCCATTTCCTTCGGGATGATAGAGAGCACAGGTTTTGTGGGAAATACCGTTGGAGGAAAGAAACTCCTCCATTTGTTTAGAGACTAGCTGGACACCATTGTGAGATAAGATTGACCGTGGAATCCCCTCCCTGGAAAACAATTCTTTTAAACATTTAATGACACTTCCAGTATCAATGTTAGATAAGAAAAATATCTCTGGCCACCGAGATTACATATCCAATATCACCAAAAGAAAAACTTGAGAACCTCTATTGTGAATAGGACCCAAGATGTCCAATGCAACATCTTCCCAGGGACGTTTAGAACGTCACCTCAACGTCATGGGTTGTACCGTAGGAGACTTGGATTTGTCACTTAAAGTGCAAGAAATACACTCACGTGTCTCTCTCTCTATGAACTTGTCCATACCAGGCCACCAAAAGTTGTGCGTAATCTCTCCTTAGTTTTAGTGATTCCAGCATGCGTGGCATGAGCTAAATCCACTTACTCCTTCCTGAGACTACTAGGAGGAATTAATCTAGTACCACAAAATAGTAATTTCATATCAACTGACAGTTCATGTCTCACATACCAAAAAGGTCTAGTGGATTCTGATCCCACTCTAGCACTTACCCAATTACCTTGCAGCAAAGACATCACCTCCTTTAGAGTAGTATCCTGTTTAACTTCTCCACACCACCTATCTTCTGTTACATGCCCATGATCTAACACACACACACCCAGTCACTACCTGTGCCTACATCGTCACTCTCACAATTCTCAACAGAGACAAGGCGTGAAAGAACATCTGCAATCTTATTTCCCACACCTAGGATGTACTTAAGGGAAAAATAATACTCTTGTAGTCCCATGATCCACTTGGTAATGCGACCCGAAATCAAGTCCAGACCCTTTTTATCAAAAATCTCAACCAAAAGTTTGTGGTCGGTTCTAACTTCAAAGTCTACACCCCACAAAAATTTCTTATGTTTTTTTACTGCCCAGAAGACAGCAAGAGATTCCCTTTCCACCACCGAATAACTGGTCTCTAGGTCTCTCAAACCCCGAGACAAGAACATGATGGTCTTCATACCTGATGAACCCTGCTGTTGCAGTTCTGCCCCCAAGCCCTTCTCACTTGCATCTGTGGTAAGAATTGGTTTGAGCCTCATGTCGAAACTCTGCAGAGAAGGAGCATTGTTTAAACTTTCTTTGACACAAGAAAACTCTCTTTCACACCGATCTGACCAATTATAACTCACACCTTTTCGCAATAGAGATCTCATATTTGTTGTTACCTCAGCAAAGTTTTTGACAAAATTTGCATAGTACTCAACCATGCCCAGAAATGTCATCAATTCTTCTTTGTTAGATGGGGAACTCATATTTTGAATGGTAGCCACCAGGTCTTCTTTTGGTTTAACTCCACCCCCCAGTTTTGTTATGATCTAAGTAATTAATAGAATCTGATCTAAATTTAAATTTTTCCATTTTTATAGTAAGGTTACATTCACATAAGCGGCGAAGAACAGATTTCAATCGAGTATCATGTTCACTCACATCATTAGCAAATATGAGTATGTCATCTTGATAGATGCAGACCCCAGCCAAATCTTTTAAAACATTTTCCATGACACGCTGGAACACCTATGAGTCCGACACAAGACCAAAAGGCATCCTTATGAACCTAAAGGTACCAAATGGCATGATAAATGCTGTTACATTTCCGCAGGATTGTTCCAGTTCAATCTGATGATAAGCTGATGTTAAGTCAATTGTGCTAAACACCTTTGCTCCTCCCAACAAAACAAGTAGTTCATTTATGTTTGGAAGGGGATATCTATCCACTATGACACTCTTGTTCAGTTGGCGCAAGTCTATGCATAAGCGTAAATCTCCGTTGGGCTTGCGCGAGGCAACCACCGGAGCCAGCCATTCAGTCCCTTCTATTTCTTTTATTATGCCATTCTTTTTAAGTTTATCAATTTCTTTCTCCATATCATCTCTAACAGATCATGGAACACTTCTGACCTTGCAGCAAACAGGAATAGAATTATCCCTCAATTTAATCTTATGTTGGTATCCTTTTAGACATCCCAACCCTTGTTTAAACACTTCAGGAAGTTAATTAGTGAGATCATGAATGAATTCATCATTTCCAGACTTCTCAACAACAGGCAAGTTATCCCTAATAAGAATGGGTGGATCTGAGTTGGGATCTAGATATACTCCTAAATCGCCTTGGTGTAACCAACTGATAATTCTTTCTCCCTTTTTAGACACATAAATCTTTCCCGCAACAAATCTACTTTTGTATTCAATGGTCCTCAAAAAGTATCTATGTAACTTAATTGGCTCACCACCATAAGCCAACGGAATGATATCAGGTTTCAGAAGATTGATTTTGTTTTTAAGTTTGGATGTATAAAAAGCATTCGAAACAATAGTTATTTTTGCACCTGAATCAGACAAAACTCTTATAGGTTCACCCTCGACAACAATTTCATCAAAGGGGCAGGATTTTTTGTTAGTCGAATTCTGAATTTGAACAACTGTTTGTCCACATTCAAAATCATCAGGACTAGTATCAGAATTATTCTCTTCATAAACCTCCACTTTTTTCACTCTGGGTACAGGCCTAGTTCTACATGCAGATGAAAAATGCCCTTTCTTTTTACATTTAGAACACACGACTCAATGCAGGACATTTCCTATCATTGGCTAGGTGACCAGGTCTATCACACCTACAACATTTCAAGAGCATCATATTATCATTAGCTCTACCTCTCTCTATAGTATGTTTTCCCTTTTCCTTTACCTGAGACTTAAAGCCTTTGGGCCCGATTCACAGAACTAACTTAAGACAAAATCCTAAGCTTACTACCATTTTGGTATTCACAGAAGGCACTTACTCATTTTGGTATTCACAGAAGGCACTTACTCATTTCGGTATTCACAGAATTTAGGAGTCCTAACTTTAGGACTCCTTAATGCCTTCTGTGAATACCGAAAGCCTTAAAATTAGGATTTTTCTCAGTTTAGTAATAGTATAGTTAGGACTCCTAACTTTAGGACTCCTAAATGCCTTCTGTGAATACCGAAAGTCTTAAAATTAGGGTTTTTGTCAATTTAGTAGTAGTAAAGTTAGGACTCCTAACTTTAGGACTCCTAAATGCCTTCTATGAATACCGAAAGCCTTAAAATTAGGATTTTTCTCAGGTTAGTAGTAGTAAAGTTGGGAGTCCTAACTTTAGGACTCCTAAACTGAGAAAAATCCTAATTTTAAGACTTTCAGTATTCACAGAAGGCATTCAGGAGTCCTAAAGTTAGGACTCCTAACTTCTGTGAATACCGAAGTGAGTAAGTGTCTTCTGTGAATACCAAAATGAGTAAGTGCCTTCTGTGAATACGAAAATGGTAGTAAGTTTAGGATTTTGTCTTAAGTTAGTTCTGTGAATCGGGTCCTTTGTCCTTAACAGATTGAACTTTAACATCTTTTACTTCCTCCTTTTTGATGTCAGCCACACACTTTAAAGAATGTTCAATCCTCTTAGCAACATTAAGAACCTCATCTAGAGTAGGTTCGTCACGCAGCCATAATTCCTCCTTCACCTTGTCCATGTTGTAACCCAACATGAATTGGTCGCAAATGTGTTTGTCAGCTAGATTCTCAAACTTGCATGATGAAGCAAGCTTTCTTAGATCAGTCACACAACCTTCTACAATTTCCCCATCTCTTTGTGACCTTTTGCCAAAATGATATAGTTCTAAGATTGTGCTTATCTTAGGAAGATAATGCTTATCCATCTTATAAATACATATCTCATAATCATTCAATCCATCTGCTTCCGAAGTAGATAACTCTTGCAGGTGATCGAAAACATCTTGTCCCTCAGAGCCAAGGAAATGAAGGAGAAGGGATGTTTTTCTTTTTGCGCTTAAATAAGCCCCACAAACTTTGGCGTATCTCTCAAACACTTTTTTCGATTTCTTCCACCTAATAGGGGGATCACCAGGAGCAGCAAGGAAAAAGGGAGCTGCAGTTACATTTTGCATGGCGCCAAACATATGTTAAATATTACTTATGAGATACAGTCTATCAATCCCACACAAACTGAATTGAAATCAGGCTAAAACATGTTACCATACATTAACCATAAGTAAAGACAATGTCACAGTAAGCGCAAATGAAGATCGGTGTGCATGCCACCGGAATGATGCGGGAGATTGGTGTGCGTGCCGCCAGGATAACACGCTGATGAAGTATCAGAAATATGCTTGTCACAGAATTAACTTGCAACAAGACATCAGGTAGTACCTCAAATGCATAACGACACCTACAGAGTAAAAGGCAATCGTAGGATACTCCAATTAAGTGAACCTGAATAACATGCAGCTAAAAGGCATGCGAATCGCAGAGGAGGAGAGCAATTTGCAGAGACAACAGACAATGAAGGAAAACAAAGTGAAAATTCATTGCTAGGCAGCAACGCGAGTGGCAAAGCGTTCAAAGATGGCGTCTACGTATTCACACGTCGCGTGATGACGCGTAACAGAATTCGGATGACGCGGTGCGTCAAAGATCAAGCGTCAGAGAAAGAACACTCTGAACACAGATCCGATCCTGGAACTGGAACTCTCTGGCAGCGAAGAGTGGAAATCTAGCGTGAGAAGTTCCTCGTGATAGGTAAGCTGAACCCGCCAAGAATGTTTACCTTCAAATCTTAGCTCGCGTTAAGTCACCAGAAAGGCAGTTTGGCAGTTCAGTAGTTGGGCCACTAAGTACTTTAGGATGAACCCACAAACACTTTACAAGTCAATAAAGTGCAAGAATGAGCACTTGACCAACAGCTTAATAAAACTAAGGATGAGCCCACATCGATCTCCATCCAACACTATAAAAGCGATAGAAGAGGGTATATGGCGAGGCTCCCAATCCAAGTTTTAATTTGGAAGGCGTAAGTGGACAGAGTGCCAGCATCGATGGTCCCGCTTGCCAAAATATGTGTGCTTGTTAGAACAGGAAAGCATGCAAGATAGCGTTCGCAGGAAAATATTCTGCCGGGGTGCCCAGTAATGAGTCTTGGATTTATGCAGCACATCCAGGGTTAAATTAAAAGTCACTGGAAGTTCTCTCACCTTTCTTCTGTTAAAGTCACTGGAAGTTCTCTCGTGTTTCTGACCGGATTACCGTTTGGGAGAGAAGACCTTCCTTTGTGTTGGGATCCTCTGAAGCTGCCGACTACGCCAATGTAGCATTCAGTATAAAAAGACAGCAGACTTGTGAAGAGTGCAGCTGGAGTTAATTCTCATCAAAGGGTCCCATCCACCAACTGGGCACGCAGTGCCAACTGTCTTCACATCCAAACATTCACTAATTAACAACTCTATGACATATTAACATTCTAATCAATGATGTAACTGGAGCATACAAAAACAGTGGGAAATAGGGACAATAGCCATAGAGAGGAGAACTAAGATATATCACAGAAGCCTTATAATAGATGTGCACCTCAGAGATATCTCAAAATCAACAATTACTTTAATAGGACAATCAGTATTAAGGCCCACACCAGGAATCTGGCTGCCTACGAAGAGACCTTCCAGAAAATCAAATAGGAAAAAAAGAGAATGACACCATTTGGCTCCCCAACATCAGCTCTTTTTCATCCTGAATGGACAATATCAAAGAAACATCCCAGCATCCCATCTTCCACACCTACTCATTCAATACTACTCACTGACAATGCAGCAGCACTCTAGACTTTGTCACCTAATCCACAGTTGCACTATCACCGCAGCTCACCACCTCTGAGTTCCCTAAAGGCAGCTCTTGCAACCTCCAGACACCAGTTCTCATCACCAAGAAACCTGTGCCAAATCAGCTGAAACACAGGAATGCCTTCACCACTTTTCATTATCATGGTCAAGCCCATTGATGAGTGGGTTTGAGTGCTGAAATTAAACTAGACCTACTCAACAAGCACTGAGCCCAAAAGCACATGTTGGACACAAATAACCTCCTCCCAAGATGTGCTGTCAACAATCAGACATGCTTGGGGAACTGCTCAATCTGTATCCTTCACAACCTTCTCCCTTGAGAACACAAGAAAATCCACAAACACAAAGGGGACATAGGTTAGCTGTATTCTACATTGCTGAACCTATGAGCTAACCATGAAGCAAACTCCCCTATCAAATGCTTTGTAGTTTTTTGAATTATCAATCTCCCTACAGTTCATTATTAGGAGCAGTGGACTACCACCAATCCCACCTAAAAACCTTTCTATATAGAACTTCGCATTCCTGGAGGAATTTCTCAAAATTAGAGATCATCTGCAGATCCTTGCTAAGAAAATCTTGATCATGGGTCATTTCAACTTTAGCTTCAGAGACCAGCTTCAAGACCATGGACTGACCTAATCCAAAACATGCAGAGCCTGGGCTTCAACAAGGCAGGAAGTTGCAATTGGACACATGAGGAACCTAGTATTTATATACAAAATTGAAACCACTGCTTCAACCACTCAGAATTAGAATAAATCCTCCTCAGCCAGAGCAGAAATGACTTTCCTTAAATCCCAGTCAGGCTTTACCAAAATACTGACATAGAGGATTTTGAAGCAACCTATAATGCTGTCACAGTAAACCCAGCAAATCTTGAAGCACTTTTAGATAACTTATACTGGAACATATCAACATTCTTCTTGTGACCCAAATTTACCCGGATGTAATCTAATCCATGCAAAAATGATACTCTGTGTGGTTTTGCCATGGTACAACAGTACCTACATTAAGGGTTCCACAGATCGGAATGGGAGGTAACATTGATATTCCACATGTTTTTGCATAGAAAACCACTTCAATCACAAAATTCCACTTGCACACCAATCTGTATTACCCTTCGAATTAGAGGTGAAGGGCCAGATGCAGGAAACCAAATAGCGAGCGCAAACGCTGAAATTCGCAGAATTTCAGCGTTTGCGATCGCTATTTGGCTGCTTGCAATGTAGGTAAGTTGAAACCTCCTCGCAAAATAAGGAACGGCAAAATTGCGATTCCTTATTTTGTGCTAGCATTTAGAGAATCGCA
Source organism: Triturus cristatus (assembly GCF_964204655.1). Classification (NCBI taxonomy): domain Eukaryota; kingdom Metazoa; phylum Chordata; class Amphibia; order Caudata; family Salamandridae; genus Triturus; species Triturus cristatus. Next base: position 549,342,993 of record NC_140587.1, on the reverse strand, counting down.
ATTTGCGATCCCCTAAATGCTATGCTGGTAGGCATCGCAAATTGCGATTTTGCCTTAAGGAATCGCAAAATACCACCAACTTCAAGTTGGTGGTATTTTGCGATTTCATTTCAAAAAGCATTATTGGGCTTTGTACAAGGTGCCATGTGGCACACATACATGCCCTTAGGGCATGTATGTGCGCCACATGTGCACACATGCACATTTCAGGGGTGCAACAGGGTGTCCTTTTGGAACCCTTGCACCCTTGAAATTGCGCCCTCAATTTGCGAGTGCCTCTTGGTGACAAATTGCAGGTGCAAACACTATTCATTCCTATGGGCCTCTTGGCCCATAGGAATGAATGGGATGGGATTCCTTGTTTGCGAATCTCAATTTGCGATTCGCGATTGGCAATTCAGGAATAATAAGGAATCGCAAATATTTTAGCGATTCCTACCTACATCCAATTTTGCGAGTCCTTAATAGCGATTCGGTAAAAATAGCTATTAAGGACTCGCAAAATTGAATTTACCTACATCTGGCCCATAGTCTTTTAACCTTAGAAACACGCCATCATCATTAAAAAAAACATCAGGAGAGTTAAAAATTCTAGCAAACGACCGTCCAGTTAAAAAACTTCTGGACAAATCCTTGCAACTGAATCATCTTCAAGTCACCAATCAGGGTCCACACCTTCGAAGTGCACTACAACTGCTCTGGACAACTTTAGAGAAGTGCTCCTCTTCTTAATGGGCACAGACAAAATGATTCCTTATGCTCTAGTACCTCCGGCCACCTTTGATACAGTGGACCACCAAATTGTATTGAAAAGGATGCAAGTAAGCCGAGTGAGCCTGGATTGCATTGGCTTGGATCCAATCCTTTTTCACCAACCATACCCAACTAATAAGGATGAAGTGCATGAAGTCATCCTTACAGTTTTGTTATGCAGTATGTATCACAGGTCACCTCTTTCTTGTCTTCTTTTCAATACGTGTGTGGCCCCTGACTCAACATCGTGAGCAATACCAGGTAAAGATAGGAAGTCTCAATCAACATGCATTTAGTGCTTCCTTGCCGGTAAGAAACCTGTGTGAGGCAATGCATTTTCAGCGGTCATTAACATGCAGCTTTCGCTCCTTTGAAAAGTCTCCTTCTACTTCAAACTGTACATTGAGTGAAGCTCACAGAAGATGAGGAGGAGGTCCTACTCTCACCATTAGTAAGACCGAGGGAGTAGCAGGACATCAGTGGAGATGGCACCTCTAAATAATTTAAGTCTGCTGTTTGATGATGCCCACTTCCAGTGCATTGCCTCACAGTGCAAACAAGAGTATGAACTTGAAGTGGATTCTGAGGTTTCTTACTGCCACTGTAGCTTTGCTGAGATGTCACCATGTTTAAAAACAAACACCCAAAAGAGGAGTTTGTTTTGTAATTTTTGAAAAACAAAAAACTAATGGCCATGACACCCTTGTAGTTTTCTTCTAGGGTGTGTGGCGGTCTTTTGTAGTTTTTCATTTTGTGGACCTCCAGGTTTTTCCTGGTGGTCCTCTGTAAACAAAAAAGAACATCAGAGCATCTACCCTAAAGCCTTTGGCTTTTTGCATTATGGCTACTCTGCATTCAATTAGATTGAATTTGGTAATATTATATTGGTAGGCTTGTTTCTCTGTTTAATATGATAATTTCTCCATCACTTTTTTTCAATAGAAATTATTGAGTTCATGTTCCTTTTTCCTTAGCGATGGATGTTTTAATTTATTAACTCAATCAGACTGAGATGTTGAAAGTCACCAGCATGAAATTACTGTTTAAAGAGGCTATTTAACAAAAACACTTCAAATTTTTATCACGTAATAAAATAAAACAATAAGCAATAAAAATGAAACAAAACAAGGACATGTTTTTAATCCTTTTATAAAAGCCCAACCCTTAACCATGATAGCTATTCCACTGCTTTTTCTGATTCCTATTGGCAATATTTTACAAAGGAGTTTTTTGCTAATCTCAAAATGTTGATGTCTTTCACTTGTTCTAATGTTCTCATGGCCTTTACTACAATCTGCTTTTAAATCCTTTAAAGCATGACAATATTTTGCAGCCTCTTATCATTACGATAAAATTACTCACCTCCTTCCTCTCCCTTCCACCACGCTGGACATGCCATTGTTACCTATGGATTATACATGGCCAAGCATGGATGACCATAGTTTCAGCTTAATTTGACTGCACATGTAAATAGGGAACTTTCCTCTGCTTGCCTCCTTTCTTCTCTCAAAATATGGATGCCAACTTTTAGTTAGAATTGAGGGTGAATCACCCTGTAGCTTTTTTTCAATTACCTATATATATTATAAACACATCATTTATGTCCTACATGTTTTAAAGATGCCTGCCAGAAAAGACTATTAGTCATATTGCAGAAAGTGCCACATGGCTTACAATTGACATATACCTTTGGACTCAACCTTTCATTTTTTTTTTTGTTTAAAATATTTTTATTGCAGGAATCAGTAAATCGTTACATAATCGGCCACCATTATATATCGAGCTCGTTCAATGAGATACAACCCTCCGTCCCCCCACCGTAAGTCACTTACATAGCCATTCAGCCCACAACCCTAGGGTCGGGCGGCGAAATTCAATGGGGGCTCCGGAGGATGTCGAGGCTGGCCCGGAGGACCCGCTGTCCGTCATCTGCTTTTCCAAACAAGCCTATAAACCCAAAAGAACACCCCACTCTTAAAACCCCAAACCCAGGAAAACCCTCCCCCCGCCATCAGCGCGCGGCACCAACCGCAACAGGATCTACAAGAGGACCCACGGGGAAAGCAATAGATCTGAAAAGTGCAATCGTCTATCGGGACTCGGGGCGAGCCTCTACCTCAAATTCAGATTCGCTGGGGGCGCAATAATCCCTAAGGGCCTGCACTAACATCTCCCATTCTAGCGCTGCTTCCTGTGCCTTCTCATTACGCTGCCGCCAAGCTAGCTGGTATCTGAGCGTACTCTCCCCCGCCGCCCACTTCCAAAGTTCGCTGTGCCACCGGCTTCCCGTCGGACCAGCTCGTGCCTTCCAGTTCCTGGTCACCTCACGTTTAGCAAGGAGCAGCCCCAGGTCAATGAACTTGCTAGATATTTTATTCTTGGGGGTATGAGGGAACCAGTGTAGGAGACCCACCGCCGCATCAAGCGATAAGGATCTCCCTGTCGTCTCCTCCAGGGTCTTCCCCACTTCCTCCCAATAGGATGACAATCCCGGGCAGGCCCACAGCATATGGAGGAGATCCGCCTCCTGGGCCGGGCACCTGGGGCATTCCGCTGAGGTCGTATCGAAATATCGCCTGATTTTCACCGGGGTCAAATAGGCTCTATGGAGCACGTAGTAATGTACCAATTGAAAACGGGCGTGGCGTGTGCCCTTCCAGGCCCTCCGCACTAGCTGGGCCCAGGTCGTCTCCGGGATCTCCCTGCCAATGTCCTCCTCCCAGCGGTTTCTCAAAGTGGTGAGGGGAGCCAGCCCCTCATTGATCAGTCTGCCGTAAAGGCAAGTGACCGCCTTTACCGTGCCCGCCGACATCATCACGTATTGGCATACCGGGGATAAAGGAGGTTCCTCCTGCCCGCGCCTCCAGTGCGCCTGGATCGCGCGAACAAGGGCCGAGTGCAGTAAAAAGTCGCCGCGGGGAATCCCGAAGCGCTCAATGAGCTCCTGGAAGGGCAAGAGCGACCCGTCCTCATATAGATCACCGATTAGCTGTAGACCGACGTCCTCCCAGGCCGCCAGCCGCGACCAATCACCCCCATGGGGCAGAGCCGTTAGCATCCCCAGCGGTATTTCGGGCGCGTACGGTGTTCGCAGGTGGCCCCGGGCGTGAGCTCGGTTCCAGCACAGGCGGACAGTCCGCTCCTCCAGCGACAAGTCCTGCAAGGCCAACCGTTGTCTCATCGCTATGAAGGAGAGAACATGCCCGGCCATGCCCGTTCCCCTCTTTTCTTCGGGGCCCCGGAACTCCCGGGCGATCTCCTGGGTGAAGGCCTGGAGCTGCGCCGCTAAATAATACTTTTCGAAGTCCGGCACCGCAAGCCCACCCTCCTCCTTCGGCCTCAGTAGGGTCTTGAGGGCCACCCGCCGGCGGCCCGAACCCCAAAGGAATCCGACTATCATGGATCGTAAAAGTCGAAACGTGGTCGGTGGGACCCAGATCGGTAGTGTCCGGAAATAGTATAGCAACCGGGGGAGCGCCACCATTTTAAGCAAAGCAATCCGCCCCGCCACCGAAAGCGGTAGCGTGGCCCAAAAGCCCATACTGCCGCGGAGTGCTCGAATGCCCCGGGCAATGTTCCCATCCAGGAGGCCAGAAGGTTCATGATAGACATACACCCCTAGATACTTGAAGCAATCGGGTTCCCATCTAATCTCCCTACTCAGAGTAGGGGTAGGGGGGCCCCTGCGGACCGGGAACAGACAGGTCTTAGTCCTATTCACTCGGAGGCCCGAGACCTCCCCAAACCTCGTGAGCGCCGTCGCAGCCCCATGTAGGGCATCGAGCGGGTCTTCTAGGAAGAGCAACAGGTCGTCTGCATACAGTGAAATGTAATGCGGGCCCGAAGGAGTCCACAGGCCCGTGTAATGGGCTCCCGACCGGAGATGCAGCGCAAGAGGTTCCACCGCCAGCGCAAAGAGCAGTGGAGATAACGAGCATCCCTGCCTCGTGCCTCGTTCCACTGGATATTGTGAGGAAATCAGCGGTCCCGCCCGAACCCTGGCTGACGCCGAGGCGTACAGAACCCTGGTCCACCTGATGAAGTCCTCCCCAAGTCCGAACCTCCGCAACACAGTACAAAGGTAGTCCCATTCCAGGCTGTCAAAAGCCTTCTCTAAATCCACAGATAGGACCACCGGGCATGGGGCGTCCACAAGCGGTTCCCCTAGCAAGCGGAACAACCGGCGAATGTTCATGGTCGTGTTACGCCTGGGGATAAAGCCAGCCTGGTCCTCATGTATCAAGGAGCTCATGTGGCCGAGCAGCCTCGAGGCCAGGATGCTGCTTAGTATTTTATAATCCACCGTCAGCATCGACAAGGGACGGTAAGATCCCGGATCGGAGGAATCCCTTCCGGGCTTGAGGAGCGGGACCACCAGTGCCTCACACATCGAACCTGGGAGACGCCCAAGCCTCTTCGCCTCCCTGTATACTACCAGCAATCTAGGGGCTAGGAGATCAGCATAGGCCGCATAGAACTCCACCGGAAGACCGTCCAGGCCCGGGGTCTTCTTTCTCGCCATCTTTTTGATGGTGCTACGGATCTCTCCTAAGTCTATGTCGGACCCCAAGGCTTTCGCCACGTCCCGCTCCAGTGTACTAATCTCTAGAGGCCGCAAATAGTTATCGAGCAGGTCAGGGTCTCGAACCGAGCGACTACGGTATAAGCGCTCGTAATATTGCCGGTAGCAGCTCAGAATCGCAGGCTGGGCGTACACCAGGGTTCCGTCTGCCCTGCGCATGGACGTCGTCAGTGAGGACTGCCGCGCAGGGTTGGCCAGCCATGCCAACAGCGCGCTCGACCTGTCCCCCTCTGCGATGGACCGAACCGTATAGGCCTTATAGTCATAACAGCGGAGCCGTTCGACCTCCGCCGCCACCGCCTCCTTCGCCTCCGCCGTGCGCGCCTGTAATTCGGGGCGCCCGGGGCGGCGTAACTCCAACTCGCGGAGTTTTCGATCCGCTGCCTCTAGGTCGGCGAGGATACTTCGCCTCACGCCGACCTGTTTAGAGATGCAGTACCCCCTCACCACCACCTTAAAAGCGTCCCACTCTAACGCTCTCGAGCTCGCGGTGCCACGGTTGGACTCAAAGTACTCTGTGATCGTATCACCTAGGTCCGCCTTGAAAACACTGTCTTCAAGGATCTCGGGCCGTAATTTCCAAGTGGGCACCGCCGGCACCCCGGGAAACCAGCCAAGGTCCAACAGGAGGGGGTTATGGTCAGAAATGGTCCTGGTCAGATATTCAGACCGGACCGCTGCTGAAACCAGTTCGGGCGAGCCAAGAAATCCGTCCAGTCGAACGTGCAATTCATGGAGGCTCGAGAAGTAGGAGTAGTCCCTGGTTGTGGGGTGTTGCGCCCTCCAAATATCCGTTAGACCCCAGTGAGTCTGCCAGTCCCGACGGTCCCTAGCCAAGCGACGAACCGGAGAATCGGGGAGGGGAGGATGCGAGCGGTCAATGTCTACATCCACTACTGAATTGAAATCTCCACCGAGCAGGAGAGGCCCGGAGAGGCAATGGGCCAACGAGCCCGATAACCTGGAAAGGAAGGCAGTCTGGTCTACATTAGGAGCATACACACAGCAAACGTTTAGGTCTCTCCCTCCCAAAGTCCCCGAAATAGCCACATAGCGACCCTCCGGATCTATCACTGTGTTCGTGACCTGGAAGGGAACTCCAGCCCTAATCCAGATCAGCGCCCCCCTGGCATACGCAGAGTACGAAGTGCAAAAGACCTGCCCCCTCCACCTACGCTGTAATGCCGCCCCTTCCGCCTTGTTCAGATGAGTCTCCTGCAACAGCGCCATTTGTATTCCCCTACGCACTAAGTAAGCGTGGACCTTGTGACGCCTGGACATAGTGTGAAGCCCCCGTACGTTCCAAGTAATACATTTCAGATTAGCAACCTCAGCCATTGTCCCATATTGTTCTCGCTAAGTCTCCCTCCCTGGGCCCCAACAATAACAGGACATCGATCCTCGCAGCACTGATGGCGGCCGTGTTCCCCAACCAAAACTTAACAACCCAAATATGAATCAACTCCCCATCCACCCTCCCCAGAACAGGACCCAAATAGCACCATCTAGTTCCCATCCAAACCATACTCCCCAACACCCTACTATACCCTACTAATCCTGCAGTCGCCACCGCAGGAAGGCCTTAAGGGCCAGGTGCAGGCCGGGCGGAGGTAGTGGGCCCTCGACTCTCAAGCCACCAGGACTAACACAAGCCCAAAACAGTGTCACAACTAAACCCCCTCGGGGCAAATCCCGGGCACCCCACCCTCCCTACCCCGGTAGTCATCATCTCTTATCGACACCCGCCACCCCCTCGCCGGGCCCCCACCCAAAGTGAAGAAGCTCTCCCCGTTACCCCTGTCCATCCAGAAGGTCCTCCACCGATTGCGGTGTGATCACCGGCGTATGGTCACTGTCAGGTACGGATTCCTCGGAGTCTGTTGGCCCCCCCTCGTCATCAGGGACCGCTTCCTCCACAACGGCAGCGTCCTGCGAACCAGACAGCGCTGCTAGCACCTCTAGTACTCCCTTCCGCTCCGTCGATGTCTCCACAGTTGAGGGACCCCCCGAGCGGCCCCGGCGACCCCGAATCCTCCTGGATCTCCGTCTCTGCTCCGGCTCCGCTACCTGTCGAGGCGAAGAGCCGGATCCACCTTTCCCCGCTCTATATAGTTCGAGCCAGTGACAAACGTCCTCTGGGGTATCGAAGAACTGAGTTTTGTCATCGACTATTATGCGGAGCCTCGCAGGATAGAAGAGCGAGTATTGGATGCCCTCACTCCGGAGCTCGCGCTTGGCCGCCAGGAAGGAAAACCGTCTGCGTTGAGTTTCATAGGTGTAATCCGGGAAGATGTTCACCTGGCTGTTCGCCACTTTAAATGGCCCATTATGTCTGGCGACATTGAGGATGAGGTCTCTGTCCCTAAAGTGCAATAATCGCGCCACCACCGGTCGAGGGGCACGTCCCTGCTGCGGTGGCCGCGCCGGGACCCTATGGGCCCGCTCCAGGGTGTAGAAGGAGGATAGACCCTCCGGGGCCACCGTGTCTCGGAGCCAGGCCTCCAGATATGTCACCATGTCGCCTTCCTCAATCTTTTCCGGCAGGCCCACCACGCGGATGTTGTTCCTCCTGTTACGGCCTTCCGCATCCTCCGCTCTCTGCTCCAGGACCGTAATCCGGGATAAAGCATCCTTCATGTCCGCAGCCAGGGTCCGCTGTGCCGGCTCCAAGGTTTTCACCGAGCCCTCCACTTCCTTGACCCGGTCCGAAAATTTGCCGTGGTCCGCTCTAAGGAGACCCAGGCTCGTTGCTACCTGGGCAATGTCCTGCTGGAGGGCCGAGCGCGTGGTCGCTATTGCCTCTAGGACTCGGTCAAATTGCTGCTGCAGTGGTGCGCCGCCGGCATCCTCCGGGCCCCCGCGTACCTCCTTGTCCTGGGTCTCCGAGTCCGAAACCGCTGGGGCAGTCCCCTTGGCTCCTCTAGGCTTCCCCATGTCGCCGGCCGCTCTCCGTGTGAGTCCCGGAGCAGACGTCTCCGAGTGCAGGCCCCGGCTATGACTCCCTCGGGTGCTAGGCCCCAGGTCGAATGCCGGAGATCCCCGTCTCCAGGGCCCGTTGGATCGTCTCAACCTTGGCCCACGCCACCAACACGGCGTCCGGGGGCACCGAGGAGGAGGCGGAGACAACCGTCGCCAGGTCGGGCAGGCCCGCACGGCCGACAGGGTCCCGGAGTGGATGTCACCAGGTCCTCCGGAAGATTCACGGCCCCAAAAGGTTGCGCCTCCCATGGAAGTGGGTCGGCCAGGAGAAAGTGGCCAAGCGTGGCGTAGGGAGTGGGGCCACCGACGGGGCCTCCTGACGTCCCCGCGCGGGATCTGCTAGGGTGTAGGCCTCCGTTCATCCGAGTGCAATCCCCGTTAAGAGAGATCGCTCTGACCGATGTCCAGCTCCAACCCCCACCGGGAGCCGGCAGTGCAGGGGATACACCGCCGTCAACGACGTTCCTCCAGTCTAAGGGATCCGGCCAGGGGGACAAAGAAGTCCGGGCGCCATGTTGGGTCGCACTGCGTAGTACCCCGGACTGCGATTTTCGCCGGTTCACCACTTGTGCCGATCACGCCAGGGGCCCCAGCAGGTTTCCGCCGGGTCGGTCCGCAAAATGCGGGGGCCGGGGTGCCCATTCAGCCACCGAATTACAGGATAATCACGGGCTCAGTCCCGGAGCCGAGCTCTCAGGCGACCATCACCATCGGCGCCCAAGCCACGCCCCCTTTGGACTCAACCTTTCATAATGTAAACATAGTTATTTAAGCTAGGATGGGCCACTCTCCAAAATATCTTGAAAACACTTAAAAATAAGTATGTTAAAAAAGAAGCCTTTGCGGCCAATCAGGGTAGCCTGAATACCCCCTCACAGACCCACTGAGAAATGACAGGGCCTGTTGATAAACAGTTTGAGTTGAAAAGTGATTCTGAAATTTAGGGGATTATTTCAATGTTGGCGGTCAGACCGCCGACTGCTATCGCAGACATCAGGTGCCTGCCCAACAGGCAGTCGGAGGTCCAACTGCTGAATTATGATGGGACCACCATGCTGGCAGTCTGATTACACGGTGGCCTATGCTGAGGCCCAGAAAAAGGGCTGCAGCACCACCGCAATGTAAACATAGGACTTTCTGAACATCCACGCACCGTGTTCCATGCACCATGTGATGCATGGCACACAGTGCATGAATGTGTGTGGGAGTCCTGCATGGCCTTTACAGTGGCCCACAGGGGACGGGGCCCTGCTTGGGCCCCTGCTTGGGCCCCCAAAGTCAATTTCCAACAGCCTTTTCATCGTGGTCAAACTGCCATGAAAAGGCTGCTGAAAGGGGACATAATAATCCCAACAGCGGTACCTGCCTCTGCACAGCCATTATTGGGAATTGAGGTTCTGATCGCCACCTCGTCGGGATCAGTAGATCGTGTCAGAGGTGGCAGTCTGTTCCCCGTCCAACAAGGGTTCCACCGCCCGTATTGTAATCCAGCGGTCGGACCGAAGAGCTGTCTTTCAATGGGACTACCACCTGTCGGTAGCGGTCCCACCGTCATCTAATTGAGGCCCTTAATCCTGCATGGTCTGACCCCTCCCTCTTCAGAAACCATGTAACTTAAGGAAAAGTGTTCTAACTATCATAGCTAAACCTCCTGAAACGAATGATGATGACACCAATAACACCAGGATTATCATGACATTCAATTCCGATTCGAGCAGCATACAACAAATTCTGACCAGGAATTGGGAGATCCTTAAACATGATACCATCATTGGCGATATTATTCCCATTAGACCGAGTATCACCTACAGGAAGGGTAGGAACATCAGGGACCAACTAATACACAGTGATGTTACTCTTTATCCCAAGAAACAAGAACATGGTCTCCAGGGATTCTTCCCTTGAGGCCATTGCAAGGCATGCAGAAATAGTACTTTCTGCAAGAGGGCCAATTGTAATGGGATATACAAAGAGATTAACCAATTCCTTACTTGTAGTTCCACCTTTGTCATTTATGTGATTGAATGCCCGTGCAAGTTATGGTACATTGGCAGCACCACTGTTATGGCCAAGAAGCGTATACTAGAGCATTGCCGGGCAATCACACACATTGATGAAAAATATCCGGTTGCCCGCCATTTCAGGGACAAACATTTTTCGAACCCTGGACTCCTTAGATTTTTCATCCTTGAACAAATTCTTAACAGCCCTAGGGGTGGCAATCGAGTTCTCAAACTCAGACAAAAGGTTTGGAAGGGAATGTTACACCATGTATCACTAGATGGTTGTTATCTGTGATGGAGTACAATTTTGAAATAGAATTTGTGAAGTGTAGCAAGAACATGGTAGCAGACTATCTGTCAAGGATGCCGGTGGAGGTAGAGAAAACCATTGCGGAGTTAGCTTCCAGGAAGGGAATGTTTGTGGATCAGAAGTTAGCTATTGTTGCAAGAGAATGGAAGGCGGAAGGGAGAATGATGATGAAATGAAGGAAGTGGAGCAGAAGGTTGTGTGTGGATGGGGGAGAGGGATGGACAGAGAGAGGAAATGTGTAGTTCTTCAAAATCAGGGACAAATTGAGCATTGTTAATGGGAAGTTAAGGAGATGAAGTCAGTTTGTTCCTCCCAAGAGGATTTGAGCTAGGATTCTCAACATTATTCATGAGGGACATCTTGGACAGGTGGTTATGAAAAGGAAGGTGAGATAATCATTTTGGTGGCCTGGTATGGATCATTATGTGGAGGAAAGGGTAAAGAATTGTGAGGCATGTGCAAATAGTGATAAGATCAAGGTGATCAGACAGCCTCCATTAGAGGTGTTGAGGTTTCCTGACAGGCCCTGGGAAAAGTTAGCCATTGATTTTCTTGGACCTGTAGCTAGATTCGGAACAGCAAACAGAGTAATCTTAGCTTTAGTAGATTATCACACCAAGTGGTTTGTGATCAAGACGGTGCCAGAAGTGAACATGTTAACTGTTATTGAATTTATGGAGGAAGTATTCGTGGATGAGGGAGTACCAAAAACTATTGTGTCGGATAATGGGGTGCAGTTCGTATCTAGGGAGATGACCGCTTATCTTTCTTTTATGGGAATTGTGCATGAGAGAAAGGCTCTTTTCCTAACCCAAGCTAACGAATTGGTGGAGAGAGTGAACCGCCTGGTGATAGAGAACATACAGCTGTCTCGCTAACCACCTGTCGTGGAAGAAAAAATTGAGGTGAATGATGTGGTCGCATAGGACAGCTCTTCATTCCATGACAGGAGTCTCACTCTTTGCGTCTTTAAAGGGAAGAGTGCCGAGTGTGAGAGAGTGCCCTGGATGGTTGAGGAGTGTGGTGAATGTTGCGGTGGATCGCGAAGAAGTAACAGAAAGAGTTCTATGTGGCATATTACAACATAAGAAAGGGTGTAAAGCCTGCTGATTGGGTGGTTGTAAGGAGAAGTGGTTTTATCTGCAAAGGAGAAAGCAAGTACTCTACTCCATGCAGAGTGAGGGAAGTCAAACGTATTGTGGTGATTTTAGAGAATGGCACTACAAGGAGTTTAGGTGATATGTGTAAGGTTATGAGGTAAGTGCTCTGCAACTTTTCGAACAATAGTGAGAAATTACTCATCTATGACATTGTAGTGTGTATTTTGTCTTTGGAGTTCAGTTATTGTTGTTATGTAGTTTGTTTTGTAATTCATGCTTTACAAATGGGAATTTCTTGTTCAAGTATTATAGGGGGACATGTGTGGAGACATGCAGGGCTGGCAGCATGGAATGTGATGAGGTCAGAACTGGGAAGAGAATGTTAAGGTATTATAACTGAAGAAGCTAGTGAGCATTGAGCTCAGCTGGAGATGTCATGTTCAGAATAAAGCTTTTAAGAATAAATTTGTGTTCCTGGATCTTTATAGTTGGCCTTAGGAGGGTTAAAATGTACTTCTCCCACTCCAGTCAGTGCTACAGTAGTAAAAGCATTGGACTCAAAAGGGGTAATAGTAACTATTTTCACTCCAGTCTGTGCAGCAGTAGGGACAGTACTTCACTTCAAACACATACCATATTTTAATACATGTATTAGTTGGGAAAAAATACTTACTATTAATATAAAAATTATAACTATATACATTTTAAAAACAATTAAACATGTACAAAATTATATATTTTTTATTATCAAATAAAAAATGCTATTATTTGATTAATTACATTTCTGCACTATACTCCCACATACCTAGCAGCCCAAGTTAAAATACAATTAAAATAAAAAAATTAACACAATTAACATATTAAGTAATAAATAAAATAAGTAATACATGAATCATTGATTGTTATGTTAATTAATTATTACTTAAACAACTTCCCACCCTACCCCCTAAAATACAACACACACCTAACATAATATAAAACATATATTTATTTAATAATGTATATAAATATAAAGTACATATTTTTATTCTAATTAACAATCACTTAAAATTTAATATTTACTTAAAATATTAATTAATCATTAATTAATTACATAATTAACTTACCACCCTCTACCCCTACAAACCCAACACCTGCACCTAAAATATAACTTTAAAAAATAATATTTACACAATTTACATAATCAATTATTAATTACATAATTCATATTAAATAAAAATAAATTAACTCAGAACATGCTACAATACTATAAATGACTATTAACAGTTAAATTAAAATGATAAATAACTTAAAATGACATATTTTAAAAACATTAACAATTTTATAAACAATATATAACACATACCATTAAAACATTATTTAAAACACAAAGATAATTAAACAACAATATTTTTACAACTATATTATTGTAATCAATTTTTACAACAGTGATATAATTGGAAAAAAATATGACTTACACTAAAAATTGATATTTTTGTCAATGATATTCCTGCATCACGATATCTCTGTGACATGATATTAAAAACTTGATATTAGTGTCACTCGATATTTATGACTCAATAATTCGTCCAAATACCCCTATCTGCTCACACAGGCCCCAGTGAATGATAAAAAGTTAAAACGTTTGTAATTTTAATTCCTAAGTCTCCTATGCCATTGAACCCTAGACGAATATGAAGGGGACTAACTACAAAATGAGCAGGGTCGGAAATGTACTATCCCTTCCAGAACTATCATCAGTTAATCTCATGCAAATAATATAGGCTTAGCCATATGTCCCCCTTAGAGGCAAATACACAAGAATCAGTCTACAATCTAGCACATCAGACCATGTACAAGCTACCATGAAGACAGAATGAATTTTAAAATGCTTAGCACCAGTCAAAAGGAATACTTGTGCAGTGCCCAAGACACCTAAGAAAACTTGCATCTTTCTACTCCACATTCAGAATAATAAGCCAAATACATGCATTTAACCAATCAGAACAGCAAATTCAGACACAATGGAAGATCTCTGCACTTGAAAGACCCTCGGTAATGGAACAACCTAGCCAATGCTTTGAGGTTACAATGAAACCATGAAATGTTCAATGTATTGTTCAAAGAGCATATCTATGGGTTCAGAGTACCAGGGAATCCTCTTTAAATTGAAAGGAGCTGAACAATACTGAACTACCCGGGACTACTAAGGTCAGTGTAATTACCATACTTGAAGAATGTGTCCATTTACCATATCTAGGAGTGAACATTACCCCTATGTGCTCTGATTTACCTTCTGGTAGGCATGGACTAAAAAAAACAAATAAATATTTACAAAGAGAGGCACTTTTAGATATCTAACTACCCAAACGTGAATTGGGTTGAACTGATCAAGGAAAGTCTGCAATAGTGTAGTGATGAGGACTGGACCCAAGTAAGTGTTCACGTAAGTTTACTCAAGGACAATACACTCACAACCAGGAGCATCTGGCATCTGCGAGGTTCGTCAGCAACTGACTAAACGTTCCAATGGACCTCACAGATTTCGTTCCACCCCAGAACTTAGAATATACATTGAGCATAAACAAAATGTACTCATGCACACGGTGGACGAGGGCATGCCACACAGCGCCTCGTGAGGACGCTCAATGCTACACCATTTTTCACCATTGTTTTTTTTACATAAAGATTGCACTGTAATAAGACCTAAACAACTTAAATCAAAACAAAACAAAAACTTAAGGCTAAATCTAGACTAACTATGGAATATACCCCTAAAGTGGAGTAAACACATGAATACACCAGCTACAGCTGTACAGATATGAGTGCAAAATCATCAGAATAACACACAGTCACTGAACCTGCTAGGTGTCATTCTTTAGCGACACCCAACAACACCTCAATCCATGGTACCAACAATGTCCCCAACAATAGCCTCCCATGGACAGGTGTCCACACTTCCTGAAGAGGGTAAGCCTGGAGACATTATAGAAAAAGATGTGGCTGACACCTCCTGTGGATCCTGCAAGCACCCAGACCAATAACATGAGTCTATTTCTTTCTCAGCTAGCTTCCTTAAGGTGGCCCCCTGCATATCAGAGAGGCAAACAAGGCTTCTGTTTTTCCACGTTTGCTCACACTTGTGACCTATACAGGTGATGAAAATCTTGATAAACCTTTCATAACCATTCTTGGGTTCTTTATCAATACCCAATCATCTAAGTGAAGATCCGTATTGTCAAAGCTCCTACCTGCGTGCACACATTCCTTGAAGGCAATTTGCCTCTGTTGTACACGGGAATTCACTATAGCAAATCCTGTTCCACCATCACCTAAAGTGATCTTGCATTGCAACCACTCAGGGCACAAACTAGTATGCACCTGTCTACTTCTCCTCAATGTGAAGTGAGCAACACCAGGGGTACTACGCGGTGCAATGTTGTAACACCAAATTTTCTTTTTTACAAACTCTTCAACATCCAGTCCAGGTGACAAGGATGTCTGAATTCTTTCCTTTACTATTCTGTTTGCCCACACCACTCGAACCATTTGAGTTCGGAGTGCAAAGTGACTTTGAGATGATGAACATCATTAAGCACCAAAAATGTACCCATCATGTGAGACAAGAAGTGAATTCCGTTGTGTGTGACCATAGTTCTAGGTGTACTCTCGGCTACAAATACCTGCTCCAGAAACCTGACAACATTCCCAGTGCTCGGAGCATCACAAAACATGTGATACAACCATTTGGAATGGTAATCTATTAGCAGAATTAAAATACCTAATGTTATTACGTAGGACTTCGTATGGACCTGAGAAATCCATCTCAGGTTTATTCCATGGTCCCTCTGGAAATGGAACAGGATAAAGAGCTGTGTCCATAATCTTCAATTTTTTGTCAGGCAACAGACATTCACTGTATGCCTCCAGAAAAAACTCAACTTTTGACTCCAAAGAGGGCCACCAATGGTGTAACCTAATCAATGTGCATGTCTGTGTGACATCCAAGTGCCCACAGTGTGCTGCCATAATATTATCCTTCCTTTGCCTACCGGTGGTATGAACAGGCCATGATGCATGATAAAATCACTAACCACAGATAATTCATCTGCCTCCTGAAAGAAACACACTCAGCCACAGCATCCACCGCAGCCTCCATGGACTCTGTGTCTTTCATCTTACCTGAATCCTCTTCACAAACTGCCCACACATGACAGGCAATCCACCTTGAAGTTCTTTCCCCCAAACAAATGCTTTTCCTGCAACTTAGGGGTCGATTCTGATGTTGTTCGGAAAGGCCTCCAAACGGGATTCAGAAGAAGCAAATCAGATTCAGAGCACATGTTTCTGACCAAATCGTACCCCGTTCCGAATGACCAAGTACGATGCAAGGAAGCCGTCGCACTGAGCTAATTGGTTCTGAACCCGAATCAGTCAGTCCGATTCATTCACAGCCGATTTGTTCGGCTCAATGTAGCTGGCTTTCGGAATAAGCGAGAATGATGCTCGTTTCTGACAGCTGTACTGACTCAGTTATAACAAGATGAAATGGCTGTGGAAATTGGACTTCGGGGTGGCCGTAGCAAGACCCCCTTCATCCGGGGCCCTCCAAATTGGTCGCATGGGGGGACCCATGGGTCCCCCCTTTCCATGCATGCACAGTGTGGTCGGCACCATGTGGTGACAGCTACGGGGTCCACGCTTTTTCCTACCCACCACTATTTGCAATGGGATCCTATGTACGCATTCGGTACACAGACTCCCATTGAGTTCAATGGGAGTCTGACTGAATCAAGTCCCTCACTATACGGACACATCAAAATTGGTTGTTCGGACTCACGGAGCACGATTCGTTCGGAAAGCTCTCCAGAAATGAGTCGTTCAGAGGACTTTCCTAATGAGATCAGAATCAGGCCCTCAGATAACAAGTGTAACAGTCTATCGGAGGCTTTGCCTAGACCAATGCAAGTCAAGATATGCACAAGAGACTTGTGATCAATGAAGACTTCAAACTTAGAACCCCAGAGATAAGTTCTAAACTTATCAATGGCCCAGACTCAAGCCAGAGCCTCATTCTCCATAGTACTGTAGTGTGTTTCCGCAGACCACAGCACTCTAGAAGTGAAAGCTAGAGTGTTCCTTGCCAGACACCCACAGCCTCAGCACAGCTCTCAATCCAGTCAAACTTGCACCCACATTAATGAAACATTTACAGGTGTCCTGCAAAGGACGTAGTTCGGTACCCCCACAATCAAACCTTCAACTTTCTCAAAAACCAATGACACCTCCTCAGACCATGCAAACCTTGCCCTCTTCCTCAACAAAGCACGCAAAGGTTCCACCACCTGTGCATAACTATGAACAAATCGGGCATAGTTTTCCGCTAGACCCAGGAAAGATTGCAGCACCTCCCTGTCTTTGGGAGAAGCTGCTTCTTGAAAAGCCTTAATCAGACAAAATGTGTGTTTGGTGCTCTCAGGTGAAATCATGTGCCCTAAATATTCTAACTGTTTTGTACCCAAATTGCCCTTGTCTTTATGGATAGTCATACCCGCTTTGGCCAACACAAACATCACCTTGAGTAGAGACACATAATGCATCTCCCAATCATCAGCAAAGACCAAAATATAATCTTGGTAAGCCTGCACCCCAGGGATGTCTTCCAACAGATTGTCCATCATTTTCTGGAAAATGCTAGCTGCAGAAGCAAGCCCAAAGGGCAATTTGAGGTATTTGAACACCCTGAAAGGGGCAACAAATGTGGTCAGTTCTTGGGAGTCATCAGTGAGAGGTATCTGGTGATAGGCTGAGTGCAAATCTAAGCTCAACATTTTGCTCCACTGAGCTTAGCTAGCAACTCCTGTATTTTGGGGAGGGGATGGCAGTACACAAAAATGTTCTAATTCGAGGAGCGCATGTCAGCGCAAAACCTAACTTTCCCAGTCTTCTTTCTTGCCACCACAATGGGAGAAACCTACTCTGAAGAGTCACAAGGTGCTATTACCATCTCAGCACACAAATCCTTTAAAAGAGCTCTAAGCTCATCTCTGGCACTTAATGGAAGTGGAATAACTTTACAGACAGTCGGATGAACATCAGATTTCAGGCAAACTAGATATTCAAAGCCTTTGACTGACCGTTGTTTGTCCAAGAATAACTCTGGAAACTGTTTCAGAAGGATCTCAACCTCTAAAGTACGTGAGGTAGCTTCCACACATACTGCATGAAGCTCCTCCGCTTGGTAACAAGCAGGAACACCACCTAAAGTAATTGGGTTCTCAGCACCCGGTAACAGGAACAAGCCCATTTTCGCTAGATCCTGCCAACCAATGATGTTGCGCCCCTTAATTACTACATATATCTCGGTGACAACACATCTCCCGAAGCATTCAATGCTGGAGACAAAATACCCCAACATATGTATGTTTGACTCGCCAAATGCCTTTAGACTTACATCAGACTGCTCAAGTTTGACTTTGCTACCCCATTTACCAAGGAACTAAATAGTAATGGGTGAACTCAAATCAGCCATAATTGGGATTTGAACCCCCTTAATTACTGCAGTGTTCCATGGTCCTTTGACTCAGTTCACTCCCAATATAGCATTACATTCAATGGTAAGTATGACATTGTGTAGTCTCCCAGGACACATATTTACCGATTCAGAGATATCAATGGAACTGACATGAGTGAATCATTTGCCTGACCTACAAACTGCTTGAAAATGACAAATTGTTTGCATAAAGGCAACACCTCCCAACAGCAGGATAGTTGGCATTGTTGCCAAGATGAGATTTTGATCCACACATAACAACTCAAATTTCCTTTCTTAGGAGTTTGTTTACCGCCCTTGTATGCATTCACAGCAGAAACGGAATCAGTAGGATCCTCTTATACTTTTAAAGCATTTACATTGTGCTCTCTATGAATTGCCTTGCTTGAAAGCATTGAACTTGCAACATCTAGGGGCATACCCTGACGCTGTCATATTCCGAGTCGGATGACAATGAATAGCCAGTTCCAACACGGTAACCTGCAGATGGATCAAAGGAGGCAGACAGCAGAGTAAGACATGCAGAGATTGCTGTGATTCTTTTTAAGGTAAGTAATGAGTAAAAATGCATTTTGGACTTCATTTGCCAATGTGGATGTTTATTTCCTTAACTTCAGGTAAAAATGGAATCACATCTCAACTTAAGATGAAATGCGCAAGTTGTGCAAAACCTCAATTTTCACCTCAGACATTACAAATGTGAGACATTCTTCTGAGGTATTCAATCCTTTGTCTATGGAATTACATTGTTCCATTCATTGACATTTCATATTTTGTAGAATGTGTGTAATGTCACATGTTCTTGCTGGGACCACTGCCATGTCAATAACCTGCCATTTGAGATCATCTGCTGTATATGTTTTTTTAACTAAATGTGTCACTAATGTTGCGCTAGGAACTAGGGGCCAGATGTAGGTGGCTAAATACTGGTCGGTAACGGCGAAATTCGGTAAATCTCAGCGTTACCGACCGGTATTTAGCCATGTGCGATGTAGGTAAGGAATCGGTAAATAAGGAATCAGTAAATACCAATTCCTTATTGCTCTTGCATTTAAGAAATCGGTAATACCGATTCCTTAAATGCAATGTAGGAAGCACTGAAAACAGTGCACCTCAGCCTTAAGGAATCGCTATTTACCACCAACTTCAAGTTGGTGGTAAGTAGCGATTTCCTTACAAAAAACACGTTTTTGCTTTTTTTAATGTGCCATGTGGCACACATCCATGCCCTTAGGGCATGTATGTGCGCCACATGTGCACACAGGCACATTTCAGGGGCACCCTTGAAATACCTCCCGCTATTAATGATTCGGTAATACTGAATCGCTAATAGTGAATGTCTTCACATTCATTCCTATGGGCCTCCAAGCCCATAGAAATGAATGGGTAGGTATTCCTTATTACCGAATCTCAATTACCGATTCGGTAATAAGGAATAGTATGGATTCTGTATTTTTTACCGAATCTTTACCTACATAGAAATACCGATTTCTTAATACCGAATCGGTAAAATTCGCTTTTAAGAAATCGGTATTTCACATTTACCTACATCTGGTCCTAGGTATCGTATTTTACTATGATGTTGGCATATTTTGGTTTTTATTGACTGTGAGGTTTGGCCAATATAGGGCAGTCCGCATGGGCACCAGACACAGTATATAACATTGCGTGCGTTGCAGTTGCCTCACCTTTAACATTGATGCCAAAAGACCACCATATGCAGCTGCACTGTCACCTTCTTTTGAAGCATGGCTTACAACACATCTTTCCCTTCTGAGGGAATTGCTTTGGTGCAGAATAAGGGACTGATGTCTTTGGAAGGATCTCACGTCATATGAAGGTGTGGGCATGTCTGTTGTGATATTATCCACTTCTTCCACAAAATCAGGGAGTGGAGACACTATTGTTCTGTGTCTAGTTAATGCAGGAGTTGTGGGACTTGGAGGCAAAATATTTTCAGGCTGTATCTGTGGCTGAGTGTCCTAAGTTTCCACCAGTTCATTTTCTATTGCAATTGTTGCAGTTAGTTCTGTGATATATATGAAAAATAGTTTAGTTCAATAAGTGTTGTTCGGTGTATAAGTTCTCAAAAACTGTCATAAATAAATTTTTAGGACTTACACTGTGATTATTTATGTCGTTTGCTATGTCACGTTAGATGGGACTACAAAATGCAGCATCATTGGACTTTTATTCACTATTGAATTTCAAACTCCAAATCCCATAATGCATTGGTGAACTAATGATAAAATGTGTCCTGGAGTCGTTATTGTTATTAGGTAACTGTGCTTTCCTTATTGGTTACCTTTTTACTTAACACATTTTTATATGTAGCAAATGTATTTCTTACCTTTGCTAAAACTTAGTGTGTGAGAGGTGTCAATGTCAGTGACCTTAACAATAGCTTCGAGCTGCAACGTCCCCTCAATCATATCTTCCAGAGGGCTAGTGGTCGCAGAGTAAATGGTCCTCTGCCTATTCTCTGTGCCTCAGCAAGCCTTGGTTCGTGTCTGCATATCATGCCAGCGCTTGTGTATTTCCTCAAATGAGTGCTGTGTAACACCAACCACACTGATCTTCAACTGGATGTCCTTCGAGAGTTTGAGCTTCTCTTGAGGAAGTCTCACAGTTCAGAGATGTAGCTCACAAGAGAGCGGTGGACAGGCATATCTGGACACGAACACGGTGCTGATGAAGTCCGGACCTTTCAGCTTGGCGCCAGCTGAGTGATAGTCCACCTAAGTGATATTTGTTGGTCCAGCGTACTCTTGCCGTGAGGCAAATAGTGTCTTGTTGTTCAAAATAGGTACATCAGGAGCGTAGGGGGAGTTCATTGTAAAACACCGGACGATTATGTCGCTTGATCCTTTGACGACAGTCTTTGCATCCTGTGACCTGTTGAATTCTGGTTGTATGGCCTGGCTGCTTCCTGGAATCCATTGGTGGGGCAAAGTAAAAGTCCATCTCTTACGCTCTTCGATGAGTTGCCGCGGGACTGCATATGAGCTCTGACTCTGGAGTCACCGCCTCGTCACTCGTGCAAACTTCAGGGGTGGATGTGTCTTGGTCAGAACCTGCTCTCACCACCAGGATTGGGGCATGCGCCAGTTAAACAGATGGTCACTGTATCTTCAGGTCGTCGCTCGGTATGGCAGTGGTGTAGAACTCATTGTGATACTTGACGCTCCCGGGATGTTAGTGATGCACATGATAGATGATAGAGTGGCTGTCATGAGACGACTGTACAACAGGTGATAATGACGGGCAGTGATTTGGGGTGACTGGCGGACCTTTGCCATCATGATACTCGTACGCTGGGTGCAGCTCTTCTTGTTTGGCATGTGTGTGTGAAAACAGGGATGCCCTTTCCTTTAAGCAGCCGGCAACAGGTGGATGACGGTCACTATGAAGAATGATTTCACCGCACCCCAGTGGCTGTCGTATCTTAGAAGTTGCACTCAGGTGATGGTGCGAGTACTTGTTCTGGTCACCTTTTGTTGATCTTTACTGCGCACCTGTTGTCGTCTGCTTTCTTGGAATAGGACTGTCACCGTCCTATATCTCTCCACTCCTTATCTTCTCTGAAATGTGGCGGCAGGCCACGTAATGCAGGTCGCTTCTTGCTGCAGTGGCATCTTGCTGCAGTGGCATCTGGCTGCAGCGGCATCTTGCTGCAGTAGCATCTGGCTGCAGTAGCACCTTGCTGCAATGGCATCGTGTTGCAGTGCACACAAGGCAAGTCTGGACTGGGCGTCTTCTCAGGTGCGTCAGCCATACCAGGGACGGCAGTGGAGGTAGGTGTGCTTTGATAGATCCGTACTGTAATGCCTTCCATACCTTTCTTCTCCTTGACAGAGTATTCCGGCTGAAATTTCGGATCGCTGGGGGAGGTAAGTATCTCCCTTTTCTTGCATCAGTTGTGGCGACGCACCACTCGGAGTGCAGGAGTCTCCTCATGCCTGTAGAGGACTGCTGCACACCAGTCTCAAGGCAGTATCGGAGGCACTCTCTGAATAGTTTCTGGCCCACTGCTGGATGATGTTGGTGCAGGTAGGGTGATCACGATCTCTCTCCTTCCTGCGTTTGGGCCACACGGGGCACCTCTCTCCTCTGTGCTTTTCAGATGGCGGGTAATCTCCCTTAAGCCTACTCTTCGCTCGAGGACACTGCTCTTGCACTTAATTTTATCAGTGGGTGAAATTGCAGCTTCAGGCACCCACTCTACTTAGTCCCTGAATTCTCCTAAGGCTTCCAGACATTTGCTGTGAAGATGCTGTCACTACTTTCGTTGCTCCGTTTTATGCAAGCTTGCACTGTTCATGTGCCCTCCTGGCATTGTCTTTGGGCACCATCGAAGGTGTTGGGCCTCATGTACGTCCTTCTTTCTTGTGTTGGAAGATGGGCACCATTGGTGCTGCTGGGCATACTGTTCCTCTTGGCCTACTTTGATGCAGCTGTGCATTGGCTCTGTGCCCTCAACTGATGTAGGAATACAAACACCACTCTTATTACCGGCCTTAACAGTTCCTGTTCGGGTCTGTCTGCAGGGTGACAGATTATTTTTTTTGTTGCAGGAGGATGGTTTTGCTGTGCATTCACTGTGCCTCGAGTCTCTGAGTTTACTGATTGGTGCAGTACTGCCAGACAGCCACTAGATGGCAGGCCTGCTTTAATCCGGTTCCTTTTCAATGTCCTCGGCAAACTTCCCAAATGCTGCGGGCCTCAGGCACTTTCACTTTGAACCTCCGTGGACTCCACTGCAATATGGGAGACAAAATGATGTTTAAAAACCACCATTTACATTTTGAGAGTTGGTGCTGGGGCAATGCATCTACGGTTTAATTTCTTGAATGTTCTGCTGCTGCAGGCACATGTGTGATTGTGCTATGGGGTTTCTCTGCCAGTCTCTTGCTGCAAATGTTTGGATCGCAAGTGTCAGACACGGTATACTTTCCTGGATACAGGGTGACTTGTTTGCATCTTGCGTAAATGGTGTTTTACAAGCTGGTCAGTTGGCGATCATGGTATTAACTTCGGTGCAGTATCACACCTAGCCACTAGGTGGCACTGCAGGGCTCCCACATTTTTTTTCCCTGTTCTTTGCATACCGTACACCGGGGCAATGCAGTAGCAAGTGGTTTGCCCTAGAGGTTGCCCTGAGCGACTGTAGCACCTCTGATAATTCAGCTTTGCCTAGGCCGGTAATGCGCGGCAATCCTAGTGAGGCTCTCCTGATGCAGGGCTGCTTTACCTTCTTTAAGAATGAGCTCAGTCAGGGCCGCAAGCGGCCGCAAGCGACCACCAGGTGGCGCTGTGAACGCGCACCACCCCAAGTAAAATGCAGAAGTACGGACTGGAGGAAACAGGCTGGCAGCACTCCGAGCTCGCAAGCTTCTGCTTATCTGGTTAAACTTTAAAGGCAGCAGCTGTAAGTAAGTAAGTAAATATGTTTATTGTACAGTTAATTAAAACCATTACAAAAATTGACCATCTCTTATTAACATGAAAAGTAAAAAAAGAAAAATAAACAGCTGATTAAAAACACACGTTTAAAATTGCAGAGAATATCCACTCCCCCTGCCTTGGTAGCCGATAATCTTATTTCTTCATTTCTGTTGGGAATATTAGCAGCAGTTCGTGAGGTACAGTTACCCCCCTAATCAGAGTGTTAACTGCAGGATGATATCAGGCCGAGGAGTGCAGATTTAAAGTGCATATTTAAAGTGCATAATGCCACCTCAAGGAGGAAAGATGGCCATTTAATTGACCCTTTGATGATTTTCTTAGGGCATTTACTTGTGCAAAAAAGCTTGAGGTAATGTGCTTAAAACACTGTTGCAGTACACTTATTTTTAAAACGAAGGTCAGCTACAGATAAAAACTTTACTAGGCAACAGCTTGGTTGTATGTCTTCACCAGAGAAGCTTGCAAGCACCACTTGTCTGCACGACCGTAATTGGTTTTTGTTAAAGATAGGTCTAAGTAGTAACCGGCGCTCTCGCATCAGCTCACGGCAAATCATTATGATGTGGACTATGTCCTCCTCTCCTTCACCACAAAGACGGCACATTGCTGGCTTTGGAGGGCGCAGCCAAGGAGGCAGATGGTATGCCGTCGGTAATAGACCTAACCGAAATTTCAAGAACTTTTCTTTAATGGTTCTAGAGAAGTTAGAAAGGAGGTAGGCTTGAGGAGTCGCTTTCCTATAGTTTTGTATCGTAAGCCAGCCATGTGAGCGTTTTATCAAGGTCGCTTTGTCTTGTAAAATAGACTCTTTTTTGACTATGTTGTTTACAATTTTCTTGAAGCTAGCCATGGTCCTGGGCATTGCCCAGAGTTGCCGTAGCCCCAGCTGGTCCAGTGCAGTGTTCAAATAATATCTGGCTGGGCAAGTTCCTATTGTTTCCACTTCTCTCCACAAGTAAAAATTCAGCGTTCCTGGGCGCCCTTTTTTTATCTTGAACCAAGTTTTAACAAAAGCTCCTTTTCTGGCTAGCTCCTGCCCTTGTATCCCAAATTCCAACCTCATTTGCGCCGGAGAGATAAATCCAGGCAGCCCATAAATTATTCTCGGTGCTCTTGTGATGGTGCCATTTAATATTTCCGCATCACTCCCTCTCATGGCTTCACTTCCATAGGTGATTGATGGTATCAGTTTGGCCTGAATCACCTTGGTCAGTGGGAGATAGCTTGGTCCAGCGGTTATATTTTTCAAGTTTCTTAAAGCTACTGCTGTTGTTAACCCCCTCTTTTTTATTGCCTCAAACTGTGCTTTGTAATTGCCTTTGCTGTCGATCATAACCCCCAGATATTTGTAGTCTTGAACGACTTCAAGCTTGTATTTTGCCAGGTGCCAGTTGTGTTTTGTTTTTATTTTCCGGTAATTTACACACATGACTTTTGTCTTGTCTTGGTTGATACTTAGTTTGTTGTTTTCTGAGTATTGAGATGTGATGTCCAGCAGGCGTTGTAATCCTATGGATGTCCGACTGATGAGAACTAAATCATCTGCGTATAGGAGGTTAGATAGCTGGCGACCTCCCAACTTCGGGGCATGCGCATTGCTTCCATTAAGTTGGATTGAGAGCTCGGCCATAAATAAATTGAATAGTGTCGGGGCTAATACACACTCTTGTTTTAATCCTGAGGTTGTGTTCATCTTTTTTGATAGATGGTCTCCTGCCCCCAACTTTACTTGTACCCAGGTGTTACTGTGCAGAAGGATTAGTTGTGTTAATAGCAGTGGTGGAATACCTAGCTTTTTTAGTTTTTGCCACAGAATGTTTCTGTTTATATGGTCAAATGCGGAACTATAGTCGATAAAACAGATATATAAAGGTTGTTTGATTAGAAGTGCAGCGTCTATCATTAGTGAGAGGACGGAGATGTTAGTAGCAGTGCCCATGTCTCTACAGAAACCGGTTTGATTATAGGGTATTGCTTTAATTTCTGTAGACCATGTTATTAATTCTTGGAGGAGCACCCCGGCATATTTGGCGTCATTATCCAAAAGGGCTACCAATCGGTAGCTCCTTGGATCGTTCCTGTTGCCTTTTTTGTAGATAGGAGAGATTATTGAGCCTCTCCATGATGATGGTACTATTGACGTCTGCAGGATTCTATCAAAAACCGGTTTTAGGGCGGTAGCCCAAAATTCAGGGTCTTGTTTGAATAATATGGGCGGGATCCCATTAGGGCCAGGAGCTCCTTCGCGTCTACCTTTCAAGATTCTTTTGTGAATTTGTGTATTTGTGATTGTAATTGTACAATTCTGCCCATTTTCTGCAATCAGATTCAGCTGGGGCGGTTGAGTTTCCATACTGGACACAGGAGTGTTTGAGCCAGTTTGGGGGGTCTGATCTTTATTAAAATGAGGTTCAAGGAAAGTTGTCCATGCTTTTTCTGTGACATTGGAACTGATACACTGACCTTGAGGATTAGATAGGGCATTAATTTTCTTCCAAAATTGTGCGCTGTTGTTGTTCTTAATATCATACAGGAGTTTGGTCCAAAGAGTTTCTTCGGCTTCCTTTTTGTTTTGCCAGATAATTTTTTTCCGAATCGCTTTTAACTGCCTCAGCTCTTGCAATGCCGAGGGATCTTTCCTCAGTCTCCGCAGTGTGAAGTTTATCCGTGTTTTTAACTTTTTTAATTTGATGTTATTCCGTATATTGAGGCCTGGGCGAGGATTTTGCTGATATTTTTCTCTCCCATTTGGAGGGTTGCCCTTTGTAGCTCCATAGCTGTTACGTAGGGCGTTTGTGAATGCCTCCCAGCCTCCAATTATATCGGGGGTGGCTGCTTTCCCTTCTTCCCAGAGTTGTTTCGCTCGAGAGAGTAGACCTTCTGGGTCTTTAGTACTACATTTTACTCTTCTCTCATTGTTGGTATATTCTGAGCAGAATGTGTTTGCTGGGGGCAGTTTATATAGTGATGGCTCTTCTACCGGGATTTCCTGGTGTAAATGGTCACTAAAATCTTCGCTCCCAATGCAAAAGTTTTTTATTTTTGTGAACATGCAACAGGAGCAGAATGTGTAGTCAATTGTTGTCCTTGTTACAGTGTTATTGTACGTTGCTGTTTGCGGGCGATCTCCCGGGAATCTGCCATTTAATGCACGTACGCCCAGTTGCTCTAAGAACGATAATAGATTTTTCGTGGTGTTAGTGAGTCTTCCAACTGTGCTGACGTCTTGGGGCATTTCCTCCCAAGCAAATGGGTCCTCCTCTGGGTTGATGTCGTTAGCTCGTCTCCTCAGCATGTTTAAATTGAAGTCTCCGGTGATTATCCAATTATTTGTCTTCTCTCCTGTTATATTTTTCACCAACTCCTCCTTTAGTTGTTGGCTCCCTTTGTTTTTGTCACGTGGGTGCAGGTAGAGATTTACAAGTATTATATGTTCTTTACTTGTCTTCCCTTGTAGGGTAATTCGGTTTACTTGCATTTCATTTGGTGGCGCTAGATTGTATGGTAGGGGTTCTATTGCGTAAATACTGTTTATGGAAGTGTATGTAACAAGACCTCCCTTGTTATGACCGAATTTTGCATTTCTAGTTGCCGGTAAGTGGAGCATGTTATAGCCATGCAGAGCCGAAGGTAGTTCGCTCCATGTTTCCTGAAGCGAAATTATATCAAATTTCTGTAGATAGGCTAGCAGTTCTGGGTCAGAGGTCTTGTCTCCCAGCCCATTGATGTTCCAGGAACAGATTTTCAATAAGTTCTTATGTGGGGATACATTATGCTTAGAGTGTCATGGTCTTCTAGTTTTGGTGTTTATTGTCCTGGAGACCCTGCTCCATTCCAGTGTGGGTCTGCTTCTGTCCATGGGTGCCCTCAATGCATTATGTTCTCCGTTTGCCCTGTACTCTATGCTGTTACTGCGCACCCCTCGCAGAACTGAAAATAATCGTGGGCTCAAATGTTCGTGACCGGGGTTTTCTTCTTGGTACTTTGATTCGTCCAGTAGGGGGTCAGGATACCTTGGTTTTGCTAGTGGCTGAAGTTTGATGCCCCATTCATTGAACCTATTTTGTTCCTTTAAGACTCTCTCGGCTAAGTCTGGTGAAGCCCATACTGATTTTGTTAGCTCTGATCCTGGACAATCAGGTGACTCTCTAAACTCAACTGACTCAAGGTCAGTAGTTTATATATTCTCAAGCGTATTGATGGACCTCAGTAAACGCAAGATGTTCCCCTATTTAGTATGTCGACCCGACCCCTTGATATGTACTCTGGGTGGAACATGGTTGCTGTCATAACATCTGAGCGCCCTGTTTGTTGAGCCATGATGGGCTCTGCCGCTGTTGAGGTCTCTGTTGGCAGTGATAGCCCCCGTGATGTCATAGTCAAGCCTAATGACTGGCTATCGCTTACTAAATCTTTCTCCCTATTCAGTGTTGATGTTTTAATTATTACCCCCTCCATGCCGATGCTGCTTTGTGGGACTGTTTTTTCTCCTGCTGACTCCCTCGAGCCATTAGTTGATGATGAAGCTGAACCTTGTATTGCCTTATTGAGAGTACAGTCCATTATTTTTAGTATCGGAGGTTCCCCTGTAGAACTCCCGCTGTTGTTCCCTGGTTTCTGCTCCAGTCCATCACTAATCAATTCAATGGCAGTTGTTCGTACAATAGTTTCTAGTCCTTTTTCCTGACTTGGGCTCTTTTTTTTTCCTCCCGCCCCAGGGCCGTGTCTTCTTCCTCCCTGCACATATGCACTAGTTGGTCATCCCTTAGTTCGTCCCGGGTCCTGTCGGTTCTGTCCTTGTTGTGAGGCGATGCCTGCATGGGGTTTTGGTTTCGCCCCTTCCTTCTTTGTTTTCTCCGCTGTTTGGCAGATAGTTGTGCCCCTTCAGTCGGTACCTGTTTTTCCAGAGAGTTGCTGGATTGAGTAGTGTTACTCATCAGGGCTGCTGTTGCTCCTTCAGATAATGCACTGGCATTTGGCCCTGGTATGGATGAGTCCCCATCCTCGCAAAGCTGGTTACCATGTGATGTCAGTGCTGCACTTACGGTTTGCTTAGCCTGTGCCTTGTGTCTTTGGGATTTGCTTAGTTTGGTCATTTCTTGGTCACTGACGCTGGAGGGGATCTCACCTGGCATTGACTGGGCAGGGACTGCTTTCCTTATGTCAGCAAGGAGATTATCCAGTGCTGATGGTAATGTTGCTAGCTTGTCTACAATTGTTATGCAGGTGCAGCTGGCCCGGGCGAATTTTGTCTCTGACTGTGCCCTCTTGATCAAATTGTTGAGGTCAGCCAGCTTGTCATCTATGCCAGCGACAAAGATGAAGAGTGAGTTGAGGACTGACAACTGGAGGTCCATCTTGTCTGAATGGTACTGCAGTGCGTTCACAGACATTTGCATTGTGTGCAGTAGGGTGGGCCAGATGTCGTCCTTATCCAATGATGTATCTTTTCCGATGTTGAATTTTGGAGAGTTGTTATTTCTTCTTTCTGACTCGCCTCCGTTGGCGGCAGAATAGGACGCGACTAATCCCTCCCATTCTTCAGGTGTAAGATAAGATGTCTCTAGTTCAATTTCCTGAGAGATTGGTGGTCGTTCTGTAATGCACTCAAGTTGTGGAGTGACAGGGCTGAGTTGGGTATTAGATTTTTGCCCGGAGTAGTTGAGTGTGCGCGTCTTGTAAGGTTGGTGATATTTCGGCCTCTGTTTGTTTTGTCGTATTGTAAGAGTCTGTGCTATCTGCTTTGCTCATATTAGACGTGGTCGTCTTAACTGTGCACACCTCCGGGTGCTTACGTAATCCAAGTCTATCCAGTGAATCCGGTGAGTCCTGTCCAAAAAAAAAGCCCAGTTTGGGACAGTTATCCTTAGGGTTATCTTTTGTTTTAGCCCACGAAGGCGTATCCGGTCGCTGTAACGAACCGTGAGCGGCAGGGCTATGCTTCTGATTCCCAGGAGCCTCCGCCTCTCCTCCCAATTGCAGTGGTAACATTTTGAGCAAGGGTACATCCTTATCTTGCTTGTAGAGGATGGTGGTGTTAGTGCTTTCCCCCTTTTTTCCCTCCCTGCCTTCAATTCCTCCCTCTGCAGTGGTCACTCTGTGACTCGCCGCTTGTTCGAGTGTGATATGCCTGCTCCCATTATCTAGTACTTTATTTATAGGCAAGGTTGTCTCCAATTGATTCAGGTCGTCGTATCCCAGGTAATTATCTTCCTTGGATACCTGGGTCCTTGCCTCCTTGGTTGTGGCTTGTGCGTCTTTTCCCTCTTTGAGGCTTGCATCGCAAATGCCCAAGCCGCAGCTTTTTCCAGCAGCTGATAGGTTTCTCAAGTCTGACCCCTGCTGCTGCCATTGCTGCCGCTGCTGTACCAGCTGGTGTTCCGTTTGGTGTGCATTGAGAGGTTGAAGTGGGTCAGGGAGGTTGGTTACTTTGCTACTATTTAAGCACAGTACCGGCCCAGCGTCTTTTAAAAATGAGAATATTGTGTAAATTTTCGGTTGGTATGTTAACTTAGGCCATCTGGAGTCACTGCTTAAGCTGCTTGCCATACCACTTGATAAGGGTTCAGGACTGGTAAGGAGCGGGGAGATTAGGCGGTGGGCTTCATCTATAACCCTCACGAGTGCTTCGGTGCTACTCTTGTTTGTAGACTTCTTGTTTGCTCTCCTGGTTCTTTTGGCAGGGTTTGCAGGTTCCTGTTGCCTTATCCTTCTGGATCGCATATTTACGTGCGGGATACTACGGGCCGGTTTTAGGTTGAAGCTACTGTAAAATTTTCCTAGTGTCGTGTCTTTCGTGAATTGATATCTTATCTTCCGCTCTTAATAGACTGTATTTGGCACACCTCGTAGCAAATGGAAGGGGGGGAAAGCGTATCCGGAGTGTGGTAGAATTTCTAAGCTTGTGAGCTTGCAAGCTTGTGCGATAAACCAACGGATCAGTAATCACTAGTCAGTAGAGTCAGTAAGGTAGTAAAATAGTAAGTTTAAGAGGCCTCACCATACAGCCCGCTGTATCTTGTGCACTGTTCTCCGTTTTCCTCCTCCACCGACTCCTCCTTTGTTGATCTCTGCGGTCCTCTGTGGTCCTCAGGTCTCGAGTATCCAAGCCCTCCTGGAGGCCGCCACAGCCTCTCGGCCTCTCAGCCTTCCTCCGCTCCTCTCACAGACGCACTCGCGCCCTATTCCACGCCGCTCACAAGTTCACAAGTTTCTCAGCGGCGGCGGATATAGTACGCGGGTTGCAGGTCGCGGGCTGTAGCACTCCTGCCCTCCCAAAAACCGCAAGCTGCTAGCCCCCTCGGCCTGTGCCTCTCCTGCACAGGTCTCTCACATCTGTCACCGTTTTGACTCCTGCTTCGGACTCCTGCTCCCGGTGCGCCCGGTGCCTACTGCTGCCCCCACTGCGGATTAGTGCGTTATAGCTGGCGTGCTCTTGCTCTTCTGAGCCTTTTTTTTTCAAGGAGCTGCAAACAGGGCCATTCTCCACTCAACCTGAGCCCCCAGGACCCGCCACCACTCACCACCAGTAAGAGTGGTGGTGGAAGTGTCTCGGGAGCCACTCGGGAGCCACTCCAGCCCACCGATCCAGACCGCCGATCAACACGGCACAGCACAGCAGCTCTTACGGCTGGAAAGGGGCTGGAAAGGGGCTGACAGAAAGACGGGAGCGAGCGAGCGAAAACAATGGCCGCAGCAGTCCCGCTCAAGTCCCGCTCGAGCTCAAGCTCAAGCTCCGGTCCGGTCCAGTCAGTCCCCCAAGTTCCGAGCTCCAAGCTTCCGTGCGATGCACTGCCCTCGGTTCCAGCTCCTCGAGCTCCGTGAGCGGACTCCTCCTCCTCTAGCGACTTCCGGCTCAGGCGTCTCAGCTGTAGGATACCAACTGTTGTGGTGAAAAACAAAAAAAAACTGGTTGCATGAGTCCCGGATACTTCAATTGTCGGGGCTTCGGTAACTTTCTTAGCGCTACAGGCTGTGTCGCTCGTGCAAACCAGTGAACTGATAGGTGCAGAGGGGGTGTTGTTTACACTGGATGTAGCTGGGGATCGTCCTCACCTGCAGGCAGCCAGCACGCCTCCCGCTGTATTTGTCACTGCCCTTGTACCAGTGACGGTGAGGCCTGCAGGTGCTGTGCTTGGGGTCACTTCAGCTGCTGTGTAGGGATGGTCACGAAACGCACGGAGCCGTCGCCTTTTTTTCCCATTTAGTTTTATCCTCAAGCTCACCTCTCTGGCTAGCTGGGTTCACCGCTTCCCCTCGCGAGTTTTAACAAACTGCACCCACGCTGCAGAACTTACACATTCTCGCCACCTTAGCCCGGGCGTCCCTTGCAGGGCACGTACTTGTGCTGCTGTGATTTACGGTGCGGTTCTCTGAGCTGCACTTTAGAGGTGTCATGGTAGCTCCACTAACGCTGTGGGCGTATCGTCCCTCCTAGGCGCTGGGAGGACACATGCGTGAAGGGAAGCACTCGGGCCAGTGTAACTTCGGGCCAGCCACGCACCTCACACCCTCAGGGATGCCACATCCGGCTGCAAACTCACGCGACCGGGCATCCATCGCCTGAGTCCTGGCAAATCTTGCTCTGCACGTCCTTCATGGAAGCCTCGATCGTAGCACCACATTCAACGTTGGTTGCTGTCATGCTAGGAGATGGCGAGGGGGAGCCTCAGACTGACGCTCCTCCTTCCTTAATGTGGAACAGCAGAGCCAATGCCGCCACATATGCGGGGTCAATCCCATCCTCGTCGCCAGTGTTAAGTTCTGGGCCCTAGGCCCACATACTATGAGAAGGACGACAGACACATAGATATGGTGCTGGAAAACTAGCCTCGAGCACGTGCACTCGGGCTCTTTTATTTGCGGGGTCACCTGACTGATGATGCCCGGGCTACTAGAGCCAAATTTCGGGGGGTGGCTGAAAAAGATTTCGGGGGGGGGGGGGGCTAAGTCTTCCAGCCATAGGCAGAGTGGCTGTAAGAAGGGGTGAAAACACAACACAAGCCTCATTAACGAGTAAATGGTCTTTTAAAGACCTGTGAAGTACTCGGTTCCGGCTGCAATTAGACGGATGCCAGCCCGCGAGGCTGTCTCAGCCGGGATGACACACATGACGGGGGGCTGAAGCCCAGTGAGCCCAATGGGTGCTGCGCGCCTGACGCCCGTGTTGGATGGGTGAGGGGGTGTGTGTGTGGGCCAGCCCTCAGGGGAGTGGCTGGCAGAAACACTAGACTGTGTCCAGCAGGACACAACATTATGCAAGTTTAAATGGTGCCGCCAGTCACCCACTCACACCTTTTTCACCTAGCCTTCGGTACTTCCTTTCTCCCCTGCTGAAGCCTCTTCCATATGCATCTGTAGGGCTCTTGGCAGATCTACCAAGCTCTAGAATGTTCTTGAGCGTCACTGTTGAGAGGCACCGCAGGGATGTACAATTCGATCTATCGCTTCGGCCTCTTCTGCTTTGCACATGCTCACCGTGTCACACAGTTAGACATGCACTGCAACCCGGTGTTTTAACAGGTTACCGACCAGCTTGTTTTACAAGAACTTATCTTAATGCTTATTTTTCCGAGGTTTGAAATGCGCATTGGTGTACCAACAATCAGTATGAATGAGATTGTCCGCCAGTCAATGTTAAGGAGCATTCGTAAGATCCGATGTTTCCACGCTCTTTTTTGTCTGATCAAAGATATGGGGTTGTGGATATAAACAAAACTAGTTCTACAGAATATCTTTTACTGAATAGCCTCGGAAACGACCGCATTTGTGGTAACAATAGGGTGTTAAGGAATTCCTGTTCTCGCCAGTCTATAGCATGGAAGACAATGTTTGGTGCATGCTGCTCTCTAGCGGTCAATGCGGGAAGTGTGGAATTAGTTTTGTTGGTGTAATTATTAGGTACTTCATTAAAGTCAAGAAGGAGAAATAAAAGCATAAATAATTGATGAAGGAAAAAATAATTGGGGATTTCAGTTCCTTTCAAGACTGCAAGAGCGTTGTGTGGCTCAAGAATTAACTAAAAAATATTATACACAGTGATTATCTCACAAAGTGCTGGAAATGAAAAAACAATACCAAGACGGGGTTTTTATTTTATGTAGATGGGTAAGTAGGTTACTGCTTTTAACACAGAACCTTTCTAATCTAGTACAGAGAGCTATGAACCAGCATCAAGGACCTGCATGCAAACTGCAAGGCGTGGCTTAAGAAACTTTTGTTTTTTCTCAATCTGTTGAATTGTAAGGCTGCTAAAAAGGGTTTCTTTGGTTAGTAATAAAGTCTTATTAGTAAAGACCAAATCCATGCACTGCGTTATGTTTTAAATCCTGACTTTGTGTTTCTCCTGGCCATGAACTCTTTAACATATAGGGTCTACTTACGATGTAGGTCAGACGAGCGTCTGACCGACATAGTAGTGGAAACGGACCGCCAAACAAGGAGTCTGCTATTCTGCTTCCACAATTAGGATGCGACTGCCTTCACAGCAGTCACAAAGTGTATATTTTCAATTGAAGTTTGTGCTGCGGGTGCAGCACCAGCCTCAATAGAAGATATACACTTTGAAAAACGTCCCTGCACTGAGTGGCAGGCACCAGGGATGTTTTGGGGGCACCTTAGGCCTCATGCGGAGGCAGCAAGGGGACTTGGATCCTGCTAGAGGGCCCCCAATGTCACTTTCTGACAGCCTTTCCATGTTGGAAAGGCCTACATGGAAAGGCTGTGGGAAGCGGACATCATAATCCTGAGCATGCGCCACCATTTGAGGGTTATCAGTCCTTCTGACGCTCCGACGGGCTCAGCGCAGCAGAATTCCCCGTGGGTTTAACTCTGACCACCGGTATTGTAAAAACCATTGATGTTGGGCGGAAAGCTTCTGACTAGCTGTCGGGTGGCTTTCTGCCCAACATCGTAATAGGGCAGATAATCCCTACTGGTAAAGATGATGTGTTACATCTATGCCTTGAAACCCTCATTGTCTTGAGTCACATCCTATACACTTATTTACACCCTTCTATGATTAATTGTCAGTGTGTAGTGTGTGTGTGGGGGGGTGAGTGTGTGTGAGAGGTAAAGTGCTCTGATACTCTACAGTGGAATGAGTAGCTCCATAAAAGAATTAAAACAATTTGGCTGGGCTTTTAAATTGTTATTTATGTAAGCACTTATACATGCATCTGACATTCTTGCAGTGCATGCATATCTATTGCATAGGGGGTTGAAGAAAGTTAAACACCTGGCTCCAAATTGTAGATTCTCTTACATGCTTGTGAAGTGATTGCAAGCTGTGTGGTTTTGTCCCCCCTCCGTTGTATTGGTGTTTAGTTGTCAAGGTAGCTCATAGCTAGGATTCTAATCGAAAAAAAGTAGGGCTGATGACTCGTTAAATTCAGCTTTTGTTTTGGACCCAGCTGAAATCTAAGATAAGAAAGCCTAACTCGCTGCATCCACGTGGCTGTTCTGAACAGAAAGCAGACAACCTGCGGGCATTGCCGGATTGTGACCTGGTGTTGGCAAATTACACTGGGACAAATTCAGCATATTTCACTTGGGCCATATGGGTATCCGATCCAGCTCAATTATAGATTCCAGATCCGTGATCTGGCTAGATTCCCCCTACATTCCAGCCCTGACCTAACCAAAAATGTACGGTGTGGAGCAGGTTAGTCCTATTCCATTTTTTTTTCACCAGAGAGGTTGTAGTTTGCACGCTGATGGCGCAAGTCATGCTGCTGTAGTTATACTATAAGAGTAAGATAAAGAAACACAAGCTGCTGGTCCATTTTGCTCCTCGATTTTACTTACAAGCTATTTGCAAAATTTAAGTGCCTGATTTAGAGAGAGTTAGTGTAGTGCCAAGCCGCTCTGACAGCTGCTCTCTCAGAGGCACTATCACAACAGAGAGGAATAACATGTCAGCTAAGTGTGTGCCTTAGACCTACAGCTGACGGGAGAAATCATGACTGGCAACACTGGATCATCACCCACAACCCACTGCCTCCTTCTGGTGCTCAGATACTCATGGAAGGTGGAAGAACGTGAGGGTGGGGGTGAAAGAACACCATCAGCAATTCTACCACCTCTGCAGAAGGCACCATACTACCCTTCCTTTAGTTCCCCTGGGCCTCAAGAGTTGCAGGCAAGGTGGCGGAAGAACATTCCCTAAGTGACATCACAGCAGTGAATTACTAGATTTTGAATGAGGTATTCACACTAATGGGTTCTTATGAAAGCCATATTCAACAAGATGAACACAATTATTTCAGCCACTTGCCAAGCACCAGAATTAGTTATTGATACATTATTTACATTGAGGTGCAAGTCTCATTGCCTAGCATTATGTAAAGCACATAGAATTATAGCTGGATAGTAACCCTTTCATTCTTTTTTTACCCTCCTATAATTTCATGGTATGTATGCCCCACCCCTAAAACCATGTGCCCTGCTTTCAGCATTGACTCGGGCAGAGGAGTAATAGGGAAGCCATACATAACATGGCCTCCCCTAACAAAGGTAATAAAAAACCCTGTCTTCTATTTCCCACCCCTACTTACCCCATGCCTTCCCTGCTTCTACCTTCTCCATCTCATCTGAAGCTGTGCTCTCTGATCTCCAAAGTGTGCTCATCTGAATTTGTTAATCGATGTCAATCTGCGTATTAATGTTGCATGTCTGTGTGTTCTTGTGCAATACAAAAGTTCCTATTGGTCTCTTGAAAGGTTCCCAGGGCCTCAGAAACAGCACTTAGGGGCCAATACTCCTTTGAGTAGAGGCTCCCAACAGGGTTCGATTAAGGTCTAATTGCTCTTGGTTATCTGGTTACTTCAAGAAAAAGGCCTCTTGCATCTTGTTTTATCCCTATAGCCATGCAGGCAATCTGACCCTTGGAACCCATTTCTCAGTCCTAGGTAGAAGTGGGAGCCGGTCCAGCCCCTCAGGTGTCCACACAAATTGCAGACACCAAGTGCAGTCCTCTTCACAGGTCCAGATGTGTTCTGATGAGTTGCAGGTGAGGTGTTACTTTTGTAGGATTCACAAGTTGGTGGGTGGGGGCGACTGAAGGACACTCCCTAAACATTGAGAAAAACATTCCCAGGGGAAATCCATCCGATTTTGCAGCACATTCTGTATGCCTTACTGCAAAACATCCCAGAATACACTATTCTGACCAAAATCCAAACATGTCAGCACCCTTCGGCCCTTGGAGGTGGCTTGTGTGCCAGTCAAGTGTGTGTCTAGGCAAAGGAGCAGTTTCTTCATTCTCAACCACATCATACTGGTACTGGAACCAGTCCGAGGGCCGGCTTTAGAGCTGTTGGCACCCAGTGCGACAATGCTTGTTGGCGCCCCCCAATGACCACCTCCACAACGCATTCCCTCACCACCACCCTTTAACAGTGCCCAAGTCGCCACAACCAATCTCTCTCAGATGCATATATAGCACTCCCTCTCAGATGCATATTTAGCGCCACTCATACCAGTGTAGGGTTTCAGAACACTTTGCCTCACACACACATTACACAATCAATCATACGTGTGTAACTCAGCGTATAGGAAATGTTACAAAATCCAGAGGACTACAAGGTGTAGTAGTCACATGTCATCCATACTGGTAGGCAGTGTGATTTAATAGTGTTTGGTCCAGAGAAGCACAAACTCAGAATTTAAAAAGGAACACCATAGTTGGGTGTTCTCTTTAATAATAAGAATAGATTTCTGCTCAAATTAATCCTTTTTGCAACATTAATCTGCTCAAATCAATACTTTGCAGCGTGCATGCAGTTCTTTGATAAAAGTTAATAGTTCAGCGCAATAACAAAGTGCATAGAATGTAAATAGGTCAGTGGGTTACTGCTTTTAAAAGAGACATCATTTTGTTACTTGCAATTTATAAATTGAAATACTAGATTAGGATTTTAACTTAAATAAATTGCAAGTAACAAACAGATCTCTCTTTAAAAGCAGTAACCAACTGACCTATTTACATTCTATGCACTTTGTAATCTGCTCGGTATTAGTGTTCTGCAACAGGCGCATTACCCCTCTGCGCTACTTTATAGTGATTCAACCCAAATTAAACAAAAGTCTGTTGCTCATCAGAAAAAACATTAATCAAAGGATTTATCCCGACATTTTTTGTTGCCTGGAAATTGCAGGAGGAAACGAACGCGGCAGCAGGTGCTTTTTTATAATAATAATCTTGCTAACGCGGCGCCCCCTGAAAGCCAGCACCCGGTCCTATGGCACCGGTCGCACCGCCCTAGAGCCGTCCCTGACCAGCCCTCCCATCCCACTGGGCTGTTGTCAATCTGGCTACAGTTGGTCCAGGGAACATGGGATTCTCTTTCCCAGGTCTCCCTTTACACTTAACTACCAATGAGGAAGCTTCACCCCGGCCCTTTCAAGTTTATGAAGTTCTTGAACATTCCGAGCTGCCATATGTGAGCTAGACGAGTTTCATACTTTTCACTCCGGTCTTCCCGACAAAAGGCTCTTGTTTCTGCTCTAGGTGCAGTTTTCACACCTCAGTGGGAAGCACTGACAGGGGTTAGCAGCTGGCAGGCTAATGCTAATTATGCTACAGGAGGTTCAGGCAGACATAGTGTAACTTTTTAAAAGTTACTTTTCCTACATTTTTATAAAAAATGCACTAGATTTTTAATAAGTATTAAAAGAAATGGCTGTTCATCTCTGTAACTTATCCCAAACACATGTTGATAGAAATAGTATTTTATCTTCATTTTTCTCATAGAAACCTCTACAGCCCTAGGCAGTGAAAATACCCTTTGGGGGCTAGTCATTGCAGGTACATGCCTACACCAAGATCCTGATTTAAAGTTTGGCAGCCTGGTTACTCCATCACAACATGACAGATGTTCTGCTGCCTCATTACAAGAGGATTGTATCCTAATGCACTTGTCATAAGGTGGAAGAGATATCTGTCATGTTTGCGATGGGGCTCCCATTTGTCAAACTCTAAGTAGACCCAAATTCTTGCCCGTACAACGTTTAAATGCTAGGTAATTTTACTTGTGGGGTATGTATGGCTGGCTTATTTAATTTTTAAAAGTACTAATATTTAAAACTGTTATTTTGATGGGTTCACTTGCAGTCTTAAAAGCTGCAACAGTCAGACTATTCAAGTATGTCTGAAGTCTTGTGTTCTTTGTTAGCCTAGTGCATAGTACAACATGTGCTGCAGTCCACTGGTG
The DNA here is from genome assembly GCF_964204655.1 of Triturus cristatus. NCBI lineage: Eukaryota > Metazoa > Chordata > Amphibia > Caudata > Salamandridae > Triturus > Triturus cristatus. The sequence continues at coordinate 549,304,056 of NC_140587.1, read as the reverse complement.
GTGTTGAACATATTTTCCTGCATCATTTGCTATGGCCTTTCTGGAAAGGTAAACATGCCACTTATCAGTTCTCAAATTCTGTCATGTTTTAGTGGTCAGAGAGCATAAACTGGACAGCAGTATTCTAGTGTGCATAGTTAAAAAACAGCAATACCAGTCAGCAGAAAAAGAGGGTGATCACGTAAAAAGAGTTCTTCTCACACTATTTTATAGGCAATGAACTCTCTTTTACCAGACTGACCCTATGCTGTACATTTGATGTTTATAATATATTTTACTGATTTTGTTGAGGCACCAGAAGCCACTTCTTGGAGGCTTCCGAGTAGTGCTGAACTCAAGGGCATCAAATAAGCATCAAATGTAGTGGACAGAAACAATGTGAATATATGGCATATCCTCCAATTAGGAAACAGGGCCCCCTGTATACAAGAATCCCTGCCAGGTGCAGGGAAATTTCAAATGTTTAAAAAACCTACTTGAGCAAGAAGCAAATAATCTAAATGTGCAGGCATACAGGAAACAGATTGACATATAGTAGACAATTTAACTATATTTCACCAAATGACTGAGGGAACTTCTAGTATTTTGAACACAAAATAATTTCTAATATTTTGAATACATTATTTAAAGATGTAAAATTGTGAACAACATAATACAATATTTACATGAACAGTGTCCTATATAATTATCAATTCATAAGGTAAATCACAAAATGCATTCCATGAGCTAGTTATTTGTTCCAACGGTGCATATACTCATGTTCAGTCTAAAAATCCTTGATACATGTGACTGAAACTAGAAGAATTGATTCGTTGAAGCAGAATATAATATTGATTTAATTCATAATGTGAATGGTTTAGGTTGTATGTGGCTGACGATAAAATTACACTACATGCGTTTCGGCAGGAATGCCTTCATCAGGGAGCCGTCACATCCTTCACTAAAACGTGGCCATCAGGTTGTAATACAGTGGAGGGCCACTGTGATATAGGACTTCCAACTGACAACCGGTTCATAAAGGTGCACCGATGAGCAAAAATCAAGGGTCACGGAGTCCCGTCTCGTTAGAATGTCAGGTAAGAGTAACCCGAACTCAGGCACTGGGCGTCAGTACTTGCTTAGTTTCGTGATAATGATGATAAATACATGCGGAATGAAAAAGGAATGTCCTTATATTTGCCCATGTGACTGACTATGGGGAGACTGTCTGCTCTCTATGGGCAGCGGTCTGGCAACAACACGTCTCACATCTCATCCACATATGCAGCATATGCTAACATATACTGAATTATAGTCATTAAAACAACTGCTGAAGCCGAAGATGACACCAACTCCTGTCAGGTTACTTTCCACTTCATGCATTGACTTCACCCCTTAATTTACGATATGCTGAAGATTTCACACTTTTTCTGGGGTCATATGGTTATTTTACAAATGAGACAGGAAAAAAGCAGAAAAACATTTTCTGCTTTGTGTAAATTCAAGGGCAAGCTTTTCAAAGGATTCGCTAAGAGAGAAACTCTAAATTCTGCAGCCTTTGACATCTTATGTTCCAAGTATAAGTCTCCAGAATTCCACTTACTTTGTATATGTTGCTGCGAATGACAAGGTTAGACAGTAGCCGCTGACTGGTTTTGCTGGGCTCACCGAAATATTTTACCCTCCTACACTGAATGTTTGTTCCCAGTTCAGACAGGAAAGCACCTGCACTAGGAACAACATCTCAGTGACAGAAAGACTGGTTATTTGAAGCCACTGGTCCATGTTTCACTGTGCCGGCTGCAACTGCCTTGCATTTTGTTGTACCTGCTGCTCAATATATAAATATTAAAATATAATTCAATTACTTTTAATTAATTCTATTCATTAATTTTAAGAATTGTATAATGCATAATATATTTTTTTTTTAATTTAGGTTGGAATTTGTTTATAATTTAAACTTCAGAAAAATAATTTGTATTCAATTTAACATATTCAAAATAATTACAGTTGACAATTAAATTGAAGTTAAGTGTAACATTTTTTTAAATAGGTACACAACATTTTTTACATTTCAATTAAAATAATTGTAAATTTTTTTTTAGGCTTAACAAACTTTTCAACTTTTCCCTATACTTACCTATACAGCGTTCTCTGCCCCCTTAAAATAGGCACAAGAATAAGCCATTTGTTAACTAAATAAAACTCTATACTGCTGCAAGCTCAATGCCTACTCCTCTCACGATATCCAATAAATACTTCAGTGTTGTGTACTTGGACCATATGGGACCATTGCAAATGTCCATCAATATAAGTATATGTTGGTTGTGTTCAAATTATGCTCTAGATCTCTCTGCAGTTGCCCACAAAAGACTGCCACTGTTTGTGCACTCATAAAATACTTTCAGTGCCTAGTAGTGGGGGGGAGTAGTGCACACCCTTCATACAGACAATGGTCCAGCATTGCTACAAAAGTATTTACTGAAGCCATATCTGCTCTTGGAGTATGCCTGCTACTCTTGCATTGCTTCCATCCAGAAATGAATGAAACCGTTGAGAAAATTAATGGTACACTTAAATAGGCTTTGACAATGAAGGATTGTCGTGGTGCCATAATCTATATCCGACTCAGCGAGCACTCAATATTTTGCCTAGGGGTTAGTAGATGGTCGCACACTATACAAAATTTTATTTTTGGTAGCTATGCATGTGCACAATTTAGATCTCACTGGAAAAGCAGAACCACAGATCGATACATCTGACTGCATCTCACATAGACATCTGTTGCAGAATATCTCAAATGAGAGAAACTTGCAAACAAGAAGAGTTTTCCTGGCTGACTGACAATACAGCTGCTGTTCACAGGTGGCTCCCAAAATTAGTATGGAAATAGTTTGCTGAAAAGGTACCATTTATACCATACTACAGACCACCAGTGCCAGTTCTTGGGGTAGAACGTACTCACTCTGTCATCCTGCCACCATAGCCTGGTGCTAAAAAAAACAGCAAGGTCTCCATTTATCACATAAAGAAGTATCATGTGGCTGATTCTAATCAGCGGCCCACTGTTTTTGTCAAAGTGCCTCCAGATTAGTCAAGTACATTCTCTCTCTGTTCTGGAGTTACCCCAAGAAAAGATCAGCCATGCTGAAATCATTGGTCCAATTTGAGGGACTGCTGAGTCACCCGCTTTACTACCAACTTGGAGTAATGATTGGTACAAGCAGCATCTTCAACGGTTGAACGTGCCTGCAGCAAAATCAACTACACCTGCACTTTTTGTGTCAGTTCTGTTTTTAGAACTGTCACAAGGAGAGGGCCAATGAGTCACATTAGAGGGGAGTGACCCATGAAGTACTAGGCTACTTGATGAACAGTTAATAAAAGAGGTCTTAGAACAATATGCTGCAAACAAGTTTGGCACTAAAAACCTGCTGTGTTCCACTGAAGAGCTCATGAAAAGTGAAACACGTGTCTTAGGCTACGAAAGATTAGAAATTTGAGAGGAATGAACAGTTACTAAGCCTTGCTCCATTGGAAGAACTGGAACTGTGCAAAAGATGGACTACATTGACCAGAATGCATTAGGAGAACTGCTCTGGCTGGTTCTACTTGAAACTCACAACTGCAAACTAATGGTAAGTGCCATTCCTGTTTTGAATACGGCCACATGGAGATTGTTTTGCATAAAATGGTTCCCGGGGCCAATGGCTTGCACCGGAAAGGAATGACCCTCGCAATAACATACTGTTTGTTGAACACTTAAAGTCAGCACTGGTCTTTACACTGTTTGCTGGAAACACATTAGGAGCTCAATGCCTGCTGTGCTCTACCAAGGAGCTCATGAAGAGTAAAGCAAATGTATCAAGGGATAAAAAAAAAAAAAACATTTGAAAGAATTGAACAGTTTCAAGCTTATTTCCAATAGAAGAATTGTAACTTTGCAAAGATGAACTACATTGACCATTCCTCTTTTAAGTGTGGTCTAATGGATGCTGTTTTGTATAAAAATGGTAGTAATCTTACTTTAGTTGAAAAATTCGACCCTGATTTCGTTGTCCTCAGAACAAATACATTTCAGTTACTATAAACATTATTTTTTATAGAAACATTTTATTGACATTTCACAGGTTAACATCCAATAGCGGCTCGTGGAGGGAGTTCGGTGGGGCAGTGAGGCGGGGCAGGGGAGGGGCAGGATGGGGAAATGTAAACTCCGGAATATGGATGGATGGAGGTAAGTACACATTTGAATTGATAAAACAAATTCCTTTGTGCTCGCTGCATCGCATTTTGCGATGCCGGCGTCATGGAGGCGTGCTGATAGGGTGCGGTGGTAGACTGAGTCAAAGGCTGCTGATAGGTCCAGGAGGATGAGGGCGGCTGTTTCTCCTTTGTCCATCAGGGTCTGGATGTCGTCAGTGGCGGCGATTGAGGGCGGTCTCGGTGCTGTGGTTGCTGCGAAACCCGGATTGGGTAGGGTCCAGGATGTTGTTAGCTTCGAGGTAGCGGGTCAGCTGTTTGTTGACAATCTTCTCCGTCACTTTTGCCGGGAAAGGGAGCAGGGAGATGGGCCGGAAGTTCTTGAGGTCCTTGGGGTCCGCCTTGGGCTTCTTCAGGAGGGCGTTGATCTCGGCGTGCTTCCATCTTTCTGGGAAGGTTGCTGTCTCGAAGGAGCAGTTGATTGTTTTCCGGAGGTGGGGCGCGATGGTTGTGCTGGCTTTGTTGAAGACGTGGTGAGGGCAGGGGTCCGATGGGGATCCGGAGTGGATGGAGTTCATGGTTTTGATGGTGTCTTCATCGCTGACGCTGGACCAGATGGTCAGGCGACTGGTGCGAGTGGTAGTCGCAGGGGTGGTGGACTCGGTGGTGGGTGCGGAGGAGTCGGAGTTGAAGCTGTTGTGGATGTCGGTGATCTTGCGGTGGAAGAAGGTGGCCAGGGAGTCGCACAGGTCTTGAGATGGCAGGATGTCGTTGGTGTTGGAGCTGGGGTTGGAGAGTTCTTTCACGATGCTGAAGAGCTCTTTGGTGTCATGTGCGTTGTTGTCTAGGCGGTCCTTGAAGGCGGTCTTTTTGGTGGTCCTGATGAGTTGGTGGTGTCTGCGGGTTGCGCTGTTGAGGGCTGTGTGGTTCTCTGGTGTTCGGTCATGGAGCCATTTCTTCTCCAGCTTCCGACAGGTGTGCTTGGAGATCCGGAGGTCCTCGGTGAACCAGGCGGCTTTCTTGTTGGTGCGGTTGGTTGTAGAGTTTTTGAGGGGGCGAGGGCGTTGGTGCAGTCGTTGATTCACTGAGCGAGGTTCGTCGCGGTGGTGTCTGGGTCGTGGGTGGTCTCAGGGCGAGGGCGGTAGTCAGTTGGTCCTCGGTGATCTTGCCCCAGCGGCGGCGTGGTGGCTGTTGGGTGCGGTGGTGTGTGGTGGGTTTTCTGAAGATGAAGTGGAAACATCTGTGGTCGGTCCAGTGTGGTTCGGTGGTGTGGTTGAAGGAGACGTGGGGGCTAGCGGAGAAGATGGGGTCGAGCGTGTGTCCAGCGGCGTGAGTAGGTGTCGTTACGAGCTGTTTGAGTCCGAGGTTGGCGAGGTTGTCGATCAGGGCGGTGGAGTTGGCGTCGTTGTTGTTCTCGAGGTGAAAGTTCAGGTCCCCGAGGAGGATGTAGTCCGTGGAAGCGAGGGCGTGGGTGCTGATGAGGTCGGCGATGGTGTCGCTGAACTGTGGGCGGGGTCCGGGAGGTCTGTAGATGAGAGTTCCTCTGAGGGTGGTGTTGGGGTCGGTGTGGATCTGGAAGTGCATGTGCTCGGCGGTGGTGAGGGTGTCGTCGGTGTTCGTTGAGATTTTGATGGAGTCTTTGTGGATGATGGCGATTCCTCCTCCCACTCCGTTGGTGCGGTCTTTGCGGGAGATCTTGTAGCCCTGTGGGATGGCTATGGCGATATCTGGCACTGAGGTAGCGTTCAGCCAGGTCTCCGTCAGGAAGGCGACGTCGGGGGCGGTGGAGTCTAGGAGGTCCCAGAGTTCGACGGCGGAGCGGGTGTTGAGGAGGATGCAGCGGAGGTGGTTGGGTTCTCTGGCTGGTGGTGTGTAGTGTTGGATGCTGGTGAATCCACAGTTTCGGCAGGTGAAAGGCCCCTGGGTACGTTTCGGGGTGGCCCGGTAGCAGGGGTGGTCCTGTCTGGTGTTGAGTGCGTGAAGGGTGTTTGCGTCGTAGTGCAGTCTCGTGTTGCGGGGGGTTCGGGGTCCAGGGGTTCTGGCGCTGGGTGCGGTCCAGGCGCGGACGGGCGCAGACGGGCTTGCCTTAGGCGCGCCTTTGGCGCGCCCGCTGCGCGCGCCAGCTGCACAGCCGCTTTGCGGCCTCCATATGAGGGCAGAGGGAGAGAGGAGCAGCTGGGAGATGGGAGCGGGGTGGCCAATGGGAGTGGAGGGGGCGGGCCGCAGGGGCTCAGCGGCGGGGGAAAAATGCGGAGAAAAACAGCAGGAGAAAACAAGAAAAAAGACAGCGGGAGAGGCGGCGAGGGACTCGGAGGGAGGGAGGGGACAACAGGGCATAGGGGTAGAGAAGAGCAGAACACAGGGGCACAGAATACAAACGCAGTGGTACAGAATCAAAAAAGGCACAGAGTGCAGAGCAAAAGCGGCAGGGGTACAGAAATGTAAAAAGGAGGGGGCAGTCAGGCGGCAAAAGCGGCAGGGGTACAGACAAGTGAAGGAGAGGGCAGCGGAGGTTCAACGCACAAATACTGTGAAATACACGTGAGAGTGGGGTCGTGGAGAGATGAGGGGCACTGAAGGAGGGTGATAGTGAGGGAACCATTGAAGAGCCACAACAAAGATTGTTGGATCCTGGTGCATTTCAAGGTCAATATTAGCTATGCTTTACAAGATAGTACAATGTTTTGTAGAATGCACAATTTTTGCCAATGTTTCCCAAATTATCTTGGGGGGAGAACCCCCCAAACCTTCCCTAGTAGTCGTCATCCTAGAGCCAGCACCTATGGGTGACTCATTAATACAACTATTGAGGTCACTTATTTGCATAATTCTGAACAAAAAAAATTGGAGCACTAATATTTAATATGCTTTTTAAAGTGAAAACGTTTTTTAGAAAAAACATTCTGTAATTTGAGCAGATAATGATTATTCAGAAAACTATTTATTGTACTCTGTTCCCCAGAATCCAGCACATAAAAATAAATTTTAATTTAATTTTAATAAAAGAAATACACAGAAACATGGCACAATTATTATTAATTATGTTTTTCTCTGAATATTATTTACTTAATTAGTCAAATATTAAAAAACAAATATATATTTTACATTTTTTAAACGCCCATCCAATACCACGAAAATCGCAAGTCTAAAATACTTAATAAAAATAATACAATTTGAAAATTGACCTTAGGTCAGCGGTTCCTAATACCAACTTACGATCCGACCACAAATAGTGCAGTCGGAAACTCCCATTTCTCAATGGGAGCTTGGGTGGTGGAAGCAGTCCGCCTGCAGCACAAGCTCCCATTGAACATTTGGAGTTTGTGAACATTCCTGCACTGTGTGGCAGACACCTTACAGTGCCTACCACACGGTGCAGGGATGTTCCCAGGCCCAGATGCGGAGGGCCAGGGGAAAAGGGGGCCATGCTAGGGTGCCCCAATGTCGCTTTCTGAAAGTCTTTCCATGTCAGACAGGCCAACATGGAAAACTGTCGGAAACCGACATAATAATCCCGACGGCGGAAACGCCATCCATAATGGATTAAGAGGAGTTTCCGACTGACCAACCAACGTTGGTCGGTCCCCACGACTGCTGCCTCCGACCGCATGCATCGTAATGCATCAGTTGGACCGCAGCAGTAGATGCCGTCAGTTGTGGTCCAAACTGCATCGTAATTAGGCTCTATATTTTTTGCATCAATCTAGTTGACAATAAACAATATACGTCCCTTCAATGTTATGTGCTATGATATTTGTGCTATAAGGTTATTTTGACCTCAATAATATCTTCAAACAATATTTTGACGGCAAAATTCAGGTATCATTTCTGAAATAGCTTCCCATAGGAAGCCCCAGAACCAAGGGCCAGTGTTAGGGCACCTAATCTATTCCAACTGATAGAGGCCATGAGCCTGCTGGTCTCCTGTAGTTTGTTTTCAGCTTGTTAGGTGCAGCATAAGGACTATCGTGACAAGACTGGGGCTGGGTGAGAGAGAATGAGTGAAATAAATGGGGGTGGAAGGGGAGTGGAAGAATGCAACCTCCTCCTCAGCAGCACCTATTTAGAGACAGAGACAATAGAGAGAGAGGCACACGGACAGAATAGGGAGTCAGAGAAGATAGATGATAAAGACCCGAGAGAAACATAAGATCAATAAGGATGACCAGGATGAGAAGGAGTAAGGAAAGAGCGAGATAGGGGAAACAAGCAACAGTAGAAGCAAGGCAGTGTAGAGGGAAAATGAGCAATCTATAGACATATACGGGCCAGAGAGAAATAGGAGTGACAGAAACAGGTGAGAGAAAAGAAGGACAGTTAGCACAAGAACAATAAACATAGATAGGGAGTGAAAACGACTAGGATATGGTGATCTCATTGCAAAACATTAGTCAGTATACCCATTATATGTTGGGAAGTGGTGAGAGCGCTCTTACAGCAATGTGACGCAGTAGAGAAAATGGAGTAGGAGAGCATAAAGGCGGGGTCAGAGGGAGAGAACAGAGAAATCGCAGTAGAAATGGGAGGCACTAAACAGGTTCAAAAGAGAGTGAAAGAGGAAAAAGGCAAATGGAGATCAAAGAGACTAGGGAGAAGAAAGACACGGAAGAGGAAAATATACATGTTCTATATATAAATTAGGACACAAGTCAGTGGTTCACGTGGGTGGATGGTGTCCATCCACTATTTTCATTGCGCTGCCTTGTTTTACCATGCTTCAGGTAATCATTACATGGGTGTTGCATTGGCATTCCTGTACATCCACCCATGTATTTTTTGTACAAATAATATACACAGTCTTCTTAAGACAGACACACTAACTTTCCTTGGATTGGCTCTCGAATTCCACTACACTGTTAAAGGATCAAGGTCATCCCCCATTTATGTGAGGCAACATTCCACCTAGGTCCTGCTAGTGAATTCAAGTCTAAGACGTTCCATGATGGCCTTGAAAAAGTCAAAGTGCCTCTGCGCTGCATCGTGTCAGTCAGAGCAAGCCCAGTATTCAGTATTACCAGCTCTCGCATGAGTGGCTGTTCACAGTGCTTTTTTCACATAAGTGGTCTGGCACTGAGCTACAGTAGAGGCAGCAGGCCTCCACACACTCCTCTGCCTAGGTGGTAGGCCTCCCTGAATCCGGTGGCAGGTCTTTGGTCCTACTAAATTGTTGGGTAGTTGAATAGTTGTTCTTCACCCGTGGGTAATGGCTTGCTTCTCCTTCACAGCTGCATGCTCCTCCAGGGCAACAGACCTCTCACTTCACCATGGCCCCTCCTCCTGGCATAAGGTGTTTGTGACAGCACACACACCTTCAGGTCTTAGCATTGTATATGGTGACGGCCCTCTTCTCGATAGAGCAATACACCAGAGGGACAGTCCCCCATCATCACCGCAGCCAAACATTTCAAATTATGTCTTTTATTTACCAGTTCCAATCATTAAGTGGCCGATTCCGATGTCGGACGGACCTGAGTCCGTCCGACATCGGTCAGGAACCGTGACCGGCCGACCCACTGTCGTCGGTCACGGCCCTGCAAGTACGATACAATCGTGTCCCACACAATATGAGTATGCATTCCGGGTCGAATGCATGCCCGCTTTGTGCAATGGAGGGGTGCAGTCCATCCCTGCACCCTATGGCCGGCACCCCAGTGTGCCTGCCACCGGGTGCAGGGATCTACACAGGGGCACGGTGGCCTCGCACCCATGGGGGCCCTACTGGGGGCCCCCAAAGACAGTTTCCGACTGCCTTTTCATGCCGCAAAGACCGTCATGAAAAGGCAGTGAGAAACTGCCATCGTACTCCCTCTGTCGTAAAGAGGTGGCTGGGGGAGTACTGAAGGATTTCCGGACGGCGGACGGGCTCTCCGAGCCTGTCGTCAGCCATCCGTAAATCCAAGTCGGATTCCTTTCCGACCGAGCCCATCGGAATGGCTCGGTCGGAAAGGAATCGGGCCGGCACATTCTGATGCGGGCAGAAAGGCTCGGAAAGTCGTTCGGAGCCCTTTCGACTGGAATCGGATTCGGCCCCTAAATGTTGAAGAGCTGTTTTCCTTGAAAGGAAGACAAGGTGACTTTTGTAGCTCTAGAAATTTGAGAGCACTGGATATGACTTTGTTAGATTTTGCCAAGCTGTTACCTGCCGAGGTATGGGTGGTACTGCAGTGAAGTCTGGGAGACAGATGTAATCCAGAGTTATGCTAAATATGAAAGGAAAGATCATGTGTGTTTCTCTAGGGCTGGCTCCTTCAGGAAGAGGTTACAGTGAATAGGCAAGCCCATAGGTCAGTGTTACTGTAAACAAGTAGGTCAAGTAGGCCATTTCCACTTTAGTAGTGTAACATGTACAGGATATGCAAAGTTCTTATTAGCAAGCATAATCTAGTGTAGATTCTGCTTACTGGCCATAGTTTGTGGTGTCTCTCGCTGTTCCTATATCACCCAAATTGGATATTTTTGCTATGCAAACTAGTCATTTTTTCTTGAAAGTGGTATTTTGGACTGGAATTGCATGTGCCTCTTTCTTGTAAGTTACCTTTGTCACCATTTCCTTCTCATCCTTGGATACTGTGCAGCTTTCACTTATTTTGATGTAGAGCGGATACATAGCTCTTTCTTTGAAATGTATGGTCCATTCTTGGTGTGGTCAGTCTGGTGGTACTGATTCCAGGGTGAACTGTCAGGTTGCGCTGGTGAATGTGAAGGCGATTTAAATATAGTTATGCCAACAATAAGGACATGAGAGATGTCTGCTGCTAAATATGGAGGTGACATTTTGGGGGGCAGTACGTAATTGTAAAAATATGCAAAAACATAAATATTTAAAAACATATATGTAGAGCCCCAAACCTTTACTTAGGGTCCTATTACTGAATGACAAAGTTGCCATATCCTTTTTCTTTTACTACTCTACAATTGCTTATTCTTGCAGGTTCTTTTTTCATTCCCTTTACTGCCTTCATTATTGTTTTCTTACCTAGCTTTGTCCTTTCTTCCCTTTCTATATTTCTACCTTGCTTTGGGTCATGGTCTGTTGGTGAAAAACGAGTCCCAAACTTCTAAAATGAGTAGAGGTGGGTAAGGCAAGTAAGAATACTTCGCTTAGGAGAGTGGTCTCACCTCTGGAGAGCGCACGCAGCTAACGTAATCACATCTTCAGGGAAATGTGCTGTATATGGAATATTATGCCTGGTTGAATAGATTTGGGGTGGAGTTAGTTTGTTCAATTGTTAGGTAAAGGATGCTTTACGCTGACAAAAGGCAACATTATTTTATGTGAAGCTTACAAAAGTTTGAGTCTTCTGCCTAAATCAGGAGGGTTTGCATGTACACTCATAATGCATTCAAATTTATTCATGATAGACCTACTGAACATATATGCGAGGTCTTAGGATCTGGTGTCACTTCTTAAGATTCCACTTCCTGTAAAGGCATGGCTTGTGATGCCATTTCTTGTGATGTCAATTCCTGTGATGCCATGTGTGATGTCACGCACCGTGATGTCACTTGCGTGCTGCCTAACTAGGTTAGTCCCCCAACTTCATTTTTTAGGTCTTGTGCCCTGGTTAACGTATATACTTATGACACCTAATATAGCAGACATGCACACCTTTTGCACTATCTAGTGGACATTTTCCCTGTAACATAATATGACACCCAAGTATTCAGCAGCAATAACAATGAATTAATTTATTTTGTTGCAAAATGATCAGCATATGTCATAGTTAAACAACTGAATTATATTCTATGTGTAAAATGCGGGACTTTGTTTTTAGTATTACGAAGGAGTTTATTTAATTTAGATATAATGATGTATTCAGATAAACACCAAAGAAAAACACAGTTTTCTTTGGGGCAAGAAGTCAGGCAGCATTTGTCCCCATATCCTCTTCAGCTGGCCTTTCCTGATCCTGGCTATGAAAAAAAGGACTATTTGACTTCACAAAGGCTGTGACAAGTCATTATCTGCAGGTAGCGCAGAATGTACCATACAAAACGAAGCAGTAACTTTCAGAATTGTGACTCCTAATGCTCGAGATTGAGAAAGGTAAAAGGGGACAAAATATATGCAAAGTCGATACATGAGGTGTAAGGGCACTGGAACCTTCTTCGCTGACATCTTTTCAATGACCGAATAAGGAATCAAGGGCCAGATGTACGTAGTAATGTGTTTGCGATTACCAACTAGTGAATTTTTGCGATTCTCTATTTGGTAATCACAAACATCCATGTACAAATGTGTGTTTAACACAATTTGCAATTTCCCAGGGAGTCGCAATTAGACCTACCTCGTAAATATTCATGAGGTAGGTCTCAGTTTGCGACCCATTGGGAATCGGAAAAATCACAGGGATGGTGGCGGGCAGGGGTCAGCAGACCACCATGTAGGTGATTGCTTTTCAATGAAGCATTTTTTTGGGGAGGGGAAAGCAGCCCGTTTTCCTTAAAGAAAAACAAGCTGCATTTCAAAAAGAAAAATGAAAAGTTTTATTTTAATTTTTAAGAGTAGACAGTGGTCTGTGGGACCACTGCCTGCTCTTAAAAAATGTTTTTACAAACATTCACAAAGGGGAAGTAGGTCGTAAAATGGAATGTTTTGTGACTGCATTTCGGTTGCAAAGCATTCATGCATACCACTGCAATTCGGTATTAGTAAGGGACACCCTAAACACGCCGCTTCCTAATAATGAATCGCAACCCCGATTTGAGATTCGACAATAGGTTACTGAATAGCAGATTGGGGCTTCGTTCATTAAAAAACGTTTTTGACCTCAAAAAAGCTGTGTACATCTGCTCCTAAAACTCTCCTTAGACAAAAACAGACCCTAAGAATGAATAGTTACTCATTTCACAGTCCTGGTTTACACCCAGACCCTTCAATACAGTGCTCTGAAACAGGCAGTGCAGGGGGGAGGAGTAGTGGCACTCTCTAAGTGCTCAGACTGTTTTGACGGCCGTCATTTTTGCGTTTCCTAATGGGTTGCAAACCGAGATCTACCGCATAAAAATGAATTAGGGGTGGGTGAAGAATTCCGCTCCGCCGGCAGAGTTAGCAGAGTTTTGCCCAATCCACACTCTGAGCGGAGCATGGAGTTCCACAAAACTTTGAGAAGTGATGCAGAGCAGAGTTTTTCTCTTTCGCGGCTCGCTAAAGTTAAGTTGGTGAGCAAGAAAAATCACACTCTGGACCTCCTCCTGGTGAGATTTCTCAGTGGTTGTGGTTGCGGAAGGTCACGACCTCTCATGTTGAGAAATCTGCCGATCACCTTGTGAAAGCTGCCGCTTGAGTAGAATATCTACTCGAGCGGCAGAAAGAAACAGCACCCTCTGGCATGACGCATAGTGCCGTTCGTGCTAGTTTTACAGCACGGGACAAACTCCCAGCGCTAAAAATCAGTGCGAGAAGTGAGACTTATCACACTCCGCCACTCGCAGAGCTCTGCAGAGCGTGGCAGAGATTTTTGGGCACTTTGCGGAGTTCCATGGAGTAGAACTCCGCAAACTCTGCCCAGGCCTAATATTAATGAGGTCGGTCCATATGCGACCCTTTGGGAATCACAAACTCTGTTAAACAAACATTTATACACGGGTGCTTTCTGATTACCAAATAGTGAATCGCAAAAATTCACTAATTGGTAATCACAAACACGTTCCTATGTACATCTGTCCCTTAGTTTGGTTGTGCAGGTCGGTCTGGTTAATGTTCTGCCTTGGTTACTGGGACTGGTCCAGTCAGTGGACAAGCCTTTATGTGACATTGTTTATGTTGATTGTAACGAATTGAGTGGGTAGAGAAGAAGATCCCTTGTCACTCTTCAGGATTTTGTATCCTTTGCAAAGAAGAGTCTTGGCCCAGTGGGATGGAGATGTTTGTGTAAGGGTGAGGATAACGCAGAATTTGAAGTGTGAAACTCGGAAACGGAAGACTAAGGTCAGAACAAATAAGAGAAGACCAATCAGAAGTTAATGCCTAAGGAATCGAGCGATGGGGGATCTGTGGAGGGGCGAGCCCATATTACATTCGAGACTTTGCAGAAGGAGTTTGAGATGGTGGACCCTGGATGCTTCAAATACTTACTGCTCAGCAAAGTGCTGAGGTGTCATCTACGGGAAGGGGAGACCCTCACCGATGCAGTGCCGTTAGAGGCCGTTTGTTATTAGCTCCCATGCCAGAAAAGGCAGTTCCCTTAACCTATGTGAAACTCATGAATAATTCTCCAGATCCGTTGGTAAAGCGGAAGGCACAGTGGGGGGAAGACCTCGGTCTCATACAAGGTGAAGATTTAGCCGAAGCAATACAAAGCCCCAGAAAGTTGGTACTACGATCCCGGTTCTGACATATCCAGTTGCGCATACTTCATAGGTCATACTATTCTAGGATATTACTTCATCTCTTGGGAAGGGGTGAAAGCGCTCTCTGTATTAGGGGATTCGGGGAAGTGGGCTTAAGTTAACATCTGGGATCGCTAAAAGAGACATAGCCAAGCATGGGGGGCAGAGGGAACGCCGCAGGTCGTGGACTGGGAGGCAGAGGTAGATTGGTGCCAAAGACCGGAGCAGGTGGTTGTAATGATGCACCCCACATGAGAGGCACTAGGACCTGCCCGAGTGAGGACGAGGGCGGGCGGAAAAGGAGGAGCCGGGGCCCAGGAACGGCAGTTAGCCGATACCCGAGATATAGCGAGGTCGCAAATAAAGAACCACGAGTGTCCGTGTTCCTACCAGAGTTGGGGCTGCCCAAAGAAATGGGAGAAAGCAAAGGACAATTGGCGCAGATATCGAGAGGCTTTTGTAGGATAAGGGGGGATGATGGGGGGTATGGAATTTCATTCCTTGAGATTTTGAGACTCATGAACTCCTTTTCTATGTGCAGGTATGATCCTATTTGCACAATGTTTCTTCATGTTCCACGGTGGCAAAGTCGTCTCTATTATGTTTTGTTTTACAATACAGTCATTTCAATGGATGGAATATGTATTCATGCTTCCTGTTTACTGAGCAGCGGTTTAATGAAAATATATTTTTTTAAATGTTATTGCTTAAAGGTTAATACATACTTTAGAAACATACCTAATGGATTTAAAAACACACTCAATGCAGATTCTTTCCCGGCTGGACAAACTGCAAACCCAGGGATAAACAGCGCTGCGCAAACTTAGCGCAGCGAGAACCACGCATCATTGATACTGCTGCAATGATTTCAGAGGATATTTGCTTTCGTTTTTGCACAGAGTGAAATTTTACTTATGTGTCAACACTTTAAATTATTGCCTTTGAGTCCGTCTGATGAACTTCACGATTGGCTGAATAGTTTGTGGAACATGGATGGAGGGAGACCTAGGGGCATATTAACAAGGGCTTTATCTCTGCTTTTTTGGCTTTAAAAGCCAAAGAAGCGGAGATAAAAATATCGCCCTATCAACAACAAGGTGCTAACATGCAAAATCGCATGTTAGCACCCCTTTCCACTATGCTTCCTTTTGCATCTCTAATGAGATGCAAAGTCGGCGTTCCAGAGCAAGATAATAGGAGAAATGTCGCTAAGCGACATTTCTCCTATTATCATGCTTCACGCTAACTCTGTTAGAGACAAAAAAAGCAGCGCTAACCATGGTTAACGCTGCTTTTTTACATCTGCTAATTTACAGACTTAGCCATGTAATCCAATGGGAGGTGGATTACATGGCTAAATCCACCATGGACTATCAACAAGGATATCCCTATCCTTGTAGTTTTATCGCTGCATTACCAGCGATAACCTCCCAAAATGCTGCTATCGCTGGATTTTTTATCGCCAAGGCGGCTAGCATTGTTAATAACGCGATAACCAAGCAATATTATCCAGCGATAGCGGGCGTTAAAAAAATTAACGCTAAGCGTCCTTAGCATTAATTTTCCCTGTTCCTTGTTAATATGCCCCCTTATCTCTAATGGAGAGCCCAGCCCTGCTCTTTCCTAAGGGAGGAAGGATTCTTAAGCGCCCCATGGATGCAGTGACGAGCATAGACGGCCCCAGGACACAAATAGGCAATGATAAGTGAGGAGCTCCCTCCCTATGCAGTGGCCGGGTACTTCCTCATTTGTTGCGATAGGTGGGGCAGAGGTAGATGGTCATCGGCAAACAGAAAATTGAATGCAATTTGTTGAAAATGGACTTGAATTATACCAATGGCCACAATTAGGAACCCAAAGCAGCGCTGTTTTTGAGCGGTTGATGAACGCAAAATAAGTCCCTCCATCAGTGTCAAGCTATTGTAATACTAATGAGTGCAAGGGAGCATAAAGAGATGTGACAGATTAAAAGTGGCCACCAGAGGGCAGTACAATCCATGTTACAAATAAGTGAAGGGCAGAGTGAACCAAAACGAGTGCTTTCGTCAGCAAATTTACAAACCACCACTTGACAAATAAGCGTTGGCACAGCCAATACAACTGACTTAATGATATTTTTAGAAGCTATAACATACTCATTGCAAAAATATGCCACAAACACAAAATAGAAAATACTCTGCAACCTAATGTGACCATACGCTTGCAATAAAAAGATTACACTGAGACAAAAAAGTCACTGTGGCTGTAGTGATTCAAAAAAACAACAACAATCATTTGAGTTGTGCCATGCATTTTGCTATTATTTGTAGATCTATTCTATGAGACAACTTTAGCTGTCTTACCTGGCTATTGGTTTTCAAAACAAACTCAAATGTAATATAGCCACAGAGGGGCTTTTGGTAAACTGTTTCATCCATTGGTGTGTTGAATTGTCATTCACTTTTTGCTTCCACCCACTACAGCATAGAGTATGAGACAGTGGGTCAGCCCACTTTACTGACTGACTGGCTCCTTTTACTTTCAGTGACATTGTTCACATCACCTAAAATAGTTCCTTTCTTTTCTGTTGCAAAGCTGGTTCGAAGCGGAACAGATCAACATTTTCACCCCAGTCAAGAGATCTGGATTAAACTCATTGTTCTTTTGCTCACAATGCCACCCCAGTTTAGCCCCAGCCAAATGCAAATCATTCTTGACCCTGCTCCTCATGGGAACACCCTGGACCAGCTAGGTGACACCCCGAAACCGGTCCCAGGATGCTTGTTTCCGGTCTAGGGAGGACCTGGCCTGGCAGTTCGGTCTGGACTGTTCCAATGGAGCGCAGGCTCAAGACTGATTTGCATATGACTAGGTCTAGACTGGAATGGCATGGTGTATGTATGTATGTGGTTTTTTTTTGTAAAGCGCACTGCTGCCGAGGCGTTGTGGCGCTGTAGACCGCTGGGGAACCCGTCCTGGCTATCCCTGTGAGATGGTCCCTCCTGGGTATCTCCAAGGTGAAACCAGGCATCCCCGGCGAATGTGGGGGGCCGTTGTGGAGATGAGGCAAGCTAATGCCCAGAGTTGCCGAGTGTGATCCCTGGTTAGAGTAGGCATCGAGGCGAGAATTATCGGTCCGCTGGCCCTGGTCCACGACCCTGCCGCGTTGGGAATTGAACCCTGGTCCCAGGCCGTCCTCTGCTTCCGGGTCTGCCGCCTCTAACCAGTGAGCCACACTACTCCACTGTAGGAAGAAAACAATGGATTTAGGCCAAGATCATTGTACTGGGGTGAATGTTTGTCATTGCTTCAGCATTCCATCCATCAATTGTTTTTTTTACAGTTTTCACCCTAAGTGAGAAGGGTATGCCCAGACATGGGTCCTGTGCTCACCATACCACTGGAATCAATCTAGTCTGGCTGATGAGAGGTGATACCCTGAAACTGGTCCCAGGATGCTTGTCACAGTGGAAAACTGATTTTAAATTCACGTACGTAGAACCAAATTCAAATACATTAAATAATTCAAATGTCACTGCAAAAACAGATGATTTCTTGTGATTTAATTTGCATCACAGAATCGAAATTAATCAAAACATAAGAATATGTGAGTAATCAACATTGATACACATTGGTGCTCAGAGAGAAGAGGGGGGTGGGGTTTGTGAGTGATCAAGGAGAATTGGGTGATGGTGTAAAGGAACGGAAAGGTAATGTGGTTCAAATACATCCAAGTTATTTAGATCCAATCCAGCCTTTTACTTGGCAAAACAATAAAGTAACAAATCATAACATTATAGGCACAGATAAACATGTCTCTGTTGGCTGTGTTTGATATAAATAACAATATGTCAACGTTACGACCTCTATAATCATAAAGGTAGCTTCATCTTTATTGGGGGGGTCTTCATCAGGACTCAAGGGAATGGTGAATGAGGGGAAAGGAGCACCTAGAAGGAAATAGGCTAAAGTGATGTTAATACTAAAGCAATGCTGTATCAAAAGGTAGTCAAGGGTAATTACCATTGGCTGACAGCGTACACTCAGGCAGTATTATCAAGATGAGGGCCCGTAAGCTCCTAAACATAGAAACCGAGGAGGAGAACAAAGGTCAAAATATGACCCATGGAAACTCAATTCCAAAATGGTGTAATTCCAGTGAAACTCGCTTGAAAAAAGCACGAGATTCCAGTTAATGAAATTGATGGGTGCCACTAGTACACCTAGGTATCCGGACTGGGTTGATTAGTAACCTAGAGAGACAGAGGCCACAATTGCTTCAGACAGCCTCAAAACATATTAAAAACATGTGAATTATAAGAAAGTATCAGAAAGATTTTCAAATGATAAGACAATAAATTTGTGAGGCGTGCGCAATAAATCATATGGATATGTGCGACAAACATGGCAAAAGTGTTGCTTAAAAAATGGGCATGCATGGACAGACATATCACAACAATGATAAAGACGGATGCTCAATTGAGATATGTAGATTACAGTAATACCTCAGCAATTGCTTCTGTAGCCATCAAATGCCACCTGTATACTAAAAGTGCATCAAACCTGGTGCCCACTGGTCCAAAAATACACAGGGGCCTAAGTGCAAAACGAGCACTGTGATGCCCGTAGTCCCGACTGCATTAGTAAAGAGTTTGCCAGCATTAAAAAGCCGATTATCCAAATAAACAGCTCGGGTCACCAACCATGTTATAGGTCATAGTAATGGCTGAAAAACATACGGTGGGGTAGGGGCCTCTACAGTGAAAATGGCTAGCATTTGTAAAAGAGAAATGAAAATAAACCCATGGGGAACAGGGTCAAGACTGATTTGCATATGGCTGGGTCTAAACTGGAATGTGATGGTGTGCAGAAAAACGATGGATTTAGGGCCAGATCTCTGTACTGGGGGTGAATGCTTGTCAGTGTTTCAGCATTCTGTCAATCAATTGTTCTTTTTCCAGATTAAAACAGTGCCTTAGAGAACAAAAGGCCAATTGTTGGCATCTGACGGTTATCCAGGAACCTAAGATAAAGAAAAAAAGAGAGTGAGGAGAGGCTTACACACACTTTCTGCGAATTTCAGAGTGGCGTGCCAGAGCTGAATTGGAAGTCAGAAGCTCCACAAGGGGACGACAAGCGCAGAATGTGGCAAGAAGGTCTTAGTCCCATGAACAGGAGCAAGTGTGTCAACCGGTCGCATAATCAGGACAGAGGAACTCTGAAACAATGTAAGGGTACGGTTTTTGATACTGCTTCAACACAAGGCAGTGTGCTTGGTGGGCATCACTATGAACAGATACTCACCCAACGGTGAGTGTAGATATTCTGGTTTGCAGGCTCGCATGTGGAATCAAGCTTTGCGAGTTGCCAAAATCCCAATGTGCAGGAGGGGCCCAACCAGTCTTGGTGAATTATGGAATTCTGGAAGGTGCTCTGAAGATGCGCTAAGTCATGAAAGTGGCTCAATGTGCTAAAGGTCGCAAGGAAGGGATGGAAGCCAGCCCAATTTGCCGTGGTTCACAGCACGCACTAAGGGTGGAAGGTGAAAAGCCAATAAATGAGGTGCTGCACAAGTGTGGCAGCAGAGGCAAAGGTGTTTGAGCTTGAATAACAACCAATGCAAAAAGGGGAACCCCTGTATAGTGAATGTGGGTAGAGATTCAGGGGAAAGAAGACACAATAAATTCAAACACAAATATCTCTACCCATTGATTACAGCACGTACAATGTATCGTCTTCATTGGTGTGCCCACAGAGGGCTAGGGCAGTACGATTCAGAACAATAAGCAGAAATGGATTTTGATAGTTTTATTATCAAATTAAATTGAATTGCGAAGAAATAAATTCAGTGTACATAACAAGTTAATTAAATGACAGAGAGCATGCTTTTCAGGGTCCCAGACACATTCAAACACACACAAACAAACACATTCAAACCAGATTCATTCTACAACATAAATGTTGAAGTCGCATAAATATCATCACATAAATATCTAACAAAGAGAGAAATCTTTTTTTCAAAAATGAGGGCATGAATCAATAAATGTTCAACATAGTATTGGCTGACATGTGTCCACAGTTTAAAACAAGCAAAACATGGTTTAGGTGGGCCTCATGTATGCGCCGACGCGCGTTTCGGTGAATGCACCGAAATGTGGGTGCCACCTTCCTCAGGGCAAGCAGAGACCATGTGTCAAAGGGACCTATCAGAAACATGAATTGACATACATAAAATGGTAAATCTGAAAGACATCATCGTTAATCCAAATCAATCGAAGAACAATATTCGCATCAAGATAATATAAACGTGGGCAACAATGAATTTGAGAAAGAAATACATTCTTAATAGAGGTCGTTTAAAGAGCGGATATGCCCTGGATTCCAGGAAATTACCAAGGATTGGAAAGAAAAGGAAAGAAAAATGAAGATAAAATTAAAATAAAGTGTCAGAAAGGTTGTGATTAAATATATACAAGTGTAAAGAGTTCTTTTTTAATATGTATTAATGAGAATTGTGCCTCAGATAAAGAAGGACGAAGGGGCGGGAAGGAAAGAAGGGAAATGGGGCGAGGAAAAGAAGGGGGAAGGGGAGAGGAGAAGAGAGGAACAGAGGAAGAGAAACAGAGGCGCAGAAAAGACCAGGGAGGGGGGGGGGGGAAGAGGGGGGGAAAAAGAGAAGGATAATTGGCGCTCACCTGTGGAATCATGAGAAGCGAATAACACCGGTTAGACGCCGTCACTTCAGCCAATGGTTGGAAATAGTTCTACTGAGAAAAGCAAAGTTTCAAAAAAGAGTAGATCGTGGCCGAAATACCGTCCAAACTGGTAGCATAGATCAAACAAGCAAACGAGTATCCAGGGATGGTAATTGGGCTGGGATTTAAAACTCTACTGCACAAAACCGGAGAGAGTTAGGGCTCTTTAAGGGGGAAAGAGGGGGAATGATACAATATAACATCAAGTCAAAAATCACGAAGTGTTAGGCTTCTAGATGTAAGGTGGGGAATGCAGTGTTAGGTGCTAATGAGGGCAGTTACATATAGAAAACTAAATAAACGAGATGGGGAAGGATAAACACATAAACTAGTTGCGAACCTTATGGCCTAGTAAGAGGCATGTTAATATCTATACATCAACACGAAAAAGTAAAGAAAAACAAAGAAAAGGCATGTAAAAGTATTTAAGTGATCAAAGAACAAACGCACCTGGCGGGAAAACCCGCTCTCAAGATTAGTTGCAGATCTCTTACTGGGTGCGCTCCAGGAGCGGAGTGATAGAGTAGCCGATTCTGCAGGGAAAGGCGATGGAAACAGAAAATAAGACGACTAAATACCAAGGCTAAGTTCCGGTAGGTATAGCGAAAAGAACAAACAGCTAGAAAAGGGGGAAGATTATTACCTTTACTAGCAGAGTTAGAATGGATAGCTTAGAAACTTCTGTCCAGAGTCTTCGGAATAATCGCTTGAGGCAGAATTAAATCAAGACTAAAAAAATATACAAAGACATAAAACGGGTGAGGATACGGGAAGGGGAATTCAAAAGCGTGAGCCGGTAAACGAAGAAGGCAGATGGAACAGGGGCGTCTAATCAAAATACCTGATAAGAAACGAGTCAGCGCGATGCTCAAAGTGAAGCGAGAGTCCTCAGGTGAAAAGAATTCGGCCCGGTAGCACACGTGATGAACGAGGACCGTTTAAATAGGCCGAGAGGCTAGCGCGTCACAAATAGGACGTGGAGCAAGGTAACAGCGATCCGTGTTATACTAATAAAAAAAGAAAAGAAAAAAAGGTGGGGGGGTGTGTCCAGGATCAGCGGTAGGACGGAAAGCGAATTTTTTCTAAAGGCTAACAAAGCCAAACGAGAATGAAATAACTTCAGTATAAAACATAACAAAGTGGGGGGGAGCCAGGTGGCCTGGGGCGATCAAATGCTGCCACAAAAGAGGAAAATATTGTATGTAATATACGCGCACGAATTGTGCTAACAGGGAAAGGTGGCATCGAGTGGACAGAATTAAACAGATCTAGAACAAACGGATGGGGTGAATAAAAAATAAAAATAAAAATAATAATAAAAGACATCAGAGACTACAAAGATCGGAAAATAAAATAATATAATAACAATGTAATAAGAATAATGGAAGAAAGGGGATACACTGCTCATGGCATAATGATGAGGTTTGTCATAAAGGACCATGTGAAGCACAGCAAAACGGACAAGTAGATGAGGTAGCCTAAACAATTGCATTTTCCCAGGGTAGGGATTCGTTAAGGCCCTTGTCCTTGGATTTAAGGACAAATATCCAAAAAACTTCCCGTTTCTTGCGCACGTTGTTGCTGTCTGTTCCTCTTTGTGTGCGGATCTTTTCCAGAATAGTCCAGCGTAAGTCGGCTTCTGAATGGCCATTTTGAACCCAATGGTCTACTAGGGGGGCTCCAAGTTTGGATCGTCTGATGTTGGATTTATGTTCACCAATGCGTATCCTTATTTCTCTGGCAGTTTCGCCTACATAGGAGAGAGGGCATGGGCATTGAATGGCATAAATGCAGTTGGAGGTCCTACAGTTGGTCATGTCCTTCATGTTGACCGTATATTCGTTTATACAGATGTGATCGCCTACTAAGGCATGGGGACAAGCATGGCAGGTACCGCATTTATGATTCCCTTTGATGGGTGTCGAGCCCTCGATAGATTTTTGTATGTAGCCCTTAGGTTCAGGTGGTTTGGCTTTCACAATCCAGTTTCGCAAGTTTTTGTTTCTGCGAAAAGCAAAAAGAGGTTTGGGGATATTGGTAGTTTCCGAATCCAGATTGAGTAAATGCCATTGCGAGTTGACAATTTGCCTGATTTTATTATTCATCGCAGAATGTTTGGTGACACAGACTAGTTTGTCTGGTTGGTTTTGTGTTCTAGGTTGGAACATGGAGTCGCGATTGAAATACCGTGCTCTCTTGAGGGCGTTCTTCACCATTCTGCGGGGGTATCCTCTTTGAATAAATTTTTCTTTCATAGCTTCCGCATGATACAGATAGTCGCTGATGGAAGTACAGTTTCTGCGCAAGCGTAGAAACTGACTGAAAGGTATTCCGTCCTTTTGGCTTCTTGGGTGGAAACTGTCGAAATGGAGGAGTGTGTTCCTAGCAGTAGGTTTCGTATATAAAGAGAAACTCAGTTTGGATTGCCGGTGTTCTACCCAAACGTCGAGAAATTCTAGTTTGGAGGTGCTGGTATGTGCCGTGAATCTAAGATTAACATCGGCCGCGTTGATCCATTCAATGTACTCATCAAGGGACCTTTGGTCACCGGTCCAAATAAAGAAAATGTCGTCGATGTACCGGGACCATAAACGCACATTCTCAAAGAAAGGGGCAACTACATTGTAAATATTGTGTTGCTCAAAATGTCCCATGTACAGGCAGGCGACGCTTGGGGCACATGCCGCCCCCATGCTGACTCCCTTAACCTGTTGGTAGATCTCTCCATTGTATTCGAAGAAGTTTTCTTCTAGCACAATGTTCAGACACCGGATAAGGAACCTACCGTTGTGTAAGGTGGGGTCTGCCTCAATCATATTGGTCACAACTCTACAGGCCTCGGCCTGGGGGATGTTCGAGTATAGGGATTCTACATCCAGTGTGACCAAGATTTCTTGTTGGGGGTTGTATTGAAGACCTTCTAGCTTTGAGATGAAATGTCCTGTGTCCTTGACATATGAGTCCAAAGATTCCACCATGGGTTGCAGAAATTTATCTATGTATTTAGATAATGGTTCGGTGGCCGAGCCAATAGTAGAGACAATGGGTCTCAGTGGGGGATTAATCTGGTCTTTGTGTGTCTTGGGGATACCATAAATGATGGGAATGCGGGTATGTGTGGGGGTGAGAAAAAGTGCCTCTTGAGTACATATTTCGCCACTCTCAACTGCTAGTTCAACCTCGTGTAAGATCCTGTGTTTTACCCTAGGTTCTGGGTTGGACAAAATTCTACGGTAATGTCTCTGAGATCCCAGAAGATCCAACATTTTGTCTTGATAGTTTCTGCTGTCGAAGATTACAATGCCACCTCCCTTATCGCAGGGTTTGACAATAAGGTCCTTATTGGTTCTGAGGGATTTCAGGGCAAGAGAACATTGCCCTGAAATCCCTCAGAACCAATAAGGACCTTATTGTCAAACCCTGCGATAAGGGAGGTGGCATTGTAATCTTCGACAGCAGAAACTATCAAGACAAAATGTTGGATCTTCTGGGATCTCAGAGACATTACCGTAGAATTTTGTCCAACCCAGAACCTAGGGTAAAACGCAGGATCTTACACGAGGTTGAACTAGCAGTTGAGAGTGGCGAAATATGTACTCAAGAGGCACTTTTTCTCACCCCCACACATACCCGCATTCCCATCATTTATGGTATCCCCAAGACACACAAAGACCAGATTAATCCCCCACTGAGACCCATTGTCTCTACTATTGGCTCGGCCACCGAACCATTATCTAAATACATAGATAAATTTCTGCAACCCATGGTGGAATCTTTGGACTCATATGTCAAGGACACAGGACATTTCATCTCAAAGCTAGAAGGTCTTCAATACAACCCCCAACAAGAAATCTTGGTCACACTGGATGTAGAATCCCTATACTCGAACATCCCCCAGGCCGAGGCCTGTAGAGTTGTGACCAATATGATTGAGGCAGACCCCACCTTACACAACGGTAGGTTCCTTATCCGGTGTCTGAACATTGTGCTAGAAGAAAACTTCTTCGAATACAATGGAGAGTTCTACCAACAGGTTAAGGGAGTCAGCATGGGGGCGGCATGTGCCCCAAGCGTCGCCTGCCTGTACATGGGACATTTTGAGCAACACAATATTTACAATGTAGTTGCCCCTTTCTTTGAGAATGTGCGTTTATGGTCCCGGTACATCGACGACATTTTCTTTATTTGGACCGGTGACCAAAGGTCCCTTGATGAGTACATTGAATGGATCAACGCGGCCGATGTTAATCTTAGATTCACGGCACATACCAGCACCTCCAAACTAGAATTTCTCGACGTTTGGGTAGAACACCGGCAATCCAAACTGAGTTTCTCTTTATATACGAAACCTACTGCTAGGAACACACTCCTCCATTTCGACAGTTTCCACCCAAGAAGCCAAAAGGACGGAATACCTTTCAGTCAGTTTCTACGCTTGCGCAGAAACTGTACTTCCATCAGCGACTATCTGTATCATGCGGAAGCTATGAAAGAAAAATTTATTCAAAGAGGATACCCCCGCAGAATGGTGAAGAACGCCCTCAAGAGAGCACGGTATTTCAATCGCGACTCCATGTTCCAACCTAGAACACAAAACCAACCAGACAAACTAGTCTGTGTCACCAAACATTCTGCGATGAATAATAAAATCAGGCAAATTGTCAACTCGCAATGGCATTTACTCAATCTGGATTCGGAAACTACCAATATCCCCAAACCTCTTTTTGCTTTTCGCAGAAACAAAAACTTGCGAAACTGGATTGTGAAAGCCAAACCACCTGAACCTAAGGGCTACATACAAAAATCTATCGAGGGCTCGACACCCATCAAAGGGAATCATAAATGCGGTACCTGCCATGCTTGTCCCCATGCCTTAGTAGGCGATCACATCTGTATAAACGAATATACGGTCAACATGAAGGACATGACCAACTGTAGGACCTCCAACTGCATTTATGCCATTCAATGCCCATGCCCTCTCTCCTATGTAGGCGAAACTGCCAGAGAAATAAGGATACGCATTGGTGAACATAAATCCAACATCAGACGATCCAAACTTGGAGCCCCCCTAGTAGACCATTGGGTTCAAAATGGCCATTCAGAAGCCGACTTACGCTGGACTATTCTGGAAAAGATCCGCACACAAAGAGGAACAGACAGCAACAACGTGCGCAAGAAACGGGAAGTTTTTTGGATATTTGTCCTTAAATCCAAGGACAAGGGCCTTAACGAATCCCTACCCTGGGAAAATGCAATTGTTTAGGCTACCTCATCTACTTGTCCGTTTTGCTGTGCTTCACATGGTCCTTTATGACAAACCTCATCATTATGCCATGAGCAGTGTATCCCCTTTCTTCCATTATTCTTATTACATTGTTATTATATTATTTTATTTTCCGATCTTTGTAGTCTCTGATGTCTTTTATTATTATTTTTATTTTTATTTTTTATTCACCCCATCCGTTTGTTCTAGATCTGTTTAATTCTGTCCACTCGATGCCACCTTTCCCTGTTAGCACAATTCGTGCGCGTATATTACATACAATATTTTCCTCTTTTGTGGCAGCATTTGATCGCCCCAGGCCACCTGGCTCCCCCCCACTTTGTTATGTTTTATACTGAAGTTATTTCATTCTCGTTTGGCTTTGTTAGCCTTTAGAAAAAATTTGCTTTCCGTCCTACCGCTGATCCTGGACACACCCCCCCA
Organism: Triturus cristatus; assembly: GCF_964204655.1. NCBI lineage: Eukaryota > Metazoa > Chordata > Amphibia > Caudata > Salamandridae > Triturus > Triturus cristatus. The sequence continues at coordinate 549,277,101 of NC_140587.1, read as the reverse complement.
CCTTTTTTTCTTTTCTTTTTTTATTAGTATAACACGGATCGCTGTTACCTTGCTCCACGTCCTATTTGTGACGCGCTAGCCTCTCGGCCTATTTAAACGGTCCTCGTTCATCACGTGTGCTACCGGGCCGAATTCTTTTCACCTGAGGACTCTCGCTTCACTTTGAGCATCGCGCTGACTCGTTTCTTATCAGGTATTTTGATTAGACGCCCCTGTTCCATCTGCCTTCTTCGTTTACCGGCTCACGCTTTTGAATTCCCCTTCCCGTATCCTCACCCGTTTTATGTCTTTGTATATTTTTTTAGTCTTGATTTAATTCTGCCTCAAGCGATTATTCCGAAGACTCTGGACAGAAGTTTCTAAGCTATCCATTCTAACTCTGCTAGTAAAGGTAATAATCTTCCCCCTTTTCTAGCTGTTTGTTCTTTTCGCTATACCTACCGGAACTTAGCCTTGGTATTTAGTCGTCTTATTTTCTGTTTCCATCGCCTTTCCCTGCAGAATCGGCTACTCTATCACTCCGCTCCTGGAGCGCACCCAGTAAGAGATCTGCAACTAATCTTGAGAGCGGGTTTTCCCGCCAGGTGCGTTTGTTCTTTGATCACTTAAATACTTTTACATGCCTTTTCTTTGTTTTTCTTTACTTTTTCGTGTTGATGTATAGATATTAACATGCCTCTTACTAGGCCATAAGGTTCGCAACTAGTTTATGTGTTTATCCTTCCCCATCTCGTTTATTTAGTTTTCTATATGTAACTGCCCTCATTAGCACCTAACACTGCATTCCCCACCTTACATCTAGAAGCCTAACACTTCGTGATTTTTGACTTGATGTTATATTGTATCATTCCCCCTCTTTCCCCCTTAAAGAGCCCTAACTCTCTCCGGTTTTGTGCAGTAGAGTTTTAAATCCCAGCCCAATTACCATCCCTGGATACTCGTTTGCTTGTTTGATCTATGCTACCAGTTTGGACGGTATTTCGGCCACGATCTACTCTTTTTTGAAACTTTGCTTTTCTCAGTAGAACTATTTCCAACCATTGGCTGAAGTGACGGCGTCTAACCGGTGTTATTCGCTTCTCATGATTCCACAGGTGAGCGCCAATTATCCTTCTCTTTTTCCCCCCCTCTTCCCCCCCCCCCCTCCCTGGTCTTTTCTGCGCCTCTGTTTCTCTTCCTCTGTTCCTCTCTTCTCCTCTCCCCTTCCCCCTTCTTTTCCTCGCCCCATTTCCCTTCTTTCCTTCCCGCCCCTTCGTCCTTCTTTATCTGAGGCACAATTCTCATTAATACATATTAAAAAAGAACTCTTTACTCTTGTATATATTTAATCACAACCTTTCTGACACTTTATTTTAATTTTATCTTCATTTTTCTTTCCTTTTCTTTCCAATCCTTGGTAATTTCCTGGAATCCAGGGCATATCCGCTCTTTAAACGACCTCTATTAAGAATGTATTTCTTTCTCAAATTCATTGTTGCCCACGTTTATATTATCTTGATGCGAATATTGTTCTTCGATTGATTTGGATTAATGATGATGTCTTTCAGATTTACCATTTTATGTATGTCAATTCATGTTTCTGATAGGTCCCTTTGACACATGGTCTCTGCTTGCCCTGAGGAAGGTGGCACCCACATTTCGGTGCATTCACCGAAACGCGCGTCGGCGCATACATGAGGCCCACCTAAACCTTGTTTTGCTTGTTTTAAACTGTGGACACATGTCAGCCAATACTATGTTGAACATTTATTGATTCATGCCCTCATTTTTGAAAAAAAGATTTCTCTCTTTGTTAGATATTTATGTGACGATATTTATGCGACTTCAACATTTATGTTGTAGAATGAATCTGGTTTGAATGTGTTTGTTTGTGTGTGTTTGAATGTGTCTGGGACCCTGAAAAGCATGCTCTCTGTCATTTAATTAACTTGTTATGTACACTGAATTTATTTCTTCGCAATTCAATTTAATTTGATAATAAAACTATCAAAATCCATTTCTGCTTATTGTTCTGAATCGTACTGCCCTAGCCCTCTGTGGGCACACCAATGAAGACGATACATTGTACGTGCTGTAATCAATGGGTAGAGATATTTGTGTTTGAATTTATTGTTTGAGCTTGAATACACTCATCTGTGGAAACCGAAGCTTCCTCCAGGAGGAGGCTTGAGTCGAAGCAGGCACGTAAAGCAATTGGCCGCAGGGTTACCGGGTTGAGTGTTTAAAAACACCACGGTGCATTAGTCGTCGTACAAAACACTAGACCGGAGTCCAGTGCGGAAAGGGTCTTGGGGACTGTGTGATTCCCCAGGGGCACTGGGAGGAGAATAAAGCCCCCAAGGAAATCGAGGTTGTACTTGTATCGAACACAAAAAAGGCCTAAATTAGATAGAAAAAGAGGCAAGATTATCAACTAAAGTTATTCTGTCCCTAACAGAAGGGTGTACAGTCTAATTGTAAGCATTTGTGCGCACAAAGTTACTGCGCCGAAATAAAATTATATACAACATACGTGCACATATGGGTCACTGATTATAACAGACAGTAGCGAAGAAGCCTAATAAAAAAAGAAAGAGGAATTGTATCCAGTGTCATGCCAGTAATATAACAGTTAGGCTGTGACCAAACGATTCCGCTCTTCGAGGGTGTTGAGGCCGTTCTTAGCAGGGTCACAATGTGTGATCCAGCAACATTCACAGCGTTGTAAAAGTTGTGATAAATCGCCCCATGGTGAGAGAGTGGGTTGGTTAATACCTGACAGATAAAGTAATTCTCAGTGTGATTGAGGGAGGTGAAGTGAGAGACCAGTGGGGCGTTTTCAACTTTACACCTGTTCCAGCTTTTGTGCTGTATGATCTGGGCCTTAACCATTTGCTTCATTTGACCAATGTAAATCAGGTCACATGGGCAGCAAATTGCACATATAGCATTAGAGGTGCGGCAATTGCTTATTTGTTTCAGAGGAAATCCTAAAGTTTCTTCTTGAATGTTTGGGGACATACAGTGCAGTTTTGACACTTGAGATGACCTACAACAGGTGAAAGTCCCCATGATGATTAATTGGTTAGTGTTTGTCTTGGGTGTCCATGTTATAGCATGTACCAGGTGTTCCTCTAGATTGTTACCTGTTTTGTAGATCAACAAGTGGGGTTCTTTAAAGAGAGCCTGGGTGCGAAGTATGTCACAATTTTTCTTTATCACTTTGATCACTTTGTTGATTGAGGGGTAGAGGATAGACACAAATGGTATGCATTTGTTCTGTACTCTTGCTTTAAGGGCACGTAGGGTTTCCCTCGGGCAATTCCAAGTATGTTTTAGTGAACAGGAGACTAAGTGACGTGGATAACCTCTGGATATCAGTCTGTCTACTAGAGTGGCTGCCTCTCGGAAGTAACCTTTCTTCCATTTGCAGCTCTTCTGAATATGGAAGAATTGCCCGTAAGGTAAGCCGTGCCATAGACCACTTGGGTGATTGCTCGTGTACAGTAGAAGTATATTTCTTTTGGTAGGCTTTCTGAATAGAGCGGTTCCTATTTTGTCATCATTTACTTGAGGCATGAGGTCTATTAAGGGTAGATTGTTGTTTTTCGCCTAAAATTTCAATCTAAAATGTTCTTGTGTTGAGTTAAGCCAATTAACAAAGAAGTTTAAAGAATCTGGTTTCTCCTACCAGATAAGTGAAGTGGGATGGCATCAATATAACACCTCTAGAAGGAAATCTGGATATGAAAAGGATTGTCATGTGTAAGGATCTTGGTTTTTTCCAGGTTATGGACATAGAGGATGGCAAAGTTTGGGGCAAAGCATGCTCCCATTGAGACACCCTTCTTCGGCTTGTAAAATGTATTCCTGTACTGAAAACAGTTCTTCATAAGTATAATCTCTAGGAGTTCAATCATGAAGTCCGTAGGAATCCTTGTAGGACTGAGTCGTGAGTTCAGCAAGACACAGATCACTGCTATTCTCTCAAGTTAGGGGGTGTGGGTATATAACAATTCTATAGACAAGCCTACCATCAAGTCAGCATTAGGTTTAAAATCTTTATCTTTAATTTGACAGATTGGATCCATACTGTCTCTGATGTATGTGTTTGTAAGAGGAACAAATTCCTTCATTATAGCATCAATATATTTTCCCAAAGGTTCAGAGACTGAGCCCCACCCGGAGACAATGGAGCGTCCCTGGGAATTTTCTATGTCTTTGTGTATTTTGGGCAGGGCATAAATAACAGGAGTGTGGAGATGTGTATTTGTTGTATCTTCCCCTTTTAAATTAGTGTTCTCTTTAAATGAATGTTATTATGTCGGACTGGAACGCTCCTATCTCAGATGTTCAGTTGCTGCTGGAGTGTCGGTCTGGCTGTCGGGTGGGTGTAAGATTAAACTCCTCTTGAAGTCACATGGAAGTCTCTTCATTATATTACTGGCGACGATTTGGAAGATTTACACCCACCGAAGAACCTGCGTGAACTCTCGTCATCTTCTCAAGCTCCTATTGAATTACGCTTGTAAGGTTGGTTTATCCGTTCACTTTTGTTTGCCTAGCGTTCCCCCAGCGTAAAAGATTTGGACATTTGTTGGGCGCATTTGTACAAATCTTATTTTTTGGGAGAGTTTGTGTTTTCTTTGCTATCGACTCTGCCTAAACCACAACGCAAAAATCTCTACGCATTAGCCGGCCGTTTATGCTCGAGCCATAATTTTAAAAGAACACATCTTACTTCGTTGGCTCTCTGCTGTGTAGAATTTCTGCCTGGATACCACATTGTGACGAACCTCGCTCACCGATGCGTCTTGGTACAGTGTGACGTGCTCCAGTTCAGCGTCTTGATGCAGGATGACGTGCCTACGTCATAAAAAGACTGGACCGGCAACCTTTTAATTGTTTGCCTTTCTTCACTGCGGATTTGCGTTACGTTACGCGTTTTTTTTATTTTTATTAACCAACAAGCGCACAAGTTGCCTCTACCTTGATTGATGTCACAACAGCTAGACCGGCAAATTTGGATTTTCGTTATCGTTTTCTGACGCCTCATATTGCATCAACTGCTGATGGCACAGGCTCTGTTTTTTTCTAGCAGACAACTCTAGAACTTTTGTTCCGGCAACCTCACTGGTGGATAATTCCAAGAAGACTCCACCATTTCTAAATTCTTTTTTTACAGAATGAAGACAGATGTTGTTCCACGCCGGGAAACAGAAGATTTCCATTTCAGTTAAGGTAATTATTTTCATGTCTTATGTTATTTATGGTCATTCATCATTTCTTTTTTACAAACAGTGAATACCAAGTTTTTTTTACTCGTTTTCTTCACAAAAAAAGGAACATAACATAAGAAATAGAGAAGCTTCTATGACATTAGTTTAGCTTATTTTTTTGCATGTTGTTTTAAATTATTGTGGTATGTTATTGTATTAGCCTGTTTTGTTGGTTTGTTGTTTTACCTTTCTTTCAGGATGTCAACATCAAGTGGCATGAGCCAGCCACCTCAGTTTCTATGTGAACGGGGTGAACCAGTTCTATCTTGGAAAAAGTGGAAACCCCTCTTTGACTCTTATCTTATTGCCATCAGTGGTGAAATATTCTCTGTGGCCAGGAAACAGGCTGTGCTTCTCCACAATCTTGGGATTGAAGGGAGAAACATTTATGATAGTCTTGATCCCATGCCACTAGGCAGAGAAGCAGGTGAACCAAATGATGTTTACGAAATGACTGTACTACAATTACAAACACATTTTGGGCCTCGACTAAATGTTGTGATGGACAGACATAAATTCTTTATGCGCACTCAAGTTAGGGTGAAAGAGTGTGCAACTAAGTGGCTGCACTAAAACCTTTAGCTCAAACATGTGAATTCGAACAGTTATCTGATTCTCTCATTTGTGATCAACTAGTGCGATGAACGAATGACCCCAAGATACGAGAGAAGTTACTGTCCAAGAACCCCAATCTCAAGGGAGCAATCATTATCGTAGGAAGTATAGAACATACTTCCCACTGGGTAAAAGAAATGCGTAACAGCAATGTAAGTACAGATGTTGCCACCAACTCTATAAAAGGTGATCCAGACAATTTTCATTCAGATGTCGCCATATCCACGGTATCTAAACCTATCATTAAAGTATAAAAAGGGCATAATAAAAGTGACAAACCTAAATTTGTTTCAAGTTGAATAGAGATGGCAAGACAAAATGTCCGAGACGTGGAAGCATCAATCATGGACCAAACTATCCGAATTGTTTTGCTAGGTCTTCCAATTGCAAAAACTTTGGAAAAAAGGGACATTATGCCCGCATGTGCAACAGTTCAAGAGCTCACATGATTGATGATGAAGAATTGTCACAGCTTAGTATTCACTGTATCACCGATACATGTGGGGAAACAATTCACGATGTCAAAAGTGTTGACAATGACAGTCTTTCCATACCGAAATGTGATATATCTGTTGGCAATGTGCTAGTGCCTGTTCTTGCAGACTCAGGCTCACCCTACACTTTAATTAGTGATAACGTTTGGGATGCCACTTCTGCTTTAAAAAATTTTGAACTTTAATCCCCTGACATCAAACCTGTGGCTTATGGTGGACAAAACATTGACCTTGTTGTTTTTTGTTCAAACCATTGTATTCAAAGGCAGAGAGACTGTTGGCAAGGTTTATGTTGCTAGACGTGGTGACAATCTTTTAGGTTGGAGTCACCAACGAGATCTTAATCCCAATGCACCTAACCAAGTGATGTTACTTTTACCCCATAGTGATCATCAAGACATCACTGAAAAATATCCTGAAGTTTTTTATGAAAATCTTGGTCTCCTTAAAGGGTTTAAACACAAGATTATCCTAAAAGACAGTGCAACTCCTGTGGTACATAAAGTTAGAAAAGTTCCTAATCTCATGATTAAGCCAATAAAAGAAGAACTTGAAAGGTTACTTGCTTTGGGAATCATAGAGGAGATTGAATCCTCAGAGTGGTTGGCCCCCATAGCTTTGGCCCCCAAGGACAAGGGAACCAAGATTAGGATGTGTGTGGACTTGAGAAGTCTTAACAACTGCATTTGGGTCGACAGGCAACCTTTGCCTAACATCAATGAGGCTCTCATGAAGTTAGGAGGTGCTTGCCTTTTCAGCGTTATGGATTTGTCCTCGGCCTACCATCAGGTCATGCTGCATGAGGACTCTAGAGCACTCACTTCTTTTGTAACACCATTAGGTGCCTATAGATTTGTGAGGATGCCTTTTGGACTACCGAGCGTTGCTGCGTGTTTCCAAAGAATCATGAAGGATGCCCTATCTGGGATTGACTTTGTTCTTTTCTTTCAAGATGACATTTTTGTTTTTGGACAAAATAGATCCTTACTTGACAAAGTGTTGTTTAAAGTTTTATCAAGGCTTCAACAATGTGGGCTTACTCTCAAAAGTGAAAAATGTAAATTCAGGGTTAGTTCTGTGTCTTATTTAGGACACTCCATTTCTAGTGAGGGTATCAGTCCCAAAATTGACCTTGTGGAAGCAATTTTGCAAGCCCCAACTCCCATGAACAAAGATCAAGTTAAGTCTTTCCTTGGTTTGTCTGAGTTCTACTCGGAATTCAGTTACAACTTTGCTTGTGTTTTGCAACCCTTAAGGTTATTACTTAAATAGGGAGTTGATTTTAAATGGTCTGAAGAGCGTGAAGTTGCTTTTAAGATTGTCAAAGGTGAAATTGCGAGCATGCCTACCCTGGGACATTTTGATGTCCGGAGGAAAACGATTCTCACCACTGATGCCAGTTTACGTGGAATGGGTGCTGTCTTGTCCCAGTTAGTTGATGGTTCCGAGATAGTCATCGGTTTCGCCTCGCGCTCTTTGAAAGGTGCTGAAGAGCGCTATTCGGTGATTGAGCGTGAGGCGGTGGCTTGCTCGTAGGCCATCAACCATTTCAGATTTTATTTGTGGTGGTTACCGTTTTTGGTCCGCACTGACCATAAACCCCTTGTACATATGTTTGCGTGCAGGAATGGGGAAAGCACTACTCCCAGGATCAAAAGATGGATAGAGGGGCTCTGGGAGTATAATTTTACAATTGAATATTTGCCTGGTCTTAGGAATGTTCCTGCAGATTTTCTCTCCAGAATGCCAATTGACAAGAATGTATTTCTTTAGTGTGACCATGCTGTGTCTTGGGTGAGGGAATGTGCTCTCAATACGCAAGAATGGGAAGCTGGCGCTGTTTGTGATGGCTCCAGAGGTCTCTTAATGGAATTTGTTGTGGATGGGTGGTCTGCTTTATCTGATGTCCCAGCTGTTGCCAAGCCTTATTGGAATGTCCATGATGAGCTAAACATTGTGGATGGTGAGCTTTTTAGGGGTGATAGGTTGATTCCTCCTTCTTCCCTTAGAGATAAGATTATCAATTTAGCACATGAGGGTCATTTGGGTCGTAGTGTGACCAAGGCAAGAGTCAGAGAATCCTACTGGTGGCCAGAGCTTGACAAAAATGTTGAGGAGGTTGTCAGGGATTGCACCATTTGTGCTGCCACTGATAGGTCCAGGAAAGTCTCACCTGTGGGTCTTCCTGAGCGACCTTGGTCCAAATTGGCCATTGATATTGTTGGGGCTATTGAGGTGCTAGCTCCCACAGAAAGATTTGTTGTAGTTTTAGTGGATTACACTCCTAAATGGATTTCTGCATGCTGCATGAGAACATTATTGAATTTTTTAAAGATGCATTTGTTTCTGAAGGAATTCTCGATTTTTTGGTTTCTGATAACGGTGTACAATTTACCTCTCAAATTAGGACTGATTTTTTTAAAGATCTTTCCATTACTCACCATCGCACAACTCTCTACTCACCTCAGGCAAATGGTTTAGTGGAGAGTATGAACCAGCTTGTGAGAGCCTTTGTCCAAACTGCCATTGATTCTGGTGTTCCTCTTAAGGGTGTTCTTCGAGAGAAAATCTGGGCACACAGGAACACCCCTAACAGTATTACAGATTGTTCTTCTTTTCGGAAACTCAGGGGAAGGACAGCTGCTTCGAAGCTCAACCCTGTGGTTGAGTATTAAAGACAGGAATAATGTTGTTGATGATTCCAGAGGGGAACAACCTTTACAACGCAACTTTTACAACGCACTACCTTTACAACGCATTTTTTACAACGCATAATCCATTACAACGCATGACATTACAACGCATGGCACTACAACGCATTTTTAAAAACTACCTTTACAACGCATTCCATTACAACGCATACTACCATTACAACGCATACCATTACAACGCATAATATTACACTACACTATCCAACACTTACCCTACTGTTGCACCCCCTGGAGTTAGAATAGTAATTTTTACCCCTATACTATCCAACACTTACCCTACTGTTGCACCCCCTGGAGTTAGAATAGTAATTTTTACCCCTATACTATCCAACACTTACCCTACTGTTGCACCCCCTGGAGTTAGAATAGTAATTTTTACCCCTATACTATCCAACACTTACCCCACTGTTGCACCCCGTGGAGTTAGAATAGTAATTTTTACCCCTATACTATCCAACACTTACCCTACTGTTGCACCCCCTGGAGTTAGAATAGTAATTTTTACCCCTATACTATCCAACACTTACCCTACTGTTGCACCCCCTGGAGTTAGAATAGTAATTTTTACCCCTATACTATCCAACACTTACCCTACTGTTGCACCCCCTGGAGTTAGAATAGTAATTTTTACCCCTATACTATCCAACACTTACCCTACTGTTGCACCCCCTGGAGTTAGAATAGTAATTTTTACCCCTATACTATCCAACACTTACCCTACTGTTGTACCCCCTGGAGTTAGAATAGTAATTTTTACCCCTATACTATCCAACACTTACCCTACTGTTGCACCCCCTGGAGTTAGAATAGTAATTTTTACCCCTATACTATCCAACACTTACCCTACTGTTGCACCCCCTGGAGTTAGAATAGTAATTTTTACCCCTATACTATCCAACACTTACCCTACTGTTGCACCCCCTGGAGTTAGAATAGTAATTTTTACCCCTATACTATCCAACACTTACCCTACTGTTGCACCCCCTGGAGTTAGAATAGTAATTTTTACCCCTATACTATCCAACACTTACCCTACTGTTGCACCCCCTGGGGTTAGAATAGTAATTTTTACCCCTATACTATCCAACACTTACCCTACTGTTGCACCCCCTGGAGTTAGAAAAGTAACTTTTACCCCTATACTATCTAATACTTACCTTAAATGCAATTTAATATTATGCGTTGTAATGGTATGCGTTGTAAAGGTAGTATGCGTTGTAATGGAAATGCGTTGTAAAGGTAGTTTTTAAAAATGCGTTGTAGTGTCATGCGTTGTAATGTCATGCGTTGTAATGGATTATGCGTTGTAAAAAATGCGTTGTAAGTGCATGCGTTGTAAAAGTGTGCGTTGTAACGACATACATCCGATTCCAGAGTTAGGAGATATTAAGAAAGTTACAAACAAAGATTTGATATCCATATGTGTGTGCGCAAGTGTGAGTGGAAGGTTGGTGATCTTGTTTTTATAAAAAAAGCTGTGTGGTCTCCCAAAGGTGAGACCAAGTTCTTTGGTCCAAAACGCATCATTAAAGTTATGAAAAATGTTGTCATGCTTGATGGAGGTGATATTTGGAACATGTCGCGCCTTTCCAAATGTGGAAATGGGAGTGGTATTTCCCGTCGAAGTCATGGTGTGACTCATGCTGTTCCTCCTGGTATTTCCTGTGAGACTCATGGTATGACTCATGGTGTGACTCATGCTGTTCCTCCGGTGGGTCAGCATCAAACCATTGCTCCTGGACGCCCTGTTAGATCCAGGAGGCCACCTTCACATCTTTTGGATTATGAACTTAAGCAAGTGTTGTTCATTTTGTTTTTGCCTGTAAATGCCTTTGTTTCCTCGTTCTTTTTCTTTTCTCTTTCTTTTCTTTGCTTTGTAAAGGGAAGATGTGTTGTAGCTTCCCCTTTTAATAGAGTGTTCTCTTTAAAAGAATGTTATTGTGTCAGACTGGAACGCTCCTGTCTCAGTTGTTCAGTTGCTGCTGGAGTGTCGGTCTGGCTGTCTGGTGGGTGTAAGAATAAACTCCTCTTGAAGTCACATGGAAGTCTCTTCATTATATTAGTATTGTTAAGGAAACAGTGTTCCTTTTCCATGATAATATCTTATTCTAAAGCTCCATCAATTACCCTCTTGATTCATGATTTGATCTCAGATAAGGGATCAGAAGATTACAAGCAGTATTGGTCAGTACTGGAGAGTTGTCTCAGTATTTCAGTGCTGTATTTTTCAGAGTCCATAGTAACAAGTCCATCTTCTTTATCTGTAAATTTGAGGATCAAATCACGATTCGTTTTCAGAGATTCTAGGGTCTGTTTTTCAATCAACGGTAAGGTGTATGGAACATACTAAAATTCCTGTTTGATTTTCATTGTGATTTGCTTGTTACGTTGCGCTGCTTGCAGAACCGTATAGTCTCCACACTCGCAGTGGTCAGATTACAGATCCTGGTAAGTCATTGTCCACAAATACCATAATGTGTCAATTAATTTCTTATTATGCACATTGAGTAGCGATGTACAGCAAACATCAGTTTATCATACAGAGGCAAAGGCGAAGCATGTATTTGTAATCCATGTGGTAGCTGCATGAACATGTCCAATGTTTACTACCTTAACACACCACATACACTCTTGATATTGTCGCCATGGTTGTGATGAACCGCTAGCCTCGACTTGCCAGTATTTGTCTAACAGCTTTTCCACAATGTGACACAGACTACCTTGATATGTACCGTAAGAATGGCCAAAACACATCTGCCAACCTGTCTCTCTACTTGACATCTACTTTGTCCTGACGTTCATCTAAAATTTCTGATGTGAACTCAAATACAATTGTGCCACTACTGTTCCACACAGGCATCCAATGGCCACACTGTTGCACTGTATAGCACTTTCATCACATTTTAGGAAGGTACTTTGGCTAAGATCCAATTACATATACCTAACACAATTGTAAGTACTATTCTGTGATGATGACAAGTGTCTATGTGCAACTTTTCACAGCTGCAGTTGACAAACGTCCGCTGGTGACAAAACTACAATGTGCCCACCAGGCCACATCAGGGAAATCAGACCGCTGGGATTCATCAGTGAGGCTTGTCTGCTGACCCAAATATCCCACCAATTCCTCTCTGCTGCATGTGTGCATCTAAAGTGGTCATGACTTGGTACATCAATGCATCCCTTCTATTTACACATGTCACTGCAACAATGTTAATTTCACAACATTTTACCAGGAGCATTGGAGATCTCAGCTCGATAAGGGATCCGTTTATGTCCATGATGGTGGCAATTTCCATGGTTAATTTCCCTCAAAATTTAGAACTTCCGTTGCTATCTAAGTAATTATCAGACCTGTAATCACAAGTGCAGCAAAAAAGCACAAGAATAGTTAAAATGCTAGTATCTGAATGTGCATTCCATTATTAGATACATGTAAAGAAACACCTTGGAAATATAACTTATGTATGAAAAGCATGAGTGCAATCCAAGAATTAGTTAGCTCACAGACTTTTTTTGAGCTTTAGCACAAGATGCTGGGCACAATTTAAGGATTCATATTCTTGCTTGACAGATTATTGTGGACTAAATGTTGTTTGAAGAAAAATACCACAACCTAAATATTTCTTACAAAATAATGCACATTTGTATTATTAATATCAAATATGCACATAATGTGATGGAATTTTTGTAAATGATATTTAGGACACAGTATTTATGAGTTACAACTGTCTATGAGAGTATGGTGTCCAGAGAAATTTCACAAGACTAAAAGAGAATTTCAAGGTTGTTAGACTACCTTTCATCAATGAATATCATATGAACATTGACTAAACCCTCTGGCTGAAATTACTGAATGTGTGGTAAGAGAGGACCAACACTGATAGAAATTGTTGCTGTGTTGTTACAAAACATATTTTCATCCTTTTTTTAAGATTTGAGACACAACATTTACTTTTTTAGTTTGTCTTATTGTCCATTCACCCAGGGTCCAGGTCTATATCGCACTATAAAATTGATGAGATTATTGAGTCCCATGAGAGTTGTGGATTTCAATAGGATTCACTACCCTTGTGCTGGATACCAGTAGGACAGAAATTGAATCATATATGTGTTTACTTTCTGCACAGTTCCACCTAAGCACTTGGTTAAAATCCCAAAATGATTTTGTGCAGGGTTAAGAGTCCCTTTTGTCATGGGAGAAATGAGGAATGAGGAGAGAAAAATGAGGGATGACAATTCCGCTTGTTCAGGATTATCTGGGCCTTTTTGTGCAAGAGACAACGCATGCTTGTCAATTTTTAGCAATTTGTTTGTGTACTGGGATAATTGATTGATTTACTGATTTATCCTGTATGTATGGCAGAGTTTCTTTCAATATACTGAATGGTAGATGTTATAAAAAGATACACATGAATATTCTTCAGTTCTACAATTGAGTTTGCCTTCGAATGTTCTCTGAGTGTATTACACTCATCACTTTGGAATAACCATATTTTATCTCCCAGTGGAATACCTCAGGATATTTTCTTGTAAGTTTTCAATTATATCAGAGACATGCTTACCAACAATCAAGTGTTTACTTTAAGCAATTTTGGAAACCAGGGGTCTGGTGTATCAACAGCTTGGTTGGAAAAAGTAGGTGCAAACTGTGCATCAAGTTTTTGCAACCAGTCCTTAAAGCGACATTTGTACCAATAGGGAATATCATAAAATGCGGTCGTAGGGGGTCAGGGAATGACCTTCACAATGAATATTAAGTAGGCAGGTAACTTTTTTGCGATCTCCTGTGATGGGCTACTTACCCAGGGATGGTGGCCTGCAAGTAATAGCCGACCACAATCCCAAAATTGCATTTGCAAATGGAATACTTGTTTTCTAAAGCAGCCAATGTTCCTTAAAGCAACTGATGCTGCTTTACAAAAATTCCCTGTTAGAGAAGTCTTTGATGGGAGCAAGAAGTTATCCTCTGAACCAATGCCTACTCCCAACCTAAGGCTGCAGACACAATTCAGTAAGGGGAAGATGTCCCATAGAGGCACCTTCCACTGTTCCTTAGGGACACCTTTCCCTTTTTAGGTCAAGCATTCAAGACCTCTTGTATATACTTTAGCATATACTTATTATATACTTATATGTGTACGTACTTTGTGGGCTCTGGAGATCAGCCCTAGGACTTGTCTGCTTCCGCGTAGGGACTTTTTTTTCTGTTCAACTGCCTCTATTTAACTCTTGATAGAAAACGACCACCAAAGGTCAGTAAAATACCAGAATTGCTTTAGCATTCTCTATATTCCAGTCCATAGAAATTGTCTTCCAAGAGCACCCGTAGACAATAATATTTTTTTCAAATCTTGTATTTTCAGTGCTATGACCACCGAAGGCCCTGATTTTATTTTAAAAACAGAGCTTTGGACTATACCATTTCCCGCTGAAAGGCAATATTTCCCTCCATGCGTTCCCATAACTGGTGTGTCACGCAGTTTGGTGCTTACTTTTTTTTTTTTAAACACACTTTATTGGGATTTTCATGTGGGGGTACATCATAATACACATCACATTGAGCATTTTAGTTATACAGAGAGCACAGGATACAATTCAGGCATTGTGCGCCATCTGTGCCAATTGTAGTGCTTACTTTACCTCCATGTTGAAGAACAGTAGATGTTTCAGCACCCACGCTAATGTGCTGCATAGCTAAATATATATAATGTCCCAAAGGCGAGAATGATTGCATTGCAAATGCTTGTTGAATCAGTTACCACCCTCCTCCAGGTGTTAGTAACTAATCAACTATTTCTGATAACAACTGAGGTCACAAACCATTGATATGCTATTGAGACTTGCAATTAAGAGAGGACGCTCCTTTTACTCCCTGGCCCACAAGGAATTTAAAAATGTATTCCAAAACCCATTTTGAGAGTCTGAAAGGCTTTTCTGACTAACAAAACGGGTTTTTGTATGTAGAAAAAAAGTACTTTTGCAGTTGCAAACCCTGTGATTTTGAGAAGTGCAGGGTTTACCACAACAAAAGGGCTTTGTACATCTATCTCTAGAAATTGTAATGTTTAGAATTCCAGTCTGCAAGTACCAGAATGTAATGAAAAAGAGATGACAGTTTGATCTACATGAATGTTAACATTTAGGAACACCTAACAAGGAGCTATCTAAGGAAAAATATGAGGGATTTAATTTCCCCACTAACTTGCATGTGAGCAAAGTACCTTTTTATGTGTGAGAAAGTTAAAACTGCATCACTCTTTTGCTTACAAATAGGAGTATCCTGCTTAGGTCACAACTGGATAAATCACGTTGAGAGCTCTACACTTTTGAATAAGTCCTTGATTCCGATCGGTGGGCAATAGGGTCCGCCCCATTAAACACCCCCACCCATGAGATGTTGATTAACGCAGGATTACATACGTGTCTTAAAGAATGCAATAAAATTACTGCTTTTCTCTGAATGGTACACTTGACATGAAAAAAGATGAGAATTTGAGGTGTGTGATGTTTGAAATGAAGCCTCAGCCCAAATCTCTACAGTCAAGAGCCTTGAATGAGTAGCACTATGTGGAGAATCTACATTTCCTGCTGCTTGTGTAGCACTTGGTTGTCCTTCAGCACTAGGTTCGTTTTTAGGTCTCGCCTAGCATTGCAGCACGAATGTGCTGCCATCGCTTTGCGAGGCATGCAGTATACACTATAGGTGAGGGTAGCCCCGCCCACTCCCTCGCTCACTTTTTCATTGGCTTGTGGCTTTGTGCTTTCTAAATGCTGCCTTCCGATTGGTTTAGAGGCTGCTAGTCCCGCCTTATGACAGCCATGTCTCCTTCCATGGCTATTGGCCCCTTTACTGTGTGTTTTCTGAGGACTACTTTGCTCGAGTGCCACCCCTCCCGCTGTCCCTGCCTTCTCTCCCGCCCCGACTCCCGTTGCATGGCTAGCACAGGCCCGTTTTAGAGTCACGCGCTTTACGTACTGCTCTTACAACAGCTGCTGAGTTTCAGAGAGAATGCACAGCCATGCGCCACGCTGGATTCCCACTATTCAATGCATTTTTATAAACGTAATACACAAGGTCCAGGATGATCAGCCTTGATCGTTATAGTTACTGTAGGAGACAAACGGGCAACATAAATAGAGTTTGTATTCATGCGCATAGCACAAATCAAGCGACATTCGTATACTTAACGTAAACTTAATTTAGACGTTAACGTAAGCAATTTTTTCTTCGGATTAAAGAGAAATGTAAACTTTATAATACTTAAAACCTTTATTGTTTAAAATGCAAAGATTCCACGTGTTTAGATATATTCCCATGAAAAATTAGAAGTTCCAATATGGCTGCATATTTTGACGGATAACTGCACTTCCCTAAAGTACTTTTGTCATGCTCCTTCCCATTCGGGCACAGGAGGGCTAAGGGTAGACAGTGCCTGTTTGTCCTCGAGTAGAGTTTGAGAGGTGGGGCGCGTTAGGCTTTCCTGCTGTCAGTACGGCATGCCAGTCCTCGCGGTGGCAGCGTCGTCGGTAGGAGGGGCTTCGCGCAGGCTGTGGCTCTCGCGGGCTCGTGCGTGAGGGTTGTTCTTTAAAGTCCGACCTTTCTTCTGTCACTGTATTTTTCACTCGTCTGCTGTAATTTTGAGCACCGCTGCTTAGAGGCCGAGGCTGTTCTCTTCCTGTCCTCAGTGCTGTGTTCTTAGAAGAGAAGCATTCCAATGACACGTGCGTGGCTCAGACGGGGCGGGAGCTCGCACCCACTTGTAGCTGCCTTGTCATCTGACTCCGGCGGCAGAGAGTGTGAGGGCCGAGCCGTGGAGAAGCACTAAGACAGCTTGACAACAGGCACCATCGGGATACTTGTGCCCTCCGGCAGAGCTGATACTGCAGAGGTCACAAGCCGCATAGGGAACAAGGTGGGCCTCTTTTTATTATGATTTGTAGCCTCTGGAGGCCGCCAAACTTGACACTCCACATAATTAACAGGTAGCTGGCTTGTCATCTGCACCAAGGAAGATCATGTGAACACTTTTACACTGAAAGTACTTTTTTAACAGAATGTGTGATGACAGAGATTAAGTCCCCTCAGCCCCTGCAGGGTGTGGCACTGATAGCAACTTCGTGTGGAAGGGAGTCTGTGCAACAATGGAATAAAACTACAATTTCACCAAGACTCCTAATAAATAATACAACCTTGTAGATCGTAGGAGCTCCTATGTCAGCATTCTCACCCAATCCATTAACGCCCCTAACAGCTTTGGACTATACCATTTCCTGCTGAAAGGCAATATTTCTCTCTGTGTTCCCATTCATGGCGTGCCACTCCTGTTGCCTTCTCCCCACCCCCTCAGATTATTATTCTCTTTCTCACCCTGCAAGGTTGGCAGACAAAAGAGGAGCCTGGAAAGGGGCAGAAAGGGGTGCCCCCACCCCCACAATGACGGTAAATCAGTGCTTCTCATTATACTTTCTCTTGTAAGAGCCCCACTCCGCCAAAGCCAAGTAAATTCATTAAAAACACTCCGCGCCCTTCCTGCTCCATCCTATCTGCCCCTCCAGGCACAGTACACTGACCTTACCTGGTCTTCAGTTTATCCCGCATCTGCCCAGCCCTGTCGATCGGCCGTGTCTGCTCCAGAACTCCGAGTTTATTTACAACTCCCTTTCCCTTGCCTGTTGTTTATAACCACACTTCTCAATGTTGTGTTTGCAATTATGTTTAAATCAGGGGTCTCTAATCATTTAGTGATGAGAGCTGGTTATGTTTAAGGAAATTATCCCGAGCTGTTAACATCATCCGTGTTCGTACAGTGACCACATCAGCCTAGATTACATTGATGGTCACCATTTGCAAAATTACTAGCAATCTTCACACTAGTGAGTCAAGCTTGGTTCCCAGCAGTAATGTTAAAAAAAGATGTCAATTTGAAAAGCTGCAGAATGGGAAACACATAACGCCATAGCTGCAATGCTCCTGGCACAAACCTAATAGTTATAAGTCCCCGAGTTAAAAGTGTGGACTTTTGCGATGTTCACTCATTTAGTGTTTCTTGCCCCCTTTCTCTCAGCACATGAGACCTCAAGAGCTTTCTGATTCTTTGAAAGTCACAGTCCTGGTTGTAATTAATACAGTTTTGGGAACACTCTGTAATGAGAATAAGAATTTGTATTTGTTGTTTGTGAAATACAGACAGACAGACAGACAATAGATCTGCCTAACCTGTTTCAATTCATTTAACATTTCATAGTTTGTGCTTATTTCTGCAGACAAAAGCCCTTCCATCAGTACATTAAATGGGGATGCTCACTGTATGTGGTCAACATATTCACCTCTTAGACCGGCTAATTAATTACAGCAATTAGAAGGTAAAATGGGACAATTTTAAATTTTTAAAGTGACTGGCGTGGCATTGTTTTACTAACTTATGAGTCACTGGAGTTATAAACGTTTTTGATAAAATGGGGAAACTATGCAGCAGATGATAACATGTGTGGCAAATTCATGTTTAGGGCGTGCAGTCACATTTGTCCAGTGGCCCTGCTCATGTCCAATTTGGAATCTCATCCTGGGCACGTCATTTTATATAAAGTGCGTTAATTGTTGCTGTTGTACTTTGAGAGGTGCTGCACCTAGCCTAGTGTATCTTGAGTATTATTATTACCCACAAGCACCCACAAATCCGACCCACATTCTGACACAGTTTTTCAAAAGTAAAATTGCACGATTCCAGGTGACGTCTATTCTGCTTCTTCATCGGAGCCTTGTAGTTATGACGCTATCCTGCGCTGAAACGGTGACAGCTTTTATTAATTGTAGGCAAAAGTACACATGCAATGCTTTCTAATTGCAAGAATATGGACAACTCAATCAAGTCTATCATCATTTGGGCCAAATTAACCAAGCTGTTTGCACACTTAATGGCAACTGGCATATTACCAAGGGCTAGTTTTAATCTTGATTACAAGTGCCACCAACGACGTGCTTTTGCCTCCACAAAGTGAATTTGCCCACGTAGAAATCCTTCCTGTATAGTGAGTTTGTAATGCGAGCAAATCTCCTCTCAGTGGCAGGGTTGTTTGTATTTCAGGGTGGGTCTAACTATACGTTGGCAAACACTCAGTTTGTAATTATTCAGAAATGTTTTGAAATTAAATTCCTCCCTAGAACAGGCGTAGGTTTGCTAATTTCTTTGGTTTGGGGGGAGGTGGGGCAGCGGAATGTCAGGAACACAATTTATATGGTTGGGAGTATCTAGTGGATCACTTACATTATATTGCAATGCAAAAAAGCATATCTACATGAAAAAGGAGCAACTATAAGAGGTTACCTTCTAAGGCAAACGTGTCCCCATTAAAAGTACACTGACTTTGCTGTGAGTTCATTTCAAGTCTTTTTCAAAGGTAGATGTATGAATTGCCCCATTGTGATCTCTGTTATTTTGTCTTCTTCCCTACTTCCCGGTGGAACCGCTTCGGGCTAACCAGCTGCAAAAAATGTGCTGCATGGCTAAATACTTATAAGGCCCCAAAGGCGAGACCGATTGCATTGCAAATGCTTGTTAGAAATACTACCCATAAAATAAATAAATTCAAATCCCAGCATGCAAAGTATCGCTTGGCGTGTTAGGGCATGATCCTTTTATGAGTAATTCTGTAGTGCCTTAACAGAATTCCCCTGAAGTGCGGTAGCTGCAGGCACCCTCGATTAAAAACCAAGGGCAGCTGGTGTTTAAAACTACTTTGCACAAAGAGCCCAGGGATGCTGGTACGAATGGGTGAGTCTGTTCCGGCCTGTGTATGAAGGCCATGGGATGGTCCGTACTTCAGATTACTGTAGGCCTGCTGTGTTTCTCAAGGTAAAATGGAGGGGCCAAAGGACAATTACCAAACCAACCTCATGGCACCACATGAATACCGGCCAGAGTATAGGGGACAGGTGGAGGCGTACTGCAAATGAACCTCGGCCCCCAGAAATGAGTGTTGCTGCCCACTGCCTGCAGCCACCAGGAAAATGTAAGGGACGGTTCAAATGCTATCTAGAAACACACAACAAACATGGGCATCTAACACTTTTGCTCAAATGCCTTTAGCTGCCCTCCTTATGTTTCTATTTGTTTTTTTTGTAAAATTCTCGGTGTCTGTCCTAGGCATTTAAAAAAATGCTATGCAAGGCAATCCGTATTAATAAGACCTATGGCTATGGTACAAGTGTCAGCAGTGGTTGGCCGTTGTGAGAACGATGCTCCTACAGCAGCACAAAAAAAGAAAAATAATACATTCTGCTTCTTTTAAAAAATGTTGTTTTTTTTTTTACCAATCCAACTCTGATTGCTAAATAGAAGAAAAAAACACCAGGGTAATTTTGTAGATGCTTATTTTTTTAGGCACGCAAAGATGAAGTGATGTGCCCTAAATCCCTTCCACCTTGTCCTTTCACATGCTCTTCTCTACTTCCTTTCCACTTGTTTTCATCCACTTTCTTCTCCTTCCTCTCCACTCGTTCTGTCTTCTATTTGGCTCAACATTTTATCTCTCTTCTTACCCTCCTCCCTGTCCCTTCTTTTGGATGTTGCCTTGTCACTTCCCTTGCTCTCCATCCCGGCTGCCCGCTTCTTCTCTACCCTGACCTCCCCTTTCTGTCCACTGTGCCTTCCCTTGGTCTCCACCTCAGCCCTCCTACTGGTCTACAAGCGATCCCACCATGTGCACCTGTTCTCCACTTCACCCCTCATGTAGTCTGTCCCCCTTCAGCTGGTCACTGATGCCCCGTGGCTTCTATCAAGAAATTGTGCATTTGACATTACTGGGCTCCTGCCCTTCTACGTTCAGTGCCTTGCATAGGGAATGCTTGCTGCCAGCAGGTCCCTGCCAAGCACAAGCGCTGGCCCCGGGCTGCTGCTTCGATCTTCTCGATATTGGTGAGCGGCGTGCCTGGTGCCCTCGCCATTGCTGACGATTGTTGTTTCTCCTTTACGCTCTGGTGTGCCCCCCTAACTGGGGTCATTCTGCCTCATATCCATTGAATCGGGTGGGTGTTCGTGGCTGCCCGCTGGGTTGCCACTCATGCTTTACCTTTTCTGCTGCCTGTGGGCCTCTCACTTTCACTACTAATCCTGCTGGTTCGTGGCTACCTTTCCTCTCCACCTTTCTTCCGTCCCGGGAAGGGTGACCTGCTATGCAGCGGCTGCCTTAACCTTCTTCATCCCGCTGAGTCCCCCACCCCGTTGATACCTGGTTTCCCTCACCACATTGTTTCTCTTAGATCCAAGGCTTTATTACCTCATTGTGTTATTCTCTGCCTGAGCCCTACTCTTTTGCCCATACTACCGACACACTTTTGACTGGGACCTTTCACCTGCCTCCATTTTGTATGCCACTCACTCTTCACAAACTCTGGTGACTTCACAAGATGGCGACCCAAATACCTAAATCGACATGAAAATAAGCAAAGGACTCTCCTAACACTTAACTCTGCTGAAACTGAGGTAGAACTGCCTTTATCTATGCTAGATTAAGGACTGCAACTTTTGGATCTAGATCTTCTTTAGCCTCATTTGGTTTAAAATAAAAAAAATCCCTTTGCTTATGTTGATATTTTCTTAATATGTAGTCATCACTAGTTTTGGCTGCCCTCCATTTAATTTTTTGTATTCCTATTCTGATGTAAATTTTATTTATGCATTACCTTGAGTACTAGATCTGTTCCTGTACTTGTGTTGTTGAGCACCATTTTTGAATATTTCACTATACCTGAACTCTCCCTACACAATCCCCTTCCTTAATCTCCATCTTTCAAATTATGTTGTCCTGGTTCTCAATATTTATGTTCTCTTATTATGGATATTTGTAATTGTTAATTATTTTGACAGATCACCCCTCCTATCTCCCTGCATTGGACTCTCCTCACTCTCGAAAAGTTACCCACCAGAATTCACTCCCCTTATCTCGTATCTATATATCCTTCTTCCTTTTTCTTTCCCCCCTGTCCCATTGTGCGTCTGACCATGCCCCCCTAACCTACCTCTTTCCCCCTGATCCTGCTCTCTCCAGACATGGCCCAAATGCATGGACCATCTTATACCCATCTAATCTTTCCAAAAACGCCAAGAAAAATTTCAAACATAAATTATTGATACGTCACCCTGAAGCACTAATAGTTGATACCTACTACAGCCTGTCCTCTTCAATGAAAACAAACTTTATTTTCTACTCCAAACGCCCCACTAAATGGAAAAACACTTTCCTTCTCCACCTTCCCATCACTAAATCAAGCAAAATTCGTACGGATTCTAACTGTCAACAACCCCATCCCTAGCCTTTCTCGGTGAAATTGACATTTCCATATTCAAAACCGGTAACATTCTTATTCAAGCATCTGAATATCACCTCAACATGTTCGACAACCATTTCAGTGCCTTTTCCTATCATCTCTGCCAACTAGTTCTTAACCCTTCATTAACCCAATTGCCTAACGCCCATATGTCGTCTCCCGCCACCCCGGTTCAGGCCCTCCTTCCCTACCCTTCGCAAACTCACTCAACGTCTCTGACGAGGCCCCAATCCTCTGCAGAGGACCCCCCCTACTCCCTCAAGACCGTTGGATCTCTCTCCTACTCATACCACTCCCTGCCTCTACCATCTTCCCTGACTCTCCCCCCAACTCTTCTCCTACTCACTTGTCCCTTCCCGCAACTCCTCTTGCACTCTCCTCTTTGTCTAATCCTTCATCTCTTCCTCCTACTCCTACCATCGATCTTTCCCCTCCTGCCCCTACCACCTTCTCTGACTCTCCCCTTAACTCTCTACATGCTCTCTTGCCCCCTCTGAGGATGCCCTCTGCACTCTACGCTATGTCTTATACTCTGACCTCTCCTCTTACCTTCGACCGACTCCTCCCTGACCCTTCTATCTTCCCAGAGTCTCCCACAAACTCTATCCCAGCTCACATACCTCCCCCTGGAACTCCCTTCGTACCAACATCTAGGTTTTATGCTCCTACTCCTACTCTTTCTATTGACCCTTCCCCTCCAGCCCCTATTATCCTCCCTTTCTCTCCCTCTAACCCTACTCCTACTTAGTGTCCCCTACCCTTAGGATCTCCCACTGTACTCTCCTCTACATCTAACTCTCCTTTTCCTAATAGCATCCTTCCCATCAATCCGAAGTGGTTGATATCTGCAACCCTCACTCTCTTTTGCTCTCTCCCACCACATGTCCTGATTCCATTACTGATCCATCCCACTCTACACAGAATGCTTTATACAACAGTCTGAACACTGCTCAGACCCCCTCCCCTGGCCTTACTTCCCCTCCCCTCATGGGACTGCCTTCCCCTGTCAACACGGACCCTATCTCATCCCCTACCTCCTTCGCAGCTGGTTTCCCCCTCAATCTTATAGCACAGACACTAAACAACATAGGGGCATATCAGCAAGGGCCGGCGATAATTATCGCTCAGCGCTCTTAGCATGAGGATAATTATCGCCGGCCAACTCTGAATTTTATCGCGGAGATAGCGTGCTATTAGCAACACTTATCTCCAAAGCGATAAAATTCAGAGCGCAAGCTGCCAAATGTGCGATTATCGCTGGAAATCCAGCGATAATCACACAACTTTTGGCGATAGCTTGCTGATAGGGCCTCACATACTTAGTCATGATATCCACCTTCCATAGGATATCATGGTTAAGTCAGTTTCAAAGCAGGCATAAGGAAAGTAGCGATAACAGAGGTTATCGCTACTTTTCTTGTCGCTATGCTGCTTTGCGTGAGGCTTGATAATTAACCCTGGGCGTTGTTCACGAAGTAGTGCTACGCGTAGCTACGCAAAGTGCACTTCGCACTACGTGAGTAGATTTTTACTCGAGCGGCAGCTTTCTCAACGCGGACTGGTAGTTTCTCATCGCGAGTGGTCGCGAGCATACGCGACCACTTGCAATGAGAAACGTGACCTCCCCG
Source organism: Triturus cristatus (assembly GCF_964204655.1). Taxonomy (NCBI): domain Eukaryota; kingdom Metazoa; phylum Chordata; class Amphibia; order Caudata; family Salamandridae; genus Triturus; species Triturus cristatus. Next base: position 549,253,065 of record NC_140587.1, on the reverse strand, counting down.
CGTTGAGAATCTCGCCGGGAGGTTTATTTTCCACGCTCGTGATCGGCAACTTGATGTTGCTGATCGCAAACGAGGAAAAGGTCTTGCCGGGATGTCATTTTGCTTGCTATCGGTTGCCAACTTGACGTTGAGGACCGCGAGCAAGCAGAAAATGACCGCTGCACTACGCTACGCTACGCTACGCGTGTTTGCACTGTGCTACGTGCAATTCACGTAGTGCGAAGTAGCGCAAACTTCCAAACTACGCGAGCGTAGCGTAGTGCTTTGCCCAGGGTTATTGATAATAGGAGAAATGTCGCTTAGCGACATTTCTCCCGTTATCCTGGGGAGGAACGCCCCCTTTGCATCTCATTAGAGATGAAAACATGGACGTTAAGGGAAATGGCGATAAGGCATGGTTTCACGCGATAGCGTGACCTTGCTGATAAGGCGATAAAATTATCGCCTCTTTTCGTCTGAAAACGGACGCAAAAGCGGCGATAATTTTTTATTGCCTGCTTGCTGATATGCCTCATAGAACTCAAACTCTCTGCTCTGACTATTGAACTAACATGGCTCATAGGGGATATCAACACCCTCAACACCGGGACCTGATCCAATCACACTGATACCTTTCGCTCTTGCTCCCATAACTTTTCCCAACACACTCAATGGCGACTACACCCCTTTGCAACACATCGGCCTCTCCGTGCTGTTAGCTACCTCACCACTTCTGACCTAATTAACCTATGTAACTCCTACCTAAGCCTCTGATAATGGATCACCCCCTCCCTTACTCCAGCATCCCAGTTATTGTGGGCATCAAGAGTCCCTTCTTCACCCATCTCACCTAGACCTCCAGCACAACTCACCACCATCCACTCTCTTAAGCCTGTTAAGGATAACCCAAATCCCCTTTCTTGCATGCTTGTTAACTGCAGATCGGCGGTCTGACATGTGACTGGAATATCAGAAACCATCCTCAGCGAGGCCATAGGCATCGCCTTCCTCACCGAAACCTGGCTCAATGACCACTAGACGGCTATTCTTGACTTACTCACCCCCCGACTATGCCATCATTAGGCAGGACAGACCCGACAGAAAAGGGGGTGGACTAGCTATAATCTATGAAAATGGATTTCAACTCTTCCTTTTAAAGAACATGGATCACTTGACATTTGAATACCTTGGCGTTGAACTCACTGTCAGGGGCTCTTCTCCGATTAGACTACATAACATCTACCACCCTCCGGGTGAACCTCTCATCTTCGCCGATGAATTATCCAACCTTCTCACACACTCCTCCCTTTCTGACTCGAAAAATCTCTTTTTAGGAGACTTCAACATCCACTGGAATAATTCAGTGGATCCCACTGTCATGTACCTCATTAACCTTCTTGAGATGAATGACCTTAAGCAACTATTCCATGATCCAACCCATATCAAAGGGGCCATACTCGACGCTATCATCTCCAACACTGACTTGGCCTCCCATTCCAACATCATCCCCATCGACTGGTCTTACCATCACCTCATTCTGTTTAAGATCACAGCCAGTGCCCTACTCCCTCCTGCAACAAATAACAAACCCATGAAGTGGACCAGAAACCTTAAACAAGCCCCTTCCGGTGAACTTGAGTCTAAACTCCAAGCTCAACTTCATCTCACCCCTCTCTCCCAATGCTAACGAGCTCACTGAACATTTCAATAAGACCATTAGTAATGTCCTGGACCAAGTCGCCCCTTTTGAACTAAAACAACAAAGAAAAATTCAATCCAAATATTGATTCAATCCTGAACTCAACAATGAAAGACGACAACTTAGACTTTCAGAAAGAACATGGAGACACACCCCTCATCTTCCCATATTGCCCTCCTCAGATCTGCTAGATCAACTTATAAGAAGCACGTTTTCAATGAAAAAGCATCCTTCTTTCGAGCTCAACTTGATCGTGCCAAAAACAGGCCCAGAGAACTGTTTAATATTGTTAGGAAACAAACATCATCTGCCCCTCCAGAGCTGACGGCTTCAATTGAGAGTTGTGAGGAAATTGCCAACTTCCTCTGGGATAAAATTGCCAAAATTGACAAATTCTTCCCTCAAAGCCTATACCTGCCCAGCCCCCAATATACCTTAGACGTTGTCATAGACATACCTCCTTGTTCGGCACCATCCCTTCCACCTAATCCTCCCACTAACCTACCCACTCCAACTTCACCCAAAGACATCCTTTCCAACTTACAACTGAAAAATAACGCTTCCTGGCATAATTTCCGTCCTATGACTGAGCTCGAAGTCTTTAATATCATTGCTAAAGTAAAGACGACCTCGCACACCAAAGACCCACCTTCTAACCTAGTTCACAATCTTAATCACATCATTTCCCCTTGTTGGACTAAAATCATCAACACCTCCCTTGCCACTGGATGCGTCCCTGACTCCCTCCAACTCAGACAAATCACTCCCATTCTTAATAACCTCACTGCTGACCCCAATAACCCCAATGATCCTAACAACCTCCACCCTATCTCTAACCTCTCACTTCTTGCTAAAACCCTTGAAAAATGTGCATTGCTTCAATTGGACAAACACATAGGCAATTTCAACTTACTTAACTCCTTTCAATCCGGTTTCAGGAAAAGCTGCAGTCCAGAAACTGCCATGCTGAACATTGTCGATGACATCCACAGTTCCCTAGACAATGGAGAGGCTTGCCTTCTTACACTCCTCGACCTCTCTGCAGCTTTCGATCAATCAATCAATCAATCAATCAATCAATCAATCAATCAAGCATTTGTAGAGCACTCGTGAGGGTCTCAAGGCACTGAGCTCCCCTCAGCGCCTTCAGAGCTATTACTCGAACAGCTAGGTCTTGAGACGTCGCCTGAAGGTCAGCAGGTCCTGAGTCTGTTGTAGGTTGGTGGGGAGGGTGTTCCATGTCTTGGCGGCGAGGTAGGAGAATGATCTTCCGCTGGTGGTCATCCTGTGGATGCGTGGAATGTTGGCGAGGGTGAGGTCAGCGGAGCGAACCTGGCGGTTCGGGGTGTAGAAGGTGAGTCGTTTGTTGAGGTATGCTGGTCCAGTGTTGTGGAGTGCTTTGTGAGCGTGGGTGAGGAGCTTGAAGGTGATCCTTTTGTTGACTGGGAGCCAGTGTAGGTCTCTCAGGTGGGCTGTGATGTGGGTGTGGCAGGGGATGTCAAGGATGAGGCGTGTGGAGGCGTTCTGTATGCGTTGTAGTCTTTTTTGGAGTTTGGCCGTGGTTCCTACGTAGAGGGCGTTGCCGTAGTCCAGTCTACTGCTGACAAGGGCCTGGGTGACTGTCCTTTTGGTTGCCGTGGGGATCCATCTGTAAATCTTGCGAAGCATGCGGAGGGTGTTGAAGCAGGAGGAGGAGACGGCATTGACTTGCTGGGTCATTGAGAGCGATGAGTCCAGGATGACCCCCAGGTTGCGTGCGTGGTCGGTGGGTGCTGGTGCAGCTCCCAGTGCGGTCGGCCACCAGGAGTTGTCCCAGGCGGAGGGGGTGGAGCCGAGGTAGAGGACCTCTGTCTTGTCCGAGTTCATCCATTCGGCGACGGCCTTCATTCCTTCGTGGAGGTTGGTTTTGGCGGTGTCGAGGTCCTTGGTGAGGGAGAGGATCAGCTGGGTGTCATCGGTGTAAGAGACGATGTTGAGGTTGTGTTATCGAACGATGGTGACGAGCGGTGCCATGTAGATGCTGAAAAGGGTTGGGCTGAGGGATGATCCTTGGGGTACGCCGCAGGTGATCTTGGTGGTTTCAGATCGGAATGGAGGGAGGTGGCCCCTCTGGGTTCTGTCGGTGAGGAAGGAGGTGATCCAGTCCAGGGCTTTGTCGCGGATCCCTGCGTCGCGGAGGCATGTATGTAGGGTGTGGTGGCAGACGATGTTGAAGGTGGCCGAGAGGTCCAGGAGGATGAGGGCCGCAGTTTCGTTGTTATCCAGCAGGGTCCTGCTGTAGTCGGTGGCAGCGATGAGGGCGGTTTCGGTGCTGCGGTTGCTGCGGTTGCTGCGGAAACCGGATTGGGATGGGTACAGGGTGTTGTTCTCCTTTAGGAAGTGGGTCAGTTGCCGGTTGACGATCTTCTTGATGACTTTCGCCGGGAACAGGAGCACAGAGATGGGCCGAACGTTCTTGAGGGCCTTTGGGTCCGCCTTGGGTTTCTTGAGTAGGGCGTTGATCTCGGCGTGTTTCTAGCTTTCTGGGAAGGTGGCTGTCTTGAAGGAGCTGTTGATGGTCTTCCGGAGTTGGGGTGTGATGATGGACCTTGCTTTGTTGAAGATGTGATGATGGCAGGGGTCGGATGGTGAGCCAGAGTGGATGATGTTCATGATTTTGATACAGTTAACTATTGTTCCCTACTTAATTTGCTTAAAGCTCGCTTTTACCTTAATGATTTGGTCCTCAAATGGTTCTCCTCTTTCCTCCAGCATAGAACACAACAAATAAAATTCAACGTCTGCTTCTACAATCCTACACCTGTCTCCCTGGGCATCCCCCAGGGCTCTATTCTCTTCCCCTCTCTCTTCAACCTATTTATGGAACCCCTTACACTCATTTTGAAACAAGCTGGAATCAACTATCACCTCTATGCTGATGACACCCAACTCTACTATAAGATTAAATCCCACTCCGATGTACTTCATTTAAACAATCCCCTGAGTAAGATCCAATCCTGGTTCTACTCCAATCATCTTAAACTGATCCCTAAAAGAACTGAAATTATTCTCTTCTCTCCTAAAAACAACCGGCTCCCCATCCAAGGCTGGGTCACGGACCTCAATGCCCTCAATTGTTCGCTCACCTTATCTGACTCTGCCAAATCCCTAGGTTTCACTCTTGACAAAAACCTGGCTCTTAAGGACCACATAAAAATCTTGGCTAAAGGAGCTCTTTTCACACTCCAACACCTCAAGAAAATCAAACCCTTCATTCCTCTAGACGACTTCAAATGGGTTGTCCATTCACTAGTCCTCTCTAAACTTGACTATGGCAATGCTATCCTCACCAGAACCCCTAAAGTACACCTTGCCCCCCTTAGAGCTGTGCTTAGCTTGGCGGCCAGGCTCATCACTGACTGTAAATGATTTGACCACATCTCTCCGGCCCTTAAAGCCCTAAATTGGCTGCCCATTGAAGGGAGATGCTTTTATAAGACTGCATGCATCACGCACAAAGCTCTTCACCAACAATCCCCGTTGTACCTAACAAACAAACTCAATAAAGCAGGCTGCTCTAGACTGATGAGAAGGACCACTGCGCTCCTCCTCCTCCCCACGTTTTAAAAAAAGAAAACCACCCAATCTCCCTCCTTCTCCGGAAATGCCCCGTACATCTGAAATGCCCTACAGAGGGACCTCCGCTGTGACCCCTCCTACCTCAGCTTTAAAAAAGACCTTAAACATCACCTTCTCAACAAATATTGGGGTCAATAATCACTCCTATGACCTTGCTTTCTGTTTCCCCTGCATTGGTTATCTTTCTGTTTTTCCTGGCTCTCACTATGCTCTCCCTTTTTTACATATCATCCTGTTTACTGTGACCTTACCATCTTTTGATCCCTACCCCCTTCTCCTTCCCTTACCCCCTACCTCTACCTTTTGTTCTTCCCCGTCGGTTCCCTCTTCTCTGCCATAAGTTGTTTACACCCATTTATATTATTTAGATGTCTATTACCTGCTAACCACCCAGAATTTTGCACCCCCTTAACTTAATGTGAGATGTACCTACTTGTTTTGTTACCCTGAAAAATTCCCCTTCTTGATTGCTTCAACTCATGTAAAGTGCATTTTGCACCCTTTTAACTTAATGTGAGATGTACTTGCTTGTTTTGTTTTCCATGAACAACTGCTTTTCTTGATTGCTTCTGCTCATGTAAAGCACTCTGATACCCCGGGGCCAAGCCAGCGCTATATAAAACCTTTCAAATAAATAAAAATAAATAAATAAAGCGCTCCTGGTTCAGGACATCCTGCAGGATGTGCACATGCATGGCTCCGGAATGGAGGGAGGGAGAGAGCTGTCCACTGCCACAGGAGATGAATCCTCTTGGCTGCTTAGCTATAAAACCCATGGACTTAGGGGCATATTTACCATAAAGTGGCAAAGCGTGTCATTAGGCCAAGAAGGCTAACAACACTCTTCAACACTGTAGAAACATAAGATTGCACTCTATTTACAAGGATATGGTGCAGCCCTGTGTTTCCCCCTGCACTGGGGCTAACTTTAGCTGCCTAGCGCCAACATAGGCAACCTTGCACCATAGTGCATGGGTGCCTGTGTTGAGGGGAAGATTGTTTATGTGCAGGAAGGTTGTCCTTCCTGCACCTAAACAATCTTTAAATGCCGTTTGGTAACTTCTACGTGTGCTGCTTAATGCAGCACACATAGAAGTTGCAAAAGAGCATTTTTTTTAAATGATTGTTTATGTGCAGGAAGGGGGACCTTCCTGCACATAAACAATTATTGGCGTTTTGCTCTTTCTATGTGTGCCGCCCAAGGCAGCACACACGAAACAGCGAAAATGAGGAGAAATAAAGCATTTCTCCTTGTTTCGCCTGTTTAAGACCAGGTTTTCCCTGGTCTTAATTGTGGCACTGCCTCCTATTTACACTGCACTTGTAAATACGGGGCAGCATTAGAATCAATGGGTGTTGCGATGGAACAGTGTTACAACAAACAAATGATGGACGGAATGCTGACAATGCAAACATTCTCCCCCAGTCAAAAGATCTGGGTTAAATCCATCGTTCTTTTGCCCACTACACCACCCCAGTTTGGACCCAGCCATATGCAAATCAGTCTTGACCCGATGCCCCATGGGAAAAGTCCAGACCGAACTGCCAGGCCAGGTCCTCCCTGGACCGGAAACAAGCATCCTGGGAACACCCACCGCAACACCCATTGCCCTCCTCTTTCACGCTAAGTGTAGCGTGAAAGGGTGCCTTACTTACAAGACAGCTTTAAGCCACGTTAAGTGGCTTAGCGCTGCCTTGTAAATAAGGCGAGTCCCCTAGCGCCATCACAATGTCACTGAAAGTGACTAAGATTATAGGGTGGGGTGTTCTTCTATGTGAGGAAATGGCGCCTCCTGAGTATGCGTGATTAGGACTAAAACTAATCAAGCGGTGCAAGAGGTGAGGGAAAACACCCTGAGCCCTCGGGATAGACCCTACGGCCCAAAACAAACGTATATATAGACCTATGCACACGCTATTCCTATTTCTACTAACAATCAGTATACAGTAAGTGCAAACATATATTCAAGAGACACAGTACATAAAATTCTTTAAAGCAATCACAGTCGTTTGGTGTTCTCTCGTTCCTTTATTCAAAAAATTGCCCAGCCAACACGTGTTTCGTTGTGAGGATGTACCCCTTCGACTTCTTCAGGGCTAAAAGATATAATCACCTGTCAATGATTATGTGATCCGTAAGTATTTAGATATAACATACAATGATGAACACCATATTCACCATGTAGTGGAAACCCTGTGACAAACAAAACTATGACTACATTGCAGTGTTCATACAACCCTCGTAATGTGCGAGTTCAAAAGTTAAATTACACATACATGCTATCCCGTAATGGTGGGTTCAAAACAAATTACAAATGTCCGAATCTGCATGAAATACACAGACAACAGTATTGCATGTAAGGTGACATTCGTTATTCAATTCATAGACTACGGCCACCAATGCTACAGGAATCGGAGGCATAACCCGATTAGTCGCCTGTTAAAAGTGAAAAGGTTGAAGTTCAACAGATACCCGGCAATAAAATCGGGGGTGATGGAAGGACTCAGACAAAGTTATCCAAATCCTCAAATTCCAGTAATGCGGGTGAACGCTCATGTTTATCTTCGCCGTGTGTGATTCATGCTCTGCAGATTACTAGGCAACGACGGAGAAAGAGTATCCTACCCGCCCGGCTAAAAATGGTGTTCCTAACGTTCTAGAGAAGTGAGTAAAAAGGAACACTAATGTGAGTCTAGTGCTCTCATGTGTGGTTTAAAATCAATGGTGTTGTGAGCTCGAGAGCAGGTGAGTAGAGAACTCTCACCTCTTGACCGGTTCTACTTCCGTCCCAGCTGGTGAATGATAATCTCCACTGCTGTATGCAGTTCTTTCTTCAAATTACAGGGTAAAATCTAAGTAAATGCAATATAATCAACTAAGTGACATGACCTGACAACCTGTGTATCAAGGGGACATCATGCTCAGCTAGTCTCCCGCTCATGGATGTGCCCAAACGACTGGGATTGCTTTGAAGAATTTTATGTACTCTTGTCTCTTGAATATATGTTTGCACTTACTGTATACTTATTGTAGAAATGAGAATAGCGTGTGCATAGGTCTATATATATCACTGAAAGTGACGTTGTGGTGGTGATAGGGGCTTGTAAATATGCCCCTCATACTTAAATCCTCACACTTATGTTTCACCAAACTGTGAATCTGAGTTAATCGAATAATGCATCCAAATGGTGTCACAAGTGTCTATACACAGGGTATATGCTAAGTTGTGTGAGTTAAAGCGCCTTACTCCACTCTTCACAGCGGATAGTATATAACAAAAAAAAAACAAGCATAGAACAAATTACGTGTTTTTAATCTGTACCATGTTTATTCATGTAAAAAATATGAAATCTAGCACAGTCTCTTCAAAAGCTGCTGATTTATTATGATTATTTTGCAATTGGTTTGGTAGAAGTAAACGTTTACATGCAAAAAAAAACACTCCACACAATTCACGCCTACTCAATTACACAACTAACAATTCCACTTAAACCATATACATCCGCTCCATAACACAAGGGCAAAAGACATTGCCATTTACAACGCCAATTGCTCTAACTCAAAAAAATGCGAGACCTAATGCATTTCTAATGCTTGTTCCTAAATAGGCTTGTGGGTATGTCCAGAAAAGAGATGACAAAAGATGGTTTTTAACAATGGTAATAATCTGAGCTGTAGTGACGCCACCGTGTTGATCAGTGATAACTATGTTGCACTGATAATTAAGATGCATTTTATACCCATTTTTGAAACTGAGAATGATCGGGTTTTTAAAATGTATTGAACAAACATAATAATAAATCAATGACTAGATGGATAATAAATTAGGTCTCCTTCTACAAACTTCTCCTAAAAGGTGGTGTTGATGGACTAGTACTGGGATTTCAGTAGGAGGATGAACTCTAAGACTGTGTCACTATAGGCATGCTTCCATTTTGTCCATACCGGATATAGATGGGCTGGATTGTTGGAGTTTCTGCACTTATATGGGAGGACTTCTGCTCTAGTGGCCTCGTTGTCCTGGTGCAATGGGGAAAGAGTTCCACTACTTGTTTATACTCAGAGTATTAAGAGCCAGTTATACTGGTTGAAATCTGCGACCAGTATTTGTGCGACTAGTGTGAAATTTGCAAACAAACCCCTAATAGATTTGTTCATAAAATTCAGAATTGGAGTGGGGGGCACTCCAATCTACCTCATTAATGTTCATGAGTTATGTCGCAAATTACAACTCACTCTGATGAGCCACCTTGTCTCTTAATAGCTTTCAATTACTTTTTTTTTTAAGACCGTACCTGCCCTTTATTTATGGTATTACTGTTGAGTCAAATTCTGAATAACTAATATTTCAAATTGTTTGAAGAGCTGCAGAAAGTCACACGTGGAACTTGTCAATTATGGAATGCCCAAAGGTGCAGCCTTTCTGAAGGGTGATTCAGTGGACAGACTTAATGCCGAGACAAGATATACTAGAGCACTTTGTGATAACATATCAAAAAGCTTCATTTGCTAAAAGATGTTTGGGCTCAGTTCTGATGGCAAAAATGGATAGTAGAGCTTAACATGAGAAGATATCACAAACTTTGATTGGCATTGAGGTGGATTCTGCAGGGAGTTCTCCTTCTGGCCAACTCAACGTCACAATGCAGTCCACTGACCACTGATTTGGTAGGTGTGTAGAACTGTGGGTGGTGTTTTTGAGATATGGCATGCTTGCTTCTGCTGCTGTTGCTTCTGGCACGTGTTTGTATCATATCCAGATTGGTGATCTATTGAAGCCATCTCGCAGGAGTAATTAATGAAGGTATCTAAACCTCTATGGATAAGCCTGAAAACTGATCGTAGTTAGCATGCATGTCTACCTGTAAATCTGTATGTATTTTTTTTATAGAACTCACCAAGCTGATGAACAGCAGAGCACTCCACATGGTCAAAGAGACAGATACAGTCAATGAGCGATTAGAGGGGTAGCTGGTAATCCTGCAGCCGTTTCCTAGGCAGCGTAGAGGCTCTCCTGAAGTATACTAGAGCCTTCTGCAAGATAGAGGAGTGCGCATAGAAAAAAAGAAGTAAAGTCACTTGATCTACTTGAGAATGAATATCAAGTCAGTCATTACCAAAGAATGGATAAATCAAGTCACTCCCAGAGGTAGTGACAGCTGAAACAATCACACAGATCCAGAGGAGGAGTTTAAGATTGAGTACTGGGTTTTCTTTCTCTTTTTATAACATTCCCATTTGAACCTACAAGCTGCTCTGAGAATGCCTTTCCTTTTTACTCTTTTTCTCTTGAAAGGGGACTGTTGAACATGCATTTTTTGATGCTCCAGCACAGAAGCTGTTACTTCTTTCCCTCCAGGCGACTTTTGCATTCACCAGATTGTAACAGAGCTAAGCCTATTTTTGTTTATCTGGCCCACTGTTTTATGATTACTTAAATACTATTAAATGTGTAATTGAATGGCAGATTCTCTTAGCGCTTAAAACCTTCCTGCTTCTACACACTTTGCCTCCAATATTTCCTTTGCATCTCAGATATTTGTAGATGCTGTTCTTTCAGTGTTGCTCCTTCCTGTGCACCCATCACCCAAAGCAAAAACAGCCTGGAAACATGGCATTATCACTGAATACAAAGAACAGCAGATGGGTGAAGAATATAATGGATTGTTCTGTTGCCTGTCCTACAGTAATACAAATATACAATATAAAACTATGTAAAACCACTTCTAAAAGCAGAATTTAAGACGCAAGAAAGGCAATGTAACAATGGCCAGTTGCTGGCTCACGGCGGGACCTTTTCCCACCAGCTATTCCAGAAGGTTGATATGAGAGTAAACAAGGCAAGACCTGAGACTGACCAGCTCTCCTTTAACTCATATTTTAGATGATCATTTTTCTTTGCAAAGCACTCTAGTTGTTGGAATATTTAGACCACACCAGTGAGGCGGCAGGCACCATGGAGTTGTGAGGGCGCATCTTAATAGGTTCATACACACAACTCACACTGCTGTGCCAGCGGAATGTTTAGAAGAGCTGTCAAGGTCTCTGGACCTGCCAGGAAGACTGGGAGCACGTGCACTGACAAGGAACAGAATCCCCCCAGGAATGTCTACACACTCATGTAGTTGTGTACTCCTCGACTTCAGCAATGAAAAGCATTTCTTAAAACGTTAATGCTTGCAGATCACTGGAATAGGTCCAACAAGAGATGTGTTAGGGATGTTTTTATTGTATTCTGCCTGTTCCAGAGGCATTTCTCCTACTTCAGCTTCCTCAACTCGTTCGCTTGCACACCATTTCCTTTATGCACGCCATTGTCAATTTCTATTACTAGTGTAGTTCATCTTCCTTTTTCAAACATGATGTTATCAATCAGGATAGTGGAAATGTTTAGAAAATGTTGTTTTGCAGAGTTGCGCTAAAAGTGGCCCACTGCTCTTTGCAGTATACAGACTGGCCCTCATGTACATGGAATTGACGTAGGGCAGCGCCCCTAGTCATCTTGCTGCGTTGCCCTATGCCAATGTGAAAGGGAAGGAAAGCACCATGTTTATGAAATACAGTCCATTCCCCTCCTTCACCCCAGCGCTGGCGCACAATTTGCTACCTAACGCCAATCCAAGCACCCTTGCACCATGGTACCAGGGTGCCTGTATTGCCGTTAAGTAGCAAATTGTAAGTTGCACGCAGGATTGTTTTTGTGCAGGAAGGAGCACCTTCCTGCACAAAAACAATCCGAAATGTGTTTTCCTCATCCTATGTGTGCTGCATTCTGCAGCACACATGGAAAGAGAAAAAAACGGGGAGAAATACAAATATTTCTCCTCGTTATGCCTGCTCTGGGGCAGCGTAAGATGTTGGCGCTGCCCCAGGTTTACGTGATTAAGTAAATCTGGGGCACTGTCAAAATCCCTGGGTGTTGCATGGGGACACCCACTGCAACACCCATGGATCACCTCCCTGGTGCAGAGTAAGGCAACACAGCGACTTGCGCTGCTTTATGTTACTCCATATCTATGGGGCCATGCAAAGTGGCTTTGCGTGGCTTCATAGATATGACTAAGAGGCTTGCGCTGCCGGAGCATCAAAAAAAGTGATGTTCCACAAGTGCAGACCTCTCATAAATAAGCCCCAGGGTGCCTAGGTAGAAATCCGCCTGCTTCAATCACACAGAGATATAACAGGACATACATAAACCGAAACACTGTTAAATAATCACAAGGGAAATACTTTTCAGAGGTACAGCTTCAGCAACGAGGTATCCAATGTTTCAAAAGGAAAGGAGTATATCGCAAATCAGTGGCAGCTGGGTACTGGAGCAGGCTCCACACATGCACAGACATACTCACACTCATTCATCAACACGCACACTCACTCATACCCATACATTCACAAGCGTGCATTTATAGACTCACCATTCACAAGTACCCACTGCAACACCCGTGGAAAGCCTTTTTCATGCAATTTTCTGCGTGAAAGGGCACATATTTACAAGGCCATGAAAAGCCATGTTAAGCACCCTTGCGTGGACTTATAAATATGCTGAGGTACATTGCACCATCGGAACGTCAAAACAGTTATGCTGCGGAGGCGCAAAAGTGCTGCTAGTGCCTCGTAAATAAGGCCCTCTGATGAGGTGTCACAGATGGATAGTTGGCCCTGAATGCTTCAGGACCTATAAGTGAAGTACCCAGATCCATACCTATATGTGTTGAGCCCCTCGTCATGAGGGGAGGACTTCCAAGCACAATTTGACGGGCTCAGGAAGTCATGAGACCAGGGCTGTGAAATCCTAAGCCTAGCAAAATTTGGCTCACACAGCCAATCGCCTGCGCATTTACAGAGCCTGGCTGCCTGGCCCAAACATGAAGAGGGTTAGTCAGGCTGACCTTTGCTCGGCCTGACAGATACTTTTACTCTTTATGCGTGCAAAAAGGTGGGGGGTAGGGCTCCTCTGCCCTTAAGGATAGGCAGCACCATTGACAAATAAAAGGAAAGTATATTACTTCAGCATAGAACACTACTTTACGGGGCACATAAACACCACCAACGAAGATTGCATCCTCATCTTATGTAATTCCTCCTCTCAATGAAGCCGGCCATCTTCAAAAGTCCTGTTCTTTCTGCTCCTCTGTCTAGTGTACAGATAAATTAACATTTCCTGATTTATCTAAAATGGCTCTAGGATTTGCAGGTGATATCCTTCGATCTGAGCTAAACCAAGTACAATTTTATATTTTGAACCCAGTCACTGAAACGTGCTTTTCAAACCGCCAAGACATGGAACACCCTCCCACTGAGCCTACGACAGACCCAAGACCTGCTGACCTTCAGGAGGATACTCAAGACCTGGCTGTTCGATCAGTTGCACCCCCCCCCCCCCCAAGCGCCTTCAGATCCTCGCGGGTATGTAGTGCGCTTTACAAATGATTGATTGATTGATTGATTAACCACACGAGGTACTCATTGCAACCAAAACCACAAATGTGAGCACAAGTCAAGTGCATGTATATGCTGGCATCCTGATTGATGAGATTTCTAGACATATGGAGGTACTTAGGCCTACAATGGTCACTAAATGTCTCTATTAGCATAGGTTAATTTAACCAGAAGATAGGCCTTATATGCCCCTTTATTTGTGTCCAAATGCAATGGAAATTTAAATGTAACTGAAACAAGTATTGGCAAAGTAAACGGGTATGGCGTTGCCCGTGTTAATGCTTGTTTAAGTTTATCATAGTTTTTGCAAAACTTTATTGTTGAGGAAGCCACCAGGTCTTCATCAATCTAAAAAACAAAAACATTGGCAAAACGCAAAGTTGCTTTTAGGTCTTATAAATCACACATTGGCATCGTAGTACTTGCAACGTAAGGGAACTACTTTGTGTGTGAATGTGCTCTTTGTGAAAGGGCAAAATGCCATCACTCACAGTGAAGTAAGCCAATGGCTGGAGTGGATTGAACCTTTGCCCAATACTGTATGCTGTAGTGGGTGTAAGAAAAATGTGAACGGCTCAATAGCACAGCAATGGATGTAGAGGGTTGACTGAAAGCCCCTATAGGTGTATTATACATGCAAATTTAGTAAAATCAAAAGGTCTTGGAAAAAGCCAGAATTAAAGTTGACCAGGACATGCTGAGTGGCCAGGACTGCACCAGAACAGCACATTTACACAAGATCTGCGTGGATATGTATGTTATGTACACCTTCAAAGGGTGCAGATGAATATGTCCTGACTGAAAACTTCACTGCATATTGCTGCAATCCTTGTTCTTGCTATTTCATACAACTAAGGTGGTTTGTAAAATGTGAAACTGCATACCAGGAGGCAAAGAGCAAATGTTATGTTTCTGGATAATTGTATGGCAGATCCCTAGCAACTTTTTTGGGCATCTTGCCACTTTATAGAATATTAAGTCTGTGGCAGTGATTTATCCAGTGGGTTTACTCCACATCGAGATTCCTGTGTGATTCACTTATTGATGTTGATGGTTGGTTTGAAGGGTTTGAGTTGTCTTTATGGAGGTGTTTCATAAGGAGAGGGTGGGGCAGTTCTTGCTATCTTACAACCCAACTCGTAAATGTCTAGTGTGTAATGGGTTGCCTGTGTGTGGTGATTTCTTTTTTAATTTGTTTATTAGATTTTGAATAAACAAAATACAATACACAGTGATGCATCAAGCAATGCACCCATCTCCAACACCCCCTGACCCTCCCCACCCCCAACCCAGCATGGCGATAAAATAACATCCATCAATACAAAGGACATGAGCAGCATAAACAGAGTATGGTGACACACAATAAGCCATGGTAATGAAGACAATAGCGGTAACAATCATTATCCCGTCAATGTGCAAAGCAGCCTATGAGGAAACACGGCATCACAGATCAGGGTGGCTTAACAGATATACAGTCAACGGGGCCCAGAAATCTTTAGGTCGGGAAGCCTCAGGTATTTCTTCAGCATAAACCTCCAATTGATTCCTGCAATAGAGTAGATCATGCATCCATTTCTTAACAGTGGGAACAGAGTTTGCGCCCCAATTCAAGGCCACAGCTCTTTTTGCCAGCAAAGTTGAGACTGCAATTAACCGTCGGTTGCAGAGCTTAAGACTCCTAACACTCCCTAGGAGGCAGACATCAGGGGTGCATCGCACAGGCTCCATAACAACATTTGCTAGCACCTTCACCACCTTAGTCCAGAACACAAACACACCAGCACATACCCATGCCAAATGGAGAAAGTCAGCGTCAGCCTGCCCGCATCGGACACAATTAGCACTCTCACGCAGCCCAAATTTACATAATTGCAAAAGGGTATAGTACAATTGGTGCAAGAACTTAAAGTGAATCATACAGAGATTGCAGTTTGATGTGAGGCGCCTGTGTGTGGTGATTGGCAGTAGATATTCGGTTTCTGTGCACTGTGCGTAACCCTATGTTAATTATGGTTCATCTGATGCAATTTAAGATCTGACAGACCTCTTGTGGGTGTCAAGGGGTGACTAGATGGAGGAGATTAATTACAGTGCTTCTATATTCTGTGTTAATCGAGTGGTAAGCATCATAACATGGGTTATGATCTGATGATTAGAGGTCCTTAAATTTGCTTGGTATCTATTTCCCATGTTTATTTGAGATCATGAATTTCCAATGTTTCTCTCCAGAGGCAGGGTCTTATTGCTTTGGGCCCAGTTATCACATTTTCCTGTCCCCAGCCCTTATTTCCTTGTGAATTAATTTTGCAATTAGGTGCTATATGGGTGTTCTGCACCAAGGGTTTGAAGACTGCATGAATCAGTAGGGTAGTGCATGGTTAGTTGTCTGGTCCAATATAGGGGTCAAGATTCATCCCCATAGCCTGTGAGGTGTTGGAGTTAACTGAAATACAGTCTAACACATGCTCTTCCTGTATTCATCAGCGTGGAATGTTTTAGGTTGGGCTTTGCTCATCATGGACATTCTTACGCCCGAGATTATACTTACCTCCAATGACAGATAATGGATCTGAGTCAGCTCTTCAGTTATAGATAGAAGTGGAAATGTTAGTGAGACAGAGCATGGAATGTTTGTGCAGGGTCCCCTGTGTATGTGATTCTGTGGCGAGGCTTTGTGGAAGTGTATGGCTGTGTTGTTTTATGCATTTAGAATCAAGGAAGGGTTGTGTTGAGTATGTATTAGAGTAGTGATGGGGTCAAGTAGTGTGTTATGGGGACACTTTGTCTTAGTGGTGAGGTGAGGAGAGGTGTGAAGGGATGTGTGTGAGTAGGATGGGTCTATATAAGCGGTTAGTAGATGGATATTGGGAAGTATATGTTTCATTGGGTAGCAATTTTGAGGTTGACGCATTGTAAATCTATGTCTATTTTAGAATGTTGAATGACGTCTCTGGACGTGCTGTGATCATGTTGTAATATTTGTGTTTGAGGGTTGAAAGTGCCCTCGCGAACTTAGGTTATTTGTTAAGGTATTGTTGCTTGTTGCTTCAGGATGCGATGTTATTTGGACATCATGGATCGAGTGAATGTGTGTGGATATGTGTGTTTGTTCGAAGGAGGCCTGTCATTCGAGTGTATTCTATGATTGTGGGTGTAGGTGCTGGCGAGGTTTGTGGTATTGTGAATGTTTCATACTATGTTGTGTGGCTAGACTAGATTTCAAATGAGAGAGCCTATTGTGATTTGTATAGTGTGTTGAAGGCAATTATGGGACAAGCGACATTATGTTGTATGGAGAGATGTAGTATAGTTTTGATAGAGCTAGTCAGGTGTTATGCGATGAGAAGGTGGGTGGTGTTATGATTTTTTTAAGTGAATGTGCAACACTCCAGCAAGTATGCAACAACTGCAAAGTGTGCATTAGCAAGTGAGCAACAAGGTTTGAATACATGTTTCCTACAACTGGCCTTAGTTGCAATATATGCGACAATCTTTGGATCAGCCATGTAGTCCCACTGTACAGTAATTGCTGTCGCCATTTTTATGTAGCAGGTGTTTTTGTTGCCCAAATGCACCTTCCTAAGAGGTAATTTGGTTAAAAAATCACAGGTAGCATCCAGCTCCGGTTCAATGAGATGCTTAATACCATTCGGGCCTAAACGTGTTCCCTTATCGTTTGCATTAATGGATCTTTTCTTGCGAGGGGGGTGCATGTGTTTAGCTCGGCCGTTGACCCCTTCTTACCCCCCACCCCCTCGCCCTCACCAGCTCGCCCTGTGATTGGTGGGGGTTCGCTTTGTTTAACCCGTTCCGTGCTCATGACGGAACCACTCCGTCATGAGCCACGGGTGCCTTGTGCTCATGACGGAGTGGTTCCGTCATGCTGCGGCCGTTGGCGGCCGCTCCGCCCACGCGGCGCTAATTCCCCGCCTGTGCGGGCGATTAACTCATGACGGAGTGGTTCCGTCATGAGCACGGCGCCACCGCAGTGCCCCCAAACCCCCCCCCAGCGCCGCGGCAGAATTCCCGCCGCGGCGAAGGGGTTAAGGGGGGGGGCAATCCTGACCCCCGCCGGACTAGCCGGCATGCAAATGGAGGCGGGGGAGGGCTCCAGCCTCCGGACGACGTTTTACCCGGGCACCCATCGGGTCCGGCTTCGCCTTCCCGGCCGGGTTCTTTTCCTCTTGGCATTTAATGCAGTGTCAGGTCATCTTTTAAGAGCAGCAGCACGTGTGCGCCTCAGCTTTTTGTTGTGTTCTATGTTTTTTGCTCTCTATGCATTGCATGTTTTGGGGTATTATTTAACTTAACCAAAAGTTTCCTAATATCATGAAATTTCACAAGTTTGGTCGCCGAGAGTAATTTTGATTCGTTGCTGCACAGGCAGAAAACAAATGAGTTCTCACAGAACTTTTACAGACACGTTAACAAAATTAGGGGCATATTATCAAGGACGGCGTTAAAATTATCGCCGGTTTAGCGGCAAAAATAATGGGCTTGATAATATGCCCTGGAGAATTCCCATAGAAGCCCAGGTTAACAACAGAACATGGGCTTCTATTGGAATTCTCAAGGGCATATTATCAAGCCCATTATCACCGCTTTAGCGGCGGTTTTCTGCCGCTAAACCAGCGATAATTTTTACCGAGGTCCTTGATAATATGCTCCTTAGTCCCGTTCAGAGTGACTTATTAGTATTTGGTTTCTAGAAATTTGGTATTACTGTACTTCCTTAGGCGTCAGTGCACAAGCTGGACACATTTAGATCTTGCATCTTTAGTACAAAGATTAAGCTGTTTCGTAAGGGCTCCCTTGTCATGTTACTGAGCCTTATCTACACTCTGTGTTTTGTGACTGTAACAACAGTTTACCACCTACCTTGTGATGTTGATATTTGTGGAGACCATTTTTGTAGTTGGTGTGCAAATAAAAATCTCAAGAATTTACAGAATCCGTGACTGAGGTCCTATAAGGAAGCAAGTGAAATCTCCCTCCATTTTAGGTCGATCCTACAAGACAGCTCAAGCTGTCTGGTTGAGGAAGACATATTATGGGCTTACTGAAAACATAAATGGGCTTGCAGCCCACCTGTTTCTTACCTTTGGTTGGCTTTATATTCACTCTTATTTGCTTGCTTTCTATTGGCTCGCTTTCCTTATATTGGCCTCCCCATCTTGTCTTTATCCCTCCCCTGGAGCATAGCCACTTTACCATCTATATGACTGGCTGACTTCTATGCTTCCTTTGTTCTCTTTTAGGGAACTACTTTTTTCTTTTTGTTCAAGCATTCCATGAGAGAGCATGTGTTTTCCAGCTGTCTCCCTCATGTGCTTCCCTCCCCAAACTCCACGTTGCTCTCTCTCGCTCCCATGTGCCATCTCTCACCCCACCAGCACATGTGCTGCTATCTATCTAACCCCCTGTGTTTCTCCCCACGACCACTTTGTTGCTTCAGCCTGCCACCCCCGTCCAACCCGCTCCCACAAGCTGTTCATCCGTTCCATCTCAGATCAGTAAATTTTAAAAAAAGCCTACGTCCTTTTGTTGGCATGCAAATGCATGTTGGGCACCTGCATTCTGGTAGAAAGACACTATGGCCACATCATGGGGTCTTTTTTTTTCTTAGTTATGCTACACAGCAGGCATGATGCTGTACAGCATGGCTAAAAACATTGGCAAAGCCAAAAGATCTTATAAGTAAGACCAAGTGTGTTTGCCACCGCTTGCTATTTTGATTTATTACCAGTTTAGTGTAATCTAGTAACTTTGGCCTAATGTGCATGTTCATGGGCTTTACTTTTAAAGATTGAATATATTCTCTCTGAGTGTAAGCCAATAGACAGGCACAGACATTGCTTTGAGCTGTGGCAAAATGCACTATACAAACCAAATCCTTGGTTTTTCTAACTGCACAATTTTTAAGATAATGCTGGATTAACGTAATATATTATGCACAGTTCACCACCCTACTGTATGCCATATCATTAATTTCTCGGTGTATTGTTGCATGAAGTAGGGTAAATATAGGAGGTTTCTAATGACAGTCACCTGACATTGTAATGCTGGTCTAACTTGAACCTTCCATTAAATGGATTGGACCTGCATCAGCATCTCTAGGAGCACCCTTGGAACTCACACCTCTTGCAGCTCGCAAATGTTGATGGGGGGGGGGGTTCTGTTTTCAATAAGGGCTTGAGGTATGCAAGAACAAGTTAGCTGTGCCGGCTGGCACGGTGAACCTTCATACCACACAGCAGCAAACAGATATCTGAAGCTTCTATGCAGTCGTTTATTATTACACATGCACTGTGCCACTCACATCTTTCCATCTCTGTTTTATAATCCCAATATTTGTCTTTCTCGCACGGGGATGGCTGCAGAATAACGGAGGTAAGAGTATGAGATAGACCAAGGTAGAAGTCAAGCACTTAGACCATAAATGAACATAGGGCACGTCCCCAGATCTGGGCCCACTTCACTGAAGCTCACACTGACAGGCCCCACTCAAGTCAACTCCCCAATACATTAAAAAAGTAAACAAACCAAGGGGCATATTTACTAGGACGGCGATAAATAAACGCAAAGCGTGCTTAGCGCTTGTTTATTTATCGCTGTCTATCGCTGGAATTTATCGCCCTGGTAACACGTTATTAACAACGCGTTACTCTAGGGCGATAATATTAGTTTAGTTTAGTTTAGTTTATGGTTTATAAAGCGCGTGAATCGCCCCCGCAGGGGTCTCTCAGCGCTGGCCACCGAGTGCAAAAAGTGGTAAAGTATGGTCATTCTGAGAAGAGAGTGGTCTTAAGAGCCTTTCTGAAACCGAGATAATCGGGACATTGTCTGAGTGGGAGAGGCAATTGATTCCATACCAAAGGAACTTGGTAGGAAAAAGATCTTCCTCCCAAACGTATTCTCTTAATCCTCGGAACAAGAAGCAGCGCTTTGGATCCAGACCTCAAATCACGGTTTGGAATATACCTATGAAGCCTTTCAGTCAGGTAGGGAGGGCCGGGACCCCACAGTGCTTTGTGGGTCAAGCAGCAAAGTTTGAACTTCACACGCTTCCTCACTGGCAGCCAATGCAGTTGCCGGAGTAGCGGAATAGAAGCAGATCTGCTAGGAGCTTTCATAACCAGTCGTGCAGCGGTGTTTTGCACCACTTGCAGACGGTTAAAAGCAGATTCATTGGCAGCAACCATTAATGCATTACAATAATCCAGCCTGTTCAATACCAAGGCCTGGACCAGAGTCCTACGAAAAGGGTCTGGAAGAAATGGCAAGGCTTTCTTCAGAAGGCGCAAGGTGAAGAAACATGTGCTGACGGTATGAGAAACATGCTCCTTCATAGACATGGCCTGATCCAGACGGATGCCCAGATTTTTTGCTGTCTGCTTAGGTAATGGAACAGGCCCCAACTCAGTAGGCCACCAGGTGGGAGACCACGAAATGGTAGCGTCTCCAAAGAGAATAATTTCTGTTTTACTGGTGTTGAGCTGTAAAAAATTACTGCACATCCACTCAGAGATGGCAAGCATACCATGTGAGAAACGGGTTTGAGCAGAAGATGAGACTTTGTCAAATGGAAAAATTAGTTGAGTATCATCCGCATAAGAAATGGGGATGAACCCAAGAGATCTTAGAAGAGAGGCAAGGGGAGCCACATAAATATTAAACAGTGTAGGGCTCAAGCATGAGCCCTGTGGGACACCCTTGGACAGACACTCGATAGGCGAACGAAAAGGTCCAAAGTTCAGCGTCTGAGTACGGTCAGTGAGAAAGCTGGCTACCCAGTTAAACGCCGTACCTCCAAGTCCTGCCCCTTTTAATCTTTCGAGCAAGGTCCGATGGTCTACCGGATCAAATGCGGCAGAGAGATCTAAAAGGACCAAGATAGCAGACTGTCCCCGATCTAACGTCCGTCTGATACAGTCGGTTACTGCAACCAAGGCCGTCTCAGTGCTATAGTTAGCACGGAATCCTGATTGTGACGGATCCAGATAGCCGGTGGATTCAATGTGGTTAGAGATATGTTTCTTCACATATTTCTCTAGGACCTTGCTCAAATGAGGAAGGAGGGAGATGGGTCGAAGGTTCGTAAGATCCTCCATGGGAAGCTTATTATTTTTTCGTAGAGGCACAGGCGTAGCTAGGGGGGGCGGTGGGGGCGGGCCGCCCCGGGCGGCACTATTTTTGGGGCGGCAGCCGCGCGGCACTGATGGCCCGTTGAGGCAGCCTTTATAATTTATTTGGGGACACTGACACTACTTTTACAGTAATGTCAGTGTCCCCAAATTAATTATATAGGCCGCCGCAACAGGCCACCAGTGCCGGGCGCGCAGCCCTGTTTAAAGTGCAAGCGCATGCGCACCGCCACCTGCTGCTTGCAACTGCAGCGTGCAGCGCACGCACGCCACCACCTCATAGGCCCGTGACGCTCCTATAGTTAGGATCCTTGCGCTGGAGCTGTTCGTGCCCTTTATGTATGTAAAATGAGGCACAGCAGATCCCCTGCCTAACTGTTTATGCCACCACTGACGTGGAATTTGGCTCCTGGTAGCCGCAGCCCACGGACACGGAGAACGTGCTGAGCTGAGACTGAGACATTAGAATGGATCTGGCCTCGCTTGACGATCTAATCCCATTTGCATTAGGTAATTTGGACCACCTTTATGTTGCTTCTTTAACTAATTCTTTACGCTAGCTCAGGTATTTACTTTACTGAGACACGCACTCAGGACTGCACGCACTAGGCATTATAAATGTCTCACATTTCTTCACATGTTAACTGTCTCACGTTGGGCATGGTTGGTTAAGTCTTTCTTCCTTGGCGCCTAATGAAGAACTGCCGGTTGGCTCATATACTCGTTTTTTCCGGCTCCCGGCAGCTTACTAAAGCGGCGTTGTCCATTACTCCTGTTTTGTACGGAGATGCGCTACAGAGAAGTGGTAAGCCTTTGTCAGTTTAGTTAGATTATATTTTCCGGACGGGCCTTCACACATTCTATTGATTTTATTGTTATGTAGATTTGTCTCGAACATCAGATATGTGATGGATATTCATTAGACTACTAGTACATTAGCGCGTTCGACTCTAAATAAGACACGCGTCTTTCTGGGCAAACGATCGCCCCTCCTTTGGTTTCTAGGGATGGTTACTCATTAGACTGGTAGCACACTAGCGGGCACTCTTGCTTTGGTTGAAAAGGATACTCGTTTTTTCGGTGTAAACCGAGTGCTCCCACTTTGATATCTGGTCTCTGTGCAGCTGTATTCTTCATCTAACCCTTGATAAGCTCCACGCATGAGAGCGCGTCTTTCTGTGCATTCGTAATTTAGTCCAGCGCTCTGTGCCTACAATGCCGCGAACTGGGAACAGGCATCTATTGTTTATGTGTAACCTGTTTACCCGAATGACCACTATTATTCTAGCCTTCCTAGCAATACAGCATATTCTCTGCACACGTAATTGTTCCGTGCGTAGGTTTAGATGCTGATGCATTTTTATTGTTTGGGATGATGTTTTTAAATCCAGTTTGTTGCCATTCTTTATTCCCAAGCCCCTGCCTTTAAACCCTAGGGCAAGTAGCTTTATTTATTTTATTTTATTTTATGCGTTTTTATATAGCGCGGACTTTACCCGAAGGTGTCAGAGTGCTTCACAATAGGAACAGTAATGATACATGAGGCGAAAATTACAAGTGAGCATGTTACAAAAGCAAACGTTACGTTACATGAGGCAATAGTGACAATTGTGCATGTATTAATAGCAAACAAAATACAAGAGGTAGCAAACGATACATTACAAGAGGAAAAGTGACGTGTGCATGATACAAAAGAGTACAAAATACAAGTAGAAGTATAATACTGCAATAAATGGCAGACACTCAAAACAGAAGAACAAACGTTATGTTACAAGAGGCAATGGTGACAATTGTGACTGTATCAAAAGCAAACAAAATACAAGAGGTAGCAAACGATACATTACAAGAGGAAAAGTGACGTGTGCATGATACAAAAGAGTACAAAATACAAGTAGAAGTATAATACTGCAATAAATGGCAGACACTCAAACCACAGGAACACACTGGGAAGGCACTTCTATAGTCATGGAGAACAGAATTTCCTATAATGGAAGGACTTCCTTCAGATAATAGAGAGGGCGTGAAATTAAATTTGGAAGTGTCTTTGAAGGAGGAGAACTTTGAGGTCAGTTTTGAAGGCCTGGGAAGAGGTGATGGTCCGGAGCTGAGACGGAAGTGAGTTCCAGATTCTCACCGTGTTGCCTGAAAAGGATTGGGCCATCGATCTTTCCTTCTTGAAAGTGGGAAGTTCAAGCAATACATTTTCCGCATTACGTGATGGTCTAGAGCCTCCAGAGAGTTTCAGTTTATCCGCCAGGTAGCGAGGGGAGGAGGAGTGCAAGGCTTTGTGGGTGATACAGGCAGTCTTGTAGATAGATCTTGCCTCGATGGGAAGCCAACGGAGGGTGGATAAAATGGGTGTGATGTGGTCGCTTCTTTTGGCCCCATATATGAAATGAGCTGCTGAATGGAGAACAGATTTAAGGGGGTACAGGTGGGATTTGGGGAGGCCAGTAAGAAGAGAATTGCAGTAGTCCAGTCTGGAGAGAACCAACGATTGGACCAGGGTTTTAAGGTCTTGTTCCGGGTAGAAGCGACAAATCCCCCAAAGAAGGCGCAGTTGGTATCGAGCAGACTTTGCAATGGAATTGATGTGGGAGAGTAGATTGAGTTTTTTCTCGAGTATGACACCAAGGGATTTTGCGCTGTCGACAATGATGGGTTTATTGTTAAGTAGATTCATCTGATCCATCCATGATTGAACCGGGGGAGGAGAAAGTGAGGAGGAGGAATTCAGTTTTGGAGGGATTCAGAATCAGTTGATGAGTTAACATCCAGTTTTGAATGGAGTCGAGAGTAGAGTTTAGGATGGAGAGATCTTAAGTGGAGGACACTTTAAGGTAGATTTGAGTGTTGTCCGCATAGAGATGATAGTGGATCCCGAATTTACTTAGGAGATTTCCCAGTGGTTCTAAATAGAGATTGAACAATGTGGGTGCAAGTATAGAGCCTTGAGGAACATCTTGACCTACCACCAAAGGAGATGAAAGATTGTTCGCTATTTTGATCATTTGGGATCTATCAGAGAGAAAGGAAGCAAACCATTTAAGCACAGTGCCCTCCATGCCCATTCTCTGTTGGCTTTTCCATTTCCTGTTAGTATGTAGCCCCGCCTCTACACCATGGGCTCGCCCATACATACTGCGTTCTAATATGCCATGTTATCTCTTCATAAGAACTAGGATAGACGCCAGGACCATAGACTATCTGCTTTTGCTCCGATTTTTGTTTTTTATTTTCCCAAATGCCCCTGTGGCACTCAATAGAACTATTATTAATTACACCTTCTCCCCCCCCCCCCGTTTTTTGATTTAGAGATTCCTAATTAAGGAGCTTCATTTCCCACTATGATGTAACCAAGGAACTTTTGTGATTTCAAGGCCCCTGCTGAGTTGTACGCCCGGCCTTTGCACTGACTTTCAGACCATTTGTGTAAGTAGTGTTTCTTGGTCCAATTAATTGATGATGTTGGGCCCTAGATTCCTTACTGAACCTGCTAATTTTTTCTGCAGGCTGTTTTGATTCGCCTTACTGGAGCCTACACACCCATCCTTCTTACGTCCAGGCCCACGAGGGCCTCTTCTAGGGTAGGGTAGCGGACTCATAGCCGTGACCCTTAATATATTCCCCTTTCTGCGAACACATTTCTGAATGTTCTCTCATCTTTGTCCCAGGTTCTAACCATTCCCCTCTTTCACCACCACTGTCCTGAGGAAGACCCCGTCGTAAGGGACTCATTTGCCTACAATCCTATAGGGGTCGAAACGTCGACACTTGATACAATAGTCAGTTTTTAACAACAGCGATGGATCACTGTGTTTTTGATATTTGAACATGGCTTTTAGGGAATTAGGACACTGTTTGAATAATTTGGCTGATTTATAAGCCGCCTTGTTGAATAATTATTATACTGTATTAATCGCACATTTGTATATTCACAACCTCATCCTCACCCTAATCACAACACGCCCACCCTCCCCCTCCCCTCCTGGGGCACTGTTTTTAACACTATGTTAACAAATGTATAAATGACTAGGAGTCCAGTGTGATTAAATAACACTGTCCACTAAGTACAATACGTCTTTTTGCATTTTTCCTTGGTAAATATTGTTCATTTCCTAAGTGCATGAAACTATCCACTGGGACCACTGTTCATATGTATCGCTGTTCAATATAGCAGCACCCGCAGCATGACACTGATCGCGCCATAGCGGATTGTAGACTGTTAGCCTTCCCTTCAGAACCTCGACTGCTCTTTTAATCCAACCCGGCCCCTGTACCTGAGCAACTCCTGAGAAACAGGCATCAACAGAGGGGAGACCGTGAGTGTGCTAGCTCCATGGAGTGAGCAGGCCTGTCTATCTTTGAGGCTGCCAGGTGAGTGACTGCACTGACCATGCGGGCCTGCTCATGCCTCCGGAGCCGGGCGGGGTCCCCCCTCTCCAATTGGGCGGGGTCCCATCCACTCCACTTCATTGCTTGTGCTGCCCGGTGACAGAGAGGGAACTCCCAACACATAACCATCGGGACACAGCCCGAGGTTCCTGAACATCACAGGGCCCTATTGAGGGAACCTGTAGGGATAGCTGGCCCGCAGAGACACCTTTTTTGACAGCAAAGGCCCATGAGACATTCATCGTTGCGACACCCTCTGGCTTTTCCTGCTGCGCCTACAAGAGGCGGAGACTTTCCAGAAGGTACAGCAAGCGCGACTTACCTTGCAACATCCAGGCTTTGCCTGGCAGATGACAGTGTTAAATCAGAATGCACTTCACGGCAAGTCCTGCTTTCACTCACAATTACGACCAACGGGCGCTTAACTGTGGAACTCAGCCCCCCGAATCTGCGTCCAGCCAACCAGCATGCTGCCTAGCATCCTGTGGAATGGTTGGGGGCTACCCCCTCCTATATGTGCGATCTGCGCTCGTGATCCATTCAGTCAGGACAGCCAGACATGAAGGCCTCGGCTGGGGACACCACGGTCACACACCGCCACATATGCATTGGCGTCTACAATGGGGAAGTCAGATGCCCCACCAGCCAAACTTCACTGTCTGCGAAGAAGAGCAAGGGATTGATCAGGTGAATGGTACTAATCAGCTGCCTTGGACATGTGATGATAGCTGTGGTCACTGTGGCACGTAAGTAGTACTTTTGCTATCTGTGACATATGATTGATACTTGTATTATAAGCGCTGAGTGTGGAATAAGTCTTCATCTGAGCAAGTGGTGGCTGTGCTGTTAGTGCCAGTTAGACATGTGGGCTATTGCATCTGTCTCTGGGTAAATGTCAGTCTGTACCCTGCCTATATGTTGATGTGTTCTTGTAATTCTGCTCAGGAAACAGCAGGGATAAACTGACATCTCTGCTTCCATTCTCTCATTGATACATTTACCTGCAAGCACAGGCAAGCCTTTCTACTCTCTGTTCCTAAATAATGCATTCATCTGTAGAGCCTAGAGTTCTAGAGAGAGCTGAATGTCGTGTGAGCTATTTACCTTAAGAGTTTTGGCTTGTGAGAGGAAAGGAACACAAAAGATTGAGATACAAGATACAAGAGAAGAACCTGGTATTCTCTGATCCCAGGGCATCATGGCCTAGGTTGCGAGAGCTCCAGTTGTGATCGCAGGTTGCCAGTGTGATTGTTCCAGTCAGTCAGCAGTTGTCTAGGTGCATCCAGGTCTGTGTACCACTAAGGTAACGAACCTTTTGAAATGCGTAAGGGATCTGATGAAGTGCTTTATTCCCGGATGTCTGTGAGTAGAGCGATACCAGTAGTAGCTAGCTACTACTCTCCAATGATTGAGCCGTGGACATACTGAAACACACATGCGTAAATGCACACATAACTAACTTCGTATCCGGACTTCTTTGAAGTGGCTATTTTTCTCCAGACCTTGGTTCTGGCATGCCTACATTCGGGTCTGGGAGCCAGCTGAAGACGTGTGGTACAGTGACGTGTGTTACAGAGCCTTGCTGTTCCATACTAGAAACATTATTATGATTTTACTGTTTTTGCGGATTTTTAACACTGTTGGTTACCATGAAAGTAATGTGAAAACAAAATCGCAGAAAAATGTAACGTTTCTTGTTTCTTCTGATTATTCACGGAGTGCCGCAGTGCCGGATCAGTTTGTTCCGGGCCTTGGATAGGGTTGAACATGTTCCCATGGCTCCTACAGCTGTGTTTAAGGATTGTGATGATAATGTGTCGCCCCTCCCTGTATTTTAGCTTTGGCCCCCCTGGGCAGGCTGTGCACCATGTGTGTGCTGAGGTGGGCAGTCAAAATATTGAAAATTAAATATCGACCCACACTAATATTGAGTTGATAATATCGAAGGGACAGAACATCGATGTTAAGAATATCGATGGACAGAATATCGACCCTGTCATGTATGTGCATGTAACTTGCATGATCGAGGTAACTATTAGCAGCGATACTACGTGTCTCTCGGACCTCTTTCAAGTGCTCGCTGTCCTTTTTCCCCAGCACTAGGGGCGGCAATCTGAGGAATAGCCCCGGGCGCCACAAGCTCTAGCTACGCCACTGCGTAGAGGTATAACCTGAGCAGCTTTCCAAGAGAGGGGAACTAAGCCCGTACTTAAGGACGCGTTAAACAGCGTGGAAACAGAATCCGCAAGTGCGTGTGCCAGAGATGCTCCTAATTTTGCCGGCATAACATCAACAGGAGAGCCAGAGGTAACATTATGTAATAATGTAATAGTTTCCTCTCGAAGAATAGGGGGAAAGGACATCAATGGTGCTGGATTAACAATGGAAGATTTAACAGTGTCATCCGACATTGAGGGGTGGCGGATATTAGGAAATTTATCATAGATAATGTCAATTTTTTGAACAAGGAAAGAGCTAATTTTATTACAGAGGGATTGAGAGTGCAGGTTGTCCAACTCGCAGGCTTTAGGGCAAGTAAAATCCTTCAGGATTTGATGCAGGATTTTCGGCGCATTACCTGCTGATCTCAGTGGAGCAGCTATGTATAGTCTACGTGCTTGTTTAATTTCTTTGTGATAGAGCAAAAGCGCTGCTCTAAAATTTCCTTTCTCAGTGTCTAAGTTAGTCCGTCGCCACTTTCTTTCAAGATTTTTACATTTACTTTTCATTATTCGCAATTCAGGGGTAAACCACACCGCCAAATTTTTCCTAGGGGCTTTGGAGCAAATCTTTTCGGGGGCGATTAAGTTAATGGCTGATGAAACAGTAGTATTAAAAAGAGTGAGATTGTCTTCTATATTATTACTCGGAGGAAACTTAGGAGGTATAATGGCTGATGCAAAAGACTCAGGATTTATTTTCGCCCATTGTCTATAAGGGAATTGAATATGTGCAGCCATCTTCAAAGATGTAGAGGGGTACTGCACTTGAAAATGAATGAGGGCATGGTCGGTCCAGCACAGAGGGCGAGGGGTATTGCAGATAAGCCGATCTGAATTAGAGAAAATAATATCAATGGTATGTCCGGCCGTATGTGTGGGACCCTCGTTCTTTTTAATAAGGTGCAGGGAAGCCATATCAGAAGAGAAGGTTGCTGTTTCAGGCAACAAAAGGTTCTCACTATGTATGTTGAAGTCGCCTAGTAATAGGAAATTTTCCGTCGCGATCATATGAGGGGCGATCAATTCCATTAATTTAGTGGAAAAGTCCTTTATGGGACCCGGGGGGCGATAGACCAATGCCCCCCTCCAGGAGTCATGAGTGACCATTTCCATCTTAAAGATCAAGACCTCAATTTGTGCATTGGAGTATTGATCCAAGATAGAAAGTTTTACACGATCATTGTGAAGAATTGCAACCCCCCCCCCCCCCCCCCCCCACCCCCGGTTTTTAACAGCCTATCAAGGCGCAAAATCCTATAACCATCCGGAATAGCAAGCTTAATGTCCGGACCACTGGTGGGTTTCAGCCAGGTTTCAGTCAAGAACCCCACATCAGGCATGTCAGTCGTGATTAGATCCCAAATCTCAGATGAATGTTTAGGGAGCGATCTCACGTCTGAGGGAACCCTTCCAGTGGTTGAGCCGTGAATTGTTCGGGGGTGAGCTGCAACAATTACTGATCGTGTTTATAGCAGGGGACACTGGAGGCCTGGTATGGTGCTGCCCAGGGAAAAGTCCTAGAAGAGTATCTATGGGAGTCTCTGCTGCCCAACTGCTCTGAAATCTACAGTGAATACAAGAGAAGGGTCCTTCAAGAGAATATGGTATCGTGTTATGGCAGGACAAACTAGTTCCCTTTGACCTAGCCCAAATAGATCTCAGAGCGGCGCCACTATATGTTAATAAGCACTTACTAGGGTTGTCTACCACCAAAACAGGGTCCGTGGCGCCGGGCGTCGTCCTGGCGCGGACGGGCTTACCTTTGGCGCGCCGCCGGCGCGCCGCCGGCGCGCCCGCTGCGCGCTTGCGCCATGGCCTCCTAAATAGTGTGCGAGTAGCAGACGCTAGACTGCTCCTCGTATACCCCCAAGATGGCGGGCAGCCAGGCGGGAGATGCCGATCCCAAACGCGGAATCGGTAACGTAAGCAGGCTTAAAGGGTAAGAGTCGCCCAAAAAGTGCAGAGTGCTAAAATTGGATTAAATTTGATATATTCAGCATAAAACTCAAAACATAAAAAGGCAGATGAGAACAGGTTAAAAGTATGAGCAATTAAAAACAGTTAAAAGCCCTCAAAAATCACAATGACCGAATACAGTACAACTTGCACAGCGCGGCAGTCTCGATCTCCCGGCTCAAGCCTCAGGAGATGTCGACACTGCGCGCTTGCGCCATGGCCTCCTAAATAGTGTGCGAGTAGCAGACGCTAGACTGCTCCTCGTATACCCCCAAGATGGCGGGCAGCCAGGCGGGAGATGCCGATCCCAAACGCGGAATCGGTAACGTAAGCAGGCTTAAAGGGTAAGAGTCGCCCAAAAAGTGTAGAGTGCTAAAATTGGATTAAATTTGATATATTCAGCATAAAACTCAAAACATAAAAAGGCAGATGAGAACAGGTTAAAAGTATGAGCAATTAAAAACAGTTAAAAGCCCTCAAAAATCACAATGACCGAATACAGTACAACTTGCACAGCGCGGCAGTCTTGATCTCCCGGCTCAAGCCTCAGGAGATGTCGACACTGCGCGCTTGCGCCATGGCCTCCTAAATAGTGTGCGAGTAGCAGATGCTAGACTGCTCCTCGTATACCCCCAAGATGACGGGCAGCCAGGCGGGAGATGCCGATCCCAAACGCGGAATCGGTAACGTAAGCAGGCTTAAAGGGTAAGAGTCGCCCAAAAAGTGCAGAGTGGCCCAGGGAAATGGGCCAACATCGCTGGAAAACCAGTGATGTTGCACCCAAAACGAAGATAGCCTTGGTGATACAACCCTGTGGTCGTATCACCATAATCCATCTCTCATGTTAGCTATGCCTTAGTCAGAAATTTAACAGACGTTAAATTCCTGCATTAAGGCATAGTTAACAGGATTTAAAATATTGCTACCCCTCATTGATGATATCACGAAACTGGGGTAGCGATATTTTCCCATGCTGTTTTGTCAGGCACGCCTCCTTTGCATCTCATTAGAGATGCAAAGCGAGGCGTGAACAAAACGGGAGCTGAATCAAGGAAACACGCGCTAGCGTGTCCTTGCAAACAATGCGATATAATTATCGCCTCTTTTTGCCCAAAAATGGACGCTAAAGCGGCGATAATTATATCTTCAGCCCTTGATGATATGCCCCCAAGCTCTATAGGAGACACTGTAGTTCCACTAAATCCACTCTGAATAACCTGATTATGAAATGAGACACATATGGGGACCGAGAATAGTTACCAGCAAAAAATTTCTTGAATATGCACCAAACGCTTGTTTTAAGTGTACCCAATTCAATTACACTCATAGGACTTATCTATAGCTTTGGAAGCTTAATAAGATATATAAGACAATACAATCCCACTGCCCCCGACGTACAAGGTTTTACCATACGGTGGTATGGGAATGCCCGGTGATAAGTCAGTTTTGGAAAGGGATCACTTGCAGACGTTTGTTACATATGAGGACTACAGAAATGTGCGCCCAGAGAGCTGCGCTTATTCTCAGGCACTAGGACAAATAAAGTGAGTAATAAATTGATTGATTTGGCCTTTTTGTTTGCTATAAAGAAGAAAGCAATAGCCTGTGTACACCCCCCCCCCCCCCACAGTGCTGTCACTGTGTCAGTGGACTCGTGGGTTAAAAAATGGGAAGAAGCCGAAATTATTTCCCTGCATTGAGAGGAAAGTAGAGGACTAAGCAAGAAACCTATAGCACATTCATTGGCAAGGTAGCGCTGGCGTTTCTCTCCCGCCCTGCAACAGACAATTCACGGACTATGCTTGAGGCTATATAACAGGTACATACAGGGTAACCTTCCAAGACATACACAATTTTTGCACTCTGGAGTGCTTAATTTATTTAAAACAAAACAAAAAGAAGTGAAAGGGCCCTCCTACAAGTGAGACAATTCAGACTATTCTAGGCTCCCAAAGCTATAAGGATGGCTTTGACAGTAGGTATTAGTCCGGAAGCCACCGGCTCAAATTAAACACTGGCGCGCTGATCCTAACTCCCATAAAGATGATGTTCAACTCTAGATCCCACATTTCAATGCGATGTACTGTGGTAATCCTGGAGCTGGGACCAGTTCCCTCCATCTTCGCCATGACCCATGCAGGGCTGGACTAGGTATCGATAGCGTCCTGGTAAAAATGTTCAAACCAATCCCCACTATCATCCACCCCTCTCTCTATTTCTTTCTTGATCCATTCATCCCTTTTGTGTCTCTGTCTCTTCTTTCACCCTGCACTCGATCCAATCTCTTTCTCTCCACTCTTACTCCTCAGCCTGCTGTAATTAATCTCATAGGGCTAGAGAAAGTGAAAGTGGCACCAGCCATGGGCTTTCAAAATCCCATCTCCAATTGCTCCAGCCCACCAGGGAAATGCTCAATGGGATAAATGGCCAGTCCAGTCTTGGATCCCTGAGTATTTGTCCTACTCATCCTACAGAGACAATCGATGCTCTAAAGTCTAAGGGTTTGATTTAGATCTCGGGGGATGGGTTACTCCATCACAGTGGTGACGGATATCCATCTGCCAAAATATAAATCCAATAAAATATAATGGGATTTATATTTCGGCGAACAGGATATCTATCACCGTTGCGATGGAGTAGCCCGTCTGCCAAGATCTAAATCAAGCCCTATATCTCTTAGCTAAAGCCTTTTCCATAGAACCACAAAGTTGCAATTTAACTTTACATGTTTGCTTATATAGTGTTTTGAATATCTTGTGTGGAACACTTCAATGTCAGCTACATTTGATAGGGGGCGATGACCTTCATATAACATAGACTACAACACTGGAGAGAACTGTAATGTGTGTATGGCCATGCATCACTTTACCTTCAGAATAGATGGTGTTAATGGCTTTGCAACATTCACTCTTTTATTCCTCTTGAATATGATAAACGATTGACATTGGGAATTTCTAATTGATGAATGCTTGTTGCATATTTCATGGTATGACTTTATGAACATTATGTATAACGTAAAATGAAAATGCCAATAAAGCAAACAAACCAAATCAGTTCATTATTTTGTCATACAAAAGAAACAGATAGTACTTACAATTTATATTTCTTAAAGCAAAACCATATGAACAGAAAATGTATTTATAACACACAACGATGACATAAAAATAAAACCACTACAACCTTAAACAGAAATGAAACACTTACCAATCTATTAAAATAAATAGTTCAGCTAATGAGCAGCTATTTTGACTCGTTTCCAAAGGAAGCAGGGTTAAGGGCCAAGGATGAAGGCCCTTGCATAATAAACATTTTGGGGCATATTAACAAGCCAGGCAATAAAATTATCGCCGCTTTAGCGGCAGAAAACTGCCGCTAAAACGGCGATAATGGGCTTGATAATATGCTCTATGGAATTCCAATTGAAGCCCATGTTAGATGTCCTTCACATCTAACATGGGTTTCAATTGGAATTCCATAGAGCATATTATCAAGCCCATTATCGCCGTTTTAGCGGCAGTTTTCTGCCGCTAAAGCGGCAATAGTTTTATCGCCTGGCTTGTTAATATGCCTCTTGAAAAGATGTACAGAGAAAGGTATGAAAACAAAATATGTGTTGCAGTTTGTCCAGCTTTTTATCAAACATTTCCATAATAATAGGCTGACCTCTGAAAATGGTTTCAGGGCTAGGGCTAAATGTCCTACACAAATTTCTGTTGAACAATTGTACAATCAGAAAACAATATTTCAACACAAAACAAAGCCGTTTTCAGTTGATCTCTCTTTTCATTACACCGGTCCACAATAACCTGCTTCCTCTTGAAAGTCATTGGTTTAATGTCCAAATTCCTTATGGACGATTTCTTACAACAAAACAACGAAAGCAAGAAAAAATAAAACAAAAAACAGTTTTAGGTTCACTTAACATTTCATGAAATCAGTCGGCCTCAATAGAGAGTAGAAGTGATTGGCAGCCTTTACTGTGTGGTGGCATTGTCCGAGTGCCAGCATTACCAATCCGACGCTGGTGATCGTTTGAGTGGTTCCTCTTTGTGGCTTGGATATTTCTCACCCAGAGGCCCTTTTTTTAAAACACGTAATTTCAGGGAAATCTGCCTCCGTGTTATCCGAAGCATGCAGTGTTTCTATTTGAATCTGGTTACCCATTGCAGAGCTGATGCACAGTGCTATCTGAGGTCAGTGTCATAGAGGCTGAGAGGGTTGAGCAGAGTCAGTCGCACGCTTTGAAATTTCTGGCACAGCGTGTCCTTCTCAGCCTCCAGGGTTGCCAACGAGACATAATTTCCTCACTCTGGATACTTGAGATCACGTGTTCATGCCTCCACTGCGTCCATGTTAAACAAGCATTTGCAATGCAATAGGTGTCGCATTTGCGAGAGTTTAAGCTATTGGCATTAATATGACAATGCCTTTTATTTATCTGTTTTGATGATTAACACATAAAGAAAAGGCATTGTCATTTACAATGCCAATAACTGAAACTCTTGTAAATGCAGACCGATTTCATTTCAAAGAAGCGGCCACCATTGTCCCGGGCTGCGTGGAAAGTGAAAGCACATGGCGCGCTGAATGTTGCAGGAAAGCATGTCGTGCCTGCAGTAGGAGAGACTAATGAAAGTAAATAGTGCTTCCAGACTAAATAAGACAGACCGTGTAACAACAAAAGTAAAAGGGCCAGTCATCATGGGCAGTGGCGGCTGGTGACATTTGAAAGTGGTAGGGCGTAAAAGTCGTGGCTGAGTGTTATGTTGCCAGCTAAGCGAGGTAGCCTGACTATCATAAGGGAGGTTCTGGAGAGTTTTAGGGCAAATCATTGCTTTATAAAATTATTAGTAGAAGTGCATGGTTGTTAAAATGTAATGTCCATTTCAGTGAAAATGTGCATTATGTGAATGGCAGTGTGCTACTGCACCATCCTTTAGTAATATATTTGCACACCATCCTTTAGTAATATATTTGCACACAATCCTTTAGTAATATATTTGCACACAATCCTTTAGTAATATATTTGCACACAATCCTTTAGTAATATATTTGCGACAGCATGCCCAAAATGGCATGATCACCTATACATCCCCCGTAAACAAGACTAATTTCACAGAATATTCTTTGCAGTTCTCTACAGGCTGCTCCGGTTGCAACAAGTAAATCAATGCCAGGGACAGGTGGGCTTGGGTGATGTTCCCAGTTATATGATACCAACACTATCCCTGTATGCCAGGTCAAATTTCAGACCACTTCCAAAACACAGGGCCTCACCCTGTGCTGTGCTGAACATGCCAGGAAGCCAGAAGGCTGATAAATTGATTTCTTTCCTGGTGTTCTGACATAAAACCCAATAGCTTTATAGGACACAATCTTAACACTGCCCCAGCCCTTCCGGCTCCTCACTAGCAACTGCCAATTCAAAATCTCATTTCACAAAAGTTTGTCCTAGCTATGTTAGCAGGTGGAAATGTGTTCTTTGGCAGTGACGATGAAATGTCAATCAAAGCCCAGACGCTCTCACCCACTTCCTACCGGTGCTTTGACACTACAGGGATAAGTGCTGAAGCGGGGTCACCACTACCCCCTGGGAATGGTTTTCAGAACAACTTCCCTTTTCTCTGTAAGTGTCTTTCCGTCACCACTTAAAGGGACTGCGAAGTGCCGATTAAAAGCAACTGCTCACATAAGATAACAGGGAAATCTGAAGCAATACAACTGACAATTATGAATCAAAACAGGGAACGAAACACCACATTTTAGAAGCGTGAGAGTCAAGTCGGAAGAAAGACTGAGAACAAGTCACTAATAAAAAGAGAGAACATTCAAACCCATGAAAAATCTGTGCAGACCAATACAAGGAGACATTTTACCTGCGCAGTCTGAGGCATTCTGTAATACTACGAGGAATGATCTCGCCAGACACGCATGTAATGTAACACAACTGGGGACGTTCAGACCACTCTGACTGACGGCTAACACGCAGGCTTTTCTTGGCAGTTGAGTGATGAGGCAGATAAGAGTGAACTGAAGTAACACGAAATGTCTTTACTCCCAACACGGAGTACATAACTTCAACAGTCTGAAACTCGTAGCTTCATAAACATGGGCAAGAAACTTGTTGGAGCTGAGAGGTCCTGCGACAAAGACAGCGTTACTCATCCTATTAGAAGGGAAGCTTAGGGTTCATGAATGAAATGCAGACATAGGTACCTACAGTTGTGATGTAGTCGTCAATAAAACAAGGTATATAATACGTATGCATAGGTAAACCACTTTCACCGATGGGTATCTTAATGCGGAAAGGCGGATGTTATTGTTATCCAACGCAACTGTATTTATTTTATCGACCTTCGAAAAATGAAAGGCTAAGTGGGGAAGTTAGTATTTGAACATGTGATCATAGAGTCCAACAGCGAGTTATGACATAAATGCTTTAGACCACAGATCACCTCTGTTTTGGAGATGTGTTGCCGGCGGCCGGCATGCTCGAGGGAGGGGGTGGGGGCCGCGGGTGGGGATTAAAACAATTAAAAATAAAATACGTACCTGAGTGTTGGGTACCTCACCGCCTCAGCTCCTGGCCGGTCACGCTGTACTGGTGCAGCGGCGGTTGGGTCCACGTGTTCCTGCTGCAGGAACAGGAAGTAGCCAGCAGGCAGCTTCCTCCTCATCGCAAGTCAATCGCTGCGCAGGCGCAGGCGCAGCAGGAGAGCGCCCCAGCCGGGACATTTTCTCTGCATAGAGAAATAGTGTGTGTGGGCGGTCCTACGCGAGGGCAGGGGGGAGTGGCTTACCCACACTGTTGTGGGTACTGACTGTTTGGTCGGCTCAGGGCAGACGGCCAAACAGTCAGTATCTACAACAGTGGGTAAGCCACTCCCCCCCTGCCCTCGAGCACGACCGCCCACCCTCCCGCCCCCAACCAAGCACAGAGGCACTTCTGCTTTCTCGCAATGCGAGAAGGCAGAAACATAATGGTCGTTTTTACCATTTATGTTTCTGCCTTCTCGCACCGCGAGAAAGCAGTGGGGCAACGCCCCAACGCCCTAATGGGGGAGCCGCCACTGATCATGGAAGGTAACGAATGAAGACAAGGCGGTACTAAGGCGGGACTAACAAGCCTATTAACGAATCAGAAGCCAGCATTCACAAAGGACTATGACACAAGCCAATGGAAAATATGGGGGGAGTGGGCGGAGCTTCAAGTCCATACTTGAATACAGCATGCCTCGCAGAGCAGCGCATGCGCTGCCCAGGCTGGACCTAAACAGCTAACACACTATCAGTGAGACACTGGTTGAAGTATAGAAGCGTTCAGCATGGTTGCTATGGGTTTGCACTGCTGACACCCAATCACTTACCCCTCAAATGTATGTTAGCCCCACCCATTGTGCCCCTGGGAGCCCCCCCTGACCTGAAGAATACAAGTTGTGGTTGACACAAACACTCTTTTTCAAAGAAAGCTTCTTTGACATTGTTTTGACTGCATTCCACTGAAAGGTGATTCAAAAAGTGAGCTCAGTCTCTACCGGCTTAAACTGGGAAACAGAAATGTTAACTGTTGTGAAATGTCAAGATTTTAAAGTGTTTTACTGGCCTATGTGGGTGGCCCTGTGAGTAGTAACTGAGAAGGACCATGACGCCAGACTAAGGTTCATTCTACCAAATGGCACATACATGTCATGCTTGTCTTTAAGTGACATTATAAAAGCATGCCAACTTAGCAGTGTAAAAGTATAGCCCATTTTGTATAGGCTCTTCAAATTCAAACTTCCTCTGATGCCATATTTTTGCTCTACAAAAGTGCTTTAGGCCTTCCGTTGTCACCTGTTCCCAACAGTTTCAATGAACTTACAGATAATTCGGTTTGTGTTTTGTGCAGCCATTGCAGTAACACAAATCCTAGCTAAGCAGTCTTTTCATCCCCACACACGGCAACAAATCAGAAATCCCAGGGCAAAGCAGTGGCGCTGTGAAGACCCCGCTTTATCAGCCTCAGCAGCGGTGGAAACTGCTAAATGTCGCTCACAAGAAATACAGAGTGAACAGAAGCAATAGAGAATAAAAGATGGGTAAATAGAAGAGGGAAAGATGGAACCAATATTGAATGGCAGCAAGGGTGAAAGGATATATGGATAAATGATAGATGAGTGAATGAATAAGTGAGACGATGAATGAATGGGTGAAAGGATGAGTGAATGGATAGGTGAACAGACAGGTGAAAGGATGGTAGAGTAAAAGGATGGATGGATGAGTGGGTAAACAGACAAGTGAATGGATGGCAGAGTGGATGGACAATTGGACGGATGGGTGGATGGCAAAGTGGATGAATGAATGATGGATGAGTAGGTAGATGGATTGGTGGATGGAAGGTGGCAGGCAGACAAGGTGTATGGATGGCAGGCAGAGAGGTTGCATAGCTGGATGGCAGAGTGGATGGATGGATGGATTGCAGAAGGGAAGGATGCATGATGGGAGGATGGGTGGATGGCAGGGTGGCAGGGTGGATAGGTGGAAGGATAGATGGCAGAGTGGATGAATGAATAGACTGGTGAATGGCAGAGGGGAGTATGGAATATGGAAAGACTGAATGATGGATTAAAAATATGAATGGATGACAGAATATAAAGGTGAATAGTGGATAGCTGGTGGATGGAAGTGTAAAAGGATGAATGGATAGATAGTTGGATGGAAGAGAAAAGGGAGCTCTTCTAAGGAGGGTTGGGCTCACTCACTTTACTTGCTTGGTGCCATCAGAGGTTTAGTTCAAAGTGGGGAGGTGGGGGAGAGGTAATTTAATGTTTAATGTTCTGGCTACTCATGGGGCAAAGCTCATACTGATGAAAACTTGTGCCCACTAGATCCACCATCAAAATAGGCCCCACACCCTAAGGCCTAAGCCGTGCCTCCCACGCTAAAACCCTACCATCTCCCAGCTGCAAAAATATGCCCTTCGCCGATCGCAAGCAGCTCTACAGCCTCCGGGCCATGCTAACAGTAACAGGCCTCCTACGCAGTTGCGTAGCTAGGGGGGGGCGAGGGGGGCGGTCCGCCCCAGGCGGCACTATTTTGGGGGTGGCCGGGCGGCGCCTCAGCAGTATCGGAATCAACACGACACTAAATCATCATTGACAGCCAAAGTGCGTTGCGCAGCATAACTAAGCCTTGATTGGCCAGTGTGTGTAAAAGCTACTCATTGCTCGCACCACCTGAGCTTATTTTGAAAGTGTACATTCCTGTTTGGGTCCGGGGCCGTCAATCTGGTAGCGCTACCAATGACTGCCATGCAAACACGACCCTGCAAACATTTATCATGCAGAGCCCGCCCATGGCAGACTTGTAAACTGTCCTGTTGTTTAGCGCGCTGCACGCACCAACACACGTGGTGACGTGCATGATATCAACAGGCCACCACAAGCTGTTGACCCGAACCGACTCTCTCCCAGTCTCAGCTCAGAACCAGTGGTTCCCAATCTGTGCGCCGGGACGCCCCTGTGTGCCGTTAAAACTAGCCAGGGGCGCCGCAAACAGATGCACATCAATTTGGGATTGGGAGCCACTACACTAATCCCTTCGTTTTACAACGCTGCTACTTTGCTCTACGACCTAAGTTGAAACCCGTGCTTTCTGTTCTGCAAACTGAAATTTCCTTCCGGTGTACTGATCTCTTTAGTAGGTCACAGCAAGACAGTGCAGGGCGTGGAAATAGGCAGCGCTGACGCTCCGATGTAGAAGTTGCGCCATCATCAGGAGAGCCACTGCCAGCATCAGCCAGAGGTAGCCCACAAAGGTCAGCTTAATGGCCGTGCCAAGCGCAGATAGCATGGCCCAGGCAGCTGACTTGCAAAGGTAAGAAAGAGTGCGTGTGCCTCACTGTTTTACTAGAAAGGAGCAACGTGGACACGTGTTTGCTGTTACCAAGTGTGCGGGGCCTGCAGGTGGTGATTTTGTAAATACAGTGGCATCATCTCATTCTGTGTTGTTAGCAATCAAATTG
The DNA here is from genome assembly GCF_964204655.1 of Triturus cristatus. Classification (NCBI taxonomy): domain Eukaryota; kingdom Metazoa; phylum Chordata; class Amphibia; order Caudata; family Salamandridae; genus Triturus; species Triturus cristatus. The sequence continues at coordinate 549,212,609 of NC_140587.1, read as the reverse complement.
AATGAAATATCAGTGACTTTCTGAAGAGTTGTTCACACTTGCTCTGCAGTCCTAAAGCGAGGATATACCATGTACAAGTTCTGAGAGATAGAATGCAAAAACCACATTTCCCCAAGAGCAAGAATTAAGATTTTCTTGCATCAGTGGACTGCTTCAACTCAGCATATAACCAGTTTGTAAACTGTCCGTAATTTGTAGCCACACCTTGAAACAAACTACTTGTAGCAATCTAAATTTTTGATTTTCGTATTTAAAATGATTTTTGCCCTGTTGCTATTAGGTGTAGATTTTTAGCATTGTACAAGTGCGCGCGCAGTTGGGGTCTTTCAGATTATCCTAGAGTAACACTGTCCCCCGAGATGTTAGACTTGCTCCCAGTTAGTGACACTCGACGTATCTTCATATGCTGTTCCGTTTAGGGTTTCTTTTTTTATTGCACGCAATCGCATAGCCCTGCGCAGAGTTAAGAGCATGCTTTGGATCTGCAATTATGAATGAACATATTCTAAGAAGCAAATAGGTCAGACTTTTTATGTAATTAATGTTATGTAACACAGGTGGACATAATGATGATTGTGGTTTGTGATTTATTTTTGTACCTCTGTGTTTGTATGGATTTTTGAGTGCATAACAGGTACATTGCTTTATCCATGTAATGTATACATAGTTGAAATTTGGACTGATAGTGATACAGTTAAGATGGGTTAGTTAAATTAAAACATGATCACTTTATCAACATAAAACAAGCTAGAATTGTAAAATCTGTTAAAAGAAAATTTGGATGGAATAATAGTAGAGGGGAGAGTGACAGCGGGACTCCTGCTGCGGCATTGACTAAGTGCTACTGGTACTTGAGGGGGATAGAGGTTCCAAGGGTCAGCAAGTCCAAGATGACCAACTCCTTCCCTGGACAAGCTGATGGGGCTTGAGGGGAGACGGTCAATCCCTCCACCCCGGGATGTAGAATGAGACTACTGGCATACTGAGTGAGCTTCAGTGGAGAAGCGAGAGCAGGCCCAGGATGACCACTACTCCATGTGCACAGTGTGTGCGCACTGCGGGCAGACAGAGGAGACAAAAAGTAAACACTTCATCTCTGAGACACTGTAAGAGCACATCTGGCACACAGTGTCCAGCAAAGGCTGGATGGAAGGGCCTCTAGCACCTGCATCCGTGAATGTGCACACAGCTGTCACTGTGGGGCTGTAGGCAAGAGAGAGGCTGTATGATATTTTACCTTCATCGGCTTCACCCCAATTATTTTCAGGGAGAAAAATGGAAGTACTCCCAAGGCCAGGGTTCCATCACCCCACCCGCAAAAAAAGAGTAACCTAATGGGGAGCCACGGCCAACAGCCAATAGGTCAAGGGAGCCGTGATTTGAAAAAGTTTAGGAACCACTGCCATTAGCGAGTGACTTGCTTCACGTGTCACTCTGACTGAGTCAGTTGAACCTCGGGCGCCTGGCTGGGGCAGGTCGTGTGAGAGTAATACTTTTACTTTCAACTCTCCTTGTGCTGTGTGCGGGTCGTTGGGAGATTCAAGCAACAGCAGGTTCGTTTTCCCCTAGTTCATACACTGTTTTTTGAGGTGGCACTTCTGAAAAGATAAATGCGCGTCACTCTGGGGGTGACGTTAGGGAAAGGAGGACAGTGCACCAAATAGAAGTGCTTTCTGTGTCATGTGTAGAGAGAGAGAGTGTGTTGCAGGCTCTGGCCTTGCCCTTGGACACGGTGACAAATCTTCACAATAACGGGGAAAGTGTTTTAAATGGGCCTGCACATGTAAATATTCTTCTCTTCGGTAATGGAACATTATTTTGCAGTTTTTGTAGCAGTGTAGTTGTGTTTAAAGCAGAAGAACGTTCCTTGTATATTGAGCAGTTTTGGGCAACAAACAAAATGGCAAGTTAACTCTGGTGATTATTTACCTGCTGGGGAGAGATGGGAGTTTCGTCTAGTGGCAGTTTTCACTTGTGTAAGGTAGCCCAGAGGGTTAATATCATAGCGACCACGTATTTGCATTGCTGATGTGACATTCCATGTTTGCAGTGACTTATGAGTGACATTCCACAGCAAAACGTAACACTTCAAAAACACTTTAAACTGTGTTAAAATAATGAATTGTGCTTTAAGTCATAAGCTTGGAAATCGTACCACTATAAATACAGAAGTCGTTAACCACCACTCCTTACCTCCCTGCCAGCCAAAAATCTGTTCCTTTACTGTCTGGTTACATTCATCTGCAGTGACGGAATTAATCTATAAGATTTCATAATGCAAACAAATGCATTTCCGACTGATTACTTTAACTTGGATTTATCTTTAAACATACAGTGTGCCTTTATTTTGAATGCTGTTACCTGAAGGTGAAGACAATCAAAACTAGAGACTGAATAAACCTATTTTGTCCTCCAACCCTCTTCCCCCTCGTCCGGCCTGGTACTGCCCCAGCTGCAGCTCTCAAGTTAGTCTAGTGATCAGGTGCGCTGGACTCACCTGTAGTATCCTGAAGGTGCTGCCGGGCAAAGCCTGAAGAGTGCGTGGTGAAACCCAGTGTGGTGGACCGGTCTGCAGACATTGCTGAGGTTACCTACAGGCCCAAGGCCTGCCAGACAAGGCTACTCTTTGACCTTCTTAGTCACTGTCTCTAGCTGTTATACTAGGTGCTCCTAAGTACTAGTTAGCAGTGCTCCCTTTAAACTGTGCCCGCCACCGCCCACTGGACGGTCTACAGGGACCCCTTCGTGATTGAAGGCCAGGTGCTGGTGATGGCTAAGTTGCTTGCTATCTTTAGGCAAACTGTCCATAGGGCAGAATCTGGGCTGTTCACAGCAGAAAAATTCCCCCACACTGTTCCAGTGCCAGCTACCTGCCAGTAGCACAATCATAGAGAGCACGCTGTGAGAGTCTCACAATGCTATTTGCGTGGTGAGCATGATAACAGGAAAACAAACCAAATTTCAGCCACTGGCTGAGGTTTTCGTTGCAGGCTTTCTGTTGATGGTACAGAAGTGCCGGATCCTGGCTTTGTTTATGTTTTGCAGTGACACCAGACAACCAGGTGGAGGGCCGGGTCTGGTACAAATGTATTTAAGCTGCAGGGCAGAAGTATATGTGTGTTTTTAGAGAGGTTTTGACACTATAGGTCACAACGCTACTCCCTAACAACCAAAGCGTAGTTGGTTATAAGCTCCTAATTGCGGCGCTGGACAACCAGTAGTGCAGCAGGTGCTGGCAGTGGTTGCTTTTATCATAATATGAAGCAACGTGTTGTGATTCTTCCAGGAGCTATAGTATGCGTGACTAACACATTTTAGTGCGGTGATGTGGACATCAGTACTAAAATGCCTTAGTCCAACTCCTGATGCGTGGTACTTGGCAAGACTGTAATACGCCTGCTGCAAAGGACCTGTGCCATGTATATCAAAGAATAATATTTTATGGCCACAGCTCAGTGGGTTACTGCTTTTGTCACAGAGATTCTGTTGTTACTGTTTAGTTCATGAGCTACATTCGTAATCTAGAACAGTGAGCTATGAACTGCTATCTAAGAGCTGCATGGTAGATGTTAGAAAGTGGTGTTTTTCCCCCAGTCCTTCTGTTTTGATGTTGCTAAGAAAGGTTTGTTTGGGTAGAAATACATTTTTATTCAAGTTGATCCTAAACACTGTGTTATGTTCTTAGTCTGTCCTTCTTCAGACCAAGCACTCTTAAAAAGTGCCTACCAGCATGGGAGGCATATGAATCTTACACCTTTTGGTGGTCTTTGCCTTATATAACATTTTCTATGCACTAATTCACAAACGTATGATTCATTGTGTCTGGATGTGTGATTTTGAAAATGTGGAAAGGTTTTGCTTTAGGAGCAGGGATTAATGAAGTCCTTTTTAAATGTGGACTGTAACATCTGCAGTTGTAAAGCAAGCATTCAAGCCTTTGGGCATTCTGGCTGTTAGATAAGATGTTTGTTACTGATGAGGTATGTTTCACACAAGATTCCCTATTAGGCACACTATGTCATAGCGCCTTCAATTCTGATCTGCTCTCGAGGCACCATGTTTGTTGAGATTAAATGTGGCGGGGCAGCACATGCAAAGAAGGTGGGACTGTGTCTGACAAAGGGTAGGGTGTTGAAAATGTACTGGAGAAAGTTAATTATCATGAATTTCCAATGAATGCATGATGATGCATAAAGCACAATAATGTATGAGATTCCGTACATACTAGATGGTACCTCTGCTGTGAGAGAACTCATGTAGAGGCGTGCACCATATGCTGTACACGCAAACACACACATGACTCCCCTATGATGTCCCATTCTTTTTCCATCTTCTTTGTCTAAGGGTAGTAATAGTTAGGGATGTCTCTCAGCCTTGCCATTATCATTATCCCATACATACTTGATGGTACCTCTACCTCACTCTTATTTAGAGGCATACTCCCATTCTGTGTGAACCTTCTTTCTCCAAGGGCAGCAGCAGGCAGGAATGTCTGAGCTTAGCCAGTAGCATTTTTCCATACACACTAAATGGTACCCTTGTTTTAAGTAGCATGCACACACAGTACTCCCTAGTGCTTACCCCAGTCTGTTTGCCCTATCTTTCACCCAGTACAGTAGCAGGTAGGGGTGTCTCTGAGCTTATCCTGTAGTATTCTTCCACATATACACAATGATAGGGATCTCATGTAAAACATGCGCCATAAACAGTATGTAACTTTATACTCCCCATAGATGCCCCTATTTTGTTTCCATGTGAACAGGACATGGAGAACCCTATATGCCAACGAGAAGCAGGGTAATTGTATTATATTCCATCAATAGTCCTGTGGGACTTATTTATGTTCTACTTCAATCTTATTTTTAAAACATGTGTGTAGACTCAATTCTATTAGTCAGAAGAAAGGTACAGGATGCCTTCTTATTTGAATAGAAGTTAATTTGTTGTCTAGGAACGATATAGCTCATAAATAGAAAATACTCTCATGTAATGAAAGATGTAATGAAGATGAACTGTAAACATCTGCGTCGTTGACACGATGTACTGTGCTGTAAACAGGAACTGCATTGCTGACATGGATTATCTTTAAGGTTTTTTTTATGGCCGTTATTGAGAAAGGTGTATAGATTTTCGTTCATACTTTGAGCATTTCTGAGATATTGATCCATCCATGCTTTTGCCTTGAAACTTAAGGAGCTGATTATAGTGCCCATTAGTTATCCATTGCAAAGTCAGTTTTAGGAGCTGCTCTGCTCAAAGCCATGTGTGGCTGATAGGTTTAAAGGAGTTGCACAGTCTGAGATTTCACTGGTCAATGGTGATATGGGCACCCGACTGCGCGTATGATGAAGAACTATTAGCAGCGATACTACGTTTCTCTCGGACCTCTTTCAAGTGCTCGCCTTCCTTTTTCCCCAGCACCCTTCCCCCCACCCCCAGGGGGGCGGCAATCTGGGGTATAGCCCCGGGCGCCACAAGCTCTAGCTACGCCTCTGCTCCTACGAGAAACCCTGCAACTGCATTTACGACGTGAAAATTGGAGGGTTCAAAGGCGAGCTGATCTGCGTGTGATGGGCCTATTACCACCTGCGTGTGATGGGCCTATTACCACCTGCGCTTTTACAACACCCGCCGTAGAGGAGTGCCCAGAGCAGCCCGGGCTCTGAATTGTCACAAGCCGCAGCGCCGGCGCCCCTCCCTGCGCTTCACAGCGCCATTACTGTTTCCAGGCGCTTGACAGCTGCAGCAATAATTTAGCTCACTAAATTACACTGTATCTTTTACACGTTTTTGACAGGTAAGTCTAATGTGGTCAAAATAATTGTTATGATGTTCGAGTCAACAGCTCCAGGGCGGTGCAGCTTTAGACACTGTGGCACCCCACCACCAGTGAAAACGGGGCGAGCGAACACAGGGAAGGCCTGTCAGTAACAGAGTAGCTCTACGGTAGAGACACTGAATGCCCTGTTGCCGGGGGCCTGGAATCAACAAATCGATGCACCAGGGCCCAGCACTCCAAACGAGATTCGATGGAACCGGAGGGCTCTGTATTATTGTTCGACAGCACACAGTGGCGCTGAAAGAAGGGGTGCTGTAGCCCACTCACAAATCCTGGTAGTTCAGATAGAGAATTAACAATGAACATGCCTTTATTTATTAGTCCTGACGCATTTACTGTGTGCTGAAGTTCAAACCGCCTCGCGACAGGCACCTTTGTTTGACAGAGTGCTGCTAATTCTTTAAATGCACAGAGCTGTGTCTACTATTCGGGTCTCTGACCGCTTGTTTAGGATATTCTGTAATTTTAACTAGTGACATTCTTAATGGGATATAGGGGAACAAAGAAAGTCAGAGCACTTCAGAGGTCTTCTAACAGATACATAAAGACGTGCGTGCGTTACAAAGTAAAGTACATCTATCTTAATATCTATATCAGCCGCATGGAAAGGACAATCAAGGCACCAAGGTCAGGTGATGCCGATGGCCTGCACTCTAAGCTCCAGCACCACTGTAGCACGTGTTTGAAATAAAACAGCAATATAAATTACTTCTTTACTAACACGTTCATAATCTGTCCCAGTATACATTTTATCATGCGTACAAACTACGAAAACGAGTCATCCCTACTTAAGCGCGAGCTCTAGCCTCATTCTCAGAATGCCCCTTTTTGCTAGTAACATCCGTGCTGCTGAGATACCGCTTAATCCGCCAGCAAGCATGCCAGGGCTGACTCAATCGTTCCTCCTTCCACTACTGGGACACCGAGCTGGCAGTGGCGTCACTAGGGAGGTGAGGGGGGTGCGGACCGCACCGGGTGACACCAGCACATGGGGTGACACCAAAATGATGTTAGTGAGTGTTAAACACAAAAACTTGTTATTTTGTTTTGCGTCAACCCTAGTGACGCCGCTGCCGAGCCTCTGCTTTTAAATCCAGGAACCCATTACCCGGCCGCGCGCCGGCCAAGATTATTATCCAATCAAGGCTGGCTTAGAAATACCACATCGGCGTCCGGAGTCCGGACTTTGACGATGTCACTCACGTGACGTGCCTCCCGGAGTTGGACCCGCCGTTTTCATCATCAGCCCACTGCCCAGTGCCCATGCGCCCAAACTACACGCGCTTAAAATTTAAGCACTGACTGACTGCTGTTTCTTTGTCCAGATCACCACCACCAGGTAAGGAAGCGAGGTGGGGTCGGAGCAGGGCAGCGGAGCGCGACTCCTCTGTGGCTGGGCGGGGGCCTGTAAGTAGCAGACGGCCGTTTGTGTAAATTATAGTGGCTGCACATCATGATAGAAAGGGTGGTTTTAGGCAAATTTCAATTTGTGAATGCAGAGGTGGTTAGTAAGCACGATTTTGGTGCATTTCGTTTCTGTGCTGTGTTTGTTCGTCTGTGCCTAAGCTCTGTGATATGGCCTTGGTTTATCATTATTACGGGTTTTCTGAGTTCCCGTGATTGTGTTGGTTGGGGCAATTGCCAGATACGGTGTTGTGTGGATGGGCACGCTGCTCGCTAATTTAGTTCCCGATTGAAGATTGGCCTGGAATGGTATTTCGTGACTTTCTCCATCGGATTCCATGAAGCCTTTGTTGAATCGCTCACCAGCTATATGTATGCCTGGAAGAAGCTATGTCTATGCGTTGGTTTCAATCACATTAACCTACACTTTGTTAGCCCGAATGTTCCGGAAGTTAATTTCACATGCTGTAAAAATCTAAATTCACTGTGTGCATTACTGCTTTATGAAGCCGTGACTTCAAATGTAGTGTTATCACTGAAAAGGCTACAGTGCCTTAATTGTTTTTATAGTTGTGACTTAAGTGGTTTTCCAGAGCAATTAATTTTTCTGCAAAATAAAATGATATTATGGTCTGCATTTGCGTTTAACAGAATGTACAGACGAGCTTTTCATTTTGCACTTTGAGTTTTACTTAGCTTCATCCTACAAAAAGCATGTTTCCCAATTTGCATAGTAGCTTGTAGCCTTATTAAGATCCCAAAGATATAGCAGACGGAATTGGAAATCACTCCGCTTTTATTTAAAACATGCCCCTTTATCTTTTTTCACTGCAGAGATTCCAGTTTTTGTAACAATTGGCAACATAATTCATCCGAACATGATGGAAATATCCATTAGTTACCCATCCCTACTTGGTAAATTAAAATTCCATGCTTAACACACAACCTCCTCTAATAAAGCTCCCTCGTAGCTCAGTGAGACAATCTCTCCTCAGATTTTTGCAATCACTCCTTCGAAATGTACGATCATCATTGCCTGCTGAGCCTCTGCTACTTACTGCTCTCACATTGTGAAACTTCCTGTGTAAACAAGGGGCAGATTTACTATAATTTAACGCAACCCAGAACAGCACCCAAAGCGTTGCTTCTAAGGGCGAGAATAAACAGCTCCATAGCTACCATCACATGCCACAGTTTCTCTGCCTCTGCGCTGGCATACTTACAGCATAGATGTGACTTTGCCTCAAAAACAATGCATGGTTGCATGGGAACTCCAAGAGTTGAAAAACCTGCAGGATCAGTCCAGAAACTTGGGAATGACCATACAAAAAGGCATTTCCTTACAGCAAGCTAGACTGATGTTTAAGTGATGTGTACACTCAAACTTACATGTTTTGAGCGGTCTGTCCCAGACATGGAGCACTATGTGTCTTATTTTTCTTTTTACAGCTTGCATGCTCTGATTGGTTCCTACAGGTTGCATATTTAGGTTGCTTTCTGTCTCAGCAGGCCTTACCTACCTCCTCCATGGAAAGACCCAAACACCTCTGCTAAGTTCTGCTTGTCGACTACACAGTCTGGCTGAGGAGCAACATGAACCCTGTCTGCGACGGCGAGTAATGGGCCTCCTATTATTTCCACTGTGATTTGTGAAAGCAGAAGGGCGAGCAGTTTGCTGAAAGGTTAAAAATCTCTGTTTTGGTGGTCCTTCTGCTTCCATGACTTTGGAGAACGTAAGAGGGACTTAACTGCTGTAAATTGAGACAGCTTCAGCTGGTACCTGACCATGAGGGAGGTGGCAAAGAGTCTCATTCCCCTGAAATACGTGCTGTGGTACACCACTGGTACAAATTCAGTACTGGGGTCCCTTTAATAGTACTGTGGAAATATGGATTTTTATGGTCGGTTATGTCCCCTATCTTGGACCCCAACGGTTTCATGTATAAGTCACAAGTACATGTATGTTCCCTCCAATTCCAGTTATGAGGACGCAAACACATGTGCGTCCACCGTCAACATGTCCTCTTTCAGATCCGCCATGAATGGGCCGGATATTCTATTCCTAAGTATGAAAGGCCACCGGCTTTATATGGTTCATTTATCCCATTTTACAGTCCAAGCGAGTAGGCCCTGATTCTGCCACCAAGCCTTTTCCTGCCTTCTGCCTCTGAAAGCACCAGTCTGAGCCTGCATCTGTGACCATGAACTTTGTCCTACTCCCTGCGCGGCTAACGGTGACTGACTCGGCCTGTCTGCCTGCCAAAAACTGTATTTCACCTTCGAGATTATCTCCTTCGCTCCTCATCCGATGCATTCCTGTCTAGTAGTTTATGTAAACATTCCTCCAGCTACCGTGCAAAGGATCAGGCCTCGCTGTCCTCATGCAAGTAATTCATAGCCCTGTTACCATGGAATATTCCTACCCCCTCGCATCTAGTGTAGACGCTTGTACACGCACTAACAGTCAGTATAGTCAGTATAGAATAAGATTCTATCCTAAGAGACCTCTCTTTTTGGATAACACAGTTCTTTAAACATAGGATATTAGATATGATTTGGGATTAGGTTGACATAACCCCAGACTTTTGTCTCCACATGTAGAGCTAAATGTCAAGCCCCTTCACCCTCTCGTTGCACGTCAATCACACGTCATGCGGCTGCGCGCGCATCTCTGCCAACTATTTCTGCTGACATTGCAGGATTCTCTTATGGATCCACCCACTTATGACATCATATATGATGACGTTTATTAAATTACGCCCTCTATTAGCTACGTATGCACCTTTATCAGCTGTTACGCCTCTTGCATCTGCTTTACTGTAATGTATTTTCTATAAAACTGCCTATCTGTCAATAATATAGGTCCCTTCCTTCCTGAACTTTCGTGGTGATGGAATAGAAGGCCCATAATTCGAATTATGTTCCTTTGTATAGGAATAAAGCCTGTTCCGAATCTCTAATACCACGGATTCTGCCTCTTATTTTACTGAACTATTCTTATTAATTTTCCGCATCAAATTAAGTACCGGTAATTAAATTATTTACCACATATATGGCGCCCGAACAGGGACACTTTCTCATCTCACGCGCCGGAGGTGCGTTGCAGACCCGGTCTCCTGCCACAGCTGGACGGACAACAACGCGTACCCACAGGATTTCCTGTATCTCCCTCCTGCCGAGCGGGGGTAACTGAGGCTGCGATCAACACCCAGACGAGGCGGTGAGAAGTGCGAAGTATCCCGACCAGAGCCTAGCTGAGAGAGCAAGATCCGAGGTATACAGAGGCCCACCAGGTTCCGAAGTTCCGAAGTTTCGAGTCGAGTCCAGTCCGGTCCAAATCCAGTTCAGTTCAGTTCCGAGGCCTTCTGTTCCGAGCTACCCGGTGAGTACCATTGCCGGGGAGGCGTTCTGACGTGCACATAGGTTGTGCCGGTCAAGACGGGTTTGGGTACACAAATCCGGTCTGCACTGTTTCAGCAGTGTATCTGTACTGTTTAGCAGTATATCTAGTATGTCTAGTATATAATTCAGAATTATCTAGTTAGTGCCGAGTATTATGCTTAGTGACTAGTTCCCTAAATAGCCATCATTGTTGTTCATTATTATGTTAAATATTAGATGTTCTAAATACGTTCTGCATATTGTGGTGTGAATGACTGTTCATTATTGTGTTTTGTTGTATTAAACGTGTTCAAAATTAGGTATCAGATCAGTTCTCAATATGCCGCTCTTTTCAAAATTAAGACAGATCAAAACTAGAAAAGGGGTACTCGAAGAAGCTGTTCCCATTCCTCCTAGGGACACTCCAGGGTACTTCATGTATCATAAACATGGCCTAGACGCCATATTATTTCTTGATTTATGGGTAGACTACACCAAGGAATTACCAGAAAGTCAGAGGTGGCCCGCAGCTGGGACCTGGGATGCAGATTGCATCATGAAAGTAGAGGAAGAATTATGGAAAAAGAAAGCTAGACAATCACAGAAAGATGCCATTGAATTATGGCGTAAAGAATCGTATAGACGTACAGAAAAAGCACTCAGACAGGAAGAGAAGAGTAAGGAGAATTCAAATAAAGTCCGAGAAAAACTATTAATTGAAGAAGGTACCCGAACAAAAGCAGAACAAGTAGACAGACAAAGAAATGCCCTTATGAATGGTATGTATCCTCTTCTGGCCGAAGGGTTACCTAAGGCTACTCTGGAGATACCCAAAGACTTGCCACCTCCATTGTTTCCGATAAAAGCACATCCCAAAGGGCATCCCAGAACCGCAGAAGATGTTTTCCTTTCCTCTTATTTAGACGACGCAGCTCCCGAGTATGCTAATACTGCACCACATAGACCGCCTGCCGAGGGGGTTCAACGCCAAGACCCTCCGTCTGTACCTCCGCAACAACAAACTCCGACACAAGTTCCGGCAAGCACATCTGGTTCTACAGCTGTACCCACACCTATGGTTGCTATATCACGTTCAACGAATCCTTTCCCATCCAGCACCCCAGGCGGTGCTACAGGAGGTACAACAAACATTTTTTCCACGCCACCCAGAGTAAATAAACTTTCCTTTCAAGAATTAGCCCACCAACGTACGCCCAAACTAGTAACTCCCGACATGCTTAAGGAACTTCTAGTAGATTGTAGATATGACCCTGTGCCCGGCAAAGAGGATGAAATGCTGCTGGCATCATTACGTATCCGACGAGCTGCAATATATTTAGGGAGGCTACCAGGAATGACTACACATTTAGAAAATATATATCACTTTGTCCAGTCAGGGCGAGATTCTGAAAGTATTAATAGAGCCATGGAGTACCAGAAAGTGGAGATACAGGGGGAACTGTTACGTTTCCTCATAAATTTTGTAATCAGAAATCAAGACCGACCAGGGGTAAATCCGGAAGAAATGCGAATTCTTACCACATGGAGTCGGAATATATCAGAGGGGAGACATGATAAACTATTAAGTATAGTAGCTATGTGCCGAAAGATCCGCAAAGAAGTAGAACGAATACACGAAGAGAGATTAGCGGTAGACCAGCCTGAACAAAACGAGGAGGAGGAAGAATTGGAACTGCCCACAGGACAGTTAGAAACCATGGCCTATGTAGGTAGAGGAAGATCTTGTAATAATACTAGAGGCTTTACTGATCCGATACGTCCGATACGTCCAGAAAATAACAGAGATTTCCAAACCCCTATAATAAATATAAGGTCCCCCGAACATTCGTTCCAAGCCGCTGACAAATTACTCCGAGAACGAAGGGGTTATCATATACTCGATTCTATGGACGAACAAGAATTAGCCAGGTCAGCCGTTCACTGGGTTGACAGTCCCGGAAAATATAGTGATGATACACTAGCACACACGTTTTTGAACCTCACCCCAGATGAACAGCGTTTAGCTGGTATCTACATGATTCAACAACTCCTTATATTATATAAAAGCCAACACTCCGATCCTGGTCCCTTACCTGATATATTAACTGAATTACTCACGAATAAATGGAGAGGTTCAGGTACTGAGTTAATTAGAGGAATACTAGAATCCAGAAAGCAGTACATTCTTTTTGTATGCCCCGAACATGTCTCACTGCCCATCAAGGAAAGAACGACGTATTATATGGATAGACAGAATCCCTTACGCGAAGTCCACCCGATAAAAGGTGAGGACAATCAGTTTAAACGTGTGTTTGTATACACATCCATATCTAAAATGGAACTATTAGAAATGAAGAAAGTGGTACCCAGTCATGACAAAGACCCAGCGGGTTTCCACCGTGAAATTAAAGACATGTTGCTCATGGGAGAGTATACCTATCCCGACATTATGAAAATATTAAAGGTATTAATGCCTGCGGGCATTTATGAAAAACTCAAAGAAAAGGATTGGGAGGTGGGAGACCAAAAGATAGATTGGACAGCATTAGAAAACGAAGAAACAGCTCGAGGTCCAGGTTTAGGGCTTGGGGAAAAGACCAAAATACTACCAGGTTTATTAGTACAGGTACTGCCACGTTTATTAACTACGAAAAAGGAAGACTGGGGTGCAATCTCAGCCTGTAAACAAAAGCAAGATGAAGACACTAGTGATTTCTATGCCCGATTCGAAAAATGTTTTGGTATAAATAGTGGAATAAAAGCAAGTAGCGAATCGTATCCACATCTGTTTGTGACAAAATTAGTTGAAAATTCCTTGCCCCAAGTTAAGAATAGAGTATTGAAATTCGAGAGTACCTGGCAAGGTAACACCCCGTCACAAATGTTACAAATGCTACAGTACCATCACAATAGAATTAGAGAGGAACAAGAACATGAACAAAGACGCATGAAAGACACAAAAATGAAAATGCTAGTTTCCCAGACAGTTCCAGCTGACGGTCATAAAAAGGGTATGACACAGTCCAGTGTTTCAGCAGGTTCTGCAAAAGGGACATGCAACTATTGTAAACAGCCAGGTCATTATGTACACGATTGTCCAGTTTTAAAACATAATATCGCCATAGGTAATACAAAAGAAAGACCACGGCCACTTAGACAGGATCAGAACCAACAAGGAGCCCCGCAGCATGCACAGTCCATGCCAGCTCCACAACAGTCTATGCCAGCTCCACCACCGCAGCCTATTGCTGCCACACCAACAACGACACGACAGATGTACCAGACCGCACAGTATGACTACCCTGATTATCAACGATACTCATGAAACAGCCTAGAGAGGGAAGTTGGTTTACCCCTTATCGAGGTCCCTGTAGATCAAGAAGGACCTTATGTACACAGTGAACTATTAGGCCAAGATAGAAAATTTTTACTTGATACAGGGGCAAGCCGAACAACCATAAAACGTAGTGAAGTTCCAGGGGCACCCCTCTCAGGCTCACAGAATATTTCCCTTGGTTTTTCAGGAAAACCTATCGTTAACGAAGTATCACAGCCTCTTCCACTTACGATTGGTCCCTTGACACGAACTACAGACTTATTGCTTACTAAATCATGTCCAGAAAACCTGTTAGGTATAAAAACATTGAAAGCTCTAGGAGCTATAATATGTTGTTCTCCGGAAGGAGTAAGATTGTTTTTACGTGATTTCAAAGGGCACTATGTGTCCCGAGACATGGATCACCGACTGCAGACTTTACCCACACATTTATGGGCACAAGGCCCTACAGATGTTGGTTGCATGAACATTACACCATATCGAGTCACACTAAAGAGAGGAGTGGTACTACCACGAATGCGACAATACAAGTTACCCCCAGATGCTGTAGTGGCTTTACTGCAAATCATTGACGAGCTTATTACCCAAGGAGTGGTTGTGGAAACCGACTCCAATGTATGTAATTCTCCGATAATTCCGATTCTTAAACGAACTGATCCAAAAGCCCCGCCAGTATATCGATTGGTTATTGATCTGCGCGAATTAAATAAATGTATTGTACCACAATACCCCGTAGTCCCAGACATTTCTTCATTACTGACAGCCATTGATTCCGAAGCAACATTCTTTACTGTAATTGATCTCAAGAATGCCTTTTTCAGCGTCCCAATAGATCCGGAAAGCCAATACTTGTTCGGATTTAGTTTAAATGGACGAAGCTTTAAATTCACACGCGCACCTCAAGGATTCACAGAAAGCCCCAGCATCTATAGCCAAGCACTGAAACGAGAACTTGACAGTATCCACATGCCAGTCAACACTGCCCTGCTTCAATATGTCGATGATCTGCTGATCACCGCCCGAAGCGAAACTGAATGTGAAAAAGCTTCACTGACGGTTTTACAATTTTTGGCCGAAAAGGGGCACAAGGTGTCCCCTTCTAAGCTGCAATTCTGTGTCCAGCGAGTTGTTTACCTTGGGCACTCGCTGTCCAAGGAGGGAAGGCAGCTTACATCCGACCGCATCCAGTTAATCGCTAACATGCCAATACCCAAGACACAAAAGGAGGTACGGGCTTTTATAGGCCTCACTTCATATTGTAGGCAGTGGATCCCTCAATATGCATTTCTAGCAAAACCACTCATTCAGTTGACAACACAGGAGGCAGCCACATCGACTGTCCTCCCTTGGACTCAAGAACATACACACGCCTTTGAAAGCTTAAAGAAAGCTTTATGCCAAGCACCTGTCCTAGCAACACCATGTTACAGTAAACAGTTTACACTCTTCGTTACAGAACGCGAAGGTACTGCCTTGTCAGTACTCACTCAGGAACAAGCAGGATCACACAAACCATGTGCTTATTTCTCTAGTACATTAGATCCAGTAGCTCAGGCACTTCCAGCGTGCCTGAAATCAGTGGCAGCAACAGCTTTAGCAATCAGACAAAGCGATGCCATAGTGTTAGGACACCAACTGACAGTACAAGTACCACACGCAGTAGAAGTTCTCTTGAACCGCACACAGACACAACACTTGACTATAGCAAGACTTACCGGTTACGAATTAACATTGTTTCAGCCACATATAGAAATCAGACGTTGTAATACGTTAAATCCTGCCACACTTTTGCCAGTAAACGGAACAGACCCACTAGCACATGATTGTATTGAAGTTATTACTATCACGACGAAACCCAGACAAGACTTGACAGACGTCCCATTGTCAGATCCAGACCTGACGTTGTATGTAGATGGTTCATGTATGAGAACAAGTACAGGAGAGTTAGTGGCCGCCTACGCAGTCACAACAGACACTGAAGTCATTGAAACAAATTGTATTAACACTTTGTCAGCTCAAGCAGCAGAGCTCATCGCTCTGACACAAGCCTGTATTCAAGCCACAAATAAGAAAGTCAACATATACACTGATTCACGTTATGCATTCGGAGTTGTACATGACTTCGGCGTGCTGTGGCGAGAGAGAGGTTATTTAACTTCTCACGGTGCCCACATTCAGCACGGACCCCTCATTCATGCCTTATTAGATGCAATACATCTACCCACTGCAATATCAATTATGAAATGTAAAGCTCATACGAAAGTTACTGATATCATTTCCCAAGGCAATGACCTAGCTGACAGAACAGCTAAACAGACTGCTCAGAATAAAACTCACACATCTGACATGACAAAGACAATAGTTCTGACACCAACACATTGCATGACGGTTAAGGATCCCGCTCTTGACGTAATTGACATACAGACACATGCTACACCAGATGAAATAAAGAAATGGACTGAATTAGGAGGGATCCAAACAGATCAGGGATGGATGACGAAGGAAAAATCTATATGGTTTCTTCCCGACTCAATGGTCCAAGTCATCATTAACACTATACATAGTCCAGCGCATCTAGGAGAAAAGGCTATGCTAGACAGCATTCAACACATTTGGTTCAACAAACATTTGCGAGCCGCAGCTAAACAAAAAGTTCGTACCTGTATGATCTGTTGTCAGTTTAACCCAGGTAAAAGCATTCCCGTGGAACAGGGTGGATTTCAGCCTCCTGATCACCCTTTTGAAGTCCTCCAGATGGATTATATCCAGATGGAACGATGTCGAGGATTCAAATATGTTCTCGTAGTTGTCTGTGCTCTTTCCCGTTGGACAGAAGCATACCCGGTCTCAGATTACACTGCCCCGACTACTGCCAAACAGTTGGTTCGAGAATTCTTCCCACGGTACGGTTTACCACGTGTTGTCTACTCAGATAACGGCCAGCCGTTCTCATCCGAACTAATGAAACACGTTTCACTTTTGTTAGGCTATCAATGGAGATTTCACTGTGTCCGACACCCCGAGGCAGCAGGTCTCGTGGAACGACATAATCAAACTCTGAAAATTAGATTGTCGATTGGGTAGTAGCCTTACCAGTTGCACTCTTTTACATGAGAATGGTAGCGCACTCTCGAACAGGGCTATCTCCTTATGAGGTGATCTTTGGCAGACCACCAAATATGTGGGGGACGCCTATACCACGCAAAATAACTGATGTTGACTGTAATATGCTGACAGATTACCTGGCTTCCTTGATGTCTGCACTACAATCTTGTCGTTCACAGGTAGCTGCAGCCTTTCCCGACAACACCGAGGTGAAACCCCATGACGTAGTTCCCGGGGACCTGGTGTTAGTGCGGAATTTTGACCGGAAGACTCAGCTGGATCCTAGGTGGAAATCGCCTCAACTTGTACTACTCACCACGAGGACAGCCGTGAAAATCGAGGGAAGAAAAGGATGGTTGCACTCGAGTCATATCAAGAAATTTTATGGACTACCATCCAATATAGAGACTAAACCCTGTATTTCCTCAAAGACAGACTCAAAGCTCCCTTTGGTTGAGCAATCGAACTCAGAACTATATAGACTAAAATTGAGGTCCAGTCAGTCAGACAATTTGATTGTTTAAGTCCTCTCCAAGGTGAATCGGTTGAATTTGTCTCTGACATGTATCCTCTGGACCGGAATAGAGAAAGAAATAATCAAATGCTGCTCAAGAAGCAAGCGTATTGTAAATCATTTCGTAGTCATTGTACAGTAACATTATTAATTTTGTTTTTTCTAAGTCTTTTGATCATCATTGTCAGCATCCTATTGCACATGTATTACCCTATTCCTAAGCATGCTTATAATATAACTGCAGAACATTCTTTTAGTGAATTTCCTCCGCATGAGTTGTCATATAGATTTGCGCTGCGCAATAACACTTTTATTAGTATGTTACATCATTCCCATCAGACTAGCAATGCTACAAATTGTTGGATATGTGGCCGACTCCCTCCCTATCAGAACTATAAGGGAGTTTTGCCCCTCTTTCCCTATCCGTTCACACACAATGGCTCCTGTGGAGCATGGTTTAGTTTGATCAATTCCCTAGATTCAAATTCCGCAGTTTATCAAGACAACTGGGTATGGGGAAACCTGAACTTAGTTTTGCTTAAAGTCTGCTACCCTAACAAGGAGGGACTTCCTAAAAGAACAGGAACTGATCTAGAAAATGAAGTATACGGATTAGGTAATTTTACACTTAACCTCATGATCCTGAACGTTGAATCTGAAGCTACACCAATCTTGTCCGCCATGCCCGTATTCCCAGTAAAAGGGGAACTATGTATAAGAAAGAATGGCTCCATACACATGGGCCATAGTAAATGCACCACTGTGATAAAATTCAGTGATCAAGGCAAGTCTACATTTAGAGCTTCTCGTCATTCCTACTTTATATGTGGCCAGACTGCATATATACGCCTACCTCTAGATTGGGATGGTACCTGTTACATAGCATTCCTCCTACCACCTGTTTTCCTAGCTCCTCCTGATTATCATAGAAATACTCATTTAGTACACAATAGACAGCAGAGAGATCTCCCAATCGTCGATTACACTGAAACAGCATGGGAAAAATACACAGATTTCAATAAAGGTTTCTTCCCCTATATAGGTACAGTCACTAATAGTAAGCTGATACGTAGATTAACCAGAACCCTTGAAGCAGTAGTGAACGAAACTATTTCCGCCTTAGGCAATTTAACAGAAGAACAGTCTGCTATGCGGATTGTTGTGCTTCAAAATCGTCTTGTCCTTGACGTCATCCTGGCCGATAGGGGCGGAGCTTGTAGGGTCATCGGATCAAGTTGTTGCATTTTCATACCAGAAAATTCACCGTCAGTATATAAAGCCATAACCCGCCTTCATAAGATTGTAAGCCAGATACACCAGAGCCCAGGCACCTGGACTTGGTCCGGTTGGTTCTGGGGCGTGTTGTCAGCCTGGGGATGGAGAATTCTATCCTTCCTAGGTATTGGCTTTCTCATCCTATTCAGTTGCTGCTTATGTCTACAATGTGGACCAGCGATTTGTGGTCTGTGTGCCACCTCGTGTATCCCACATCCAAGTTTTCGTTCGAGATCCCGGAAGAAGAAAGAAGAACAAATGATGTTATATGAACAGATCGATGGATTGATGAAGATTGATATCTCCTAAGGGCCAGTAGGGGACAAGGAGGGAATGTGGAAATATGGATTTTTATGGTCGGTTATGTCCCCTATCTTGGACCCCAACGGTTTCATGTATAAGTCACAAGTACATGTATGTTCCCTCCAATTCCAGTTATGAGGACGCAAACACATGTGCGTCCACCGTCAACATGTCCTCTTTCAGATCCGCCATGAATGGGCCGGATATTCTATTCCTAAGTATGAAAGGCCACCGGCTTTATATGGTTCATTTATCCCATTTTACAGTCCAGGCGAGTAGGCCCTGATTCTGCCACCAAGCCTTTTCCTGCCTTCTGCCTCTGAAAGCACCAGTCTGAGCCTGCATCTGTGACCATGAACTTTGTCCTACTCCCTGCGCGGCTAACGGTGACTGACTCGGCCTGTCTGCCTGCCAAAAACTGTATTTCACCTTCGAGATTATCTCCTTCGCTCCTCATCCGATGCATTCCTGTCTAGTAGTTTATGTAAACATTCCTCCAGCTACCGTGCAAAGGATCAGGCCTCGCTGTCCTCATGCAAGTAATTCATAGCCCTGTTACCATGGAATATTCCTACCCCCTCGCATCTAGTGTAGACACTTAGATGCTTGTACACGCACTAACAGTCAGTATAGTCAGTATAGAATAAGATTCTATCCTAAGAGACCTCTCTTTTTGGATAACACAGTTCTTTAAACATAGGATATTAGATATGATTTGGGATTAGGTTGACATAACCCCAGACTTTTGTCTCCACATGTAGAGCTAAATGTCAAGCCCCTTCACCCTCTCGTTGCACGTCAATCACACGTCATGCGGCTGCGCGCGCATCTCTGCCAACTATTTCTGCTGACATTGCAGGATTCTCTTATGGATCCACCCACTTATGACATCATATATGATGACGTTTATTAAATTACGCCCTCTATTAGCTACGTATGCACCTTTATCAGCTGTTACGCCTCTTGCATCTGCTTTACTGTAATGTATTTTCTATAAAACTGCCTATCTGTCAATAATATAGGTCCCTTCCTTCCTGAACTTTCGTGGTGATGGAATAGAAGGCCCATAATTCGAATTATGTTCCTTTGTATAGGAATAAAGCCTGTTCCGAATCTCTAATACCACGGATTCTGCCTCTTATTTTACTGAACTATTCTTATTAATTTTCCGCATCAAATTAAGTACCGGTAATTAAATTATTTACCACAGTACCACACATTTATTGATCATGGATAGCTGTCAAACGTCCCCAAGTCACATGTGTTACGTTCAGCCAGTCCAGACTTTTTAGCCAACAGTATTTTTTGAGTCCATGGTCACACTACCAACAGAATAAAATGCCAGAATGCAATGGGCTGTCAGCTAAAAGCTTGAACTGTGTGATGAGACATGCCATGAGGCTTTTGGCTGTTGTGAATACTAGACCTTTAAAAGTACCACTAAAAATAGGAGGTAGAGTTCCTTTACAGACACTACAAAGCCAGGGAAAATGGGTTATGCAGACACAGAGTGGACAGCCCCTGTAAGGGAAGTACACGGGATTCTAACAGGGAAGGAATTTCAGAGATATTGATGTTGTGTTATACTAGCCATGGTTTTGCAGTATGGCCTTTTCATGCTATTGGCAATCAACGTGACTTTATCGTGACTACGAGGTTTCCGTCGCAGTTTGTGATGGTGTTGCAGAGGTTGTGTTCTGGTCCAGAGTTTTAAGAGTTAAGTGATTATAAGTTTCATTGAGGAAGAGTGATTTTGTGAAGCCCTGTGACAAAAGTGGCTATCAAGGAGGCCAATGCAAGAAGGAAGACTTTAGCAGAGACCCCTCGACGAGAGTAACCATTAATGTCTCTAGTGTGTCCATATTCAGTGGATGATGCACACTCTGTGAAGAAGTTTCTTTTCAAGTGTACAGTGGCCTGTTGATACTTAAACTCTACCACCCAAAGCGTAAAACAATATCCCGAGGGCAGCGGCCAACGTTAGACTCCATCACTCAAATCCACCATTAAAGTGTCCAGACAAAGCCCCAAAGACTGGACTCAGGGAACTGACAACATTGGCATACAGTCCACACAACACAGTGAATGGGCTCTTGGTCCTTACTCTTGAATTATGACGCTCTGGATATCTGCACCCGTTATTTGGCACTGGCGGACTCGGAGGAGGTCAATCATGGGGTAAGTCTCGAGGGGGTGACACCATGAGTTACCCGCACCGGGTGACACCAACCCTAGTGACGCCACTGCGAGCTGGTTAATAATACCAATTTGCACCCCTAGTCAAAATCTGCCCGGAGGTCTGAGAAAAGGGCACAGCACCGCGAACATACTATGGCTGCTGGCTAAACCCTCATGGGTAAGCAGACTGCCTCGACATTGTACTGGCTCTGTAGGGCCAAGTAAGCCTTCTCCTTTCTGTTTCCGTGAGGAGAGAATCCTTTCAGTCGTGCAGGCCTCTAAGGGGCATATTATCAAGCCAGGCGATAAAATTATCGCCGCTTTAGCGGCAGGAAACTGCCGCTAAAACGGCGATAATGGGCTTGATAATATGGTCTTTGGAATTCCAATAGAAGCCCATGTTGACACCAGAACATGGGCTTCTATGGGAATTCTCAAGGGCATATTATCAAGCCCATTATCACCGCTTTAACGCCGTTTCTTGATAATATGCCCCCAAGTGTTGTAAAAACGTCTCAGTCCGAAGGGCCCTGAAGCCATGTTTGAGATTATGCAAAGCATCACACTCAATGACTTACTCAAAGCTAAATTATGCAAGCATGTTTGGGACTATGTAATCATCATTTGTGATAGGAAAAATATTTTTTTCCACGGCATATTTGTATTATGTATTTATATTTTATAATGTATCCTTTTCATCTATTTGTCTTTAAAAGAATAACAAACTGGAGACTTGTTTAGAAAACGAATATACCCTCTCCCCAAACCCTCTCTTAGTTACGGCCCTGACAGAGTGGGGGAGTTGGCTCTTATTTTCTTTAGGCTGTTCGCGACTTTGGGATCAGCTTGAAGACGTTGTGTCTGTGTGCCCCTTACAGCAGAAAGTGATCATCTTTGACGAAGCCAACATAAGAGTGCTTAACCTGGCTTGGGCTGCTTTTGACAAGCATTCCTCTGCAGTAGCACACACAAACACGAGCTAATTGATCGCATTAGCATACCCATCGGTAGTGAGCAGACGCCCCTCCCCCGTTGTCCTGCCATTGTTTTTCAGCTTTTGTTCAAGAGAAAGGCATAACGCACTGAAAGGGCCTCAGAGTTCACAATTCCCACCTGGCCTCAGCGCGGAGAAGCTTGGCATTTGTGAATTCAGCAAGGAAATAACAGACAGTCAACCACCAACACGAGGTGATGCTGTTTAAAAAAATATATAGCTCCAAATACGTTGTGACATTTTAATCTGCATTTCGTCAACTTTCTGCAACTGTTTGCAGGCGCTTCTCTGGGGTATTTCCTCCTACTAAAATGGAGTGTACTGGGCCGAACAGCATTTCATGTAAATTTTTTAAATATCTCGCTGGGTGTATTGGGCATGCACTTTTAGGGGTGTCGGCGCGGTGCTGGTCTTCTGTAGAGAAGAGGTGCGCTGCTGAATTGTGTGGTAGGGGATGGGGAAGTGTTGGGATTGGAAGGGCTGGGGGAGCAGTAGCCTCTCACACCTGCATAAATTAAACCTGCATGGAGCTGCTTTCAACTGGAGCGCTGTAAGGCGACGCTGCAAGTAATTCGAGGGGGGGAGGTGGGGGAGGGTAGGGAGTGCGATGGTAGATGGTGTAGTATTTGGGCCTCAGGCCCTCATCCTAGATAAAATGATGGACACAGACACAAGTAGTTGCATAACTGGCCCAGAGCACGTGCGCTCGGACCCTTTTATTGCCAGGGTCACCTGACTGGTGACACCTGTGGTGGGTGGGTGTTCAGTGTGTGTTACAGCATGCTGGAACACTAGACTGCTGATCGGAGGATCACTACATCCCTCCCAAACTTTAATAAAGGTCAAAACAGAAAAGAAGTCCGAACCTGTGGGAGAGAACACAAATTACAAACAAAATATAAGTTATGACTTCCACGTAGTCTCTTCGCTGATGGTCAACTGCCGGCGATGGTATCCTTGCAGCCGGGACCACTCTGTCTCCTTGGCACGATGTCCGGGTGCTCTGTGGATGTGCTCGATCGGACTTGCACCGTGGAAGTGATGCAGATTGGGGTGTACAAAATCTCACTACTTCCACGGATAGAGTAATTTCACAGTTACACGCACATACACTCACCATACACTAGGGCCCATTTCACTAACATACACTCAAATACTCTACTAGCATTGAACCTGTGGAAAGAAAACTCCTAAACTCCTAAACCCCACATCTACACCGAGGTCGATAAGACCTAGCTATTGCAATTGTCATAATCTAAACAATCTATACATCAATAATCAAATAGAGTACTCAATAATTGACAAGAAATAATCACCAACACCGTATTAAAAATTATGATTCTTTATCTAAAATTAGTCAAAAGAAATTAATCAGAATAAATCATTTTCTCATAATTACCTATTCTAGCTAAATGTCAGAATGGGTCATCAGGACAAGTCTCTCGGTAGAAATCTCCCAAGTCACAGTCCTCACAGCATCGATCCTCACCAACGCAGGTTTGGGAAGAAGTGGCAAAAGGCAAAACGCAATGGAATGGAACCCTCTCTGGTCTAGTATATTTATAATAATTCAAACAAAGGAAAGAAACATTTAACATTTCTTCATCCGCCGAACCGCTGAGCAGAGCGAGAAGGAAAGGATGTAGCATCGCTACATTTGGAAAAATCTCCGCTCAGAAAAAGTCACAAAAATAAAAAGACAGAACAGGAACTAAATCTTAAAATGTTTCTTCTCAACTTCCACACATTTCCTCTGGTGAGCTCAGAGTTTAGAGTCTTTCTTTAAAGCTCCTTTGTTTTCCAAGGCTGCCAAGGCTGCTGTCCCAATGCATCTGGAAACATGCCCAGATCTGCTGCTGTCCTCACGGAAAGTTTTAACCAGGCAAGGACTGTGGACAGATGACTCGCGTCCATATTCAGCAAGGCCTTTTCCATCACAAATTCTCACTCGAAACCAGGCTTGCTTCAAAAGTCAGCCATCTTTTAGTAGGCCACAATAGGCCACAATAGACAATCTTAATTAAAAGAGACAAAACAACGTTACCACAGCATAGTGATTAAACAGTGTTAACCCCACTAATACCCTTATGTGTATGCAATTATCTAGCTTTAGCAACACAAAAAAGCATTAATTCAAAAGCGTTTCGTGCTTAAAAATAAACAGCACTCAGCAACGTTTATTTAATAAAACATGCACATTGTCAATAGCAACACATAAGCGTTCCCTCGTGTCGGTTTTCTCTTGTTAATACATACATGTTGATTAATAAAAAACATTTACACAAACAAATAATTAATGATTAAAAATTAGTAATTTTATTTTTACTACGTTTAGACAACTGAAGCTTCAAAACCCGATGAATTTTCAACAGAAAACTCTGCTCCAGCAATCCCCCCTTTGGTGATTTTTATCACCAAATAATCCACAAAAAAAAAAAAAAATTTAGTGAAATTTAGTCCCATTTTAGGAGAAATTTGATATGTCTTTTTCCTCCTTACACAACACTACACACCAGACACTCTTTCATCATCCCTCTTTGTTTCTAAGTAGACACTCTCCCTTAATTCTTCTAATTCAATTTCTTGTGATTCTCTTTTCAACCTTTTATTTCTCTTTTCATTGTTTCTTTTAATTAACTTCTTTTTCCCTCCCCTGTTTTTACAACACACACACACCAATCTCAATATCAATAAAGCAACAATTATACAAGTTAAAGGAAACAATATCTTACCTATAATAGTACTACCTATTTTTGCAATAAAACTCTTAACAGCTATCACCTTATTAGCTATTTTAGTCCAGATACTTTCAGCTTCAAGTGGTACTAATTCTTCATGCAAATCAGTAATATTTTTGATATAGACCTTCAGGTCTTTGCTTTCGTCTGGAATGTAAGTGCAACAATGTTGAACTTTCAGCATTCCACAAACTCCACCCTCCTTAGCCAATAATATATCAAGAGCAAGTCTATTTTGCATAGACATAGCACGTACAGCAATTAATTCCGTATTCACCAAAAGAAACCCTCCAGCGGTATTTGTCGATAAGCGATCCACCACTGTTGACAGTTTCCGAATCCCATTAGCATTTAAAGAAATTCCCACTGCTGGAATTAAAGCTCCAAAAATGTCACCCACAATTTCAGACCAAGTTTCCCTCTTGAAGCGCATTAGTAAATTAATATGTTCTACATCTTCTATTCTATCTATATGAAATTTTTTTGGAAAAACCAGGCCCACATAACACGTGCCATACCAATGGTCAGGCAACTTGTAATAAGCCTTGTTCCCACAAACATAATACACTCCTGGAAAAATTGTATCTTCTCCACCTCTGAAACCCCATCCTGTTGCAATGAAGTATGTATCATGACATTCACTAGTCCCAACAAAATATGTATCATATTGGGATTTCCCTCTTGTAATGCACAGCTTACCCTTCTGTGGTGCATCTAAAGCTAAAGTTGGACTAGCTCCATTTTTCAATTCTTTTCCCATCTCAATGTCCCAAATTGTCTCACTCACTTTATATTTCCCTACCTTTTCATGCATACTCAATCTCCTCTCCTCCACCATGTTCAGGAAAGCTTTCTCCTCTTCTTCCAAACTACAAGTTAAATTATTCTTAAAAATGTAATCTAATGTTAATTCTTCTTTTTCAATAAAAATCTCACCAAAAATGTTAGCTTCTTTAGCTGGATTTAGCTCTTTGTCCATTGGCAAGTGCCCAAAAATACTATCTTTGTTAGACATCTTATAATCTATTTTCCCTAACAAATAAAAAACACTACTTAATACACTACAAGAAATTCCATACGTAGCTGGTAAATGGTGATAAGTAGCACCCTCTGAAACGGATGCAGGTAATTGCATACAAACGTAGCAATCCCTTATTTCCATTGTTTTCACATATTCATATAACAACTTTGAAAAAACATTACTAGAAAAATCATTAATTGACCTATCTTTATGCATGTAAGTATTACTAATTCTAGTTGGAACTACTTTTTGCGAATTCTTCTCTACATTTGTCTCATTCTCAGTATGTATCTCAAATGTACCTATTGAAACTCTAAATGTAACTAATAAAGCTAAAATACCCCATAGTAGCATTAATAATCCAGTACAGCAGCAGCACATTCTACACCATCTTTTTAAGAAGGCACATCTACTTTGATTATTCTCTATGTTAGCCATTTTACTACTTTGACCTTGTCTTTTGACTTAGCCTCTACTACTCCACTACTGTAATTTCTCAAACTTTGGATTACTTCAGACAGCTGAATTTCTGACTTTCTCCTTTTCACTTTTCCAAGTGATTTCTTTAATTCACTCAATTTGGATATTCATCACTTTTCACTCCTTCTTCTTCAGCAACATCAAACTGTATCAGATCATCAACAACATCCTGTGCATCTGACTCTTCTCCAATGTCAGTCAGGATAACTTTTAAGATTCCAACAGATTCTTCCTTTTCCTCAACCACTTTTCTCAAGATCCCCTCCGGATTATCTCGAGTCACTGTTTCTTCTTCTCCTTCTTCAGACAGTGCCACATAAGACCATTCCGGTGATCTGTACTTTTGGTTGGGTCTTCTAATTCTCTTTATTTCCTCAGGTTCTCTTGACTCCTTTTGCTCCTTCCTTTTTACTTCGTTTTGACTCGATACTTCATTCACTTGTTCAGCTTTCGATGTATTTCCTCTTATCAGTCTGTATCTCAGCCTCTTTACTCTGTTGTTAGGCCAAAAATCTCCTCTTATGACCTTTTTCGGTCTTATTTCTGTATTATTTCTTTCTCCAATCCAAGTTCTCTTTCTCAGAACTCGACCCTTTGATTTTTCACTTTCACTTTCATCCGATTCTGTTTCAAATGCCTCTTGTTCTTCAGCAGTTTTCTTTTGCTCTTGTTCTTCAGCAGTTTTCTTTCGCTCCACAGTCTTTTTCACCACTATTTGAGACTTCCCTACTTCTTTCCCTCCTCGGGTCTCCGACACGCAATCTTCTTGCTGTCTACTTGTCCCCTCACCTAGCTTATTAGAAGTGTTCCCTACACCTCCTCGGGGGTCTTCCGCAATCTGTCCCTCTCTATCTTCTTCTGACCCTACCTCTTCAGAAATAATCTCAAGTGGTTCTTCAATCTCCTCCTCTTCTGATTCAGGAGTAATTTCTGTGGAACTGCTCTTTTCTTTTCTTTTTCCTCCACTGCTTTTTGGAACTTCAGGCTCTCTTTCAGAATCAGATCTCCTTTCTGAAATTCTCAATGATTCTCTTGAACTTGAAGAAAAGGCTTCTTTTCCTGAACCTTGATTCTTTCTCACTGGTTCTGGGTCTTCATCATCACTGGAATCTGACTCTTCAAAATACTCTCTACCAGTCCCATCCTTTGGGTTTGGAACTCTCAGAGTATGACTAGCATGCACCCAGTTCTTCACACCAGCACACTTCACTGCAGTCGTCGTAGTTAGAATGACTTGTCTTGGTCTTCCCCACCTTGGAACCAAGCAATTTCTTCTTCTGTGCACTTTAATCCTCACCCAGTCTCCTGGACTCAGATCATGAGCTTGCTTCTTCTCAAGTGTAGTAGCTTCTTCTCCAATCTGGTGAAACACAGAATGAACTGCGTCAGCCAGGCCTTTACAGTAATCCAAAATCATGTCATCAGTTATTGTCATCAACTTATTGACAGGTACATATGCATGTCGCATTGCACGTCCCATGATTATCTCGTGCGGACTTAAACCAGTAGTTCTATCTGGAGTAGATCTGATAGTCATCAGCACTAGAGGCAAAACATCGGGCCATTTCATGCCAGTGGCTAAGCACATCTTACCAATCCTGTTCTTAATTGTGCCGTTTATCTGCTCAACAACACCAGAAGCCTCTGGTCTGTATGCACAATGTAGCTTCTGCTGTATGCTTAATGCTTCACAAATCAAACTCATGAGTTCATTATAGAAGTGTCCACCTCTATCAGACTCAATCGTTACTGGAAATCCGTACCTAGGAATCAACTCTCTTAACAGTAACTTTGCCACTGTTACTCCATCATTTCTCCTAGTCGGATAGGCCTCAACCCATCTTGAAAACAAACAGACTACCACTAGTACATATCTCAGTCTGTTCACTTGGGGCATTTCAATGAAATCAATCTGCATTCTTGTAAAAGGACCTCCTTCTCTGCCTATTGTTCCCAGACTCACCACTGTCTTCTTCCCAGTGTTAAATTGCTGGCAAATCAAACATCTTTGACAGATACTCTCTGCAATTGTCCTGAACTTTGCATTGTACCAGGTTTGTTTGAAAGACCTAATCATCGCATCCCTCCCCAAATGTCCCTGGCCATGATACATCCTTGCCATTGCTGACAGCATGGAGTTTGGCATTACTGGTCTGCCATCTCTATAGACCCAAACATGGTCTGTCTCTCTCGGGGCACAACCTGCCTTAATCCAATCTTTCTTTTCTTCCTCCTCTGCCTCATCCTGCAACTGTTTCACTTCATTCCATGTCTCTAAGACATTAGTAAACATCACAGAACAAAAAGACATTTCACTCTCTCGTTCCCGATTAATAGATTGATTATTTCTTGCACAGTATTGTGCAATGTCGTTTGCGTATCTGTTGCCAACTGTCACGAAATCGTCTCCTTGTCCATGGGCAGCACATTTCACGACTGCTAATTCTTTAGGCAGCTGTATCGCCTCAAGCAATTTCCCAATCACTTCAGCATTCTTTATTGGAGTCCCACTCGACGTCAAGAAACCTCTTTGTAGCCAAAGTTGGCCAAAATCATGCACAACTCCAAATCCATACTGACTATCAGTCATCACAGTCGTTCTCAAATCTTTCCCAATTTCACAAGCTTTTGTCAATGCAATTAATTCAGCAACTTGCACAGATTTCACTCCTTTCAATGATGATGCTTCCATTACTTCTGAAACCTTACACACTGCATATGCTGCACATAGCACACCCTCATCATTCCTCAGGCATGATCCATCCACAAACAACACATGATCACTCTCATGCAAGGGAAGATCCCTTATGTCTGGTCTCGGTTTTGTACAGTAATCAAGCACATCCAAACAATTGTGATCATCTTCTGTTTTCACACCCACATTTTCAATATCCGGCAACAATGTCGCTGGATTCACATTCACACATCTCTCAAGAGTCACATTTGATGCTCCCAGAATGACTTTTTCATATTTAGTCAACCGACTATGTGACATGTACTGAGTTCTGCTTCTTGTCAAAAGAATTGCCACATTATGAGGTACGAATACCCTTACAGGATATCCCATTATGATTCCCTCACTCTGTTCCAGGCTTCTGCATGTTGCAGCCACAGATTTCAGACAACCTGGTAAACCCACAGCTACAGGGTCAAGTGTCGATGAGAAGTACGCAATAGGCCTTCTCAATAATCCATGCTTCTGAATTAACACTGAAAGTGCACATCCATTTCTCTCACTGCAGTACAATTCAAACTCCTTTTCATAATCAGGCATACCCAAAGCAGGGGCTTCACACATTCTGCTTTTTAGCTCTTCGAATGCTGCCATTTGTTCTCCATCTAGTTCCAATGGGTCTGTCATCTCACTTTTAGTCAGCTTAATCAGTGGCTTTGCTATCAGCGAAAAATTAATTATCCACTGACGACAATAACCCACCATTCCCAGGAACATTCTCACTTCCCTCTGGGTCTTTGGGGCTTTCATTTCCCTGATAATTTTGATCCTGTCATCAGTCACTTTTCTCAGACCTTTCTCAATATTGTGTCCAAGATAATGCACCTCTTTCTTGCAGAACTGCAATTTAGCTGGAGATACTTTTAACCCTCCATCTGCCAGATGATTCAGTAAAGCTATAGTATCTACTTCACAAGCTTCACGTGTCTTTGATGCCACAAGTAGGTCATCGATATACTGCACTAATACTGAGTTTTCAGGCATGATCAAACTCTCCAATGACTTTTTCAATAACTGATTGAATATTGAAGGACTCTCCGTATACCCCTGTGGGATACGACACCATGCTAAAATACGCTGGCCAAATCTAAATGCAAAAATCGGCTGGCTGTCATGATGCAATGGAATTGAAAAGAAAGCATGACACAAATCAATCACTGTATACCACTCAGCATCATGTGGAATCTGATACAAAATCACTGATGGATTTGGCACAATAGGACAACATGCCACCACAATTTTATTAACTTTTCTCAAATCCTGTACGATCCTGAATTTCCCATTAGGCTTCTTTAGCCCCATTATCGGTGAATTACACGGACTACTTAGTAGTTCTCTCAGAACTCCCTGCTGAATCATTTTCTCAATTATAGGAGTTATTCCCTCAATTATTTCTGGTGTCATTTTGTACTGAGGAATGTTAGGATAAGTAATTCCCTCTTTCACTGAAATTTTCACAGGATCTACATTATTCATCAATCCCACATCCTCTCCAGTAAAATCCCAAACTGTCATTTTCACTGTGTCTCTCAGCTCTTGAGGCAAATCCTCTGGATCAAACACAGCATATGCACCAATTAACTCACTTTCTCTATTTTCTAGAGTCATTCGGTACAAAACATCCTCATCTGGTGTTTCAAAAGCTATTCCATCTGGTGTACAAAAAATTGTACAGTTCATCTTACACAGTAGATCCCTACCTAACAGGTTCACTGGACTGGTGTCACAGACGATAAATCTGTGCATGTCTGAAAATTTCCCTATTTGTACTCTTACTGGTTCAGTAAGACGTGTTCTGATTTGTGTATTGGCTACACCAACTACTTGGATTGCTTCATCCGAGAGAGGAAGATTTCTAATATCTGTTGACCTGACAGTTGATCTTGTCGCACCTGTGTCTACTAAAAAAGTAACACCTTCTTCATTTATTTTTCCATCCACAAATGGTCCTGCCTGGTCTATTTCTAGAGTTGCACCAAGTATGCACTCTTCCTCCTCTCTTCGGCACCGTCAATAATCACCCTCAGACTCACTCCCTTCATTCTTTAACAAGTACTGTTGTACCTGGTTAGAACGCCTTGGTTTGTTTACCTGCTCATCATTGTAGAATCCCGAATCCGGATTATACTTTTGTGCTCCTCTATTCTGCGGCAAGGGCGGTTTTGGCTCTTGACTCTGCTGTCTCACAACTTTCTGCTGTTGCTGCTGTTGATTTTTCCCCTCGTTCTGCACCTGTTGATTCAAGGAGTTTCCCTCATTATTCACTAATGGTTGATTGGTACACTCAGATCTCCAATGTCCCAGTTGGCCACAGTTGTGACATGGGAACTTCTTTTTTGCTTCCTCAACATTCCCCTTTCCTTTCCCTGCATACCTAGGTCTATTCCCTGCATTATTTCCTGGATTATTCGCCTGTTCCACCAACTGTGCTTCCTGTCTTTCCGCAACTTTCACCTGTGCCCACATTGCTTTCTCTTTCAGCTTTCTTTGTTTTTCTTCAATCTCATCACTGAAGTATTTTGCATGTCTCAGAATCTCATCTATTTTCTTACTCTGCCAATCCACAGTATGCTCACGAATTCTTTCACTAATCTCAGGTCTCAGGCCATATACAAATCTGTATACAAAATGACTCAAATCCTTGTCACCCAGGTGTTCATCTCCACTGAATTGTTTAAATGCCAGTATCAGCCTTTCGTAAAAAGCATGAACTGATTCTTTTGCTTCCTGATGTGTTCGATCTATTTTAACCCAGTCTGTTTCTTTTGGAGGTACTTTATTTTTCAGGTATACGATCACCTGCTCATACTTTCTCATTACTTCTGGATCTGGTGCTCCTGTTCTCTGATCTCTTGGATATTCCTCAGTAGGCCAACTCACAACTATTTTACACTCAGCCCACAAGTCTGCTGGAACAATTATATCAAACAGACTATTCAAGTCAATCCACAGCACTTTTGACAATTTCACAAACCTGTCTACCTGCCTGTACCACTCGACGGGCTTTTCTCTCAATCGAGGGAAATCATTCGTAAATGACAAAATATCCTGTCTGGTCCATGGAACATGTACATATCCTCCTCCAGGTATTTCTCTCATAGGATAAGTATCCACTGGTTTTTCCTTTTCTCTCACAGGAAATGCTGAATAAGTCCTATCCCCTGATTCTTCTCTCTTTTTGTACCATCTATCCTTCCACTTCTCAACATCACCCCATTTTCGCAATAAAGCGATCATCTCTTTAATCTGTCCTGTTCTACCAGTACCATTCAAATTTTCTATATCCTTGTCTGTGAAATCCATCCTATAAGACTTCTGCAAAACTTTCACTTTATCAATGTCAACTCCATAGTCATTTGCTATTGCTCTTAATCTATCATGTGTATTTCTCGCTCTCCAGGTAATATTCTTACACATGAATAATAATTCACCATCATGATGATTTTTTAGAATTTCGGTTGGAACTGTCCCTGCAACAAGCTCTTCTAATTCTACACGTAACCTAGCAACATCAATTGCTTGTGAATCTTTATCCCTCTTTTGAAGAACTTTCATCCATTCATTCAAATCCTCAGCTGTTATTTCAGTAGATTTTCTCACTGGAACCACTTTCTTCTGCGGTTCTAAAATCGGCATCCCTGAACAACTAGCTTCACCAGCATCCAGTCCTGAATTAGACTCCTCTAATCCTTCATTACAGGTGTCATGTCTGAATTTTCCTGCCCTTTTTCCTGAATCTCCTGAAGGACCAGCCAAACTTGTCAATCTATTCCCAACATATGGAATAACCAAACCATTCTCACCCTTCCTCTGTTTATCAAAAACAGGCATAACCGGACCTATGGTTACGGGTACCGTAACAGCATCTAGATTTTTTGTCAGTTCCTTGATCCTTTCAGTCAACTCCGATGTAGTTCTGGTTAATTCTCTCGTATTTTCGCCACTGCTTCTATTCTCTCTGAAAGGATTACCACTTCTTAACTCAGGTGTCACATTTTCTGTCTCAATGATACAATGCGTATCTCTTATCGGAGAAACAATTGGTGTACTCTCTTCTGGTTCCGGTCTATATGGAGGTGGTCTTTTGTAAATCATGTCATTCAAGACCTCATCCTCATATTCATTAACTCCATATCTTCTCACTTCTGCCTCAGGAACCCTTTCTGCTCCCTCTTCAACTGTTCTCACAGGATATAATCCCTCTGACATACTAGCATCTCGCCATCTTGTCATTCGATCATGATGAGTTTCACGACCATGTCTCCTCCCGAACATATACCTATAGTTGCCTCCAGACCTCTGTTTCTCTCGCTCATGTACTTCCTCTTCCCATTCCACTAAAGCCTCGAATTGTGTCGGCCTTGGTCTTGGGTCAAGACATAACATCTTTTCCCGTAAATTTTTCAACACGGCCAGATTAAATGAACCATGTTCTGGAAATGCTAAGACTCCATCTTCTTTGCTATACCTAACCCAATTCTCCAACCATATACAGGTATGATACCCATATCTCGCAGCCATGAAGGATGCAGGCGTTTTCGATGGAGGTAACAATTCACCCTCTCTCGTTTTAACATCTTTATCCTTGTCGAACCAATTTTTAATCTTTCTGAACAAAGATTTTTTCTTTTTCTCCTCTTGGTAATACATTTTAACGCTTACCAAAACTTTCTAATCCCTTCCGTAATACAACTACACAATATGATTTTTCAATCAATAACAGCGCGACTCACACTAACGCACCAATCCTGGAACGTTACGTCACTAGAATAGCTCCACCAATCCTTGCGCGGCTCACACCAACGCACCAATCTCAGCGCGAGCACTATTCTGATCTAATATCCAATGAGAGCGCGGTCTGTTTGACGTCAGCAGTCGCTGCAGTTTCTCGCTCCTGTCTCCTGTCAGTCGTCTACCCCTCCTTTACAAAATTTCTCAGTAGACTTCGTGTCGAATTTCTACAAAATCTATTAGTTACAACATATAAACATCTCCATTGTCTGCTTCGCTAACCAAAGAATAATAAAGAAAATCTATTTCACAAGAAACCTCTCGTTGACACAGTAGCACATCCCTCTACTCTGCCCTTCTAACATACATTCATTAACTGTTTCCTCTAGGACTTGTCCAAAGAGTCTTACAATCAACTAAATGTATAAACATTCACGCACATTCATACAAGAAAATATAGTACATACACACAGAATCCTGCTTTTCCCAAGAACAGCGAACAATCTGCTCCACTACAGAATTATAACACACACCAACCAAGCAGCTTACTTCTACCCAGTTTCTCAAACAAGCTCAGAGAATACCTATTACTTCTCCCGCAATAAGCTTTAACGGCGAACCTTACGGATCCCTGGGACTTAAAACCAGAGTTTCATAGATAACCTTCACTACCATACGCACTCCTTATATACCAGAAATATCTCTAATAGTAACATATAACAATGTCACTGATTCCGAACCCAGACAATGTGAATTTTCCTGCATACATACAGGACCAACAATCCCGTCTTTCCCGAGAGCAGCATATACTTCCCTCTGCCCTACTACGGAACTGCTACTAGCTCCCAAATTCCAGAAGCACTACATATAACTCAACATGACGACTCCAACATATAGTATTAGTACATATACCAACATCAATCAATAATCAATAATCAATAAGCTAATGTACAAGCAATCTAATCAGATCAAGACAATCATCAATAACCATCATCACTCTGCTACCAGGAACTTGATGCAGATTGGGGTGTACAAAATCTCACTACTTCCACGGATAGAGTAATTTCACAGTTACACGCACATACACTCACCATACACTAGGGCCCATTTCACTAACATACACTCAAATACTCTACTAGCATTGAACCTGTGGAAAGAAAACTCCTAAACTCCTAAACCCCACATCTACACCGAGGTCGATAAGACCTAGCTATTGCAATTGTCATAATCTAAACAATCTATACATCAATAATCAAATAGAGTACTCAATAATTGACAAGAAATAATCACCAACACCGTATTAAAAATTATGATTCTTTATCTAAAATTAGTCAAAAGAAATTAATCAGAATAAATCATTTTCTCATAATTACCTATTCTAGCTAAATGTCAGAATGGGTCATCAGGACAAGTCTCTCGGTAGAAATCTCCCAAGTCACAGTCCTCACAGCATCGATCCTCACCAACGCAGGTTTGGGAAGAAGTGGCAAAAGGCAAAACGCAATGGAATGGAACCCTCTCTGGTCTAGTATATTTATAATAATTCAAACAAAGGAAAGAAACATTTAACATTTCTTCATCCGCCGAACCGCTGAGCAGAGCGAGAAGGAAAGGATGTAGCATCGCTACATTTGGAAAAATCTCCGCTCAGAAAAAGTCACAAAAATAAAAAGACAGAACAGGAACTAAATCTTAAAATGTTTCTTCTCAACTTCCACACATTTCCTCTGGTGAGCTCAGAGTTTAGAGTCTTTCTTTAAAGCTCCTTTGTTTTCCAAGGCTGCCAAGGCTGCTGTCCCAATGCATCTGGAAACATGCCCAGATCTGCTGCTGTCCTCACGGAAAGTTTTAACCAGGCAAGGACTGTGGACAGATGACTCGCGTCCATATTCAGCAAGGCCTTTTCCATCACAAATTCTCACTCGAAACCAGGCTTGCTTCAAAAGTCAGCCATCTTTTAGTAGGCCACAATAGGCCACAATAGACTATCTTAATTAAAAGAGACAAAACAACGTTACCACAGCATAGTGATTAAACAGTGTTAACCCCACTAATACCCTTATGTGTATGCAATTATCTAGCTTTAGCAACACAAAAAAGCATTAATTCAAAAGCGTTTCGTGCTTAAAAATAAACAGCACTCAGCAACGTTTATTTAATAAAACATGCACATTGTCAATAGCAACACATAAGCGTTCCCTCGTGTCGGTTTTCTCTTGTTAATACATACATGTTGATTAATAAAAAACATTTACACAAACAAATAATTAATGATTAAAAATTAGTAATTTTATTTTTACCACGTTTAGACAACTGAAGCTTCAAAACCCGATGAATTTTCAACAGAAAACTCTGCTCCAGCAGAAGTGCGCTTTACAGTCTCCTTCTTCCTGTACTGCCGTCAGTGAAAAGTGTAGATGGAATGATGGTGGACCATTGGTGTTTTACTTTCCGCTGTATAGTCCTGGTAGAGGTGTTTCCTCCAACTGGTTGTTGTCTTCTAACAGGATTCACAGTTGCAGGATATCCCTCTAACGAATACCCGTCTCTCGTGGGTGTCCCCTCTCACTGGATGACCCGGAGGCCTTTTGCTGCCAGGCTTCCACTGGACCGGTGGACTGCGGCCTTGTCGCTCCAACCGTGTTGGAGGAGTGGCTACGGGTCCTCTCTCCGTGTCCGAAGCTCCACCTGAAAAGGGTGTTGTTGGAACTTGGCCCTTCGCGCGCTACCTCTGTTCTCCCAGGATCTGCAGAGCAAGCTTCAACAGTCCATCTCTCGTTTCGGGACCCACTGCCACCAGTGTCCCTGAGGCCTCTGCCCCTTGGATATCCACGGTCCTATGTCCGTTCCATCCCAGAGGTGGTTGTTGCCAACAGACCGGCCTGCTCGCCTCTGTCATCCCTGGGTGACCTTCGGGTTTGCACATAGACGTGTACTCCCAGTTGTGCTGATGTTTTCCGAGTACTGTGTTTGGATGTCCATGCACCTTCTCACTTTCCTCTTTGGATGTTCCCCTTCGGTGCGTGTTGTGTTGGTCTGTCACGCAAACCTCTTTGCTCTTCTCCTCTCCTTCTCTTCTTCCTTCACAGCG
The DNA here is from genome assembly GCF_964204655.1 of Triturus cristatus. Lineage (NCBI taxonomy): Eukaryota > Metazoa > Chordata > Amphibia > Caudata > Salamandridae > Triturus > Triturus cristatus. The sequence continues at coordinate 549,175,484 of NC_140587.1, read as the reverse complement.
GCGTCGTGCCACTCAGGATCCGTCTTTCTTTTCCTTTCTTTGCGACGCGGTCCGGTCTTCTCGCCTTCTTGCTCGTCCTTACCAGGCTTCTCCGTGTAGCGTGCACTTTACACGTTTCCCTCTGGTCTTGTCCCAAAACTAGGACCCTGTCTTCCTTTCACTCTGTGACTGGACCGGTCGTCGCGACCTTCTTTCTCACGATTACTTCTGATTTCCAAATGATGTTGTTGGACCTCTCGTCCGTCTGTTTCTGGTCTTCTTCGCGGACCTCTCCTGCGGTCCTCTTCATTGACGTATCCTCGGTCTTCCTCTTTGCTCCCACTCTGATCTCTTGAAAGGTCAGTGGGCTCTCCGACCTCTTGTAGGTCGGCATCCTCCTTGCGACCATCTGGTGGGTCGGCTTTCTCCTTGCGACCATCTGGTTGGCCGGAGTCTTCCTTGCGACCACCTGGTTGGTCGGCTTCTCCCTTGTGACCAAGTGGCTGGTCGGCTTCTTCCTTGCGACCATCTGGTTGGTTGGCTTCTTCCTTGCGACCATCTGGCTAGTCGGGTTCTCCCTTGCGACCATCTGGGTGGTCGGCTTCTCCCTTCTTCTGGTGGTCCGCGCAACCCCTTCTCCTCCTTCTATCCGCAGTCGCATCGCTTCGGTGCGTTTCAGACTACTCCCTCTGGTTGCTGCGTTGGACGCACTTACTGCGCATTCTCTTCAGTGCTTGCATTCCTGGAGTTGTAGCCGCTGTCTCTATGCTGTTGCGCGCTTGATTGGTGCTGGGTCCCTGAATCACCCTGGTCTTTCTGGTGGTGCTATTGTCTCTTCCTGCTGCTGCGACAACCTGTGGCCACCAGGTACCGCTGCGCTTCGTTCTCACTGTGTTTAGGGCTCCCTTCTCGCCGATACCCTTTTTGCTGTCGGTGTGTTCTGCAGCTCCTGTTCCTGCACTGCCTTTCACCGCAGACACACTCAAGGGCTTTCGTGGCACCATGGGCTTGCTCCTCGTGCTCTACCTTCTGTACATCTTCTTCTTGATTTGCTTGTGCAGTACTCAGAGCAACGTGCGCTGACCTCACCATTGGTTGTGTGCTGAAACAGCAGTCTCTGCAGTGCATACCTCGTTGCCACCTCAGTGTATGCAGTTGCTCTATTTGTCCACTCTCTCATGTGGTTTGGAGGCTTGCTGCCTTTTGCTAGTCTGCTGCAACTTTGCTTCATGCACCTTACTGCGTTCTTTGGTGATGCTTTCCTTTGTCTTGCTGCTCAGGCAGCCTCCACTGTGCTCCATACAAATGTGCTTCTCAATGAGGGTTACAGGGGCAGTACTGCAGAATGGCCACTAGATGGCAGTGTAGCACATAGCTCAGACCACCGGCAGTCTTTTCCTATGCTGCAGGCTTGGTGCTCACTGCACTCCTGGAGGAGCACTTCCGCCCCGATGGCAGCTGCTCGCACCTTCACTAGGATCTCTCCACGCTGCGGGACAGTTCCTCTCTCAAGAGGTGAGTGTTTCTATTCTTTCTGGTGCACCTCGGATAGGTGCAACTGCCATTGACCGTGCCCTTCTCTGTTGAGCATTCAGCTCTTATGCCTTTTCCCCCGTTTCTAGTGAAGGCCGCCTGGGGCACCTCGCGCTCTTCGCGCTTCTTTGCTCACATTGCGCCTCAAGGCGCCTTGGATTGCTGTCTGCAACCCGCTAATTTTACTTTATTCGCTCCTCCGTGGTGCTGGCCGCCTGCAGTCCAGTCTGCGCGCCGGACGCTCGGAGCAGCCGGGGCCGGGCGCTCTCTTCCCGTGGGTGAGGAACAGGATCTTGATGCTGCGCATGGGTGCTGGCGCTGTTCTCCCCTCGCTCTCCCCGCTCGCGGCAGCCTCACTCAGCTCTCATGCTGCGCGGGCGGTGGCCGGAGGAGACAGGGGTCGCTGCTCAGTGCTGCGGGTGAGCTCCGCTCTTGCTTTCTGTTTATTCCGCCCCCCGCAGCAGGTCTCCTCATCTCCGGGGCCGCGCCGAGGTGGGGGTGCTGGTGCCGCTCTCCTCCGGCCGCGGGCCGGATGCTTATTTTCTGCTATTCACCTCGCCTCACCTTCCATACGCTGCGCAGCGGGGAGGGGGTCACAACGTCCTTTCTGTCGTCGCGGCGGGGTGGGCTCCCATTCGCCTCGATGCACCCACGGGGCATGTCGTGCTTCCTCGCTGGGATGAAGGAGCGGGGTGGGCTCCCGCTGTCTTCCGAGCGTATAGGGTCACGTCCCTAGCGTTCCCCGTCATGGGGCTCCTCACCTTCCGCGGGCAGATGCGGGGTGGGCTCCCGCTGCGACCTCCTCACGTTTGGGGACCCTCGGTCGCGGCCGATGCGGGTGGGCTCCGCTCACTCTTCTTCGGGGCACTTCCCCACCGGGGTCACAGCGGCAAGCGCGACGGGGTCGGGGTGGGCACCCGACTTCCTATCCTCCACCCTGGGGCGTGTTGCTCGCCCGCAGGTCGCCGCGGCAGTGCGGGGTGGGCTCCCGGTCACTGTCTTCATCGGCTTTACACTTCCCCAACGAGGACCAGGGGAGGTGAAGCCTCTGCACACGTGGGATAAGACACACTCGTCACCATTGTAGTATTTGGGCTTCAGGCCCTCATCCTAGATAAAATGATGGACACAGACACAAGTATTGTAGTTGGATAACTGGCCCAGAGCACGTGCGCTCGGCCCCTTTTATTGCCAGGGTCACCTGACTGGTGACACCTGTGGTGGGTGGGTGTTCAGTGTGTGTTACAGCATGCTGGAACACTAGACTGCTGATCGGTGGATCACTACAGATGGGGCAAGCTTCCAGAAGACTTTTTAGTTTTCTGAAGAGTTCGTATCACGCACCCAGGAAAGGAAGAGGAGGAGGGAGGGGGCGGGAGCAAAGACAACAGACATCTACTCGCGCGCACTTTACACTTAATTGGGCCATTTAACGAGGAGTGGTGCGGCGGGCACACGGAGACAAGGAGGCACTGCAGCTGCCACCCTGCTCGCCCCTGCTCGCTCTCGCAGGCAAAACACCGTGGGAGTTAACTTTTCAGAAGAGGTGGGACATGCACCCGCCTTTAGCCATTTGCAGGCTTTTATTCTGAAAAGACATACGCAAAAGCCAGTCCAATGCGTGGGAAGAGTCAGACCTACACAGAGTAGTTAAGAGTAGCTACAAGAAGCCTCGCAGGGCGCTAGGCGCGACCTAAAAACTGGTTTTGCTCATTATTGGCACTAATCGGCGTGACGGGTCATGCGGCGATCACGCGGGAGGGGGGAGAGGTGGCACCTGTCTCCACCCTCAGCCCGTGTATTGCATGTTCTTAACTGCACCAGCTGAATTCTAAGACACCTGCAAAATGGGTGTGCACGTCCGAGGCCCACCACTTAGCATGATTTTCAGTGGCATGGGTGAACTTGCTTTGCTTTCCGGGGTTGACATATGTCAACTTCCTGGTGCAGTGGGAATTGTAGTGCACCGTGTGCTCCTAGACAAATAATTCTTTATCTCTTCGCCCGATTTTTAGGTCGAGCCTGGGCAGCGCATGCGCTGCTCTGCGAGGCATGCTGTATTTGGGGGCAGAGACAGCATCGGCTCCTTCTTATGGAAGGAGGTAAGCAGGGCATAACACAGCTCTCTTCACTCACACACTGCTCTCAGGATCCCACCACTGCTGTTTTGCTCGTTTTAAAAATAAAATGTCAGGACTTTATGCATTTACTAAAAGTACTGCAAGTGGAAAAAAACAGTGGAAGGAAACGCACGTGGCAGGAAACAGATAGAAAAAAGCATTTGCAATGCAATTGGTCTTGAATTTTCAAAACTTTGACCTATTGGTATTGTAAAGGATAATGCCTTTTATTATTGTAGGTTTTTTTTAAATACATAAATTAAAGGCACCTATTGCATTACAAATGCTTGTTTTCCTTCCATCAACTCATCATGCCTTTCTTCTTTATATATTTTTATCTTTCTATCTTCTATCTTTCTATCTTGCTGTCTTTTTCTATCCATCTTTCTCTAAATCCATCATTTTCCTGTCTTTTTACACTCCCTTATTTGCCTCCATTCAAACATTCTCCATCCATCCACCACCATATCAATCCATTATACTCACCATCTCTTTCCATGAATCCATCTATCTATCCCTCTCTTAATCATCCAGCCATGCTACCCTATATCCATTCATTCATCTCTGCATACGTCCACTCACCCAGCCATCCTTTGCTCCATTCATCATTCATCTATACTTCTTTCCATACATACATCATTCACTCCATCTATCCACCCATCCCTCACTCTTTTCAACCATCCTTCTTTTACTCCATCCATCCTTTCCTCCAGCCATCCTTCACTCCATCCATGTCTCCAACTTCTCTCCCTCCCTTATGTGATCTTCTGTTCACTTTGCTCCACCACCCAAAGTGATATTGTACTATTGTCTTGCAGTGGCTTTTATTAGCTTCAATTAAAACAAGCATTGGCATAGCCAATAGGTCTCGCCTTTGGGCTCTTATAAGTGTTTAGCCATGCAGCAGGTTATTACCTATTGGCATGCCCACACACTCTCAACATTTTCGAATAATCATAATTTTTTTTGAAAAGGTGATATGAAATGAGCCAAGGTGCGAAGGAGATGAATGGGCAGCATGGCAGCATGCCTAGAGTAAGGGTGCCAAGGCGGGACGTGGCAGGTGTAATGGAGACGAGTGCGCATGTGTGCCTCTTGTCCTTGCAGCATTATTATGATATGATATTGAGAGGGTGGCTGTATAAAAGGGGGCATGCTGTATTAATGGTGTTGCAGCGTGAAAACAGGTTTATTTAAAATAAAGTGTGGGAGGGCCACTTGCACAAACGTTTTAAGTATTCCCACAATAACTGCACGTTATCAAAGATTGTGGTGCTCCAAAGGAGTGAGCGGCCACTAGCACTATTACAGTAACTGAGAAAACCCAGTTTGCACAATAGACAGATTGTCCTGAGCAACCAACACATGTATGAAATAAGTGTGTCCAAGCCTTCTTGCTTTCAGGACCGAACTGAAAGCAAGAAAACTTGGACACAATTATTTCATATATGTGTTAGTTGCTCGGGACAATCTGTCTATTGTGAAAACAGGATTGTTTTGTTTGCTCATGTGATAGAGGACTAGCGCTAGGCAGGGACCAACATAAGTATAATTGCGGGTAGCCATGATAATATAAGCACAGTGTTTTATAGTGTAAAGACACAAAAGGTACAATTAACAGCGTTATAGAATAAAGAGAACATGAACACATGAGACCATAAAAACAAACAGACGCTAAAAGCCTGGTGTGTTTTTGAAAAAACTTGAGTATAAATGCAACCGTAATAAAATATAAAGCGCAGTGTATGTCTTTAATAAAAAAAATACCCCCATGGCTAAATATATCGAGCCCGATAAAATAGCAGTACAAATTTAGCTTTGGTGCTTATACAGATGTTAACGTGCCACAAAAAGAGAGTTTACGTGATTTGCCCAGAAATACACAATTTTTACCAAACACTAACACTCACAATAAAAAATACACATAAAGCAACAAGTGCAGCTGTAAGATGGGGGTTGTGTATATTCATTCAGCTGAAGTGACTTGAGGTGAACAACATTCACTGCTTAGGGGCATGAAGAGATGCAGCGACTGCGTTAGGCCCACTGCTGGTATGGGTGGTGGGGGGGCTGAGCGGGGGTATGGTGTGCCAGGGTTTTATGAACCTACGGGGTCATGTTTGGCACTAACATACAGTAAATAAAAGAAAAAAGAAAACGTATAGGCAGCATGCCTACGGTGCGGGTACAATTGTGGGACGTGGATGTTATATTGGTAACTAGTGTGCCGACGGACCTTGGAAGCATTTTTAAACAAGTCGGAGGGGTGGGGGGAGTGCACAGAATAGAAGAGACACCCTGGGAATGCTTCCGAATGTTTGCAAAGCAGCAGCTGATTGCTCTTTTTGGAAGCACATACCCGTGCTTGTGGCGTGCCCCTGCGCGCTCCCGCAAGGTGGATGCCGCCACAAACATGAGTATGTGCTTCGAAAAAGAGAAGAACCACAGCTAAAGGTCCTCCTATGCAGCGCATGCGTGCTGCGTAGGCAAGACCTAAAAAAAGTAACCAATGTTTGAGGTGAGAATTCATCATACAGGATGTATTTAAGTTTTGCTTTCAAAAGAAGAGGAGGTGGTAACGCTTTGGAACAACCGCACTTTGAGAAACATTAAGCTCCTTTTCAGGAATGCAGTAGTTTGTTGCTGCTCTTCCGTTTTGCGAATTGTTCCCCATGTAGCAGTGTCCAAATCACAGGCCGCTTGTTGCACTGCAACAGTCAATATCAACGATAATAATGAAGCTCCTTGTGACAAAACTGGTATATTTAGGAGCAGCCGCCAATGTGGAGATTTTATTTCCTTTTAGCAGCCAGCATTCACTGCAAATCAATAAGAGCTGTAATCCCAAAGGTTTCCAACTAACGTGATATGTGGACACAGAAAACACTCATATTATTGCTGGCATCAGGACCACCACAGACGTTAGAAGGAAATGATCGGAAGTTGTCACAAAGTCAGACTTATTGAAGATATAAGTAAAGAAACAGACCGTGGCTTAATATTTTGATGTAGGAAGTCTTTAAGACTGTAACGGCAGAATGGTTAAAACTAGTTCAACAGAACTGAGTCCAAAATATGCATATGCTGCAGCAGTGCTGTCCAATAAGAGGACTTTGAGGATTCCTGTGAAGCAACGTAAGCCAGTAACCTATGAATTATGGTTCTGGCCATTTTACTGCAATCATCTGCTACAGTTAGGGCCTTAGTGTTGACTGATCAAATTTCTTAACAATTCTGGAATTTCTTCCATACCAACACCTGGCAAGCAGAGGTTCACTCTGTACTGCTAGTTGGTGGTAGTGGGCTTGGAGTGTAACTCAACACTGATCCCTATGTGGAGCTGTTGCTGGGATGAAAAATGTTGTGGTGTTCAAGTCGCCCACTTGAGAGCTCAGCTGTGCATTGGAAAGCTTAGTACAGTCCTTGCCTGCACCTGGTGCTTGTGTCTAATTATAGTGAGAAATCCGTAGGGAGTGGTGTGTGGGTCAGTTATCACATTCATCTGTAATGAAGAGTGGCCAGTGTGTCAGATTAGGTATGTGTGGGAAGGTGCTGCCCTCGCATCACCATCATAGATGCACATTAAGAAGAAGCAGAATAAGCGCATGTTTCAAGCAGGTTCTTTATTCAGTAAGCACCGAGGTAGTGAAGCACCGTCAAGAGCAGTAGATGTTTCTCAGCTTAGCCTATACATTCAACTGCTACTAAAATTAAAGAGAAAACTAACCAATTGCGACATACCGCAGACACTAGGAGCATGCAGTCAGACTTGTGGAAATACATGATGGCTAAGATATGACAGTGTGCCCACTGTCTGGCAAAGTGGTATTGCTGCACTGTACAATGTGGTGTAGTGGTCTATGGTTGTTTAGTAATGTCTGTTGAGAAGCAACGCTAGGTGCGAAATAAGCTAGATCTTGGGAGTAATGTTTAACAAGTTGACGAGTGATTGTTGGGCTCTTTTATATACTGGTGCAAAGGCGAAAACATGTTGACGCAATTGTTAAATAATCATAAAAGTAAGTGTTTAAAGCAATAGAGAACAACCCTTAAAAGAACACGGAGTGGAAACTCACAAGTCACTCTGTATGAATTTACGAAGGCCCTGGAAGTTTGTAAAAGCGTGAAAAATACACAGTGGAAGACTATAGCACAAGGCATGATTTAACTTCTGATTTAAATTAAGGTCCACCACCCAGAACCTTGAGTCCTCGAGAAGACGAGACATGGAGCTGCCCATACATACCATTGTGAAAGCACTGGCATCTCTAGAAGTGAATACATTTGAGGGCTGGAAGGGGGGGAACACATTGTGTTACAGATTAAAATGGTAGTGGTGTGGGGCCACCTACAAATATATATAAATATATACACACACACTTTGTATATGTGTGTGCATATATAAGACCCGCAAATACATAGTCCGATTTAGAGAAACAAAATCACTACAATGAAGGGTAGTTTACCAAATTAACGTGTGGGATGTATGTTTGTTGTTTCTGTATCGCTTCCTAAAGCATTCAGCAGTTGGAGGCGGCAAGACAAATAGAGTTAGGGTACGGGCTTAATTTCCCCTCCCCTCTACATTAGAAACTCCACTGTAAGGTAAGCTACATGCCTGGCTAAACAGACTCCAGTATAATCGTAACTCTCTATAGATCCCGCACATACGAAACAATTTCATGTCGCCTGCTCACCTTTTGCACACGCCCCACGAAACAGACTGGCTTGCCGATGTATTGAGCCAACATGCTAGCGTTGATGCGCGTTCTCGGTACCTCGTGGATGTCACCCATTGTCGGACTCCTCGAACCTCCGGCTCAGAAGAACTCCAAACTCTCAGTGTGGAACTGGCCGCATATGCTCTGCGCCTTCCCTATTGGAGGAGACTAGGAGATAATCATAGACATAGAAGAAGGAAAACTTTTATGGTTTTGTTGAATAACACGTCAAGGGATTGTCTTACTTTCATCTCGAAACAAACTCAGACGGTGATAACTACATCTAAAGTACGTCAACGCTAGACCGCGTACCTTGATAGTGGTCATATGGCAGCATGCCTTGTTTCTTGCGACTAAGGGCAGTACTCACACCATTGGATGGTTTACCTAAAACTACGACGTCACATGATACGTTAGTACGCCTATGCAAGGTTTATGACACTGGAAGCTGGGCTGGGAAGTCATCGGTAAACATTGGAGTGCTCAGGGTGTATTGACAGTGTGGCATTCAGCTTACCATACAACATTGGAACAGTTTAACCATTGGCCTTGTGGGCAGACCGGTAAGTACTCCATGGAGCTATTCACATCATTTACTGAAATGTAGTTTCTAGTAATGCAGATTTGCTTACTGGCGGTTTCGTGACAGGTCTTGTGATTGCGGTGTGTGGGTGTGTATATCTGCGTGCTCGTGCACGCCTCGTGGTTATACTCACAACCTTGGATAGTGCTGCCCGCAACCTCATCTCACTGTAGAGGAGGAGGCAGCAGGGGGAGGGGAGAGAGGAGGGGGCCTGGGCCTGTTTCCCTTGCGGGAGCGAGCAGGAACCATATGTTAATTAAAACCAGATGGTTTCAAAGCTTGCTCCCGCAAGGGAATCGCCAAACGTGCACGCGTTGCCATTGAAAGCAATGCAACGCGTGCAAGTTTTTGGGGCCAAAACTGAATCGATTACAAAAGGTCTCCTACGCAACACCTGCGCGCTGCATAGGCGAGACCTAAAAACTGCTTAGCTGAGTAAAGTCAAAGATCGTTCAAGTAAGCATCAATTTGAAAGCTTTATGTTTCACAGAACTTATCAGGGGCACCCACCCCTGCTCCAGCTGTGAAGGAGGGGGGTTCATGATGCCCCTGCAGAGAAGTCATACTTTGGACACACCCACTCCACTCAAAGGTGGATCACATCATTCTGAGGGTTATACTTCCCTAACCACATGTGAGTAGCCTGTGCCTTCCTTGGTTACACCCTAGGCGGACCTTACAGACCTTCATGTAATATTGCCATAAGAATGTTTGGAAAGTAGCACCTTCCTTTGATGCACACACACTGCTCCTGGGTGGGCCTTGAAGTGTTCAGCTGATACTGTAACAGGGTTTTAACACCATCTATCTTCCAATGGCCTCATCCATGATTTCAATTTACTGCTCTGGTCCTGGGAATACTCATCTTCAGTTTATCCCATTAGCACGCCCTCTGCAGACCAAATAGTGTTTATGTGTTACTGCTGCAACTGGGTTCATAAACCTATGTATCCTCCTGGTAACGTTTACGCTTTGCCAAAGAAGCTGCAGACCTAGAATGGACTATCGCTGGGCAACTACTGATACTGTAATAGTCTTCTAGATAAATTAAGATGTCTTTGGGTTAAAGTCCCAGGCAATGATGAACAATCACGCATCTGCACATCATTCCCAGTTAAATCCCTTGTGATAGGCACTACTCCTACTTCTAGGCTCTCCTGTACCGAAATCTCCACACCCCTCCTTCCTAAATTTTCTGGCACTCACACTGTCCTTCGTCCCTCTGCACCTTGCCTGTTTGCCTCATATTTTGTGTTTTGACCCTCTAGCTGCCATCTCCGATGAAGATCTTCCACACACACCCACAAACATATCCAACGTCTCACCCAGCATCACCACTACACTCTGTAATTTCCACCCTCTTCCCCTTTGCTAACCAGCCATGTCCTCATCCTTTACTCCTGCCTTACATCATACTACACTCCTGAGGCGGAAGCCGGGAGTCTTCTTGTTTTTAAATAATTGGATTGTCACTGTTATAATTGTGTTTTTAAAACCACTTACCCTCTGCTACCTTCCCGGATTTGACAGCGGATTTAGCGCTGCTCGACATCGGAGTTAGACACCCTCTTGCTAGCACTTGGCCCAGGCCGCAGGCCACGCCCCCTTTTCAGAGGCCACGCCCACCACCACACATTATAAAGCGACGCTGACTGCTAGCGCCGCCATTTACATCATACTACACTCCTGAGGCGGAAGCCAGGAGTCTTCTTGTTTTTAAATAATTGTATTGTCACTGTTATAATTGTGTTTTTAAAACCACTTACCCTCGGCTACCTTCCCGGATTTGACAGCGGATTTAGCGTTGCTCGACATTGGAGTTAGACACCCTCTTGCTAGCACTTGGCCCAGGCCGCAGGCCACGCCCCCTTTTCGGAGGCCACGCCCACCGCCACACATTATAAAGCGACGCTGACTGCTAGCGCCGCCATTTACATCATACTACACTCCTGAGGCGGAAGCCGGGAGTCTTCTTGTTTTTAAATAATTGGATTGTCACTGTTATAATTGTGTTTCTAAAACCACTTACCCTCTGCTACCTTCCCGGATTTGACAGCGGATTTAGCGCTGCTCGACATCGGAGTTAGACACCCTCTTGCTAGCCCTTGGCCCAGGCCGCAGGCCACGCCCCCTTTTCGGAGGCCACGCCCACCGCCACACATTATAAAGCGACGCTGACTGCTAGCGCCGCCATTTACATCATACTACACTCCTGAGGCGGAAGCCGGGAGTCTTCTTGTTTTTAAATAATTGGATTGTCACTGTTATAATTGTGTTTTTAAAACCACTTACCCTCTGCTACCTTCCCGGATTTGACAGCGGATTTAGCGCTGCTCGACATCGGAGTTAGACACCCTCTTGCTAGCACTTCGCCCAGGCCGCAGGCCACGCCCCCTTTTCGGAGGCCACGCCCACCGTCCCCCTTCCTTCTTCCATATATCATGTGTCTCCCTCGGACGCGCAGCGGACGAGCGCAGCGGGCGCGACGTTTGCGCGCCGAAGGCACGCCAAAGGAAAGTCCGTCTGCGCCCGTCCGCGTCCGACCGGGGCTAGGGGCCGGCTATTTTGCCCACTCTACACAATACTCCTCCGCTCAGCTAACCAGTCTCCAAGGCCCGTGGCCGCTGGATGATATCGTTACAGCACGAATCAACAGGCTGGGCCTGTCTCCCCTATCTGCTTCCCCCTATTCCTATCCCATATCCCCGTCTCCCGCCATCTGTTCCGACGTTGCTCCACCAGTCTGTTCACCCCCCGTCGCTCTCTCAGCTTTTTACCTTAATACCAGATCAGCTGTCAAGCATCACCATGAACTCTTTACCCTACTCGACTCTCACAAACCAGATCTTCTATTTCTCACAGAGACCTGGCTCTGCGACAGCTCCCTCCCTTCCCTACTGGCTATGCTTCCTGCATCTAATTACACTCTTCGAGCCGACCGTCCTCCCGGTAAGTCAGGAGGCGGCGTCGCCCTGATTGCCCGCAGAGAAATTACTTTTCAAACCCTAGTTTGTCCCTCTATTGGATCATCGGACTGTCTAGTGGTCCGCTCACTTTCATTCAATCTCCCACTTACTTGTGTTCTTATCTACCGTCCCCCCTCTACTCCTCAACTCTTTCTTCCGAGCTTCCAAGATCTGGTGGCCACCCTAGTAGTAAACAATTCCTCCATTATGGTACTAGGTGACTTCAATTTCTGGCCCTCTGACCCGGCCGAATGTCCAACATCTACAGAGTTCTCGGAGTCTCTCCGCTCTCTCAACTTCATTTCCGCTGTCCACGCCCCAACCCATAGCCAGGGTCATATTCTTGACCAGATCTGGTCCCTCAACTGCCCGGTAACCTCACTGTCTATTTCTCCCTGCACCTGGTCCGATCATTCCCTCATTTCCTTTTCCTTATCCCTTAGCCCAGCTCTTAAGCCCTCTCTCGCCGAAAACATCTGGGCGCGCTCATGGAACCGTGTCGATGTGGCTTCCCTGTCTGCCACACTTTCCGCCTCCAGCCCGGACCTCCGTGGGCTTTCATCTCTCGGCCAAGCGGACTCCATCAACGCGTGGCTTCGAGCAGGCTGCGATTCAGTCGCCCCTCCAAGGCGGATTTCATCTAGGCGTTCTAAAGACGCGAATCGCTGGTTCAATGAGGAACTGAAGGCTCAAAAACTCAACGTCCGCCGGGCTGAGCGCTCTTGGCGGCGTGACTACTGCCCGATTCTTAGAAATCATTATATCACCCTTTTGGCCCTTTACGAAAACTCTATTTTGATAACTAAGAAGGCTTATTTCTCGTCCATAATCCACACCGCCGAAAATCGGCCTAGAGAAATTTTCACCATTGTGCACGACCTCGCATATTCCGACAGGGCCACACTCAAACCCTCCCCCTCACAGCACCTCTGTGATTCCCTCAACTCTTTCTTTCTCGATAAAATAGCTGCTATTAAAGCCAACATCCCCCTTCCCTCCCCGTCCTTTGTTAGCCCCCAGTGTCCCCCAGCTGCAGTCCGCCTCGAATCCATCCCTCTTCTTACAGAAGATTTCTTCCTATCTCTTCTGCCTTTGGTTAAATCCGGCTCCCCTCTAGATCCTTGCCCAGCACACATCCTCAAACAAATCTACTCTACCTGTGTTCTGCCACCCCTTACCTTTCTTAATAGCTCCCTTTCACAGGGCATTGTCATTTCTCCTCTTAAATCGGCCGTTATCCTACCCATTTTAAAAAAACCTGGTGCTGACCCCTCGGTGTCTATCAACTACCGCCCCATTTCACTCTTACCTTTTCTGGCGAAGGTACTGGAACGTCATGTAACCAGAACACTGAGCACCTTTGTGGAGATGAACAATGTATTGGCCCCCAGGCAGGCCGGGTTCTGCCCCGCTCACTCCACGGAATCCGTAGTCTTGTCGGTCCTTGACAAACTTAGAGAGGGCATGGACATCAACCATCCTCAGGCCTTGGTCCTCCTCGATCTCTCCGCCGCTTTTGACACGGTTGATCATGCCATCTTACTTTCCCGTGTCAGAGCGGCGGGAATCGAGGGCTCGGCCCTGGTCTGGCTGTCCTCCTTCCTGCATGACCGCTCCCAAGCAGTGCATTTGGGTGATTATTCTGCGGATTTCCGTGCAGTTCAATGCGGGGTTCCCCAGGGTTCCTCCCTCCCCCCTCTGTTATTTAATTTGTATATTGCCCCTCTTATTTTCGCCCTTCAACAGCTGGAGGTCTCCGTTTACAACTATGCGGATGACCTCCAGCTTATTTTCTCCCTATCTTCTTCCCCTGAGTCAATATCCAATTTCCACTCAGTTATGACTTTCATCCAAGACTGGATGAATCACAACCACCTGAAGCTAAACCCCGACAAAACAGAGTTGGTGCTGACAGGTGGTTGCTCCAGTCCTTGGTCTTCTCTCTTCTGGCCCCCCTCCTTAGGTTCCCCCCCCATTCCATCTTCCTCTGTTAAAACTCTTGGATTCAACCTCAATGATCAACTCTCTCTTCATTCCCAAGTCAGTTCTGTCGTTTCCTCATCTTTTCTTTCCCTACGTACCATCCGTAAAGTCTCTCGGTTTTTCTCCCCCTCCGCACTCAAACTCATAGTCCTGGCGATGGTTACCTCCCGCCTGGACTATGGCAATGCCCTTTACTGTGGCATGCCCGCGTACATCGTGAGACGTCTTCAGCTGGTCCAGAACCAGGCGGCCCGCCTGGTTTTCAATTTACCTAAATCACACCATGTCACGCCCCTCCTCAAGTCTCTACACTGGCTCCCTATTCAGGAACGAGCCCAGTTTAAGCTGGGCTGCATCATCTTCAATGCCCGGTGCGGTTCAGCCCCCGCCTATATCACTTCCGAAATTCATTCCTATGTTCCTCCCAGGGAGCTACGCTCATCCACCCAACAATTGCTCGTGGTTCCCCGTTTTAGAAGAAAAAAATGGGGAGGCTCCAAATTCTCCACACTTGCTCCTGCATTTTGGAACTCCCTCCCGGCCCATTTGAGATCCTGCACCCAGTACTCACTCTTTCGCAAGGCACTCAAAACTTTACTTTTTACCCAAGCCTTCCCTTCTTAATGCCCTCAAGGTGACCTCGTTCTTCTGTTCCTCGGGAATTTTGTAGTACATCACACCGCCATGAAACCGCTCGGTGTACGTGCGCTCAAGAAATATTTTAAACTCAAACTCAAACTCCCTTCTTTACTGTCCGAATTCTCATCCCTGTCTTACTTCCATCCCTGCCTAAAATATCTACATTAGAGGCTCCTAGCCTACCAGGTTTGCGCCCTCATTACTCCCACCGTTTTGCAATCCTCCCTCTCTTGGAATGCCATCTCTAAGCAGAACTTGGGCAGTCATTCTTCAACTTACCCCTGCTGTGTACCTAAGGCACTTCTTACATTATCAATCAATATCATTTCTCAATCCCCTCTTTCATACCTGTTTCACTGTCATCTGTCCTTCTTCCCTTCACTTTCCATCTCTTAGAACTTTCTTACTCCATGTGAAAAGCATTGGACATGCCCCATCCCACACAAGGACCCTCTTACTCCACCTGCCAAGCCTTCCAATTTGCCCAGTTAAAGCATACTTTAGACTATTTTAGCCAGACCCACCATCCTAGTGCCATTCTCCTTCCTCTCGCCCTCCAGGCTCCACCTCCCTCATTGCAATATTCCCTAGGACATTGCCTTCATCTGCCAAACATGCCCTTATTCTACTTTATTGCCAACGCCAGTATGGACCTTCTCATCATCACTGAAATATGGCAAAATACCTCCATGAGGGGCTACCTCCAGGATATAAGCTCGAAAGACAGACCTGAACATTCAAGAAGATGGAAGGAGCCATTGTCTAAAATAACGACATTGCCACTGCATCCTTCCTGCAGTTCTCAGCTGAGTCATTATTAGTCAGAAGAACCCTAAAGGCTTCATTTTTGTAAATGCTGATCAATGAACATCCACTGTACAGCAGAGTCTGTGCAGAAGTATTTCTAGATACAATAGTGACTGTCGCCATGGAACACAATAACCGCTGCATACTTTGAAAAGCCTGACTAGCTCAAGAAAAAAATCCTTCTCGAACCTAGAAGCACTGGACATGCACCAGATAGTATCTTGATCAATGCAGACTGCCAGTCGTGTGCTCTCCATGACACTGCAGTCAAGCTTTCATGGCTGAAGAGGGGTGAAGAGGGGTGAAACCCCGAAACCGGTCCTAGGATGCTTGTTTCCAGTCCAGGGAGGACTTGGCCTGGCAGTTCGGGCAGGACTGTTCCCATTGGGCGCACACAATTAACATTGTTTTTGCCACAGGCAAAATAACAATATTCAGCAGAAATCTAAATATCAACTGGAGTAACTACCTTGCCATCTTCCTGGACACCCACCCACCTACACCCACTCCCCTCTCAAATCCAAACACCAAGATGTATGTGAAAAATTATATTTCAAGGAATGAAATGCCTTGATGGGACCATGACCAAAGAACCTATATCATTGGCAGAATTATTGGAGAAACAGTTTGCCTCAATTCTCGAATGTCTGATATTTACCAAAAAGTCTTCTAGAAGACAGTGTGTCTTCCGCTAGTTCACAAAAAAGCTCAAAGCAGCAAAATGAAGAATAGAGCTCTCGATAGAAGATGCAAAAAAGTGTATGACTAAGCTTAAACAATACAGCTTCAATCCTCCCATACGGAAAACCATCAGAAAATCAAAGACAAAGTACTAGATGACTAAACAAGCTACATGTTATCTGCATAGCAGACTGTGCTGGTGCCATGCTCTTGAATGTTGGACGCAAGAGGGGTCTTGTATAAATTCAATGGTGTCAAGCTTAGAGTAGATCCTTGTGGGACCCTACACGTACGTGATTTTGATTGGAAGAGAAGGTAGAGAGCACCACTGATTGTCCTCTGTAACTTAAGAAGGATTGTAGCCATCTCAAGGCCAAGTCACAGATGTTAATCTACGCCAGCCACTGGAGTAGTGTGGTGGGGGACAGTATTTTGAAGGCCACTAATTCGCCTAACAATATCAAGGCAGCACTCTTTCCCTGGGCTTGATTTATTAAATTATGTAACTTGCATCAGTGTCATTTCTGTGCTTTGCCTAGGTGTAAAGCCCGGCTGTGAGACAGAGGAGATCATGTTGTTCCACATAGTCAGATAGTTGTTTATTAATAATTGTCTCCAACATCTTGGAGGGAGTCAGGAAAAATAAGATAGACTTATAGTTGGTAAGAGAGGGAGGATCTAATGAGGGCTTCTTGAGGAGAGGAACAACCTGTGCTATCTTACAGAAGTTGGGGACCATGGAAGTGGTCATAGAAAGATTAAAGAGAGCATTGAAAATAGGGTTGATAATATCAACTGCCATTGCTAAACAAAATAGGGGGCAAGGGTCAAAGGAAGAGCCAGATTCATCATAGACGCAGAGCACTGCTTACTAGGTCAGGTAACTCTGGTAATCACATCCTCTTTATATATGCCTATAGGAGTGTGAGATGAATTTTTCTTCCTAGGCTTCTCGGAATAGGTTCAAGCCACCATTCCACTCAAATTCTCCCAGCTTGACTACAGTAATGGTACATGCCTGGTGCTGCCGCCTTCTTTTTATGAAGGCAGTAATAGATCCAGGACATTGCTGCCAAACATCAATTATACCTTTGAACATTGGGACATATCACACCGGACTTCGAGCCCTACACTAAATCCTTGTGGCTAAAGACATCTTTTTCTGGGCCCTCTGTAGTGCCCATTAGACAATGCACCGTGTAAGCCCAATCTTCCTACGACACAGGCTTTATCCTATCTACTAAAATTGGAACTAGCCTCAAAGGAACAAATATAATTAACATTCACAGATAGCAAACCACTAGCATGAGCATTACAATATTTTGTTACAGACCTCAAAACTCTCGAGCACACTCCTTACGTGAATTTTAGAGCTCACAAACCAAATATAATTCCAAAGAGCAATAAAGACACAAACACCCCGTCCATATAAAACTCTAATTGCCACCACATACAACCAGGCACTTGCCAGGTCCTAGAAAAAGTTCTAAGAAGTATCATACCCTTGTCAAACACCAACATGATGAGTATGAAAGATGTGCACAAGAAGGTTCTCATCCCCAGGACCTGCTGGACCAAGTTTCCAGTGTTAAGACCAGAAAACCCCTCCGCCCCTCACACAGAATCCCTAACTCATATATGGACTACAACCAAAACCTCCATGAACAATGCCCTTAAAATTGGACAAGAATCATAAAATGCTTTTTAATAATTGCATTTGCTGGATGTGTGTTTTTCTATGTGTGGTACAATATATGAAGGATACAGTACTGTCCAGTGTGTGTATTCTGTTTACATCCACTGGGTGTATGTGGCTGTGAATGGTACAATCCATGGAGGGCCCTGAGTTCCATTTAGGGAAACCTGGGCCTGCATGATTAAACATGGAGAGGACGTGGAGAGAATTCCCCTCAGACAGATTTGTGGATTGTTGCATTCTTGTAAGCTGGGTGAAACACGCACTTGGAGGACCAGGCCTTCCCTGGACACTTCAATGGATGCTCTTTGATTCAGTGAAAGGTCACAAGGAAGAGACCTTGAGCACATCTCAGGAAGGAGATGGGTCTAATAAGAGAATCATAAAGAGTAGGGCTTGGGGCCTGGCTAACCCTTTGGATGTCATCACCGTGGCTGACATCCAGGTGTGAACTCTAGTCACTCTCATGGCTTGTGTTCTGAGACTATCATCTTTCGAGATACATCTGTCATGGCAGACTGCTTTTCAAGAGGGAGCAGAGGAGTATGTATTTCAAAAGAAGCAGAACCCCAAAATAAAACTTCAAAGACTCAGACCCTAAATCGCATTTGGGGTCTGAAAATAGACTATAAGAAGGGGAGGTTGAGATCCTAAACATTTCTGGGCTTCGTGAGGAAGGGAAGCTCTGCAAGACTTCTGCCTGTGACCAGGACTGGGGGTGAAGGCCTGCTAGTCTTCCTGCTGGGTGAGGGGACTGCACCCAGGGAATCCAAGAGCACCTGTCCTGGAGCCTGGAGAATGAGTGCCTGCTTGCCAAGACCAGAGTGCCCTGTGAGGAAGAGGAAAGCGTTGGAGAGAAAGAGCTCCAGTGGGGTGCCCTGTTGAGTGGACTCCCAGTGCAAGGTGTTAGGAAACAGCTGCTGCACCGATATTGTTGCCCATGTGCATGACTGAGTCAGAGACCCCCGTATGCCAGGCGGGTGCCACCGTGAATATAGCTGAGTGAAAGACTGTTGTGCAGTAAAGACAGAAGCCTATTGTGTTATTGGTGCAGCGACCTCGTATGCCTGGAGGGGCCACGGAGGAAAAGACTGCGGTGTGGTAAGAGCTCAAGCCTATGGACAGTGAGTTGCAGTGACCCCATATGTTATAGGGAGTCACCAGAAGCACAGAGGACTACGACTTGTTCTTTTCCCCCTGCCAGAAAACTGAGGACGCTGTGGGAGAACCTGTGCATCTTCACCTGGGTCAGGATCCTCATAGTTACCCCCTCCATCGAGAGCCGAAGGAACACTTACCCCACAGGAGGAGACCCAGGAACCCACCAGTCACCTCAGAAGCGCAGCCACCAGTGAGAGAATCTGCACCCTCTAAGTTCAGCTGCCTGGGCCGTATGCGGCTGACTTACCTGAACATGGCTGCAGCCGCTGGAACGCCCAGAACTTGGGACATTCTGCACCTGTTGATGTAGGAAAGACTTGTTCGGGCCTGACGGTGCCGTGGGAATCTGCTGCTAATTTGAGGGTGTTTGTGCTAGAATACTATTGACTTGAAATCAGAGTGGACGCTTGAGACTCAGACCACTTGTGAGGCATAAACTGGATGTTACCAATAGTGAATGGGGAATAACCATGATCGCTAACGGGAGTGAGTGGCACAGGGGCCATTAATCCAGTGGCGTTTTTGCCGTAACATTCAAGGGTCCCTCCAGTAATCATTCCAGGCAGGCATGGCACGCCACACTTTAGATGCAAGGCATGGAGTTGTATTTGGTATGGAAAGTCTGGTGATATAAAGCATAAATTACTTGCTTCATTATCGCACAGACTTGAGTTTGTAAAATAAATGGCAGAGTGTTTTGGGACTGGAAAGACTTGCACAATTTCTTTTGACAAGAACAGCAATACAACATAATGATTTTATGTTTCAGATTAAATAGCTTTGGCACTATTAAAGGGTCTCAATTCACTTAGCAACAGCTGCACCTGGAAGCAATTTATTTGTAGGAAACTGTGGGAAAGAAGTATTTAAACCAACACTAATCATTTTTATACAGCAATATCTGGCACCGGATTGTAAACAATGCAATGCTGCACCGTAAACGGAGCGTACTAGCTCTAAAATGATGTAATCCGCCTATAAACACATTCATTGAATACCTGACGTTCGCTGTGGAAACAAAACACAAAGTCACGATTATTAAATTGATTAAAAAAATTGACGATTACCAGTTTACCATACCTGCTCCAAAAAGGTGCCGCAAGCACGTCATTTACGATACAATTTATAAAGCTATAATTATGGCACGCATCAACCGCGCACAATTCTGTGCCGCATAAAAAAGCTAACAAAGAACTGATACAGTAAAAACAGATGTCCGAGGCATTTTAAATGCGTTATGAGTGACTTCCGCATTGCTAAGTAATGTTTCAAAACAGGTGACAGACACACGTAAGAGAGGTCAGCTAGGACTGCAGAACCTCGATAATGTACACGGAATTGCAATAATTTGAGGCTCAATTTAGAATTGTAGGGGTGGGCATTCGTAATTCGTTATCGGACAAATGGATATGGGCGTGTAGCGAAAATGAGATGAAATGATGTGAACACGGAAAACACAGTAGCTATTTAGTGGGGGGCAGAGGCCAGAGGCGCAACTAGAGCCAAATTTCGGGGGGGGGGGGGCTGAGAAAAAATTTCGGTGGGGGCTGAATCTTTTCGGCCATAGGCAGAGTGGAGCTGCAGGGGCTCTTAGAAGGGGTGAAACAGCGAGGCCTCATTAACATGCAAATGGTCTTTTAAAGACCTGTGAAGTGCTCGGGTGCGGCTGTGTTGCGCCGGGAAGCTGTCTCATCCCGGGCTGCCACACGCGACGGGGGGGGCTGAAGCCCTGTGAGTCCAATGGGTGTTGCGCGCCTGGCAGAGGCGCAACTAGAGCCACATTTCGGGGTGGGCTAAGAAAAAATTTCGGGGGGGCTGAACCTTCAAGCAATAGGCAGAGTGGAGCTGAATTCGGGGCTGGAGAGGGGGGGGGGGGGGCTGAATCTTTAAGCAATAGGCAGAGTCGAGCTGCAGGGGCTTTTAGAAGGGGTGAAAGAACAGCAAGGCCTCATTAACATGCAAATGGTCTTTTAAAGACCTGTGAAGTGCTCGGGTGCGGCTGTGTGGGTGCCCGGGAAGCTGTCCCATCATGGGCTGCCAGACACGAGGGGGGGGGGCGGAAGGGGGGCTGAAACCCCTTGATTCCAATGGGTGTTGCGCGCCTGGTGGGGGGATACACACATTTTTCATCCCCGCCCCCCACACACACACAGATAGTATCTGTGTGTGTGTGGGGGGCGGGGATGAAAAATGTGGAGAGACCTGTAGCAGGGAAATGAACAGCAGTTCAAATATATAGGAAATTGGGTGGCGGGTTGAAGTGGGTTCATGAAAGAGGGATATATAGATAGGTAGGTATGTATAGATACAGACATATATAACTATATATGTATTTATAAATATGTATATGTACACATATGTATGACTAAGGCAATAGGTACTTTTACCGAGATTGTGCAATATTGAATATACAATATTGAAAATTTGACAGCACTTGGAACACTAAAGGTACTTTATCGATAAATAAGACATTTTTACAAACACATATCTTTTTATATTTGTGCTTTTAAATGAGTCACATTCTATACTTAAAACTGTACGCTTATGTCTTTTTATAAAAAAGGTATCCCATGCATATAATCAATGCACTTTAAATTCTATGTCTATTTTATCCAACATATCTGAAATTGCACTTTTGCACACAAATTTTTATAACTCAATACTCATTGTGGACAAACCCCTGAATAGCACGAAGCACTTTTAGATCTATATCATCATTTATCCGAAGATTAATTAACTAAAAAAAAGTTCAGGTGATTTGTTTTTTAGTTGGTCATTGGCATTATGACACCTGGAAGGGCTTAGGTATATATCATTCCCTTACAAATTATTTCTTCTGCAACTGTGCACATGGGTTAATGATGCAATTTGAAAGAAAATGAAAAATTGTTTGTTATGAAGGTACAGCATAAACTTCAAGAGATGTTTAGGTACTTTACCACCCTCCCACTGTGCTTTTTGAGCTGGCTGTTGTTTACTGATGGAATGTCGTTATAAGATACTGTTCCTTTAAAAACTGCTTTACTTTGGGATGCTTTTTTTGTAAATGAGGGCGGGTCGACCCAACCTCTTTATAGACACCCTGCACTTCTAATCATGTGACCCGGACGAAGGCCTCTTGCCGAAACGCGTAGGTCGTTTGTCTCTGATGCACTCTGCACTTTGCACATTGAAATGGATGAATAATGGAGAAATAACAGAAAAATAAAACAAAGATCGCTCTATAACTATGACTTGCTGTGGATTTGCTGGTGTGAGTGCTGCCTTTCTGTGCCCCTCTGGAATCTTGATGAGACAAATTGAGGGGAGACAATCCCTTTTCCCATATATATATATTATATATTGGGCCTCATTTACTACAAAATGGCGCAAGGTGGCGCCGCAAGCCATTTTGCTGCACTGAGGTGCGTTATTTTAAAAGCATAGGGATGCGTCGTATTAACAACACTATGATGGATCCCTATAGATGCAGAAGTACCATTATTCGGACACTGTTATGCGACATAGAGTACGGTGGACATTGTGCATAATTGTTTAGACTGTTGTGTAGAACAAATATCAGATCCAATCAGAACTGTAAATGTAATAACACCACAAATCCATAATATGTACTATGCATTGTAATGTCCATTGATAAATGTAACGCAAAAAAAGATCCGACATCAGGGATCAGAGAACCTAGCTAGATGGGAAGGGAGGGGTCTACTTAGTGAGTAAGATGCAGCTCAAATAAAGAAAAGAAAATACTTTTCTTGAGTCCCCTCACTCACCAAAGGTTTCCCCTAGGTGACATGCTTCATCATTGGGGCCATCCCAATCATCTACTGCTTGGGGCGTGCTGCGACTTGCGACAGTTACGTAGGAGCACTATTTAGTGAAGACTATGTGTAGTGCAGTGAGAGGGGAGTGGTGTGGATTTAATTAAAAATTACCTAGCTAGTGAGAGCGTAAATGAGTTTATTCGTGCTCCTAGTTGGTAAATGATAAAAAAGGGGGGTTAATAAAAGAGAGGAATTAGGTAATAATGTGCTAATAGTCCCTAATATTGAAAGCCAACATGTTTCGAGGTTATCCCCTAAACCTCTTCTTCAGGACCGCATGGGGACCAGCCCCATATGTACCACTCCGTGCAAAGACCTATAATACGGTGATAAAGTAAAAATAAACGCGCACATTAGTGTCAGCGTAAATCAATTACATACGGTTAGATTCAACGCGTAGTATTTAGTAGTTAATCAAAATTTGCCTCATGGTCTGCCGGGGTGGAGGAGCCTAAATAACCTTGACTCGGCTTGCCTCCGTCAACTTGACCTATTGGATCCCATCGGCGGACCAAGCGCGACAGAGCTGCGTTGCAGAGAGGTGTAAAAAGGGGCATGGCCTGGACCACCTCTCTGCAACGCAGGCCTCTGGCGCTTACTGGAGGCACCTGGTGGGCTAGTTAGCCCCCAGGGGCCCTCAGGATTGAAGGGGAATTATTTCCCCAACTTAAAACGCGCCATAGGGCGTGTTTGCACATGTCACCTCATGCCCCGTCCCCTCCCTTCCCCACTGTGTAAACACGCCCTGTGGCAGTTTTTTAAGTTGGGAGATTAAGTCCCCTTGAATCCTGAGGATCCCTAGGGGCAAAATAGCCCACTAGGTACGTCCAGTAAGCGCCATTGCAGAGAGGTGTAAAACGGGGCATGGCCTGCACCGCCTCTCTGCAACGCAGAGCAGTGGCGCTTACTGGAAGCACCTGGTGGGCTAGTTAGCCCCCAGGATCCCTCAGGATTGAAAGAGAATTATTTCCGACAACTTAAAATGCGCCACAGGGCGTGTTTGCACGCGTCACCTCAGGCCCCGTCCCCTCCCTTCACCACAGTGTAAACGCGCCCTGTGGCCGTTCTAAGTTGAAAGATTAAGTCCCCTTGAATCCTAAGGGTCCCTAGGGTTAAACTAGCCCACTAGGTACCTCCAGTAAGCGCCACAGAGCTGTGTTGCATAGAGGTGTAAAAAGGGGCGTGGCCTCAGAACACCTGTCTGAAACGCAGCTCCCTGGCGCATACTGGAGATACCTGTTGGGCTAGTTGGTCCTCAGGGACCCTCAGTATTGAAGGGGAATTAATTCCCCAACTTACAACTGGCCAGGGGGCGCATTTGCAGAGTGCTGCAAGGAGGGGGCGTGGCCTCCGGCACGATGCCCGTCTTTTATTTATTTTATTTTTTTAAGAAGAAGGGCTGTGTGGCCCCCCTTCTTTTTCTAATTTACTGGCCCTGGGGACCCCATCCCCCAGGGCCTGCACCCTAATTTTTTTTGTTGAAAAAAATTAATTTGGCCCTCCCAAGGCCTTAATCGGCCCCGGGGACCCCAACCCCCGGGTCATGGCCTTTTAAAAAAAAAATTCTTTAGGAGGGGGCTGCGTTGCCCCCCTCCTCAGGCCACTTATAGCCCCGGGGACCCCATGCCCCGGGCCGGCCTTTGTTTTTTATTATTTAAAAAAAATATATATTTATAGAAACACCTAGGACATGCTGGACAAACCGTATGTACCTATCTTCATGACGATTTGCGTGATATTCATTAAAAGGCGACTATGCATAAAATGAATCCACATGGAATGTATTTACACCGCTAGTGAAGCTCTGACGTGTCTGAGATAGCGGAAAATAAAGAATTTTTGATGAAACAAAAAATAACTAAATTACAAAAAGACATCAAGAAATTCGACAAGGAGAGGGTCTACCCATACCTAAAGGCAGACTATACATCAGTGCTTAACAGTTACTCCTCGGATGAGGAGTCCAACAGTTCTAGACGCAACTCAAATACGAGCAGCGATTCTAGCAGTGGTGGATACTCCAATAATCGGAATAGACAAGGACAACAGAATTACCCCTCCTACCCAATGGTTCCCTTTCAGGGACAATACCAACCGACCCCACCGTTCTGGCATTTTCCCAATTTCCAACCAGGTCGTCCTCCTCCCCCTTTTTACCAACAGGGCCCCCCTTTTTTAGGCAGAGGTTGGGGCAGAGGAAGAGGGCGGAGAAGAGGAGACGACAAGAGAGTACACCAGCAGGACCAGCCCTCAACATCAATGGAAACCAGGAGCCAAACCAAGAACAAGAGACGTTAATTGTTAACCTCTCACATCGTATACTGAACGAGACAGAGAGACGAGTACTCCAAAAAGGTTTGGGGTTTGTACCAACACCCAGGATCGATTTGTTCAAAGAAATGTGTGAAATACAGGCCTTTTTTCGCAAAATACGTCTGAAGGCCTATTTTCATGATGAACCAGGGGATTCTTATGAAGACTCTGGTCTCCATAAACCATCTACCTTTACACCACATAGTGGGATGGTCCCCAATGAGGTCTTAACCTTTGAACAGGCAGTCCTCAATGACTGGAAACACATCAGACCCACCAATGCCTTCCATAACATCACCAATGAGGAAGAAGCAGCACTACGGTCACTTAGTGATGACCCTCTGATCACTATCAAACAAGCAGACAAGGGGGGAGCGACGGTAATCATGTCAACTACGGATTACCGCACGGAATGTGAACGCCAACTCAGTGACAGGAAATACTACACACCGATTACAGAGGACCCCACTACTCGACTCAGTACATTGATTAACACTATGGTTTTTCATGCAGAGACCCAGGGCTGGATCACTACTAAGGAGGCGACTTTTTTGGTCACCACTGAACCAAGAACTCCCTACTTCTACTGTCTTCCGAAAATACACAAGGGTACCAATCCGATTCTTGGGAGACCGATTGTCTCCGGAATTGGATCCCTTTCTCGAACTCCTCTCTCAGTTTGTTGATCACTTTCTGAAACCGGTGGTCCAGAAGACTCCCTCTTTCCTTAGAGATTCCACTGATGTCCTCAGACTTCTAGAGGGGTCTCAACACCAGGGGCAAGTGGATTATCTCATCACCCTGGATGTTGAGGCCCTATATACCAATATTCCACAAAGGGCAACCCTTGATGTGATAGAGGATGTGTTAAGTGGGCTAGATTGGGTATCAGCTACACCCCGCCCTTTTATCCTAGAATGTGCATCTCTGGCTTTAACAGAGAATTTTTTCGAGTACGAGGGCCAATTATTCCATCAGATACAGGGCACCTCGATGGGGAGCACCTTCGCCCCTAGTGTGGCCTGTATCTATATGGCAGCTTTTGAGGACAGAGCCATTCACAATGAGTCGAATCCCTACAGATCCAACATCCTACTGTGGAAGAGATTCATTGATGATATTCTGATCCTCTGGAAAGGTGACCTAGTCCACTGTGAGGAGTTTTGTAAATGGGTCAATACCTTAAACCCCTACCTAAGGTTCACCAGTACTATTTCTGACCAACAAATTCCTTTTTTAGACCTCTTGATCCTACTAAACGATCATACGATGAGCACCACACTCCACCGTAAGTCCACCGACAGGAACAGTCTGTTACATTTCAAAAGCTACCACCCTGTGGCCCTGAAGCAAAATCTCCCTTTTGGACAGTTCCTCCGGATCAGGAGGAACTGTAGTTCTATACCTGACTTTATAAAGGAATCTAGGATCGTCACTACTAATCTCCTACAGCGGGGATATCAGAGCCAGGATGTTAAAAAAATCATTCAAACGTGCCCGCAATAATAACAGGGAAGGGTTACTTGAACCAAGGGAACGCATAACTGATGACTGCCTCACATGTGTATCCACCTGCACGCCGAATTCGGCCCAACTCAAAAGGATCATTAAGAAACATTGGAGCATCCTCCATACCGGGGCACTTTCATTGACTACCCCACGATTCGCTTTTAAACGTACCACCAACTTGAAGGACAGGCTCATACACACGAGACCCAAACCATCTAAAAATATCACACAGCCCACTCTATGGAACCTTCCTCCTGTAATGGGCCATTACCCTTGCGGCTCGTGTGTAGCATGCCCTCTAACAAAAGTCACAAAAAACATCGAATTTTCCAATGGGTTCACCTGGCACTGCAGAACACACACTAATTGCAACACCCCAAATTGCATTTATTTGATCTCGTGCCCATGCAATCTCTCCTACATAGGGATGACCACGAGACCAGTAAAAACCAGAATTATTGAACACCGGAGCAATTTTCGGTGCAATAGAGTGAACACGAAAATGACAACACATTTTTTTGAAAAGCAACATTCCCCTGACTCTTTACATTGGACAGTTCTCCAATCCTTTAAAAACATTAGCAAGGCTAAATTGTTTACTTTAGAACAGAGGTGGGTAATGAGATTATCCTCCCACCTTGAAGGGTTGAATGAAGACATTCCTTGGGGTAGTCTGTTGAATACCTAAATCAGACGATTGACTAATCAATGGGTCATACAGAATAACTATTTACTGTCAATGACTATTCGGGGTTAGGGCTCCACTTACCTCCATTGATTAATTATACAGTAAGAATCTGGATGTTCTCCTCACTTTTCTGTACCTGAATTACCCGTGGATTTACCGTCAATGACTGATCGGGGTTAGGGCTCCGCCTGCCTCGGTTGACTAATTATACAGCAAGAATCTGGATGTTTTCCTCAATTTCTGTACCTGAATTGCCCGTGGAATAAACTTTATCGACATTTTTGAACCTAGTAGGACAGGAGCGCTATCTAGGTTCTACGAGAATAACTTGATTCTCGAATGTTGAGATTTTCAGTCACGTCACCCCGTTGCCAGGTGACTGTTGCTATGAGACGGGTCTGAGTAAACCATGACCCATTGGTTTACACTCGTGTTCACTTCCGTGTCCCTGAGCGTTGATAGGATGTGACGTCACACTCTCTATGACTCACCATCGCTACTCCGGAAACACTCGAGCCTACCACAGCGGAAGTTTACTTCGCGCACCACTCCTCCATGCCACTTACAGATTGACTCACACCGCTGATTGGCTCCCGGCCCTTATGTATTCTCCCCGCCAGTGATTGCTGTTGTCCACCGAGCTGGCGCGGACGAAGGGTAGGAGTTTAGGCATTCCACATCACGGACTGTCGTAAGTAACATTACAATCTTTGGCAAGCTTGTGCTCCGTCTGCACACCGATAATCTCATGCAGTGGACAGGATAACAACCCAGATTCCTCTGACTACTCAGCCTTGGTAACGATTAATCTGATCGATATCTTACTAGCTCCAAGAGACTTGCACGAGACTTAGACTCCCCCCTGCTCGTTATATTAATATTACTGTGCAGCTAATAGAATCACACTTTGACAACCTCATCTTTGGATAACTGCTATTTAAGGATGACACTGTATGAGTTCTCGATACACATACTAGATCTATGCGAGTGCATTCTTTGTCCTTCGTTTGTGTCAACAGGACACTGCACTATTCAGTGTCAGTATCCAGCGCCTTCTCGTTGGAACCTGAAGCCTCGCACCACAGGGTGAGTTGTACCTACTGATAAGGGTTTTATCAATTTCTATAGTCACGATGTATTAATACTAAGACATATATTATTTCTGCAACAGCGCGTACCAGACAAAAGGAACTTTTTCCTTTAGCCACTAATAAGTTTGTTTGCCACATCTGTGTTACACTATATACCCTCACATCACAAATACTGCATGACACCTTCTCGGTGCAGTAAATAAGGCGACGTTACTAAAGATTGTTCTTAGTAAGATGTTTTTGTGACTTGTATGTTTGTCCCCTTGTTTTCTTCTCTTTATACAGGCGCAATTATCATATTTTTATAAGTAACCACTTATTAGGGTGCTGTATCAGTGGTAAGTGCTTTATCAGTTGCTACCACTACCAATAAGTGTGTGAACTTTCTGGTCCTGAAGAATTGCGGTTAGTTTGACCTTTGCAAGAAACATGTTGACCACTATTATCTAGAGCGTAATTCAGACACCTTCACTGGAAGATTACGCACGTTATTGTTTTTAATTAAGAGTGGGACCTCCCTCATTAAAATTTGTTACTTAGGATCTCCACTACTTATTTTTAACACACTCTGTCCTACACACACTTCACCTTAGGGCCCTCACCTGCACTCACCTACCGGCAATTAAAGGAATAAAGATCTCCACTAAAAGGCGCCACAAAGGTCGCCGATCGGGGATTGCAGCGCTGCCCCGATTCGGAGCGGACCTTATGATGAAACATGACATCTGGGCCACGTGCTGACGATATATGACAGCTAGTTTGCCGGATGTGTGAGGGTCTTTTTCCTTAAGGAGGAATCTCCTCCTGACTCATACATCTCCATAATCATTAATAGCCTTCTTAGGAACAGCATACCTTTGTATTTTTAGATTTATGCCCGGGCTACGTATGCTGGACCTGTCTTAAATAGCCCTTGTTCCTTCCTGTTATGTATTGTGTCTGACGCCCTACCATGCCTAATCCCGGCGCCCCCACCGGTGGGTACTCTCCAAGTATACACCCTTGTCATTTATTTATACAAACATGGGTAGCTATTGACGGGCACATTTAATATACACGCACACCAAGCCATTCAAAGGGGATTCGACAAAAATTCGACCAAACTATGCAAGAAACCCTCCTCACGGTTAATAAAACACACATCCACCGCCGGATGTGTAATTCTTTTTATTTTACTCTCTGGAAAGGAGACAAACCTCACTTGAGAGTCACAGCGTGCTCCTGGCTGAGCCCAATGCTGTGTTACACCCACCAGTGCCTTCCGAGTGCCTCACACCTCTGAGTTGTATTCCACCAGTTAGTGCGTATGCTATGACACTCTCTAGCTCATGTGCACTGTAACACCACCCCGTGAATATGTCATGCCACACTTGCCTTCGCACGGGTTATATTGCCCCATCTAACGTGCCTTCCTCGATGCCTATGTTATAACGCACAGTGCTATGCCATACATATTACAATCTGGGATCCATACCTTTGTCACAGTGCATATGCAACGTTACACTCCCCAGCACATATTTTATATTACAACTTTAGAGACTAGTTATGTTACACAACACTGCCCTGTGCATATTACACTCCAAGGCGCATATCGCATAGCACACGCTAGTGCCTGTGCTATCTCGCGCTCTCCAATGAATCTGTCATTGCGCACAATGTATTGCATATTATATTTCACGCCCCGGTTCATCTTATATCACACTTTTTGGTGCATAGTTTATACCATATACTACATCTAGATTTCATTTTCAATCGTGCTCTCAGGACTATGTTCTATATAACACTGCGTCCACCTACCCTTTTCACGGGCATTACATTTTGCGACGGGGGGTGGAGGGTCAGGGGGTGTTTCTGCCAAGTGAGCACGGAGTCACAGTCACAAACGTCCTCTTCTCCCTGAATAAAAGTGAGATTATGCTGCATACTTTTTCATATTTTAAGTAGTTCGCACAGACACACATTTTAAAAACAATAAAGTTCCTAATACCCACCTTCTCTGAACAGTTAGCTTGCTGCCCCATCCACCTCCTCCCTATCCTCTGTTGTCTGAATCCATGGACTAGCCTCCTCCCTCCTGCCATGCATGGTCTGATGTGTTGCCACTGCCCTCCATTTAGCATGATGTACCAGTCCACTCCTCCTGCCCTTCATTGCCCAATTCTATGGCCCATCATTGACCTCCTGCTTAGCCTCTGTGCTTAGCTTGCTGTCCCTATTCTCCTTCCCCCTGCCCTCCGATGTCTTTGTGCATGCCCCTGCTCTATCCTTTTTCGCCCACCATGTTCCATGGACCTGCCACTCCTATCTACTCTGAGTGTTCTGTTGAGCTGCACTCCCCTCCCACCTGCCTAGAATTGTTAGATGACTGTAACCTGTCCCTGCCACCTCCACCCTGCCTGTCCACATGCCATGCCCCTATCCCCTTCCTCCTGTCCTCCATGGTCCATTTTACTGCTACACCCTTCTGCCCTCCCTGGTCTGTTGTGCTGCAACTGCTCCTCCTGCCTGCCCCGCGCGGTCTGTTGTGAGGCCCCTTCCCCTGAACTCTCTTGTCTGTGCCCAGGTCCTGACCCTCCCTTCTATCCTCCATGGTCCTTTGTGCATGCCCCTGCACCCTCCTTCTTGCCCATCATAGCCATTGTGCTGCCACTAACCCTCCCGCTTGCCATGCATGGTCTTCTGTGCTGCCATGGCCCCTCCCACCTTCCCTGTGTGGTCAGCTAGCTGCCCCTGACCCCCTCCCACCTTCCCTCCATGGTCGGTGTGTATGCCATCATAGTCTCATTGTTGCTCTCCATGGTGTGTCTTGTTTCTAGTGCCCAACCTGCCTGACCTCCATGGTCATCTTGCTGCTCCTATCCTGCCCCTTGCCCCCAGCCCTCTGTTTCCATGTGCAGACCCCTATTCCCTCCCTCCTGGCTTGTCTGTTCCATTGTAATGCCCCTGATCCGTCCCTCCTGCCCTTTATGGTCTGTTATGCTGCAGCTTTCTCTCCTGTCTGTCCATTATGGTCGGCTAGCTACCATTGCCTCTTTCCCCTCTGTTCTCTGTTGTCCATGTGCATGGTCCTGTCCCCTCCCTATTGCTTTCTATGGATTGTTGTGCTGCACTCCTGTCCCGCATGCGCTGTGTGGTGTATTGTGCTGCTGCAAACCCTGATGCCTGCCCTGTAGGGTCAGTTTGGTGCACCTCTCCATGTCCCTCCTGTCCTCTGTTATCCGAGTCCATGTCCCTACCCCAATTCCTCCTGCCTACCATGATTCAATGTACCATACTTGCGAACATTTTGAACTTGGTAAGAGGGAGATTCAAAACAAAAACTGGGGTATTGATTTTCCCCTTTGAGTTACATTGAAAAAGAGGAGATTGTAGACAGGAGACAGATCAAATAAAGCTCATTTGAGCTTAAAAACATTGGACGTTTCCTGGCTGAAACAGGTCTGTTGGCATGTATGGTTGTACTACCACTGCCTCTTCCTTCTGCCCACAATGGTCTATTGTATTGCCACAGCCTCTCTTGCCAGTCCTGTATTGTTGGTTTGTTGCCCCTGCCCCCCTTTCCACTGCCCTCCATAGTCTGTTGTGCTGCCACTGCCCTTCCTGCCTGCCCAGTGTGGTCAAATTGTTGCATCTGCACTCTCCTACCTGCCTTCAATTTTCAGAGTCCGTGCCCCTGGCCTCTGCCTCTCAACAGTATCCCAATGAACAACTAGATTGCTAACATTCTATATTTATTAAAACATTGTGGAACGCCTGACGTCATCTTGATGTGATCAAAACTGAAATACCTAGAGTATTTCCTTTAGAAATTACATATATGAGAGGGTCTTATTTGCATCAACATTATGGTTAGTGCTCTAAAAAACTAAAATGAGGAGATATTTTCTGAGTTTTCAAATAGCGACAAAGAAATTATTTTTAATCTTTATGTTTTTTATCCTTTTGACCACTTGATTAAATGTTGCACCTAGGGGAGAGGATGTGGTGTTACTTCCAGAGCTGCAGACTTTGCAACTGGGGAACCAGGTTGGAGTTTCTGCTTCAGCTCAACATTCTGTGATTCTTGTCAAATCACTTAATCTCCCCGTGAATTTGATCTTGTGTGATGTAACCAATGCTCATGTAAAGCATTCCAATACCTGACAAGTCTGCACTATATAAAACTGCAAATACACAAAAAATAAGTGTTTTGCACACTTCTGTCATTGGGCTACATGTGGGCTATATCTGGGTGATATTTGTGCTGCATTTAGGCTCTTTTGTGTCTGGTGGCCATCTTGGGAGATTTATTTGTTATGAAGTTTCCTAAGTTCCTCATTTACTGCAGTCTCCTCATTAGGAAATGCTTTCAGTTTTTTTCTCCTCTTTTTCAATGTAACTCAAAGGGGAAAATCAATACCCCAGTTTTTTTTCAAAATCTCCCTCTTACCAAGTTCAAAATGTTCGCAAGTATGGTACATTGAATCATGGTAGGCAGGAGGAATTGGGGTAGGGACATGGACTCGGATAACAGAGGACAGGAGGGCGATGGAGAGGTGCACCAAACTGACCCTACAGGGCAGGCATCAGGGTTTGCAGCAGCACAATACACCACACAGCGCATGCGGGACGGGAGTGCAGCACAACAATCCATAGAAAGCAATAGGGAGGGGACAGGACCATGCACATGGACAACAGAGAACAGATGGGAAAGAGGCAATGGTAGCTAGCTGACCATAATGGACAGATAGGAGAGAAAGCTGCAGCATAACAGACCATAAAGGGCAGGAGGGACGGATCAGGGGCATTACAATGGAACAGACAAGCCAGGAGGGAGGGAAACAGAGGGTTGGGGGCAAGGTTGCAGGGCAGGAGCAGCAAGATGACTATGGCGGTCAGGCAGGATGGGCACTAGAAACAAGACACACCATGGAGAGCAACAATGAGACTATGGTGGCATACACACAGACCATGGAGGGAAGGTGGGAGGGGGGTCAGGGGCAGCTAGCTGACCACACAGGGAAGGTGGGAGGCGCCATGGCAGCACAGAAGACCATGCATGGCAAGCGGGAGGGTTAGTGGCAGCACAATGGCTATGATGGGCAAGAAGGAGGGTGCAGGGGCATGCACAAAGGACCATGGAGGATGGAAGGGAGGGTCAGGACCTGGGCACAGACAAGAGAGTTCAGGGGAAGGGGACTCACAAAAGACCGCGCGGGGCAGGCAGGAGGAGCAGTTGCAGCACAACAGATCAGGGAGGGCAGAAGGGTGTGGCAGTAAAATGGACCATGGAGGACAGGAGGAAGGGGATAGGGGCATGGCATGTAGACCGGCAGGGTGGAGGTGGCAGGGACAGGTTACAGTCATCTGACAATGCTAGGCAGGTGGGAGGGGAGTGGCAGCTCAACAGAACACTCAGAGTAGATAGGAGTGGCAGGTCCATGGAACATAGCGGGCAAAAAGGATGGAGTAGGGGCATGCACAAAGACATCGGAGGGCAGGGGGAAGGAGAATAGGGGCAGCAAGCTAAGCACAGGGGCTAAGCAGGAGGTCAATGATGGGCCATAGAATTGGTCAATGGATGGCAGGAGGAGTGGACTGGTACATCATGCTAA
Organism: Triturus cristatus; assembly: GCF_964204655.1. Taxonomy (NCBI): domain Eukaryota; kingdom Metazoa; phylum Chordata; class Amphibia; order Caudata; family Salamandridae; genus Triturus; species Triturus cristatus. The sequence continues at coordinate 549,141,599 of NC_140587.1, read as the reverse complement.
ATGGAGGGCAGTGGCAGCACATCAGACCATGCATGGCAGGAGGGAGGAGGCTAGTCCATGGATTCAGACAACAGAGGATAGGGAGGAGGTGGATGGGGCAGCAAGCTAACTGTTCAGAGAAGGTGGGTATTAGGAACTTTATTGTTTTTAAAATGTGTGTCTGTGCGAACTACTTAAAATATGAACAAGTATGCAGCATAATCTCACTTTTATTCAGGAAGAAGAGGACGTTTGTGACTGTGACTCAGGGCTCACTTGGCAGAAACACCCCCTGACCCTTCACCCCCATCGCAAGATGTAATGCCCGTGAATGGGGTAGGTGGACGCAGTGTTATATAGAACATAGTCCTGAGAGCACGATTGAAAATGAAATCTAGATGTAGTATATGGTATAAACTATGCACCAAAAAGTGTGATATAAGATGAACCGGGGCGTGAAATATAATATGCAATACATTGTGCGCAATGACAGATTCATTGGAGAGCTCGAGATAGCACAGGCACTAGCGTGTGCTATGCGATATGCGCCTTGGAGTGTAATATGCACAGGGCAATGTTGTGTAACATAACTAGTCTCTAAAGTTGTAATATAAAATATGTGCTGGGGAGTGTAACGTTGCATATGCACTGTGACAAAGATATGGATCCCAGATTGTAATATGTATGGCATAATGCTGTGCGTTATAACATACACATCGAGGAAGGCACGTTAGATGGGCCAATATAACCCGTGCGAAGGCAAGTGTGGCATGACATATTCACGGGGTGGTGTTACAGTGCACATGGGCTAGAGAGTGCCATAGCATACGCACTAGCTGGTGGAATAAAACACAGAGGTGTGAGGCAATCGGCAGGCACTGGTGGGTGTAACACAGCATTGGGCTCAGCCAGGAGCACGCTGTGACTCTCAAGTGAGGTTCGTCTTCTCTCTAGAGAGTAAAATAAAAAGTATTACACATCCGGCGGTGGATGTGTTTTTTATTAACCGTGAGGGGGGTTTCTTGCATAGTTTGGTCGAATTTTTGTCGAATCCCCTTTGAATGGCTTGGTGTGCGTGTATATTAAATGTGCCCGTCAATAGCTACCCATGTTTGTATAAATAAACAACAAGGGTGTCTACTTGGAGAGTACCCACCGGCGGGAGCGCCGGGATTAGGCACGGTAGGGCGTCAGACATGTCAGAGCTTCACTAGCGGTGTAAATACATTTCATGTGGATTCATTCTATGCATAGTCGCCTTTTAATGAATATCACGCAAATCGTCATGGTGATAGGTACATACGGTTTGTCCAGCATGTCCTAGGTGTTTCTATAAATATATATATTTTTAAAATAATAAAAAACAAAGGCCTGCCCCGGGGGATGGGGTCCCCGGAGCCATAAGTGGCCTGAGGAGGGGGGCAACGCAGCCCCCTCCTAAAGAATTTAAATAAAAAAAGGCCATGACCCGGGGGTTGGGGTCCGCGGGGCCAATTAAGGCCTTGGGAGGGCCAAATTTATTTTTTTCAACAAAAAAATTATGGTGCAAGCCCTGGGGGACGGGGTCCCCAGGACCAGTAAATTAGAAAAAGAAGGGGGGCCACACAGCCCTCCTTCTTAAAAAAATAAAATAAATAAAAGACCGGCATCGCGCTGGAGGCCACGCCCCCTCCTTGCAGCACTCTGCAAACGCGCCCCCTGGCCAGTTGTAAGTTGGGGAATTAATTCCCCTTCAATACTGAGGGTCCCTGAGGGCCAACTAGCCCAACAGGTATCTCCAGTGTGCGCCAGGGAGCTGCGTTGCAAACAGGTGTTCTGAGGCTACGCCCCTTTTTACACCTCTATGCAACGCAGCTCTGTGGCGCTTACTGGAGGTACCTAGTGGGCTAGTTTGCCCCTAGGGATCCTCAGGATTCAAGGGGACTTAATCTCCCAACTTAAAAAACTGCCACAGGGCATGTTTACACAGTGGGGAAGGAAGGGGACGGGGCCTGAGGTGACGTGTGCAAACACGCCCTATGGCGCGTTTTAAGTTAGGGAAATAATACCCCTTCAATCATGAGGGCCCCTGGGGGCTAATTAGCCCACCTGGTGCTTCCAGTAAGCGCCACTGAGCTGCGTTGCAGAGAGGGGGTCCAGGCCGTGCCACTTTTTACACCTCTCTGCAACGCAGCTCTGTGGCGCATACTGGAGGTACCTAGTGGGCTAGTTGGACCCTAGGGACCCTCAGGATTCAAATTAACTTAATCTCCCACTAAAAACGGCCACAGGGCTTGTTTACACAGTGGTGAAGGGAGGGGACGGGGCCTGAGTTAACGTGTGCAAACAAGCCCTGTGACGTGTTTTAAGTTGGGGAAATAATTCCCCTTCAATCCTGAGGGCCCCTGGGGGCTAACTAGCCCACCAGGTGCTTCCAGTAAGCGCCACTGAGCTGCGTTGCAGAGAGGTGGTCCAGGCCGTGCCACTTTTTACACCTCTCTGCAACGCAGCTCTGTGGCGCATACTGGAGGTACCTAGTGGGCTAGTTGGACGCTAGGGACCCTTAGGATTCAAATGAACTTAATCTCCCAACTGAAAACGGCCACAGGGCGTGTTTACACAGTGGTGAAGGAAGGGGACGGGGCCTGAGTTAACGTGTGCAAACAAGCCCTGTGGCGCGTTTTAAGTTGGAGAAATAATTCCCCTTCAATCCTGAGGGATCCTGGGGGCCAACTAGCCCACCAGGTGCTTCCAGTAAGCACCACTCCGCTGCGTTGCAGAGAGGTGGTCTAGGCTGTGCCCCTTTTTACATCTGTCTGCAACGCAGCTCTGTGGCGCTTACTGGAGGTACCTAGTGGTCTAGTTGGACCCTAGGGACCCTCAGGATTCAAGGGGACTTAATCTCCCAACTTAAAACGGCCACAGGGCGTGTTTACACAGTGGGGAAGTGAGGGGACGGGGCCAGAGGTGACGTGTGCAAACACGCCTTGTGCGTTTTAAGAGTTTTAATCCCCTGCCCTATTATATACTAGGGGCTTACAGAGGAGGTCATGCTGATCACAGGGGGACCCCAACGCATAGTGTTCCCTAGTGTATGTAGGTGTTTTCACTGTATTCTGAGTGTCTTTTAACATAGCACTGGCTCTCGGACTGGTTAGTCAGACTCAGTTACCACCAGTATCCGTCTGAAAAAGTTGAGGGTACAGGATGATTTTGCAACAAGGCTTCTTTCTGCTCTTCTGTTTGTTCTTTCTGCACGTTATCCTTCTTCCTGCACTTTTCTTCGTCTTTGAGGACTTCTGTTGCTTCTTTCTGCATTTCTTTTTTTTCTTTCTGTGCGTTTTTTCTTCTTTCTTCACATGTCCTATCTCTGTAGGCATAGTTAGAAATTAGCATTTAAAAAACCTTTGAAATTCACTGAAAAAACCATAGGTTTCAGGCACGTTATAGTTAGGAATTAGCATTTAAAAAACCTTAGAAATTCACTGAAAAAACCATAGGTTTTAGGGGTGTTATAGTTAGCTGGACTTTTCACTCGTACAAAACCATTGAAATTCCCATAACTCGCACGCCCGCAATGCACTGCTGATGACGTCACATATTACATCACTCATGACATGGTCAGTGACATCACCCATGACATCCCTGATGACATCCCTGATGACATCTCAAATGACATCACTGATGACATCATCCTTGTGATAGAGTGGCAGACCTCCTCTTCCCCTAATATAACCTTTGATACACACATTCAAAAATAGAAACTACAATGTTCAAAACAATGGACTTACCAATACCAGTTACAACAACCTATTCAGTAATTCTAAGATCCACATACATATCCACTCATTCACCAACAGTCCTATACAGTCACTCATACATGTACTCACTCATCATATGTACTCACACACCTATACATCCTGTTACACAACGCCACTCATTCATAGAGTTACTCACACACATAGTCACTCATGCTAATAAAGAATCAAACATCCATTTACTTGCATATACAGTTATACACACACCACCACACTTACTTCTACAGAAACTTACACATACTTAGTCTTTTAAACAATCACTTATAGAAACACATACTTATTCATACAGGAACTCTTTCAATCTCTCACTCTCACATATACTCACTTATATACACCAATAGTCACATATACTAGTTTAAAACATATGTAGTTACTCATAAAGACATTATTGAGACAGTCTATCACTCACTAACACACCCATGCACACACTCATCCACCCATACAGTCCTGCACACATGCTGTCTTCAACACATACAAACAGTGAGTCACTCATTCATGCACCTATGCACCACGTAATACCCCCCACCGAACCATACAGACACTCAGACACTCATACTGATACTCAAAAAACCAACTAATAACCTATATAGACACTCATGTAGCTACTCACCAACCCATGCAGCCACTTATACACAAAGTGAGAGACTGATACAGATATTTACACATTTAAACATTACTCACTAAGCCATGTATTCACTAAGATACACTCGATCAGTCAGTTATACAATCAATTTTTCAAAAACAAATCATCCATTTAGACACTAATATACCCATTTATTCTTCCATCGACCTTGAGATATACATATAGAAAACATATGTAATTTTCCGAAAAACACACATTCACTGGATGATGTCATCAGTGATGTCATTTGAGATGTCATCAGTGATGTCATGAGTGATGTCACTGACCATGTCATGAGTGATGTAATATGTGACGTCATCAGCAGTACATTGCGGGCGCGCGAGTTATAGTTAGCTGAACTAACTATAACGTGGGAATTTCAATGGTTTTGTATGAGTGAAAAGTCCAGCTAACTGTAACGCCCCTGAAACCTATGGTTTATTCAGTGAATTTCTAAGGTTTTTTAAATGCTAATTCCTAACTATAACGTGCCTGAAACCTATGGTTTTTTCAGTGAATATATATATATATATATATATATATAGATATAGATGTTATAGATATAGATATAGATATATAGATATAGATATATATATATATTACCTACTGGCAGTCACCAGTAGGTAGTTATAGTTGGAACCTACTTTCCATAGGAAAAGCATTTTTAGTTTTGCCAGAAACTTTGGTGCCGTTTGACGAGTCTTCACAAAATTTCCAAAATTAATTGTTCATTCAGGTCAGCTCCTGTCCTGAATGTTTGGGGGTGATTCGTGAAGGGGGGGCCGAGAAAAGAGGGGGTCTCAAAATGCGTTTTCTTTATGTTAATTTCCATAGGGAACTTTGGACACGGCTACAGCCCGAACTGGTGAACGGAATTACACCAAATTTGGCAGAGAGATAGCTCTTGGTCCAGAAAGCACGCCTTGGCTTAAATGGTGTAAATCCGTTCAGTAGTTTTTGAGATATTTAAAGATTTACAGATATCGATATTTGAAAATTGAGAGATCTGATTGGCTGAGCACACCCGAGCACGAGGTTGCCTCTGATTGGCTGCGAACACTTCAAACCAGGAAGTCTTGGCAGCCATTTTGTGACTTGGTTGAAACAAGTAGGGGGAAAAGGAATACAAAAAGTAGAAGAGTTTAGAGTCGGAACACTGTGACCTTTCTAGGGTGCTGGAAGGGTGTTAGAGGGAGTCGGAACGTAAAGAAACAGTTTTATATGCTTTCGGTGGGATTTGCGCAGGGAATGGAAATGACAGCGGAAAAAAGAAAAAGGAAGTGTGATGTCGAGTGCTTCGTTTAATTAAGCCACCGGGTGGGTAGTTCCCGGGAGCAATGTTTAGTTATGATGCGGGTTTACTTCTGTCACGGGGAGCGACACTTCCATGGAGCAAATATAATGATATGGGGGAAGGAGGGGTACGCGTCTTCCCTCCCCTCTGCTCTGAGGAGCAGCACGTGTTTGGAGATATATGCAAAATGTAAGTGTGGATGGGAGAAGCTTCCCCACACTGTCCCGGGGTGCAATACTTCTTTGGGCATTTATGAATTAAAATGCGTGGTCTGTTGCGGACTGCCGGCCCCGGGGAGTACGATGTTGCGGGCTGTAAATTGGATGGAGAAGCATCGTCCAATTTCTCTTGAGGAACTTTCCGTGGCCCTGGGTATTACCATCTCTGAGGGCCTGTTTCAACAATGACCCGTGGTGCGTAACTCATGGACATTGAGCCGGTTTCAACAATGACCTGTGGTGCATAAATCATGGACATTGTGGTTTGCTATGGCAAGTCGGGAATCTATGCAGAGTTCCGGTTCTGTGATAGCAAACTTTTGCTTCGCTTGATGGAAGCGAAAAGAGGAAATCTGGTGTTGGTTTAAAATGGTCCGGGTGAGGTGACAAGACTTGAGGGGGCCCTCCTGCAAGGTAGGTGGAGGGATCTCTCCTGATTAAATCAGGAGCTCTCCGGCTGGAGCACTGTGCTGAGGGGGCCCCCTGGAGCCAGGCCTCCCCAAAGCGCGGGGGCCTGTGTTACTGAGTTATAGGGTGGCTCTAAAAAGAGCCCTTGTGTTAATTGTGAGTTTGTTGGAGCTACATGTAAGTGCGGATGCACAGCTTCGGGTTGTTGAGAAAAACTTTGTTTCTCTGGTCTGTGAAGTGTACTCCATCACTCCTGTAGATGTCATCCATATCAAAATGTATGTTGTTGTTGTAGATGGACCCCATTCTATGATCTCTAAGGTATGCAGACACAGCTTTATTTACATTTTTCCTAGCTTTCTTAATTTGAGGACACAATTGATTTGACCATTTCCACTTCTGTCTTTGGCATATATTGGAGTATACAAAGACAGTTTGAGGTAAAAGCAACATTAATTGTCCAAAGGTATCCTTCATTAGCATTTCCAGATCTATCCCAGTCAATGTGCCTAGGTCATTGCCACCACAGTGCACAATCATGAGGTCAGGGGGTTGGAGATGCAAAGAGGATTTAACCAAAGGCAACAATTGGTGCCACTTTAATCCTCTCTTGGCAAACCATTTAATGTCTACATTTTGTAAACCTAGGTCTTTGTCAATATGTCTGTGTTCAGCATACCTTTTGCACCAGAAAACATAGCTGTGTCCTATGATCCACACTAGCATTTTGAAGGTATGGCTGGAAGGAATCAAAAGATGTCTGTAGCTCTGGTAGTCCGTCGGTAGAATGAGAGATATGTTGAAAGGTGGAGAAGAAGGTTTTTTTGGGAGAAAATGACAACTGATTGGGTGGTGAAGAACATTGTGTAGTGAAAGTAGGGTGCTTGTTAGTTTGGTGAGAAAGTATGTTTCTGATTGGTTAATAAAAAATGTTTGAAACGTACACTATATAGGATACAATCACACGTGCGGAGAGCAACCACACCTGTACTTGCATTTGGAAGGTACTGTTCTGAACTTAAAAAAATGGTGAACTTGTGACCTGCAGGTGCTGTTGAATGTTCCAGAAACTGTTAGGATGAAGTATGGTGAACTTATGACTTGCACGTGGTGTTGAATGTTCCAGAAACTGTTAGGATGAAGTATGGTGAACGTATGACCTGCACGTGGCGTTGAATGTTGCAGAAACTGTTGGGATGAAAGTTGGTGAACTTGTGACCTGCAGTCTTCCGTTGAATGTTGCAGAAATGGTTGGTATGGAAATTGGCGAAAAGGTGATTGGTGGAGCAGTAGAAATAACTGTGGTATTAAAATATGAAATGCAAAATTAATTACAACTGGTAAGCTATTAAAGTTAATTTTTCAAAATAAGTAGTATGTCTAGAAGAAGTGTGTTCTTTAAAATTTGCAGTAGTATTATTTGAAATAGGCTTCTAAATTGCTGTAAGGGTTTGGGGCTGTATGGCGATGCGGCAGTGTGGGGGAGTGTCCAATACACAAAATAAGAGAACCAGTTGGGGGCGTTTTAGAAGAAAGTTAGAGAGTGTTAATATGAGTAACCGATAGGAATGTGTTTTGCCATTTGAAATAAGGAAGGATTGTGATTTGTTACGTACATGTATTTATTTTCGAAAAGAGAGGGAAAATTTGCCATTATTGGTTCTATTCTGGACGAGAGTCTAGAATTACATTTAGGGGCCGATTCCGATCCGGGAAAATATTTTCCCGTACGACTCGTATCCGTATTTTTTTACGTACGAATCTTACAAGTCCCGTCCAACTGGTGAAGTACGATTCGTACGTAAAAAAATACATACGAATCGTATCGGGAAAAGGTCTACGAGAAGTCCCTGGACAGTTTTACGTACGAGTCGTAAAACTGAAGTCCGAGCGCACAAGTCCGATCCGTACCGGCGTTCCAAATACACAAGCGTATGGAAAACAACCCGTACGGAGCGAAATTTGTACGGCTCCTACCGCGGGTACACTTGTGCCCGGGGTACGAGTCGTATGACCCCCCCAGGCTCCCCCCGCGTATGTCCGCACCATACCCCCCCACCTGCGTATGTCCGTACCATACCCCCACCTGCGTATGTCCGCACCGTACCCCCCACCCGCGTATGTCCGCACCATACCCCAGGCGTACCCCAATCCTCGCGTATGTACGGACCATACATACGCGAGGATTGGGGTACGCCTGGGGTACGGTGTGGACATATGCGGGTGGGGGGTACGGTGCAGACATACGCGGGTGGGGGGGTACGGTGCAGACATACGCACCGTACATACGCACTGTTGGCCTATGTACGGTGCGTACCCCAACAGCGCGTATGTACGCACCGTACATATGCAATGTTGGGGTACACACCGTACATGCTGACACGTACGATGTGGTTGATGGCGTGTACGTCACGTACCGGGCCCCCTTTTCGTCATGCATCGCAGCGTACTTAGCTTTTCCGGCACTTTTTGGGTCCCGTAAAAGGGGGGGCGTTTCTTTACTAGAGATATGTTTTATGAATGTGTGAGAGATAAAAAAGAAATGGAAAGCATAGTTTATGTACAAATTTGTTCACACGAGTGAAGTACACATGAATATAAATGGAGGGAATTGTCAGATTCTCTCCCTGTGATGAATCTGTTTATATTAGAGGTCCGGCTGATCAAGAGTTTGGTAATGATATGACCGTTGAACCCCTCTCCCCCGTCTTTGCTCCCGCTCTTTAACGGTTTGTGTCCCTTCATTTGTAAAAGGAACGTAAGAGAGGCCCTTCTACCCAGAGAAATAGCACTTAGATGTTGATTGGCTTGTGGGTGGCATCTGTACAGTACACAGAAAGTTGCAATCGGATTGAGTGGTATACGAGTGCAGTGTGTGATGTTGCAAAGGTTACATGGTGTTGTGTCTAAGGTACAGGGCAGTAGCAGCTCGCCAAGGGAATGCTGCGGGGCGGGGCGAGGGAGGGGCAAGGGGGTTGTTGTAGAGTCCGACATACGACAGACAGGAGTAACGTAAGTAATTAAATAAATAAAACAATTTACCTTGCGTGCGGTGCATCACCAACTCGGTGCTGTAGCGCTTGCAAGGTAAATTGTTTTATTTATTTAATGACTTACCTTACTCCTATCCATGGTATGTTGGAGTCTACTACCCCCCCTTCCTGCCCTTCCCCTGCCCCTCCCCAGCGCCCCGCATTACTCCCTCGGCAAGCCGCTATTGGTACAGGGATGAATTGGGGTCCAAAGTCAGACGGGGTAATGTAGAAAAAATAGCCTTCTGCAGATTGAAGGTTGTGAGAAAGTAGTGCAGGTGGTGCTTTAACACGGTCATGCTTTAGTAACCTTAGTGAGATGAAAAAAATGAAATGTTGTTTGCACACTTCGAGCATTGGTTTGTGGACATTTGTAAAGCGCACGTGAATATAAGTTAAGGTATTGTCAAGCTTCCTGCTTGTGCTGAACCTGTGTACATCACAGGGCCGGCAGGTCAAGAGACTGGGAATGACACGTCCCTTGAGTGCCCCCCTCCTTCTTCATGCTCTCAAATGGTTCTTGTCCCATCGTTTGTTAGAGGAAGGTAACAGAGGCCCATGTACCGTGGAAAATAGCACTTGGACCTACATTGGCTTGCTGGTGGTATCTGTGCAGCGCAAAGAAAGGTGGAATCAGTTTCAGTGGTAGGCGAGTGCAGTGTGTGATGTTCCAAGTGTTACATGGTCTTGTGTCTAAGGTACAGGGATTAATTGGGGTTCAAAATGAGCCATGGTAATGTACAAGAAATGGCCTTCTGTAGATTTAAGCTTGCGGGAAAATACTGGGTGGGGGGCCTTTAACATGTACATGGTTTATTAAGTTTAGTGAGGTAAAAAAATGAAATGTTGTTTGCACACTTAGTGCATTAGTTTGTGCACACTTGTAAAGCACACGTGAATATAAGTTCAGGTATTGTCAAGTGTCCTGCTCGTAATGAAGCTATGTACATCACAGGGGTGGCAGATCGACAGACAGGGAATGATATGTCCCTTGAGGCCCCCTCCCACTCCGTGTTTCCTCTCGCTCTCTAACGGTTTGTTTCCCGTCGTTTGTGAAAGGAACGTAACAGAGGCCTATGCATCCTGAGAAATAGCACTTAGGCGTTGATTGGCTTGTTGGTGGCTTCATACAGCGCACAGAAAGTTGCAATCAGTTTGAGTGGTATACATGTACAGTGTGTGATGTTGCAAAGGTTACATTGTCTTGTGTCTAAAGTACAACAGAGATGAATTGGGGTCCAAAATCGGACGGGGTAATGTAGAAGAAAGGGCCTGCTGCAGATTGAAGCATGTGGGAAAATAGTGTGAGGCTTTAACACAGACATGCTTTAGTTACTTCAATGAGATGCAAAAAATGAAATGTTGTTTGCACACTTCGTGCATTGGTTTGTGGACATTTGTAAAGCACATGTGAATATAAGTTAAGCTATTGTCAAGCTTCCTGCTCGTGCTGAACCTGTGTACATCACAGGGGCGGCACATCGTGAGACTGGGAATGACACGTCCCTTGAGGGCCCACCCCCTTCCTTCCTCCCGCTCTCTAACAGTTTGTGTCCCGTCGTTTCTAAAAGGAAGGTAACAGAGGCCCGAATACCGTGAAAAAATAGCAGTTAGACTTCCACTGGCTTGTTAGTGGCATCTGTGCAGTGCAGAGAAAGTTGCAATTGGTTTCAGTGGTAAATGAGTGCAGTGTGTGACGTTGGAAAGGTTATGTGGTCTTATGTCTAAGGTACAGGGATGAATTGAGGTCTAAAATGCGCCAGGGTAATGTACAAGGAATGGTGTTCTGCGGATTGAAGCTTGTGGGAAAATAGTGTGGGGGGGCTTTAACACAGACATGCTTTAGTAACTTCAGTGAGATGCAAAAAACGAAATGTTGTTTGCACACTTTGTGCATTGGTTTGTGGACATTTGTAAAGCACACATGAATAAAAGTTAAGGTATTGTCAAGCTTCCTGCTCTTGCTGAACCTGTGTACATCACAGGGGCGGCACATCGAGAGACTGGGAATGACACGTCCCTTGAGGGCCCACCCCTCCCTTCCTCCTGCTCTCTAACGGTTTGTATCCTGTCATTTCTAAAAGGAGGTAATAGAGGCCCGTGTACCGTGAAAAAATAGCAGTTAGACTTTCACTGGCTTGTTGGTGGCATCTGTGCAGTGCACAGAAAGTTGCAATTGGTTTCAGTGGTAAATGAGTGTAGTGTGTGATGTTGCAAAGGTTACATGGTCTTATGTTGAAAGTGCATGGATGAATTGAGGTCTAAAATGCGCCGGGGTAATGTACAAGAAATGGCATTCTGCAGATTGAAGCTTGTGGGAAAATACTGTTGGGGAGGCTTTAACACGGACATGCTTTCGTAACTTTAGTGAGATGCAAAAAATGAGTTTTTGTTTGCACACTTCATGCATTGGTTTGTGGACATTTGTAAAGCACATGTGAATATAAGTTAAGCTATTGTTAAGCTTCCTGCTCGTGCTGAACCTGTGTACATCACAGGGGCGGCACATCGAAAAGGAAGGTAACAGAGACCTATCTGCGATGGTTCTCACTGGTCTTCTGGGGACATGTGAGGAGCACAGAGAAAGTCATAATGTAGTTCTATGGTTTAGAGAAAAACTGCACACAGTTGCAAGTTACATATGACTCCAATTTACATTGCTCGATGATTTGTCTTAACAGTTTAATGTTGCTGAAGTATGTCTATGCTTCAACATCTATTTTCACACGAGTTATGTATTAGAATATCTGATACCTATAAAACACTGGTATAGATCTAGTTGTATGTTTTTTTTTTTTAAGTATGATGCCACTAGGAAAAGGCATAGGGTGATGTATGCATCCTTTGAGTAATGTGGTGACACTTTGAACTGTCTTATGGAAAGGGTTTCTGGTTTGCGTTTGGGAGGCCGGACATTGTTAGTAGTTTCTGAGTAGTGAGATGCAAGAGGCCAATGACGTTAAAGACATGATAAGAAATTATTTAATGATTATGGTACTTTGTATAAGTGTTTGGGAAGATATTGTTGAAGAACGCTGTATATATTTGTGTGGAATGAGTAGTGTTTTGATATTTGAAATCCAGAAAATAGTAATGTAAATAATATATGAAATTATTTTAAAATATTGAATAAATGTAAGAAACTAATGAAACTGTTGTTTGCTTTTCAGAAAATTATTCTGTTTGGATCACAAATTGAAGATGGCAAGAAAAGATGAAAAGAGAAGGAAACAAAAAAAAGAGATCTACTTAAAGAAAAAGAAACAAAAGGTGTCAAAAACAAATGAGAGTGTTACTAAGGATAAAGTTTGGTTAGGTAAGACCACTAAACAGTTTCTTAAAAAAGTTGTGGAGAAATTATATGAGAAGAATAGGACTGAGAGGACAAAGAAGAGTTTTTCAACTAATGAGAAGCAGAATGACACTTCAAATAGAAAAAAGAAAACAAAAAATAAGGAAAAAACACAGGTTACATGAAGACAAAAACAATTTCAAGAGATTCGACAATTACTTTTTTTGCAGTAGAGTAATTCAGAATTTATTAAAAGACTGTAAAAGATATAAAAAAGACTACTAGCTTACAAACAAAAGCAGCGGATTGAAACTGAAGTAAGTTCTGCTTTTAACTTGAAACGAAAATTATTTATATTAATTCTAAAAAGGATGAAATCTTTAAATAAAACAATGAAGTTTCTGAGAGACAAAAGCAAAAGAAAAAGGCTTGTTAATAGAAGTAACTTTTGTAAAACTTTCAGTGGTGAGTGGAAACACACTTCTACTAGTGAGCCTTTCTTTAATGAAGAAAGTTATGAAGTTCGGAATGGTTGTCCCATTGCAAAAGAAGAAATAGTTGTTGTGAGTGCAGAAGAATTAATAGCTCAAGAAGTGCAAGGGAAATGCACACAAGCTCCTGTATGTAAGTGGGATTGTAGCAGTATTCGCAGTATTCAACAGGAATCTATTTACATTATGCGACATTTTTTATGACAATATGCACAGAAAAGTGTTAAACAGAAGAATACGTTGTTACAAGGGCTAGATCCATGTAATGTAAGAAAATATACTAAGAAGCATGGTCATTCCCTGGCTTGTCTTTCGAGAAAAGTGTGTCAAACTACTTTTCATCACTTAAGAATGTTAGCAGTACACCACTCAGGAATGCGAAAGTTGGTAAGGAAAGTGTACTATGAAAATACTCCTGCATTATGTTTAAGTGAACTGAACACAGCTCTTTTACACGGTTGTTTATCAGATGTAGAAAAAACGTGTGATAAAATTGAATTTCGTTTTTTTGGTTCAGAACAGCAGTGTGTAGAAACTGAGAGCTTGACAACTGCAGATGTTGAAGAACATGGGAAAGAGATTAGCATTGATCAGTTTGAAGAAGAAATTACAAAGTTTAAGACAGTGTGTTCTGAAAAACCAAACTATGTTTGTATTTGTTGTTGACATACTCATTATGAAAGTCAAAATAGGAATGTTAATTTGTATTTAAAAAGTGAAAAGGAGAACAATGATAGGTGGCAGCAATTTGGATGTTACTTATTCGTGGAAGGTCAATTTGAGTTGGGTACTGATCAACGTATTTGTAAATATTGCTACAACAAATTAGAAGAGAACAAAATTTCAGCTAGAGGAATATATAACAACTTAGAATTAGTACCTATTCCAGAGGAACTGGCAAATTTGAATACATGTGAGTCAGTTCTTATTTAATCTGTTAACCCATTTCAAGCTATAATTCGTATGGAGCCTAAAACAGGTAACCTGCCACCAACAGACTTACAAAAAGTTCTGAAAGGAAGAGTTGTGTACTTACCTTTAGATTTTAAGAAAAATATTGAAACTGTTGGTGGAGACAGAGAGGAAAATGAGGCAGTAGTTATGCTAGTAAATGGTGTACCAACAAAGAGTCGGAAAATATGGCAACAGTTTGTAGATGTTAATAAACTTGATAAGGCTACGTTATATCTTGTACAGAACAATATTTTTTATAAAAATGTAAATGTTGATGAAAAGGTAATAAGTTTAGAAGATGAATCAGAAATTTCAAGTGGTCAAATAGAGAAAGCGGACAATTCGAGGAGTGAAGAGATTTATGAACATTATACAATATGTCCTCTACATTCAAAAGAAGTAATAGGAAAAAGCATTGAGTTGTTTCAAATTAAAAAAGCAAAGGGAACTTCAATGAGTTTATGGGAGAAAAGCTTAGAAGCTCGTTGTTTTCCACAGCTGTTCCCTACTGGACAAGGTGGACGATTTGATGAGCGACCTGTACGGATTCCAGCTTCAGAATATCGCTCAACAAGATTATACTCTGAAGATCCTAGATTTCAACACTACATTCCATATATATTTCACAGTTTGCTTGAAAGTGATTTGTTTTCTCTTTCGTATGCAGTGAACCGCATACTTTAAATGGGAGTTCATCAATCACTTGTTTCAGCTAAAGAATTCATGGACAAAGTTTAACGTACAGATGAAAATTTAGAAGCACGGTTAATTAATTTGATGGCATGTCAACGTGGAACCAATCAGTATTGGTTTCGTCGTCATGGTGAACTTAAGTGTATGTTAAGAAACAGGTATACCAATATGGTTTGTAACACTTAGCTGTGCGGAGTGTGCATGGGAAGATTTACTTGAATTTCTACGAGAAGCAAATTCCAATATCAAAAATATTGAAAGCAAGACACCTGGAGAACTGTGTTCATTGGATCATGTAAATGTCTGCAGGTATTTTAATCATAGGATTCAAGCTATGATGTCTTTTATCTGCAATAAAAATAATTGTCCTCTTGGAGAAATTATTGATTTTTTGGGGCGAAAAGAGTATCAAGCGAGAGGTGCTCACCATATACACATGCTATTATGGATAAAGAATGCTCCGAAATTTGGAATAGATACTGATGAAACAGTATTGTCTTTCATTGAACAGTATGTTACGTGTGAGATTCAAAGAGAAGGAGGCGAAAAAAGTATGAGACAACAAATTTTACGTTTCCAGAGTCACCGTTGTGGAAAGTATTGTCGACGAAAATACAAGTCTAAAGGAAAATGTTATATCAAGTGTCGGTTTGGATTCCCACGTCCAGTAATTTCTAAAGGAAGAGTATGTCTGCTGTGAGGCACACAATAACTTGGGAATCGCCAAAGAATAAGTACAACTTAAAAAGAACAGAACAGCCAAAGTATATTAATGACTACAATCCAGTTATTTTGAAAATGTGGAATGCAAACATGGACATTCAATATGTTGCAGATAACTCAATCGCAGTTGCATGCTATGTTACATCATATATAACGAAATCAGAAAAGACAGATGGAAGAAATTTCACAAGTGAAGAGCCTTAGCAAATCACTGTACAGCTTTAGCTTGAAAATGCTTTCCCACAGAGAAATTGGATCCTACGAATGTTCGAATCGCTTGTGCTCTTCTAGTTTATATTCAAAGTCACGTGGAATCATTTGGGTAAGTTTAGGTCTCGTCTGAATGTCACATGAAATAGAGTGTTGAAAACATTAGAAGAAATTCAATACTATGGGGCTGATTCCGCAGCCTTACCGTGCGGCCGACACGTACCCGGAGCCGTTCCGTCCTGTAGAGTAAGTACGATGCGCATAACTGACAAAAACCCAACCGACACGTAGGCTGTGATTCAAGCTCCATTCTCCGTCCGAGCCGTAACTCCTAACGCTGAACCGAGTCGCCCGGAAGCAGTATCCATAGCAGTTTCCGGCATGACAAGTACGATGCGTACTTCCTACGTGCCGGACAGGGTGCCACGTACGGGACGTCACAGCATCCGGAAAACAAGCAAATCAGCTGTGATTCGCGCCACAACTCAATACACGGCTACGAGACGGACCAGCTTGCAGCGGGTACGAGACAGAGCAACAAGCAGCTTGTACGACACGAACACATCATGAATCCCAACGTGCAGGTCATACCAGTACTCTACATCTATGACCGGCTCAGGAACCGACGCCGACGGCGCAGGTGGTAAGTCAGACACCTACTTCATAAACAAACGACACGTACCCGCAAAATGGCACACACACACAGGGGATCCACATCCTGACCACTAACAACAGCTCACCATAGGGGTTGCATGGCCAGCACCACTAACACCCCCACCCATAGGGGACCTGTTGCCCATCACTACTGCCACACCCACCCATAGGGGACCTGTTGCCCATCACCCCTGCCACCCCCACCCATAGGGCTTATGTTGCCCATCACTACTGCCACCCCCACCCATAGGGCCTATGTTGCCCATCACTACTGCCACCCCCAGCCATAGGGCCAATGTTGCCCATCACCCCTGCCACCCACACCCATAGGGGACCTGTTGCCCATCACTACTGTCACCCCCAGCCATAGGGCTTATGTTGTCCATCACCCCTGCCACCCCCACTCACAAGGGAAGTGTTGCCCATCACTACTGCCACCCCCAGCCATAGGGCTTATGTTGCCCATCACCCCTGCCACCACCCCCATAGGGGACCTGTTGCCCATCACGCCTGCTACCCCCACCCATAGGGCTTATGTTGCCCATCACTACTGCCACCCCCACTCATAGGGCTTATGTTGCCCATCACTACTGCCACCCCCACCCATAGGGCCTATGTTGCCCATCAACCCTGCCACCCACACCCATAGGGGACCTGTTGCCAATCACTACTGTCACCCCCAGCCATAGGTCTTATGTTGCCCATCACCCCTGCCACCCCCAATAACAGGGGACCTGTTGCCCATCACTACTGTCACCCCCAGCCATAGGGCTTATGTTGCCCATCACCCCTGCCACCACCCCCATAGGGCTTATGTTGCCCATCACCCCTGCCACCCCCACTCACAGGGGACCTGTTGCCCATCACTACTGCCACCCCCAGCCATAGGGCTTATGTTGCCCATCACTACTGCCACCCCCACCCATAGGGCTTATGTTGCCCATCACTACTGCCACCCCTAGCCATAGGGCCTATGTTGCCCATCACCCCTGCCACCCACACCCATAGGGGACCTGTTGCCCATCACTACTGCCACCCCCAGCCATAAGGCTTATGTTGCCCATCACCCCTGCCACCCCCACTCACAGGGGACCTGTTGCCCATCACCCCTGCCACCACCCCCATAGGGCTTTTGTTGCCCATCACCCCTGCCACCCCCACTCACAGGGGACCTGTTGCCCATCACTACTGCCACCCCCAGCCATAGGGCTTATGTTGCCCATCACTACTGCCACCCCCAGACATAGGATGGATGATGTGCAACACATCCAGCATACTCCAACATCAGGTATGTCAGCAAAATACATCGCCCCTAACATCATGTCAACAGTGTGTAGTCTGTGACAAATGCCCACAACATTGATTATGGCTACGAACATACAATGTAAGTAACAGCACATGTGTGACCAACACATGAGTGTGACATACACAAGGCAAGCATCACCATAGCACTGTGGCAATGTAAAAAGAACACCCCCTCACTGTGTAGAACAGAAGTTAAGTGTGTGCTTCCAAAATGCAGCGGATGTTGAGCATTGTGGTGATGGGGACTAAACGCCCCCTCATCACAGTGACCAAAAGGTAAGTGTCATCATGTTCAAAGCTGCAAATAACAAACAGCATCTATGATCCCTGCTCCCAACACATTAAATACTTCTGGGGCAAACTAGTGGTTGTGTCCCATACATACAGAGATGTGGTGAGGCTAACAGTGCTGTGAAAACATAACACACTCTCGGCCATGTGCAGAGAAGAACCACACATGGGGGCTGACAATGCATACAGTGTACAATAACACAAGAGCAGAAGTGACCATCACCAAGCATGCACACATCTCGAAAATAGACACACCAATCAAAACAACATGTGTAGACTGTAGGTGTCAGCTCACAAACTTACATTCCATGCCAGCAATGGCACCTAACAACCATGATGAATGTGCACAATGATGTGATATGACTCACAGGGACAGCAGGCAAAATCACAGAAACAGCATCCAGACAAAGGCCCACAACAGCAATCCCAATGCACTGGTGCAGGTGCACAAACACAAACAGGTAAACTCACACTGCACATCTGGCACAGCATGTGTGTGTGTGTGTCACAGTATCCACAGGCAACTACACAACACATAAGGGGGGCAGAACCACAGTGACACAGATGTGGACACAGTGCCATACAAAAGTAAACCATCATTGGGACACCTTCAGTGGGCAATCAGACATTGGGAGATGAGAGGGAGCACAACAGACACATGTGACACAAGCTGGAATGTAAACCAACTAACACAGCAAGAGACTGACACACAACAGCACTACCCCCAGGGACCAGATATTGGGGTGACACAAGCATGCATGACACCTCCACTGTGATGACAAAGACAGATGTTGTACAAACTGGGAAACCCAGACATGTATCCTGTGCCACAAACGTACATCACACATACACAAACACAAATCACTCAGCATGGCCCCTCATCCATGGACAAACGGGAGCTAGGGGACCATCCATGCAAACATTCACATCAGTCCACCCTCAACACCACACACCCTGAACTGCAACAATGTGTATCTGTAAAGCCCACATGGACAGGTGACATTGCACATGCACCCATGAAAAACACAGGAATGTTGGGAGGAACTAAGGTGCATAGACACATCACACAAGGACAGTTTACAACCCTGGGGAATGACAGACATACTGCACAGTATGCGGTACATGGCCATGACCTCAAAGCTCACATAACCTTCAGAATCCCTGCCACAGTCCCAGGACAATGCAGAAGCCAAGGAGCACCACAAGGCACACATGCTGACACCTGCCAGCATCGCAGCCATGAACCCGACAAGTGGGAGCAGTCACACACACATACAAATGTCTCAATCACTGAAAACTACCACCTAGGGACAACTACATGAGTTAGCAAATAAACAGGTGCCTTGAGGAACCCTGACTGTGTACCATCTGTGTCTGACAACATCATCACCACTCAGAACTGACAAATCCCAATGATGATACACCAATTAACAGTAGTGTGTCATGTACCCACACATCTGGTAGCCCATTGGAAAAGTAGTGGGATGAACCCAGTACCACTCAGCAAGCATCAGCAACAGGAACATATCAAGGGAACACTGTCTGTGTATGAACAGGGATGTGGACACACACATGCTCATACAACACACACCATGGGCCCAGGCCATGTCACTGGACAACACACTTACTTGAGGGGACACAACTCCTGCGGAAGCCCAGCTGTGCCAAACATATTCACCGCAAGTCTCACTCATATCTGCAGAACCCTTGGTCAGTCAGCCATCAGTTACCACACAATGAAGGCTCTGGTCACAACAGCCTGGGTACGTGAGTCTCCCCTAAGTCATCTGCACATACCAAAAACATATGTCTAGCAAGTTGCACAGAGGACCCAGTTGCTCCTATACCAATGATGCCCACACCTGTAGTTCCAGTGTTGATGAGCACAAAGTCTGTGGAAGTGACAAATTGGACAATGGGAAGCACATCATATGTGCATGGGTGCAAGCCAGAGATGTGACCATGCAAATGAAATGCTCACAGAGAGATGTCCACAAATAGTTGATCCTGACACACCCAGGTAGCTGCAAAGGATGACATGGATACCCACCAGAACAGGATACATATCTCATGGACCACAGGGAGTACCTCACAGCAACACATCAGTATTCAACATTGTAAACAAAGCATCACAGGTGCAAGGGCATGTTAAACATCATAAACATAATATACAGCTAAATCAAGTGCACCGGGATAAAGAAAAAAGCTTTATTCAGCATATTAAAAGTTAAAAGTCTGTACAAACAAAAGGCCAATGGCCAGTCCATGTCCAAAGGAGTGAAGTAGAGTGACAACTGTCACACCTTGCTTGCCTGCACTGCTAAGGACCGGAGTCATCCCCTCGGAGGGGCATACATGGGGGCAGGCCAGGCACCGCAGGGACAGGATCAGGGCGCAGCAGAAGGAGGCTGCGAAGGGGTGGTGGATGCAGGCGAGACACTTGCAACTGCATTGGAGCTGACTGAAGTGGTGGGTGCTGTCACAACTCTGGGGCACAAGTCAGATGGGGTGGGTGCCGGCACCACTCCAGTGGGCAGGTCAGATGGGGTGGATTGGCTCACCACTGCAGACGGGGTGGTCGTGGACTCCAATGCAGTGCCTAAATCCATGGGAGTGGAATGGGGGGCAGGTGAGGTCAGCAGGGCAGGGGGGGACACGGTCCCCACATCAGTGGCACTAACTGTCTGACCAGGTGTGGAGGAGCAAGTGCTGGGGGGGATGGCCTTAGCATTTTGGGGATGGTGTATCTGTGGGTGGGGGAACCCGGGGCAGGGAGTGGCGGGGGAACCTCTGGAGTGGTGGCCTGGGGGATGGAGGACGGAGACTTTGCCTTGGAGCTGCATGGTGGCAGGGGGTCTTGCTCTTCTGGCGTCGGGGGGACTTGCGGGTGGGGGTGTCTGTCTGACTGCGCCTGGGGAAGGGTGTCTGGGTGTGAGGGGCACTCCCCTCTGTGTGTGGGGACTTCCTCTTCCCCTTGTAATCAGGATCTGCTGGGTCGGTGGGGAAGAGGCCAAGGTCACAGAGGAAGAGCTTCTGGGGAGATGGGGTTGCAGGTGAGGCAAGGGAAGGGGGCTGGGAGGGAGAGGTCTCGGAGGACTGCGGAGTGGTTGTGGATTGTGTCTGCAAACCAGCCCCTGCGCTTGCTTGTGTGCACGTCTAGACCTTGGTTTGGGGGTGTTTGTGCCTGGGACAGGTAGGGTGCTAGGAATCGTTGGTGGTGCAGGGGTAGGAGGGTTGCGGGACTGTTGGAGGAGGGACACTGCTGCCGTCAGGGAGGAGGCTACAGACTGATTGGTCCTCTGTAGGGCAGACATGCCCGAGGAAATGCCCTCCATGAATGACACCAGTTGTGTCAACAGACCTGTGTGTGCATGGAGGACCTTCAGCATCGACGTCTGCCCTCCATGGATCTGTCTAAGTAAGTCCACAGACTCCTCACTCAGGGCAGCAGGGGACACAGGGGCAGGGGGTGCGGTGCCTGGCACAAAGGAGACATGCTCACGAACACGGGAGCCCACAGGGACCTCTGGGATGGGAGCCGATGGGAGGGTGGTGGTGGCGGCGGTGGTGGTGGTGGCGGCGGTGGCGGGGACAGCCTCACTAGCTGGGGTTTGGTGGCTGCTGACACCCGCCTCCACAAGGGAGTCATCCTCAGAGCTGCTGTGACCCTCAGCTGGGAGGAATGGTGCTGACGACTCCTCTGTGTGGCTCCACTCGCCATCCGTGCCACTGGGTCCACCGACTCCTCTCCTTCTGTCCCTGTAAGGCTCTGTGGCTCCTCCTGGTCCATGGAGCTGTCCCCTCCTGTGGCCGTGGATGTATCTGGATTCGAATAGGAAGTAAGAGAACAACATCAGTCACCTGCACCGACTGCACACACCACAGTGAGTACATCACATCACGGGGCAAGCTCTGGCATCATCAGCTGAACACAACTCAAAGTGCCAACACTGTTTAGAATAAGACAATTGTCATTCTCAACATCAACCATGGCACACATATCCCTCCTTGACTTTCACACATATGTCCGTTGCATGTTGGATGCTAACACCCCAATGTGCCAACATGCACCACCCACACATTAGTTGTGTATGCAAGTGAACATGTCGGAGTATGTCACTATACACACAGCACATCTCTTGCTACTGACTCAGTACAGATGTCCGGATGAAGGGATGGGCAGAGACTCATTTCACATGCTTGTGATGCATGCCAGCAACACACACTATGATGTACTCATGTCCTGATGGGCACTGCCACAATGGGGTGCATGGTGCACACTTGAACACAATGCAGGATCACTGATAGCAAGTTCAATGCCATGGCACTGGGATGCTCTGAAAGTCAGTCAACACTGTCTCCTGTCACAGAGGAAGGGCATCCAGACAACAACAATATGCACTGACTCACAATCCTAGCTCAGGGGTAAAGCTAAATCTGCAGATGACTGGCGCACTTGCCCATCCCATGCAAACAACATATCCAGGACCCAGAAGACCCCACATCATGCAAATCATACATATGAGTCTCTGCAAACACAAATCCCTGTACTTTGACACATCACAGTCTGCCATGCATGTAACCCAGCTGCATGAAGGACACAGTTGCATATACCATTGTGCGCTGTCAGATGATCACACACCTATATGTCACACAGGTCTTGTCTCTCACAGTCACATCTCAGATGTCGTGCTGACTCTCTGAATCATGGACACCCCAGTTGTACATAACAACAAGCCACACCCTAATGACACAGAGGCTGACACCCGAGGGCACATGTCACTAAGCACAACCTGCAATTTCATACACAGGAGTGGGATTACAGAGCGTTTCAAAATGCCCTTGAGGAAGAATGACTGGCCAGGTCTGCGTGAAACAGTGTTTGGCCCTGGACAGTAGTCAGGTGGCTAAGCAAGTGTGACATACTTGATATACATACTCCTGAGGCCCCAAAATTGTGTCCCCTGCTGCATGGGTTTGTTTGGAATACCCCAGCCACATGTTGTGAGTCAGACCAGCAATTGGAACACATCTCAAGGGCACACACAGATCACATGTCAGATCTCAGGCATTGTGTAAACATTTGACCCACACATGAAACACGGGAACAGGTGCTAACTGGTAGCTGAAGCATAGCTGACTGCAGGGACACAGTGCCCTAGTGGCACAAGCAACAGACTGTAGGGGCCACACCTGTGGAACAGATGAGGAGGGTGCATCACACAATTGAGGGACCTGTGTATTGGACTACAAGACCTTCGTAATGTGGAAGTGTGACCAGGCCAAAAGACTGCTATTAGCATGTCAGACATAGTACACAGATTAGGCATGGACTTACCCCCTTCCTGCTGCTGTCTGGCCTTCAGCTGCCTATCCAGGTCCGGGAAGACCACCGCCAGTATCCAGAGCATGTGGGAAGTCAGGGTCCGGTGTCTGCCCCTCCTGCGTGGAGGTGACAGCTTCAGCTGGACTCTAGCTATCCTCCGGGTCCAGCCCCGAAGGTCCTGCCACCTCTTCTGCCAGTTGCGGATCTGGCGATTGTAGACCCCCACAGAACGAACAGCCCGGGTCAGCCAGATCTCCTGCTTCTTGTGGGCATCAACCTGTGAGGATGACAAAGTAAAAAGTACATTAACACACATGCCCCAGATTTGTGCAGCACACATTTGGATATACATGTCATCATCACAAAAGGAAATGAATTACACAGGTAGTGCAACCATGGGGAAGGAAAAATCACCTGCATGTCTGACATGTTAACAATGCCTGGATAGTTTAAGCTTGCAATAATGCACTTTAGCAGCAGGAAACCTATTCATTACATGTACCTACACACTTTGGGGGATGAAAGTAGTCAGTGAGAATGCTTGCCACTGGTGTACACACTGCTAGTACTGCTAGTCAGACAACATGCATAATTAGGAAGTCAGTGGATTGCACACTCACCTGCTCCCCTGGTTTCCCATAGGGCTTGCTGTACTGTGGAAGGAGCCCATCCAGCAGGGCCTGGTTCTCCTCCTCAGTGAAGGCTGGGGCCCTCTCCAGAGTACGTGTAATAGCAGGAGCCAGAGGATGCAGAGACAGCAGCAGTGGTAGCAGGGATGTGGTCCAGTAGCATGTAGTGCAGGCAAGTGAGCTCCCTGGGGGCCAGCCAGCCATATATCTGTGCTGCAGAGGCAGAATCTGTGCCATGTGTCCCAAGTGATAGGTCCAACACGGTTGCATTCTATGAATCTGGCCAATCCATTTAAAAGTACGACTCGTACATGCCTTCCGCATCGTTCAAATCTTCACCTTCATGGAACACTTGAAATTGCAACATTGTTGTAGGCATCCAACTTATTTTCCAGTGCACAACTCGTACAAGTTTTGAATCCGCATCCGTCTCCATGACAGTCCGAAGCCAATGGGTGCGCCTGGCTCGTTCAACTGACTGTACAACGCGTATTTTGAATATACACATGCACCCATCTCCATAAGATTCAATAGCCAAGGCGTACGCCTGTCTTGGACCATGCCTGTCCGACGCGTATGCATGATAGTCACCCGCGTCGAACCTCATTGCATTCAATGACAAAGCGTACGCACGGCTCGGACATGACCCGTGCAATGCGTACGCATTGTCACCCGCGTCGGTCCTCATTGCATTCAATGACAAACCTTACGCACAGCTCGGATATGACCCGTGCAATGCGTACGCATTGTCACCCGCGTCGGTCCTCATTGCATTCAATGACAGAGCGTACGCACGGCTCGGACATGACCCGTGCAATGCGTACGCATTGTCACCCGCGTCGGTCCTCATTGCATTCAATGACAAAGCGTACGCACGGCTCGGACATGACCCGTGCAATGCGTACGCAGTGTCACCTGCATCGGACCTCATCAGTGTGACTATTATACGGATGCAACACACATATACTGGCCAGGGACACCTGTGCACACCTGCCACACTACAGTATTGGCCACACAGTGTCCCATGGCATGTAAGGCTGCATTCCCTGGGTGTTTGGGGGGGGTCACATCTGTTTTTTTTGCTGGCACTTTGTGCAGCCACTTGCAGGCTGTGTACGTGTACATGGGGGCAGAATCCTTTGTGTGTTGTGCATATTACCACTGTGATGTGCAATTGTACAGTAATGGGCATGAGTCACGGACACAGTGTCAGGTTGGATATGTTTAGGACAGGTCACATACACCCTGAGTCCTGGGGGTGATGGCATGTACGTCACAGTGAGACCTGTAGCCACAATACTGATGTGCACCCACAGTCTGTGTGCATGTTGTGTCTCAGATGTGTCTGATCAAATGTGCCCAATGGGTGACAGTCTCTACATCCATGTGGTATATGCATCACCCTTGATGGGGTGTGTGTCTAAGAGACGTACATGTATGGCCGGCAGGAACAACAGTGGCCACTACCTGTGGGACTTACGCTTGCCTTGTGGTGTGAACGTGCTACGCCATGTTCATTGCAGTGTTGATGTGGCAATACAGGGACCCTGGGTTTCTGCATGGCAAAGATCTGTAATGCCTGGGAGACATGAGGCCTCAATTGTCACTGTGGTGTGTGTTTGGAACGTTGCAGCAGCACATAGGTTGGGTGACACAGCCAGATGATTGGCCATTGCACTACATGGGACTCATGTGAACATGTGGAATTGAGATGTGAGGTGGTGGTCTTGTAGGTGACATATGTGTCCATGACCAACAGCACACACCTCAGTACATTGTGTAATGTCATGATCTAGCATGTGATATTGATCGTGGTCATGGCCACATGGGTGGATGAACTGACAATCTTCCTTTGTGCATCTCTGTACTGCAGGGCACCAGCTATCCATCGGCCGGTCCCAGACCTTGCAACTATGCAGGAACGCGGCTGCATCAGACGGTACCGCTTCACCAGGCCACTGATTGCGGAGTTGGGGGAGCAGTTGGTGCCACATCTGCTACCTGGCCGGACATACCCTACAGCACTGACCCCAGAGGTGAAGGGGATGGCAGCCCTGCACTTCTTTGCTACTGGTACCTTCCAGTACACTGTGGCTACTGCTGGTGGGATGTCGCAAACGATGTTTAGTCGGGTGCTACACGATGTCTTGGAGTGGATGTTGCAATTCCTCGACCTGTATATCAAGTTCCCGAGCCCAGCTGAACTCCCTGAAATAAAGGATGCCTTTTATACACTGGGGAGGATGCCGTATTTCATCGAATCTATTGATGGGACACATGTTGCCCTGATACCACCACAGGCACATGAGCAGGCATACCGTAACAGGAAGCACTACCATTCAATCAATGCTCTGGTGGTCTGTTTTGCTGACATGTCGATCACACATGTGTGTGCACGGTTCCCTGGTTCTGCGCACGATGCCTACATTATGAGGAGTAGTGACATTGCAACGCTGATGTCACAGATGCCAGCTCAGCATGCCTGGCTTGTCGGTGTGTACTGACTGTTTCTCATTGTGTGTGTTTGTCAATGTTGTATTCCGCACTCCTACAAAACTCAGCTACTTGTTCATTTTTGTGTGTAGGTGACTCCGGATACCCCAACATGCCGTGGTTGCTGACATCCCTCAGGAACCCTGTGACACCAGCCGAGCTGCGCTACAATGGGGAACATGGTCGGAGCAGGAGGGTGATTGAGCGGACATTCGGCCTCCTGAAAAGCCGCTTTCGCTGCCTGGACAAGACCGGTGGGGACCTCCCATATGAGCCTGCAAAGGTGTGCAAAATAATCCTTGTCTGCTGCATGCTACACAACATGGTGGTGCGGAAGGAGGTGCCTCTCATCCAGGATGACGATGATCAACCTCCGGCACCTGTGGAGGATCCTGGCCTGGGCCAAGATGCCAGTGATGATGAAGATGATGGTGACGTCCGCTCACAGCTCATCAACAACAACATCTTCACCTGAATGTGAGTTTCCAGGGTTATGTGAATGTATGGAGGTAATATAAAAATAGTGAGGAGTGAGGCACTCTAGGTAATCTGTAGAGTAAAGTGCGAAAGTCTCGATAATTTTGAAAGGTTTTGGGTGCAGCTGAGGTGAATCCCTCTGTCCGGAAGGGATCAAGGCAAAATGATAAGGATGCGCCAGGTGAGTTACCTGGCGTCCCTCTGGCGCACTCCTGAATAAATCCGAATAGGGGTCTTGTAAAGTAATCAAATTTTAGTTGCGCTGTTCTTCAAAGATATTCTGCACGAGTAATATTTGGAGCGTAGTAAGAATTTTTATTCTTAGTAACAAAAACGTAAATTCCAATCTTTGGTAGAAATAAGAATATAATCAATTGATTGATGTAGCAAGGTAATCCCGATGCATTTCGAGTCAATCAGATTCTTCGTCAGGGGAAAAAGGTCCTACAAATAAATAAAGTAATCAATGCCAAGACACAAGGCCACAAAATAATATACTAAACATAAGATGCATTTCTTTTTAAGTTGAGTGTCAATCACAACTAGTATTCATATTAGAGCAAGTCATGTTAATAGCAACTATGTAAAGTGTTATGACGATACGAGAAGGAGACCAAAAACTGGTGCTGGGTAAGCAAGGAAAGTGAAGAAAATGAATATGGTTGATAGCTTTAAAGGACGGTCAACGTAGGAAAAAGGGAAGCATAAAACCAAAAAGGCGTGCTGTGTTAAGTAAGTACAGATGGTTAGTGGCGTAAAGCTTACGTTTGTGCGACAAAGATCGTTACGAGAATAAGGTGCAATATCTGGGGGATCGAAGTGCGAATGGAAAACAAGAGTCGAACACTGAAAGTCAGACGAGTAAAAACAAAAGGCAAACGCTAAAGGTCGTGCAAGTGCAATGTGAAATACCATCAAAAAAATCGGAAAAAATGTGGTGGCGGGTGCTCTCCAGGTCTTCGGATCAGTGCTGGCTCTACGGCGGTGCTCCAGTTTCCGCCACGATGCCACCCAAATCCAGCGCAAGGGGTAGGGGGGGCACCCTGCGGGTTGCTCCAGAGGATCCCTCTCGGAGAGAGGTGCCTGGACCGGAGACGACCCTTGGACGAAGGCTGAAGCCTCGCATCGAGAATCCCACAGACGGGAAGGGGAGGGACGCCAGCCCGCAGCCCCAGCCACCGCGGGCCGTAGTTTCTGTAATTGATTTGCTTCGCGGAGCCCAAGGTGAAACACGATCAGAGGAGCAGCCAGGGGCCAGCATTCAAAGCACTCAAAGCAGAAAAGTAATCGGTAAGCCACCGGTGGGGCTAGAGGAAATGGCACGCCTCGAGGAGGGAGAGACGACTCGAGGGATACCACAGGGGGAGATCCACAAGACCCGGTATGTTTCCTCCCCAGATTGCCCAGACTTATCCCCTAACCTCGCAGAGGAGCGTAATGATGAGCTGCCTCTCCGGGATATAGCTATTGCTCCTAAGCCTACTGGGGGGGGCCCTGTTGGCATTTTGCCCCAACAAGAAGACACAAATAGGCTCACCCAGGGGGGCTCAGGAGGTCTTGTCAACAAGGGGGGCCCCCCGAAAGAGGTGGTCGATGAGGCCAAGGAATCCCCGGTTGAGAACCAAGGGGGGGCTGGACACCATATAAAGCAAAACCTTAGGAGAAAGGAGTTGGTGAAGGAGCCAAAAGGGTCTGTAAGGGCACATAGGCCCCCTGGGGAGAAAGATGTTGACTCAGAAGCGAATGACTTCTACTCCCTCTCAGATGTTACGTGGTCAGGATTGGGGTCAGACACTGGATCTAACATTGATTCAAGTGAGGAGGATAGCGGCTCTAGTAATGGAATTAGAAGTAAGCAGAACACCTCCGCCACTCGTAAAGCCACTCGTAAAGCAGCCACTAGAACCCCTAGGGTAGAGAGCTCCAGGACAGACGAATTGCGATGGGACTATTCCCTTGGGGATCAGCTGGTAGGCAATGGCAAACAATCAAACAATCAACCAACTATTGAGACAGTAACCTCCCCTCCTCCCCCCACATTGGAGTCAATTCTACAGTGTGTTGTAGCACATCGGGAGGAAGCTAGAACAGAGAGTAAACGAGCACAAAATGTAGCAAGGAAACTTCAGGGAGCTGTTAGAAGAATTGGGAAAACATGTAATAACATCTGCGATCGGATGACAGAAGTCGAATCTAGAACTGCTACATTAGAGGCGGATCTCGCAGGCTCAAAGGGGCAAGTGGAAGCGCATGAGGCGCAACTGGTAGACATTCAATGGAAGCTCGAAGAGAGCGAGAACCGCCAGAGAAGGAACAACCTGCGATTCCTTGGGATTCCGGAAGGAAAAGAAGGATCAGACGTAAGGGAATTTATGGTACGGTTGTTGAAGGAAACCTTCCCTGATCTAGAGGGTTGGAGTTGGTCCCAGGAAATCCAGAGGGCGCACCGAGTTCCATTTAATCTGCGCCAGCCAACTCGCCCCGATGCTAAGCCTCGGGCAATACTCGTCTATTTTGGAAATTTGCTCTTGAAGCAAAAGGTTTTCGAGAAGGCTAGACCAGATGCACAATATACAACTGATGGGTATTCTTTCTTTACCAGGCCAGACTTTTGCCACACCACAGTGGAGCGAAGATGGCGCCTTCGACAAATGATTAATCAGTTCCAGGAAAGGGGGGCACAAGCCTTCTTATTAAATCCGGCCCGTCTTAAGGTCATTTGGAAGGATCATGTTAGAGTCCATTTAGACTCCACCCCAGAAATCTTTGAAAAAAATCAAGAAAAACTCATCACTAAATTCAAAGAAAGACATTACCCCACCAGGGTTATCACTGATGCTACTGAGAGAGCTAGATTAGTGGACCGTCCACAACTATTGAGCAAACTTACGATCTCTGAAACTACTTACAGACCGGTATTTACATCTAAATTTTCTACAAAAAGTCAACAAAACAAAAAAGTGATCCTTAAGCATTGGCCGATGATAAGGAATGAAAGTGACTTCAATGGTATCTTCAATTCTCAACCACTCTTTGCCTACCAACGGACAAAAAATTTGAAAGAACTTCTATCTCACCCACCCAAACCTAACGTAACAACGCCCAGAGGAACAGTACCTTGCCTCAATTGTGGTCATTGTAATAATGTTATTAAAGGAACACGGATTCTCCATCCCACCAAAGGAACCCCCATTCAACTATATACTACCGCTACATGCGATTCTAAGAATGTAATTTACCTCCTGAAATGCCCTTGTGGCTTACCATATGTGGGTAAGACAGAACGAAAAATTAAAGTCAGATTAACTGAACACAAAAGTAACATTAGAATGAAATCTGAGAAGTCACTAGTTGCTACACACTTCAACAAAGAGAGACACAACATCAGCCAATTATGCTTCCTGGTGCTAGAAGTGGTGAACATATCACAAGGCATCGACAACACCAAAAGACTTTTACAAAAAGAACTAATTTGGATAAAAAAACTTGATTCCTGCCACCCTAACGGTCTCAATGATCGTTTAGAATACAATTGTTTTCTGTAATCTGTTTATCTCCTCAATGCATCTTTATACATTTCTTCATCCTGTCATTCCTAATCTCTTGTATCCAGTCCAAAGAATTTTAGATCTTTCCTTTACACTTTTTTCTGATTTTCTTCAAACCTTCATGTCTATATTTTATTTATTTCGTATTTCAGTTGTTTTCCGACTTTTGTTCGTGCTTTCTATTGACTTCCTTATTCAAGATTTTTGTTTATTCATTTCCTACTAGCGACTCCGCGTCAATATGGCGCTTTGCTTATACCGTGGTCCTATGCATATTTCCATACTCCTTTACACCTCTATGTGTTAAAAACTCTGGTCTTTACGCCCTGTATTTCCAGTTTACACTCCAGTCCTACTTTCATTGCTAAGTTTTTACACGTCTTTAAGCGTCGACATCACTTGTCCTTTGTTACTTTCTGCACTCCACTCCACTCCATCTGTACTTACTTAACACAGCACACCTTTTCGGTTTTATGCTTCCCTTTTTCCTACGTTGACCGTCCTTTAAAGCTATCAACCATATTCATTTTCTTCACTTTCCTTGCTTACCCAGCACCATTTTTTGGTCTCCTTCTCGTATCGTCATAACACTTTACATAGTTGCTATTAACATGACTTGCTCTAATATGAATACTAGTTGTGATTGACACTCAACTTAAAAAGAAATGCATCTTATGTTTAGTATATTATTTTGTGGCCTCGTGTCTTGGCATTGATTACTTTATTTATTTGTAGGACCTTTTTCCCCTGACGAAGAGTCTGAATGACTCGAAATGCATCGGGATTACCTTGCTACACCAATCAATTGATTATATTCTTATTTCTACCAAAGATTGGAATTTACGTTATTGTTACTAAGAATAAAAATTCTTACTACGCTCCAAATATTACTCATGCAGAATATCTTTGAAGAACAGCGCAACTAAAATTTGATTACTTTACAAGACCCCTATTCGGATTTATTCAGGAGTGCGCCAGAGGGACGCCAGGTAACTCACCTGGCGCATCCTTATCAATGTATGGAGGTAGCCAGGAATGTGTTTTGCCAGCTCTGTTGCTGTCTGAGTGTGTCTGTGTGCCACTTGACTGGATGCATGCTGTGATGTATCTATTCAGGTGGTGTGTACTCCACATTAGGGTAGTACTGCTAACTAGTGTTTGTGTAGGGGTCTTGCAACATGTTTTGTGCATGTGTATTGCATTTCTCTCCTGTTCTTCTGTGCTTTTGACTGTATCTTGTCTGTCCTTCCCAGGGTACGTTGCCTGCTGTGTGGTCAACACTGACCCCCAACACCCAGAAGCCAACACCAGTGTGGAAGTTGACAATTCCCATCAACTGATGTACCACACATCCCTGGACTTCCATTCTCCAACACATTGAGAGTGTGTGTCCACTGTTACGTAGAATTACCGTGCAACTATTGTGGAATAAACGTGTTGCTGATGTGTAATGAACCTGTGCTACGCTTTGTTATGTTCGTTGTCTGTCTTCCCACATCTGAGTGACATCTGCTTACCTCACCTGTGGACTTGTTACCACTGACTGGGGTTGGTGTTGTGTCTGTGCATGCCAATGCGTTTCAGGTCAACATCATTGTGTGTGATGAGTAACATGGCCATGGTGAGTATGTTTTGTGTTGCCATAGTGGTGTGTTTCCCTCACATGTGTCACATCCCCATGACTCACCTTACTTTGGTCACATTGTTGCAGTATTTGGCATGGACTGTGTTGTGTAGCAGATTGACATCTCCCTGAACATGACAAGTTGGAATCACAACAGAGGCAAGTATGGTGTACTGGTGAGTTTATTTACAAACATGCGTCAGGGAAGTGCACAGGATGGTGGGTGCTGTACATTGGTTTGGGAATCCAAAGTTCACATTGGAGTTGGAAGTGCTGGTAGATGAAATGTCCAGAGTAAAGTCCACAGTCATCTGATACATTGGCCCAACATGAACCCTCCATGTCATGTGGGCGAGTTGTGTGCGATTGAACAAGGTGAACGGGTTGCGCACAAAGGACATTGTCCAGAACAGGTTTAGAGGCCCTGGGGGATGTGCTGGGACATCTGCCTCTCACATGTCCTTCTTCGGACGACCCCTCTTCTTCCGAGGGGGGGAATCCTCATGTGCAGGCCGGTGCAGGGGACTCTCCGCCAGAGTCCTCCTCTCTCCCTGTGGCGTTGGCAGATGGTGTTGCGACAGATGTTGTGGGCACACAGGGGGGGTGTGGACAGGTTGGTGTTGATCTGGCGGAGGCATTGGAGTATGTCCAGATGCACCGCAGTAATGACCTCCCACTTGGCCTCCATGCAGGCATGGTGGGTGACCTGCTCGTGCTGCATGTCCTTGAGGATCCCCACTACCTGGCTAAATCCTCCGGTGCTATCCTGGTACGCATCTAAGATGCGTGCCAGGTGGGGATCATCATGCAGTCCAGACCCCTCTGCAAGGCACGCCCTGTGCCTCCCACCCCTCTCAGCACCCCTCTCCACACAGGCAGGACCAGCAGCGGGACGCACATGTGACACTGGGACCCCTTGGGTGGTGTTGCTGGTGGTGTTTGCTGTAGCTTCCGGGGGGGTCCTGTGTCCCTGTGCTGTGGGTGTTGATTGGCCTTGGTCTATCTGTGTTGGTGGGGGTGCCCTGTCGGTGTCCAGATGCTGGAGGCGTGGGTAAAGGGGGTGTAGATGTTGATGCTGATGGTGCTGCATGATGGCTCACACCAGAGGGGACAGGTTGGTCGTCGTCATCCGAAGAGGACAGTGAGAGAGTCAGACCAGAGAGCTCATTGTCCGCCAGAGTCTGGACTGGGTATCCTCATCATTTGGTGCTGGGTGCCCAGCACCACCTGTGTTTGGAAGAGACACACAATGTGATTGATGGGCCCGATTCATAGAACTAACTTAAGACAAAATTCTAAACTTACTACCATTTTGGTATTCACAGACAGCACTTACACATTTTGGTATTCACAGAAGGCACTTACTCCTTTCGGTATTCACAGAAGTTAGGAGTCCTAACTTTAGGACTCATAAATGCCTTCTGTGAATACCGAAAGTCTTAAAATTAGGATTTTTCTCAGTTTAGTAGTAGTATAGTTAGGATTCCTAACTTTTGGACTCCTAAATGCCTTCTGTGAATACCGAAAGCCTTAAAATTAGGATTTTTCTCAATTTAGTAGTAGTAAAGTTAGGACTCCTAACTTTAGGACTCCTAAATGCCTTCTGTGAATACCGAAAGCCTTAAAATTAGGATTTTTCTCAGTTTAGTAGTAGTATAGTTAGGACTCCTAACTTTAGGACTCCTAAATGCCTTCTGTGAATACCGAAAGCCTTAAAATTAGGATTTTTCTCAATTTAGTAGTAGTAAAGTTAGGACTCCTAACTTTAGGACTCCTAAATGCCTTCTGTGAATACCGAAATACCTTAAAATTAGGATTTTTCTCTATTTAGTAGTAGTAAAGTTAGGAGTCCTAACTTTAGGACTCCTAAAGTGAGAAAAATCCTAATTTTAAGACTTTCGGTATTCACAGAAGGCATTTAGGAGTCCTAAAGTTAGGACTCCTAACTTCTGTGAATACCGAAGTGAGTAAGTGTCTTCTG
The DNA here is from genome assembly GCF_964204655.1 of Triturus cristatus. Lineage (NCBI taxonomy): Eukaryota > Metazoa > Chordata > Amphibia > Caudata > Salamandridae > Triturus > Triturus cristatus. Next base: position 549,107,558 of record NC_140587.1, on the reverse strand, counting down.
TGAATACCAAAATGAGTAAGTGCCTTCTGTGAATACGAAAATGGTAGTAAGTTTAGGATTTTGCCTTAAGTTAGTTCTGTGAATCGGGCCCCATGTTTCTACATGAATCGGTGGTTCACAAACATGACTTTTTCTACTTTTCGAACAGATGCCTGCCTGTACACTGCTTTTTTCCAGCTTGTCACGGACAGAGTTTGATATTGTTGTTGGCCATTTCCCAGCATGGCCTTGTGCTCCCCACAACAGAGCCCAGTGTCAGACATCTTGTCAGTCCCTTCCCGCTCCCTGTGAGGTGAGCATGGTTCAGTTTGAACTTGCTGGGCCATGTGGGTGGGTGTAGGTTGTCTGTGACTGCAAGTCCCATCATACTCTTGGCTACACCCCCTTCCCAGCATGCCCATACTTCCTCCCTCTTGACTCTGCTTCCCTGTGAGGGGGTGTGACAGCAATGGCAAGATGGCTGACTGTGAAGTCCTGGTGTTTGTTTGGCTACAAGTCCAAAGTGAGCCCCTTTGCTTCACACAGCAGCACCCAGTACGGGGTATCTTTTGCTGATATTTCAATGAGGTGTGTGTCAATGCATTGTACCCGGTGAGTTGTGTGGAGTTTGTGTTGAGGGGGGGTGTCTCCCCATGCTGGTAAGTATGGTCAGGGCTGTCAGTCCTCCTACCCATCATGAAACGTGCTTCCATTGTAGGGCGTGCAAGTTGTCTTTCAGGATGTCAGTCAGTGGTGTCCTGCTTCTGATTTGCACACAACCCCGCCCCGAACAGGGCCTTGTGCTCCCCACAGCAGGACCCAGTGTCAGCCATATTGTCAGTCATTTTCCACTCCCTGTGATGTGGGCATGTTTCAGAGAGGCCTTGATGGGCCAATCAGGAGGGTGAGCATTATCTGTGACTACAGGCCCCATCATGCTTTTGGATACACTCACTTCACCTGCATCCCCACTATTCCTTCCTGACAGTCAGCTGCACTGTGAGGTGGTGTGTTTGTGGTGGCAAACTGTCTGGCAGGGTCTATTTGGCTTTGTGCCACTGGCTTGCTCTATTTGTTTGTAGGTTGGTGCATGTCATGACACAGTTCCCAGTCACTCTGAGATGGCAGGTATTGTGTTTGTCTGACTGGCATACACATCTTAGGCTGATTATCTATTGGTTAGTGTAGCTTTGCTTGCGGTGCATGGTTTCACTGTCCCCTTGCCACACAATCTTGGGTATGTTGTTTGTGTACTCACCAGGCTCTGGGATGTCTGTTAGGCCATGGACGCTCTCTGGTGGTAGGATGTCCCGCACCTTCTCCTCCCAGGTCCTGAAGTAGACAGGTTTGGCAGGAAGGCCACCGCCGGTGCACTGACTCAGGGCGTGATCTTTTTCGATGAGTTTCTTGACCCTCCTGCGCACGTCATACCACCTGTTCTGGATATCATCCTTTGTGCGCCTTGCTGGTGCTTGGGCGTTCACCTTGTCCACAATCCTCGCCCACATCTTGGTTTTCTGTGAGATGGGGGTCCTTTGGACTAATGTACCAAACAAATGTGGCTCTACTCTGATGATCTCGTCTACCAGCACTTCTAACTCACTATCTGTGAACTTTGGATTCTTCTTTGGGGGCATGGTGATGGGTGGTGGTGGTGAGGGATGTGCGTGTGAGGGTGCAAGTGAGGGTGGGTTGGTGTAGGTTTTGCTGGGTGTATGTATGTGTGCTTTTGTATGAGGTACTGATGGTGTGTGAGTTGTGTGATGGGGAAGTTGTGAGTGTGTCTATGGTTGCTGTGTACTGGTGTTTGCTGCTGGCTGTGTCTCCTGTTTGCAAGGGATGATGGTAGTGTTTGTAGTCCTTTATATAGTTGGAGTTGTGGGTGTGTCTTTGTCCCATGGTTTTTTTTGTGGTATTTATTGGCTTTGTCATTGCTTGTTTGGTTCTTTTTTTGTCATTTTTCCTTTGGGTTTTGGAGGCATGAAGGAGACGTTCATGTGACAGAAACGGACGCTGCTGTTGTCTCGTGCGGGCTTCTCTGCCTCGTTCACGCTGCCTATTTTCTGTGTTTGGTACGCGTCGGTCGCGGCGGTCTCTATTGCTTTTGTGCCGGGTTGTCTGTGCGTGTCGGTCGTGCAGCTTGGTCTCCGTGCGAGTCGGTCTGGTTTTACACGCATTGCATCGTACTGCACAAATGGTACAACGCAGGTACGGGTCGTTCGGGTTCATTCCGGGTTCAGGTCGGTCGGTGATAATCGCGTCGGTTTTCCGGCCGGATCACTATTTTCCCTACGGCTCGGTCGTACGGCTTGTATTCTGTACGTGTCGGTTGTAATTCACACGTGTTGCATCGTACTGCACAGGTCGTACGGCGCTTGTCCGTGTCGGTCGGTATTCGGTCTGGGTCCGTGACGGTCGGTTTGTTTTGCGGCCGGAATCGGAATCGGCCCCTTAGCAGAGAATGATCCAAAAAGTACAGAAATTCTTAAAACTAATATGTTGGATACATACTATCCTAAAAGGAGTCCACATTTGGAAGAGCTTTGTTTGTATGAAATACTTCAACATTACAGCTTTAAAAGAAATGTTACAGAGAATTTAAAACAAGGAAAATATGCAGTAATTGGATGTGACGGTTGTTTAGTGAAACATGCCAAAGGAAATCTCATTAATCATAGAAAACTCAGCTGCGAAACTCCAGATAAGAGAGAATTTTTTTATTTAGCACTTTTGCAACTTTTCAAGCCATGGTGTAGAAAACTGAATTACTTGGACATTTTGACTGCTATGAAGATTCTTTTAATGCATGCAAAGATAACATTGCATGTACAATTTTTCCTACATATCTACAAATGTTAAATGATGAAATTGAACAAGAAACAACTATTACAGCTGAAATAGCTAACAACAGTTCTCATGATAGTCAAAGTTCTGGTCTAGCTAGTCAAGATCCACTGGGACAACCAATTATCGAAAATGAAGTAGCAATAGCCATGTATGAAGTAGAAATTGCAATGCAACAAGCACAACAAGAGAATACTACGTTGGAAAACTTAGAAGAACAGCTAAATGTTGAACAGAAAGAAATATACGTACAAGTGACAGAACAGATACAGCATGGTTTGATGCATGAAAAAAGGAATGTATATGTTCATCATTTAAACCTATTCTTATGTGCATCAGTGGTCAAGCTGGAACAGGTAAAAGTTTTTTAATCAAAGTTTTGACTAGTTATCTCCATAAAACTACAGATTCACATTTATCTTGCATTGTAACAGCTCCTACTGGATTAGAAGCGCACAATATTAAAGGAATATGGTTTTATTTTGAATATAAAGAATTTATAAAGAATATGCGACAAGCAACTGATGAAGATTATGGAAATATTCTGAAAGATATAAGAATTAGTGTCCCAAGTAAACATGATAAAAAAGCTTTAGAAGGTCGGTTACTAAGGAACTTGTTTAGAACTGAAAATACAGCAGCTGAAGTAATGTATAAGAAAATTGGAGAAAAGAAGTCTATAGTTTGCCTAATGCCTACACTGCAAGAGTGTTGTACATTAAACCAAGAGCTTCTAAAATTGGAAAAACAAGAAATAGTTCAGTTTCAAGCTATTGATAAAATAGAGCATCAGGGAGTGACCATTCTTCTTTCAGAGAAACTACAGACTAAATTGGACTCTTTGGAAAAGTCTGTATCTAAAACTGTTGGCTTAGAAAAAAGTTCAGATGTATGTATAAACTGTCGGGTAATTTTGTGGCGTAATTTAAATGAAGAAGGAGGTTTAGCAAATGGAGCAATGGGGAAAGTTGTTGATTTTGTAAAATATCAGAACAGAGAGGGAATAGAATTCCTGAAAATAAAATTTGATCAGATTACACAGGTAAAACAGGTTGGGCGTTTTGCTATACATTTTTTGCTTGTAAAAGACTTGTATGTTCGCAGAAAACAGTTTCCTTTGTCTTTAGCATATGCAGTAACTATTCATAAATCTCAAGGTTAAAGTGTAGACAGTGCTTTGGTAAATATTGGAAGTACTGTGCTCAAAGAGGGGATGGCATATGTTGCATTATCTCAAGTTAGAACATTGTCTGGTTTGTATTTGATTGATTTCGATAACAGCAAGATTAGTGCTGACGTAAATTGTGTAAGAGAATATAATTGTTAAAGAAGACTTTATGCACCAAATTTAGGTGAATATCCCATTTATGAGAAATGTGTTATGTGCTCTAAACGAAAATATGTTAATGAATCAAGTGCGGTTGAAAAGCATAAAAAATCGAACAGAAATGAAAAGGCGTAAATAAACAGAAAATGGAAAGTGTTGTTAATTTTGTGGGATACCAATTGGAAAATAGTTCAGGTATCAACTGCTATGGTAATGTTATTCTGAATGTTGTATTTCACCTAGAAGATCTTCATAATAAAATTATGGGAAATCAGGAAAAAAGATTTTGTTCTTCACTTTATGATGTATTTCAACAATTGACAACTGACAGAAGTAAAATGCATTGTATTTGTGGTATTCGCTAACTCTTGGATATATGTACTGGTTCTGTAATATACAACTAGATGCACAACAATTTCTGATGGTTATGCTTGAAGTATTAGAAGATGAAGGAATATATATTGAAAACTTATTTGGACTAAGTTGCAAAGGGGATCATAAATATGAACAGTGTTCTTTTAGTTCAAGCAGTGTAGTGGACACAGAACAATTCATATACTTAACAATACCTGACTGCAAATCTGTAGCTTTTAATAAATTAGTAAAATCAGCAAACCAGGATATGAAATGTTCTCAGTGTAAATTAGAGATGCTATCTACATTACACATAGAAAGATATGGAAACGATCTGATTTTAATGCTACAACGTTGTAGACCAAATGGAAGAAAACTGGAAACCAGAATTAAAAGTTTTGTTGCCAGTCACATCTCTATTTCTGGAAGAACTTTTACAACAGTGGCTATTGTTTTCCATGCTGGACCTACTACGACATCTGGACACTAAACTGTGTATTTAAAGTGTAATTAAGGATGGACACATTGCAATGATGCTCACTTGGAAATAAAACCCAGATAGCCTTACGAATTACCAAATTCATATTTGATATTTTTGAAGCCTAAGTTTTGAATACATCATTCAGCCTATTGGGAAGATGTAAACATGCTTTAACGAACTCATATTGGATATTTTATAAACTAAACTTTTGAATACATTATTCGGCCTAGTGGGAAAATGTAAAGAGAAAGTACAGAGCACTGGAAACAATTACTAGTTATAACTACTGTTGGGACTATTATTTGTGGTGATTGGTATTGCATTTGGAAAAATTGTGTTGCAATGAAATAGTTTATATATTTGTACTGTGTATTGTAGGAGATGTAAATTTATGTACATTTTGTAATTGTTGTTGAGTTAAATAAAATATATCTTTTAGAAGAAGCATTAAATGAAAAAAATTGAAAAGAGGAGCACATATAGGTACAGGTATTGAAAATAATGTTGTACACTGATTTTTTTTTTTTTTAACAATCTAGTTGATTGTTTTTTCCCCCCTCTGTTTCATGATGAATCTCATTGACATCACTACGCACAGTAAAGTTAAGTGGAATCTGAAAACAGCAAAAAAGGGAAAATAAAATGTTATGTAAATGTTAAATTATGTTGTAGTCTTCATAAAGTAACAGTGTAATTTGTGAAATACATTACATTACATAACAGTTTTTTTCGGTTTATTGATTTGTAAGTAGTCGTAAACTTTGAAAAGAGTTTTAATGATGAATAGGACAATAGTACTTTGATATTTACAGAAAAAATCATAGGTTTCAGGGACGTTATAGTTAGAAATTTGCATTTAAAAAACCTTTGAAATTCACTGAAAAAACCATAGGTTTCAGGGATGTTATAGTTAGAATTTAGCATTTCAAAAACCATAGAAATTCACTGAAAAAACCGTAGGTTTCAGGGACGGTATTAATAGAAATTAGCATTTAAAAAACCTTAGAAAATTGACTGAAAAAAACACAGGTTTCAGGGACATTATAGTTAGAAATTAGCATTTAAATTTCTTTTAGAAATTCACTAAAAAAACACAGGTTTCAGGGACGTTATAGTTAGTTGGACATTTCACTCGTACAAAACCAGAGAAATTCAGCCGTTATAGTTAGTTGAGCTAACTATAACTCGCGCCCCCGCAATGCACTGCTGATGACGTCACATATTACATTATTCATGACATGGTCAGTGACATAATTGATGACATCTCAAATGACATCACTGATGACATCATCCACGTGATAATCTGATGCACCTCCTCACACCCTAATATTACCTTTGAAACACCCACTCTAAAATACAGACTACCATTTTCGAACCCTTAAGCACATCAATACCAGTTACTACATACCCAATCACTGATTCCTAGGTCTACACACACATCCACTCATTCACCCTTATAGTCACTCATAGATGCAGTCACTCATCAATACAGCACTATCATATGCACTCATACACCTATACAGACACTCACACACTGCCACTCATCCATAGAGTTACTCACACACCTAGTCAGTCATGCAAAGAAACAATTGTACTTCCATTTACTCATCTATAGAGTTATATACACACCACCTCACTTATTCATACAGATGCTAACACATACTTACTCTCTTATACAATCAATGATGCACGCACACACTCATCCACACAACTACTCTCACAATCACTCACTCTCACATATAGTCATTTAAATACTCCATCACTTACATATACTGCCTTTCACATATGTAGTTACTCACACATGTACCACTGAGACATCCATTCACTCAGCAACACACCCAAAGACTCACCCACCCATACAGCCCTTCACAGATGTACTCTTGAACCCATACACCCAGTGAATCACCCACTCACACATCTATGCACAGTCACACACTCCCCACCACCCACACAGACACTCAGGCACCCATATAGATACTCAGACAACCAATCCATAACCCATATAGACACTCATGTAGCTACTCACCAAGCCATGCAGCTGCTTATACACCAACTAATAGACTGATACAGACATTCACATAGTTTAGTCACTAACCCATGCATTCAATAGGATACCTTTAATCACTCACTTATACACCCAGGCAGGCACCCACTAAATCATCCATTTAAGAAACTCATACACATTCTTCAATACACATTGGCATATATATATATATATATATATATATATATATATATATATATATATATATATATATATATATATTACCTACTGGCGGTCGCCAGTAGGTAGTTATAGTTAGGACCACGTTTCCATAGGAAATCCTCAACATTCTATTTTGAATAACTTTGGCGCCGGTCGACGAATCCTCGCGAATTTTTCAAAATAGGTGGGGCGCTACGCTCCGCTCCTACCCTGAAAGTCTCGGGGGGATTCGTCAAGCGGGGGCTGAGATAAAAGGGGGGTCCCAAAATGCGTTTTTCCCATGCATTTTTCCATAGGACCATTAGACAGGGCTACAGCCCGAACGGCTGAACAGAATTACTAGAAATTTGGCAGAGAGGTAGTCCTCAGGTCAAGGAAGTGCCTTTTGTAGGTTTGGTGTAAATCTGTTCAGTAGATTCTGAGAAAATAGCCTTTAAATCAATATATATATCTGAGCCAGCTTTCGGTGCGCTTACGGTATGCTTACTGTACGCGTACGGTGGCGTGCACGAGCGCGATTCTGATTGGCTCTTAGATCTTAGTAAACATTCGAATCGGCCGAAACCAGGAAGCGGCGGCCGCCATTTTCTCTCTCGCACTGAGAGTTAGGTTGTAAAATAAAGCCAAAAAACATGTAAAGGGGCTGTTTAGACAGCTCCCACACACATAGCCATGTTGATGGAGTCCCCAAAGACCCCCCAAGGCCAAAAATGCAATTTTTATTTTTTCGCTAATTTCGCTGATTAAGCTTACCGTACGCGTACGGTTAAACAATTATAAAAAAAAAAAACTATCTAAAATCACCCCACCTCGTGTGCAATTGGTGGCCGCAGTCCACCAATTGTGCATGGCTTATACGAGGTGTGATAAACTAAAATATTTTAAACAAAAATAATAAAAGCAAAAATTATCCACACTCTCTCCACCCCGTGTGCAAACGGTGCCCGAAGGGCACCATTTGTGCATGGCTTATAAAAATTACGAAAAATTAAAATATTACCTTTGAAAACGAAGTGCATCATATGTCCTCCATGTGCGCACGGTGCGCGAAGCGCATCGTGCGTACATGGCCCATCTAGCGTAACGTGGGCACGCGGTGCGCGTAGCGCACCGCGTGCCCACCGTGCGTGCACGGCACTAACTGCGTAAAGTGGGCGCGCGGTGCGCGAAGCGCACCGCGTGCTTACTGTGCGCGCACGGTGCGCGAAGCGCACCGTGCGCGCACGGAACGAACTGCGTTAAGTGGGCGCGCACGCCACGAATGGCGTAAAGTAACTTAGCATTTAAAAACTGTACAAATTCACTGAAAAAACCATAGGTTTCACACACGTTATAGTTAGGAATTAGCATTTAAAAAACCTTGCAAATTCACTGAAAAAACCATAGGTTTCACACATGTTATAGTTAGCGGAAATTTTACTGATAAAAAACCAGTGAAATTCCCCCGTTATAGTTAGTGCAGGCAACTATAACTCACGCGACCGCAATCTTCTGCTGATGACATATGTATCTTTATGAAAAAAAAATATTTGTAATATATGTATAGCTAAAAATGTATGGAAGAAGACATGGGCAAATAAGTGTCTAAATACAGTATTAGCATCAGCAGAGGATTGCGGTCGCGTGAGTTATAGTTGCCTGCACTAACTATAACGGGGGAATTTCACTGGTTTTTTATCAGTAAAATTTCCGCTAACTATAACATGTGTGAAACCTATGGTTTTTTCAGTGAATATATATATATATATATATATATATATCAACATATTTAAACTTTACAGAAACAGACAGTCAATGGATGATGTCATCAGTGATGTCATTTGAGATGTCATCAGTGATGTCACTGACCATGTCATGAATGATTAAATATGTGATGTCATCAGCAGTGCATTGCAGGGGCGCGAGTTATATTTAGCTCAACTAACTATAATGGCCGAATTTCTCTGGTTTTGTACGAGTGAAATGTCCAACTAACTATAATGTCCCTGAAACCTGTGTTTTTTTCAATGAATTTCAAAGGTTTTTTAAATGCTAATTTCTAACTATAACGTCCCTGAAACCTATGGTTTTTTCAGTGAATATATATATATTTTCACACACACACAAATATATATACACACACACATATATAAAAACATATACATACATATATATGTATATATATATATATATATATATATATATATATATATATATATATGTATATATGTGTATAGGTGTATATTTATATAGCTCCTTCCAGTGATTGCAATCTTTCTCACCTGTGATCAAGGCATAACGGCCGAAATGCGGAAGGACATGAGGTTGCAGCTACCTTTCATCTGGAAAATAAATGCATGGTTTTTAATTCGACATCAGGCTCTGCATTTTCTTTTTGCTGGATTAATGTGGCAGGATCTCCATTCCTGTCCGCAGAAGCTGCCCTGCAGGGTCGGGGGCCCCCAAGATGGAGTTTTGCTGTTTTATGGAGACATAATTATGGGGGCATTACCTGCTTGCCTCGTACCACATGGAAGTGCACTTGCTTGGGATTTCTGGTATGAGGTGAGAAACGGAGAAGGGAGCGGTAACAGCCTCTCTTGGACAGTATTGAATTTCCAGCATGACATAGCAAACTGGCTATTTTAAATTAACATGCAAGTGAACACTTTATAGTCAATTTGAGAGACAAGATGCATGTACATATATTTCAATCCATACAGTGGTAACTTTAATGCTATTCAGCAGGATTAACATTGCACCATGCGTATGGACGCAATAGCAACAGCACTGATGCATCTTGGGACTTGCAGTATGATGCCATCAACCATGTGGGTGTGTATGTATAAAAAGCTCCTTCCAGTGATTGCAATCTTTCTCACCTGTGATCAAGGCCTAACGGCCGAAACGCGTAAGGACATGAGTTTGCAGCTACCTTTCATCTGAAAAATAAATGCATGGTTTTTGGGTCAACATCAGGCTCTGCATTTTCTTTTTGCTGAATATATATATTATATATATATATATATATATATATATATATATATATATATATATATATATGTTAAGCTGATATAATAAACTAAAGCCGAATGGTGAAGCTCACCCGAGTGTCGGAGTCTGATTTCAGTAAGGAAGTCGGAATTGGTTTGGATATATAGATATATAGATATATATATATATATATATATATAAACACACACACACACAACAAAGGCCCAAGAGCTTTAAGGACGCACTCGACAGCAAGTGTACCATCCGGTTATTATTAAAGGAGAAACCAGCATCAGCATTCTGGTATTTCAGTTCCTTTCGCCTGGCGCGTTTCGAGTCTCCAGCCTCTTACTCATAGGCAGCATGAAATATGAGTGTTCAAGAGAAATTTAATTAGTTAATTGACTGCATGCTCATTAAATACTGACCCCCAGTGGGCCTCGCTGAGTGTGTTACAACATTACTGCATGCTGGGACTTGTGGCCCGAATTAGAGCAAATTTCACCCTTCAGAAGGTTCTGTTTCAACATTCATGTCCTTAAAGCAATTATTATCCCTCCAGTGGGCCCCAGGATGCCAAGCGGATTTTATATTTCCCATTTGCTGTGCTACATACCAGGTATGGACGTAGTTCCAACCACATAGCCTCTCCATTCGATTACTGAGATGGTGCAGTCCTCCACGGCAGGGCTGCCGTGTCAATTTATATCCAACAAAGGCCCGAGAGCTCTTAGGATGCACTTGACAGCAAATGTACAATCCAGTTTTTATTAAAGGAGAAACCAGCATCAGCATTCCGGTAAGTCAGGCGCCTCTTCACGTTCAGCTGGCGGCAGTGGCGTGGGGTGCTTGCCGGCCCTTCTGTAAGTACCGCAAAGCGTTTTTGCTGTTCATTTACTTCCCACTGCTGATTAGTTGGGTCCGGCTGATCTTCTCTCCTGGGAGCAGTTGTGTGGGGCTGCTTGGGGTCCCTGCCTTGGGTGGTCCGCTTTGTGCCCATCTCCTTCAATTTTGGGGATTTGGAGAAGGAGGTCTGCCTGATGTTCAGTGCCCAGGGTTCTGTTTGGTGCGCTGCTGGTTGGGCTTCTCTGTGACGTTCTTCTGGACTTTGCGTTACTGACTGTTCTGCTGCTTCCCTGTTGGGGTCTGTTCCCTGTGTTTCCTGCCCTGCGGTCCTGCACTTGCCATGGGGAAACATGCCAGGAAGAGCAGGCATGTTGATGTTTCCTCCTCGTCTTCCTCTGTTTCTTCTTCTTCCCTGTCTCCTGCATGCTCCAGACGGCGTACGGAGGGAATGAGGCCAAGAGTAAACGTCTCATTAAGGAGACCTTGCTGAAAATGGGTGGCGCTCCTAAGCCCAGGAACTCTGGTCGTGCGCCGCCGTCACCTTCTTTTGCATCTGAGGAGGAGTGGTTGGGGAGTGATGAACTGAAGAGCAAGTACATTGACATGGAGTTGTTGCCGGACTTGTTGAAGAATGTGAAGTCCAATATGGGGTTTCCTTGCGATAATGTCCCGAGCACTTCTAGGGGCTCCTTGCTTCGCCAGTTCCAGAGCACTGCTGCGGTGGATGTTCCAGTCCATCCATATATCCGGGAGGTGCTTAACAGGGAATGGAGAGACCCTGATCGCATTATGCTTCCTCGTTTCATGGTGAAACTCTAACCTCTTCAGGATATGACCAAAGACTTGCCTGACTCCATTCCCATCGATTCTTTTGTGGCCAGTCTGGTTGGTCGTACTTCCTTGGCTGAGGACGCGGTGGTCCGTGGACAAGAAAGTGGACGCTTCCTTGCAGAACGTCTATTCTGGTTCCCATCTAGCGCTAAGGGCTTGCCTTTATGGGACTCAGTCACTTATTTCGGATATCAAGTCACTGAATGGGTCTATGGATGATTCTACTGACTGTTCAGGGCTTCTGGAACATATTGAGCGGCATGTGGAGTTCCTGTCTGATGTTTCCTTTGCGGTGGTGAGGGCCTCAGCCCTTTCTGGTGGGGCTTGTATGGTAGCTCGCCGCAATTTGGTTCTGAAGGACTGGAAAACGGATTCGGCCCAGAAGTCTTCTGACCTGTGGTTAGCCTTTCAGGGTACCATGATGTTTGGGGAAGAGTTGGAGGGCAAACTGAATCATTTTTAAGAAAAAGAAGCATTCTTCTTCATTCAAGCAGTCTTCCTCTGTGGCTGTTTCTTCAAAGCCAAAATCCTTCTCCCAACCTCCCTCTCGCAGGCAGTTTTCTCATGGCAGGGGGTGGTTTCAGTATGGTAAAGGTTGGGACAAGAAAACGAAGTCTCCTCCAGTGAAGCCTCATTCCGGACTATCTGGCGACTGACGCCGGATCCTTGTAGGAGGTCGGCTTCGGTTCTTTCTTCCAGCCTGGATGAACTCTTGTTCCGATTTGTAGGTGCTGGACATTGTGAAGATGGGGTACCTCATCGAGTTTTCGGTTCCTCCTCTGGACTCTGGGGTTCGTCAGACTCCCTGGCCGTCTTGTCCATCCAAGAGGTCGGAACTGTGTCTGGGGTCAAGGCTCTGCTGGACAAGGGGGCGGTGCAGGAAGTCCCTCCTGTGGAGAGGGGTCAGAGGTTTTATTCCATAATTTTCCTGGTCCCCAAGGTGGCAGGGGGGTTCAGTCTTGTCCTGGATTTGAAGGCCCTGAACAAATTTGTATTACATCTACCATTTAAGATGGAGACTCTCCAGTGGGTCATTCCCTTGGTTCGCCCTCGTCGTTTTCTGGAGGGTCCTTCCTTTCCGGTCCGTCTCTGGTTGCGCCTTCTGGGTCTGATGGCGGCTACGGTGTTCACAGTGCCTTGGGCATGTTTCCATCTGCGGCCTCTTTGGTCCTTCCTGTTGGCTCGGTGGGATCCATTGTCTAGCGATTTGTCCGTCTTGGCTCCTGTGTCTCTCTCGATCCTCCCTGCTCTGCGCTGGTGGACGGTGTCGGACAATCTCACCAGGGGTCTTCCTCTGCAGTCCTCCCCTCTAGTTGTCCTCACGACAGATGCCAGTGTGGTGGGGTGGGGATCGACTCTGGAATTGGACTTACTTAGGGGTCGTTGCTCTCCTCTCGAGAGTCGGCGGTAGTCCAATTGACGGGAGTTGTCTGCTGTGTCCTGGGCAGTCATGGGGTTCCGGAGTCAGCTGTTGAACCGCAATGTGCTGGTTCGTTCGGACAACATGGTGATGGTGGCCTCCTTGAATTACCATGGGGGTATCCAGTCCAAGTCCCTGAATGCTGTGGTATCCCCGTTGTTTTGCTTGGCGGAGAGGCACCTCTTGCCTCTGGCGGCTGTTAATATCCGGAGGGTGGACAATGGGGTGGCGGATGTCCTCAGTCGGTACTTCCCCACCTCCCAGGAGTTGACTTTGACTCCAGTGGCCTTTTGTCTGGTGTAAGTGAGGTTTGGTCTTCCTTATCTCAACCTCTTTGCTTCCCGGCTCAATGCTCAGCTTCCCCGCTTTTGCTCCCGTGTCCCTCAGGCGGGGTCATGGGAGGTGGATGCTCTGACCCTCCCTGGCCGTGTCAGCTGCTGTATGCCTTTCCTCACATTGCTCTGGTCCCTCGCTTTCTGTCTCAGTTGGTGATGGAGGATCGGGAGGTGGTGGTGGTGCCGTTCTGGCCCCGCCGGTCGTGGTTTCCCACTCTGAAGTTGTTGGCTGTTCGGGGTCCTCGGTTCTTCCCATTCCCTCTGTCTCCCTTACGGTTCACTCCGATGTTGTCCCTCCGACGGCTTCGTCTGTCGGTCTGGAGGTTGAAAGGCAGGGGTGGAGGAGTAGGGGTATCCCCAAGCATTTAGCTTTGGAAATTCAGCAGTCCCGGAAGCCATTTACTCTTAAATCCTATGGTTGTCACTGGGGGAACTTCAAACGTTGGTGTCTGGGTCTGATGTTATCTCCTTTGGTTTGTCCTTTGCCTGATGTTCTCCAGTTTCTCTGGGAGGGGTTTGAGAAAGGTCGGTCTGTCTCCACATTGTGGGCCCAGAGGACGACCATCCAGCCTTTCCGTTTGCCTTGGGGAAATTTGCCGTATGTTGATGACCTGGTTTCTCGTTTGTTAAGCAGTTTTTCCATTTCGCGTCCTGTGGTTTGGCCTTCTTTTCCTCTTTGGGACCTCCCTTTGGTGTTGAGGGCTTTGGTGGCTGCACCTTTTGAGATTTTGGAGGAGGTTGATCTGTATTTTGTTACTTTCAAAGTTGTTTTCTTGGTGGCTATTACTTTGGCTAGGCACCTTGGGGAGTTGGGGGCGTTGATGGCTAGGGAGTCTTCTCTTTCCTTTTCCGAGGATGGTGTGGTTCTTTGTTTGGACTCATCCTTTGTTCCCAGAGTTTCTTCCCAATTCCATCGCTCCCAGGAGCTGGTCTTGCCTGCTCTGTGTGCGGAACTGGTGGATGGAGATCTTCCCTGGTCTTTGCTGGGTGTTTGCCGTGTGTTACGGATCAATGTGGACCGTACTCGTCCTTTGCGTCAGTCTGACTACCTGTTTGTTTCCTTTGGGGTGGCCTCCAGGAGGTGCAGGGCTTCCACTTCTTCCATTCGTCGCTGGTTGAAGCAAGTCATCATGCTGGCCTATTCCCTTTCGGGCTCCCCTCCTCCGGCTGGGGTTCAGGGGCATTCGACACGGGGGTGGCAGCTTCTTGGACGGAAGTTTGTGGGGTGTCCCTTTCTGAGATTTGTAGGGCAGCCTCTTGAGCATCTGCTAATACCTTTGTTAGGCATTAACGTATTCCGAATGTTCTGGGGGATGAAGCTAACTTTGGTTTGGGTGTGCTTCGGGCTATGTGCCCCTGATTCCCCTTTCTTTTCTTTTTTGTGCTGTTTTCAATAAATCGCTGAGTTTGCTGTGGCTCTGTGTCCTGGTGGTTTGTTGTGGGATGATGGCCGGTTGCCACTTGGGTATTCTCACTTGTTAGTATTAAGGGGACGAGGACTGGAGGGACCTGAGGGTAATGTCCTATTACTTACCGGTAATCTTCATTACTCCAGGTCCCGTTATCCTCGTCCCCTTCATGGCATCCTTACCCCCCTCCTGGGCTTCCTGGCCCTCATCGGGGGCTTGGTGGTTCAGGAGGAATGCTGGGTAGAGTACATAACCGTACTCTACCCAGCATTCCTCCTGAACCACCAAGGAAATATAAAACCTGCTTGGCATCTTGGGGCCAACTGGAGGGAAAATAATTGCTTTAAGGACATGAATGTTGAAACAGAACCGACTGAAGGTTGAAATTTGCTCTAATTCGGACCACAAGTCCCAGCATGCAGTAATGTTGTAACGCACTCAGCAAGGCCCACTAGGGGTCAGTATTTAATGAGCATGCAGTCAATTAACTAATTAGAGCTTTCTGTTGAACACTCATATTTCAAGCTGCCTATGAGTAAGAAGCTGGAGCCTCGAAATGCGTCAGGTGAAAGGAACTGAAATACCAGAATGCTGATGCTGGTTTCTTCTTTAATAAAAACCGGATGGTACATTTGCTGTTGAGTGCGTCCTTAAAGCGCTTGGGCCTTTGTTGGATATATAGTGCAGGCTCACCACTGGGTAGTTATAGTTAGCAGATCAGCTGTTCCATAGGAATATTGGTGAGGAGCCCACTCGAGGTTGGAAAATTGTATATGAGAAGGGGGGATGGACGGCATATGCACCACTGTCTCTTGGATGTGTCAATATATGGATCAGTGTGTGCCTGGGAGTGTCCCTGTGTGCATCAGGGTTTGTCAGTATATGCATCAGTGTGTGCCTGGTTGTGTCTGTGTATGGATAAGTGTGTTCCTGGATGTGTTACTGTATGCATCAGTGTATGCCTGGGTAAGTTAGTGTAGGCATGAGTGTGTGCTTGAGTATGTTAGTATATCCATCAGTGTGTGCCTGGATGCACTACTGTAAGCATTAGAGTGTGTCTGTGTTTGTCAGTGTATGCCTCAGTGTAGACCTATCTGCAGCCTACCCAAGGGATCACTTATATCTAGTAAAAAGGAAGTTTAAGGCTTGGCAAGGAGTTTTAAACACCAAATCTACCTGGCAGTAAATCTGAACACACAGGCTCTGCAGTAGCAGGCCCAACACATGTTTAAAGGACTACTTGTCTGGATGGGTGACTTGGTAGTGTCAGTTTTTTCAGTGCATATCTGGATGAGTGTATTAGTCCCTGTATAGGTGTGTCATTGGATATGTACGTAACTATGTCAGCATATGACTAGCTCTCTTAGTACATGTATGGGTCTGTAAAAGTATATGTCTATGGATTGCTTACGGGTCATGTTAGTGAATGCTGGGGTATGTAAGTGTGTATACAACTAGCTCTCTTAGTGCTGGATACATAAGTGCTGTGTGGGTATGTGAGTGAATGTGTAAGTACCTCTGTCACTGTCTGACTGGGTGTGTGAGTGGCTCTATACTTTTGTACATAGGTATGTGAGTCGCAGTATGGGTGGGAGACTGGATGTATAACTAGGCACATGGGTCGGAAAGTGCCTATTTGACTCACTAACACTTCAAAGTACATGTCTTACCTTCTAGGCACATAGCAGACTGCCCTATGGCCTACGTACAACCTACCTTAGGGGTAAATTATATATACAAAAGGGAGTTTAAGCCTCGTAAAGGGGTTATTAATACCAAATCAAGTTAGCAGTAAAACTCATAACTCAGTATGTACTTATCAGTTTAACTGAGAGACTGCATGTATAAGTGGTCCTATGTGTCTGTAAATGCATGTGTACCTAACTTAAACTTCAGATTACATGTATTACTTTTTAAGCACATAGCATCCTGCCCTGTGGCCTATCTATGATATACCTTATGGGTGACTTATATGTAGAAAAGGGGGAGTTTAAGGCTGGGCAAGTGGTTTTAAATGGCAAGTCAGCCTAGCAGTAAAACTGCACACATCGGCTCTGCAGTAGCATGCCCAATACATGTTTTAAGGGGCACTTGTCTGGATGGTTTACTTTGTTGTGTCAGTACTTGACTATACATCTGAGTGAGTGTACCATTTCCTCTGTGCATGTGTCGCTTTATATGTAAGTAACTATGTCACTATATGACTGGTATCTTAAAACCTGTATGGGTCTCTAAACCTGTATCTAAGTGGGTGCATGTATTGGTTACTAGCTGTGTTAGTGACTGTTGGGTAATGTAACTGTGTGTGCAACTGGCTCTGTTACTGCTGGATACATATGTGGTGTGTGGATGTGTGAGTGTGAATGAGTAAGTGCCTTTTACTCTGTGGAACTGAATGTGTTAGTGGCTCCATCCTTTTATACATAGGTATGCCACTAGCAGTTAGGGTGAGAAACTGGACATATATCTGAGCATATAGGTCACTAAGTACGCATGTAAGTCACTGAAACTTCGTAATACATGTCTTATCTTTTAAGCACATAGCTGTCTGCCCTATAGCCTACTTACAGCCTACCTTAGGGGTGTCTTATATGATGTATAAGGGGAGTTTAAGGCTTGGTGACATGTTTTAAGGTGGAAGTCAGCCTAGTACTACAAACTACACACACAGGCTCTGCAGTAGCAGACCTGAGTTATTTTTAAAAGGCGACTTGTCTGAATAGATGACTTGGTTCTGTCAGTACTTGAATACATATCTGAATGAGTGTACCATTTCTACTGTGCATGTGTCACTAGATATGTAAGTAAGTATGTCACTATATGACTAGCTATCTTATGGACTTATTTATGAGCACTTGCGCCTGTTTTGCGCTGCCGTTGCGTCACTTTTCGTGACCCTGCGGTGGTCTAAAACATGCGTCACGTTGCAACATATTTACAAGGTGAAGCATCTAGGCAGATTCGTCACCTTGTAAAGCCCTGCGCTACATTATACCTGCATCAGGTATAATGTATGCAGGGTCGGTGTTCTGTTGTAACAAAGCCCAGTAGGAGTGTCGCAGTGAAATCTATGAGGTTTCACTACGACACTTCTATGCAGCCAATGAGTCAAAACCTTATGCCTTCCTCTTGGCAGGTGTAAGGGTGACGTAGGCCCTTTCACATGGGGCTTGCCCCATGTGAAAGGATCATTGCTGTAGTTGTGTCAGGCTTCCGACACAACTCCAGCAATGGGTTACTTTTTGCGCCAACAGATACGTCAGTAATACTGACGTATCTGTCATTCCCTGCATCATACTGTAAATATGACGCATCATTGGTGTCGCAAGGAGGGCGTACTGAGAAGTGGCGCATCGCTGCTTTGACGCAGCGATGCGCCACTTCTCATAAATGAGGCCCTTAGTATCTCTATGGGTCTGTATATGTGTATGTAACTGCCTGTATAGATGACTTACTGCCTGTTTTACTGAGGTTTGGCATATGTAACAGTGTGTACAACTGGGTCTGTTACTCCTCATTGCATAAGTGCTGTGTGGGTGTGAGAGTGAATGTGTAAGTGGCTCTGTCTCTGTCTGACTGGGTGGGTGAGTGCCTCTATGCTTTTATAACTAGGTATGTGAGTTGAAGTGTTATTGGGGGAATACATTGTAAACTGAGCATAAGGGTCTGGAAGTATGCATATGAGTCACTGAAATTTTAACATACATGTCTTACCATTAAAGCACTTAGCACCTTACACTGTAGCCTACCTACAGCATTTAGGGGTGACGTATATGTAGTTCAAAAAGAGTTTAAGGCTTGGGAAGGAGTGTTAAATGTGAACTGTACCTAGCATTAACACTCATAACTAACCATATACATATACTTTATTACCGCACCTTTAAAATCTTTTTGCTGTTTTCCAATTTTTAACTCCATATCACTTGTAAGGTAATGTGAGACAAAATATGAAGTTTATAGTGCAAGAATGATATACCACACTCAGTGCTAAAAAACAATAATGGAACCCTTTCCCACTCTGGTCCCAGAGTTACTGTGGTAGTTAGCAGACCAGAACCTGCGTTTAGTATCACATTTTTCTTATTTCACTTGTTAATGGTCAGTTTTTTTTAACCCTTTCATAGTTTCTTGTTAAGAAGTCATATCTGATAGTGTTTGTCTGAATGGGTATGTGAGTGACGGTGTAAGTGTCTGAGTGGGTCTATAAGTGGGTGTGTATGTTTCTGAGCGGGTCTGTGAGTGGGTGTGTGAGTATCTGAGTGGGTCTGTGAGTAGGGCATGAGTCTCTGGGTGGGGTTGTGAGTGGGTGTGTGAGTGGAGTTATAAGCATCTGAGTGGGTCTGTGACTGGTTGTGTGATTGGCTGAGTGCATCTGAGCAGGTGTGTGAGTGTGAGTAGGTCTGTGAGCATGTGTGCAAGTGTCTTAATGGGTATGTGAGTGGGTTTGTGACTATCTGAGTGGGTCTGTGAGTAGGTACATAAGTGTCTTAGTGGGTCTGTGAGTGAGTGTGTGAGTCTCTGAATGGGTCTGTGAGTAGATGTGTGAGTTTCTGAGTGGGTCTGTGAGGGGGTGTGAAAGTGTGAGGGGATCTGTGAGTGGGTGCTTGAGTGTCTCAGTGGGTCTGTGAGTGGGTTTATAAGTGTCTGAGTGGGTCTGTGAGTGGGTGCATGAGTGGGTCTGTGAGTGGGTACATGAGTGTCTGAGTGGGTCTGTGAGTGAGTGCATGAGTGTGTGAGTGGGTCTGTGAGTGGATACATGAGTGTCTGAGGGGGTCAGGGAGTGGGTGTGAGAGAGTCGGAGTGGGTCTGTGAGTGGATGCATTATTGTCTGAGTTAGTCTATGAGTGGGTGCATGAATGTCTGAGTGGATCTGTGAGTGGGTGTGTGAGTATATGAGTGTGTCTGTGAGTGGGTTCATAAATGTTTGAGTGGGTCTGTGAGTTGGTGTGTGAGTCTATGAGTAGATCTGTGAGTGTGTCCGTTATTCTCTGAGTGGGTATGTGAGTGGGTGCATGATTCTCTGAGTAGGTCTGTGTGTGGGTGTGAAGGTGTCTGAGTGGGTCTGTGTGTAGATGCATTAGTGTCCGAGTTGGTCTCTGAGTGGGTGCATGAGTGTCTGAATTGATCTGTGAGTGGGTGCATGATGTCTGAGTGGGTATGTGAGTATCTGATTGGGTGTATAAATGGGTGCCTGAGTCTCTGAGTGTGTCTGTGAATGGGTGCAAGAGTGTCTGAGTAGGTCTGGCAGTGAGTATGAGAGTGCCTATCTAGGTTTCTCAGTGAGTGTCTGAGTGAGTGTATATTTGTTTTACATTTATCACCAGAATTCGCGAATCTGCTGTGAAGTTAAACAAGGGGGCTGAGCGGCGCAACAAATTCACGAATCCTCGCACATGGAAAAAACCATTTATGGGCATTTTTGTGCCCATTAGGGTTCCCTCAGAGACCCCTATATTGCTCCCAGAGGGTCAGGGGACCTATACCCAGCCCTTCCATTACATTTCATATTTACTTTTGCACCTAGGGACTGTTCCCCGACGATGAAAATGGCAGCCGCAACTTTCTACTCAGGTTGCGGCTAGCTAATTACTGCATTCCTCTTGGTTTGTGGATTCGCACATAACCACGATGGATTTTCGAAGTATTCACGCCTCTAGATATGCAAATTTGTTTTCCAATAAATATCTTGAAAACTACTGAACGGATTTACACCAATTAACAAAAAGGTTACTTTCTGAACCAAGGCCTATCTTTTCTTCCAAACTTGGTGGAATTCCGTCCAGCTGTTCGAGCTGTAGTCATGTTCAAAATCCCTATTGCATGGGGTGAAAAGTGTTTTACGACCCCTCTTTTTCTTGACTCCACTTAACCAATCACCCCGAAACTTTCAATCTAGCAGCTGAACAGACTGTCCTAAGAGTTTTGAAAATTATGTGAAGATTTATCAAACGGCGCCAAAGATTTTGGCAAAACAAAAAAAAAGTTTTTCTCATGGAAACTAGGCCTAACTATAACTACCTGCTGGCACCCGTAAATATATATCTAACACATATATATGTGTTAAAAATTAGGTTAGTTGTTGACTGGGTGTGAGTCCTGGTCAAGCATCAGCCACATTACAAACAGCAATTCACTAAATTCACCTGTGCTTAACCCTGGGTAGCAGTCAGGCTCAAAATAGAGGCAATGTGTAAGGTATTTATGCAGCACACAAACAGAAAACAAGAAAAATCCCAAATCAATTAAGAAAAATAGAGACATTTTAATAAATTATGGGGCATATCAACAACAACCGGCGATAATCATCGCTGAGCCCACTTAGCGCTCGGATAATTATCGCCGGCTAGCGCCGATTTTAATCGCTGAGATAGCGTGCTATTAGCAACGCTTATCTCAATAGCGATGAAAATCCTGGTGCTAAGTGGCTAACGTGAGATTATCGCTGGAAACCCAGCGATAATCTCACGTTAGCTTGTTGATAGAAACAGACAAACTTAGCCATGATATCCTCCTTCCATAGGATATCATGGCTAAGTCATAAAAATACCAGACGTAAAAAAGCAGCGTTAACCGCGGTTAGCGCTTCTTTTATTGTCTCTAACAGGGTTAGCGATATTCTTGATAATAGGAGAAATGTCGCTTAGAGACATTTCTCCTATTATTTTACTCTGGAACGCCCCCTTTGCATCTCATTAGAGATGCAAGGGGAAGCGTAGAGTAAAAGGGTGCTAACATGCGAATTTGCATGTTAGCACCCTGTTGTTGATAGGGTGCTAGTTTTATCTCTGCTTTTTTGGCTTTTAAAGCCAAAAAAGCAGAGATAAAGCCCTTGTTGATATGCCCCTATGTGACACCAAAATGACAAATATTGAATCAGTAGATCCGGAGTTATGGATTTTTACATTTTTTTGTAAAAACTGGCGCCTAAATGATCCAAGCATCACCCAAGGACATCTAGTTGCACAAGACCAGGCAAAAATAAAACAAATGGCCAGCCACAATGGAGCGAAGTCAGATACAAGGAGTGGATTGGGCACAGTCAGTGCTTACCTACAGACTTAGAAAAATTCTTGAAATTAATGTTCTGGGAAGGTAAAGTTTAGTGGGGCACGGCTGCAGGAGGTGTTCACGTCAGATAGCCTTTGTTCAAAGCCGCAGTAAATATTTCTATGTTTAGGCTTAGTCTCTGAAATGGGAGTTGAAAATCTCTAGCGAACTAGGCAGACAGCTGTAGCCGAAGACAGGTCCATGAGGCCAGGTACCCCTTTTGCACAGGACCGCTGGAAGGGATTTGCTGCTGCAGAAAAGAATGTAGTGGGAGAAGCCGCAAATTCAATCTGACTGGCGATGCACCTTGGGTGGATAGACGAGCAGGTCGGTCATGGTCTCCTCCTGGTTCACAGAGCAGTTTTCAGGCAAAAAGATTTCAAGTCCCCACTTATGGATTTTGGGTATTTGAGCTCCTTTAGCGCCACTTCCAAGGGCCCATGACTGGAGGGGCACTATTCAGAGAGTCAGGACTCACTCAGACTGGGTCAGGTTCAAGTTCAAGATAGAGGAAGCCTTTTGTTTCTCTGTGGCTCTGAACAGGAGGCCAGCAAATTAGCCCTTGTGAATCATTCTGGAGGTCCTCAGACAGTTGAAGATCCAGTCCACGTCCACAGGCAGAAGGCAGTAGAGCAGCAAGATAAACTGGTCAGCAATACAGCAGGGTAGCAGTCTTTCAGTACAGCAATCCAGCAGAGTGGCAGTCCTTCCAGCAGCACAGCAGTCCTTCTTCTTGGCAGAGTATCCACATGTCCAGAAGTGTACTGAAGAGTTGATGTCTGAGGTCCTACTTTTATACACTGATGCTCTGGTTCTGGAAGGTGGGAGAAGGTTCTAAACAGTGGCTTCGAAGTGCATTGAATTTCTTGTCCCCCATTTCCTGGCTTCAAGCTGACTGCAGTACCAATGTGGGGTTGTTAAGCCCTTTGTATGAAGGCAGAGCACAGGCTAGTCAGTTGTAATTGGGGCTGTGATCAACTCTGCCCCCCCCCATCCTGTTCGTAGATTGCCCTTTTGGGCACACCTAAATCCTTTATTGTGATTTTCTGGGAGGAATTCACAAAGTGACAAAGTAAATGACACCCGGTATTGTGACCCAGGCACAAAAGGACCTAAGGGCAGAAAAATGCCAACTTTCTAAAAGGGTCATTTTTAAAACCGGGATCAAATCCCTGACTTTACCATTAAATATGACTTTCCACCACAATTCCAAAGACACCAAACATGAAATAGGAACCAGCTCCCAATTTAAAATTACAGCTTATTAAATGAAATAACAAATCTCCAATGGGAGCGGTAGGCCTCACAGAAGTGAAAAACAAATGTAGGTGTTTTTCACTATCAGGGCATGCAAAACTTAAAAGTACATGTCCAACCTGTTATTTACACGGCGCCCTGTCCTAGTGCTACTTAGGGCCTACCTTAGGGGTGCCTTATAAGTAATAAAATGGGAGTTTAAGGCTTTACAGGGGGGTTTTAATGCCTAGTCGACATGGCAGTTTAAGACAGCATTCAGGCTGCAGTGGCAGACCTGGGACATGTTTTAAGATGCTACTTAAGTGGGTGGGGCAATAAGTGCTGCAGGCCCTCTTGTAGTATTTAATATACAGGCCCTGGGTACATGGTATACCCCTCTTGTAGGACTTGGCCCTTTTTCCCTCATTTGTTTTCGTTTTTGTAGTATTGATGCAGATTCAGGGAGCCATTTTATCTATCCCTGAAACTTCTGTCTGAGGGCCTGGAGCACAAAATGGTGGCCACCTGTGACATCACCAGCATCCACTGGAACCTACCAGCACCTTCCAGAACATTCCAGAACTCTGTGACAGTTGGAGGCGGTTTAGAATGTTGGGAGGTTAAGACAGAGTGTTGGCAGTTGGAGCTGGCAGTTGGCACCTGACTGGTGAAGAGAGAGCAGCACAACAGTGAAGGAGGAAGGAGTGAAGCAGCAGGGGTGGAAACTTGTGCCTGGAGTGGGGTCCATAAACCCACCCTTGATACTAGTCCCTACTGATGGATCCCAGCCTGTAGCCCTGTGTGGGAAGAAGCCAGAAAAACTCATCCTAAGGACCTGGACAGCAGGAACAGGCCTTAGAAGCAGAAAGCAGCAAGATCCTGACCTGGAAACTGGTTTCCCTGGAGTTCGGCGTCGAGTAGCCTAAGACCTGGAGCCCGAGGTGGAGAAGCGGCGCTGACTGAAGAAGCAGACGTCGTACCCGGAGCCGCCTGAGGTCGTGAGAGGGCGCCGACGGAGGTCGTGAGGAATACCAAAGGTCGAGGAGGAAGTTAACCGAGGTCGAGTGAGCGGCGTCATCGGAGGAGTGAAGTCCGCCCTCCGGAGTCGTCGGAGACCGAGGTGAAGTGTACCGGAGGTCGGGAGTGAGGATCGCACTCCGGAGTCGCCCGGAACCTGAGAGGAGGAGCACCGGAGGTCGGGGGTGAGGATCGCACCCCGGAGTCGCCGGAAGTCGACATCGAGGCCAGGCCGGCCGACGTCATCGAAGCCGAGAGCGCCATCGGACCGGAGCCGCCCGAAGTCGACATCGAGTAGAGACTGCCCGACGCCGTCGAATCGGAGGTCGAGATCGAACCGAGGCCGCCGACATCGGACCGGAACCGCCTACCGGCGTCGTCTAGAACTGACATTGTGCCGAGGCCACCGAGACCGAACCGGAACCGCCTCACGGCATCGACACGACTCCAGCGGCGTCGGAACATCAGAAAAAGGGCAGTAAGTGGAGTAGAGGGCGCCTAAGGCCCTGTGGAGACCTGAGAGACTGCTCTAAGGGGCTAGGGAGGTGCTGGAACCAACCTGACTGTGCCAGGGGTGAATTGGGACTAACCTAGAGAGGTTGTGTGGAGAGAGAAAGCCAGGGCACTGGTATTCCCCCCTTGATCTACCTCAGTTTAGGCCTCAGCCTTGTCCCAGCCAGGGAGTAGAACCCCTCAAGCCTTCCACAACCCTACAAGCTGTGCCTGGGCCAAATCAGCCCTTAGGAATTGAAAAGTGATCTGATTACATGAGTGCTGCTGTATACTTTTAATTATTTATTGGGGGCACTGTATTTATTGTGTTAACCTATTTATTGCTTCACTATATTTATTGGTCTACAGGACTTGTTGGTGTACAATATTTATTGGTTCAGTATTTAATGCCTCAGAATATTTAATTGCCTGTATTACCTGCACTTATATTTATGTCCCTTGTATTTATGATCATCCCTATTTATTGAATCTCCAGACAGTATTTATTTGACCTGCACTATTTAAATTTGTATATTGTGATTGTCTTATTTATTTTTCCAATCAGCAACTAAGAGAAAAAGATAAAGAAGAATATTTTCATAATTTTTACGGTGTAGAGTCGTTTTTGGAACGGATGCACGCATGGTTATTGTATGGGTATATTGTATGCTTAGCACGGTGCCTGTTTCCTGACCACTCGAGCCAAGCTACCACAGTGTGTTCGGGGAGTCCACCACCACCCTGCGGAGTGGGAGTGGGCTGTTTCCAACACCTCTACAAAGGGCTTACAAGTAAATTAAAATGCCAATTGGGTATAAGCCATAGTAACAATGTTTTAGGGGAGTGAGCACCAACACTTTAGAACTGGTTGGTAATGGTAAAGTGCACAGAGCCCTAAGGCCAACATAAATAAGTGCAGCAAAAATAGAGTAGGTGAGGCAAAACGTGTGTGGGAAGACCATCCAAAGGCTGACAGGTCTAGCAATATAAATCTATATATTTTTTATTTTTGCAGAGTTTTATATAGCGCAAACTTGACCCGAATCCAATCAGGTATCAGAGCGCTTTACATAGCACCAGTTATGTTACATGAGGACACACATTCATTTTTTTATTTTTTTGTTAGGCATGAGGAGATTAAGTGATTTGCCCAGAATCACAGGATGTTTTAGCGTCATTACCGAGACTTGAACCCAGTTCCCCCAGGTCCGAGGTCGAGCGCCCTAACCGTTAGGCTAACTCCTCTCCCCGATAGAAGGATTGTGACCTAGTTCTCTGGATTACTGCGCCAATCCACAAAAATGTAGTAAATAGGTATATTTTACATTCAGACCTGTATGTAACTTTTACATTTATTTCTGATTCACATATTATTGTGATCCACATATTATAATTTACATATTGCTTGCTAAACATAGCTTTCTTTTGTATAGTATCCATGCATAATGGTGATTTAGGATTAATTCCCTAAATCTACACGGTCCTTAGTTAAACATACATGGGTTAGTAGGTTCTGAAACTTCTGTATTTTTATAATTCATCTTTCTTTCCCCCAATAAAAATGATTGTTTCATCCGTGGCACCTCCTACTGCAGGTATCCTGTTGATGCTGAAGTGATTGCTTGCTATCACTTTCCTTGGCACTACTTATCACCTGGTTCATTTGGTGCTCATTAGGCACACAGATAAATGTTCCAAATGACTTCCTGAACAAATCTTAATGTGTGCCCTACCTTGTGAGCACAAGCCTAATTTCCATTGTATGTCATTGGACACTTCCCCAGGTACACTCACTTTTACAAGCATATTTATCATTGACTGGTGAGCTGATCCCTTAAGTTTCCCAGTGCCATGCATGAGTACTTTATCCAGTCCAGGTTTATTATGCATGTTGGGATTTGGAGACATTTTTTTCCTATTATAACACCAGCAATATCAATCACAAAATTTAAAGAGAATTCCTGGACTCGAAAAGGTACTCATACATGGAACTGGAAATCTTGAGAACTCAAATGTGTAATTTATGCATGGGTAGTATATATTATCTAGTTATATCACATAATTAAACACATACATTGAAGTCTTGTTTACTTTTGTGAATCTGTCACATTGCATTCGTGTAAATGACACATCTTATTTGGCCTAACTTCTACTTGATAGCAGATGAGCATTTTTGAATTTGCCCTAAAATCTCCAAAATATTACATACAGTTTAGAAGGAGCCCACATTAGGACTTCCTGGACCATTCATGGTCTGCATCAGAATTATTTTTTAGTAGGGACAAAAAGACTTAAGTCTTAATACAGAATTGGGTGGTGACTTTAAACACATTTTCCTTCACCATGGTAATGCTATGGCATGGGAAATTAAACCAATAAATTCTTCACAGGATTAATACATTCTTTTACCACCCTACTTTTAGTCAGGCATTTAGATGTGTGGAGTATGTTGGACAGAATTGAGAGAAGCCTTTGAAAAGCATAACTTTACAGATATGGCGTCTTGACATCCAGGTCACTTGCAGAAACTCAGCACCTCCTCTAGATGGTTCAGCCACATCTAACCTTATGGACGTGCTACACCTGTGGAAGTACCCTGGCGACTTGTGGTCCTCGTACCTCAGTTTATGGATGCAGTGAGCCACCTGAACACTTCAAGGGCAGCCCGCTGCCCTGGATATGTATACAGTACATCCTCTGGCCAGGAGCAGCCAGAGGCTATAAATCAAAGGGTCTCAAACCGCATGTGGTCTTTGCCTCTACTATACTCACGTGTCGGGTGTGTCACTGTATTGGTGTTCGTAATGTTTGGGCCATGTAGGCTGGAGACTGGGCACGCCTGCACATTTGGTGACAAGCACAGTCAACCAAGCCGCAGAGGAGTCTTTTTCTTTCCGGAGGGAGAGACCTCTGTGCCCTGTGGCTGCGCCCTGAGGGGCTTTGGTCTGCCACATGGAGAGTGGACGCCAGCCCTGGTGGTCTCGCCTTGCAGCGCAGGAGGAGTTGTGCTTGGCCTGCTGCACGAAGAGTGGTTACTGACCCTGGTGGTCCCACCCTGTAGCACAAATGTGTCACGCTGAGGTAAGTGCTTGCCGCGGCCCTGTCGTGAGCTTGTGTAGCGGCTGGGAGAATACGCCGAAGGGACAGCATCATGCTCAGGAGTGCGCTCACCACAGCCCCATCGGGGATTATCCTTGACGCCCGTCAGCACCCGGAGGTATGTCCCTGTCAGAGGTATGTGTCTGAAGGGGGGAGAAAGACAGAGAGTCCCGCAATTATGCCAGCCATGGCCCAAACATTTTGCCGGCAAACACAACACCAGTCCAAGAGGAGCAGGACTACCTGCTGGCTCGTGTTGTGCCTATAAGGAAAGAAAAGGAAGGCCTGTAGGCCCGGGCACAGGAGACGAGAGGCTCCTGCTGGGGGGTACCTTGAGTACTCTTACCTTGAGTTCAAAGCCTGACAGTGGGCCCTTTGACACCACACAGCACTTGATTGGTGGACTGTGAGTCCAGAAGTGAACTGAAAACACAGATACCAATTAACTATATATGGGGCAGCAGCAAGGCGTGGAGCGCAACAGGGCAGTGATAAGCCATGCAGATGAGGACAATGCAGCGCAAGGGCAGGGGCCCAACCAGCCACGGATGCACTAAAAACACACACTGGTAGGAGTACTATGGCCTTTTAGTGAACCCATCGACCCCTCAACAGATGCACCCAGGTGGAAGATATGGGTGGGGAGACTGAACAATGATTTCATAGCCACACGGGAAAATTATGGCACAGTTAATCGTTCATTTCTGCTCCACTATGCAGGCGAAGAAATCTACAAACTATTTGAACTCCTCCTCAACACAGGAGCAGTTGATGACTATAATGCAGTAGTGAGGGCCCTCAATGTGCATTTCGACCCGAAGTTGAATCTGGATTTCGAGAGATTCAAGCTTTGCCAGGCCCGCCAGCATGAGCGCGAATCAAGCAACGCATTCTATGCCTACTTCCACGAGCTAACAAGCACGTTCATTGCAGATAATCAGCCCAAGGAAAACAAAGTGCAAATTATATAAGGGTGTCAAAATAGGACCCTTCCGGCCTTATACTGCAAAAACCAAACATCAGTTTAGATGGCATCCGCATCATGGCATGGTCACACGATCTGTCAGCTGCAAAGGCCAAAGAGATGGGCATGGTGAATGCACATGGGCCAAGTGAACTACACAATGTAAAAGTGGAGCATGTAGACACTATTTCCACAAGAGCGAAAGCAACCAGGCCCAAGACAACGGCCTGACACAAACTGGTGCAGAGTGGCGTAACTGTGGTAGAAAGGAACAGAGACCTGCCCTGCACATGGGCGGACGTGCTCGAGCTGTGGCAAGCTTAACCACTTTGCGATAGTATGCAGAGGTGGTGTGAGAGTAAGAGGAGCCCGCAGGAGATGGACCCTGATGAAAGCCGTTCAGCAACTGTTGATAGATGACCCAGAGCCCCAGGGGACTACCAAACACAGGCCGTGGGTTGGACACCACAAGGAGGAATCACCCTCAGAAGAGGAAGAGGAGGTATTCCTCATCTCCTTCAAGTAACATAGGAGACCACAACCCATGTGCATGGTGGAAATTGCTGGGTCAAAAGTCAAGACTTTTATTGACATGGGGGCCTTCACTGAAAGTGATGGGCATACAACAATATTGATGCCTCATCCAGGCCTGCAATCTTTTAGGAGTGCGAGCTCTCCCTGCTCCAGTTGTCACGAGGCTGCTCTCTGGCGGATACTTACCCATGTATTAATTTTCCATCATCTGTTCTGAGCACCTTACTGATCATACTTGGGTTAAATCCATTCCGGATGTACAGGAATCATGTCCATTCTGTGCCCCTTCAGCATCAAAGCCCATGGGGGGTATTGAGTAGCGCAATATGGTGTCCCTCTGTGTTCCTTCCGGAACCAATGCAGGCTGACTTCTGGGCTGGTCCATTTATACTTGCCCATGCGTAGTGTCTGTTCAGTGTCCGCATGAATCGTTCAACCTCCCCTTTGCCTGTGGCCAATGTGGGGTGATGCGGCAATGTCTAATGCCAAGACGTCCGAGCAGATCTTGGAACTCAGACCCCTGAAATGGCAGAACGTTGTCCATTTTGATTTCATTGGAGTAAATGTCATTCTAGAGTTGGAAGGGAACACAGGGTCTAGTTGAATAAGCTCTTCCACGGAGAAAAGTTTTTGTTTCCTGTCAAGGAAGAAAAATGTAGTTGCACAGGACTTCTTTTATCCTGTGGAAAACTGTACCTTGCACACAGTTCCATACTGGAGAGACTACAGTGCCAAAATATGTCACATAACATGGCCAATAGGATGTCTGATAGCTGGCAGTGGCACGACTCTCCCGGGAAATAACTATATATCTCCATCCATGCAGATCGAAGATTCCCTTTGTGAACTGGGCAATATTTGTCACACACTTATCCATATTATATCGAAATGAGTATACCAGATATTTAATTGTATAAAAAGGCAGCATAAGTATTGAATAATGGCATTAATTTGCAAGTTTTACTTAGTAAAGTATGACAAGTATGTGCACTTTGATTTATTTAGTGGCTGATAATACAGTTTTTAGTAATTATCTTGAGCACATTCGTTTTAAAAGCCCCTTCTGGTTTCTATTTTATGAGGAGAACTTTGCCCGTTGATGGACGATTTCATTTTTCTAAATAATACGCTGAATTGTATTTCTGAGAATGGACGCTATTAAAACTATATATTCTTGATTTAAAAAGTGGTAAAAACGGCTTAAAATATTCAATTATTCACAATCAGTCAGGTCTGTCTGCCACATCTTTAATGATCTCACTTCACAGCTATGCGAGCTCCAGATTTATACTTCACATATGCATGATTTTATGTCTCCTTTAAGGACAATAAAATGCTTCTAATTGGTTTCCAAGTTCAATATTGTAAATAAAATGATCATTGTGATAAATCTGCCTAGAATGAACAGGATGTGCTTGTGCCTCAAATGCTGTTGTGGCAATTATGTAATAATGTCACTGAATATTTCAAGACAGAAAAAGAGAAAATCCAGTGAAACTCTGGGCTATGTCTGCACTCAACTCTTTATTGCGTCGATTTCCTGGAAGGGTTTTCATAAAATGCTTATGATTGTTGGGAGACAGCTGGGACTCACGGCAGTGTTTCCTAAATACTTCTTCCCCTCCAAGAACCCCACTGAGGAGCAGTGGAAAATGGATGCTTCATGAAAGTCCGCTGTAAAAGCAACGAGTTATAAAAACACTATATCAACTCTAGTCACATCATGTCCTTTTAAATGCAAAAGACCATTCGAAAATATAGCACAATTATGGATCTGCTCAGTTTGTTTTTAGAAAACAAATCAAGGATTATTAGAAATAAAACTATATGCACAAGTAACTAAAAATGCACGCACAAGATGGACACTGCATGAGGTTGTGTATGAGGACCCCCTCTCTATGTGGGGGTTCCATGGTGCAGATCCGGGCTGTGTGGCAATGACCTTTCGCCTTACTCTGCAGAGGGATCCAAGTCTTCTCTGAGGAGTTCTGTCTGGGAGCTCTTTCCCTCAACCCTCACATTGACTATCAGAGCCTCCTTGTTAACTTCCAACGTATTATCTCTCTATTGGGTAAGAAGCCATCATCAAAGATGCCTTAGCCATAAACCTGGGGAGAGGGTGATAACTATAAATGTCTCTATATATTTTAACTTTTTATTAAGCAACAGCAATAAACTATGATGCCTGTACATGCTATGTGGCCACACAAGACTTCACTTCCTGTGAGAAAGCACAGGGTACTTACTTTCCTGACATGTTAAGTCACTTGATAGTGAGCTCCTGTGTGTGTGGTGATGCAATTATTGTGTATATGCCTTGTTCACAAGTGACTTTACTGAAAAGAAAAAGCTACAGACAGATAATGTTAAAGAAGCAATTGCAAAAAGAATGGCTGCCCTTATTGCATTGGGTACAACTAACTAGTGAGTGATTTAAATTCCTATATCCAAGGCTTGTATGCTTTGTTATCCCGCAATAGGTCATGGAACACAACTCTGCACTATTACAAACCATGTGTGGTTGTTTCATATTTTCCCCTTCTTCTTGCCCATAATAAGTTAGAATACTGGTCTGCACTAGGAAGGAAAGGGTTAGGAGGAGGTGTGGCAAGTCGTGAAGAATGCTCCAGACCTGGGTAGGGCTATAAGCTGAAGGCCGAAACATGTTGACTAACCTAAGGGCTTGCATTGTAGAAGCTCCTTAGGAGAGTGATTTTCATAAGTAGTAGAGAGGGAAGAGAATACATTGATTAATTTCAAGCCAACCCTCACATATTTGTAACTCAAATAGCTCCCTTATTTATCTTACCAGTTGGGATGTAAATTACTCATTGCCAAGACATCTCAATCTCTTTAAGAGCTCCACGGTGACCCCAAAGCAGAATTAAATGCAAACCATGGTAAGGAAGGCCAAAATGATAAAGTCTGACACTTTTGTGGGTGTGAGTCGCTGTCCTTTTTTGGGGTAGTAATCATGTCATGTACTTTCTTTTAACATACTGGAAACATTGTATTCATCTTTGGAGTCTGGTATGTATTTAATACACATATTAGGATATACCATTTACAAGTTGCACCTGATCCCACACCCTTTCACTCCTTGCCCTTTAGAAGACATTTCTCTTGAATCACAGTTTTGTGTAACGATTCATTATTGTTGAGAATTGGAAGAGCATAAATGCACACCAATTAATGAATGACATGAGGTACGCAACTTAGGACGGAGCCACTGTTCAAACATTTCTTCAGAAACTAACCATCCCTAATTTCCCTTCCACTGACTGTACACACTTGCTCAGCACAAATACAGTGTCTGGTATGACAACATTTGCCAAGGCTGCGTTTGGCTCCCAGTTTGTCCCAGTCTGCAAGTCAAGAATTGAATCAGTTTTCTATACGGCTGTGGTAAATTAAGTACTATTAATTTGGGTTATAGCCAAATCTCCTTTCTAAGGTTGTCGAAGACAGTAAAAACTGCAGAACAAAGCAATGTACAAAAATCAACTTTGCAATATGAATTTCTGTGGGAATGTCTCATGTGGGACGGGACAGTGTAGTATAGTCACAGTAGACCATTCCATTGCAGTCCGATCCGATGTTGGGGTTCGCTCTGTTTGTTTTCCTGAATAAACCTGCTGCTGGAGTTGAAGCCACTGGGCACCTCTCTACTCACTGCTATGGCCGAGGCTTGCCGTGACGTATCTTTGCCTCCAAGTAGATCTGTAATCCCGTGCAATTGTTTGATGAGGGGTGCGCTGGGCCCTGGGCCAGGGGAGATGCCTGTTTTGATTATATTTAACAGTGTTTTATCCTTCGGATCATAAATGCCATCTAGTCTGATGAGTTGAGAGCTGAAGGCTTTGTTGTTGCACTTCTTTTTGCACACTACAAAGGTCCTCTGTACAAGGAATCAGTTCGCCCCCTTCAGCTTTCTTGCACATTAAGACAATGCTCATTGAAGATGTCTTGGTGTCTGACCATGCTCACACAAGACTTTATATTTTAATTCACCTCATTTATGCGAATATGCAAACAGATGAACAGACCTACAAAAAACATAACTACATACACATACCACTAAACAGGAATGCTTGCAGTCACCCATACACTGACCAATAGCTAGTTTTCATTTTAGCATTTTATGCTGTTCTGAGGCCGCCTCTAAGCAGTAGATTTGACTGAGAAGCAGAAGGAGGGATGCCGAATTTAAGCGTTTGTTTGGCAAGAAGGAATCAAGAGAGGGGACAAATCCAGAGAGTGGGAGAATAGGCAGTTGACGAGGAAAGAAAAGCATAGGAAACAAGCATTTACAATGCAATGGTCTCGGCAATATTATAGGTAGAGCTATTGGTATTGCTCATTATTTTTTTATCTTTTTTGTGTCCCTAAATAAATGGCATTGTCATTTCTATAGGCATTAGCTTTTTTTTTGCATATGTGATACCTATTGCATTAGCAGAGAGAGAGTGAGGTAGTGAGATAGAGAGAGAGAGTGAGGTATTGAAATAGAGAGTGAGGTAGTGAGAGAGAGTGAGGTAGATAGAGATTGAGGTAGTGAGATAGAGAGTGAGGTAGATAGAGAGTGAGGTAGTGAGATAGAGAGAGTGAGGTAGTGAAGGAGTGAGGTAGTGAGGGAGAGGGATGTTGTGAGGTAGTGATATATAAGCATAGAGTGATGTTGTGATGTAGTGAGATAGAGAGAGAGGTAGTGAAAGAGAGAGCGAACGTGAGTTAGTGAGATAGAAAGAGTGAGGTAGTGAGATAGAGAGTGATTGAGGTAGTGAGTGAGAGAGAGTGAAGTTGTGAGGTTGTGAGCTAGAGAGTGAGGTAGTGATGTTTTGAGAGAGAGAAGTTGTGAGATAGTGAGGTAGTGAGATAGAGTGGAGTAGTGAGGTAGAGAGAGTTATGTAGTGAGAGAGAGTGAGGTAGTGAAACAGTGATGTAGTGAGGGAGAGGGATGTTGTGAGGTAGTGAGATGTAAGCAGAGTGGTGTTGTGATGTAGTGAGATAGAGAGAGGTAGTGAAAGAGACAGTGAAAGTGAGCTAGTGAGATAGAAAGAGTGAGGTAGAGAGATAGAGAGTGAGTGATGTAGTGAGT
This sequence comes from Triturus cristatus, assembly GCF_964204655.1. Classification (NCBI taxonomy): domain Eukaryota; kingdom Metazoa; phylum Chordata; class Amphibia; order Caudata; family Salamandridae; genus Triturus; species Triturus cristatus. The sequence continues at coordinate 549,073,066 of NC_140587.1, read as the reverse complement.
TAGAGAGAGAGTGAAGTTGTGATATAGAGAGTGAGGTAGTGAGAGAGTGAGGTAGTGATCTTTTTAGAGAGAGAAGTAGTGAGATAGTGAGGTAGTGATATAGAGGGGAGTAGTGATGTATAGAGAGTTATGTAGTGAGAGAGAGTGAGGTAGATAGAGAGTGAGGTAGTGAAAGAGTGAGTTAGTGAGTGAGAGGTATTTTCTGACGTAGTGAGATAGAAACAGTGAGTGATGTTGTGAGGTAGTGAGATAGAGAAAGATTGAGGTAGTGAAAGAGAGAGTGAGGTAGTGAGGGATGTTGTGAGGTATTAAGATAGAAACAGAGAGTGATGTAGTGAAGTAGTGAGATAGAGTGAGGTAGTGAAAGAGTGAGTGTAAGTGACTTAGTGTATTTTAGAGAGAGAGTGAGGTAGTGAGATAGAGAGAGTGAATTAGTGAGTTAGAAAGAGAGAGTGAAGTTGTGAGGTAGTGAGAGAGTGGTGTAGTGAAGTTTTGAGAGAGTGTGTTGTGATATAGTGAGGTAGTGAGAGTGAGATAGAAATAGATAGTGATGTAGTGAGAGAGAGTGACGTAGTGAGATAGAGAGAGAGTGAAGTTTTTAAGTAGTGTGTTAGAGTGAGAGATAGTTACTGTAGTAGTGATATTGTGTTGCTGTGAGAAAGAGAGAGTTGAGTAGTGAGTTAGAGAGGGAGGTAGAGAGTTAGTGAGAGAGAGTGTAGTATAGTGAGAGATAGTGAGGTAGTGAGAAATAGTGAGGTAGTGAGAGCGAGAGAGTTAGGGAGAGAGAGTGACGTAGTGAGAGAGCCAACCCCACACACATACAGAACCACCCACACAGAGCCACACACATACAAAGTGTATCACCCAGACATACATACAGAGCCACACATACAGAGTCAGCCAGACACAGATAGAGAGCTATCCACACAAATATTCAGAGCTACAGACATCCACATACAGAGCCACTGACTTACACATACAGAGCTAGCCAGAGACAGAGGTGCCGATTACGATCCGGTAAAAACCAGGTACGAACCGTCGGTCGGAGCGTATTCTCCGTCCGACTCGTACCCGGTTGTAAAACATTACAAACATGGAATTACGATTCGCACGGAAACACCATTTCCGTACGAATCGTAAAAAACACCGACCGACGAAAATATGCATACGAATGTGATCCGGGAATGCTGCGACGTGACGTCGGGACGCTTCTAGGCAGCATTTCACGACCCAGGAATTACGATTCGAACCGACAGCAGTCCGGACGGCAATATTTTCACGGCACCCAAAAAGTGCCGCAAATGCGAAGTACGGCGCGAAACGACCAGAGTAGGTGGCCCGGTAAGCGCCGTACCCCCCCCAGCCCCCGCATGTACGCGCCGTACCCCCCCCAGCCCCCGCATGTACGCGCCGTACCCCCGCCAGCCCCCGCATGTACGCACCGTACCCCCGCCAGCCCCCGCATGTACGCGCCGTACCCCCCCCCAGCCCCCGCATGTACGCGCCGTACCCCCTAGCCCCCGCATGTACGTGTCGAACCCCCCCGTGTATGTACACCCGAGTACGTGTCGAACCCCCCGTGTATGTACACCCGAGTACGTGTCGAACCCCCCCGTGTATGTACACCCGAGTACGTGTCGAACCCCCCGTGTATGTACACCCGAGTACGTGTCGAACCCCCCATGTATGTACACCCGAGTACGTGTCGAACCCCCCGTGTATGTACACCCGAGTACGTGTCGAACCCCCCCGTGTATGTACACCCGAGTACGTGTCGAACCCCCCGTGTATGTACACCCGAGTACGTTCGAGTCATACCCCCACCCGTGTATGTACACCCAAGTACGTTCGAGTCATACCCCCACCCGTGTATGTACACCCGAGTATGTGTCGAACCCCCCTGTGTATGTACACCCGAGTACGTGTCGAACCCCCCCGTGTATGTACACCCGAGTACGTTCGAGTCGTACCCCCACCCGTGTATGTACACCCGAGTACGTGTCGAACCCCCCCGTGTATGTACACCCGAGTACGTGTCGAACCCCCCCGTGTATGTACACCCGAGTACGTTCGAGTCGTACCCCCACCCGTGTATGTACGGTGCGTACCCCCAGCGCGTACATACACGGGTGGGGGTACGACTCGAACGTACTCGGGTGTACATAATTTACTTTGGATCAACTTCATTTAAAACACATAATTGTTTAAATTTGTGTATATTCAGTTTGATGTAATGTCTGTTAATTGTTATGTTATTATGCATTGTTGGTCATTATATATGTCGTGATTTATATGTTTCTTGGTCAGTCCTGTACAACAATAATTTACATGTGGATTCAAATATAGTTTAAAAAGGAAACTTATCTCTCAGTGTTTTCAAATTAATGATCTCTATGTGTGTGTGTATGAAAGTGATTAAGCACAAATTTCAATAGCTATCTAAAAACATTTAATGTCATTCAAACTAAGCGTACTTCCAACAGAACCAATATTTTTGCTTTATGACTTTAACAAACAGCATCCGCTGAACCCAGGAAACACGAGATGGGCACGAGCCTGAGAAGAAGGGCAAAAACAACATACAGGCGGGGATAACATTTAAAAAAAAAAATATGACAATACTATTTAAAACTTAAAATACATTATAACAAGCCTAAAAATAAGCTGCCTTACATGACTAGAGCAAACAGCATCCGCTGTACCTAAGAAGTACGAGCTGCAATCTATCTGTAAAAGAAACGGAAAAGTACATAAAGAAAGCATTGAACATACCATGTTTTCAAAGGAGATATTAGGACATGAGATGAACGGGCAGGAAAAAATTACTATAGGCACAAAAACAAGATGGCTTACCTTACTCGTGCAAACTAACTGCATGATGGACACGAGTCTGTGAAGTTCTGAAAAAAAAGTGGCCCAAAAACAAAGCAATACATTACAAAATGACAAGCCTAAAAATAAGCTGCCTTACATGACTAGAGCAAACAGCATCCGCTGTACCTAAGAAGTACGAGCTGCAATCTATCTGTAAAAGAAACGGAAAAGTACATAAAGAAAGCATTGAACATACCATGTTTTCAAAGGAGATGTTACGACGCGAAATGAACGAGCAGGAAAAAAGTACTAGAGACACAAAAACAAGATGGCTTACCTTACTTTTGCAAACTGCATGATGGACACGAGCCTGTGAAGATCTGAAAAATAAAGTGGCCCAAAAACAAAGCAATAAATTACAAAACAAGTAAACACAAAATGTCTTACCAGACTATCCAGCAAACAGCATCTACTGTACCAAGGACACACGGGCTGTGATAGATCTGTAAAACAAACGCAAAAGTACATTGAAAAAAACATTTAACAGATGATGTTTCCTATGGAGAGGCCACGACCCGAGATGGACCTTTAGAAGCCAAAAAAAAACTACCAATGAAAGAAATGCGAAGTAAAGACCCTGTTGTAACCTGTAAAACAAACATAAAAGTATATGTTAATAGTATTAAGAACCAAATTCACATTACAAGAGACCTAAACACAAAATTGGTAAACAAATTTGAGCAAACAGCATCCGCTGTACCTAGTAAACACGAGCTGAGAGCACTCAGAAACGTAAAAGAACATTTTAAAAGCATGTAACCAACTTTGTTTTCCTTGGAGAGGGCACAATCCGAGATAAACATGCAAAATACATTAGTAGAGGCTAAAAGTCAAGATGGCTTACCTTTTTCAGATGCACGGCATACGCTGCACGGAGAAGACATTAGATGGCCACCAGGCTGTAAAGATCTGAAAAAGAAAGCGGCAAAAAAACAAATCAATACATTAAAAGATTAATAAACATTACATGTCTTAGTACACTATACACAAGATGGCTTAATTGAGTGGAGCAAACAGCATCCGCTGTACACAGGAGACACGAGTTGCGAACAATCTGTAAAAAAAAACAAAAAATAAATTTTTAAATGCATTTCACATACGATGTTTTTCATGGAGTGTCACATCTCGAGATAAATCCTGAAAAGCAACCAAAAAGAGTAGATTAAAGAACTATTACCGAGATGGGAAGACACGGGGAAAAATCTAGAAAGCAAACACAAGGTGCATTAGATTGGAAGCTTAAATGACAAAATGGCGAACTTGTAAAATGCATAAGTCCATGCACAACAATAAAACAGAACTTACCGGGCAAAACAGTCCATGGCAGACGGGATAGTGAAGTTGGGAAATAACACGGAAGGTACACAAACACGAAGCAAACAGTAAAGACAAAAAAGCATTCTAAAAAGAAAACAAAAAGTTGAACTTACCTGTATACTTTCCGTGAAGATATCACCAACTGCCGAGGTAAACAGATACATGCACTATGGTAAACGGAGATGGGAAGACACGGGGCAACAAACCAAATTCAAAAGATATGTTAAATTGTAAGCTAAGTCTACAAAATGGCTAACATCTACAACGCATAAGTCCTTGCACAACAATCAAAGAAAAGTTACCGGGCAAAGCAATCTATGGCCGACGGGACGGTGAAGTTTGGAAATAACACGGAAGGTACACAAAAACGAAGAAAACAGTTAAAAACAAAAAATAAATGACATTGCCAAGACACAGGACCCACCTACAAAGTCTAAAAAAATACACATTAGTACAAAATCAGACAAAATGGCTTACCTAGACGATTGTTTCCTAATGTCCTCGACGCACAAGAGCAAGACGATCCTCAGGAGCACACGATACGAACACAGAAATGGCGGACACAGAAAACAAAAACAAAAAGTTACCTGCATTACCTATAAGATTGTGCACTAATGTCCGCGACGCACAAGAGCAAGACGATCATCAGGGGCAGACGAGCCGAACATACAGACAAAATGGCTTACCTGGAGCATAGTTTCGTCATGCCCTCGACGCACAACAGCAAGACGATCCTCAGGAGCAGAACGTAGATGCCAGGACACGGGGCACACCTACAAAGTCAATCAAAAAACAGACAGAAGACAAAATGCCTTACCTATAAGATTGTTTCCTCATGTCCTCGACGCAGCAAGAAGATCCTCACGGCCAGACGATAGCTAAAAAATGGCGGATGGAAGCTTCAAAACTTTTTCGGCTTAGAGGGCGTGTTCCTGCTGTTCTAAAAAGGGCGTGGCTAAAAAGTGGAAAGAACAGCACGGAACACGCCCCCGAATCTGAAAAAGACGGAGCATATTTGGAGGGACGGCTCTCTCCTCCAATGGCTGGCCTCCGTTTAGGAAGCCAGCCAATGGAGGAGAGCCAAAAAGAGAGGCGGGCTAAATAGACACTCTAAGCATCATAAGATCTCCGGACATCCGGTTCTGCCTTCGGCAGACCGGACGGTCCCTCGACCTAAAAAGGATGCTGGCGAGGGAATTAAAAAGTAAGAAAGTGTCGAAAGTATACATTAAAGGGAGGAGAAATGTGTGAGAAACCTATGTTTGACGGACAGTTAGGAAACATGATAGACTGTTAAAGAGATGTTAAAACTCCATGTACTGTGGCTACACACTGACAAAGGGTGACAGCAAACCTAAAGGGACACACACAGCCCTGCACACCGTGAATACGTTGTTCAAACAGGTCCACACAGTTAATTGGGTGGGTGGCCAGACCAAGGACTGGACGGATGCAGGTTTCATTCCACTTAACCATTAGAACCTTTGCTGATGAAATCAATATTGATGTAGCGGGGAGGAGGAGCCAAGATGGCGACCGGGACGGCAGCGTAGATTCCCGGCTCCGTGAACCTCCGCATCCCGCACGGATATCCTGTACTAGATCCTCAGTCTGCGCTATGAGATCGTGTTTGTGAATGAGAGTGGCAACCGATCGTGTGACTCCGGGGTCTCTGGCTGCTGTACCGCCGGAGAAATCTGCAGTTGAACTTTGCGGCCCGTGCAGCCCCGGAGCCGGGACCTCGAGTGGACGCCTTGGCCGGGTGGCAGTTCAACAACAGCGGCCTGTGGTGACTGGGTGGAGTCGGTCCACCGGAGCGGTGCTGCCCTCGGCCTGCACTTCGCCGTGGTCGCTCCCGCTGCTAAGCGTAGCGGATCGAGGGCATGCCCGGGGGTGCAGTTCTCAGATTCTTCGGTGTTTGCCCCTGCCTCTGACGGTGAGCTGCCCGGACGCCGCCCCTAGCTCGCCCTGATCCTTGCGGGCTGCTCCCGGATTTTCGCGGGAGCTGGTCCGTGGTGGGGACGACTGTTGCCCGTGACCACGCAACGGCTGAATTTGTGCCTGCCCCCGGACCCCTGTCTCCAGTGACGTGGATCTCGAGGCGCTTGTCCCTGGGTCCCGGCCCCGGTACGGGTCGGGCCTTCCCGGCGGCCATCTTGTTGCGATGCAGCCTACCATCCTGTTTACTGGGTCGCAGCAGGATTGGGAGTGTGTGACTCTTGGGAGTGTGGCGGGGCGATCGCAGAGAGCAGTGCTGGGGTACGGCGACCTCCTAGAGGCCCTTGGTGCCCTTCATTTCTCCCTGGCTCGTGGCGTCGGGGTCTTGGGGAGTAAGCTCGATGGTGTGGCATCAGCGTTGGGACAGTGGCGGCATGCCGGTCCACAGGCACACAGGGACTTCCCACACTGCGCACAGGAGGATAATGTTACGGCCACCCCTGCGATTAGTGCACAGCCGGACACTCCGGACAGTATGCTACCGTATGATCGGCTGACTGAGGGTTTGATCTGTTCCGAAGGTATTGGACCTGAGTGGAAGGTGGTGGCCTCGTCCCGTGCACGGCCTCCGGTGACCCAGGGACAATACCAGCAACATTTGTCTACTTTGGCTGATTCAGCCTTCCTGGACCTTGTGTGCAGTGCAGATCCTGGGGCAGCACTGGGAAAGACGTCCCTCCAAAATGCGGACTGTGTTGGTACTCAGAGACTTCCACCCCACCTGTGTGCGTCGCTTCCCGGTTGTTTTTGGACACTCCTTTACCTTGGAACATCGGACATGGTGCTGGGTCGAGGGGTAGGCATGGGCAGAATTGCAAAGAGTGGTCAAGGATGAGGCCGATCCCCCGGGGTTGGTCACCTAGTAGACGGGCGGACTCATGGTTGCGCACTCTCAGGACATAGCTATTAGCATATTTGGTGCATAATGCTCCCCACCCCCTTTTTGATATGGTCGATTTGGTGCGGCTTATTGTTTGCTGTGGGGAGACCTTACCGTGCGGGAGGGAGAAGCCGGGGGTATGTTTTGAAGGCCCTCCTCCAGTTTATTATACTTTCTCCACCTCCCCGTCTGGTGGGGTTCTTTCTTATTCCTTTTTCCCTGTTTTCTTCTATATTTCGGGTCTAGTTCCAGGGCGACAGGCACACTGCTGGGGGGGGGGGCCATACTCATTTGCAGAGGTGCAGGGTGGGGGGTTGGGGGAGGGGACTCTTTAGTCTTTATCTCTTTTTCCATGGCCTCCTTTTTCTTCTCTGTTTCTTCTTGTTTTTTCTTTTCTGGGATCAGCGCGGTACACCTCCTTTGTTGTGAATCGCTGCCTCTTCATGTGTGCCACAGTTTCCGGGGTGTTTTCTGGGCGTTAGGTACGGGGGTCTGCAGGCGCAACTGTTTTTGATATTCTTCCCCATCCGGAATTTCCTGTGTCTGCGCCATTGATCCAATAGATTGCTGTTTATTGCTTACGTCTATCATTCGGCCTGCCCCTTATCGCTGTTGGGAAATTGTTTGGCACCTGATCCTACTGTCTTGTTCCATTATAAAATGAAAAACCCTTTTTCTCCTGGTGTCCTACCTGCGCGGCTCACTGGCCGGACTATATTAGCATGAAGATTCTGCTTTCCGAGGTGCCGCCTGTGCTTACATTTGATCTTATTGCTCTGATTGCTTAGCGGCCGGCCCCGGGGGGTTGTAGGCCCATACTTGTTAATGATTGAAATGTCAATAAAGGTTTTTCAACAACAACAAAAAAAAAAAAAAATATTGATGTAGCGGAAATGTTGGTGTCAATGCCTAATCAATCCTCACCCTTCCCTTAGGAAATCACTTCCACTGTGTGACTGAATACTTCAGTCTTCATGTGCATACAATCCATGCCCTTCTGAAATGATTGCCTGCAAGTTACTATGCCCCACGAGCTTCTTTCCTGTTCCCAAACTGGCCTCTTTGCTGTATTTAAATCACTTGAAGAATACAACCACCCAAGTGTACTGATCTGATAAATGCAAGTGTGGCAATGAGGCTGTGGAATGTACAGAGTGATGGGATGGACTCCGTAGGATGTAATGGGAAGTTGAGGGGTTTCATGGTTGGTTTTATATCCTACTATTTGAATTGTACAATGCCTTCTGCTGTGCTACAACCTCCCTTTCTGAAACATCCTGAGGAATCACCATTGTCCTTGGAAGATTGGTCTGAAGTATTTCTAGCCTATGTTGAGGTCCTTGAATGAGAAGACTGCACTCCTATTGTCACAACCCCACTCACCTGAAAACCAGGAACCGCGGAAATGGAGAAACTCCCCCCTCTCACCTCCAGACCAATCCTCCACAATGACTATAGCAGGATGGGCAATTGATCCCAAGGGCAAAGGGACGTGAGTACACCCCACCGGATGTTTTTTGGTTGGGAAAAATGGTGACTGGCAGAGTGTCCTGGAGTTCTTTGTTGTGGGATGGAGGGGAAAGCAGACAGTGTCTGTCTTGTTGGAGTCTTAGGATCGGTGGGGGAGGCCAAGGTCTGGAAGACATAAAAAGGAGGAGATTTTAGAGAAGGAAAATAGAAAGAGGTAAGCACACAACAGTCTAAGCAAACCTACTCTACTGTGGCAGAAAAAACAACAAGCATTGGCAAAGCCAATAGGTCTCGCCTTTGGGACCTTATAAATGTTTAGTTATCCAGCACAATATCCTTGGTGCAACAACATCAAGTGTTGCATGGCTAAACACTTATAAGGTCCCAAAGGCGAGACCTATTGGCTATGCCAATGCTTGTTTTGAGTGAGTGGTTTGTGCAAGTATGCCACTGTGAGGTAGAGTTGCTGCGAGTGCTTTTACAGGAGCCCCTGTGACATTGCGCCTCTTCAAAATGTATCTTGGGTCTGGTGTAATACTTCTAGCCCCTATTCCGGTCTTCTCGCACCCAATGCATCCTTAAATGTCCCATGTACAGCCGGGGTTGACACTCCTATTACCCCTGCCCTCCAGTGACACTTTACCTGTCATGGGTGGTGGTAGTGGTGGTGGATGTGGTGGTGGATGTGGTGGTGGAGGTGGACGGGTGGTGAACGTGGTGGTGGACGTGGTGGTGGATGTGGTGGTGGATGTGGTGGTGGACGTGGTAGTGGTGGATGTGGTGGTGGAAGTGGTGTGGATGTGGTGGTGAAAGTGGTGGTGGACATGGATGTGGTGGACGTGGTGGTGGACGTGGTGGTGGATGTGGTGGTGGTGGATTGGTGGTGGTGTTCGTGGTGGTGGTGTTCGTGGTGGTGGTAGATGTGGTGGTGGTGGACATGGTGGTGGTGGTGATGGACGTGGTGGTGGTGGTGGATGTGGTGGTGGTGTATGTGGTGGTGGTGAATGTGGTGGTGGGCATGGTGGTGGACATCGTGGTGGATGTGGTGGACATGGTGGTGGTGGACATGGTGGTGGATGTGGTAGTGGTGGTGGATCTGGTGGTGGTGGACGTGGTGATGGTGGACGTGGTGGTGGTGGACGTGGTAGAGGATGTGGTGGTGGATGTGGTGGGGGTGGAGGACATGGTGGTGGAGGACGTGGTGGTGGACGTGGTGGTGGTGGACATGGTGGTAGTGGACGTGGTGTTGGACTTGGTGTTGGATGTGGTGGTGGACGTGGTGATCGTGGTGGTGGTGGAGGTGGACATGGTGGTGGAGGTGGACATGGTGGTGGTGGATGTGGTGGTGGTTGACGTGGTGATCGTGGTGATCGTGGTGATCGTGGTGAATGTGGTGGTGGACATGGTAGTGGTGGACGGGGTGGTGGTGGATGTGGTGGTGGCAGATATGTTGGTGGACGTGGTGGTGGACATGGTGGTGGTGGACGTGGTGGTGGTGGATGTGGTGGTGGTGGATGTGATGGTGGTGAACATGATGGTGGTGGACGTGGAGGTGGTGGACGTGGAGGTGGTGGACATGGAGGTGGTAGATGTGGTGGACGTGGTGGTGGTGGACATGGTAGTGGTGGATGTGGTGGTGGTGGATGTGGTGGTGGTGGATGTGGTGGTGGACATGGTGATGGATGTGGTGGTGGTGGGCGTGGGCATGGGGGACATGGTGGTGGTGGACGTGGTGGTGGGGGATGTGGTGGTGGGGATGTGGTGGTGGGGATGTGGTGGTGGGGATGTGGTGGTGGGGACATGGTGGTGGTGCTGTTGGTGGACATGGTGGTGTGGACATGGTGGTGGTGGACATGGTGGTGGTGGATGTGGTGGTGGACATGGTGGTGGACATTGTGGTGGTGGACATGGTGGTGGTGGTGGTGGACATGGTGGTGGTGGATGTGGTGGTGGTGGACGTGGTGGTGGTGGACATGGTGGTGGTGGACATGGTGGTGGTGGACGTGGTGGTGGTGGACATGGTGATGGACATGGTGGTGGTGGATGTGGTGATGGTGGACGTGGTGGTGGATGTGGTGGTGTTGGATGTGGTGGTGGACATGGTGGTGGTGGAGGACATGGTGGTGGTGGAGGACATGGTGGTGGTGGACGTGGTGGTGGTGGACGTGGCGGTGGATGTGGTGGTGATGGACATGGTGGTGGACATGGTGGTGGATGTGGTGGTGGTGGTGGACATGATGGTGGTGGTGGACGCGGTGGTGGACATGGTGGTGGTGGATGTGGTGGTGTAGGTGGATGTGGTGGTGGTGGATGTGGTGGTGGACGTGGTGGTGAACGTGGTGGTGATGGATGTGGTGGTGTTGGACGTGGTGGTGGTGGACATGGTGGTGGACTTGGTGGTGGACATGGTGGTGGTGGTGGATGTGGTTGTGGTGGACATGGTGGTGGACGTGTTGGTGGTGGTGGACGAGTTGGTGGTGGTGGACATGGTGGTGGTAGTGGTGGACGTGGTGGTGGTGGTGGCAGACGTGGTGGTGGTGGACGTGGTGGTGGTGGACATGGTGGTGATGGTGTACACGATGGTGGAGGACGTGGTGGTGGACATGGTGGTGGTGGTGGACCTGGTGGTGGACATGGATGTGGTGGTGGTGGATGTGGTGGTGGTGGATGTGGTGGTGGACGTGGAGGTGGTGGATGTGGAGGTGGTGGACATGGAGGATGTGGTGGACGTGGTGGTGGTGGACATTGTGGTGGTGGACGTGGTGGTGGTGGATTTGGTGGTGGATGTGGTGGTGGTGGGCGTGGTCATGGGGGACGTGGTGGTGGTGGACGTGGTGGTGGGGGATGTGGTGGTGGGGGATGTGGTGGTGGATGTGGTGGTGGGGGATGTGGTGGTGGATGTGGTGCTGTTGGTGGACGTGGTGGTGGTGGACATGGTGGTGGACATGGTGGTGGTGGACGTGGTGGTGGTGGACGTGGTGGTGGTGGACATGGTGGTGAGGTGGACATGGTGGTGGACGTGGTGGTGGTGGTAGTGGTGGATGTGGTGGTAGTGGTGGATGTGGTGGTGGTGGTGGACATGGTGGTGGTGAACGTGGTGGTGAATGTGGTGGTGGTGGTGGACGTGGTGGTGGTGGACGTGGTGGTGATGGACATGGTGGTGGACATGGTTGTGAACATGGTGGTGGTGGAGGACGTGGTGGTGGACGTGGTGGTGGTGGTGTACACGATGGTGGTGGACATGGTGGTGGTGGACATGGTGGTGGACATGGTGGTGGTGGACATGGTGGTGGTGGATGTGGTGGTGGTGGTGGACGAAGTGGTGGTGGACGCGGTGGTGGACATGGTGGTGGTGGACATGGTGGTGGTGGACATGGTGGTGTTGGATGTGGTGGTGGATGTGGTGGTGGTGGTGGTGGACGTGGTGGTTGACGTGGTGGTGGTGGACTTGGTGGTGGACTTGTTGGTGGACATGGTGGTGGTGGACATGGTGGTGGTGGACGTGGTGGTGGTGGTGGACGCCGTGGTGGTAGACGTGGTGGTGGACATGGTGGTGGTGGACATGGTGGTGTTGGACGTGGTGGTGGTGGATCTGGTGGTAGATGTGGTGGTGCATGTGGTGGTGGTGGACGTGGTGGTGGTGGTGGACGTGGTGGTTGACGTGGTGGTGGTGGACTTGGTGGTGGTGGTGGACTTGGTGGTGGACATGGTGGTGGTGGACGTGGTTGTGGTGGACATGGTGGTGGTGGTGGACGTGTAGGTGGTGGATGTGGTGGTGGTGGACATGGTGGTGGTGGACATGGTGGTGTTAGTGGTGGATGTGTTGGTGGACGTGGTGGTGGTGGTGGACGTGGTGGTCGCAGACGTGGTGGTGGAAGACGTGGTGGTGGTGGACGTGGTGGTGGTGGACGTGGTGGTGGTGGATGTGGTGGTGGTGGACATGGTGGTGGTGGTGTACATGATGGTGGTGGACGTGGTGGTGGTGGACGTGGTGGTGGTGGACGTGGTGGTGGTTGATGTGGTGGTGGTGGATGTGGTGGTGGTGGACATGGTGGTGGTGGTGGATGTGGTGATGGTGGTGGTGGTGGATGTGGTGGACATGGTGGTGATGGATGTGGTGGTGGACATGGTGGTGGTGGTGGACATGGTTATGGACGTGGTGGCAGTGGTGGACGTGGTGGTGGACATGGTGGTGGATGTTGTGTGGTGGACATGGTGGTGGTGGATGTGTTGGTGGTGGACATGGTGGTGGATGTGTTGGTGGTGGATGTGGTGGTGGTGGTGGACATGGTGGTGGTGGACGGGGTGGTGGTGGACATGGTGGTGGTGGTGGATGTGGTGGACTTGGTGGTGGTGGTGAATATGGTAGATGTGGTGGTGGTTGTGGAAGTGGTGGTGGTTGTGGACGTGGTGGTGGTGGTGGTGGATGTGGACGTGGTGGTGGTGGACATGGTGGTGGTGGACATGGTGGTGGTGGACATGGTGGTGGTGGTGGACACCGTGGTGGTGGACGTGGTGGTGGACATGGTGGTGGTGGACATGGTGGTGTTGGACGTGGTGGTGGTGGATCTGGTGGTGGATGTGGTGGTGCATGTGGTGGTGGTGGACGTGGTGGTGGTGGTGGACGTGGTGGTTGACGTGGTGGTGGTGGACTTGGTGGTGGTGGTGGACGTGGTTGTGGTGGACATGGTGGGGGTGGTGGATGTGTTGGTGGTGGATGTGGTGGTGGTGGACATGGTGGTGGTGGACATGGTGGTGTTAGTGGTGGATGTGTTGGTGGACGTGGTGGTGGTGGTGGACGTGGTGGTGGTAGACGTGGTGGTGGCAGATGTGGTGGATGTGGTGGTGGTGGACATGGTGGTGGTGGTGTACATGATGGTGGTGGACGTAGTCGTGGTGGTGGTGGTTGATGTGGTGGTGGTGGATGTGGTGGTGGTGGACATGGTGGTGGTGGTGGTGGACATGGTGGTGGTGGTGGATGTGGTGATGGTGGTGGATGTGGTGGACATGGTGGTGATGGATGTGGTGGTGGACATGGTGGTGGTGGACATGGTTATGGACGGGGTGGCAGTGGTGGATGTGGTGGTGGACATGGTGGTGGATGTTGTGTGGTGGACATGGTGGTGGTGGATGTGTTGGTGGTGGACATGGTGGTGGTGGATGTGTTGGTGGACGTGGTGGTGGTGGACGTGGTGGTGGCAGACGTGGTGGTGGCAGATGTGGTGGTGGTGGATGCGGTGGTGGTGGACATGGTGGTGGTGGTGTACATGATGGTGGTGGACGTGGTGGTGGTGGACGTGGTGGTGGTGGTTGATGTGGTGGTGGTGGTGGATGTGGTGGTGGTGGACATGGTGGTGGTGGTGGATGTGGTGGACATGGTGGTGATGGATGTGGTGGTGGACATGGTGGTGGTGGACATGGTTATGGACGTGGTGGCAGTGGTGGATGTGGTGGTGGACATGGTGGTGGATGTTGTGTGGTGGACATGGTGGTGGTGGATGTGTTGGTGGTGGACATGGTGGTGGTGGATGTGTTGGTGGTGGATGTGGTGGTGGTGGTGGACATGGTGGTGGTGGACGGGGTGGTGGTGGATGTGGTGGACTTGGTGGTGGTGGTGAATATGGTGGATGTGGTGGTGGAAGTGGTGGTGGTTGTGGACGTGGTGGTGGTGGTGGTGGATGTGGACGTGGTGGTGGATGTGGATGTGGTAGATGTGGTGGTGGTGGTGGACATGGTGGTGGATGTGGTGGTGGACGTGGTAGTGGTGGATGTGGTGGTCAACTTGGTGGTGGTGGACTTGGTGGTGGTGTACGTGGTGGTGGTGGACGTGGTGATGCAAGGAGGAAACAATTCCCCTGCAGTCCCTTCCAGCAATTGGCAATTGTTTCAAGGCAGTGATGTCTCACTACAGCTGTAGCCAAAACCATAGAAAGAACGCCTAGAAGGTTCGGATCAGGTGGCAGGGTTCTAAGCTGGTAAGGGGTGCAAAGCTCTTACAGCCCATCGCAGGGACTATTTCTAGTTCACTTAGGCTCAGGCCTTCTGGGAAAGCTGCATGGACTGATTTAACACGAGGACAAACACAATCATATTTGCCAAGTGCTTTTCTGAAAATAGGCCAAAAAAACCGTTAACCCCTTCGCTGCTGCGGACATTCCGCTGCAGCGCTGGGGGGGGCAGGGGGGCAGCGCGGTGGGCCTGTGCTCATGACGGAGCCGCTCCGTCATGAGCCACAGTTGAGCTGTGCTCATGACGGAACGGTTCCGTCATGACTCCGCCCATTTGCGTTGTCGCCCCGCACAGGCGGGGAAACAGCGCCGCGCAGGCGGAGCGGCCGCCAACAGGATTGTCATGACGGAACCGTTCCGTCATGAGCACACAGCAACCGTGGCTCATGACGGAACGGTTCCGTCATGAGCGGGGAAGGGGTTAATTGACATGTGAAAAGTCTAACAATAACAAAGCTCATATAGAACCTCTCAGCAAGTCACCCTGTGTCGGTCAGGCAGGCCAGGGACAACCAATGAGGCAGTGTGAGTAAAAGGTACACCGCACGATTAAGAGAGGCTAACGGAGCGGCCTTGGCATTTTCTTAGTTTATTTAGAAGGGTCAAAAAAAGAAGGACTGTAATGTAAGATAATATTAAAAATGCAATAATATTTGGAAGATAACGAACACCGTGACGGTCTCCGGCTGCGTTTTCAGACAATGTCGTGCTTCGCTGCTTTATTAGTCACAGTAGGGATGTATGAAACATCACAACAAGGCCCCCTGCACTCTTTGCTGGGGTTGGTGGCATGTCCTGGAAGTGACGTGCAACAAGTGAAACAGTAAAACGTCTTTTATTTATAGTGGACCTTTGTGCGCTGGAGATTTACGGCGGGAAAAATATTTGCTGACTTGTTTCGCCGCGGCCACTCGCTGAGACAACACATTGAACCTTTTAGAAACAAAAAATACAAGAACGCTTGGCTATTATTTTGTTTAACGCACGTGACAGCCCTTTCACGTAGCCAAAAATAGATCTCAGTGACAACAGACCTTAAAAAAAGCATGCAAACACTCCAATGAGCACAATTAAAAATTGTAGACTCTTGATGTGCACGCGGGGACTGGATGCTTCATTGGCGGCGTGCAAAAAAAAAAGTCCTCAGAGTGTCACACCGCCAGTAAAGCATCCAGTCCCCGCGTGCACATCTTCGTTCCCACCGTGTGCACTCTTGGAATCCGTATTGATTCCAAAAGGCCCTCGCCATGGCGAGTGCAACGCATGCGCGCTGCTAACGCCAGGCGAGACCTAAAAAGTATGTGTATTCACCAGGAGACCTAAAAAGCATGTGTATTCACCAGGATTTGAAGAAATGTAGAGTCTCGTATAATTGTTCTTGAACCGGATATTTTCCAGGGTGTCCTCAAACTCCAGTGGGACGGTGCAATGAAGAGGAAATCATACAACAATGAACTGCTGCTCCCCCGCACTTTATGGGCTTTGTGGTGCTCACGGCTCCTGCCGCGCACTGGGAAGTAAATAAGAAATAAAGAACTACTCCTGCAGTCTTTTATGGGCTTTGTGGTGCTCACGGCTCCTGCCGCGCACCAGCAAGTAAATAATTAATAAAGACTCGCTGACGTGGTCTTTAGGAGGCTTTGATGTGCTCACAGCTCCTGCCGCGCACCGGGAAAGGTTAAACAAACAAAGAACCAAGCCTGCGGTCTTGAGGAGGCTTTGTGGTGCTCAGGGCTCCTGCCGTGCACCAGGAAGGGAGACTTGAGAATGAACCGCTCCTGTGTTCTCGCTCTGCCAGGATTCAATCAAACTAGAATCGTTAAAGCCAAGCAACTCGAGTTTGTTTCAGGTGTCATGTATATAGTAACACCTCTTGTCACCTGGTGTGCCATACGGTAATGAGGAAGGAGAAGGGGTTTTGAAGGGAGAGTCAGAAAAGAAGAAATTAAAGCATTCATGCCTGTATAATAGTGATGACAGGGATATGAGTGGTAACACCTATGCACATGTTGACATGACTTAAACATTGTCAAGGTGGGGCGCTGCTAAAGGAGTTCAAGAGCCTTCGCCCTTTACAACCTAACAAAGAAGTACAGCTAAATACATTTGAACATGCAGTCAAGCAGTTGGGATTATGGTTTGGTAAAAGTATAAATGCTGTTATGGAACGCTACAGGAGGCCTGCTGGAGAGTAAGTTCATTGAGGAATATTTAGCTGGATTGAAGTCTCGAGCATCGTTGTGTGATTTTTGGCATATACACTATGAACAAGATTTAAGGGACTAACTTGTTATGAGGTAGAAGTAGATGAAAGTAGAAGAACGGTTATGGGTGTGCTCAGAGTTGACATTTAAGGAGGCAGTTAGTATAGTAAAGGGAATGGAGAACTCTGAGAAATGTGTGGAAGAAATCAGAAGTAAGTCAGCTGAAGTAAACACAGTTGTTAAGAAACAAGATGGGGAGAAAGGGAAGAATACAGAAGAAAATAGAAAGATAGAGTTAAGTCTTTACTGTTAGGAGCAAGGAAACTTGTCAGAACCCCGATAAGAGGGCCACGAGGCAACTGATGTCCCGGGCCCAACCTACTTTGGAACTTGATCAACGAGGCCAAGTACCCATTCAGCACTCGACTCTCAGTGGTAGCGCATGTTGAGGAGTCCAACTCTTCTCGGGGGAGGCAGACACAGGAGAGTGAACACAGGCTGACAACTGAAACTACTCTCACTAGCAGCAGTTAATGATTGTCCAGCCAGATACTATTTTTTTTATGAAAAGGAAGTATTTATATACCAATACACAGTAAAATACAGCATTTGCAAACAATACACACAATCCCCCGGGGTCAGACCTCTAGTGTTTCAATAGGTGGGTCCCACTCCCCTCTCTCTAGATCCAGTGGTTATTCTCCATCAACTATAGGCAACATTCAGGTTAAGCCTTGTTAGTAGTCCGAGTCTCAGGAGTCCAACTCTGGCTCCAATCAAAGCCAAAGGCTTTCCTGTGCCAATGCGCTATACAGCAGAAATGTTCCCCTGGTGGACTTCCAGCTCGAAAATCAGTCTCAACCACACCAGCAGGACTTGCACAACTGTAGTCTCAGAGAGCACTACCTCCCCCTCCTCGGAGTGTGGTGGCTGCAGCAGCTGCCTCTGATGAAACTTGCACTTATGGCCGTGCAGAGGCAACTGTCAGGTGTCCTCGAGATCCTCACACTTTGTCCTATAGGGGCAGCAGCTAGGTGCCCTAAATTCTCCTCCAATGACAGTAGTTTCCTTGGATCCTCCCCACAAGGGAGTGGAATTCGACACTCCTTGTGCATATCCGCATACGGGGATTTTGCCCGCTCAGGTTACCATGGTGGCTCTTCCTCTTGACTGATTGGCTGCTTGACAGTTTTGGGGCCTCAAGCTCTCCTTCTTATAAGCAACATCCAAACACCAAATGTGCTTTAGGTACTAAGTCCTTGAACTTTATGTTGGGAGTATGCTTCACATTGACGTGCCCCATCCTCTGCCATGCCCTCCCCTTCCTCCAGAATGCAGTCTATCACAGCAGGAGTGACTCCAAATCACCCTAGAACAGAGGCCGTGGGAGTGACGAGAGGTTCATACCTTAATGTCAGCCACAGTGATATGTGTATCAAAATGCTACCTCAGGGCCTCAGCCCTACTCGTTATGATTCTCTAATCAACTCCATCTCCTTCCTGAGATGTGCCCAGGCCCCTTTCCAGTAACCTTTTCCTGAATCAAAGAGTACCCTTTGAAGTATACTAAAGAGCTTGTCTCTCCCTTCCTCCAGTGTGTCCCATCCAGATCACAGGAATGCAGCCATTTCCAAATCTGTCTGGGGGTATTCCTCTAACTCGTTATGCTCCTCCAGTTTGCCCTGGGTCTCAGAAAAAGGGATCCTAGATTTGATCATGTAGGGTACCATTAACAGATACACATACATCCAGCACATGCATATGAAACACATGCACTGCACATCTCTACAGTGGCTCCACATCGAGGCTAGAATCACCTTCAAGATTCTCACCCACATACACAAGGCCCTCCACGACACCGGAGCAGCATACCTGAACAGCCGACTCAAATTCCACGCACCCCAAAGGACCCTATGATCAGCCCAGCTCCCCTACGCCGTGGTCCCCTGCACGAGAAAGACCAGATCGGGAGGCAGCTCCTTCTCCTTCCTCGTGGCCAGAGCCTGGAACGCTCTTCCGCTCCACCTCAGACAGACAACATCGCTCCCCATCTTCGCGAGAAACCTCAAAACCTGGTTCTTTGACAGACCCCCTCCTTGATGGAATGGAACCTGTGAGTAGTCGCGCTTAACAAACACCTGATTGATTGATTCATGTTTTGCACCATTCACAAGCATGCATACACCCAGATATGCATATAACACACAAGCACTGTACAGCACTATATCTTGCATGTATTGTACCATGTACAGACACACATGCATATAACACACATGTACTGCACAGCACTACATACTAACCTGATGTATGTCATGGATGGGTTAAAATACTCAGATGCAGAACTTAACATGTTTGAGCCTGTAGGCCTCACTCAAGTGACACAGGTAAAAAGTAGGGGTGGGTAGAAAACTCCGCTCCGCCAGCGTAGCGGATAAAGCCTGCCACCCCTGCTCCCCAGTTTGGTCCCTGCTTCTGAAAGCAGCCAGGCCGGGGACAGCCTCCATGGGCCCCGGTGGATCCTAGTCCCCAGCCCCCGGACCCTCGGCTGGCTTGCAGGACGGGGGGCTTCCGCACCCCGGAGCCCGTCGGACAGAGCATGAGCCCCGGGCCCGGTCCCAGCTTCCAAACCCTAGCCACACCAGGGGGAGTCTCCCCGGGCCCCGGTGTACCCCCGTCACCAGCACCCAGACCCTCGGCTGGCTTCCAGGAGGGGGGCTCCCGCACCCTGGGACGCACCACAAGCCCCGGGCCCGGTCTCAGCTTCCAAACCCTAGCCAGGCCGGGGAGAGCCTCACCGGGGCCC